>NC_051849.1:158297331-159547331 GCF_905115235.1 Hermetia illucens
CTTTGCCGTTGAGGTTTACTTTTCAAGCGGATGTTCGGTTATTGCAACACAGCGTGCATTTCGGAATCGCTTTAATTTAGCCCCGTTGGCCCCCGTCACACACCGCAAATCAATTGTTACATGGGTCACTACATTCAGACAAACTGCAAGTGTGACAAAAGGAAGAACTGGAGTCCCTCGGCCCGTCAAATCACCTGAGAACATTGAAGCAGTGAGAGCGTCAATGTTGCGATCGCCACGGCGTTCTGCGCGCAAACACGCATCTGCCCTTGGACTATCCGATCGTTCTGTGAGAAGAATTCTTCGTGATGATCTTCATTTTCATCCCTATAAGATGGCGATAGTGCAGGAACTTTCAGAACGTGACTTCAATTCTCGGATGAACGCGTGTGAGCTTCTTCTTGATATCGTTCCCGAGGGTGCTATTGTTTTTTTTAGCGATGAAGGCCATTTTCATTTGTGTGGGTCGGTTAACAAACAAAACATGCGCTACTGGGCTGACACCAACCCTCGAGAATTACATCAAATGTGGTGTGCAATTTCCTCAGCTGGAATTATTGGTCCCTGGTTTTTTGAGGAAAATGAAGTTACAGTGACAGTGAATTGGGAACGGTATGTAAACATGCTACAGAATTTTTTTTTCGCACGGCTAGAAAATTTGGATTTAGGGGACACTTGGTTCCAACAAGACGGTGCAACAGCACACACTTTAAGAGCATCGATGGCTGTTTTGAGGGAACACTTTCCGGAGCGCCTCATCTCAATTAGAGGCGATTTGGAATGGCCGGCACGCTCACCCGATCTTTCCCCTTGTGATTTTTTTCTATGAGGTTTTTTGAAATCCCGTGTTTATGTGAACCGTCCAAGAACCCTACAAGATTTGAAGACCAACATCCAAGAAGAAATTGCCAACATAACACCTGCTATGCTAATAAAAGTCATGACAAACGCCAGAAATCACCTAACAGATTTGATCTTCAAAACAATGTAAATAAAAACTTTAGACATGTACCTACATTATAAAAAATAAATAAATATTTTCCGATGCATACAATAGTTTTTATTGAGTTTTGAAAAAAGGACGTTATGCTGCCGCACCCTATATTTCGATAAGATTGAATTGTTCTTCGGGTTTACAAGCTGTAGGCTCTTCCCCTTTTTTCAAGGTTGGGGCCGTTAACGAAGAACTACCCGAAATTTTCTCCGGCTAAACTTTCTTCGGCGAAGAGGCCTTCTTCTTGTTGTTTGATGGGCACCAAGGGATTCACTTATTCCATCCCCACTCCGTTCGACCGCTTTCTCACCTACCTTATGTTGAGGATGCGTCCCCTGCTTAAGACAACTTAATGCCATGTATCAGAGCCCTGATATGTTGGTGGTCTTTCCTTAATGAGTTCAATTACGCGTTCTACCAGCGAAATAAACGCTGATGCGGTTTGCTGCCTTCCAAGATCGTCTTTTACAGCATCGATAATTATGTTAGTCCGGGGAATTTCCAAATTCCGTTCCGAGTCCCGCGAAGAATCTCGACTACTTATGGGTAATGTTGTCCTCAGTGGTGATCTCCAAAGTTTTGAGTTTTTGAGAAAAGAATCCGGTGTAAATCTCATTTCCACTCCACTAAGATCTCTTGTAGCATTAGATGCCAAAGTAGTTAAGTCTCGCACTACAGAGGCACTGTAGTCGCTGCATATCGACGGCCAAGAGCTTGCTTGCGCACTCCCAAAAATCGCCCATACTGGGTTTCCGTAGCCCTGTACGTACCTTTCTCGCCCTCCTTATTTGATTTGATTTCTAGGTATCTTTCCCATAGCCAATTTTTATTCACGGGTGGCCGTTTGCTTCCCACCTACCCGGCCTGCTCATAACCATGTCCATGCACGCACATCTCCTGATGTGTGCATGTGCACGCCCATAATGCATCCACCGAGCGTTCCCTTATCCGCACGAAGGACGCGCCCGATGGGCGACTTGGCAACTCCACACAGCTCCCCCCTGCTAAAATTCAATGCAGAACGATCTAGCTCACCAAATTTGTTGTCAATCAGTGTTACAGTTTCTGAGAAAAATGCGTTTGATAGACAGAAAGATAGACAGATAGACAGAGTTTTGGTTTATTCAAAATCTTAAAGGTATGAAACATACATTCCCTGTTCACGCTGTCGAAATGCTCCTTGAAAACGACAAAATTTTTGAAGGCTTGTGGAACAGGGAACTAAACTCCGTGCAATGTTCTGCAATGGTCCTATCCAATATAGCCTGGGGGATCAAGAGTAGGATCCTGCTTATTCTCTACAAACCAAGCTATCGAGGTCTTTTTCATTGCAAAGTCACTTAGCTGTTATTGTTGCACTGGCAAGAAGCAAGAGAATATATACTAAATGAGTGATCTTAAGATAGTTACCCTTTTCGAGAATCTAAACGACAATTGTCTCTTGCAACTCATGGTTCATAAAGCAGCCGTAGGCGACGTCAACTGGACGGCAACCTTCTGATAATCCTCGGGGCCTTGTCGATGTATAAATACTTTATACATTACAAAGCAGAAAGGAATAGTTTTCGACGACTCGTGAAGTGCCAGCTCGTTATCTCCAAATTTTCCTTTAGGTGTCGGTATAATTCAACTTTAATGAGTCATGTGCTACTAAGGTCAATGTCGACGGGGAAAGTTTCTTTACTGCCTTCTACAAGGTCCAAACCCGGACTGTTACTTTGTTGTAGTTACGATCTTAAAGACGCATCAGCATATCCCACCAAGAAAGGTAAACATTTGCAATTGACTTTTATTCTTAGCAAATACAGCACTCTAGAAACGTCAGTAAACAGTGAAGCTAGTACCTGAAAATATTTCCGTGCTCTTGAACTCTTCCAAACTTTTGTTTTGAACTCGATCCAATCATTTCCATGGGTCTAACCCGAGTTTGCCATTGGATTGCCGTCACAGCTCCTACAGCTGGTGTTGTGTCAAATTCTGACAATTTTCACCATTAGAGACTCCGGACTTCTTCATAGTCATCTAGTCTGGATATTGTCACATAATGCATGCATATATTTTGCGCTACGTACTAATGGGACAAATATACATTCAAATGGGTTTATAAAAGAAATACACAAAACCTTTCATACCTGAAGCGTCCAGCTTCCGATTTCCCGACTTGTTTGTTAACATTGTTGGAAATCTTAGAAAGAAACTACCGCGCCAGATTCAAGCGGTGTTGAGATTTTTACCCAATAAACCCCCCCCCCCCCCCCAGTTTCTCCTTTCCTTCTCGCGGAACCGCCACAAAATACTACTTCGCGAAGAGGACTGCGCTTTAAGAGACCAAGCTTCCCGTTCTTTGTGCCCCCATGTGCTATCTGGTTTTCCAAATTATGGCTGTATCCTTTTGATTGTGGAGTTCACCGCGTACCAGTTTCTGCGTTTTCCTGGCAACATTCTGAGAAATTACCCTGAAAATGAAAGAAAGTATTACAGACTCCTTGTCTTTCAGGAACATCGTGCAGAGTAGAAAACAACATACTCAGGGTCGTGAGGTGTGGAACAACATGATAAAAGGGAGAATCTTCGAACCCGAATTGGAGCAGATACTGCCTGTAACAACAATGTTCTGACAGAAATTATGATCCCACAATTGTTGCACTTTTCAAGAGAGTCCTGCCTTCGTTATGCGGTATCCTTTTCAGTTCGATTTATCCTCCTTTTCTCGTACAGACAGCATGCCATCGGAATCATTCTTGCAAAGACACGTGTTACCTCGCTTGGGATTGTTCTGAAGGCGTTGCACACTCTTTGCGCCACTAAGCGGTAAGTCACATTTACCCTTATCCGCGCTGAAACCGATTGTCGTGGCTTATTTTGTCACGGGAAGGACAAGGGGCCCATTGTGCATCACATTCCACAGTAGAGGACCTAGCACGGAGCCCTGTCGTACTCCTGCTGTAACGGTACACTGCTTAGCTTCGCCCATCCCTATCATACCAAAGTGTCCTTTCCGAGACACACCTTACGCTTTTTATTCACTCCTACTTGACTGAATTCCGCGCATTTTTTATGCCCAATATCATCCCGGGAGGGGACACCGCATCCCGAGCTAGCACTAAGACCACGTCTACGGCGTCGATGGTTGAATGAGCTTGCTGCTTCAATAGACGACCCCTGTACATATTCTTCTCGTATGATAGGGAGGAATCTATTGTAAATGACCCTACCTAAAATTTTTGCTAGCGTATCTATAAGGCAAATCGGACGGTATGATGATGGATAGTTAGTTCTGGTAGTCACTTATTGGACTTCGGTAAAAAACTAGCTTTTCATCTTGCACGTAGCGGAGAAAACTGCTTCTACCATATATAACATAAATGCGCTGACAAATCAGTCGGGTTTTATCTAAATAGCGAGTTTGAGGGCTTTGTTGAGAATAACATCCAAAACCGGAAGCTTTATATTCCGAAATTATCAAAATTTCATGAAAAGTCAAGAAAATAATCTCGTCAACAATATATAATTAATCCTATCATTTCGCTCTCTTAAAAATATTCTTTATTTCCTCCCCCACAATGAAAATATTTTGCCTGCTCCTTTGATTTCAAGGTAAAAATATTAAATTATTATAAAATGCTTGTTTATAAAGATACGGAATGGTGCAAAATACGCTCATAGAAATTCGGTAGGATGACTTTCGCACCTTTTTGGCAGTGCTCTCTTAGAGCTTTTGGTCAGCTTCTTTAGTGGCTCAAAACATATCTACACCTATGAGCTCCATCATGATTTAAATAATATGAAATAAAAAGTGAAGCCACTTTACTATAATTTATTTAGCCACTTTACTATAATTTATTAGCTCCTTGCTCAAAATTCGTACATTAACGCCCATAAGATACGTTAAGTACTTGTCTTACGTATTAGGATAATTAAGGACTCGGTGATATGTGTAACATAATTTCTCATATGTCAAAACTGTCGTCATAAATATTAATCATCAAATCTAATCATCACTCAACCATCAAACATAAGAGCTCGTAAGCGCTTGTTTACCCTCAGTGGATATTTGCCTAATATAAATTCATAGACACATGCAAAGGTAGTCTTGTCCTAGAAAGATTTCGGTCGATTACAGTGGCCACCATCACCGCCGAGTAAACCAAGCAAAACCTCCGATAAGATGATAAAGTACTCATGCATTCAGTAAACACAGCACGGCAACCACATATGACGCTCCCAGATAAACACTCAACCTTCAGATTGATGAATCATCTCGCATCAAAGATCACTCTGACCAGACAAAAACAAAGGGTGGGCTAGACAGGACTAGACCAAAACATGAACTTTACGCCCTGGGTTTATGGGTGGGAGTCCACGTTCCCAGCTGAAATATTTGTTGTCAGTCCGATAATCTGCTTATGTGTGCTCCTCGAATGGAATAATCCGTGAAGAGCACGAATGTTATTATGCCGAATCATCTTAAAAATGAAAATGTTGATGGCGCATCCCGAACGTGCAATTATCATTCGAAATCCTTGCGAGAACAAATAAAAGCGAATTATCATGAAAAGTACTTTTCTATGGCGAAGGACACTCGACGGTAGTCAACTTGGCGGACGCTTGCTTACCAGCTTCTGAACGAATTGCATTGTTAAAATCTTCTTCGTGACGAGCCGCGTCGTCCTTTTTCTTGTACCGTCAGGGAGCTGGTGGTATGGCAAGGAATATTGCTCATAAAAGTCATTGAGGCTAAGGTAAATGACACTAAGGACGACAATGATGGCAGCAAAATCCGAATATGATTTTTTTTCTTGCGTTTTAAGGTAAAGGCACCAGACATAATCTTATCAAATGAAGTTTCAGCGACACTCTCGTATTGGGAATGTAATACAGGATGTATCTTTTCAGTTTCGAGTACGCTTTGCGGGCTCTCCACACTGAGTACCGAAGTCCAGCATTAATTCGGTTTAGCCAATACTATTATATACCTCCTTCCCATAGCAGTCATTGAAATAGACGAATAGGTAGTGGTTTGCATATCGACCATTCACCTTCATACGAGTGTACCGTAAACTTCCTTACTGGAATAAGATGAACGCTTCAGGTAGGATAAAACTTTTTCCTTTTTCCTACATATTTTTGTAAACAAACTGACACAAGAAGCTCCGGCAACATCGCAATCGAATAGAGTCCACGGGGGACGTAATGTGGCCTACTATACCTCCCCGTGATACTTATCTACATATACATATACCACATCCTTTGAGAGGAACAGCACTACTCGTATATCGGTTAGTAGGGCTTAAGATAAACACATATGTCCGAAGTTTTCATGAATATAAATGAAGTCATTATAAACCGTGTGAAGTTTTCACTTGAATCACACATCTGTGTGCTGTTCCTCTGCAGCACTACGTTGCAGGGAGGTGTTTGCTGAATGTCCTAGACACACATGAGAATAAGTACTGCAGCGGAAATCTATATATTTCTGCGCCAGCAGTTTCGTAATACGGTTCTGATGGAGAATATTTCACCTGCATTTCAATTGGATCAAAGGCTTTAAAAATCTTAAAGTCCTGTGATTAAAGGTACCTACCTGGACTAGGATGGAATTTAAGATATGGTTTTTTTGCTGGTAAACTTTAATAGAAAATCAATTTTTAATTGACGTGAAACCAGAACAAGCAGAAAATAATGAACAATTTGCAGCATCTGGTTTGCAAACTGAGTGCCCATTTCGGTTACTGCAAGAAACACATATTTAAATTTTTCCTGATCTCCTGTTGTATACATCAAAATTATATCCCTCCCCCTGATTTACCTTGCTGCAGTAAATGGTTTATCAGGAGACACCTTGATGCCAAATTCCCGCAGTTTCAAGCAGTTCCGCTTAGCCAAAAATGAGGCAACCAAAGCTGATTACTTTCCTCTTTCTGTCTTGAAGATCTTGGCTTGAGCTAGGGGACTTCATACTATAAGGCCGTCGACCAGAATTTACGGTCAGAACATACAAACATTTAATCAAACCAAAAATAACTCTGAACCCACAGCGCGTCAACCACGCTTACGCACAATTGTTCACCATTACCTGAAATGTCTTTTCACCCCCCACGTCTTCCCGAGACACCCGCCCCTCTACTGTTCTGCGCCAAGTGCTCCATCGCGACCTACCATCCATCTTGGATTCCACTGCATGGCGTAGAGCACAATGCAATTGTCGCCCCTCCTTAACGACTGACTTAATCTTGGTTTAGATAATGACATTTCCAGATTTTAGATAGGACAGCGAAAGCGGATCTAGTGCTGTTAATGCGTCGGGAACATGCAGTTCGGTGCCACCGTCGGCAGAAACCACGCTTCCTACAGATACAAATTAACCGATGCTTTTGACGCTCTGCCCATTAATGCAGATAGGGAAAGTACGACGACCCGTCAGAGAGAAAAAACCTTGATTTTGATGGTGTTTATCTTCAGTTTTCCTCTACTTTCCTCTCTTTCCTAATCCAGAGCTATTTGACCTATGCCCATGACCCCATGAAAGAGAGGAAACAGATGTCATCAGAGTAGTCAAAATGTTGGAGATGCCATCGTTCATTGACTTCCTGCACGTTTTCCGAACAAGGTAGCATGAAGTACGTCACCAATAACAAGAAAAAATAATATCGATGAAAGGATGCAACCCTGGCGGACTCCGCCTTCGACCTCAAAATCCTCTCAGATTTTACTTCAGTACAGCACGTGGCATTTTGTATCATCACATGTCGCTCTGAAAATGGTTATTTACTTCTTTGGAGTGCCCTTCCTGTGCAGAGCACTCCAGATACTCTCCCTGTTCACACTATCGAAATCCTTCTCAAAATTGATGTTCCATAATGATGCGTAAGGTATTGATGTGGTTATTACAGGAAAATTTGGAACGAAAACCAGTTTCCTCTCGGTCGATCAATATTTTGAGTTGTTCCTTGATGCGTTCCAGAAATATTTTACCTATTTTCTTTGCGACGGTAGGGAGTGCACAGACAATCCTCCAATTGTCACACTCAAAACAGGTCCCTTCATTGGGATCTTGACGATCATCCCTTTGTTCCACTTTTTGGGAAAGGTCTCCGAGTTCCAAGATTTCAGTATGAGTGAAAGCAGCAAATTTGCAATGACTGTGGCTGCAGCGGTGAATAACTTTGCAAGATCATCAAGCCTCGTGGCGGTGAAGTGCCCTTTCCACCTAGCCAGGTTTTCATCATCGTGGATGAAAAATCGACCGTTGACATCCTCCACAAGACCATCGAAAGACTTGAGATCGCATGCAAGGATTTTCATGACACGGTATACGTTTCTGAAATCATTGCGATCTACACTATCTTCCGCCTCCCTGACCAGCGCAATAGCAAATTCTCTCTTGTCGCGGCGTACAATAAACTTCTCAGGATTTCACTCTGTATCGAGAGCGTCACGACTTCCATCATTAGCAGTGATCAGTAGAATCTTCAACCCCTTCCTTTCATCGAACCAGAAGTAAGCTTTTATTTTATATTCTTTCTTATTTTATTTTATTTTTTTTACCTAATACTAGCACCAAATGCCAAGCATTTAGGTTCACATGATCATGTCAGGTAACTTAACGGATAGTATTGGAATAACCATCAACGCAAGACGTCTCTAGGCAGCCGACACGCAGGGAATTTATCCCAGGATGAAAAAGAGATAGGATGAATTACAAGCTCGTCGTTGGGAACGCCATTCAGAACGTATCGATTTGGTCATTACGATTAACCATGCTGCCCGAGGTGCGCTTATATCATTGAAAATGTGGAGCACTTTATATTCTAGTCGAAAATTGAAAACAGCAACTACCATCCTCGTATCCTCGTTTCTAAGGGCTACATGTCGGCCCTCGCAGCATAAGGACATTAAACACAATACTTTGTAAACTAGCTTTCCAATGATGTTTCGATATTTCTGAAGGAGAGACGAAATTAAGCTTATTTAGTTACTTTTTATATACCATCTATCTAATCTGAATGTCAACAGGGATTCATAAAACGAGAAATGAGAAAGAGAGTGACATTTCCCATATGCTTCATATTTTATTCAAAATTCTCACAGGCATAAGGTGAAAAGATTCTATTATAGTTGACAAAAATTTCATTTTTAAGGTTTTGTGTGAAACAAAACCTTATTAGAATCGATTCGATGTCTGTCTGTCCGTCTGTCTGTCTGTCTTTTTTTTTTCCCCGATGGAAGGTGGAAAGCTTCAAAAGCTACCGCAGGCTCCTGCCACACGGTTATGTGGGACTCTTACCCACTAAAACCACCTCCTTCTCCTTCCACTCTCCCCGCGGGACTCCCATTTGGTATTACGTCGCGGGGCTGGATCAGAATTTATTCTGCGCTCATGTCAACATTCGTGTTCCTCTCGCGTTCATTCTTTCGGATGGTTTCCTCCTGCCTAAGCTTCTTTCCGATGGCTGTAATCACTTTTTCAACTTCGGTCCATATCCCCTTGGCTTTCACCATAAGCTCCATGATATTTTCGGGTGTAAAGTGCTCCCCGGTTATAGCTTCTAATGTAGCCCTTTGGGTTTCGATTCTGGGGCAGTGAAAAAAGACGTGTTCTGCGTCGTCTGGAATGTTTGCACACTGTGGGCAATATGGCGAATCATCACGCCCAAATCGATACAGATATGCTCGATAGCCTCCGTGTCCGCTCAAGAATTGAGTTAGGTCGACACCTACTTCGCTGTGAGGTCGTTCGATCCATTTCCGGATATCCCGGCCTTTTTCTGACTCGTCCCACTTCTCTTGCCATTCCGCGACAGTTTCACCTCGTGCGAACTGTCGCCGACGGGCAGGAGATTCTCCGGTGAGGTACGTTCGATTGTAAAGTCATTGATTTCTTTCGCCAGAATCTCAATCGGGATCATTCCTGCTATCACGCAAGCTGCTTCATTAGAAATTGTTCTGTAAGCGCAACATGTTCGGAGTACACTTATGCGCTACGCAGCTGCCCATACTGGGGCTGCATACAGTAGGATCGAACTGACCACCCTTGAAATAAGGAGTCGACGGCTCGACCTTGGGCCACCTATATTTGGTAGCATTCTCGCAACCAGCGCTCCGATGTTATATGCCTTGGTTGCTGCACCCTCCACATGCAATCTGAAATTCAACCTCTCTCTCATTACACCTAAGTACTTAAGTGCAGGCTTGGAATAAATTGTTTGCGTTCCAACTTTGATCTTCATGGAAGTGCACTTTCTCCGCTTGGTAATAAGTACTACTTCCGTCTTATGCTCTGCGGGCTGTAGACCAGCATTCTCTAACCAGGATTTAATCTGATAGACTGCTTCATTTGCATAGACCTCGACTTCTTCAAGAAAGCGTGCAACAACCGTCACACCAATATCGTCCGCGAAACCAATGGAGGCCACACCAGTAGGAAGGTCTAGGGTCAGTACCCCGTTATACATAATAATACACAAGAGTGGCCCTAGGACAGACCCTTGTGGAACTCCGCATGTTGTTTGGTAGGATTTCATTCCTTCATCTGATTCGCAGCACAGAATCCTATCGATTAGGAAGTCGGCAACGATACGCACCAGGTACTTCGCCACGCCTAAGTTAATTAGGGACTCAAGTATCTTGCTCCATCTAGCGCAATTGAAGGCATTCTTCACATCAAGTGTAATCACTGCACAACATTTGCCCTCGTCAAGTGCGGTCTTAGCTGTGTTAGCTACTAGGACAAGTGCATCCGTTGTAGACCTCCCCTTTCGAAAACCGAACTGATTTTCGGAGAGACCGCCATCCTTTTCGGCAATTGTCTGTCTGTCTGTCTGTCTGTCCGTTTGTCTGTCTGTCTGTCTGTCTGTCTGTCACAGCCGATTTATTCGGAAACGGCTGAACCGATTGTCACGAAAATTGGTAGGAGTATGTGATCTGCCGTTCCCTTTACATGCAGCAACTGACGCCATTTTGTGTTAAGTTTAAGGGGGGCTCCCCATACATGTGAAAGGAGGGTGCAAAATTTTTTTTCATAAAATGTGGCCATGTGGGGTATCAAATGAAAGGTCTCAATTAGTATTTTTCGAAACTGGTTCAATATTTGATATTGGGTGAAACATAGGGGAGTGAGGGCTCAAAATATGACCCACAAAAAGTGTAACAGGTCTCGTTCTCAGAACCTATCCAACCGAAAAATCTGAAAAAAATCTCAGTAGTGCAACTCTATGAAATCTAGGCCTCAAAATATATCCGGTTCCGATATCTGCACAAATAAAGTTAATAATAGTATATTTCCACATTTTAGAAATTTACCCGGCACCCCCCTTATGTTCATTTCAGAAGTACAAAATTCATGTCACGCGTATAAAGAAGAACATAATGCACAATTTGGTCAAGTTTGAAGAAAATCCTACTATTATTAACAAAGTTATAGAGGGTAAAACTTTACAATTTTTTGTGAATTTCGTGCACTCTGCAACCTGGATGACGTCATCATCACATATCAATTCGTCATACCACAGTATCGACGAATTGATATGAAATCGGAAATATGGGGACGATCAATTTCCATACGTGCATATATGTGTACAGTATTCGGAAATAGGCAGTTTGTTTGTTTAGCTGTAATATGTACGTATGTCTCGTAGTTTTGTAGCTGTATACGGGTAGAAAAATGTGCGTTGAAATTTCTTAGATAAGATGAACACAAAACCTTTATACCCGAAGCACGGGCTTCCGGTATTCCGACTTGTTAAGAAGCTGCAAGCAGAATGCCTGAAAAATATGGAAATACCTAATTCAATGAACAAGGATTGTACATATTGAATTCATATAAATTCAGAGCGGAATTGGGGCTTTGTTGAAGCGAAAAATATGCTAAAAATGTTCTAATGTACCAATCGTCTTTCAATTTGCTGAGAAGTAGCCTGCCGGCTTGTGAAATCATTTCACTTACATATCGTTCGGAAAATTTCTAAAAATAAATCAAATAATATGATCCGGCACAATTCAATTTTCTACTTATTCATACACTTCCGAACATCTTCAAACCTAAAATATACTTTTCAGGCCATTCAGAGGGCTATTGTACCTCGACTGATCCTTTTATCTGGTTCCCACTCCACTTCACGACAAAATCATTTGCTAATATAAACGAAATTTTCTCTTCAGTGTCAACACACGAAAAATTGAGAGTTGGTTCATTGTTCGAAAATATATGTTTATTATGGAGCGGACAACATGGACAAAAGGAGTCTGGTATCCCCGGTTTCCCTCCCTCAAAATACCCCACCAAACAGTTTGCTAACCAAAAGACTACATCCACAGCGAGGAGAGAATGATCCTTCAACATCACCACCTCACTCGACGGGCCCAAAAGCATCGCCCGTTTGTACATTAAAACGACCGTTTATTCAAATTGGAACGGTTTTCGTTTGTTATGACAGGATGTGGAAATTTTTCAACTGGAAATTAAATTTGAAGGCGGGGAGGAGGGGACGAAACGTGTTACCAACTAGTAC
Source organism: Hermetia illucens (assembly GCF_905115235.1). Classification (NCBI taxonomy): domain Eukaryota; kingdom Metazoa; phylum Arthropoda; class Insecta; order Diptera; family Stratiomyidae; genus Hermetia; species Hermetia illucens. The sequence continues at coordinate 158,309,836 of NC_051849.1, forward strand.
TCGGCACACAAAAAATGCAGAAAGGTATCTAGGAACTGAATGCTTCATCAATATATGCACTGGCTAAATCCAATTTGTCCTGCAATGCACCTCCCCAGAAAGCCTAGTGGGCACATATTAAATTTTTCTCAAATGAATGGCAAATTTGAGCAGCCTCTGCAAGGCTTGATCAAACGCCAGCCTTGATGCGGGCATCTACATCGTATCAGCTTCAGGTTAACTCTATTCCTTCGGATCCACTAACTAAACTGAACATTTTTGCGATTTTTCTCAAATAAATCAATTAATGGAATGCAATCACTTCGGAAGCAAGGCAACACGAGAAATATGGCCGATGACTCTCCGCCACATATTTGATAGCGAATAACTTTCAAAGGACACGTGAATATCTAGTAAAAATTGAAAAAGGACTGTGCCTGGTGCCTAACGAAAAATATTACCAATCTGTTTGCATGTTCTACACATTTGGAACATGTCGGAGCCGCGCTGCATCCTTTTTGCTAAGCGCTGTTTCGTTTTGATCATCAAATTGCACAAGCACTGCACTTTGTTTTGTTTGTACTGAAACTTTTTCACATGCATAAATTTTTCAGTCGACAAAAGATCAGAATTCTCGTCTCCTGAATGACATCCGTAGTTGGTGTCTATATGGAGAATATGAGGGCGCCGTTCAAAGGAAAGGCACTGCCAAAGTGCTAAAGTGCATTTTGAATGCGTTGCCGTTTCGTTTCACATGCATAGTGGAAACGTCATCCATTTATTGTGGTAGCGACAATGAATGTTTTATAACGCAATTGTAAAATATGCAGTCATGATTTTCATTGTTTTCACGCATCCATTGATTGTAGTTTAGATAGACAGATTTGTTTTTGCTGCTTTTAAGAACGGAGAGAGTGGGTAGGCTTCCAAGGAATATCCTTAAAGAGTCAAGATTAAGACGCAGTTTTACATTATAATGGGCAATAACTTTGATCTTCCGTTTAAAGGAACAGCTTGACACTCTTCATACATATACAAGGAAATCTATGAAAATCCTAACATAAAATTTACGGGTATCTAATAGGGTGTGAATAATATCATTTGGGACCTGGTGTTAATTTGCTACAATGCACAGAATATCTTCTGCTTTGATCCCAAGCGTCCTTTATTTTGAGAAGGAAATATAATCGAAATTTAACACTGCTGAGGTGTCATTTTAACTTCTATCTAAATAAACATATCTAAAACAGGTCAGTCAAAGATGGTATCTCTTAAGATGTTGTCCTCCTAAAATTAAGTCGACTACCCTCCATCCTTTAAGCATTAATAAAGACCTTTTGTAGACCAAAATAATAGTGAACTTAATCAACAGAAAAAAATAGAAAATCGTGAAATTCAATGATTGTGTAAAGTACTGTACTACCTGAGCTATAAAGTCGCTAAAATCCTGTAGTATAAGCACTGCACACACTTGCTAATTTGGGTGCTGCTATCTCTGGGAAAACGAGGTGGATTAATGCTATGGATCTAAAAGCGGCTCCTCTAAATTTTGGAGTCGAAATATTTTTACCTAATCCTGAGCTCACCCCACGATTTCTTGGAACACCTGCACTCCTTCTCTACAGTTCTGCATCAAGTGACCTTGGAGCGACCAATCCATTACCCATCTTGCAATTGGTCCCCCTGCTTAATGTGTGACTTGCAGCCTTCGATTAGCTTTCTATATGATACTCCCATATAGCAACACCGAAAGAATAGTGTTAACCGGATCTGGTTGTTGAGATAACTGCATTTCCAGATTTTAGGCAAGGCTGCGAAAGTTGATCGAGCGCAATCAATAAGTCGGCTAACACGTAGTTCAATGCCACTATCAGCAGAAACCACGCTTCCTAGATACACCAATTGATCGACGACAATCCTCTGCTTATTGATGAAGATAGGGAAAGTGTGATGACCTCTCAAACTGAGAACTTTGGTTTTGTTGGGGTTTATCTTCGGTCCAAATTTACTCCCCATTCTTCCCAAATCCAGAACCATTTGGCCAAGGACCATGTCCCGGTGAGAAAGCAAACACACGCGACCTGCATAGTGGAGGTATTTGAGGAAGGGCGTCATCATTCATTGAACTCCACCACGTCCTTCGGACAAGGTAGCAAGATTTTGCTGATTTTCCAGGAGTGAAGGCGAGAATATCTTACAGATGGTACTGAGCACCGTGATACCCTTTTTATGTATGGGACAGATAATGACTCTTTGCCAGTCGTCAGGCATTGATTCACTGTCCCACACTTTGAGTATCAGTTGATGAACCACTTGGTGTAGTTGATCTCCTCCATATTTAACTATCGGCTCCTCCTTGTTGATAAAACATCCGCCCTTGGTACCGTTACTAACTGTACTTTTCGTGTTCACAGATCTGTTGGTTCTCCCAGGCTTCCCTTTTCCGTCTGTGAAGTCGCTTCTCCGCTCGGCGAAGTCCGTGACAAGTCTCTGCGTGTGCTCGCGTCTTTTGAGAATGCAACATTAGTCGGTATGCGGCATTCTTACGTTGGGTTGGTAACTTGCATTCATTGTTGAATCAGCCGTTCCGACTATTTCTGCAACTGGGGCCAAATATGTTTGTGGGCGTATCAATTATAATGCTCTTAAGGTGATTGTGAAGATTATTTGTTGATGGTTCATCTCGAGGACATCTGTTAGCTGCAGTTATTGCGGCATTCATTCCCCTATAATGCCTATAGCATTACTGAAGGCTGTGCTGTGGATGGCTTCAATATTCACTCTCACCTAATTGTTAATGTCTTAATTCGAGTCCGAAGCACTATGCCAATGATCCGAGGCTATGCTGGCTGCCCTTTATGTTCTGACATTCATCAAAGCTGGGAGATGACAGCGTTCGATCAACACGTGGGCAATTTAGTTGAAAGTGGTCCCATCTGGAGAAGCCCACAGATGTTTGTGGACCGTTTCCCGCATAAACCAAATACATCAAAAAACCATTTCATGCGATACTGCTAACTGAATAATCCGCAGTCCGTTATCATTGGTATCCTTATGTAAGCTACGGGAACCGACATATCGCCTCGGTATAGGCTTCATCTCTACTTGACTGTTAAAGTATCCAAGTATGCTTTAATATCATACTTGGGATAGGCTTCAAAGGTCAGCTCAAGGTCCCGCGTAGAAGGTATCCACCCTGATCCCTAAATGAAGAAATAATATCAGTGACAAAAAGCAACCCCAGTGGACACCGCTTTCAACCTCAAAATCGTCTGAGGTTTTAAATCTGTACAACACATGACATTTTGCACCATCGTATGTCACTCTGATCATAGCTATTAATTTCTCCGGAATGTGTAGAATATTCCAGATACATTAATTCCCTGTTCACTCTATCGAAAACTTTTTCCAAATCGATGGAGAGCAGGTACAGCGAAGACTATTATAGCTATTATCTTTGCAACGGCAGGGAGCACGTAAATACCTTTCCAATTGTCACACTCAAAACGGGTGCCTCTCTTTAAGATGATCATTCCTTTGTTCCATTGTCTGGGAAAGGTCTACGATTGCCAAGATTTCCATAAAAGATAGAATAGATAGAAGAAGCAGCCGATCTGCAGTAGATACAGGTGCAGCGATAAATAGGTTTGCGGGGAGACCATCAAGCCCAGCGGCTTTATTCTAGTGCATTGATGGGCGAATGCAGTAAGAAACGAAATTACTAGTGGAAAAGTAGGAAATGTCACTGTTGAGATTATCGTGTCTGCAAACGAGGAGACTTTACCAAAGGTCAAGAGGAAAAGCCAGCATTGTATCAATCCCTAGGGTGTCCAAGGAGGAACTACGAGAGATCTGAGGATAATAAGGCTCCGAGATTAGACTTGATTTCGTAGGAAGCCCTGAAGCTACCTAGTTAAATCAGGCCCTCTTGAAGAGGAAAATATTGGTATTGGTACTTTGGTACCCCAAAATCGCCTGTCCTACGATCGGTGCAATAGTAATGGTGGTGGATCTAGTCCGGTAGGCGTCAGATGTTGGCAAATGCTGCACGGAGGTAACAGAGGAATGCTTTTAGCTCGGCCAACTGGGGATGATATGTTGTTGAATATGTTGTGACAGCAGATGTTTTCCAAGCCTCCGTATTGGCGCCCCTGCAGTAAAACTTAATGCATGACGTAGTGCTCAGCAGTTAAATGCCTAATAATGCAACGTTGACTGGTTTTGCAGACGTGGAAGTTGCGAAGCACCCCAGCACGTAGAACTTCATTGAAGTGATATATTCATATCGGCAAAGCATGGTTACAAATGATTAAATTGGACCTGGTGGGCGAAAAAGCGGAGACGATCCTTATTACCAATTGCAGAGAAATAATACTATCAAAATCTGGGGTGGTGATCATGGAATCATTTCAAAATCGATCACTAGCTACTTGACAGTAATAATTGAATCCAAGTTGAGCTTCAAAGGGCAGCTGAACTATGCACGAAAAAAGCAATAGAAGGAGTTAATTTCTAGCAAGGATGATGCGTAATATTGACAAAATATAGTCGCCGGCTACTTATCTTAGGGGTGGTGACATCCATCCTGCTTTACGCGGCTCCTCTCTCGGCGAGAGCGCTAGACAACGCGGTGAACCAGAAAGGGTAGATTCGGCATACCGACCATTGCATCGTGCAGTGCATATAGAACGGTATCCAATTGAGCAGTGGTTATCATTATCATTTCTGTAATGAATCTGCTAGCGAATGAGGCACACTGTCTCTACCAGAGAAAGCAGGGTAGCAGGACGTATCCGGCCGATATGACTGGGGACTTTTGAAAAGTCACTAGGAAGGAGCTGAATAGGGGATAGTAGCAGCAGTGGAATAACTCCAGAAAGGGCCCATACACTGATCCTGTATGTTGAGAGATGAGTCGAACTAAAACACGGAGAAATAAATTACCACTTGATACAGTTCATTACGGGACGAGGTAAATAAAGAAAGTACTTGAGGAAGTCGAGGATGGTGGTTGAGAATCCCATACATTCGTACAACCTGATGCCGCAGCGTTTTTTAGATTTCCACCTGCATCCTTAAAACACACCCATCTCCTCCAGCAACGTCCCTGGTTTCAACAGTTTTGAAAGAGTCTTCGGTTCAAACCACTCGCAGTTCCGGGTTTCCAGAAGGCAATTAACCTTAAATAGGTACCCTTTATACATCTTCCCAAGTAATTAAGCCAAAAAAGAAAATAATGTAACTGGTTACTTCAGGGTAGGTGAGGATAGTTATAAAAGTGGGGCTAATTACCAAAAAATTATTCTAGAAGAAGCACTGAAGACGGATATCTCTTGGGTCCGAAACACCTCCAAGACCTTAAGAAAGCAAGTCGGGAAACCGGGAACTGGACGCTTCAAAAGGTTTTGTGCGTTTCTTAGTACGTAGCACGTAATAACATATATCCGTATATTATGTGAGAGTATCCATTTTCGGGTGATATTGACATTCATAGTCTTCAATTTTCAAAGAAGCAAAAATTTTTATGTATTATAACTTTGTTAGTAATAGTGAGATTTCCACCAAATTTGGTAAGATCATGCTCTACATCATAGCCTACATCACTGCAATTTCGCGGTGCTAGTATGAACTTAAGGGGGGTTTTGCAGCGAATTACTAAAAATTGTAGTAATATACTATTATTAACTTTATTTGAACAGATATCCGTATGGGAGGTATTTCGGAGCCCAGACACCATATAGTGGCACCCTTCTAATTTTTTTCAGATTTCTCGGTTCGGTAGCTTCTGAGAATGGCCCCCTTAAAGAAATAATCAGTGTCAACCCCCGTTCACTCCCCACCTCTCCAACAAATGTCAAAACTAAGACCGGCTTTGAAAAGTACTAACCGAGAACTTTAATTTAATACCCCACATGACTATATTTGATGAAATCTACACGCCCCTTTTGCATGTATAGGGACCGCCCCTCCCCCTTAAATTCGACGTAACAGGATGTAACTCACTGTATGCGTGAGCGTTCACAGTTGCCACCTTTGTACCAAATTTGGTGTCAATCGCTATAACCGTCTCTGAGAAAAATGCGTGTGACGGACAGACAGACAGACAGACACACACGCACAGACAGACAGACAGACGCTAAACCGATTTTAATTAATGTTTTGTTTTTACACAAAACCTTAAAAAGACAGTTAGAGTATACTTATATGGGAAACTTTCTTTTGTAATAATCTTTATTCGCAGGATTTGAATATAATAATAATCTTGACAAGACAATGCAATTGGATCGTGTATTGTGTGGGTCCTGAATTGTATTAGGCCATTTTATCCAAGACCGTAGCGGTACACCTCAAGATTATAGTATCTGGTAGGAAGCAACGTGGTCAACATTGCGCCCGTGATTATTACTCCGGAGGTAGAGGCGTGGTTGACGTGGCGACAAGTCGAATCGCTACGCGCTTATTTTTACATGAAGGAACAGGAGGGTTCCTTGCATACAGCTGTCTGTAAGGCATACTGTTGGCTGGCAGGATCGATGAATTGAAATCGAATTGTATGGTAAACATGTGAATGATCTTTGGCAGCCATTTGTCGATTCGCATTTGTCGAAAAGATGACTTGGGCCGGCAAGTTCTGATTGCCACATATCGGACGAAGAGTCTGACTTTAGTTGCTAGTTGCTATCCCCTATAATAGCAACATTGAACTAAAATATGTGGAGAAGAAGGTGAACTATGAGCCATTTGCTCGGAAAATCAAGGAAATTTGGCGTCTCGAGCGGATTGTTGTGTTTCCAATCATATTGTCAGCTGCAGGTATTGTATATAAATCCCTCACGGCTTCCCATGATGTCCTGGGACTCTCACACAGTCGGGTTCAAACCATGCAGAAGTATACCATTCTGCATACGTGCCCAATGTTGCGGGGAGTTCTCGACTGATTCTCCCATTAACCAACCACCGGCCACCACCATCTTGGTGTGCGCCTCTTTAGTTCTTAAGTAGTTAGGATCATCCTGGCACTGAGTAGGGTAGGTAAAATCCGGCATCTGCCGAGGTTGTGAAAGCTCGGACAATAAAATGATTAAAAGGAAAACTCAAAAAGAACACACGATTTCACACATCGGAGCTGTGCGTGATCATCATTGTAGTCCTAAAAAGGAAAACGAGTTATTATAACCAAAAACAAACAAAAAAAAAATAAAATGAAATTGCATAAGTAGAAATACCGACCATTCTTACGATTTTTTAATGAAGTACTGCCATCCCACTGTCAAGTAATGGATACAATATCTAATCAATGACGACGACCAATTCCGGTAACACAGCGCAAACTAGGACCCAAATGGGTTCGATTATGCCCTAGTGAGATGCAATTCTCATTTCTGTTTGACTAGAGTACCAAACGGAACTACTGTCACTTCATACCAGTGAGCCCTTGCGAAGGTTTGCTGACGTCTAGAGATGCATGCGTTCAGAATTCAGAGAGTTTAATTATTCTATTGTCGCACTAATTCCGGCTTGAGTTGAAGTCTTCACCTAAACAATTCTTGTTTGACTATAAGGTGAGTGTTCCACTCTCAACCTTGGAGGAGGTGATCGTACCTTCCCCCTTTCCGCTCTGCCGACGTTTCAATGAAATGCTTCCGTCTATCCGTCTACGCCGATTATGTATCCGCTTTGATTCAAGTGCCAATTGAACAGCAGATAATAAACTTTAAAGGCAATTTCCTTTTACGGGAGCACTTACTCGCTGTCATATTCGAAGATACTTTGCATACTCCTTACTAGTAGTGCTCCCCTTGGGTTCGGCATATTAGCAAGCACGAGAACGACGCCGAACACGACTACAATGCTACGTACAATGATATTGAATTTCTAATGAAACACTTGATATTCATATCACAACATCAAATCAAGCCCCGCCATCGTGCCATCATCATCATCTTTGTTCTTGCGTATTTCTCTGATTTTTATGATGCTCCCTTATCCTTTTCCCTTTTTCGTCGACGGATTGTGGCCAATTACGGGTTTTTGATTCGAACAAATTAGAAGGTTTCCGCAAGAGTTACCTTTTTGGAAGGGATCAACGGGCACAGTGACCACCGCCACTTCAAACGGCAGCCTAAAAATACAACAGTCGAGAACATGAGTCGTGAACTCAAAATATATTCTCCCTGAACCGCATATTATAAATAACGTCCCCAGAGATGTTCGAATTGTTTGAAGGGGTGAAGAAGCGGTTGGGAAATAGTAGGCAAAACTTTGTTTTCTTGAACTCGGCCTTTTGTACCCCTGAATCATTTTGTCGTCACCAGGTTGTTTTTACGGGTGGTAATGCGGCTGCTAATTTTCACAAAACTTAATGGAAACATCTACGAGATCAGGAGGTTTTATCAATAGCCACCATAAAGTAATTTGTCGGTTGCCAATAAATTGATATAATTAAAAAGGGAAAAGCTGGGAATACTTAATTAAGGAGCCTCGTTCAATGCGATTCTGAAGACATACGGCAGTGGGTGGCCGAAAAATGTCATAAAGAGTTATTCAGTTCTGGTGCAAACTGAGAGTTAACCCTATATCTCAGTCAGCTAAATTTGGGCTCGAAATATATATGATCTTTTGTGAAAAACATAACATGGTAAACATCTGAATCTACTCAGGCGGCAAGGATTACAAAGACGCACTCATAGCAGTCTACGCTTCAAATATTCCTGTTCTGTCCTTGAGCCTAAATACTCAAGAAAAAATATGCTGCTGCCAGTCTAGTCCACGTAATCTTCCTATTTTCCCTCGATTCTGGGAATAATGTCTGAATTTTAAAGATTTGTATGAAATATGAATGAAGATGGAATATTTTATCTGTAGATGTTACCTCTTATCCTGGACTCCGAATGTACTAGGTCAGCTTTACTTCGAATTCTGAATGAACCTATTCAGCCTATTAAGAAGCTTGGCATTGCGGGATTAAATATCTCTCGCTAACAATGTTCGTATGAAGAGAACTCATCCCATGTGTGTCTAGTCTTTGATCTGATGCGGGTGAAGGTGCTCATTTGCCGAAGTCAGGGCGTGGTACAACATCAGCATTAAACCCAATTACCCGGAAATAACTAGAGGACAAGCATCTCGAACTCCAACTTTCATAATGGCTAATATAATTTTGTTCGACTGAATTCGGTCGTCGGGTCCATTATTATTCATGCCGTCATCCGAAGGAAGCAGTCTCATTGTCAAAAGACCATTCGATATTGTCGTTGTCATTGTCGGGAACGACGGCTTCGACGACGGAGAGTCGTTGCCGTTTTCCATGTCGTCGTTGCGATCCTAATTCCTTCTTTGGGATAAAACGTGAAATATGCTTGCAATATATTCAAAATTATTGTTAGGAGTAATTAGAATCGAGAGATATTCGGTTCCTTCCTTCTCACGTTCTACATCAAGCTGGGATGTAGGTTCAATATTAGCCGGAACAGGAATCCCACTATTATTAGACTCGTAAAGAGCCGGCAGATTATTGGATAAGGGAAGAGTTATGATGAAGTCAGGTTAAGTTTGTCGTTAAGGTTTTATGGCATATAAATTGCATGAAATTCAGAGGCAGTTTTTGGGATAAATGATGTCGATTGCCTTCATCCTTATAAGAATTTCGGGTGTGTAGCCGAATTATTAGAAATTGACTGAAATCTTCCGTAGCAATTTCCTATTAATTATTAAGGTTAAAGAAATGCTTAAAATTGCCCATTAACATCTTCAGATGTTAGTTAGTTAGTTGAAGAGAAATCGTATTTTAATATCTAGCATTCCCACTTCGGTATATGGTATTCAATATTCACTACGAAGCCTCAACTTGGTGGTGGCTGGTGATTTTTCGGAACTGAATGTCAAGTTGTCGTGCACGTAGCTTCTCGGCATCCGCATCATTTCGTTTTCTTTGTGCTGTGAAGAGCGGATGAGGGATTCATTTCTCATTTACTCCCTTCAACACCTCCATTACCCTTCCTCGAATTCCCTATTTCCGATTCAAAGATCCACTTATTCTAAAATATTAACTATAAAATAATAATTTTAATTTTTTTCACTTTTCACAAAACCTTAAAATTTATTAGTGTCCGGATAGCTCAGTGGTTAGAGCACTAGGCTGTCATACGGAAGGTCGCGGTTCAAATCTCACTGGTGGCAGTGGAATTTGCATCGTGATTTGACGTCGGATACCAGTCGACTCAGCTGTGAATGAGTACCTGAGTCAAATCAGGGTAATAATCTCGGGCGAGCGCAATGCTGACCACATTGTCTCCTAGTGTACCGTTATGGTCTTGAATGAAGTGCTCTAATACACTTCAAGGCCCTGATCCAATATGGATTGTTGCGCCAACGATTATATCCGAGTTATCACAATCTCGGCAGATGCCGGATTTTACCTAATACTAGCACTAAGTGCCAAGCATTTAGGCTCGGACGATCCTACCTACTTAAAAATTATTAAAATTTATTTAAATTTTTCATTAATATTTGTTGTTGTTGTTTGCTAATAGGTTTAATCATGTTGCATATTACGGAATGAATTACTAATGATTGTTTCTAGCTATTACTGGGCACTGAGCAGCTGACGTGCAACCGTAACACAAATTATTCGCACTATATTTAGTTTTCTTTGTAAGCAGTTTCTGTCGTCCCCAAATATATTTTCCGTGTAAACTTAAGTGGTAAAACCGTGGCGGCGTGATCAAGGTAGGAAAACCTAGGTTTTGAATCCTCTAGCTAATAATCTTCTGAATAATTTACGGAGAAATCAGAACCCCCATCTTCTTTGGATTTGCCCCTGACTGTGGCGGTGGTATTGATGAAAATAGTGAAATCTTCAGACTGGTAATCTACCCAATGGTAACCGTTATAATCGTCTGGTGGAAGGAGGTATCGCTATTTTTCAGCGGAAACCACAGTGCCGTTACCGGAAGTTGGACATTGCCGTCGGATGGAGGATCACCCAGATGGATGATGAAAGGCTGAAAAGTGAATTAGTTTCGTCAGCTAATTTGATTTTCTTTACTTGCGCAATCTTGATTAAACTGAGATTTTGGGACATATCCTTATATCGGTAAGTCTGTATCTGCCGTATATTGAAAGCTGCATAATCTGACTCGGAATTCATTCATTCGAGTCCCTTGGATTGAGGATTTATGAGGGGCGCACCAGTTTGGTAATAAGCTTTAGAATTTCGGAACCGGAAACACATATTGGACATCAAAGTTTCTTCTCTCCTCCCCAATAGGATGCTCAAAATCTCGAAATCGTAAATTCCGAAGTGGATAATCCAAAAACAATGCAGAAACTTGTAGCACACTTAAAAAATGTCCCCTTCCCTGAGAACGAAATTAATGCAACAGTGAAATAGACCGTGGGACGACTGGTTTGACTGAAAATGTACTGAGGCAAAGAAGGAAATATTATTGGTAACTCAAACGATATTCAGATGAGATGGATTCAATACTTCAAGGAGCTAAGAAGCTTAGAAGCTTAGAAGCTTAGAAAATGGCGAAGCTTATTCACGACTGCCACCAGGAAGTGGAATTAAAGCAACCTTACGAGGTCAGAGGTGTAACGAAGTTCTTGTTTTTAAATGGATAACATATTGGAGCTGCAGTTGATTGGTATGATATGGACTTACGAAAGAATACCTGGTGACTGTTAATAAAAATAAACGTTGGCGCAACAATCCATATTGAATCAGAGCCAATTGTACTAGAACACTTCATTCAACACTGCAACGGTACGCTACAGTAAACTGTGGGAGGCCATGCGGCCCTCTGACACAAGTGAGATTTGACAGTCCAACGCTCTTGCGACTGACTGTTGGCGACTGCTGCAAAACCTTCATATGCTCTATACATAAGGAGGGAGATAAACATCCCGATGTAACAATTACTGAAATATTTTACTATTTTCTTTGTCATACAAAATCCTATTCAACTGTTCCCAGTAAGAAAAGCTAGGAGTTTAACATCAATGTGAGACAAGCCTATAGTAACATCATCCATTATATAAAAATGTAAGTTATTTTTATACACATCCGTTCAATCCATCCATCACCATGAAGATTGGTACATACATGTACAAGGTTTGTACGCTATATAAGTTGTCGTAAGTCGCTACTAGATCAATCAAGCTGCAAAAATCAGTCGCTATGAAAATTGATATATATGTGTATTTTGGTCATATCCACATTGTTGTAGTTTGCAACTAGATGGTACTGCGACAGATCAACTTCTACACCTTTCATCCGATCGCCATAAAAATTTGAATAAAATTTGGATTTTCAACCCCACCCTCGTAGGAGGTGAGAATTTTATGCAGTGCTCCGCAATTCTCGGGAAAGCTCGCGGGGGTCACCCCCTTAAAAAGTTACAATCATTCAAAGTGGGTTTCGGTTACAAAACCCAGGACGGAGGGGGTATCTGTCGGAGGAAGGACCCTCGCTGTAACTTTGTTGAAAAATTTCGACGGCCATCCCCGTTTAAAAAATTAAGAAAGAGGGGATAAAAAAGGGTATTCGGAAGAAAAAAGAGGGCCGCTTTTCTAGTATCGCCGATAAATTGTAGCAAGATTATGGCTCTACGAGAAAGCACTATTTCCGAAACATGAATACGCTTATTGGGAGGGCAAGAATCATCGCGATGTTCAAGGGAGGTTAAAGGAGCGACCAAGCCAGAGACAAGTGTATCATCAGATTGGTTCACTTCTCTCAGTAGATGAAGAGAATCTGCAGTTTTTGCGGAACATAGGCTGCCAGGTTCAGCTAGTGCTGTACAAGATAATACTCAGTTTTAAAATTCCCCTGAAACTGGTATGAATGCGAAGCGGACTATGGGCAATACTGTGTTGTTTTGCCATGAAAGCCATGAAAATAAGGCGTGGTCGAATCTACATTAGCCGTGCAATATTTCAGTGAGGGAAACTACCCAATACAAAACATGAAGTTTCAAGAGTTGCGTTCAGTTTGCAAATTAGTTAGTTTTACCATATATTCTCAAAAGTCAATTTCCGGGATAGTTACTTTATCTGCCAAAATCGGATAATCCTTCGATTCATTCGATTCATGTGATCGCGTCGGATCCTCTCCGCAATTTTGCGATGTTTCTGAAAATGTGCGCACCGCTTTTAAATTTTTCTATGAACCAAGCGTCGCCGATAACTCGCCTCGCGTATTGCAGCAAACTTCCTGTTCATTGTCTCTACGTGCCGGAGTAGATTCTGGAACGTTTTGCTGGTATTCTCTCCATCTTTCGGTGATTCCAGGGCGTAGGATCCTGAAGCAGACCTTCCAGATCGCGGTCAATGATACGCTCTTAATCAGAAAATTACAAACCTTCAGTTCACTTAAGGACTCTGTCCACATTATTTACTTACATTGAGTGTCACTTGCTCTCCAGCTCACTCACTGTCAGCGTTTTCACAGATTAGTGTGTGATTACTTCACAATTTCTAAAATTTTGTCTTCAAGGAATCAAATAAACACAAGTTTGATTTCCGAAAAAAAACAAACCCAAAATTTTATCAGCAAATTGGAGCCGATATAACAGGTGATTACCCTTTCATTCCTTTCCCCTTCAAAACAGCAAAGCGACACACACGCCGAAACACCACCCATCAGCCATCGATATAAGACGGGTTCCCCTAAGTCAACCTAGATTCCAGCATTCGCATGCGCAATATTTCATTTTAGTCAGAAACAAGCGCTACGGATGCCTTTCATAACATCCACGATGATGTGTAAACAACAACAAACAGGTTATTGATCAATTCCGAAATGTAAGAAATTTTCTATATTTACCTTTACATGTTTAACTGAATTTTAGGTTGTGAGAATTTAACAGTAGTTTCGCAAACAAAATTGTAACAATGAAAATGATCCCTATTGAATTGCTATTTTAAAATGAGTTAATGTCGTAATGGAAATTGAGGTCGGAATTGAGGTAATGAAGGGAGTTAAATAGGAAACAAGTCGGAACACCGGAAGCTAGACGCTTCAGGTATGAAAGGTTTTGTGTATTTCTTTTATAAAGAGATTTGGGTGTGCATTTGTCCCATTAGCATGTAGCCCGTAAAATATGCATATATTATGTGAAAATAGCCACTTTCAAGTGATATTGACATTCACAGTCTTGAATTTGCAGAGGAGCGCAGATTTGACCTAGTATAACTTTTTTAGCAATAGTTCGATTTTCACCAAATTTGGCAGGGTCATGATCTATACTGTAGCCTACATTGCTGCAAAATTTTGTGATTCTACGGTGAACTTAAGGGGGGTTTTCCTGTCAATTACTAAAAATTATAGTAATATACTATTATTAAATTTATTTGAACAGGTATTGATATGGAGGGTATTTCGGAGCCTAGACACCATATAGTGGCAGCCCCCTGATTTTTTCCAGATTTTTCGGTTGGGTAGTTCCTGAGAATGGGTTCGTTAAAAAAAAATGACCACTTTCGACCCCCCGCACTCCCCACCTTTCCAACAAATGTCAAAACTAATACCGGCTTCAAAAAGTACTAACTGAGACCTTTAATTTGATACCCCACATGACTATATTTGATGAAAAAAAAATGTACACCCCCCTTTTGCATGTATGGGGACCCCCCCTTAAATTCGTCTTAAGAGGATGTAACTTACTCACTGAGGGTTCATAGTTCCCACCTTTCTACCAAATTTGGTGTCAATCGCTACAACCGTCTCCGAGAAAAATGCGTGTGACGGACAGACAGACAGACAGACAGTAAACCGATTTTAATAAGGTTTTGTTTTACAAACAAAACCTTAAAAAGTAGTACCCCGATGATACCGCCCAGACAAGCCTTCAACAATGGGGGCCACTTTTCATGTGTTACTCCTATATGACAATATAGAAAGAGCACTAGCAAAGACCAGTCTGAACTTGATCTTGTTGTTGAGATAAAATTTCCAGATTTTAAACAACGCATCGAAGGCAGATCTAGCGTGTTGAATGCGTCGACCGAAATTCGACATTTTTTATATATATAAATTGATAAACACAATAGGGGAGTGAGGCAATGCGTTAGACTGGAAACTTAGGTTATGTTGGAGTTTATCTTCAGTCCGGGTATACTACATGGTCCATGACTCAGTTGGAGAACGCCAGAGCTATTAGCACTAAATTGGTACATTATATAAAACCAATTCACATAGAATTGCTCCAAGTAAGATTGACTGAAACATCGATAATACAGATGCTAGGCCCCCCGAACATTACTCGCATTAAAAAGGCTGGCAAGGGCCACCACTGTCAAGACTATTCTAAAAGGTGAGATCGCAAGAATGCATGTAACCAAATATAGACTTTTGTTGGTAAGGAAAGACGGAGAAAGTCCATAGTTAACACCTGGGAAATGACTTTTTCTACGGAGAATTTATACGCTGCCCGTGAGTTTAATTTCACGAACCTATGAGCAATGTTTTTAGAAAACTGTCTCAATAGACGTAACGGGGAACAGTACATCGGCTAAATATCAATCTGATAGAACATGAAAGAATCACATATACTTAGATAAATAGTAATGTCCTACGTAAAACTCTTCCACTTCCTTACCGTAGCCCCATTTCAATGCTGTAATACGCAATACCGATTGCCAAAATATTTCATTTGATGCTTTTTCTATTCAAGACAATTTGTTCATTCAATTCCGTTGTGTGAAAAGGTTTATTATAAAGCTACTAAGATAGATAAGATTAATAAATGAGCAAATGAACAAAAACTAAAGACCAAACTCACTTATCCCAAACTACTATTTCCCTTTTCCGACATAGGTATTACAAAGGAACATGCTTAATCCTGGAAAATTCCTGCTGAAATGAAAGTAAAAGTACAGTGTTCGAAAACCTTTTAGTAAACATTATAAACCATTTTCAAACCCATTGGGGAAACTTTCTCGTTATGTCTACAATTCCTAGCATACAAATTAGCCTTCTCCAGCTTATCGGGCTTTTTTAATGGCAATTTTCCACTTCCCAAAAAAATATATGAGTCTATTTTAATGGCTTTTCCAATATCCCTAGCCCGAAAGTCATTATCGGAAAAGTCGAGTCCGAAAATACCGATACCCACTCAATCTTTAAGACCCATATCGAAAACTTTCCCGTAGGGTAAACACGTATCCCTTGCGTATCCTTCCGATATGAAAGTCTTTCCTTAATTAAACGTTTACTTAATCTCATTGCCTGCAGTCAGACAAACAAACAAAGTCTGATGCTGCCATCGACAAAAGGGCAAGGTAATCAGCCTTCTAGGGAGTTCTGGCAAAACGACAACGACACGCCGATATGTAACAGTCAAGAGGTCGATGGAGGAAAGGCATTTAGACAAAATGCGTTCAACACGAAGAAAATGGAGAAGAAAGTGTTAACGCCAAGAAACATTAATTTCAATTTCAAGTGCAAATAAAGTTCACACCAAAGTTACGATTAAATTCAGTCAAACTTTCCGGGCATGGTATGTGCGTTTGTATGTTTGAAACTTGATAATATCTCATGAAACACTGCCTTGAAAATCGTCCTTCGAACGAAACTCAAATAGGATAGATTAGGACAGGAGTGATAAAGCTTAAGGAGTGCTCGAAATCATCCCATGATTTAGGGAATCATGTACTAAAGATACGTAGTTATAAGTAGGAATGTAGGTGCAGATATATGGATATATGTATGAATGGTTGACCGGGCATTGCTATGTGGATACCTCCATATATCCCTTAACATGATTCTTTGAAGAGCGCTCAATCTCCAGCTCAGTAACTTCATAGCGGAATTGAAGTTCAATAAAGTTATAGAACTTCGAGTACATTTACTACATCAGGGGCCAAGTCATAAAAACTAAAAACGACTCACTGATTTCAGCCTTCATTCTTGCGGAGAAAGACAAGGAAGGCCACCAACACCACAAAGTTTAAGTAAATAAATAAGATTTGGCCGTACGTTCGCGCAGACATTTATTGCTGGGCTTAGAGGTAAGTTCTGTGTCTACATGACTGACCTTTCTGCAATCAAAGAAATCATATTTCGACCAGAAACGGTTACCCACTGCAATGAACGTATTCCAACCGTAATACATATGTATATATATTTTTCTAAATAGGCAAAGGTACCTCCAAGAACATCTTCCGTTGCTGTAAATATTGTTGTTTCCTTACCTTAAAGGTAGCAAATATTTGGAAAATGGAGTTTACGGCTAAAGAGGGACTGCTGAAATGTAGTAATCCATTCAAAATTCGAGAAGTTTTCTACCTCAAATAACGAAACTCTAGGAGTCGCGAAATTTTTTTCCCTTTTTCTTTACTCGTAAACATTTGTAAGTAACGCTTTAAAATATTTCAAAAATCATCTTCCAATTTTAAACGCCACAGTGTTCAATGTATACGGCATACTATTTAATACAATTCAACGAAAATACAGCAACTACAAATTCTCAGATTCCTTCGAAATGTCTGCCGTATGCGGACAAAAATTGTAAGTCCCTTACTAACACTTAATATTGCTACTAGGTTTCCTCTTGAGTTTCGACACCAAAAAACCGGAGGTTTTCCAGACTCAGCAGGGATGTTTCCTACTTGCACGTTTTTTAAGGACAGCACCTCGATAGTTAGTAACCTTGTGATGATTACCCTATGGGCGAAGGAAGCGTTGAAACGAAAGTAAGCTATTTTTTAAAGAATATGAGGGAGTTCTGTGTTCGCCATCCACTTGATGACGGCCCGGACCAATTGGAAAGAAACTTTCCTTCCCGCTTTCTGATCCTGGAACCGTTCTGTTCTGAACCAGAACCCAATTGTAAAAAATAGACGACTAACGGTTTCGTCCAGGATACAGGCACTTCTTCAACCGCCGACAATTCTTAAATCTACTGCTGATGGCAGAGTGGTCCATCTGGGTGCTCCGCCGGTGTCGGTCAGTTAAAACTAATATTATCACAAGCTCTATGCTCGCATAATGCGCCACCAATGACGAGGCGATGGAAGTTGCAGAAATCCATGAACTTCCCACCACTATAGCTACAATCGCTAAGACCAAGCTTCCCCATCTCATGTCTGAGCAAGATATTGTCAACGACTTTGACCGTTCATTACAAATATAAAAATAATAAAAAATATCAAAAACTCTGTACGTCGTTTCCTTCGAAATTTCGTTGTGGAGATGTGGTTAAAGTTACATGAAAAAATATTGAAAATAGTTCAAGCTGTGGCACGCACGAGAAAAATTCATTTAAAGACATCATGATCATCGAAAAATCCCTCTGGGAGTTGTAGGAGCAACTCGATCTTTCATCAAAAAATAGTTTTTTTTTTCGAAACTGGACTTATTGCTTCACATTCTTCAGAATTGAAAGTAATTTTTAGGCCAATTAAAAAATCGATTGCTGGAAAATTCTACAGTGGTGTTACTCCCGAATAGCACCCCTACCAAAGCGATGCCAAACTTTGGATTATGTATAGTGCTTTAAAAATGCCTGTGGACCAAACCCACGCGGCATCCCTGTCTGTTCTTGACCAGGCATTTCAGTAAATCTCATACTTTCTGGGATTCCTCTACTTTTTTGCAGCATATAGCTCTAAAGCGACTAAATCGACGGCCACCCTGGAATTTGGGTTTAATAGCTTGATATAAGATGCAATGGAGCCGTCGCCCTACCTCGAGGTGAGACCTGTTCGCTGCCACTTCCACCAACTTATCAATAATAGTATCTGGTCGTTGTGCCAGCGAAGTTCTTCATTGACTACTGTTTCAGGCCGAAATACCCCGATAAGACGACACAGACATGAGTTGATGGAAGTTTGAAGGTTGTGAGTAACACTGGCAGTCACTTTCGCTATAAGAGTATTGGCCTCAAAAAGCTTCAGCTTGAAGTTTATGTAGAAGTAATTGCATTTGCAGATTCCGAAGAAAATAATGAATGCAGATTTGACGCTCTTAATGGACCGAAAGATATTGGCAGGAACTACTCGTCAAAGACAACGTTTCCAAATTGTTCAATGTTCTACATTACAATGTAAATTGAAGAATCGTATGACCAGTCAGATTATGAAGCTTGGTTTGGTTCGCATCTGTCATCAATCCTACTCCAACTGCCCTTCTCCAGAACCATTTAGAAAAGGACGATAACTCAATGAGGCGTCAACCGTTGTCATCAGCTTATTCAATATATTCGAGAAGAGAATAACATCGTCCAAAGAATCACTGCACATCTTCTAGCCAGGGTAGCACGGAGGACGTTACTGATAACTGAAAGAAAAAGTACTGGTACCACAGTGCAACTCTGGTGAGCTCCGATTTGAACTGCGAATTCCTCTACATTTTGAGCTCGGACAGCACATTTTGCGCTGTCGAGCTGATAATAATAATCGTTGGTACAACAATCTAATTGGATCAGGGCTGTGTGGGTTAGTGCACTTCATTTAAGACCGTAACGGTACACTACAGTACACTGTAGGCGCTCGCCCGAGATTATTACCCTAATTTGACTCAGGTACTCATTCATAGGTGAGTCGACTGGTGTCCGACATCCAGCCAAGATAACAAATGCCTCTGTCACCAGTGAGATTTGAACTGCGATATTCCCCTACGACAGCCCAGCGCTTTAACGAGCGAGTTATGTCCCCATAACAACCATTAAAATCCTACATTTACATACAATCTATATTTTCACCTTAAGTAAACATAAATTTATTCCAAATTGCACTTTTCACAAATTTGTAATAAAATACATTTTTCCGGCAAGTTCATTGTATCAGATATCTTTCTAGCACATGCCGGATGTGCATTTTCGAAGTAAGCATATCATATTAAGCAAATCAAATGTTTTATACATTGAGTGAGAAATAGAAATTAACAAATGAGTTGTAATCGCGATTTTGGCAGGAACGCTGCCCGAATAAATTATTAAAATTTAAAACTTTTGTTTTTTTTAAGAAGGGTTAGTGTATAACCCATAACTGGCGCAGTCGATTCTAACGGCGGGGCGGAAAGTGTGATTCATTCGTTCGCTCGTTCGTGACAAAATTATTTTAGTTTGAAAAACTTTAATTCCGACGGTTTATCGGGATTCGCGAGTGAATATCGCAATTTTTGGACTAAATAGTTCGGTGTTTGTGTGCAGCCTACCTGCAGCTACGTGAGGACAACGTAGTAAAGTGCAACACCTGTCCAGCACAACGAATAGAAGAGCACCAGAGAGGAGAGATGTATGCAAAGCTGTACATCTTAACGTAAGTCGACAATTTTGGATATATCCTTTAATGTCACCTCCCAAAAACAAAATCCCCAGCCGTAAACCGTACCCTACAACCCCTCGTAGATTTTTAGATAGCGTTAGAAATAGATTAAGAAGTGAAAATAGAAATTTAAACCGGTCAAGTGATAGTATTAGAACGGAAAATATAAGTGAAAGTGCCGATAATATTAATATAATTTGTGATTTTTTCAACGAAAATAATTCAGATAACACTAATCTTGTAAATTTTATACCGCGTAATAATCCTAATTCTAATAATATGTCGCACGAAGAAAATACGGTCACAACAGTTGACATCTTCAACTCCCTTAGAGTACCAGACGCCATAAAGGATCTTCCAAAATTCGATGGAAATCCGCGTCTTCTTTTCGATTTCCTCGACAATGTCGAAGAAATCTTGTCATTAATAGCACCCACTAGCGGAACGCCATACGGGCAATTGCTTTTAAGAGCGATTCGTAATAAAATTGTGGGGCCCGCTAATGAGGTCCTAAATATGTACGGTACTCCATTGATTTGGGACTCAATAAAAGAAAACCTTACTCTGCATTACGCAGATAAAAGGAATGAAACCTCCCTCATAAGAGACCTACATGAGACCCGACAAAACAACAATTCAGTGGAAAAGTTCTATGGAGAAATTGTAGAATTACTCTCCAGTATGAACAACCACATAAACATACACGAAATTGACAATAATGTACGCAGTGCGAAAAAATCATTATACGCAGAAATGTGCCTTAACACCTTCCTTTCCGGCTTGAGAGAACCACTTGGTTCTACGGTTCGTGCCATGAAACCCGAATCTCTAGCAGCAGCATACGCCTGTTGTGTAAAAGAACAAAACATCTTTTACTCTAAATCCAGTGCCGGAAGACTACAATTCAAAACTAGTGAGCCTCCGAAACAATTGTCGCAGTTTCCTAATGTCCAAAACACGTTCAAATTTCCTCAACATGTATCCCACCTTAGAAACCCAATACCCGTGCAAAATCCTCCTTATAGGCCAATGCAACCACTAAGGTTTCCTCAAACAAACCCTTTCCAATCAAGACCTCAATTTCCACCGTTCGCAGGGATAAATAATAATCCCAATTTCATAAGACCCGTCCAATTCCAAAATCATTCCACAAGACCTATCCAATCACAAAACTACTTTCCAAATCCTCAACAAAGACCAACGCATTTCAACAACCAATTTAATAGACCGACTCCAAGACCTGAGCCAATGGAAATTGGTTCTGGTAATGTACACAGAGGTCAACCACAGAACATACAACCACAAAACAGTTATTTCCGATCAAGTGAACCGCCGAAATTCACGAGTAAGGAACTGTTTAATGTTGTTGAAAACTTTCCAACAGATTCGACTGAGGACGGAAACATTACCAATAACGATCAGAGTAGCTACCCCTTTGAAGTCAATGAATATTACCCAAGTCAGGATAATGTTTACTGTTATGACCCTGTTCTTGATCATGAAAATAATAACCCTATAGAGGAAGTAATTGACGATGAAAATTTTCAGTACAGTGCCTCGAAAAACCAATTGGGTACTTAGATGTAAATAAACATGGCCATCTCCTACCATATATTCAAATTTCCTCACCATTTGGACGCTCATTAAAATTCCTTATAGACACCGGTTCATCCTCATATTTCATTAACCCAGAATACGTTCGCCCTGAAGACGTTCGAAAAATACCACCAGTTTCTATAACAACTGTTCTCTCGGAACATGAACTGAATAAGGAGATAACACTTCCAAATTTTGTAGAATTCAAACAAGAGGGTTCTACTCGCTTCCTCATTTTCCGATTCCACGGATACTTTGATGGATTATTGGGAATAGATGCTCTCAGTAATCTATGTGCCAAGGTTGACATTGCCAACAAAACCCTTATAACCCAAAACACTACCCTTCCAATCTATTTTAAACCCTGTTTCATGTCAAAAAAATATACAATACCTCCAGAGTCGAAAAGAGTTGTTCAATTACCCGTCGATATAGAAAACGGAGATATTTACATTAGGACTATTGAAGTAACCCCAGACCTTATGATTTCAGAAGGGATTTATACCGCTCATAATTGGTATGCTCTAATCGAAGTAACGAATTCGGCAAGAGATGAAAAAACTCTTTTCCTTGAGCACCCACTGAAAGCCGAAAATATTTCTAGCAACTATATCCAAATTAACAACTTCAAGATCAGTTATGATGAATCCCATCCACATGGTGAACATTTACCATACGGTGAGAACCAAACTCTTCGAACCTCACATCTTAATGACGAGGAAAGAAAAGAACTGTTCAAAATCTATCACGAATTCAGTGATATTTTCTTCAAAGAAGGCCAAGATTTGAGCTTTACTAATCAAATAAAGCATCAGATTAAAACCACTGATAATCTACCTATATATACCAAGTCCTACAGATACCCTTTTGTGCACAAAGAGGAAGTCCGAAAACAAATCATTGATATGTTAAAACAAGGAGTGATTCGTCCTAGCTACTCTCCTTGGAGTGCTCCTGTGTGGATTGTCCCGAAAAAGTTGGACGCCAGCGGGAAAAGGAAATGGAGGTTGGTGATTGATTATAGAAAGCTTAATGAGAAGACAATCACGGACAGATATCCAATACCGAACATCAACGACATTCTAGACAAACTTGGGAAATCAATGTACTTTTCAACCCTAGATTTGGCTAGTGGTTTCCATCAAATTGAAATGGATCCCCGGGATGTACAAAAAACGGCATTCACTGTAGAAGGCGGTCATTATGAGTACTTGCGAATGCCTTTCGGACTTAAGAACGCCCCTTCGACCTTCCAGAGGGTCATGGACAACGTACTTAAGGACCTGCAAGGAACGATCTGCCTAGTCTATTTGGATGATATTATCATCTACTCAACTTCCCTACAGGAACATATAGAGAATCTGAAGAAGGTATTCCAGAGGTTGCGCGAGGCCAATCTAAAGGTGCAACCAGATAAATCGGAATTTCTCAAGAAAGAAATTGCTTTCCTTGGACACATTATAACAACTGAAGGGATAAAACCTAATCCAGATAAGGTCCAAGCAATTAAAGAATTCCCTTTACCGAAAACTTCTAAAGAGATAAAATCTTTCCTGGGTCTCCTTGGTTATTATCGGAAGTTTATAAGAGGGTTCGCTAATCTTACCAAACCATTGACTGAATGCCTTAAGAAAGGACGAACCATCGAATTCAACGACCGTTATATTAAATCTTTCAACACATGTAAAGACATACTCATAAACGAGCCAATCCTCCAACACCCGGACTTTGAAAAACCGTTTGTTCTAACAACGGATGCGAGTAATTTCGCAATTGGTGCGATTCTATCACAAGGTCCTATAGGTAACGATTTGCCTGTCTGCTACGCAAGCAGAACACTCTCCGATTCGGAAGTTAATTACTCCACTATTGAAAAGGAGCTTTTGGCCATCGTATGGGCCACCAAATACTTCCGTCCTTATTTGTTCGGGCGACGATTCAAAATCGTCACAGACCACAAACCTCTAACTTGGATGCTAAGTCTTAAAGATCCCAACTCCAGACTTGTTCGTTGGAGACTAAAATTAGAGGAATTCGACTATGAAGTGGTATATAAAAAAGGCAGTCAAAACAGTAACGCCGACGCCTTGAGTAGAATTAAAATCGGTGAGAATAGGGGTAAGAAAACTAAGATCAGAGCCGATGTTAATGTCAGCGAAAATAGTCCAATAGACCCAAATCCTTCCACACACACTACAAGAGGTTCAACAGTACATTCAGCCGATGAGGATATGAATACAGGTATTCCCATTTCCGAACGACCCTTGAATGAATTTTCACTCCAAATTATCTTAGAGAAATCTGCAAATAGACCACAAACATCCCTTGAAATGCCTTTTAAGAACAAGCAAAGACGAATTATCAAAATGCAAGATTATTCAGAAGCGAACTTAATAGAAATCTTTAAAAAATTTGTTCCTCCTAACCGTCTTACAGCTGTCTTCACTACAGACGATATATTCAAAATTTTACAGGAAGTGTATACAAAACACTTCTCCCAATCGGGCACCTTCAAGTTGATTAGATGCACAGAAATCTTAAAGGAAATTAAAGAGTCGAATGAACAAGATGCTTTGATCAATAAGTACCACATAAACAATAACCATCGGGGCAAAAACGAGACTGTGGCACACCTCAAAAGAGATTACTATTTTCCATTTCTAAAAACTAAAATTACCCAAATTATTAATAATTGTGAAACATGCCAAACACTAAAGTACGACCGAAACCCCCAGAAACCAAAGTTTCAGACTCCTATAATACCAGATAAACCTCTCGACGTCATACACATAGATATATACACAATAAATAAACAGTACGTACTTTCGATCATTGATAAATTCTCTAAATTTGCTGCAGCGTACCGTCTCATGGCTCGAAATAGTTTATCAATAATAAAGGCATTAAAACACTTCATTAGCCTTCACGGCATTCCAAAAAATATAGTAACAGTAGTTACCGATCAGGGTACTGAGTTTACATCTACCCTATTCAAGGATTTCTGCAGGCAATACGACATCCACCACCATATAACTTCATACCAACAAACGAGCAGCAACGCTCCAGTTGAAAGGCTCAATTCTACAATCACAGAAACCTACCGGATAATATATAATAAAAATAAAGAGAAAGATCCAGAAGATATCCTGAACGAAATTATCATAACGTATAACAACTCAATACATTCGGCTACCAAACTCACACCGTTCGAACTCTTCTACGGAAGGACATATAAGTTTAATAACACTATCGAGCACACAAATAACTACGAATATTTAGAAAAACTGAAAGATTTCCAATCCAAATTATACCCAGAGATAAAAGCACTACTCGAAAGAAATTCAAACAAAAGAATAGAAAAGCTAAACCAAAATAGGGAAAATCCAGAAACATATAATGAAAATTCGACAGTATATAGAAAAGAGTGTAGGAGAAATAAGTTAAATCGTAGATTTAGTAAACATAAAGTAAAACAAAATAACCTAGTAACAATAATTACAGATAAAAACCAAAAAATACATAAAGCTAAACTAAAAAAGAAACGTAAATTCCAGACAAATAATACTAACATACGGGCAGAGAATGAAGGTTCAGGACCTCTCGAATAAGAACGGGTTATTACCTATACGACTTGGAGACGCTAGACTTATAACATCTTATAACGAATTGGTACATATCGTGCAACTTGACAAATACGCTGACAATATCCAGAAAATACAAAAGACACTTGACACACTCGGGACAAATGAAGAAATTAGTAGTACTTTGGAAATAACGAAAACCAAACTTAAAGAAACAAACAATAAACTAATATCGTTAATGCCTAAGACTAGAAATAGGAGAGGGCTTATAAACGGATTAGGCACCATAATAAAAACAATAACCGGAAACTTAGATGCAAATGATGCAATTAGAATTAATTCCAAAATTAATCAAATACTAAATAACGAAAACGTAATAAACAAACAAATAAATCAACAAACACAACTAAATCAACAAATGATCAAACGGTTTGAAAATATCACAAATCATATTAATCATCAACAGACAACCATTACCAGCTACCTTAAATACATTCAAGAAACGGCACAAAACAAAATTAAACAAGACAATACCAATTGGAAATATAGCCAATTCCTAAACCAAATTAACTTCAATATTGACCTTCTTAACGATCATTTGACCGGAATATCGGAAGCAATTATTTTGGCTAAACTGAACATAATATCTAAAATGATATTAGATCCTAACGAGCTATCCGAAATACAACTAATGTTCGAAACCCAATCCCTAAATATAACATCTAATGAGCAAATGTACGAATTATTGAAGCTCCAGGCTTATGCAAATGGAACAAATATAATCTTTAATATCCAAATCCCGGTCCTTCATAATGAGTCCTTCACAATCTTCCACATTATCCCTTTACCGCTTGAAAACAATAAGATCATCTCCGCCAAACCCTACCTCCTATTGAACCCCAAACATATCCAAAACGTCGACAGCGGATGCGAAAACATCGAGGGTACATACTATTGTCCCCAAACAGCTGATCTCCAGGACTCGACCGATTCGAGATGCATCGGAAACCTGCTGAACAACAAACCAGCCCATTGCGAATTCTATAATTGGGAGAACGAAATGGAAATTTTCCAGCCAGAACCAAACCACATAGTTCTGATTAACACCCCAGCAACAACGATTAACACCACTTGTGGACCTGATAGCTTGGTGCTAAATGGAACTTTACTCATCCAATTCAAGGATTGCGAAATCACAATCAACAATGTGATCTACAGCTCCAAGACATTATTTCATTGGAACGAAATAAATATATATCCCACAACTCTAAATAAAATAAATATAACTTCACTCAAAGGACCCGATATTAAATTCAAAGAGCTTCAAAAATACCAGTTCGTGAAGAGACAACCCAACGAAATCCTGCCAATACCGATAGAACAAAAGGACATCTACACACTACTTACCATCATCTCCATCCTTATCATCGTTAACATCATATTTTATACATCAACACTTCGGAGATTCAGCGCAAAGCTTATCAATCGACGAGATGTTAAACCCATAGCTCCTGCCAGCTCAACCACTAGGACGCGGTTTATCTGGCCATCGCTAGAATCCAAGGGGGGAGAAGTTATGTCCCCATAACAACCATTAAAATCCTACATTTACATACAATCTATATTTTCACCTTAAGTAAACATAAATTTATTCCAAATTGCACTTTTCACAAATTTGTAATAAAATACATTTTTCCGGCAAGTTCATTGTATCAGATATCTTTCTAGCACATGCCGGATGTGCATTTTCGAAGTAAGCATATCATATTAAGCAAATCAAATGTTTTATACATTGAGTGAGAAATAGAAATTAACAAATGAGTTGTAATCGCGATTTTGGCAGGAACGCTGCCCGAATAAATTATTAAAATTTAAAACTTTTGTTTTTTTTAAGAAGGGTTAGTGTATAACCCATAACTAGCGCGACTGCTACAAAATCTTTATACGAGTATGCCCTATACACGCATATATGTATATGTGCGTATTTAAGCTGATATACCGCATCTTCACGCATTTCCACACATACATATATATGCTACGTACGTAAATTAAAAACCACTGGCAGCCAAAACACACATGTCTATTATATTGGTTACTACCCGCAAGCTTTATTAGTATGCACATTCACATGTCTACCTGGAGTAATTAATACCGAAATGCAAATAACAAAAAAAGTCAAAAAAGGGAAACTAAAACGATTCCATCGACCTTGCCGTTCATATAAGTTCACTTTATATGATGATGACGTCATACATGTCTTGGGTGCCATAAATTTACCTAAAATGCGTAACTTTCACCTTGTGTAACTTTGTTAATAATAGTCGGATTGTCTTCAAACTTTTTAGGATTATGTCCTATATTATCGTCTTTGATGATGTCATTTCGTACTCTTGGGATGAACTAAGGGTGTTTTTAGGTAAATTTCTAAAACATAGTAATATACTATTATTAACATGGTAATATACTATTATGCAGATATCGGAATGGGATGCATTTTGAGGCCTAGATTTCATTTAGTTGTATCACTGTGATTTTTGTTCAGATTTTTTGGTTGGATAGGTCCTGAGAACGAGACCGGTTTCAATTTTTGGGCACACATTTTGTGCCCTATCTCCCCTATGTTTTACCCAATATCAGAAAGAATACCAGTTTCGAAAAGTACTAATTGAACCATATTCTGTGAAACACAAGATGGCGCCATTCGCCAATTTCGTAACAATCGGTTCAGCCGTTTTTGAGTAAATTGGGTGTGACAGACAGACGGACAGATGGACAGACGGGCAGACGGACAGACAGACATTGAACTGAATTAAATTAGGTTTTGTGTTTACCCAAAAAAGAACTGGGGAGAAGTAGATTCTTCATGAATGGAATTTTCATATTTAACTCGAATGTCAATTATTCTCGTGAATTATTATGTCAGTATCTTATTTAGCTTAGCTTAGGATATGGTAAATTCGCGCGAAATTGATAAGTTTGAACTGCTATAACTTTGACACTTATAGTCGGATTTTCATGGAACTGTTCTATGCCAATGCAAAATTAAGTACTCCTAGGATGAACTTTAGGGGGGGTTTGTCAGTCAATTTCTAAAAGTTGGCAATATACTATTAATAAGCTTATTTGAGCAGATATCGGAGTGGGATATATTTTGAGGCCTAGATTTCATCTAAGCGCACCTTCCAGATTTTTTCGGATTTTTGGGTTGAGTAATTTTCTGTTTCACTTTAAATGTGAAGAAGACTTTTCAACATTCACATTTAAAAATTAGAATGTGATTATTAACCATAAAATTTTCACTGACCTCTTATCTGCTATACCTATTCCATAGATCTAGGATTTCTTCAAAACACGCATGCAAAGCCTGGGCTTTGCTCTTTTGGCGGTCATTCGAACGTTGTTCGGACCAGTAAATTTGCACTTCATTATGATAGTCGACATAGACCTGATATACTTTACCTGTAACTTCCGAATAATACCGAATTTCGAAAAATCGATTTGTCCAAATATTCTACCCTAAATCTAGATACAGTTTATACCAAAAAATCGATTACTCGGATCTGACGCACAGCTCGAAGATTCTTCCCATTGTCAGATCACTAATGAAACGTGAAAATGTCTTCCCACTTTAGCGAGGACTATGGTTTTGTGCTGCGCCATGGATGTAGTAATAAAGTAGGGAAACTTCGTGCTCAAAATGATAACATAGCAGGCTGTTCACGAAAGCGATAATGAACCATCCCTGATAAAGATGTAGCTAGGTTAGATACTCTTTAATACCGAAAAACATAAAGCCTACCAAATAAACCTGCAGTGGTGACTACCTGTGGTAACTTCGAACCATGGTTGAATAAGGATAAGAATATGAATTTATAAGAATAAGAATTTCTGAAAGTTTGTAGTAAAACTATTAAAAAAAATTGCTGAAGCCCTTAGATTCGCGTTGAGGGCACAAAGTTGATTGCAACATTTACGGCAGGGAAAATCTGCTCTGAACTATAGAACTGGAGTTTCATCTTATTAATAGGAAAAGGTTGCAATACGTTCTCCGAAAAAAATCGATGATTTATCAAATGCATGGTTTTCTGAAAATCAATTCAATAATCGATTGAGCAGAAATGCAGTTCCCGAAACTGTATTTAGTAGGAGTGACCGGTCTTTGGGATCTAGAGCCGCAACCGAGGGAGGAAAATTCATAGCGAGCTGCACGTGCGATCTCATTCCTAGCTCGATCTCAGCTGATTCTTGAAGTTTACTCCCGTCTTTAACGTCACTATATATTCAGACATCCCTAGCAGTAGCACGAGAGAGTTAAGAGGAAGGCTAGCCCTCATTACCTCAAATTACCAGATTTTCAGATCGGCTAATAAAAAGAGACACGCGGAACACATTCAACATTCCAGGCCTGTTAAGGAAGTTCATATTATAATCTTTAGAATATTTCACTATCAGACTTTTTCGCTGCAATCTCAATGCCTTTGCCTCCCCCATTTTAATATTAAATGAGGAAAACATCCCGCATGCCAGTCGAAAGTAGGAAAAATGCCTTTCGTTAGCACTTTTTCCAAAAAAAAAATATCTTTTCACTTTTCGTCTGCAATCGGTCCACCCTCAACGTCTACCTCTTTCCAAACCACCAAATTGTCCGTTGTCCCAATTCAAAAACTTTCTTCCCATCCCACGATGAGACAGTTAACTGAACGCCCGAAACCTAACGTTCCTTTTCTCGAACAGCCAATTAATCTGAAGCCGCATCTGTATGCAAAGTCCAATTTGCTTAGGCAAAATAAATTCAACTATGCACGGGCATTTGTCGTCTCCACATACTCGGAGAGAGACATCAGACCCGGATCTGCAAGGAACCCATCTAAAGTGGCTCTTACCACTCCGAAGGTTATCCTTTGAACCTGTGAGCCTGCACTCAGTATAAACTAGGAGCACAATGCTAGTCATGGCGGGGCTCCGATTGTGGTCCCTAAATCAATCCGTCTTTGAAGAGAAGCGTGGGATTATGCCTCCACTACAGGTACACGTTACACCTCCAGGACTTTCACGTGCATGAGCACTGAAATGTATATAACTTTGCAATGGTAAAATGACCATAATCACTTTTCCAACGTATATGTTAGGACGGCTCAAGTGGTTAGAGAGCTGAGCTGTAGTACCATATTATTATTCGCAGATTTAGGGTTTTTTCCAAGTAGTGTCGGTGAATAAAATTATGCACAGAGTATTGAACTCCCGCAATGGCACGCCATTATACCACAAATCAAATATCTTCCCGTCATCAGTGAACTAACCTAGAACCGTTTGGCACATTACTTTGGACTAGCCCTGCGGGCTTAGGGACCCAGGTCAAGAGATTACTTTCACCAACGGCATCCTGTCTCTCCACCAGTCGAACTTAATCTTCTTCGCAACAAGAGTAACTCGAGCATAATGCACAACAAAACTTCATCTGCCAGTGCTTCTCACCATGCTTCTGCAACGCTGTTGTCTGAAGACAGTTCCCCTGTGTCTGCATAAAGTGGTTGATGAAAGCGATCCCACCTTTTACAAGAGGAAAAGGTGTGTTTGGCATCATCTGATCGGAGGATCATGTCTTCCCAATCTTTTGCAGCGAAGACTGAAAACTGCCATGTGCACTTAAGGAGATAATCAATCTCACCATGCTTTCGAATACGCAACGGATGTAAGTTGCCGATGAACTGCACAGTCTAACTGCCTCTTGACTCATTTGACAAAAAAAGTTGTCAGAGTTCCGATTTTCCGGGTGACAAATTGAAGTCCCCACGAATCCCCATCTCAACTGCGAGGTTTGCTTTTATTTATCGCATTGCAGAGTCTCACCGTACTTCGCTTTTGTGGTGTATACCTCCTCGCGGGCATATAATCGTTGTACATATTATACTCCTTCCGTATTTCGGCAATTTCTACGTCCACCAATACAGAATTCCCGTGGCTGGGAAATGAGAGCTTCACAGGCAGTCGTTATCAAGTTTATCACTGATTTTATGATAATGTCAGCTGCAACACTGCCGCTCCCGGAGGTACCCTTCAGCGCTACTCCATCTATTCCGCGGAATATCCCCGTGTTCATTCCCGTGACGTTCCGCGGGCAGGGGCAACGCCGGGATGGTGCACATCGACAAATAGCATTAAATCATTTGTGGTTAGCCGCCGAGAAGTCTTCTAAAATTCATCACCTGTCCACCGACGGTGCCAAAGATTGCAAAGCAAAAGTTACATCAAGGATGTTTCCTTTGCAACCTGGCCACCGAAACGTTGGCATGGATCCCGTGTTTAACACTACGAGCCCGGTTCTCGCTGCCATTTTCAGAATTCGTTTTGCCGAGGTGCGGGTGAGGGATGTCCCATTCAAGCGACCTGGTATTAAGGTCACCTTCTATCAATATTCGCTTCTTCATATATAAAGCAGCTTCCTTCAGAGCATCAAGCCCGCGTAAAAAGTTCAGCACCATCTCATTCAGCGAAAGGTAAACGCTAAAACACGTTATTCCGAAATACTGAATCCATACAAAGCCATTGCCTCGCCCTTGACCAAGAATCCAAAGTCGAATTCCATCGCGAACCCAGATGGGAGTGGTGCCCGATAAGATGCCATGAATATGGGTCCTTGTTCCGGTATTACCGGTTAATTCGGACTAGATTAGCTTTTACCTCTGCAGCGAACCGCGCTAGCACCACATGAGCAGTTGCCCTCCAGGTCATGCTAGTCGCATCCTAGACCTTTTTAGTTCCGCCCTTAAGACTGGATTTAAGGTTGCAAGCGTTGGGTACGAATGTTTTGGCTGAAAATCTCGAAATAAAGCTATTTCAAATACATATTGGAAGGGCGCTAATTTTGAATATTGCGGGGCCAGAAAAGTATGTGATAAGAAAAGGAAAATACTGCGAACAAACAATGGAAATTGATAATAACCCAGCACAAGACGATAGACTGGCGGGGAAACTTTTAGTGCATCCCTAATTCCAAGCTCATTGGGTATCAACGCTTCTATACAGTTAATTATAAAATGTTATTGGTCACACTTTCAATCTTCATATCAATACTTCAGGCATTATCGCTGTAAATCTTTCATCTTTATGTATACAGATTATTAAACATTTGGTATTGGGCAAGTCAATTACCTGCATACAAGATCACCAATTAAGCCAACACTGGTGAAGGTAGTCCTGTTCAAATCCTTGAAACTAAATTTTGAAAGCATATGGAATCAGGACTAGAATTATGTTATTCGCTCAAAGGTTGATTTAATCAAAATTTCACATTTCCGGAAAGGTTACCCACATTGGCTGCATAACATTTAATGGAATGGTGAATATTCTCGAAATTGACCTGTCTCCATCTAGACGGTACCCGCATAATCTAATATATTTATATTTCGAACGAACTGAGACATTACCTTCTAACTCCTCATTACCTGCTAAGCAAGCATTCGATGTCTTTGAAATTTATCAAAGCAAATTCTCAATCAAATTCTCTTCAATAACTAAATAATTCAAAGTTAACATAACACGAAGTCGACACATATATGCGCCAATCAGGCAGAATTGTGTGTAAGGAGAACCTTGGGAAGAACAGGACCACGACTATCACAGGAAATCATTATGTATTCTGGAAGTGGCACATCCCCGAGGCGCTACATGCATCTTTGCCGAACAACACCTTTAATCAATTACCTGACTGATCAATAATTTACGGCTTCGGGAGCTCCTGAATACGTAGCAGCCAACATCTGCGAGTCAACCAATCTGCGTTGCCGAGAAGGATAATAGGTAAGGCTAGGATCTGGCTGACTAATGCAATAAGGATGTGCACAGTTTCTAAGGAGCTAGTGCCGTATTTAATCACAAGTTCGAGCGGAGAAACTTTGAAAACTCTTCCACTCATGGGTTTGTGTCGTTGAGTATGTGTTTGCGGTAAGAATGCTTTGCTCATTCTAAGGAAGTGCCTGCAATGCCTCTCGTGATGATGGGTCAGGTCGAGACTTAAATAGTGTGTTTGTTCTAAGGAATAGACGACACATGGATGCAATTTCCTGTGTTTGTTCTGTGAGAGTGATGCGGATATTGGAGCTTATTTACTGTAATGGAGTGGGAAAGTGGAAACTCACTATTCATATTAACTTGATTTATTCGGAGGGCATGGGCGGCCATTAACACATTAGCGAACTCCGAAGTTAAACCTCTAACGTTTACCAAAAGTGGACTGGAGGAGACTGGGTCTTAACCTGTAATAGACGTAATTAAGTTAAAATTCTAGAAATTAGAGGTGCTGTTTTCCTTTATACAAAATATCCTAATTGCGTTAAAGGAATTGCTTGCCTTATTATTGAATTTAATTAGTAAATTTCCAAATAATCATTGCATACATATCATATGTACTCCTCCCTCATGATCCTAAACTCTACTATGAAAGTTAAAGCGCCGTCGATCTCTAAGGATGGTTTTTCATAATTATGAAGCAGAGAGGAGCCTTCAAGCATAATTCATTCTATCACATCTTGGCATATTATTTGTTACTAAAGTTTTTAACAACATCATGGGAAGAACGGCTTTCAACATTTCAAACATAGCTAATTTCTTGTTTTTAGTAACTCCGCCCGCTTCCTTCCAAAAGTCCTTTCCAAATGGTATTTGATGGCTTTAACAGCTGCCTCTGAGAGGAACACCGTGAGAAGCATCGCGCTATTTACATTGCACTTCTGGATCTAAAGAAAGCGTTTGACCGTGTGTCACAGGAACTCCTCTGGTATGCTTTACGACAACACTTAGTGCCAGAAAAACTCGTTTTGGTGCCGATCAAGGAAGCGCCCTCGCACCACTCCTCTTTATTCTCGTTATGGACACCGTCCACCGGTACACCCAAAGTGCGGCGTCCCATTTACTGTTTTATGCGGATGATATTTTCCTGGCGTCTCATAGCAAAACTGATTTCGCGCAACTTGTCCGAAAATGGAATGACCGCCTCATGCAACACGGTCTCAGATTGAATCTGAATAAAACTGAGTTCAATGCTATCAGCCAATGGAGGTCTCCGTTATTAAATTGCTTCACGCATTAACGCAATCTGGATGAAGTGGCGTTCCATAACTGGTATTTTTTTGTGACCGACTTATCAACGAAGGACTCAAATCTAAAATTTACTATAATGTCGCCACCCTGTCGCTATCTATGGTTCTGTGGGTTGACCGACTATAAAAGACAATGAACGGCGTCTTGCGGTAGTGGAGACGAAGATGTTACTTTGGACTAGTGGCGTGACACGTTTTGATCACACCCGAAATGAGGTGCTCAGCGGTGGCGGGGAGGAAGATGGGGCGGCAACCCTGTCGGCTGAACCAAAACCAAGTAGCCGAGGAGAACCTCCACGTGGTGGCACCGGTAAACGCTATATCGCATTGGCTTGCTGGCCGCGATGCAGTAGGCGAATGCTCCAAGGGTTAATTAGGGCGATCAGACCCGAGTCTGCACGGAGACTCATCTGAAGTGGCTTCGGCCACGAAACCTTACAAGGGGTATACTGGTACCGTGGGAACCGGGATAGCTCCTGGACTCATATACTTCGGGAGAATTCCTGCTGTATATGAGTACAGCTCGGATGTTAGCGGTTGGCCCCCTAGTGAGAGCTTCACGGGGGTTGTGGTTATGCTCAAGCGAGAAGAGACCTTCGAGCCTCGGCGTGGTGTTGCGTTTCAACACGGGTGCCGTACTCCTTAGTCCGGTAGGTACGTCTTGCATCCACCAGCATGAATGCTAAGCCATGCACTTGGTATAGACTGGTACCGTTGTTGCTTTTCACAGCGAGGCTCTGACTGTGATCACAAAATCAATCCGTGTCTTAAGAAGACCGTAGCATTAAGTCTCCACAACAGGTACCTACGTAAAGTACTCAAGGACTTAACACCCGAAATGAGGATATCCGCGATCGATATGGGATTGCATCGATCGTGGAAAACCTGCGAGAGAGGCATCTTCGATGGGATGGTCACGTAATTTGCACTAACGAGAATTCACCTGCCAAGACTGGTCTGAACATCGAAGTCGATGATAAACGATCAAAAGGCCGGTCAAAACAACGATGATGCAATACGCTGAATGGGGATTTAAAAGCCTCGCAATTACATCCAGATCAGGCATTTGGTAAAATAAAGTGGCGAAAGCGATTACGGCAAGCCAACCCCCCTTGTGAACGGGACAAAGGCTGAAGAAAAGGAAGAAGACCTGCCTCTCAGAAGTTAGCGAAATATAATGTCAGGGGTGGTATAAAGTATCATTTGATGCTGGTTTGGGCATTTCTGCCATGGTGTCATTCTTAAAATCTTGGCTTTTGTGTGAATGGCTTATAATCTAAATGTACCGATAAAGTTTATCGCAATGTTGCTGTAAAATTCTGCTACTGGAATGTCATATATTTACTACAAATTTTACTGCCGTTAAAGCAGGTACTACTTCAATGTGTATTCTCAACTTGGTTAGACAAACGAATATAGACGAATATATGCTTTAGTGGATCGATTTCTTTTTTGGTTGAAACCTCGAAAAGACCCCCGTGTTCACCTCCACTGTATGTGAAGGCAAGGCTTGAGTTGAATTTAGCTTTTGATAGTATTCCCATCAATTTGGAAGTTAGCTATCCCCTGTGTCGGTTAATCCATTTAAAATTGTAACATAACTATATTTACACGGTGCAATAATTGGAAATGTGCCGCTTGTATAATTAATTTCGTCAGCTTACTTTCATGAGATATGTGCTTTCATTTGAAGGAGCTAGCACCTCAGAGCCCATCCGTAAACGGAAAGGTATTTTTGGGGTGGATTCGCCCCTTTGGTTTTGTACGGCATTGAGCCCCCATAAAGTAGACCTACGTGCTAAGTACGAACTGATACACTTGATGTACTTAAATGGCATCAAGTTGTACGCTGGTACTGACGAATACCTCAGACGTCTGTTGCGAATAATATACATGCTTGACCGAATATCACGATTGATATCCGGATGGAATTTGGATTAGACAAGTGTCGAATTCGAGCCATCCGTAAACGTTATCACGAGACATATGTGACATAGCATTGGTGACCTCCACATTTAAGCTATGATTCAATAAATACCTAGGAATTCTGCAGGAACTCATGCCCGGGTTGATGATTTGAAGGATGCTATGCGGTTCAAATTCCAGAAAAGTGTGAAACTGGTCCTGAAATCGCATCTCTCGAGGAAAAATAAAATTAACGCATTAACCGTATTCACTATCCCTTCACTTGCATACGCATTAGGAATATTACCGTGGATGAAAACCGAATTGAAAAAAGTGCATACCGTTATATCCAAATTCCAAATGCATCATCCAAACTCCGCCGTGGAGCGGATGAACTTGCCTCATGGCATCGGAGATAGAGGCGTGGTTGATGTTGCGGCACAACATCACCGCCAAGTCAACTCGCTACGCGCTTATATTTATAGTAAAGAGCAGGCGAGTTCCTTGCATGCGGCTGTTTGTAAGGCAGATTGTGGGCTGATTCCACTTAACTTGCAGAGTCGATCTTCCAATCCTTCGAGTGGGGTGTAGTCAAACCAAGAACGAAACGATGAACGGAATTCGACGGTAATGCACGGTAAACACGTGAATTATCTCTGAAAAACATTTGTCGATTTGCATTTGTCGAACAGACGGCTGCACGCTGGAGAGTTTCTTGCTGTGTGTCATTCAGGACGGTGTGATCGCCACCCGAGCTTATAGAAAGCTCACAATGAAAGAACGGGAGGAGAACGACCAGTTCTGAATTTGTGGTTCGATGTTAAAGACGTTGGATCATCTCATTTATAGCTGCATTGTTGTGGCGCAATATACGAGCAAGGGTAATGCTGTATGTAAGGTGATTCACCAAAACCTTGTATACAAGCATAGGATGATCGCAGGAACATGGTTCACCGATATGAGCCGCAGGCAGTACTTCATATTGCTGCTTACAACATGCATTGGGAGCCGCAAGTTCGAAGTGATCGCCATACACCACACAACAGGCCTGACGTGTTGTTAGTTGACAAGATGGGTCGTACCACGTATATTATTGATGTTGCTATCCCCCATAATAGCAATAACCACTGGCGTAAGATATCAAAGAAATTTGGGGTCTCGAGCGGGCGGTTGTAGTTCCCATAATATTGTCTACTACAGGTATTGTACCTAAATCACGTATGGTTTCCCTTGATGTTCTACGACTCTCATAGTATGATTCAAAACGTACAGAAGTACACAATTCTGCATACATGTTCTATGTTGTGGGCAGTTCTCGATAGAATCTTCCATTAGCCTACCATCGACCACCACCACCAGATCCCTTTATTTTCTAAGTAGGTAGGATCGTACGAACATAAGTGCTTAGTACTTATTGCCTGTATTAGGTAAAATCCAGCGTCTACGAGAGTGTGACAATTCGGAAATAGAAATGATAATATCAGGTTTGCGTACGCAGTGGATTAAGTGTACTAAGGATATGAGCCCCTTTATCATCCGCTGCTACTAGGAGATAACTGCAGGGGCTGGTACAAGATGTTACCGCCTTTTGATGCAACAGAAATTCATCGAGCGTTTTCTGCAATATGCGCATGTGACTGTGCAGCGGGTCATAGACCAGTACCGCTTTATTATTCGCGTCAATACAATCCCGGCTATCATCAGGAGGCGTGTTCTTTCTCGAGGTTGTCGTGGCAACTGGTGATTAAAAATCGATGGGGACAGAAGCGGCGGCATCAACAACAGCGCGCCGCACTGCAGGCAAAATTTTAGTACTGGCTGAAACATTCTCCTTCACCGTTCGGCTGAAGTTTCCAGGGCTGAGGCAACCCATCAGACGCTGCCTACCGTCTCCCTCTTTCCTGGACGAAACCGTTGGTTAATTTTTTTTTAATAAATAAACCAAAAAGAGGAGTTCTTGAACTAGAAGAGTGGAAGTAAGTTGCTTCCAGTTGGACCAAAGTGATGCGTACTTAGGTGGATATCAGTTGAATATGATATAATTAGCTCTGATGCCGCGTTTGCGATTATATACACAGTTTAGTCATACTCACTCAATATTTCGAAGCGCTATGACTCATGAACAGATGGTCAAACCCAAAACTTTTTTTTATTTTTCAAAATCCAGAATCTTGTAAGAAGATCCAATGTTTACAAAACCAACCAGCGTGAAAGGCTTTTTCGAAAATTTTAGGGGCCGTTTCGACTCTAGCAGTGAAGAAATTGTTAGGAGTGATACCTTTCTTAGAATCCTCACGGACCTGGGATGGTGGCCTCGTGGAACCCGTGGAACTCTGTCTTTGGCGGCATATGATAACCGAACGTATATCCGATCGATCTGCCTGTCGTATTTTTGTTCAATCATGAAAATTGCTTCATCTGCGAACAAGCATTTTTTGCTGTAAGCACGCAGTAGCTTTTTCGATCCTTCAACGCCGAGACGCCGAGACAATCACCAAGTAAGGAGTTGCCCAGTATATGTTTTGTAAGTTTTTAGTCTCAGCCCTACGCCCAGTATGCAAGAAATGCCTCGTACATGGGCGGCAAACGTTAGAAATCTGTATGGCAACCCAGTTCTCAATACTGTTACCGTTCTCCGGACGATAGAATTTCTTGTTAGGCAACGCTACTGACAGTATTTATGGTTAGACTGTGTAAATAGAACAATTACCACCTGTCGCCACATTCGGTCACGCTGTTGCAGGAGAAAGGTAAGGCAGCATGAGTTGCCTCTCCCATGGACGAAACCGTCAGAACGGTT
Organism: Hermetia illucens; assembly: GCF_905115235.1. Classification (NCBI taxonomy): domain Eukaryota; kingdom Metazoa; phylum Arthropoda; class Insecta; order Diptera; family Stratiomyidae; genus Hermetia; species Hermetia illucens. The sequence continues at coordinate 158,349,066 of NC_051849.1, forward strand.
GGAAGGTAAAAACTGTGAACGCCTACATATGCAGTGGGATGTATCTTTTTGGGCTGAGTTTAAGAGAGGGGGATGATGCCATTACTAACAAAGTTAAAATGGGTTGAAGTTATCCTTTTAGTGCAAATTCACAGCATTCTAAGACTTTTCCTGTTAGTACCACTCTAAAGCGATTAGTCTAAAAAACTAAATGCATAAATCTTACCCCCTCCCCCTTTGAATGTATAGGAACCCCCTTAAATTCAACGTGTAACTGTTTTACTTACTGCATGTAGTGACATTTACAGGTGCCATCCTTCCACCAAATTTCATATCAATAGAAGTTACCGTTTCTGAGATATAAGGTGTGACACATAAACAGATATAAAACCGGTTTTTATAAGCTTTTGCTTTACACACAACCTTAAACAGCTCTTAAATAGCAAATGCACAAAACCTTCCAAGCGTTCAACTTGCCTATTAAAGCCGGTTCAATGTCTGCTCTAACCTTCAACCTTATGCCGCCACTATCTGCATTCTGCACTTCTTGGGATTCGAGTATTTACGGAATGATGATCTCCACTTGTAAGGGTCTCATCTAGATAAGTTCGAGCTATTTTCTCTCATTTGCAAATTTCGGATAGACGAATAGTATGTACTCCGAGTCCTCGTATTCATTTAGGCATTGAGGACAGATAGAAGGATCGTCATATTCAAAACGATGTAAACATCTGCGCTCCTGTCACAGCATGATTGTGCACGTTCTCTCTTGCCGTCGTCGATCTGCGGCATTATGGACCCTGCTTACTATCTAGTTGTATGATCTTTCCATTTTCTCAGCCAAAATATCAATGGAAACCATTTTCGCGACTACAAATGCTGCCTCGTCTGACGTTGTCAAGCAAAATGGATGAACATATTGTGGGTAGCAACAGCCTCCGCGGTGGTTTCTATCCTCCAATATTGGACATCGTGCCAGTTGACGCAGCTTCAACTTTCCCTGCTGTCTCACCTGCGAACCTCAAGTTTTCCCTGAAGGTCGACCGATAATTCACCACAAAGTAGAATTTCTTCCAGTTTGCGAGTGTTGACCAGTACAGCCTAAGTTTTGTTTTCCCCCGGCTCTAATCCATATGATGCCAACCAATCCCTGATCTGATCAGCTTAACCGGTGTCTCACATGGCCAAGCATCATCCTCCAGGTGGTTACAATATCGTCTGCTGCTGCACTGAGTTGAAAGCATTCGTCATATCGAGCGTGCTGATAACACAATATTTTTTGGTACTACCCTGCAACCTTATATCTGTAATTATTTCTTCACTGGGTTGATAGCATTCCAGTCTTGCTTTTGTCATCACATTCAAAGTCACGTTCGGTATTCCGTCCAGCCTCCTATCTTTTGACAGGCAACTATAAGTTGATCCTCTATTATCGTTGGGGTATCCTTTGGCGTCCGGATAGCTGCGTGGTTAGAACATAAGGCTGTCTTACGGAAGGTCGCGGTTCAAATCTCACTGCTGGCAGTGGTAGTCAAATTTGGGTTATAATCATGGGCGAGCGCAATGCTAACCACATTGCCTCCTACAGGCTATCCTGTAGTGCACCGTTACGGTCTTGAATGAAGTGCTCTAACACACTCCAAAGCTCTGATCCAATTGAATTCTTGCGCCATTATTATTATTATTATCCTTTGGTTTGGAAATATGATGGTAACTTTTCTTCGCAATAAAACTGGGGACTGGATCTGTGGGGCGCTGCTTCCTTTCATCTGCTTTAATTCGTGACGGCTATTTATACCAATTTCTCCAAAGCATTTGATACCGTTGACCATAACATTCTCCGCTCTAAACTTTCATTACTAGACTTCCCTCCTTCAGTCATCTCCTGGCTTTCCTCCTATCTCTCATATCGTTCCTGCAAAGTTTCTTTTCATGGTTACTCATCGCGTTCCTTCTCTCCTTATTCTGGTGTTCCCCAAGGCTCTATTCTTGGCCCGCTACTCTTCCTGTTTTTTATCAATCACTTCGTCGCCATCCTCACCTGCCCGTATTTGCTTTACGCAGACGACCTTAAATTATTTGCCTCTGCCTCGTCTCCTCTGAACTGCGCTCTCTTACAGTTCAACCTTGATAATTTAATCCGTTGGTGTTCGTTTAACAAGCTAACACTGAATGTCAACAAATGCACAACGTCCTTTTCCTATTTCCTCATCGGACAACCCCTTTCACTACTAAGCTCCTTCAAAGACCTGGGTGTAATATTTGACGTCAAACTTCGCTTCAGTTCCCGCTTCGTTCACATCATCAATAGAGCTTCCAAAATGTCTGGTTTTATCTAAGGTTCCTCCTTCGACTTTACCTTTACTTTACGGAACTGTCATGCACTCATCGCTCCTCACGCAGGGAAACATAAAACCGTTTATATCTGAAACGTCTAGCTTCTGGTTTCCCGACTTGTTTACGTTTCATAGTTAGCCCTCATGACCGCAGCTTTCGCGGGGAAAATAAATTGATCTCAGTACAAATGGTTTTTGTCAAAACAAAGCTACTGGAAATGTTTAACACACAGTTACCACTCTCCCTTGTTTTACAGTCTGGAGGTTATTCGTTAGCCTAAAGTTAAACACAGTAAACAAGTTGAAAGCATTTCCTTTTATTGGCTTGAATTGTTTTGTTGAAGTGTGCTGGAAAAGAGAGCACACTAACGAAGATTCATCATTGGTTTCCGAAGTACGGTATATGTAATTTTCAACAAAATAATTTTAACCAAGGAAGCAATTTTATCCAATAAAAGGAAATATTCTAATAAACTTCATTATTTTGTTTAGTTTCAGGTTTCCGACTTTGTTCAACAAATAGTCTCTCTGAAGGAACCTGCTCAAGTAAACAATATTCGAAGGAAGGATGCTATTAATACCAACTTAAGCAACGAACTTCCAGCGCTATTTTTGTACTTCTGGCCTATTGTGCCTGATAATATCAGCCATCACGAGACTCTTCATTACAATATTCCAGTACATTAACTCAGATCCTGTTCATGCTGAAAAAAAAGATACTTCAATTTCATTCATTTTTCGTAAATACCCAACTCTGTGTGGGTTCAGGTTCATTAATGTAATTCCAATTATAGAGTATCTGAAAATGTTTCATCGTAAATTAATCCTTTTCATTTTGAAACAATACACAACACTGCAGGGACAAAAATATAATAGTAGAAAAAGTTTCCCCAGCAGTAATCGAGTATTAAGGTCAAAATCTCGCTAATCCACATCACATCCGTCCTTTCAGCCAGCAGTCCACAGTTTTCGCATCAATTGATTGATAGCTCCCACTAGATTTGAAGCGATTGAAAATGACTCCTATTAAATTAAATGAAAGTGATCCATTCTCGTCGCTTCGCTGTCATTTAGGTTTCTGGTTCGACGTAGTGCACTATGACTCTCGAAAATGTTTTTGCGGGTTGGAATTTGGAAATGAGACAGCAAAGCACAGAGGTGAAAGAGGATGAGTTGATAGTGTTTGGCTAGCATATCCTGCAATCCTGCCTGGAGTGTGGGTGTTATAGTGAGAACACGTTAGGACAAAAGAGGGATTTGCATCTGAAAGAGAATGCCTACTCGCGCATTAACGGCACGATTTACATGTGTATAAGTTGTATGTTTACCTTCATTCGAATCAGAATTCGTAATAAAATCCCATATTTCACCACCCCCTTCCCTCACTCCCAGCAAGATTTTCTCCACAATTCAAGGAAACTTTCAGCATCGGTAAACATTCAAAAGAAAATGCTTGTAATATTGAATCTAATGTTTCCCTGGAGGGCGAGTGTCTGTTAGCACAGCATCCGATTTTGAACAGTCGTCAGCCCTTATGTTCGTGAACCTGAATAAAGAAAATATCTTAAGAAAATTATCCTGAAGAATTTATAGGGTACATGGTGTGTGAAGGCGGGAATTTGCCATTCTCCGGCAGCAAGCCCACGAATAATGAATATATTTTAATACGTGCCATTCAGTGCAACAAGTCCAAATGAAATTATTCTGATTCGAGAGGTTTGCTTATTCTGCCATCGTACACCGCCGTATGACGCGACTGAATAAATAAGAATATTTCGTAGACGAAGAAAAGCGTAGACTGGATGGAGGGCACTCAACAAAGAGACTTCGTTTTGATTTTGAGTTGAAAACGGTGCAGAAATCCGTAAATGCTATCCTTAAAAGCGTATTGAATGGAACAGCTTTTTTCACGTTTATTCTTCTACGAATTTTTCTTCTTATTTGTAAGTTGAATGGGGGCTGCTGACACAAAGCCCTCATATCTGAATTAAAAATCAGCTTCAAAGAAAGCAAACAATCTAGAAGATGCAAATTATAGCAGTTACCTTTAAAGCGATAAAGAAGTAACATATCCGAGATACTGAACCTTTCTTTCAGAAGCTGAGACATTTCACAATCCAGACGACAAATCAAATTGTAACCGCCCCCATTAGTCTGCAGCTCCTCTAGCCTGACGCCACATTCCAAATTTTTTGAGACACATTGTTCGTACCGCATTGAATTTATCTAAATAAAATCTTTCATTCCAAATAGTCGAGCACCATCGAACAGGTCCTTGTTTGGCAAACGCTTGCATGAGAAGAGAAGCAAGGAATGCTCTGATAAGTAGTAAGCTCCAAACAATGTTTTAAATTTAAAATATCAACTTGAAACGGATCAAAGTATTATCGAATGGCATCTGCAGCTTAAATCAAATAATTGAGAACAACCTACCAAGGTTTTACGTGTGCGATGGCTAAGCTAACAACCGTTGGTCGCGACCTCGAAGTTTGCACCCTCCCTGGCATTTCAAGTCCTACATTTTGGAGATGGACCTTTTGCAGAAAAGGATCTGGAGGGAGAACTTAGGATGCTGATAAGAACAGTACCCTGATTTACCAGGTTGTCCAATAAGTTTTGCTGTTCGATAAGAAAAACACATTTTTGTGGGTTCAAATACACTTTATTGTTCAGTGAAGTGTCCGTGAACATGAATACATCTGTCCCAACGAGATTCCAATTTATGAATTCCATCCCTGAAGTGAGAATCTGGAAGAGCTTAAAAATGCGCTTCCAAAGTTGTTATAACATCATCATCTGATGAAAAACGCTTTCCACGCATGAATTTTTTAGAACTGGAAACAGACGGAAGTCGCTAGGGTTGAATACGGTGGATGCTCCAACAATTCGAACTTGAATTCATGGATTTTAGCCATTGTCAAAATGTTCTTGTGACACGGTGCATTGTCCTGATTAAAAAGAGCTTTTTTCTTCTGCAAACCTGGCCTTTTTTCACAAATTTTCTCCTTCAGCTGGTATCAAAAATTACATTAATATTCAGAATTTTTTGTTTTACCAGTGTGTAAGTAATCCACAAACAAGATTCCCTTTGCATCCCAAAAAACTGATGCTACCACCTTGTTGGCCGATGTCTGGACTTCGGAGTTGAAGAACCAGGTTCATTCCGCTCTTTGCCTCTTGTTTTGATTCAGGATTATGTAGATAGACCCTACTCTCATCCAAAGTGATGAATTGACCGACAAAATCCACTTTATCTTTTTGAAAACGCTCTGAGAAAGTCGCATTCGAATGTGGTTTTGTTCCGTTGTTAGCGAATGCGGCACCCATTGTACACACAGCTTTCTGAAACCCAGCACCTCAGCCAAAATATTACTTACACTGCCCAATGAGATGCCTAGAGATTCTACTACATTTATTTCAGTCACTCGACGATTTTTCAATAAGATATCCTGCATTTTTCTACAATTTCTGGTGTTGTTACTGTTTTCGGACTTCCTTGACGTGGATCGTCTTCAAGGCTTGTACGACCACGTCTAAATTCAGCAACCATCTTTGTACTGTACTATAATAATTGAAGGCAAAGAGTTCTTATACACTTTCAACATTCGTTAATAAATTTCCTTTGCTTTTAAACATTCCAAGAATAAGAATTAAATCACTGCACGATACTTGACTTTTTCCGTTGCCAAAACTACTGTAACACGTCTATACTAAACGGCTTGTAAACAAAGAATGGATTGATTGATTGAAATGAAACTTCACATGCGTCCATATGAAGAGTATACGAACATAACAAAAAAATATTAGGCTAATGACAGCGCCCTCGCTTATCGAACCGCAAAACTTATGGAACAACCTAGTATATCCGAATGGCTTAGTATAAGAAGCGATTAGATTTTGCAAAAGAAGATTCAAATCTCACTGGTAACAGAGAGATTTATATCAAGGGTCAAGCTCAAAGCTAACATGTTGCGATATTGAAAAATACAAATACAAAAACCACGGACAGAGTAAATAGGAGCCCTTCCGTAGAAAAACAAGTCGGAATACCGGAAGCTCGTGCTTCGGGTATAAAGGTTTTGTGTTCATCTTATCATATCTAAAAAATTTCAACGCACATTTTTCTCCTCATATACAGCTACAAAACTACGAGACATACGTACATATTACAGCCGTAGATGTTACGCTCACACTAAATAAACAAACTGCCTATTTTCGAATACTGTACACATATATGCACGTATATAAATTGATAGTTCCCATATTTCCGATTTACTTCTTATATGTATCTGAATTAGGCACTACCCGCAAAGTCCATTAGCACGCATATACTATATACCTACATACACACATGTCTCATTTGAATAATTGATATTCATATACAAATGACTAAAAAACTAAAACAAAATAATCCTTTTCCACCCAATTCATACGAACTAACTTGGTTGTGGTATTGACCAATTGATATGTGATGATGACGTCAGGCAGGTTGTAGAGTGTACGAAATTCACAAAAAATTGTAAAGTTTCACCCCCAATAACTTTGTTAATAATAGTTGGATTTTCTTCAAACTTGACCAAATTATGCATTATATTCTTCATTATACACATGCCAAATTTTGTGCTTCTGGGATGAACATAAGGGGGGTGCCAGGTAAATTTCTAAAATGTGGAAATATACTATTATTAACTTTATTTGTGCAGATGTCGGAACCGGATATATTTTGAGGCCTAGATTTCGTAGAGATGCACTATTGACATTTTTTGCAGATTTTTCGGTTGGATAGGTTCTGAGAACGAGACCTGTTACACTTTTTGATGGTCATATTTTGAGCCCTCACTCCCCTATGTTTCACCCAATATCAAATATTGAACCAGTTTCGAAAAGTACTAATTGAGACCTTTCATTTAATACCCCACATGGCCACATTTTATGAAAAAAAATTTTGCACCCTCCTTTTACATGTACGGGGAGTCCCCCCTTAAACTTAACACAAAATGGCGTCAGTTGCTGCATGTTAAGGGAACGGCAAATCACATACTCCTACCAATTTTCATGACAATCGGTTCAGCCGTTTCCGAATAAATCGGCTGTGACAGACAGACAGACAGACAGACAGACAGACAGACAGACAGACGGACAGACATCGAATCGATTCTTAATGATCTGGAATTTAAGTCGTGCCCCGGTTCCTGTAGCTGACAATGTTACGGGAACTACAATCAACCTCTTAAGCCAAGTCAGTGACTAATAATTCTGCTCTACGGGTTCTGTTTCGATCGTGGCTAAGTTTTCACGTTTTCTACTCGTTGTGGGGCTCGGACGACTCTTCAATTTCTCTAAGTAAATGCGGCTATTTTGCAAATATCGACAGGCGCCTCCGCATCCTCCATGGCCGCAGTGACCGTACAGGTGCCACCATTTCCGATACATTAGAGGGGCAGTTCGCGCTCGCAGGCATCGCTAATGATGCCACTTCATTCAATCACGCGCTCATCGGGCTGGACGAGGACTCGATTGGACTCGTCGCCGACGTTCTTGAGGAGTGTTCCTACTCAAAATTAAAGAGAAACTCATCATGGCGGTAAGTGGGTCACCAAAGCTGAATCACTTACTGGCGGGCCTCACCTTAAGCGACCGCTCCCTGGGTCAACTGTTGCGTGAGATGAAGCAGTTGGACGGGAATAAGGTCGGGGTTGAGCTTCTGAGAAGACCCAGGCCATCTGCGCCTGTACGGAACTTTAAAGGTCTTAGCAAATACCCGTCGTCAGTGAAGTGTCGCGAGACGATACAGATCAATTTTCCGAGCTTCAGCAGACGGTGGCAACCCTCGTGGCTACTGTCACTAAACTGGCGGTAACGGTGGGAGCTTTGCATTAAGGTGGTAGGTCCTGAACTCTTTCGCGGTCCGCCAACCGAAATGGGCGATCGGGTAGTCGCGCGTACTTCAAAAAATACCTCAACATTACTACCGAAATTCTCTCGAACCCAGCCAAGCATGATATATAGCACCACATCCAAACTACAGGCTCTCATATATTCTTGAAGGTGCATCCATTATTACTCCAGAAGCTCGATGTTACTAAGAAAGAATTTGATATACTTTTAAAGCAGGGTATTTGCAGACCACCAAATAGTTGCTGGTATTCTCCACTACACATGGCCACCACCAAAGCCTAACGGCGAATGAAGAACAAAGGGCGACTGCAGACTTCTGAATGCTCATACCATTCCAGACTGCTCTCATATATCACTCATCCACGACTTTGCGCACAACCTTGCTAACTGCGGTGATTTCACGACCTTGGACCAAGGCCAAGGCGTACCATCAAATCCCCGCAGCTTTGAGTTCACACGAATGCATTTTGCATATTCAGAGTGGGATAATCGCCCTCTCTCCTGATTCTGAACATTTGGAACATTTCGAATGTATTTTTCAACGTCTCCTTGAGGCCGGTTTTGTACTTAATGTTGAAAAATTCAATATCAGGTAAAGTTTTTAGTTAGTGTTAAACTTTCATCGTCGTTTCTTGTCCAAAGCCGCACTACATCAAGCGATCCTTAAGGCCTACTTGTCTGGACCCAGGACCAAAACGTCAATCACGCGTGATTGCATGGTCCACAGAGGCCGTCCAGGCATTTGAGCTAACCAAACTACAGCTCGCGTACGCTACACTCCTGCCATTCCCTCAATCCGATGAACCTCCAGCCGTATTCAACGATGCCTCAGAAATTGCAGTAAGTGCTGCCCTTCACCAAAAGGTGAACAAAATCATGCAGCCGTTGAGCCTCTTTTCCAAGAAATTGAATACAGCCTAACATAACTACAACACCTACGATCGTAAGCTATTAACCGATACTCGATTTCCGATACTCGCTAGAAGGAAGATCGTTCACAGTGCTTACAGACCACAAGCCTCCTACTTTCGCTTTCAAGCAGAAGACCGACAAAGCGTCCCCTCGCCAATTTCGGTACTTAAACTTCATAAGCCAGTTTACTTTGAACTTCCAGCACGTGGACAATGTAATTGCAGACAGATTGTCACACATTTCAGAGGTTAAAATCCTTGCCCTAGTCGATTTTTCGACAATCGTCGAGGCAGAGAAGGATGATCCAGTGCTTTAGAGCCTCAGAGACAACTTCAAATACAAATTTCGGAAGTTTCCCTTTTTAGGCTCCACCTTCAAAATACTCTGCGAGACCTCTAAAAGACACCTAAGCCATATATCCCGCCACTTTTCGCAAGGAAGTATTCCATGCAGTACACGATCTTGCGCACCCAGGCATTTGGAGAAGCAAATATTTCTGGCCCTCAATGAATAAGGATGTTAACTCTTAAGAGAGACACACACACCAAGCACATACAGAAAGAAGTAGGCTCATTCCTTCCGTCTACAAAGTGTTTTAACACGATCCACATCGACATCATTGCTCCTTCTGAGATTTGCATGGCTTCAAGTATTGCCTCATAATCATCGATAGGTCCACGCGTTGACCTGAAGCAATAACTCTGCCAAATATTTCCGCACAATCATGTGCCGAGGCCCTTTATCGGGAATGACTCCTACTATTTGGAGTTCTAGCCGAAGCCATTACTGACCAGGGAATGATGTTCGAGTCTACCCTGTTTTCGGAGATAGGCAACTTCAAACACCATTGGACGATTGGAACGCTGACATAGAACACTGAAGGCGGTTATAATGGCACATGACTCTTCGCGGTCGCAAGTCCTACCTTTCGTTCTACTTGGTCTACATACAGGACATCGTGAAGAGTTTGCCGCCAGCTCCGCCGAGCTAGTTTACGAGGAGAATTGGAGACTCCCCAGCGATCCCGTGTTCGATACCCGGTCAGTCCTTTCCATCACTGGGCTTTGATGCGTGATCCGGGACGCTGGGGCCAAATTAAAATCACCCCCGCCATCCCGTAATTCTTCGAGGAAGGCCAACACCCCAAGGACCTGGTCATCTGCACACACGTCTTCGTTCGCCAGGATACTTCCCCGAAGGCCTTGGAACCACCATATTAGGGCCCAAATGACCACTTCTTTAGGCTTAAAATCGATGGCAGGCCCAAGAGCGTCTCTGTCTCCACGCTAAAGCCGCGACTTTAGCCCCTTGGAAGAAAGGTGCATGACGCATAAGATTAGATCTGCGCCCCGGCAGGCCAGGAGTCGGGTTTTGCCCTTGAAACCCAGTATCAACTGTGGATAGGGTAGTGTGGCGGCGCTGCAGTATGGAACCGCTGAGCGGAGATTTATCCGCATGGTAGTTCGGCTACCTGTTGATGGTAACTGGACAGGCACGGGGCCGACGTAGAAAGAATAGCAGAAACAGTCTGCCGTGAACCAAAAAATTAAAAAGAATAAACATAGTCAATTTATGAATTGAAAAAAAAAAATGAAAATAAATATCAATGAATTAATAAAATAAAATATTAATGAATTAACAAATAATAAATTTTTATCCCATAATGCGTTTTCGTTGCGCCTTTCCGGTTGATCTGATAAGATCTTTTGATTACCCTCTCTTCATTTAACTCGTTTAAACTCTAACGAGCAGTAGGTAGCGGTAGCTTTCCTCTTCTCCATGTTGTTTATTTGAAACATCGCTGAATCTTTTCGGCTGACCTCATGTTTTCGTACCAATATTTGGAAGGGACAATGCAACCATAAATTCGTAATCACCTTTCAAAACAATTAATTTACCCTTAGTATAGGTTATCATGTTATTCTTACTTTAATTAGCAAATACATACTCTTCAATTTACATACACTTGGACATATTTTTATATTATACTACCGCTTTCAAATCTGCAGCCGATGCGCCTTGAATTTAATGCTAAGATCTCCCTCATATAGGTGCAACCCATTGAAGTTATCATGTAAACCACATATCCTATTTCCAGATTGGATTAATGTATCCTTTGTTATGGTCAGAGATGTGCTCTGCTCCTGACCCTGTACAAAGTGAAATTTTCTGGTGCACAGCAGGATCATACCCGCTGGACTATGACTAAATTATAAACTCCTAATTTGTTGCTTTGAGTTTCCAAGCAAATTGTAATTGTAAATTCAGAGAATACTATTACATGCTTTGCATATGTATCTAGTGTATGAACTTATTATCTGTGCTCGAAGATGCGAATGTGCAACGAAATGAATGTCTGGTTTCGAGAAATTCTAAGAAGCATTTCTAATTATAATGCTCTCGACATGATTAATTTGCATTCATTCAAACTAAACGAGGGGAATTGCGATTGAGAAAGTTGGATTCCATTATGATCATGAAAGTTACTAGAGTGGAAAATCCTAGACTAAGATACTATCGCAATGATAGTATAATATCTGCTTATGATGTATTTTGAGCAGGTACAGAAATCTGTTGCAACGGCGGATAATCTGATTGAATTGCTATCCGAAGGTGCAATTTCATTCATATATGCACAGATCTGCCTCTGTTTGGATTTTTCAATCAATGGAACATGCGGTAAACCGAACAATGAATGAACATGAGCACCAAACATTAAATTAATGCAATGAAATAAATTTAATTCTGGCTCTAAAATGTTCTTGTTTTGTTTTGTAGACAATTTTAGGATCTGTAAACCTAATTCAAAAGAAGAGAATTGGTTTTCACTATTGCAGCCGTAGCGCAAAGTACAAGAGAATTCCATAGCAATACTATCCTAATAACGGTAAGAAGTTTTGCAATGAGCGTGAATAGTGACATCTATAAATTAATTCTCCATTCGCGTTTGTTCGACACACATTTAAATTCGACAAAAATTGCGCTTCCTCCTCATTCGGTTCAGTGACGAAAGACCCGCATCAGGGGTCGCCGCGAATTCTAGCAACAATTCCATTCTGCAAGTTTTGATCTGCTCTACAACAACATATGAATCAATAAATGCTTCGCAAAAAAAAAAATTACAACCCCTTTTTGCATGTATGGGAACCCGCCCCCCCCCTTAAATTCGACGTAAAAGGATGTAACTCACTGTATGCGTGGGCATTCACAGTTCCCACCTTTCCACCAAATTTGGTGTGAATCGCTACAACCGTCTCTGAGAAAAATGCGTGTGACAGACAAACGGACAGACAGTAAATCGATTTTAAGAACGTTTTATTTTACACAAAACCTGAAAAAGGGAAAACGAAATGATCTGCATGAAGCGAAACTACAGACACTCCAAGGCACGTGAGTTTCTGAGACTAGAGCTGGACTACAACAATCCGGATTAACTTTATTCAATGACGCTGTTTTTTTAATTAGCGTCACTTGCTGTATGCATGTGTGTTCTCAGTTTCGACCATTTCACCGGGGTTCATAGCAGTAGGTATACGTCAAGTCGGGAAACCGGAAGCTGGACGCTTCAGATATGAAAAGTTTGATGTATTTCTTTTATAAAAACATTTAAGTGGGCAATTGTTCTATTTGGACCTAGCATATATTATATGAGAATATCCGCTTTCGCATGATACTGACATTCAAAATCTTGAACTCGCAATGAAGCAATAACTTTAAAATACTATAACCTTGTTATTAATAGCGCGATTTCTAGGCAACATTGTTGATTCGTGATTCTAGGAAGATCTAGTGGGTTTTGCAGTCAATTACTAAAAATTATAATAATATACTATTATTAGCTTCATTTGAACAGATATCGGCATGAGGGTATTTTGCAGCCTAGGCACTATCTAGGAGCAGCCTCTTTTTCAAATTTTTCGGTTAGGTAGTTTCTGGGAATGGGTCCGTGAAATAAATGATCCAGACTGGCTTCGTACTAACCGAGACCTTTCATCTGATACCCCACGTGACTATATTTGGTGAACAAAATTACATCCCCCTTTTGGATGTATGAGGACCCCCAACGTAAAATGATATAGCTCATTATATACGTGAGCGATTACAGTTCCCACTTTTTCACCAAATTTCGTGTCAATCGTTATAACTGTTTCCGAGAAAAATACGTGTGAAGACAGACGGAGCGGCAGACAGTAGACCGAATTTATTAAAAAAAGGAGACAGATGGACGAACAGTGAACCGATTTTAAAAATGTTTAATTTTGGGATTGATGGTAGCTTGAGGAATGTCGCGAATGCGTTTGTCAAAAACGCGTTTAAAAGTCTTGATGGTCATCGACCGATTGGCGCTGGATAAGGCAAAGTTACGTAAAATGTCGGCGGTGCTTACAGAAGTGATGGATAATGAAATTCTTTCATTGAAATCTGTCCAAAGTAACGCACCCATCTGTCAGTCAGGGTCTATAACCAGCGTGCGCTTCTCATTGTTAAAACAGTAGAAGCATCAGATATTCTGTGTCCGTTCCTTTTAGCAAGTCGATACATACCTCTCTCGTCATCCTGAGTGTTCAGCTTTTCGAGGAGGTCTTTATAGATTCCTCTGGTACCTGCGATCACTTAAATCACATAAACTTATGGAAGAGGCATTTCTTTTCATCAACCTCTCTTTCAAGATCATTACTCTGAAGTCAAATATATTAGTCGGTGAATCGCTTGGCAGCCTTTGTAGATCCGAGGGTGGCATTGGCTGATTTAGTAGAATCTCGATAAATCGCCACCAGTTCATTCTTTATAGGCCAATGAGCTTCTCATTTTGTTACAATCACAAAATTGATTTGCCAGCCGTGATTCGCCGATATTGAGGTAGCTGGAATGATCTCATGGGTAACCACTTTGCTGTCAGTGATGATGAGAAAGTGGTAGTGTTAATCAAAATTTGATCAAATTGTGTTTTACTTTTAGCACCATAAAATGTAGGGAGATTAGACAACCGTTTAATAAACCATGCATTGGCAAGTACAAGAGTGTGAATGTCAACCAAATCGATAATACACTCGCTTGCCTTATTGTGTGTTCCTTCTGTCAACTATCTTTTCGCTGGCGTGATCATTAAGATCACCCACAATGACGATACTTTCATCGGCACGCACAGCTCCTCATATCGAGTAACTGCAACTGCTACCTGTGGTATCTAGGTGACAAAAATGATCAGCTGAAATAATAGTGATCTTCAGCAAAAGGTCATCAAGTCACTCGATTCCACTCGGAATCTGTCAAAGATGACAATCCCGACACTATATTGAGTGCTACTAAAGTAAAGAAGGTTATGGTCATTTTTAATGCGGACGTGTTCTATGTTGTAGCTCTTGGTACCAATCCATCGAGGTTCTTGCAAAATGCGAATATCAATGGACCTCTTCCGAAGGGCAGTTGCCAGTATCTTCATCATCATTTTATTATCATTTTCTGGAGAATAGAACTAAGTGCATTTGTCTCAAACCAGCCTCATTTATTTGGGTATGAGGCCAGCATTTTAAGAAAACTACTTATCGAAATTATGCACTTGCGTGCTCCTGCACAAACTAGACTCAGTTCGTAAGTCTCTTTTTGAAAGATGCTTGGTGGCTAAAAGCTGATGAGGTCATAGACAGCAGGACCAACAACACCGTGCTCCACTGCGGGTAACTGACTCCACACTTTCCGAACCATTCTTCTTCATCGTCAATGTGATGTCTCCAGTGAATGTGAATTTAATTTCAAAGAGCCTACCAAAGAGTTTTTGAAATTGAACGATTCTCTCGACTGTGCCCTCGTATATCATTGCTGCAGTAACATTCACTTGTGTATTGCGGTGCAATAGTGAAAGGTTATTAGACATTTACACAAATACACGGTCCGTTTCTAGTCGCCCGAAGCAATTTTCACGCTTCTTCGTTACGAGGATTACCTACCTTCTCCCTAGAAAAGACACGGTATGGGCCTTCACCTACGTAAAACTGGTTACTTGCTTGGCAACTCGCTACCAATTCATAAAGCCCATTATTAGTGGACGGATTAGTGCATACAAGGAGTTGCAAAGAGCAACTGATTGTCGACTTGCTAGAAATGGAACAGACTTCAGATCCCAAAAAAATTAGTTTAGTTGCTATTTCAATTATATCAAGGGTTTTGACGACCAGAACACTTGCCAAATCGAAATTATAAATTTTCAGGGGTCAGTGATGAAGGAGTTGTATAGCATCTTATCAAGGCCCTTATCTGAGAGTAAAAGCCACCCAGTGGAGAAACGGTTTTCATGAAAATTGAATCTCATCTGGTGTTTCGTCTGGCATTTCTACCCTTTTGTCGTAGTAAAAGGTATGGATTCTCAGTTAAAACTTGCCTACGTTCTAAGTGTGAGCTAACATACTCCATGTACTTAGGACAAAACAAGTTGTATGTTAGTACTAACGGCCATCTATGCTTCTTTGAAGTTTGTTGTACATTGGTAATATGTTCAGCCGTGATATAGGGATGGAATTTTCTTTAGACGGATCACAAAGTTCGGCGTGAGCTGCATGTTGAATGTAGCTCCTGTGGCCTCCACATACAAGCTAGAATCGAGACAGGCTATTATAAGTATCTAGTACTTGCCCATGCTGGAGTTATTGACTTGAAAAGCACAATGCTCTCCCACAAAGGTGGTCAAAGGGTAGTATAGGTCCCAGGGCGAAACGTGGATTGGTACCCACGATGGAGCATAAAACCTGAGAAATGCCTGCTGAACCAACACCAAACCAAACCCTATCTTCACCTCCACGTGGTGACCACTGGGAGCTCTTTCTTAACGAAAAGCTGCAGATGGAGAAGGATGAAGGCGAGTCTCCCGCGCCTAAAAACGGGACAAAATGTACCAACTGGTCCTCCAGGTTGGGGGTTGGGTAGAGCTGACAACCCTATACGGAAAACAACTTGTTACGAAGCCACAATAGGAGCCTCGGACAGGATGGACTTTTAAACGACGGACCCGGCAACGACAACGGATCAACGATTTGCGCATTTTCTCATGGAACGTGCGCTCCCTGTACAGAGATGAAGCTGATGAGCAGCTAGCCGATACCCTGTACCAATATAGGGCTGATATAACAGCGTTACAAGAGATACGATGGACAGGAACCGTTTTCCCGGAGAAGACCTACTATACCATATATTATAGCGATCATCCAGTAAACCATGTGCTCGAAGTAGGTTTCTTAATCAGCCAAAAAATGAAACCTGCTGTTATCGGCTTTGAAAACATAAGCGAACGGCTATGCACTCTGCGCTTGCGAGACAAGTTTAGAAATATAAGCCTTATAAACGTTCACGCCCCTACAGAGGAGACTGCAGAGTCGGAGAAGGATACCTGCTACGAGGCAGTAGAACGAACCCTCGAAGCCTGTCCCAGAAATGATATCGAAATCATACTTGGGGATTTTAACAGCCAAGTAGGGAAGGAGCCAGTATTCAGGCGATAAGTTGGCTCCCATAGCTTACACGAAAAAACAAATGATAACGGACTGCGGATTATTCAATTAGCAGGGTCGCACGAAATGGTTGTTGGAAGTACCTGGTTTGCGCGGAAAGCGGTCCACAAACATACATGGGCCTCTCCAGACGGGACCACTTTCAACCAAATTGACCACGTGTTGATCGAACGCCGCCACCTCTCAGCCTTGATGAATGTCAAAACATATAGGGGGGCCAATATAGACTCGGATCACTATCTCGTTGGCAATGTGTCCCGAGCTCGAATAACAATACCGCCTAGAATCCCCTCTGACAATCAGGTGAGAGTGAACACTCAAGCCATCCACAACACAACCCTCCGCGACACCTATAAGAGGGAAATGGATGCCGCAATAACCGCAGTCAACAGAGGACCTGGAGATTAAGCATCAACAAATGATCTTCACAATCACCTGAAGAACGTTATCATGGATACGGCCACAAGCATACTTGGCCCCAGCCGCAAACGGAGTCGGAACGGCTGGTTTGACGATGAATGTAAGCTAGCAACGGAACGGAAGAATGCCGCATACCGAGTAATGTTGCATTCTCAAAGAACGCGGGCACGCGCAGAGGCTTATCACGAACTCCGTCGAGCGGAGAAGCGACTTCACAGATGGAAAAAGGAAGCCTGGGAGAACCAACAGATCTGTGAATTAGAAACGTACAGGGAGCAACCGCACCAGGCGCACAAGTTTTACCAACAAGTCAGCAGGATGAAGCCTTATACGCCTCGATGCTCATCCTGCCGAGACAAAGAGGGAAATCTGATTTCCGACAGAGTGGGCATATTGGAGTGATGGGTTGAGTACTTTGATGAGCTACTGAACAACCAGAACATCGGCGAGTTGGAGGTCCCGCCAACTGAAGACGACGGACAAATACTGCCACCACTGTTTAGGGGGAAACAGTCCGTGCAATCAATGCCTGACGATTGGCAAGGAGGCATTATCTGTCTCATACATAAAAAGGGAGATATCATACAGTGCAGCAATTATAGAGGTATCACGTTGCCGAGTACCATCTATAAGATATTCTCAACTATCTTGCTAGGCCGGATAGCCCCATACGCCCAGAACATCATTGGCCCATACCAAAGAGGCTTCACTCCAGGCAAATCAGCAACATATCAGATTGTCTTTCTGTGGCAAGCGATGGAAAAACTGTTGGAATATGGACAACAGTCCATATCGTTTTTATTGCATAGGTTGTTAGTCTAGCTATCCCAGAATACGCTGGAGATTTTTCTAAGCAAAATTTTTCGCCCTTGAGATTCCGCCTTGGGTTCCACCACCCAGGAGGTAGTCGCTTTATGTCCCAAATAGTGTGTTTACAAATGCTTGACGTTAGTCCCTTGTACGAGTGCATTTGTATTTGTTCTAATTATATTTTGTTCGTAATTAAGAGTCTTCATATCCGAAAGGGGATTTTTTAAACAATTTTCTTTGAAATGAGTTTTTTTCTCAAAACGACGTTCGTGAGACTTACGAGAATTCCAAAAAATAATAAAACGAAAATTATAAAATTAAGATATATGATTCTTTAGAAAATTACCAAAAACATGAACCAACATTTTTTTTGTATAATTAGTAGAAAAAAAATTTTGAAAATTGAAACATTATGTAAAATGCTGATTGATTGAGCATTGTGGTTAATGTCCATAGAAAATAAGTGACATTAAATTTAAATCTTTTTGGTTCCGGATAAAAATTGGAGTTGCTACACGTCCCGCAGTTGGAGACCACCAGTTACGGCCTTCGTCAGAATATTTCGAATAACTATTTTATTTTCAACTTTTTAAAAAAATCCTCAAAAATTGATGGGGGTATGATTAATATAATGTCCATTTGATCGAATTGCAAAGAGATTAAGTAACTACTTAAGTAAAGTATATGTTGACATTCCAACAGCTGTTACTTGACTCGACTCCACCTAGTCCCCAACCCTAACGCCATATTACAGGCATCTAAATGCTCAGACGATTCCGGGCTGGCACACCATCCCCCTCATCCCAAACTTTGCTTTGGATCTCGCCAAGGTATACCACCAAATCCTTGTAGCTCTAAATATGTTCCAAAGACATTAATTTGCACACCATCCGAAACTATCGAGTTCACAAGGAAGACTCTTAACATGTGGAATGTTGCGCAAACTTGCTAGAGATTCATCGACTATGTTCTTCGAAACATGAACTTCTGTTTCGTCTACTTGCATGAATTTCACGCCCTCCACCGAGTCCGAACATTTGGCATATCTTGAATGCATTTTTCAACCATTCTTTGACAATGGCCTCGCCCTCAATGTAGAAAAATACAGATACCGCGAACCGCAGGTGAAATTTGTAGGGTATTCCACTACTGCTCACCTGTTTTGGTAATCCCTTAACAGAATGCATCCCTAGCCATGTACGTCTATTCCACACACGTTCGAAGAGTTCCCTATTTTCAGTTCGTGCTGCGTAATCTTTGAAAAGGGACCTACTCGCCATATTCCGCCAACATTTGGCAGGGAAGTCTTTCGTTCAGTGCACGATTTTGCGCACCCCACCATTTGGACCATGAACGTATTTCTAGCCGTCCATGAAGAAGACTGCAAATTCTTGGGCCAGAAAGCACATAGCATGGCAGAAGTGTAAGGTGCCTAGGTTAGTTTAGGTCAACAGATCAATAAAGCGACACCATACCATACATCTCGATATTGTAGAACATTTGCGAGACTAACATTGAGTAAACAATTCAGTCCGTGGTTCTTTCCATAGCTTTCTAATTGGTAGTTTTTCCGAGAATAATTGGCTGCCTGGCGGACTACATAGTACAATTTGGCCCGTTTGTTTTCAACCTTCTCCGTCTACAGTTTTTCGTTACCAAACAAAAATAAAATTTGCAGCGATCGCCACGTGGAGGGAAGACAGAATTTGGTGGCAGAACTGTTGGAGTTTACCTAGTATGTGTTGGCTCTATGCTTTTCATGGGTATAAACTCATGCTGTCGTCATGGATGTACTTTGTACTTTCCTTTAAACGCCTTACTGGTTCTTTTACAATACTCTCAATTTTCTAACTTGTAAGCGATCAAAAATAATGAATCGAAAGCTTATTCAAGTAGTACCGAGCTCTGAGAAAAAAGTGGCTTTCATTTGACCTCATACATAAATTGCATTGCTAATCAACAAATTGCAGGATTCAGAAAGAAATGTGCCTGCTACGTTCTACTACTCTCCAATGATTTCGTAAAACTAAGCGGAAATACTGTCTGAGAGGTTAAATTTCTGACTCCACCAAGTAGAAGGGTTCCATAAATTGTATTGACTTCTATGCGCGGAAGGACTGGCGAATGTAAGCGAACCCCACTCAGCTGACCGCCATATTATCTAAGGCTATATAGGTGTCGTAGCTACACGTTTAGATTCATGGACGTAGTTCGAGGCTAACTGACATTGTTATCCTGACTCAATCAAATTATCCTTATTTCTATATAATCCTATTTACAATGCATTATCTGCTCTAATTCTAAATAAACACCCGCAGTACCTTTAATTGGTCTTCTAACTTCCTCTTAGGCTGTATTTAACTAATTCCCACTTCCACGCAAATACTTGGTGCAATTCTAATTGCAGCTGAGTTATTGCAGTCCACCATGAAATTTTCAAAATTGCTATTACTTCGATAAGCTGCAAAAACGGTACGAGTGCACAATTTTGTATTGTTTCGTTTTCCTAAGTCCATTATTATGTATGTAGTGCTGTCGTCTTTCTATTCATTCTAGTTGCCATTTGAGCTCTGTATTAGAATTCCAACATGCACTTTATTACGATTCATAAATGTCCTTTGCATTCTCGACTATGCCAATCTGGCCAGATGCCACGTAAATCGGACTAGAAAAAACTCTCTTGCATGTTCCGAAACTAGCGATTACCCAAGACTCAGTCGTTTACCTCAATTTTGAAAGTATAAAAGGGGAGACTCGGGCTCCGAAGAAAAGTCAGTTTAGATTTTGGGGAAATGGGCAATATAGACAAGTCAAATGTGGGCAAATAGTGGTCAAAAGGTAGTAGGGTATGTTTAACTTGGTGCTGCCAAATTCAAGATGTGGGGTATCAGCTTTATGTTTTCAAATTCCAATATGGGGTAAGAAATTAAATAAAAAAGAGTCATTTATAGAAAGAAAAAACATTTATCTTTCCCAATGTGAAAATCAACCTAAATACGAACCTTCAACTTAGGTGCAGCAAGACAGCAAGAGTCACTGAAAGCATTGAAATTAGTAAGCTTTGTCTTGTGTCGAGCTGACGAGAGATTTATTTGTTAACACAGCATTTTTCATTTTTCACTATTTAGTACCTCTTAGCTTCTCCATTACCCTGTTAAACTTCCCGTATCTCATCCCCACATCTACTTATTTTGAAATATTAATTCGTAAATAAATTTTCTTTTCTAATTTTATTCACAAGACCTTCTCACCTTTTAAACTCCCCGAAATCCTGAGATTCCTTAAATAACTCAAATAATAGCAAATATTTCAAATATGATCATTGACATTTTTTGGTATTGTTTCCACCATATACTTGATTATATGTATTTTTTAAACGGATTTCTTGCGTTTGTTTCGGTTGTCGGTTCAATGAAGCACGGCTTGATGTCAAATAAGGAGAAATTCCAAGTAGTTTGGTTGTTGTCCCAGCTGATGCAGGAGACAATGTCAATGTCAGCATTGCGCTCATCATCATCATCAACGACGCAACTACCAGTATTCGGTCAAGGCCTGCCTTAATAAGGAACTCCAGACATCCCGGTTTTGCGCCGAGGTCCACCAATTCGATATCCCTAAAAGCTGTCTGGCGTCCTGACCTATGCCATCACTCCATCTCAACCATAGATATTGCCCTTATAGACTTTTCGGGTGGGATCATTCTCATCCATACTCATTCTGTCGGAAATCAGATGTCCCTCTTTATCTCGACAGGATGGACATCAAGGAGTATAAGGCTTCATCCTGCTAACTTGATGGTAAAACTTCCGCGCCTGGTGCGGTTGCTCCCTGTACTTTTCGCGTTCGCAGACCTGCTGGTTCTCCCTGGCTTCCTTTTTCCGTCTGTGAAGTCGCTTCTCCGCTCGACGGAGTTCGTGATAGGTCTCCGCGCGTGCCCGCGTTGTTTGAGAATGCAACATTACTCGGTACGCAGCATTTTTCCGTTCCGTAGCTAACTTGCATTCATCGTAAAACCAGCCAAGTGGGTCCAAGTGCCTTTATGGCCGTATCAATGATAACGTTCTTCAGGTGGTTGTGAAGACCATTTGTTGATGCTTGATCCCTGTTGACTACGGTTATTGCGGCATACCTTTCGCCTCTATAGGTGTTGTGAATGGCTTCGATATTCACACTCGCCTTGTTGTCAGAGGAGATTGCAGGTGGTGTCGTAGTTCGAGCTCGGAGCATTATGGTAACGAGATAGTGGTCCGAGTCCCCCCCCCCATTATTTTCTGATATTCATCAAGGATGAGACCATGCTCCAACCACTGAGTTCATTGCCTAACCAAAAAAATTAGCGGGACATTGGCAGGTGTGCAAGGATAAACCTGCGACTCAGTTGACTAAAGGGATTGGCTGCTGTGTATGTTGGAGGATCTTCTTGGTGTTTTTTTTTAAAAACTGAAAATAAAAATAGAGAAAGTGTTTTTGCTCTGAAATTTGCGGTTTTGAGGTTTGAGTCGTTAAATATGTAGAATTCTATGCAAGAAAATGTTTTTCGGGTTCGTTACTGGTGTAACATAGTGTGATTCCACAGTTGAAACTAAGGGAAGTGATTCTGTCTGAAATTTTCTCTTTAGTGATGTTGAGGTAACCTGAAATTATTCGACATTTTAAGTAGTCCTTTTGGGTTCTATGGAATGAATGTGGAATGCCTTTTTGTAAAGTTTGGGTACTAAGCCCTAAACGAGGGGTCCGTGGAGCAAAAAAAGGGGGAGTAAGTTGCTCCCCATTTGGTCCGGTCCAGCATTAAGTTGATGCGGACTCAGGACCCCACAATTCTCAAAAAAATAATTATTATTTTGTTTAACACTCTTATTTTTCTTTTATTCTTCCCAATTTATTCTTATTCCACTTAGTATTTTTTATTCATTTTATTTTTTTGTTCATTACCTTTATTATTTTTCTTAAAAGTTATTATTTTTCTTGATTTTCTTACATTTTGACTGAATTCTGAATTATAGTAATGTAAGAATGAACTAAATTTTTCCCACGTGAGGACTCCCCCTTTCCGTCCTGCTTTCCACCCGCGAAACTCCCAATAACAAAGCAGACATCCTCCACTTTTGTGGCTTAAGAATGCCAAGGCAGGGTGGAATTTCCAATAGCCGCGCCTTATATGCATACCTGAGGCAGAGGAAGCATCCATTAAGGAAGTGATCTGTCGTAGATCATCACTCTCCATCACGGTAATTGGGTCTCTAGTTTTATGACTCCACGCACACGGTCGAGGGGTTGTTTTTTTATTTCCAGTTTTAACTGGCGTGTTTTCTTCTGAGAGGTTAGCGCGATATCCTTTTCGCTTGTTTTGATTTTCCAGGTTCTGGTGCAGACTCACGCATCGATTTAAGGACATGTAAAGTATTTTACAATGACATGCGAAGAAATGAAGGATCTAAAAGAACCCCCCCCCCCCCCCAAATTCCCGAACCTGGCTTGTAAAGAGAAGACCAAGCGTGTGTCAACGGGACACTTCAGCGAAGCTTCAGTATTTGCGGACAAAACTTCACGGCCAATTTCGTCAATACTTTAGCTTTTGGGGATACCTATCCATTCTAAGTCAATTCCAGATAACTTTGATGGTCTTTTGATTACCGCCAATCCTATAGTCAGTACAATAACTGCCTTGACATTGTTCAATTCAACCTTTGGCCTTAAAACGTATGGTCATAACAGGAGCCTGAGATCTACCAAAACTCAATATGGGTTTCAACATAACTTGCACATCGACTGTAGATCTGATATTGTGTATTGAATGTCCCCAGTTTACTCCTTTGTGGAGTATTGGACATCCACAAATTCTCTTTTTCATATCATTATTTATTATTTACCTCCTGCTGTCCGGATAACTGGGTGGTTAGAGCACAAGGCTGTCGTACGGAAGGTCGCGTTTCAAACCTCACTGCTGGCAGTGGGATTTGTATCGTGGTTTGACGTCGGATACCAGCCGACTTAGCTGTGAATGAGTACCTGAATCCAATCAGGGTAGTCATCTCGGGCGAGCGCAATGCTGACCACATCGCCTCCTGTAGAGTATACTGTAGTGTACCATTATGGTCTTGAATGAAGTGCTCTAACACACTTCAAGGCCCTGATCCAATATGGATTGTTGCACCAACGATTCTTATTATTATTATTTACCTCCTATTTGATTTTCAATGAGACTGTGTTTAAGTTACATTATCATCACACTTAATGCAGCAGTGAGACCAACACAAAACAAGCACAAACATACATACAAACTGGAACCCAAAGTAACTTAATTGAGGGTCTAGGACTCCACCCGCTGCCAGATCTGGTGGTGGTTTTTGGAAAATACTGTACAGTGATGACTTAAGAACAGTGTATTACTTTCTGGATTCTTTTGGTATCATAAGGGTGAAAAGCCCAACGAAGGTAATGAACGATAAATTGCTTGGACTTCGTGTACCGAAGGAAACAATGATGACTAGTTTTACAAATGCCTATCATCGGGAATAAGTGCTTACCTTATTTTCTTTATCTGGCATGTTAATTCTCTACGGAACTCACAACTAGACTTCTTTTCATCGACTCTTTAGCCTTTTTAAGCGTTGATTACTCAGCGGTTCCAAATGGTTTGGTTTTATTCCACTTTTATTATTACTGATTTCTTCTATATTGACATTATTTTTCTGTGTTATTATTATTTTGTCAATGACGTTTTTTTGTTCTTTTAAGATTCATGTTCCTGTTACTCCTGTTAAGGACCAACACTTATCTGGCTTGGTTCTACTTCCAGATCAGTAGCTCAATGTTTAGTAAATACATGTTTCTTGTATACTCGTTCGTCGAGTATAGCGCATGCGCACATTCCCACTTTTCAATGACACTGTGGCTCAGTTTCACCATCGTTAAACTTAATACTGTACAGCTGATAAGCCCTCAGTAGCGCAAAAATAAACACAAGCACCCATGACGAATTGCGTTGCAAGCCCAGAGCAATGAGATCAAAAGGCGGCTGCTTAACCAACTCCACCATCGGACCATCAAAGCAAATGATTCCTTTATAAACACATTTTTTCGCATTCGCTGATAAGTTAATTAAAGAAATCAGCGTTTTCAAAGTGGCTGTAATTTTCAATCCTCTTCCAATTTGAAGTTTGATTTTGGAATGAATCTTGTTATGAGTATTAAGTTCGGTAGATATATGAAGATACCCGAATTCGGACGTTGGCCCGATTTACTATTTGTACAAAACAAGTCTACGTTTGCTATTTCACAGATCCAGCCTTTGTTATTTGCCTTTTCTTTTTCCGCTTTCTCAGCTATTTATTACCATTTGTATAGCTTTCTATGATAAAAGTGCTCAATCTACATAACATAATCCTATATAAAATACATACTTTATTCAAGTCCATGGAGTGACCAAAGGTTAAGGCCTTGACGAGTATAATTAACGCATCTAGACTTAATGAATCTTCTTGTTGGATGCATTTGGTTGATTGATTCTAGTATTCTACTATAACGTTTGATTGCTCCGGCATGTTATTTACATGCTGCTTCCAAGCCAAGGTAATGTGGGGTAGATTAAGGTAATGTACCCGGTATTATCCCCTGCCAAATAAAATGTCGAGATCAAAGAAAGGGTGAAATGACTGTATAAATCCTGCCTCATTTCCCCTGTTAGCAGGACCTGCGAAAGAGCAAACTAGAAAAATACAATTAACAATATCACTCTTGAAAAATACTAGTGCGTTTACTTCACCCAACGCGGCAAGCCGGGCTCCGGTCCTGACGATAAATGGGGATTCCTAAGACGTGAACAACTAATAATAAATAAACACAAACAACTCGGAACAATGAGATCAAAAGGCGGATGAACTAACTGAACCGTCGGGCCGTCAGAGTAAATGAGTATGTAAGCAATAAGTCGGTAAACCGAAAGCTGGACGCTTCAGGTATGAAAGGTTTTGTATATTTCTTATATAAAGACATTTGAGTGTGCATTAGTGCGTCGCACGTAATATATGCATATTTTATATAAGAGAATCCACTTTCGGATGATATTGACATTCATAGTCTTGGATTAGCAAAGAAGAGACAACTTTGACCTATTATAACTTTCTTAGAAATAGTGGGATTTCCAAACTTGGTAGGAACATGCTCCATGTAATAGAGTATATCACTGCAATTTTCATGGTACTGGGAGGAATAATTTTTAGTAATTGGTTGCAAAACCCTCTTAGTTTTGCAACCAATTACTAAAAATTATAGTAATATACTATATATACTATTATTAACTTTATTCGAAATGATATCGGTATGGAAGGTACTTCAGAACCTAGATACCATATTGTGGCAGCCTCTTGATTTTTTTTAGATTTTTCGGTGGAGTAGTTTCAATACAATACACAGTTTCAGATACGGTTGCCTCATTTACCTAAATTTTGTAGTGTCAATAATAAACCGCAAATCGATTGTATTTTCATAAGACGCAGCCACTTCCTTACCATCACGCAATATCGGCCGTTGATATGCGAGGAACATACTGTCGCGTTGCAGTGATTTCGCAGAAAACGATAAGAAATTATCTCACTTTTGTAACTTCAAGCTAATCCAAGCCTCCGGCAAATTTATAATCAAACCCAAAACACAATCTATTACTACCCGAGATACTTGACTTTGGAATGACGATGTACAAATGGAGGTCGCGGAGAAGAAATAATAAGACGTTAATCAATTAGCAAACCTACATGGATGCGAGAAATGAAGCAAAAACAAGACCGAAAATCGGAAGCTGGATGCTTGGGATATGGAAGGTTTAGTTAATTTTTTTTGTAGGAATATTTGGCAACACGGTGGTTCTACATATAGCTCGTAATGTACATACGTTAAATATACCCTATATTCAAGTGGTTGGTACTGACATTTTGTCTCGTGCGGAATAGTAATTTGAAGCGATGGTGATCATGATGATCTGATGTAATAGTAGGAGTTGCACCAGTATCATGCTTCCAATTAAAGTCTACCTTACTGCTAAATTTCAAGGATTTCAAGTGGTCTAACGGAACATCCGGGATTCCTTTATGTATCGCAGGATTTCCGTCAATGGATGTGATGCTATCCACTGCAGCTGCAACTGATGTCTGTTGCGTCCATGGACGACGCACTCAGATAGAAACTGCTCCGTGAATCCCGCTTCCGCAGGGCAGGATGTACATGCATCATCTTCAAGGATCCCTGTTCTGAACATATTCCCAGCTAGTGAAGTTTGACCAGTTAAAATGCCCACAATACTTTTGCAAGTCTTCCTGCTTTTCGGCACAATAAACTACCATATGTTAGTTTGGCTCCGACAGGAAAAATTTGGGGTGTTTAACAGTATAAAGGCTCTGCCACCTGTTATTATGGAAACCTTGTTCCCAGTTTTTGATAGCAGCATTAGGAATGCTAATTGCACCGCAATTGCTGGATCCAGTCCGGCAATGGGGGAAATTGAACCCGCTCTTTATAAAGCTTGGGTATCGCTACAGATTGCGATTCTCCTTTCCTTCAACCGCTCGTCAATCACGCAGGTTGCCGGCATGAGGATCACATACACTTCAGCCAAAAAGGTATCGCAAAAACTGGATTTAGTTCTCCAAATAATTCTTCCAATACTCTGTGGTCCCTCGTCCATTGTTTCCCGATAGACCTAATCGAACTAGTCTATGAGCTACTCCCGTTGCAGCGCTCTGAATGAGCAAATCCGAGGGCTACAAATCGAGTAATGCATTTAGAGCTGCAACGGATGTCCTGCTCATGGCACTGGTAATACCAAGATACACAGTTCTTTGCACTGAGGCTAGTTTGCAGCTAGAACTCTTTTCACTTTAACCTACTACACTACCGATGCATAAGCAAACAACGGCCTAATGATAGAAATATATATCATATTACTGCCTGAAGCCTAAGTCCACATGTCGACGCGAAGTCCGCCCACACAGCCCAAAAGCTGTGAGAGCTCGTGTCAACTTTGCCTCCATATACTTATCCCAAAGAAGCTTCTTGCCTAGAATAAATGCCAGATATTTCACTTCCTCGTAAAGTCGATTGGTTGTACCCCTCATCTCTGGACGAGAAAGACCATAATGGCTTTATTTGGACTTTCTAGAACTCCATGTATGAGGCGCCCACTGTCAATCAAATCACCGGCGCGTTGTGTATTTCTAAACACCGTCCGTAGATCTCGACCAACAGCAAACATATCCACCTCATCCGCATAGGCTTAAGCGTGTATTGGAAAATTTTACAGTTAAGATAGTACATATTTATTTCACAGAAGCAACGTTAGCATACCTCCTTGAGGACAGCTTCTCGCCGCTTCCATTTTCAGGAAGAGATCAATACTCACTTCAGAACTCAGCAAGCTCTGCGTTAGTATAGCATGGATCCACTTAATTAAGTTTCATCAACACCATGCTCTCTAGCGGCATCACAGAGCTTTTGAAAAAACCGCACAGTCAAACTCCCCTTCAATGTTGATGAACCCCCTATCTCGTACTTACCCTTCACAGTTGCGTCCAATATATTTGAAAGCAAAGAGTGAAGAGCGAATTCACAGGCCTTTCCACGCTAGTAAGCGTGTCGGTTTTCATTTGGTAGTGCGACCTAAACGCCTTCTAATGAATGTGACACGCAACTAGTTTTTCCAGACATTTCAGCGAAAATGATGTTAAGTTGATTTGTATAAAGTTCCTTGGATTTGAATAGTCATCTTACCCAGCTTTAAGTATGAAGACAAGGTTAACGTTTTTTCAAGAGGTGGGTACGTAGCCCAGAGCATGACATCCTCGAAAAATATTGATCTTGTATCGCGAAAGGAGTCCTTAATAGCCTAGGGCGTTTCAGTTTGTTGTCAAGAAGTTCATTGAAATTTATCCGATCAGCTTTAATATTATTGTGGCTTTATATTACGGACTGTCCGGCTGCAATGTTCAGACTAAATTCTGAGTAACGGTGACCTGACAGTGAGACTTCATGTAGCACTTGCTAGTTTCTAAACACATCAGCACCATGCGTTCGCGGTTAGCAGGGTAGCTGAAGTGATAAAATCAAACAGCTTCTCTCCTCTACGATTGTATTTACTACTTCCCTGACAAACATACTAAGCCTTCGCATCAACCTATTAAAAGTTCAAATCCAGTTGATTCTGCATACGCTCCCAGAATCCTTCGTTCTTCCATCCGCGGAAGGCACAAAAAATTATAGGGTAAGCAAGGAGAGGCAACTATGACGTTTCCCCTCTTGCTATTAACCTGGTATTGTAAGTTGACTGTTTAATGAGCACATTCAATTTTTGAAGTAAATCCCTTTTCTGGGTAAATTTAATAGAAATTCCTTTTTTGGGTAAATTCTTTCTTTTAAAATTGTTTGTTCATATCAAGATTAAGCATGAATACAATTATTACAATAGTGCAGTTACTTTCAATTACGAAAATCCTTACCAAACTAACTTCTCTAGAAAAATGCAAAAAAATCATATTAATCTAAAATCAAATAATTATACAATAGTTTTCTGACTCATAACGCAGAGGCGACTCATTCGCAAATTCATTTCATATTACATGTTTTCAACTTCACTCCGCGAGATTGCGTGTGATCATACCGGCGGTTGGAGCAGAAGAGAGATGCGGACTCTTTCACCGTTGGCTCTCCACTCTCGCGGCGAGTTCTAGAAAAGCCGCGGAGAGCGGCGGCGTCATCCACCCGCTCGTATCAACAACAATCGACATAAATTTCGAATGTTGTTAATCCTGCTGTGCCACAACCGTAACTAGGTCATGGGAGCAGAGTTGTCTCAGCATGGCTGCCTCTAGCAAGTTTGATATCAGGACGCAAGCTCTCGGTATGAAGGATTTCTAATCGAAAAATGTCCTAGTCCCATTTACTGATCGAATACCACATATTTTGTTAAAGCGAACCAATGGTTCTTATACCAGAAATATGTAAGGACAGTCCTGCAACTTTGCCAAACTTGCCACCAGGAGATAGATCTATAGCATGCTACAAATTAATTTAGGCGCAAGTTTAATCTAATGTAAAAACCGCTCAAATCATAAGTCGATACCATACCGGATCGTTGTCATCATCGCCATTAGGTTACCACTAGGCTGACTAGTGGTTACTCGGAGCTACTAATTGGCTGGTGTGAGTCGACTTGGTTCAAAAATAACAAGGATCGTTCCCATTCAGCAACTTTGCCCCGTCGGTCTGCCTAATGAGCGCAGCTAGACAGCTCCAGTATTCTGTGATTGATAGAGTTAGACGCGATACAATTATTATAACAGAAGCTCATATGGAAAACTCTCCGAAATGAAGCCAAGCAAACATACACCAATGATTATTTCATTATTACGGAGCAGCAAGTCAACCCATAATAAAATAATAAAATCACACTATTCATAATATACTAACCTCAATTTTCGCTACCAAATATACTATTTCAGATGTCGCTTTCGAAAAAGGTAGTAAAATAATTGGCTTCGCGTGTATTATTTGGTATTTCCTGGATAAGATTAATTTACAACTACATAACACAAATTGTGGAGTATTTTTGGAAAACTGGGTTAAAAAGGAAAGTAGCCACTAACACCCTTTTCTCCCTGTAGCAACAGTCCACAAGCTCCACATGGGTATTACTTAAAAACTGGAAAATTGTCATCTTAGCCAATGCTAAGTTCCATCCGCCTACGTTTTCCCTCCGTCGCCCTAGTCACGTGTACCCACCCGAGTGCACTCTATATTCTCCTTACGCGGAAGTTACTCCAAATACCGGCTAACTTTCCCAACAGTTTGACTATTACGATTTTTACATAGCATAGTTCCCTGCACGAAGGGACTCTGTTGTTTTATCTTGACAACATACGAACATTTAAACGAGGTTACATACATCCTTCTGTTTATGGTCCTTGCATTTTCTTCATGCTCACTTACCGTATGCATGGGAATTTTAGACTTTCAGTTTTACTTTTTTACCTTCTTCTTGTCCTGGAATTCTAGTGCTGAAAGAGCGAACTCCACCCCCGAGGGAGATAAATTCCGACGGCGATAGTTACAACAAGTACCGCCATCGCCTCGAAACGGTCGTCTTGGAATTCTAAACAGGAAGAAAATTCCGTGGTTGTACGGTATTTTCTACCTTGGGATCTATGTATATTAGGCGTTTGTTTTGCTCGCTGAATGTTTTCAATTGCGAGTCATGTATATTTAACAGCCAACATGGAAATGGAAAGGTGGCAATAATGTTTTTCAGAGAATAGAGTTTTTCACGTGTCATCATACCAGCAATGGGTAGTTGTTTCGTGATTTTCTTATTGCATTAGTTATTACGTTGATGGCCTGTTTATGAGAGTATTCTGTTCAGCGTTTTGTGGTATCCAGTTCCGCAGACGAGCTTGGAAATAATTGAATAATTTTCCTTTTTCCTTTTAGAAATTCTGGAATTCATTGCATGTGGTTTTATGGCCTTTTCATAAATTTGCTTCAATGTTCGTCAAAATGTTATTATTCAAACTTTTGCACTTGAAAGCACATAGAAACTCGGTATACTACTAACATATATCAGTCAGCTTCTGATTATATAATACACTGCTTACTCTCCTCTTCAGCTATTTTATGCCATTCAAATTTACTATAATTTTTACCTCTCAAGTAGACCAAGAAATGCAACCATCTCGCTTTCTGAATATTAGACTTAGTATCTACAATTTGCGGCACCCATGCACTATTTTACTAGGTCCGGCGAAATGCACTTCAACTCCTTTCAGAAGTTTCCGAGACACCGAACTCGCCTCTACTGTTCTGTGCTAAGTGCTCTTGGGGTGAACCACTCGTCGGTCGTCTTGGGAGAGTGGGTTTCACTACATGGCGTAGCCAGTGATGGAGTTTTTTTTTTGTGTGATTCATAGCCACTTCCGCCTTCTCATCAACCAGTCTACCGGTAGCTGGTCTCACCCCGACTAATTTCTTTCATGGAAATAGCATCAAGCCAGGGTACTCCGATGATACGTCACAGACACTGGGATCAGTTTCCACTTTCTACATAGCGACATAGGAAAAATCTAAGCTGAAAAAGTGTAATGACAAGATGCAACCCTGGTGGCTCCGCTTTGGACACAAATTCCTCCGAGATTTTACCTCAATAAAGAATGTGACATTTTACACCATTATATGTTGCCCTGGTAATAGATGCTAGATTCTCCGGAATATCCTCCTGCGTAGAGCAAACCTGATACACTCCATGTTTTCGCTGTAAATAACTTTCTCTGAAACCGATGAAGGTCAGGTGAAGTGGAGATCTAAATTCCGTGTACTACTCTAAAATCACCCAGAGATGAGAAGTCGGCCATTAGCATCGCTCACAGAACCATCAAAAGGTTTGCAACCACATATAAATAGTTTCGTGGTGCGATATACAGTTCTGAAATCATTGCGGCTACTTCGACTTGCCTGACCAGCATCTCGGCGCACACTACATTGAACCTTCCGGCATTTCGCACGATATCGGAATTTTTGCGGTCAATAGTGCTTTCAATTCTTTCCGTTTATCGATTTTCACGATTCCACAGTCAGCCAGATCTTAAGACGCCCGTTGAGAACGTGGCCGACGATCTGCGCAGCACCGGAGAGAAGAGTATTTTTTATGGCTCCCCATTTCTCATCGATATTCTCAGGCGGATTACTTAGGGTATCTGCCATCCGATAAGCAACATAGCTTTCCCAATATCAACGACTAGCTGGAAAATGCGCACGTCAACCTTGAAATTTTGGGGAGGCGGAGAGGATGAATATTCTGCTGATCGCAAAGGATTCACTCTGATTGCTCAGTTGAAACCCAAGTTCTGTGATCAAACCATAATTCACAAACCTCCCACCATTTCCTTTGTGGACTGCCTTTACCCATTACATATCCAAAAGCAGAGCCCATCGTGGCATTCAGATCACCCATCATGATAACAATGATATCTTTCAGACACCTCCCTGAACTGCTTGCAATTGTTCATAGGAAGCATTCTCGAAAATCTCCGTTAGTGCATAGCCTAACTCTAATAAAATTAGGATGTCTCTCAAACTAGACCGGAATCTTACAGTCAGAGTCCTATAAGCAACCGCCTCTCAGGTTAAGATAATGCACCTTCGGATAGCCGTCAGTAAAAAATCGATACCGGACTCGCGTTTTCTACCATTTGGCTTACCAGCGTACAAACACATATCGCCGCAAGAGAGAGAGAGAGAAGTACTCTCCAGAGTCCCACTATCTTACTTCGCTTAAGCCTGAATTTCCGGCTTACATCCCTGGGATTCTCGTTCAAGTTGGAGGAAGAAAGTATTCTGGGGAACCCTCGATACCGTTCGCGAGGAGCGTGCGCACATTCCAGAAGCTAATCGGAGTCTGTTTTCGATAAGTATCTGTAACGTCAGTCTCTATCCGAGGCTTGAATGATATTTTGGTAGCAGTAAAATTTCGAAATTTGCTAGCCCACATTTCCATCCTTCTTAGCCGCCTCTTATGACAGGCAAGGAAGACTTTGAGTGAATTCTTAAGCCCAAATTCAAAGGGCCATTTGTATTAAAGCTGCCAAAATTAAGTAATACATATAAAGTACATGTACATCATCTAAAATATTGCAAACGGTGGACAGAAAAGAGGGTATAATTTGGCGGAAGGTTATTGTCTCAATGTGAAAGATTTGACTCCATTTATCCCTGCTGGTAAGTAAGCCTGTACCTGCAGTTTATAACAGGTCATTAATGGGGGTTATCTAACCAGAACTGTTACAATATAAAACGCAGTGTATAATGACTGCGAATATAGTAATTATTCTGGAACACAATTCTGACAAGGAAGTTCAAAATTAGTTTGTGAAAATTGGCTGTTGTGAGTGAAAGCCAGTTAATTCGTAACACCTTTGGAAAGACTAACGAAGTGCTTTTTGTTAGTAACTTGGTATGCATTTTGTTAAACTCATTCATAGTGAAAACAGCCAATATAAAACAAAGATAGATTATTATAGCGAGGGGGGTAGTATAGGTCCAATTAGACGGAAATTTGAATTGGTACCGATGATGGAGCATGAAACCTACGAAAGGTTGCGGAACCAACATCAACAGCTCTACTACCAAACCTTATCTCCACATCCACATGGTGATCACGAAGTATTTTTTCTTAACGACAACCCTACATGAAAAACCAAAGTTACAAAGCCACTAAAGGACCCTCGGATTAGATGGATTATACAAAGACGAACATGGCAACAAAGACCGACGAACGATTTAAGCAATATTTCATGGAACATGCGCTCACTGTACAGATCGAATGCTGTCCAACAGTTAGTCGATAGCTTCTCCCAATATGAGTCTGAAGTTACAGGAGATGCGCTGGCAAGGATAACGGTTTCCTATAAACGAGCTATTACACCAAATATTACAGTGGCCATCCAGCAACCATGTGCTCGGAATAAGTCAGCCAAACAATGAAACCTGCTGTTATCGGGTTTGAAAACATAAGCGGCTATGCACCCTGGGCTTCCGAAGCAAATTTATAAATATACATGAGTCTGCAGAGTCTGAGAAGGATACCTTCTACGAGGCACTAGAATGGAGTCTCGCCTGTCCTGGGGAAGATATCAAAATCATACTTGTAGATTTGAACACCCAAATAGGGATGGAGCCCGCGATACGTTGGTTCCCGTAGCATATATAAAAATACCAAAAGTAAGGGACAGTAGATTATTCAATTAACAGTGTCCCACGAAATGGTTGTTGGAAGTACCTAATTAGCACGGCAAGCAGTCCACAAACATACACGGACGTATCCAGATGGACTACCTTGAACCAAATAGAGCATATGTTGGTTGGATGCCCTGAATTGTGATTGAAGTCTTGTTGAATGTCAAAACATATAGGGGGCCAATATGGACTCGGATCACTATAACATTGCATAGTGGCTGGCTCGAATAACAACACCGTCCAAAATCCGTTCATAATGAGGTAAGAGTGAATACTGAAGCCATCCACAACAAAGTCCTCCGTAACACCTACCTAGCAAACTTTGTCATTGATACGGCAACAAACATACTTGGCCCAAATTGCAAAAAAAGTTGGAACGACTGGTTCGATGATGAATGTAAGCTAGAAACCGAGCAGAAGAATGCTGCATAACGGGTAATACTACACTCTCAAAGGACCCTTGCACTCTCATTGGCTTATCACGAACTCCACCAAGTGGAGGAGCGACTTCACAGACACAGTCACAGTCGGGAAATCGGAAGCTCGGCGCTTCAGGTATGTTTGTTTGTTTCTTTTGTGAGTATATTTGATTCCAGAACTATCCCATTTGTACGTATCTCGTTATGTATATGCCTTTAGCATATCAGACTACTCACTTTTAGTGTGATATTCACAACTTTGAGCTACTGTAACTTTGTTATTAATAGTGCGATTTTGATTCGGGATAACATACTCCATAATCTCTGTTACTACAAACAAAATCATCACTTTCCATCCCACCTACTCTCTGCCAACAAATGGCAAAACTAAGAACGGCATCGAAAAGAACTAATCAATCCTTACTTCCAATCCTTTCATTTGATAGCCAACATGACTATATTCGGTGAACCAGAACAGAAAGTCTATAAAGGCAATATCTATGGTAGAAAAAGAAACCGTGGCAGACTCTGCCTGAGATGAAGCGATGGCGTAGGCCAGGACACTAAACAGCTTTTAGGGATATCGAATTGATGGACCGCTCAAAATCGGGATGCCTGGAGGTCCTTTCTAAGGCAGGCCTAGATAGGATAATGGTGTTTTGGATCCTCTAGTATTTCCGATGTGGTGATACAAATGTGCTAACTGTCATGACTGTAAAATTTGAATCGATGTCACACTTACTGCTCCAACTATAATAGTTTTTCGTCACATTGCCCAAAGCCAGAAGTGGTTCGTACCGAACGAGTATATCGCTCTCTCTTCGAAGTTATAAAGGGTGTCAATCTCTGGGAATGTACTACTTTCATTTAGTTAGTCTATTACGCAGTGGAATAAATGGAAATTTCCTTGTAGGGTAGAGCACTTTTGGTAACTGCATGCGGTGTCGCATGTCGCAACAAACTGTCAACCACAGTATATTTAAGACCCAAGGCTGTGTGATAGGGGATGATTTCTTTAGAGAGGCTTAAGCATTTTTCAGTAATTAGATATCTCTTTGTGGAACATTTATGGTGATATAAGACATACTCCAGTATTTAAAGGGGTGGATATATGATATGATGTGATATATGACAACCATATACTAGAGACTTGCTGAAGAGAAGAATTTTTGACACCCCGATAAAATAATGAAGAAATTTATGAACAGTTTTACGACCATTTGGGCAAGGAAATCATGCTCATCAGGCTATGGTGGGCAGGTTATATTGTATATCCCTCAAAGGTAAAGATGTCTGTGTACAAAAAAGGTAAGGCAAACCTTACCTATTATATAACAGTGACATAGGCAGCTGCGAGAGATATCAGATTATGGACCAAACCTTTTGTCGTCTTGTACCATTAGCAGAGAATACTTCGAGCGAATTTCACACTACGTACCTCACATAGTAGTCAGAACCTTAGTCGGGCACCGATTTGTAAAGAGTTGATCTAATTAATCACAAAAGAGTTCGCCCACTTACTGCTTAAAATGTCAAGGTGTTACAAGGATGGAAAATATGGTTGCAAATTACCCTGAATCGGGCATAGCGCAACATGGCTACGGGCCATCGTCAATGGTTTGGTGAAATATGATTCCGCTTCCTTCAGGACTTCGCGAGAAGGTCACACTCTTTACAGATTCCGAGCAAGGAAGCGAAGGCTGTTGTAGCGCTGCTGATATGTCGAACGATATAAAGTACAATTCTTCCATTGGCACAAGGAACGTTTCCGTCATACAAATTGATTACCGCCTATGCCTGGCATAGGAACATACTGCACATAGGACGAGTGCAATGACCATTCGAAGTAAAAAAATTCGGGTTCAGGCAGATCCACCTCTATTTGGCCACGGCCCTTGCCTAGTTTATTATTATTGTGTTAAGGGAAGTTGTACTGTGTTCTAAAGGAAGTATTGTGCCCCTTTTACTGGTCATAGTATAGCTATTAACTATAGTATGTCCAGTGAGCCTATAACCGCCAGAGGTTTTAATGTATTCAATAATTCCAAGTAATTCAACTTAGCATCTGGTATTAAATATTTTCCCAGGTGCTTCAGCCCATTTTGCACAAGTACAAGGACAGTATCCCACAACGTTTAAGGAGATTTCATCACACTGCACAGAACCTGAATACAGTGTCCTTAGATACCCCTGGCTTCCGCAGCTAATAGTTTTGTCGTAGTATGTAATATAGTAGTAGTATGTAATTCCCAAATATTTGACCACTGGTTCTCGTTTCACCTTCATACCATGTAACACAATGGCTTTCAGCTGATCAATCTTATGCTTCCTAGTGAATCGTACTGTGATGTTCTGGTCTCGATTGATGCGCAGCTACACCTTTCTGCACCAGGCGCTAGTAACTTAGTCCAGTTTGAATTCTATTACATAGCGGATCCTCATATTTGCCAATACAGGTTAAAACAATGTCGTCAGCATAATCCTGGTATTGTTTGTTAGCTCTCCTAGGATTTCATCCATTACCATATTCCACATAAAAAGGTAATAGTACCGCGCGCTGTGGGCAATCTTGAGTAGTATTCATAGAATTTGTGCCTGTCGGTACTTCATTTTCGTACACTCTTGCATTCTGGGGACCCAGAAAGCCAAGGTGTTTCCAATTTCCTTGCGGTTCAGGGCATCTTGTATCTCTGTGTTATCGAATGCCCCTCTGATAGCTAAAAACGTCCAAAGTGTTATTTCTTTGGTTGTATCCCGTAATATGTCTGTCAGCTGAAACGAGGCAGTTTCTGTTGACGGCCCTGCACAATAAGCATGCCGACAAGGATTGATATGCGCATTAGAACGTAAGTTCAAGTATTTAGTTTTTTTTTTATCAACAATAAACGGAGAATATTCATAATTACTTATTGCACATAAGTGTATATAGAAAACAGAGCGAAAACAAAAAATTACAAAATGTCAATAATTCTATTTTCGTGAATGGCTACGGATGGAGCCAAAGGACCAAGTCGCAAACAGCTATAATCTCATAACATTTTGGGGACGGGAGAAGTAGCACAAGAGCCCCACGAGAGGAACCTTGTAACATTCAGGTTGAGAATAGTGTCCGGTGTGTCACGGTATGGAATTTCGCAGGCTACAGAGCTGTCTAGGAAGCCATTACAAAGTTTGAAAAGCACACATCCGTCTGTCAAGAATCTACAGGATTGCAGAGATGTAAGGTTAAGGAAAGCCAGACGTTCAGGATATTTCAAGTTGAAAAAGTTTTGAATTTCCTCAACCTACTGTTTCATCGGGCACCAGCGTAGCCTTGGCTTCTGAGAGGCCCCTGCAAAGCTCTGCATATAGCTTGCCGCCGACTGCGGCCAATAATACTAGGACCATACCTAAGTTGCTCCGGCCGACTTATCCCCCGCTTTTGTGTGCCAAGCGCTACTCCAATACCACTATAAAAGCTCGCCCCGCCTATCGGTGCCCCCAACCCAAATTAATAATCGCCTGCCATCCAAGGAACATGTTCCCTACTTGACATCGGCTGCACTACGCAGCTCCGATGATCGTTTTACTTTCGCCGCATTGACGCATACGCAGGCTCTCTCCACATAAACGCCCGCAACCGCTGAACCACACGCCACAACTGCCATCATCCCCATCTCATGTCGCTCCAGCGTCCTCCAACTGAACGTTGCCCCGTTAACGAAACAATTACTCACATAGAGGCTAGCGTACTCCATCACTTTCACTTCAGAAGCAAGTTCAACTCAACTCTGCCACTTCTTTCATGTGTGAAGTTGAAGAGTGGCTCTGTAGAACGAGTGATAGCATCCTTCAATATTATCGTCCAACCGTCCTTTGGCCTGAACAAAATTTTATTTTTTTTCTTCCTTTGCTCTTTTGGCCAACTACTCCGGCCTCCCTTCTCTCCCCAATGACTTCACCCACCCTTCCCTTCCTTTACCCACTTTCATAAACACCTGCACCGCACTCCAATTTGACCTCTTGAGAAATTACTGAAGTTGCACTATTTATTCTATCCTCTCAAACTTATCTGTGCATTTCTTTTCCCAATCTCCATGTGCCCTCTCTTACGTTGCTCCTGACACTAACCATTCTGTTCTTGAGTTTGATGCCTCGAAAAGAACTATTTTCCTGACCTGTCAATATCCCCATTCACAAAAGTAGAAATCTAATTTTTGCCGAGAATTACTGTCCCAATTCGCACCTCTTCTGCTGCTCTAAAATCGTGTAAACATATCAGCGAGTGGTGGCCCGTCCGCCTCATAAGGAAAGAACAACACTAACTTTGTCGCTAAATGTCTGAACTCACGTCAGGAACTGCGTACTATCTACACGGGCTTTGCTAAAGCCTTCGATACTGTAAATCATAAGATACTTCTGTCCAAACTGCCGTCTCTAAGTGTCCCCATTCTACTTGCCACATGGCTTGCTTCCTAGCTTTCCAACAGATCCTGCCGCGCCTCCTTCGATAGCTGCATATCCCGCTCCTTCTCCCTCCTATAGTGTACCACAAGGATCTATTCTATGCCCTTACTTGTCCCTGTTTGTTTTATGCCGACGACTTTAAGCTGTTTTCCGCTATATTGTCGCCAATGGACTGTGCCTACCTTGAATCAAGCCTAGCCACTCTGATCCACTGGTACACTGTGCTAAATTTCAGAAAGTGTGCTACTTGCTAAATTCTCACCCACTTCTTTTTCCTACTCTCTTAATGGACATTCCTTGTCATATCAAAACTCAACTCAAGAACTCCTCTCTCCAATTCCACTCGAATACTGCTTCGTGATGTGGTCACCCCCCATAGCAGTGGTTTTCTTGCCCATGAAAAGGTGCAGTGTGAATTTAGCTGTTCCCTTTTCTTTAAGAAAAACTTTCTTCGCTGAACTACCCCGCCTGCCTGCGCTTTCTGGACCTCGCCTTTCTACAACAGCGTAGAATCTATCTGGATTTGTGTACATTTTTTAAACTTTCCTTGGGTCTGATGGACCACTCCGCCTCTAACGGTATCACCTGCCGTCCTACGTCTTATAATACTCCTAACATAGACATTTTTAACGTGCCCTCCGCGGAGTTCGAAACCTATTCGCATTCCCCGATTCCTAGGCTTGTCGAAATTTTAATGAACAACTTCTCATCTTTCATTAGTTTGAGGCTTAGGTTAATTTTTTTGCTACTTAGGACAATAAGTAACTGGGGTTTACTATGTTTATTGTTCGCTAATAATAATAACAAATGGTATTTAGGATGGAAAAGATGAGAATAAGATTTCTAGGCATAATTTTCAACCTTCCAGATAAATAACTCCACAAATTACAATCACTAGCTCCATTGGCGTGATCGCCTCAGCACTCCATTCGCAAGAAGCCCAGAATTCTCAGAAATTCCACATGAAGGTCGTTTAGTTATTCCAGATGAAAAATAATGTCACGCACTGGGTAATTACCCAATAAAAGGACACTAATAAATAAATGAAAAATACGAATTAAGCCAATAAATAATTCAATACTACTATCCTGAATCTGTTGTTGTCTGTCAATAAAATCCGCAAAAAATATAATTGACAGTAAACTCGACGATTATCTTCATAAAATGAACATTACATGCGCCAATAAAGTGGCGGATCTACATCGCGAAATGCGCAAATAATATCTTGTCCCATAGAATTTTCAAATAAAATCAGCCTTGGCAATTTTAAATGCCACACCACTAAGATACCGATAAAATCGCATATTTACAAACTGTAAATGGACCATTATTCCCTGGGCGGTCCTGCCATTTAATTCAATAGATGGCACGAATAATTTTGGGCGCAGCCATAATTCGGAGCTCTCATTAAATGACACTAAAATCGTATCTCCGGTGCCGAAATGGGAAAACGGTAACGGGCGAATATGTTACTTTCCCATCTTGATCCTGGCACGGAGGACGGTTGATACGGATGACGAAGGACAGGATTGGATGATGACATAAAATTACTACTGCAAACGCGTCATAAATAAATTCCGAGTACTCGATTTTATGCGTGTGCTCCGAGGATGGGACCGTACTTCCCGGTTTGAATACAAAGGGTGGAGCATGAAGGATTTTCAATCGTTAATGGTCCTTGTGAGACATGAAATCAGTTGATTTTGTGGATTTGAAAACAGAATAATTGTCGGGACATACTCAACGTTGTGAAATTTCCCAAACATGTTTTAAATTTGATCTGGTACTAAAACGGAAAGAGCTGCAAAAGTTAAAATCGTATCCTAGGATTTATCCTTTGCATATAAAATCAGTTGTGCTTACATGGAGGTGATGCAAAGAATGAATAATGAAATTAAAACGCTTAGCAAAGAATCCATGCAGTATATCACAATCGACGCAGGGATGAAGAAAATACCTTCGTTTCTGGAAGTTGAGAAAAAACGCTTACAAACTTTTAACGGAATTTTCCTCTTCAAATCTCATCCTGAATTTAACTTCCTCTCTAAATCCTTGGGAAAAAATATAATTTATATCCGACAGTCGAATTGAAATCCTTTTACATATAAAAATCTGATTGAAATATCCTTTTATTGAAAACCCCTAAAATCCAACAGGGGCGGATTTGGAATTTCAAGGAACCCAGGCCATACCATAAAACACACAAGTCCATCCGAATGTGACATATCCACATATTCGATATTAATCATATGTTAGACGTGATATATTACCTTCTCGCTCTCGTTCACTATCCTGTTCCCGCTTTTATTCTGCAGCAGGTTCAATTTTATGACTTCGTTTTAACAATATTCGAAATTGAAAATTTTTCGGATTGTTTTTGCAGTTTTCCTCCTTTAACATTTCGATTAAATTTTTCTGCTCTGAACGCTATGAAGTGACCTCGCAGCCTCCAGACAGCCTCTTAGGATCGATTGGAGTAGAATCGAGGAGGGAAGTCAAAAAGGAAGCTTTTAATCCTTCAAGTAGTCAAAACACGTAGGGAATCGTAAAATGAAGTCCGCCAGTCCCATTTCGATCACGAGACCTTTTAACTACTTTCGTCATACCCTCGTAAAAGGATATTCTAAAATAAGTGAAAAACAAACACAGCCAGCCCCATTAACCCTCCATGCCGAACAACGCCAACGGCAGTGCAGGTCATAAATGTACGAAAATTATAACGGATGTTGCGTCCGACCAGCCATTTTTTATTTGTTTGACTTATTTGCTAAGCTCTCGATATAAAGGTCCCGAAAAAAATAAAATTTCCCCGTGAACTTTTTAATATTCTCCCGTGATTCCATTTCGATTTTTATGACAATTGGATTTCGCAAAGTTAGTCCGTGGATTTTTGGGGGTGAAGCGTTGAGTTCCACCAATGTCTAGTCGCGATTGAAAAAGGAAAGGGAACTGCAAGGACAAATACATACAGATATTCTATTAGGATGGATGGATAGAGCTTTAAGCGGGCGATGTCATTTATTAGAACCGACATTTATTTGATTTGAAATTGATATGGGAATAAAATGCAATAAACGGATTTTGGTTTATTTTATTGTCAGTTGCAGAACAAAAAGACTTTTTATACGGGCAACTCAATTTTGACCGGGATGCGTCATAGACGACACCCATCCCGCTTGAGGGAGAAAGAGGGCAAAGAGCCGCTATAGTCTGGAAGGTCGTGTAACACTTAGGCGTCTCCGAGAGTAGATGGGGTGCACTTAAGCCGGGTGTTTCAGCGTTCTCCTAAACGGCCTCTTCCAGTGAACTACCCTGCTTGGGCGTTGGCCAAGCTCGCGCACTAGCTCATGGATGTTTAATTAGAGGACCGTGGTTGCTCTCGTTCCGGGTTGCCGAAACTTAACTTCGGAACGATGGGGTAATCAAACACTACTGAAACAGAAAAGGCTAAAAGGTTAGGAATAATACTTACTTGATTGGCTTGGATTAAGTTAAAGAAAACACTCGCGACTCCACTTCAACAAACCTTTTATTTCTAAGCACAATATTCTATTTTTTTTCTTTTTAACAATTTTTCTAATTAATTTCATAAGCGAGTTAAAGAAATTACCGCGCGAAATAAACTGTTCTCGGTTAGAACACTTTAGCTCTGTTCAGAGGCTTTTTGACTACTCAAAATTAAAAGTAATGCTATTGTTTAAGTCACCTATGTTTGACCCTTCCGTGTTTACACATTGCTTTGAAAGTGTTCTTGTACACAACACAATAACACTTGTTTATTATTATAAATTTGGTTGTTGGCGGCAAATCGACACCTGCTGTTGCGCTGCGAATTGCTGGCACGGAAGAAAGTCATGTCGAGGCCAAATATACCATTTGGTAAGTAACATGCTGATGCAATGGCGGAAAAGAATCTCGTGATGTCCAAACAGGCCATTTGCATAGCATGTGACGTAACGACGGAAGAGGTTAAATGCGCAGACAAACTGGGTTTCATGGGGCTAGCTCCAAAGATGCGGCTGCTGGAGAAAATCCGGTGAAATCGCTTAAACACCGGGAAAATTGCGTTTTCTATTCTAGCTAGCTCTATTGATGCTTAACACGAAAATATTCATACTATCCAGCATGCAGCATGCCCGCATTGAACATGACACAAAATAATTTTCTATGCATTGACTTTTTTTCGGCTAAAACAGGATATGGGATCTTCCAAAGACATCAGCAGAAAGCGCTGACACGGACGATTCCTGGACGTACATCTGTACCTACATACTAAGCCACACCTACGTATCCTTCAGCCGCTCACCGCGTGAAACTGTGGTTAGATATTACTTCACGGAGTCGGTTAGCAATTATGCTACCATTCCTGAATGGCTGTGACTCAACTTTCCCTTTTTGCTAAGCTGATCACTTTTTACAGTTTTGTGTAAAACGAAACCTTCTTAAAATCGATTTATTGTCTGCCTGTCTTTTTTTTTTTTTTGAGGAAGTGGAAATCTTCAAAAGACAATGGTCTAGACACAAAAGCTTCTGGAATTTTTGCCCACTAAAACCACCCCGACTCCGCCCTTGCCCCGCAGAACCACCATAAGGTATTACATCATGGAGCGCTCACTCTAGCTTAGTCACCTTTCTTCTATACGTGGCGCACGTC
Source organism: Hermetia illucens (assembly GCF_905115235.1). Classification (NCBI taxonomy): domain Eukaryota; kingdom Metazoa; phylum Arthropoda; class Insecta; order Diptera; family Stratiomyidae; genus Hermetia; species Hermetia illucens. The sequence continues at coordinate 158,393,212 of NC_051849.1, forward strand.
ACCGCGCTTTTCTCCTTTCCTCTGCTTTTCGCAGTTTGGTTTGGATCCCGATTCTCTTGATGTGCTACCATTTTCAGCACCAGATTTTCTGGTACCAACACCTCTCCTAGAGTCCCCTCTAGATTCCTCCTTTCTTCCACAAATCTCGGACAGTGGAAGAATACAAGCTCTGGGTCCTTTGAAACTCCATCGCAATTTGGAGAGTCGAGTGAAGTCTCCAATTTGGTGATATCCTCCGTCCCCCGTGTAAAACTGGCTAAGATTATAATTAATTTCACCGTGTCGTCCCTCCAACCACTCCTTGATGGCAGGAATGAGCCTGTGCGTCCACCGACACTTTCCCGAGCGTTCCCACCGCTCTTGACATTTATTTATAGATCTCTCCTTCTCAGCCTTCTTCGTCCGCGGTGAGGGAGAGACAGACTTCGCATTGTATCGCCATTTTATCTACCAAGATGTCAATCGGCATTATTCCAGAGATGACGAATATTGCATCGTCTGAGACAGTCCTGAAGGTAGAGCATACACTCAGAGCTGCTCTTCTGTATACTGCACTCAGTTTGCTAGCACTAACTGATATCCGCAACGCCTCCCTCCAAACTGGTGTCGCATGGAGCATGATTCAGGTCACCACCCTTGTTATAAGCAACCTAGAGGTATGCCGTGGCCTTCCCACGTTCGGCATCATCCTCGCCAGGGCCACACGAGCAGTGGATGATTTATCGTTAACGTACTGTACGTATTGCTTATAGCTGAGGTTTCTGTCTATCACCACCCCCAAGTATTTGATGGTCGGCTTGGATTTACATTTGTACATGATGTTCCACAGTAGTGGGCCCAATACGGAGCCCTGCGGGACACCCGCAGGAACAACATACTCCTGAAATCCGTCATCGGTGTCATATCAAAGCCTACTTTCAGCTAAATAACTACGACGACGATAGCAACGAGATAGGCGGGAATGCCAACCCTCGCTAGGTCTTTGCCTATTAGATTCCAATTGGCCGAATTGAATACATTTTTCACATCCAGGGTTACTACCACGCAATATTTGCTGATACTACCCTTTCCGCGGATTGCATCGTCGGCTAAGCCATTAACCAATTTGAAGGCATCAGGCATGATCTGGCTTTACGGAACCTATGCTGCCGTTCTAGTCGCTTTGGATCTCAACAACCGGGAGTAATCTATCATAGATAACCCAATTTCCCCAACGTGTCCAAAAGACATATGGGTCGGTATGAGGATGCATCACCTGGAGATTTGCCAGGTTTAGGTAGCAATGCGAATTTCTGCTGCTTCCATGCCGCTGGAAATATACTTACAGGCGCGCTCTTTTTGGGCTGATCGACACTACTTACCACCCTCTGAGCTGCTCTTCTGGCTCGGGGGCACAGTTCACAGATCGAAGATCTGCCAGTTCACCATTCCACCAATAGTTTGGTCTTCTACTGGGGAATAAACACCTCCTAGGCATGGACGCATCACATGCTTTGGCGATGCATTGAGCCACATGGACGGCTCTTTGCCTAGAGGCGCCTGCCTTATCAGGTTGATCTAACCACACCATTATGAAGGTCTACTCATCCGAAGTTGACGCAACAATCCAATTGTATCAGGGCCTTGAAGTGTGTTAGAGCACTTCATTCAATACCGTAACGGTACACTACAGTACTCTGTAGGAGGCAATGTGGTCAGCATTCCACTCCCCCGAGATTCTTACCCTGATTTGGACTTAGGTACTCATTCACAGCTTAGTTGACTTATACGCAACGTCAAATCACGATACAAATTCCACTGTCCCCAGTAAGATTTGAACCGCGACCTTCCATATGACAGCCTTGTGCTCTAACCACTCGGCTATCCGAAAACAACTCAGTAAACAGGTCCTTTATCCAAATGAACACTTCACGCTACCTAAAAAACATAGTGCCTAACTGCCTTACACACAGGGAGCTAAAATACGGGAGCGTCAAAGACACAAATTATACAGTGCCTCAACTGGAGCCCCCAGGGATCGGTACTGGATCCACTCTTGTGGGCGTTCATGTATGATGAAGTCTTCCACCTCCATTTACCAGAAGAGGTAAATAGCAGGTTTCGTTGCGGTGGTTAAGTGGTAGTATAGGTCAAAGAACGAAACGTGGACTGGTACCCACCATGGAGCATAAGACCTGAGAAATGCCTATTGAACCAACACCAACAGCTTAATTAGCAAACCCTCTCCACCTCCACGTAGTGACCGCTGGAAGATCTTTCTTAGCGAAAGGCTGCAGATGCGGAAGGATGAATGCGAGTGTTCCGCGTTTCAAAACGGACAAATTGTGTCAACGGATCCTTCAGGCTGGAAGTTGGGTAGGACTGACAACCCAACACGGACAACTTGTTATGAAGCCATAAAAGGAGCCTCGGACAGGATTCACAACACAACGACGAACCCGGCAACGAAAACAGAATAACCATTTGCGCATTTTTTCATGGAATGTGCGCTCATTGTACAGAGATGGAGCTGCCAGGCAGCTAGCTGATACGCTACCCCAATATAGGGATGATGTAACAGCATTGCAGGAGATGCGTTGGACAGGGAGCGGTTTCCTGGAGGAGAGCCACTATACCATACATTATAGTGGCCATCCAGTAAATCATGTGCTCGGAGTGGCTTTCTTCGTCAGCCAAAAAATTTAACCTGCTGTTATCGGCTTTGAAAACATAAGAGAACGGCTATGTAATCTGCGCTTGCGAGGCAAGTTTAGAAATATTAGCCTCACAAACGTTCACGCCCCTACAGAGGAGACTGCATAGTCGGAGAAGGGCATCTGTTCCGAAGTAGAACTCCACAGTATAACAAACCCTCGAAGCCTGTCCCAGGTAAGAAATCAAAATCATACTTGTAGATTTTAACAGCCAAGTAGGGATGGAGTCCATATTCAACGCGACACGTTGGCCCTCATAGCTAACAAAAAAAACATAAATGATAACGGACTGCGGATTATTCAAATAGCAGTGTCATACGAAATGTTTAATGGAAGCGCCTGGTTTGGCGCAGAAAGTGGTCGAAAAACAAACGTGGGCCTCTCCAGTCAGGACCACTTACAACCAAATTGACCACATGTTGTTCGAACGTCGACACCTTGCAGACTTGATGAATGTCAGAACATATATGGGTTTCATATAGACTCGAATCACTATCTCCTTGGCATGGTGTTCCGGGCTCGAATAAGAACACCACCCAGGATCCCCCTGACAATCAGGTGAGAGTTAACACTGACGCCATCCACAACACAGCCTTCCGTCAGACCTGTAAGGGGGAAATAGATGCCGTAGTCAACACAGCTCATGGAGATAAAGCATCAACAAATGATCTTCACAACCAACTGAAGAACGTTATAATTGATAAGGCCACAAACATACTTGTCGAACGGAAGAATGCTGCATACCGAGTAATATTACATTCAACGCGGGCACGGGCGGGGATTTACCACGAATTCCGTTGAGTGGAAAAGCGACTTCACAGATGGAAAAAGGAAGTCTGGGAGAACCAAAAGGTCTGTGAACTCGAAAAGTACAGGGAGCAGCCGGGAAGGCTCAGATGTTTTACCAACAAATCAGCAGGATGAAGCCTTACACATCTCAATGATCATCCTGCCAAAGCAAAAGGGGAAATCTGATTTCTGACAGAATGGGCTTATTGTAACGATGGGCTGAATATTTTGATAAACTGCTCAACAACCAGAGCATCGGCGAGTTGGAAGTCCCACTATCGAAGGCGACCGATAAATACTGCCAACATTTAGCTTTGAAGAAACAGCCCGTGCAAAAAATCGTAAGTTGCCAGAAGCCGACGGAATTGCAACTGAATTGGTTAAATATAGAGGCGACCAGCTACACCGAATGGTTCATCAACTGCTGCTCAAGGTGTAGGACAGCGAATCATTACCTCACGACTGGAAACGAGACGGCAACGTCAGTCCAATATATCACGTTGTTGAGTACAATCTATAAGATATTCTGCACTATCTTGCTAGGTCGGATAGCTCCATACGTCATTGGCTCATACCAAAGAGGCTCTATTCTAGAGAAATCAGCCACAGACCCCTCCGGCAAACGATGCAAAAATGGTGGAATATGACCATTAGTTGAAGCATCCATTCATCAACTTTAAGGCCGCCTATGATAGCATAAAATCTGTGAGCGATACAATAACCATCTGGTTGTGGATAAAATCCGGCTCAATAGGTTAAGGTGGGTGGGTCACTTTATCCGTATGGATGAGGATAATTCAGCCCGGAAAGTCTATAAGGGCCATATCTATGTTAGCAAAAGAAGACGAGGTCCACCCTATCTGAGGTGGAGCGAGGCGCAGGCTAGGATGCCAGATAGCTTTTAGGGATATCGAACTGGCAGACCTTGGCTCAAAACCGGGATGTCTGGAGTTCCTTATTAAGGTAGGACAAGACCGAATACTCTGGTTGTGCCGTTGATGTTTTTGTTTTGGTTTTTAAAATCATTTTTATTTTTAAGAAATAGGTAACAATAGTATATAGATTGGAAAAATGAACAATAAAAAACAATCTTTTAAAATAACAAAAATAACTTAAATCTAATGGCCACTGTGGGCTCTCAAAGTTTTCGAATAACAATTTACAGGCAGAGAAGAGAAACAGTAAGAAATAAAAATCTAATTTTAATAGTAATAGTAATAAATGTTTTATCGCTTCAAAAGATACTTTTAACTTAAATTATTGTGCTTAAAACTATCATAATTATATATTTTATATTATATATTTTTTTTTACAATAACATCCATAGTTAGAAAAGGTAATAATAACTATTGCAATATTTACAAAGAAACAAAGAATAATAACGTATATATGTATAAGTTATTATACAACTGGAGGCAAAATCAGCACCCGTTCAATATGTACATATTTACAAAGCCCCACCAAGAAACAAATGGCAGAACTGAGCACGGCCACCGCTAACCGGCATCCCGCAACCACCAGTACTAGGATTTCTCTTTTTCATCCCGCTTAATATCAATTGCTCTCGCTCTGGAGTATCTCCAATCGAATCCCGGAGCCCCCACTGTCAAATTCGGGGGTTTTGGTTTTTGGTTTTTAAAATCATTTTTATTTTTAAGAAATAGGTAACAATAGTATGTAGATTGGAAAAATGAACAATAAAAAAAACAATCTTTTAAAATAACAAAAATAACTTAAATCTAATGGCCACTGTGGGCTCTCAAAATTTTTGAATAACGATTTACAGACAGAGAAGAGAAACAGTAAGAAATGAAAATCTAATTTTACAATAAGTTGTCGGGAAATGGTCAAAAACCCGACAGAATTCACTTGGCCTTAGTGGCAAATAAAGAAATATAAAAAGTAATAATAAATATTTGATCGCTTCAAAAGACACTTTTAACTTAAGTTATTGTTCTTAAAACTATCATAATTATAGATTTTATATTACACATTTTTTCTTTTTTTTTTTTAAATAACATCCATACAAAAAAAACAAAGAATAATAACGTATGTATTTATAAGTTACAACTGGAGACAAAATCAGCACCCGTTCAATGTATACATATTTACAAAGCCCCACCAAGAAACAAATGGCAGGACTGAGCACGGCCACCGCTAACCGGCATCCCGCAGCCACCAGTACCAAGATTTCTCTTTTTCATCCCGCTTAATGTCAATTGCTCTCGCTCTGGAGTATCTCCAGTCGAATCCCGGAGCCCCCACTGTCAAATTCGGGGGGTATTCTATCCTTTTGTCCGTGGCCCGCCTATGTATATGATACATAACCGGATCACCGGCAGAATCAAGAATTAGACCATTCCTGTCAAGATACACGAACGCTTCGGGAGGAATGAAGCCTGTCGTGAGAGTTTTCTCGAAATACCCATCATTTGGGTAGAACGGCTGCGAAACCCAAGGGTTCTCACCATGCGAAGCAGATCGCACTATATGATTCCGAATCAATCTGACGATAACTGTATCGATTCTTGGCACAGCAGCAGCTGCATACATCACTTCATTAGTTACATAGTGCTCATAGTTTGACGAAGCAGTCCTATTAAGCCCCGTGCAAGCACGCAGACATTTCCTTTCAAAGATCCTTATTTTCTCCATTTGGCTAGCACTCAAATTAAACCAGATAGCACACCCGTAGGTGAGCACCGGTCTAACCAAAGTAAGATAGCAAATAATCTTAACCTTCTGGCTAAGATGTGGAGCATAAAAGAGTCTTCGAAGAGACATGAATGCCTTGCGAGCGCTCTCTAGCGCAACTTTAACATGCTCATCAAGACGCACACCCAGGTATCTAACGCACTTCTTATGAGGAATGCGCTCAGAACTATCCTCGTTCGCGACAATGTGGAAATCTCTCCAATTCCTTTTCAAGTTCCTACTGAAATACGCCAAGGAATTTCGAAACAGAATCGTTTCACACTTTTGCGTATTGATTTTCATCCGCGAACTATTCGTGAAGAACTTAATATCATTGAACATCTTCTGAAGTACAACTTGCATCTCAATTACCTTCTTGTGTGCCGTGTAGGCTATCAGATCGCCAGCAAAGGCAACCAAAGACCTTTTAGGAAATTTATTAAAATCGACAGAGTTGAGTAATTCGCCGACAAATACCGCAAAAAGTGTAGGCGCAGTCACTGTCCCTTGCTGTAATCCATTTAGAACATGAAATCCCCTATTAGTAGTGAGATTTCTGTCCGTAATGACAAAGCACTTGCCATACAGCATACTACACATCATCGCTACGAGGTGGCTGGGAAACTCATTCTTGAGGAGCCTGAAAATCAGTCCATCCAACCAGACGGTATCAAAGGCTTTCTCCATGTCTATAAGGCAAGCGCCTACGCACTCACCATTGTTAATCCGTCAGCAAATATCAAACGTTTCCTTCGTTATTGCATGTATTGTCGAATGTGCAGATCGAAATCCGAATTGCGCGTTCGGCAATAATTCCTTCTTCTTGATATGCCCGTTCAAGCCTTTCAATACCAAAACCTCAAACACCTTGCTGATGTTAGGCAGCAAACTGATTGGGCGGTAGCTTTGAGGGCTGGATGAATCCTTCCCTCTCTTTAAAATCGGGAATACTCGGGCTTTCTTCCATTGTCCTGGAAAGAGGGAATTGTTCAATAATTTTTGAACAAAATGCGATAATTACGAATGGCAATGTCTGGTAAATGCCTGAGGACCACGTTGGGAATGCCATCCATACCGGATGATCTCTTATTGTTCACTCTTCTGAATATGGAAGTTAACTCTACACATGAGACAAAGTAATCAAGCAGATTATCACTCGGTGTGAGATCAGCCTGCCGTTCAGGCTATATTTGAAATTGTGGACATCTCGTTCTACAATTTCCGAAAGTCGCGTTGGCTCTAAGTCCGTTCTGGGCCGATGCACCGATTCAAAGTGCTCCCCTATAAGTTCGAGTTTCAGAGCATCATCCATCACGATGTAATTGCCTTGCGCATCAGCAGTTACACTATTCGTGTCTATACCTGAGTCAATACGGTGTTGTATCTCGCTGCCACCTACTTTAATTCTCGGTGCAGTTATTCGTGACTTCTTCCGGAATAACGTATTTATCTTAGTAAACATGGAATCTGGATCGCTCGGTGAAATACCCTTTAACGTCTCCCGCCATTGGAAGTTCACTTCATTTACGTAATGTTGACGGATAAGATCCCGCGCGATCTTTTGAAGTGATTTGAACTCAATCAATATGGAATGATGATAGTCCCCATATCTCCGATAGATTTTGTTGACGCGAGTGAGCAGAAGGCTTTTCACTTTTTTCAACCATTTTCTGGCTGCAGTTTCATATCCTTCCATATTATTGCGAGGTTTAATCTTAGGGACGACTTGTTCAATTGTTTCCAGCGTCAAGTTCTCCAGCTTGAGAAGATACTGAAGTATTTCCTCGTTGCTCAAGTTCCTGTCACCTGGTGCAATTGTACTATCGTTTTCCCCATCAAGAGGTGGGCATTCCTCTCGATATCCCCGAATAAACCTCTCTTGGAATTTCTTCCAATTTGTTTGTTTAAAGTTCAGCCTATGGACGCCACTGTCCATCGGCAGAAGGCGAACTCTTCGTCCATCAAACAGAACTTCAATAAGAATAGCGTTATGGTTGCTATCGTAAGGAAGAGTCTGTAGTTTCCGTTGAGGATTCATAAAATTAAAGTTCAAACGCGGGTCAGGAATGCACAAATCCAGATAGGAATTTTCCCTGGGCCAGGTTGGACTCTCTGACCCATATAATTCGCATTTATACTCTATCTGGTATTGCTCTATCCAAGATTTGAGGAATACTCCTCTGGGATGGTTTATGGCGTTTAGCCACGAGGTATGCTTAGCATTCAAGTCGCAAGCTATAATATAATAATTATGCAGCCTATTCAGTTCGAGTATCGTGAACAGAGAATGGAATTCCTCCTTGAACTTGGCTCGGTTGTTTCCCACTGCATAGACTGACGGAATATATAAATTCCCTCCTCTAGGTAGTGAAAACAGAATACATGAGACTTCGATACATTCAAAGGTTTCAAATTCAGGCCTATTAATATGCCTGAAACGATAATGGCGTCCGACAAGTATTCCGGTACCACCTCCCCCATCACAATTTCGTCTATCGTTCCTCACGAATTAAAAATCCTTGAATGTTATCGAATGCCTCGGATTGAGGTGGGTTTCTGAATTCAAGACTATGTCAGGCTGTTGTCTGGCAGCGAAATCAAGGAGCTCCGCTCTTCGATGGATTCCTACGATGGAATTCACATTAATCGCGATGATCCGGAGACCATCCAGTGGTACCGTTGTGACTGCAGACCTAGCAGCAGGCATGCTGTTTGTGTAAATATTCTGTTATGCTATTTATTTTTGTATTGTGTACATGTAGCGTATGCTGCATGTTTTCACACAAGGTTAGTATTTTATTGAGGATGGTGTGCATCCCGCCACTTGCATCTTGTTGGGGCTTCTTAACTCCCCCTTGTCGAACTACTTCTGCAAATGGGATCCCCGAGACGATTGGTGCCGAAGGGACGGTACCGTTCAACGCCGCTGACACCTTCATTCTTTGGGCCGATCTCGGTGCCTGCTGCCTTGTGACCTTAACATTGCGGTATGCAGGACATCCACGGTACGAAGCCGCAGTTGACACAGAAAGTTTTTTCCTTGCCATCTGCTTCAGTCAGCGAACAGTCGGCTGCGGTATGGTCTTTCCCGCACTTTACACATCGTATAGCCATTTGACAGTTCACTGCCGAGTGACCATAGCGCTGGCATCTTCGACACTGGACTATTTCGCCCCTTAGCAGGCGCTCAAAACGAATGGCCTGGTAATTAAGTGACCTGATGCCGATCAGATCGCTCCCCCGGCTCTCCGGGCTTATCTGCACGAGGAAGTGCGGCCGGATTCGTTTTTCCAAAACGGATCTCCTCGTACTAAACGGTGACACTGAGAGGAAGTTGACCTCAGTTCCCGTCTCCCGGGGCATTTTGAGCACCTCATCGGGCTCTTCCTCCGCATCCAAACCTTCAAGAAGGAAGGTTTGCACCTTCTCTTGCTTTGGAGTGTAGGTGAAGTGAGGAGCCTTCACTCGCTCGAGGACCACCCGTCCCTTTTTATAATCTGCAATTTTGTTACATTTGACTTGGACTCTCTCGGCCCCCGTCTTTTTAATAACAAAATTCGAGAGCCCCGCGCTCCCATTAAGTAGAGTGGCTAAATCTCTACCACCTAATTTATAAACATTAATTGGGGGCACCCTTTTCCCCTTTTCTTTATTTCGGGTGCTAATTGTATCCCCAGTCGGACCATCTTTTAAATTTTCACTCGTACTTGCATTATTTTTTACATTATTTAACATTTTTTCTTGAGTTTTGTTTTTTTTCTTTAATTTTTTGGAAACATAGACCAAAAACTCACCCGATTTTCCATCTTCACTACTGCAACTTGCCTGGTTAGCACCCTCTTCTGGGAGTTTTTCATCGCCACCGTTGTCGCTTGCTCTCGTATCGTCAGCTTTACTGTTCTCTATATCCTCCATACGGACAGATTCGCTGCCGAAAACTTGTTCGCCCTCATGGCAGCCTGATTCCTCCATGACTGCAAAAGTAGTCGAAGAAAGCTTTACTTTTCTTCTGGCTACCTTTGGAGATGGCGGGCCCGCCTCCCCAGCCATTAGCTGCTCTGTAAGCTTTCCATTTTTTGTTATCAATGTTGTCATCTGCTTTTTCAAATCTTCGAGTGTCTTCGCCAGCTTGCCATTTCTTCTTTCAAGATTGGTTATCCTCACTTTGGCTATTTTCAAGTCTGGATACTCCTCGTTGCAGACTCCACGACCGATCCAAGTGCCCCTAGGCCTTCTGGTGGGGGCCGGTCTGGTCCGCCACCCGCCGGCGGCTCGCCGCTCATTCCCGCCAAGCCAAAAAAACGAATTTTTTCTCGAAACTTTTTAAAGAAAAAGTAACTTAGATGACAAATCAAAAGTAAATTAGTTTCAATTAAGTTTTAAGTTATATATTATTAATTAAGTAATATAAATATCTTTTTATATTCTTGATAAAAGTTAATTTAATTCCAATTTTAAATTATTTTTATTAATAATATCAATTTGTAGACAAGTCCGTTTTCTACAAATGTCAGCCTACTTGTGCCGTTGATGATGATGATGAAACTGGTCGGTTATTAAAACTTACTTACTTACTTTACAGACAGGCAGCTAAAATAAGGGAGCAACAAAGGCATAAATTACAACCGCGTGCCGGATGGAGTCCCTCAGTTCCATCATGTTGTATGTGCTCCTAGTTTTTTAATTTTATATTAGTGCACCCTTGTGAATTATTTCAGATTGGTTAGGTAAGTTTGGAGAACGAGGCCTGCTACAGTTTGCAAGGTATGCATTTAGAGTCCCCTCTCCACTATATTACTCTCAGTACCAGAAATAAGATCGTTTTCGAAAAATGCTAATCGAGCCCTTTCAGTTGATACACTACACAACTTTCACCAGTATAGGGAGCCAGGAATTTTGCAGTCTTATAGATTACTCATTGGGGAAGCTGTCACCACACCCGGCAGTTAGGTATAAAATGTAAACCCAAAAATGAGAAGAAGGGGAAATTTGTGGTCTGGCACGGATAATCCGCAGGAGTCGTTTGATTTGGTGATTTGGTGGTTTGGTGGTCGGCATCGCGTAATGGAGAGCATGGCGTCGAAACCACTAATCCTGGAGTGGTTTGACGTCTAGGCGCCACGAGGACCAGGAGTATTACTCCGCCTTCTGTAGCTGTTTGACCACAATCTGTGGCTACCACTTAAGCAGATTTGGGTAGGCAGTGGTGAAGTGGACTAAGGAAATGAACCTCTTCATCATCCGCCCTTGTTGCACCAGTGATTCATCCAGCGTTTCCCGCAATTCACGCAATCACTTTATAACTCGCAGCGACACAATAATGGCTATCATCAGGGAGCGTGTTTGACTTGAGGTCATCGCGGAAACTGGTGCGGGCAGAGGCGGCGGCATCAACAACACCACGCCGCAATGCAGGCAACAATTCCATTGCTCGTCGTAGCACTATTCGTTCAGCTAAGGTTCCCGCTGAGGTTCGGGACGAATGCAATGCCAGCAGACGGGTGAGAAATAAAATGCAGAGGGTTTACAGTTGAAATTCTGGACACACTAAAGCAGAAACTTTCTGCTTTATGGCGAAAGTCACTACAGACGTGTCCAGAATTCAACTTACACGATGAATCAGCGGAGTTTCTTCAGATCACTCAACAAATCCCAACAGAGCGCCCAGAGAGTACAGTTTTCGGTGACGGAAACGAAAGAGTATGTGAGTGAACCTTGGTGGTTACCCGCCCAGCATGTTGAGCATGCAGAGTAGATCACCGCCGAAGGCACCCGCCATGCCAATACGCCTGGCATGAATTTTGGGGATGTTACCGAAGAGGAAGTTCGACAAGCCATAATCAGCTCGAACAATTGGGTCAGATGCAGAGTTTCTGGTATAAGAAATTTACCAATGTACACCACGGTTGGCACATAGCATATATCAGATCATTAGCCTGCAGGACGAATTTACACCCTTCCTCACTGCGGGAATTACCTACCTTTTCCCTAAAAAGGACACTGTGCAGAACCCCGCGGACACAAGACCAATTACTTGCTTACCAACCCTCCACAAATCTATAACGCCCATTATTAGTGGAAGGGTCAATGTGCACGTCGAGACGTAAGAATGACGCATTATTGAGGGTGCCAATATCTCAGAGCCTGTCATTATACGGAGAGGCATCCTCCAGAAGATTTCATTGAGTCTCCTCTGGTTTTGCATGGCAGTGAACCCCCTTTCATGGCTGCTGAATGATGCAATCGAATATGGCCTAGGTCCTAAGTGCGAGCTGACACACCTGATGTACTTAGATGACATCAAGCAGTATGCTGGTACTGAGATCATCTTAGAAGTCCGTTGCGAATAATAGATATGTTCAGCCGTTTTGCATGGCACTGAACCCCCTTTCATGGCTGCTGAATGATGCAATGCTATGGTGACCTCCATATTCAAGCTAATGACCGAGACAGACTTCTGCAAATACCTGGTGATTCTGCAAAGAACCCACGCTAGAGCTGGTGCTCTGAAGGATACACTACTGTCCAAATTCCTGCGTCTTGTGGGGCTGGTGCTGAAATCGCATCTCTCGGAACTGAATGAAATAAGTGCATTGAATTTATTCGCTACCCCCGCACTGGTTTATGCATTCGGAATATTGCCGTGGACGAAAACCAATCTGTAAAACGTCCAGCGGTGGGTACGGACAACTATATCCAAATTCCGAATGCATCATCCAAACTTTGCCATGAAACGGATGAACCTGTCTCTTGACATCGGAGGTAGGGGCGTGGTTGACGTGGCGGCACAACATCATCGCAAGTCGACTCACTGTGCGCTTTTTTTACAGCAAAGGGCAGGCGAGTCCCTTGCATGCGGCTGTTTGTAATGCAGACTATGGGCTGACTCCACTTAAATTGAAGCATGGGTCTTTCAATCCTCTGAGTGAGGTGAAGATAGACCAAGAGCAGATGAATAAATGGAAGTGGAAGGTAATGCACGGTAAACACGTGAATTATCTTTGGTAGCCATGTGCCAATTTGCATTTGTGGAACAGGTGGCATTATGCTAGGGAGCTCTTTATTGAGACGGAGGAATTTATGTGTGCTATTCACGACGGCATAGTTACAACCGAGCTTATAAAAAGTTTATAATGTAAGAGCGCTTGGAGAACGACCAATTCAGAATGTGTGATTCGGCGTTAGAGGTGTTCAACAATATCATTTCTGGCTGCACTATAGTGGCAGTGCAGTACATGAATAGGCACAATGCTGTATGTAAGGTAATTTATCAAAGCCTTGCATACAAGCATGAACTGATCACGGGTACATGACTGGTTTACCGATATGAGCCGCAGACAGTACTCGGTAGTTCTGCTTACAGCATGTATTGGGACCGGCAAATCGCATACCGCGCAATAAGTCCGACTGCTGTTAGTTGACAAGAGGGGTCGTTCCGCGTATATTATTCATGTTGCTATCCCCCATAATAGCAACATCGAACGTAAATACGTGAGGAAGGAGGTGATCTATGAGCCACTGGCTCGTGAATCAAAGAAATTTGGGATCTCGAGCGGTTGGTTGTAGTTCCCATAATATTGTCAGCTATTGTCAGGTATTGTGCCTAAATTCCTCACGACTTCGCTTGATGTCTTGAGACTCTCAGACAGCTTGTTTCAAAGCACGCAGAAATACATCATTCTGCATACGTGTTCGATGTTGGGGGTAGTTGTCGACGAATTCTCTTAGGTTAGTATCACCAGTGCCAATTTATCATTTGAGGAAATTGGATCGTCCGAGCATAAATACTAGTATTAGTTAAAATCTGGCATGCGCCGAGATCATGATGACTTGAAAAAATAATTGGCGCAAAATATTGGATCAGAACCCTGAAGTGTGTTAGAGCACTTCATTGAAGACCGCAGTGGTACGATAGGCAGTAGGTAGAAGGCAATGTGGTCAGCATTGCGCTCGCCTGAGATTATTACCCTGATTTGACTCAGGTACTCAGCTGAGTCGACTGGTACCCGACATCCAGTCACCATAGCAAATCCCACCAGTGAGATTTGAACCGCGACCTTCCGCTACAACAGCCCAGCGCTCTAACCAATTGAACCATCCAGACACAAAATATATAATGTATAATGATTAAATATGGTTTATGGTAGTGGTGTAGGATTTTAAGGTTGAATTAAATATTTTTTTCACTTCTAGACCTCCACACTAAATACATTGTTTGGTGCAGTGATATCAGACTACGTTAGTCCAGATGCTGGACCGTAAAGCCTGACGGCCATGGGAACATTCTTGACGAAGTACATGGATTTCGTCACACGCAAAGTTGAAAGGAGTAGGAGAAACTTCGCTGGAATTTCCAAGATGGTCTCTGGAGTCAGTGCGGGAGTTTCCACAGTGTATCCGAGTCGTACGATTTCAGAAGTTTCGCCATTGTATTTCAAACGGAAGTACTCGCTATACTGGAATCCTTGTACTCAGCGGCAAGATCCTCCAGGCTGGTGGGGTAGTGCAAAAATACACTGAATAGTCTAGACGGTACGTTCAAGATGACTGGGTTAGAGGGAAATGAGCGGGCTGACGGACCTCCTAGGCGGAGCTTTGCGTTTGGTAGTTCTTCGGCGGATGCAGTCCCACCTGGCGACTGTCAAGGGTGGAATCTTTTTGCCCTACTTAGTAGCCGCGAATCTCAGATGGCAACGGCTCACCATCTGTACCAAATCAAGGAGAATTTTATACTGGAATACTGGAAGCCTGTCGATGGCGGGGGCATGATAGGAGCTCCAAGCGTAACATAGCCATTCTGACCGACAGTCAAACGGCCTCCAGGCTGGTGGACAGGAGTTTGTGGCATCAAAACGGCACATCACAGTGCTAATTAGGCCTACCTACTCTTTGGAAAAGTGACTATGAAGTGAATAGAATAATAGAATAATTAAAGCGGCCAACTATTAAGTATGGACAATTAATGAACAGAGTGTCTTTTTCGAAAAGCTTACAGTGAGACTGCTACATCCTACTCAGAAACTTGAGCATGTACTGCCCTAAATTTATTGAAATTTATTACTTTTTAATTCTGTAAGTTCCAGTTTAATGCTAATGGTTATTGGTATCCTTCGCCTTATCATTTCCTTCAGAAAAACCTTTAACTTTTTTATTGATTGAATGCACGCTTAAGAAAATAAAAGCTCGTCTTCGATTCAAAGGAAAATAAAAAGCATTGCCAACTTCAGGAGTCAACTGCTTTGGGGACTCCTTTTCATCTAAGAAATTGTACATTTTATCTCTAAGAGACGTTGTCGACAGTATGTGGCTTGCGCTCAAATCGTTTTAACAGTTGAGATTTTGCATCCTTACATAAATAGCATTTGAGCAAGGTTGCCCAAAAATTCGGCTCCAGCAAGGTGTTTCCGCTATAAGGGGAGAAGTTTGTATGCTTTATGGAAGGATTCTGAATGGAATAATAAATGTAACTATCTATCATCGTCATATCTACTTTATGTTCATGTGAGGACATTTTCGACCATTTTTGTCCTGACTGCCTATATTCTAACACTCACTGTTTACGATGAAAGGAAAACAACAAACACCCCCATAGCTGCAAAGGAACAATTGCTGGGGGAATTTATCACAAATAAAACGAAACAATTGAGCTCGAACATAAAACGTAAGAAAACATCAGATGAACGACGAACAGATCAATTTTCGACACAAATGATTTTTGGTGAAAAATCGACATTGACGATTCGATGCGATGAGTCGTAAGCCATTAGCGATTGAAATTCCCGGGAATGATCGAAAAGTTTTCAACAGAAGAAGCCTTTCCTTGTCAAGGTTTTCTTTTTTTACTGTCAGCCTGGCCGTACGACTTCTATCGTGCCTTGACAATCTTATCACTTCCGCACTCCTGTCGCCTTCTTCAGAGATTTACTGTATCTAGTTCTGGATGGTTTTCCAGCGAAAGTAATAAATTTAACTTTTCTTCCGAGGCATTTGCAGAAAATTACTTGTGAAAGTCTTGTGTTTCGGAAAGCTATGTTTCAGCTTTGTTGTTCAGGTGAAACTGCCAGATCAACGATTTCCACGGGATTTTCCTGAGGGAGGATGTGTAGCACGAGATGATGTGGCATTAGATGACAAGTACGAATCACAAACATTTCCGTTCTATCGTCTTAAATTGCTTCTTTTGCCGTGAGCTGCTTTCTCGAGTTTCTTTTTGTTCTTTTTCCATGTAAACATCTCATTTTGATTTGAATAAATTGTATATGAAATAGAAATCGCTGCCCACGAGGGAATGAATTTTTAAGGAAACATGAGCAGAGAATCTTTTGAATAACAATATATTCCCGAAAGGGTTTAATGGAAATTGCTGGAAAAGGAGTCGAGCATGTTCGGACATGTGCGCATATCTATTTAAAGAATCTTTCCAATTATGTAATTGAGTGATTGCTACTATCATTTCTAATTTCTGTAGGTAGCAAAAGCATCAGAAGTAGTTTAGGGTCAAGTTGGCTGAATTCCTCAATATCTTAACAGGAATCTGATCATTCATGAAAGGATGCAAGCATGCGCGGCTGCAATTTTCATGGCACTACCCTATCCAATGAAGCTATTATTTTTCTCTGCAAGATATTCTACGAATTACTTTTCAAAGACGTTGTCCACCCGCTGCTTCGATAGCAGGTGAAGTCTACTTTAGTTACCTCAATCTCATTCTTCAATTGAAATTTTACAAATTTTGAGCAAATTACCAGAGTTTTTGTTACAGTGAAAACGTAGGGCCTAGAGGTCGCCATATGATGCGGCGTGCTATGTTCTACGAATAAAAAAAATTCTTCGGAGGATTCTTCTTTTGAACGTGGCGAAGAGTTCACAATTTTTCTTGCTAAGAACTCAAGTCTCCGAGGAATAGATGAGAACTGACAATATCATTATAATAAGAGCCTTGACTTTATAGTGAGACGTTTTGAGCGGAACAGTTTTTGTACGTTGAAATAGGCTCTGTTACCTCTGTTTCATCGTCGTAGCTGTTATCGCTTGTGATTTTCGACCCTAGATAAGAGAAATTAACAACGGTCTCCAAGTGGTAGTCTCCTATCTTTATTCTTCCCGTTTGACCAGTGCGGTTTGATGTTGTTGGTTGATTGGATTTTGATGCTGGCGTTGCCACCATATATTTTGTCTTGCCTTCATTGATATGCAACCCATAAACCTCGCGCAAATCACCGCCTGCTCGATCTGGATGAAGACATTTTATACGTCTCGAGTCGTTCTTCCTATGATGTCGATATTGTCAGCATAGGCCAGTAGTTGGGTGGACTTAAAAAGGATCGTACCCCTTGCATTCACCTCAGTATCACGGATAATTTGCTCCAGGGCCAGGTTAAAGAGGACGCATGATAGGACATCCCCTTGTCGTAGACCGTTGTTGATGTCGAATGGTCTTGAAAGTGATCCTGCTGCTTTATCTGGCTTCACACATTGGTTAGGGTCAGCCTAGGCAGTCTTATCAATTTCGTCGGGATGCCGTATTCTCCCATGGCCGTGTACAGTTTTGCCCTGGCTATTCTATCATCACTTTAAAGTCGATGAGAAAATGGGGCGTTTGATGCCCACATTCCAACAGTTTTCCATCGCTTGCCACACAAAGAAAGTTTGATCTGTTGCTGAAGCCTGTTTGGTATGGGGCAATGATGTTCTGTGTATATAGGGCTATCCGACCTGGCAAGATAGCGGAGAATATCTTATAGATAGTACTCAGCAACGTGATACCTCTATAATTGCTGCACTGTGTGATATCTCCCTTTCCATATATAAGACAGATGAGAAGACCCGCAAGCTCGCCATAAAGGCAAGGTTAGACATGATCGCCGTCTAATGTGCAGAATTCGTGTTACAGTATCTGCTCTATACAATGAGAGTGACACAAGCAAACTTCCATGCGAAATAACCTCTTAGTATCCTATTTATCTTTTAAAGTACCAATGAAGGGGTATGGTTCGAGGAAGCGTATTTTGCACTATCCTCAGTAAAATAAAGGTAAAATGCTGAGATCAGGGAAAGTGATAGATAAAGCTAGTTGGATTTACGCCACTGTGCTACATCCTACCTGATCTCCCGTGGTGATCCTGTGACCAGCCGACCAAGAAAATGCATCTAATGTCGTTAAAAATCAAAACCGATCATGTTGAATTTAAACCTCGTCAGAATGGCTGGGCGTTTAGCTAAATTAACGCGGTAGTTCTAGCACAGGTAGTGTAGCCCTATCGAGAAATGGCCAAGAGTTCTTGACGCATGGACAGCTTGAGGAAGTAAGTAAATTAGTGCGAGCACAATAAGTACAACAACAACGCTAAATATTGGCACCCTGACTAAAAAAAACAGAGCAAAAACCCCCCCAAAAAAGCTCATGATATTTGCGCCTTACAAAAACTCGATGGTGTAGTGCCAAAAGCTACGACATGCGTATATGCACTAAACATGGCTATAAACTTCTTCGCTTAGTAGCCCACACACTCAATACGGTGTTAGCGTTGCCATCTCTGAAGATTTCCGTGATGCCATAAACGATATCGAGGAATTTGATGACTGGCTGAAGCAGCTCCCCATTATACCAACCAATCGTGTGATCCACTTCTTCATCACATATGCACCAAAGGTCGACCTGATGCCAGAAAGGATACCTTTTAGCAACTTCTTGATATAAAGACCTATAATGTATCAACTGATGACTATATCGTCATGGCGGACAACATTGACGGTCATATAAGAGAAAAGACATAAAGCAAGAGGTGCCATGAAGAAAGAGGTTTTGGGGAAAGGGTGGCGAGCAATCTAGGTGGCGAGCATATAATCAATAAAAACATGATCCACAAAGCAGCTTATGCAAACGTAGGGATCACCGACCCAGATGAGCGATTTATCAACCCAGATACTAGGCTTTGGAATGATAATGACCAAACGAAGGTCAGCGAAAACAAACGGCTCCCCCGTAAGTTTTCAAACGTTAGCCAATTGCCAAATTTACAAGAATGCCAACCGGAAAGTAAAGATAGCGATCGCTGTCACCCGGGCAGTCCATTACAAAGATCTTTACAATAAACTGGACATTCGGGATGGCCAGATAAATCTGTTTCGACTTGTTGAAAGTCGACAAACGTGCATAGGGTATTGAATACTTCTGTTGCGTTAATGCCAAGAACGGCAATGTGTCAATTGACCGAAGAGCCGCGACGGATGGATGGCGGGAATATTTCCTGCAGATTTTGTCAGGAAAATCCATTCATCCTCCACTTCTACAAGCATTGAATTCTTTAATCGGATTATTGAGGAAGGCAGAATACCATCTGGCATGCAAGAAGGCAACACTGTTCCAATATGGGAAAAAAACTTTAGTCCAGGAGAGTCTCCAAATTGTCGTCCGAACCAATTTGCTACCCGGTACGATCAATATTTTTGAACGCTTTCTTGACAATCGTATTCGCGGCATCGTTCAAATAATCGTGAATCAAGCCGGGGTCGTCAAGAAATGCGGAACAACTGAGACAATATCCGCTGCGCGGTTACTCATGAAAAATATTATGGCATCGTCCTCTTTACATTTCAATTTTTGATCTAGATAAGGCTTTGACTGTGTGTCACTTAATCTAATCTGGTATGTTCGGCGATAACACTTAGTACCAAAAAAAAAACTCGTGAGCTCGGTTAAATCGCTGTAAAACAATCCGAAAACTAAAGTTGAAAGTGTGGCCGGCTAATCCAAACGCTTTCTGTCCCTGCCGGTGTTCATCAACAAAACGCACCCTCACCACTCTTTTTTGTTTTTGTTATGGACACTGGTACACGGGACATCTAAACTTCAGTGCCGTATACACTGCTTTATACAGACAATGCTTTCTGTCTCATAGCAAAGCCGATTTCGAACAACTTGTTCAAAAATATAATGATCGACTCATGCAGCACGGTATCAGATTAAATTTTAATAAAATAGAATTTTTGACGACCGATCTAAACGCAACAGGCACTACCACTGCCAGTGGTAATAATCTGCCCAGAACTGAGCGATTTAAATATCTCTATCAATGCTTTCAGTCAATGGTGGCGTTCTTTGTGAATGAACGTCTCAAATCCACAATTGACCGCAGGGCCGTCCGCCATGTCGCCTACTACGGTTCTGTGTTTTGATCGACTATAAAAGGCAATGAATGCCGTCTCGAGGTAATGGAGACAAAGATGTTGCATAAGACTATTGGTGTAACACGTCGCGATCACATCCGAAATGAGGATATTCACGGTTAATTTGGGCTTGCATCGATTGTGGAAAAATTTGCGAGAGAGGCGATGGATGGTGATTTGAAGGTATTACGACTGCATCCCGATTAAGCCAGATCAAAATGGCCCAATCGATCAAAACGAGTCGACCTCGCTGAAGAAGAAGAAAAAAGTCTGTATAGATGGTATTTTCAACGCTTTTTTGATTGCCATTCTGATTTCTATAAAACGATCTCACTATTGAAATCACAAATTTGGTAACCAGCTTGGGTAAAAACGTTCAACTATAAGGAATGCATTGAATTCATACAATTAAATCCAAATTGGAAGATCCCCAGCGATAATTGATACTCCATGTTATCGAGCGCATGTGAAGCGAATGTGTTATAGTAAAACGCAAGCGATGATGTGTATCTAGTATGGGAATAAGTATAATGGACTAAGAAGCTTCACTTTAATTGATTTGAAAAGAATTAAATGTTAGTTATCTATAATTTGCTTTCCCCTCCCTGCGGATAATAATCCTACTATAACATAAAGCCGGGCATTTAGCATCAACTTAAACTTCAGGTTTTCAATTTCAATATGAATATTTTATTTGTTTCATCCCTTACACATCGCTTTGTTCAGTTCCAAGTAAATGTTTCTCCAAAATACACTGTCCTGTGGCTGTGTGTCCCACTTTCCCAAAGACAGAAAAACGAAAGCAGATCTACATGAAATCCCAAAGGAATCCTCAGTGAATCATTAAATTTCATTAAACATCTGAAGGACAGAAAACATGAGTGCCCTTTGTATTCAATCTAATTGTCTTCCTTTGTTTTCCGTTGCCATCTTGATCTGCAGCCATCCCTCATGTCCTACCTTAAACAGTTTGTGACATACCACTGCGGCGTAAACGGATTTTAAGGACACTGACCTTCCTGCAGCATATCTATCGTACATTTCTCTCCGCCAACTGATACGAATATATTTTACCAACTTTCCTTTAGAATGTCCTGAGGGTGGTCTTTATTGACGTCGGTCACATATACCTACCATAATATCATACCTTCCAGCTAAATATAAATACCCGGCCTAAGAGAGTGATGATCATTTTTCACTTTGACGCTATGGAAATCAGTTTGACAGGTGTACCAAGGATATTGGAAATAGACGGTGGCACATTCCCGTGAGATAACAATAAGAAAATTGCTTGCCTCGAGTCGGAAGCTGAGTGAAATGAATGAATGTTTAAGGCAACATTAATCCCGACCATTAATGAATCCTATCTCACTCGGTGGGAGACAGCTTAAGTGATGATTATTTTGAATGGACAACAATAAATTTTGAATGCTTATTAGAGGGAAGATTTAAGATAGGACTGAGAGTTCAGTGTCCCCGGCAGGGAAAATCTTCTAAGTAATTCTAAAGCAGTAAAGTTTTTTGATAGAGGCTTAAGATGGTATCCCGGTAACGAATTTTCCTGGCAACCAATCGCTTTACAGGCAAACAATCAAAAGTTGAAAAATTCGGATTTAAGAACTTATTATTCATGTAATCATTGTGAGAGTGCTTTCATTTGATGCTTACAATTAAGTAACTGCTTCTTGTCACAATATTTAAGGACAAGCATATCCTTACCATTGTGCGTGATTAATTGCAAATGCGAAAGGTGAATATGCACGTGCGAAGCAGACATTCTACCTTTTTCTCCTTAAAAACCCAGAATTCGAACTTGTCTATTTTCGGTAGTACCATTCATTTTCCATTCGATTACAGCACAACCCCAAATCACACCCTGACAGATTTGTCATAATTCCTCTACAGACATTCGTCAGACATGGGACATTTCAAAGTATGATATTTCGAGAAGATTTATGACGTGAAAAATAGCATCCATTACTGGCAGGCAACCGTACAGCATACTTGCTTTATAGGTGAAGAAACCTTGAGGGTAGTGTACACACGCATATAGTGACGTACACTTCAGGTGTGAGAACATCAAAGCATGAAATAAAGCCTATTAAATTCAACTCATCTAGCGCATCTTAACCTTAGTTAACGTCATTTTTAATGCTTATGTTTGCAGTGCGTGCGTAATAATATTGTAACCAGTAATTTTTCATGGGGAAGAAACCTGAGGGAGCATCGCAGCGACCATCAAAATGGTGGATGGCTTGATTCCTGTGATAGAAACCTGAATCGTAGGACGGAATTTCTGAAAAATTTTTATTGTCAGTTGTACTAGATAAGAGCGATTTCGTTGCTTCGGTGGAATGACAATTTGTCAAGGTGAGATAATTCAGTGTGAGCTGAGAGTAATGCTTCGTTATATCTTCTTCAGAGTTGTCCTGCGGCTGTTTTTCGAGGAAGTTTGCAATGAAATTGTGGAGTTTAGCAGTTTCATTAGGCAACCGGATAATTAATTACTTTTGTATATATATTTACATAAATGATGTAAGCGATAGCTCCTGGGCAGACTAACGAAGCCGCGAAACTACAGCTCTTCAAAATGATAAATTTGCGAATCAGATTTATCACGGCCTTTAGACAAAAGCTTATCATATCTGCTATGAAATATTCCTAGTATTGTACCTACTGTCCCATCCACTTTATATTTTCTGTAGCTACGTAAAAATAATTTTAAGTTTGAGTGTCTGTGGGTAGCCTCTCCCTTCTCAGCGATTTTTGGACGAGGATTCAATGCTACTTACAAACTCCAAAGGTACTGGTTTTTAGTTCAGTATATTCATGAAAAACAGTTAGCTTGAGATATTAAAACGCAGCCACTTCAGCTCATAAGATTTCACTTAAAAAACTATTTAAATTTGTGGGGAGGATTGTCGCTACCTTTTGATCAAGCCCTTTATGCAAACGTGCAGTTCAACTGTGACCTGTGCACCCTAGATGAATTAGCTGCTGCCGCGGTGTTAACTGTACAGCTTACCTTCCGGTTTTTCTAGCCGCTGGTGCATCCGTTGCACCGCTGTTTCGAAGTCACCGTCCCTTTTATTACTCACATAGAGGAGACCACTCCTAAATTCACTGCTAATCGCAAAGTTCGGTGTCATCATCATCATCAATGGCGCAACAACCGGTATCCAGTCTAGGCCTTCCTTAATAAGGAACCCCAAACATCCCGGCTTTGCGCCGAAATCCACCAATTCAATATACCTAAAAGCTGTCTGCCGTCCTGACCTTTGCCTCGTCTTCTTTTTCTACTATAGATATTAGCCTTATTGACTTTCCGGGCTGGTTCGTCCTCATTCATTCGGATTAAGTGACCCGTGCACCGCAACCTGTTGAGCCGGCTTTTATGCATAACCAAACGGTCGTGGTATCGCACAGAAATTTCGTCGTTATGTAGGCTACGCAATCGTCCATCCTCATGTAGGGGGCCAACAATTTTCCAGAGGATTCTTCTTTCGAACGCGGCCACGAGTTCTCAATTATGCAAAGGATTACTTAAGGACTGGCAAGACCATTATCTTATACAATAAGAGCTTTGCCCCAATGGTGAGGCGTTTTGAGCGGAACAGTTTTCGTAAGCTGAAAGCTTGAAGAGGATGTTTCCCCCCGAATTTACCGCAGCATCACAAATCACTTTTCTCAGAGCCAGATTGAAAAGGACGCATGATAGGGCGTCTTATGTTGTTGATGTTAAATGCTCTCGAGAGTGATCATGTTGCTTCTATCTGGCCTCGTACATTGGTCAGCGTCAGCCTAGTCAGTCTTATCAATTTCGTTGGGATACCGAATTCTCTGAGTTTAACCCTGGCTATCCTGTCATAGGCGGTTTTAATGTTGATGAAAAGGTGGTAAATGTTCCACCGCTTGCCGCACATAGAAAATCTGATCTGTTGTAGATTTGCCTCTTTGTTATGGGCCAATGATGTTCTGGGCGTATGGAATTATCCGGCCTAGCAAGATAGCGGAGAATATCTTATAAATGGTACTCAGCAACGTGATAACTGCCGCACTGCATGATATTCCCCTTTTAATATATAGGACAGATAATGTCTCGTTGCCAGTCGTCAGGCATAGATTCGCTGTCTCACACCTTGAGCATCAGTTAATGAACCACTTACTGTAATTGGTCGCCTCCATATTTTACCAATTCGACTGTAATTCCATCGGTTTCTGGCGACTTATGGTTTTTAAGCCGATGAATTGTAGGGATTATTTCTTCTATATTTGGTGCTGGCAGTATTTATCCCTCGTCTTCAGTTGGCGGAACCTCCTCCCTATATTCTGGTTGTTCAGCAGTTCATCAAAGTACTCAACGCATCGCTCCGACCATTCTTTCGGAAATCAGATTTCCCTATTTGTCGCGGCAGGATGCTTCATGCTGCAGACTTGTTGGTGAAATTTCCGCGCCTGGTATGATTGGTCCCTGTACTTTTCAAGCTCACAGACTTGTTGATTCTCCCAGACTTCCTTTTTCCGTCTGTGAAGCCGCTTCTCCGCTCGACGAAGGTCAATATACATCTCCGCATGTGTCCGCGTTCTTTAAGAATGCAATATTTTTCGGTTTGCAGCATTCTTCCGTTCCGTTGCTAGCTTATATTCATCTTCAAACCAGCCATTCCGACTTTTCTTGCGGCTGGGGCCAAGTATCTTTGTGGCCATATCAATGATAACGTTCTTCAGGTGGTTGTGAAGGTTATTTGTTGATGCTTCATTTCAGGACATCTGTTGACTGCGGTTATTGCGACATCCATTCCCCCCTTACAGTTGTTACAGAGGGCTGTGTTGTTAATGGCTTCAGTGGTCGTTCTCACTTATTGTCAGAATGGACTGTAGGTTGTGTTGTAATTCGAGCTCACAGCACTATGCCAAGGAAATAGTCATCCCAGTCTATATTGGCCCCCTATATATTCTGACATTCATCAACTCTGAGAGGTGGCGGCGTTCAATCAGCACGTGGTCAATTTGGTTGAAGGTGGTCCCGTTTGGAGAGGCCCACGTATGCTTGTGGACCGCTTTCCGCGCAAACCAGGTACTTCCAACAACCATTGTGTGCGATAATGCCAGGTGATCCATTCGCAGTTCGTTATCATTGGTATGGGAGCTATGGGAGCCGACGCATCGCCTGAATATGGGGTCCGTCCCTATTTGACTGTTGAAATCTCCAAGTATGATTTTGATATCATACTTGGGACAGGCTTCGAGGGTCCCGTCAACTGCCTCGTAGAAGGTATCCTTCTCCGACTCAGCAGTCTCCTCTCTACGGGCGTAAACGTTCGCGAGGCTTATATTTCTAAATTTGCCTTGCAAGCGCAAAGTGCATAGTCGTTCGCTTATATTTGCAAAGTCGATAACGGCAGGCTTCATTTTTTGGTTGGCTAAAAAATCTACTCCGAGCTAACGAAGAGAATTCGGTATCCCGACGAAATTGACCAATGTACGAGGCCAGATAAAAGCAGCAGAATCACTTTGAAGACCATACGACATTAACAACGGTCTACGACAAGGGGATGCCCTATCATGCGTCCTCTTTAACCTTGCCCTCGAGAAAGTGATCTGTGATGCCGAGGTAAATGCAAGAGGTACGATCCTCTTTAAGTCTACCTAACTACTAGTCTATGCTGACGATATCGACATCATGGCAAGAACCGCCCGAGACGTATAAACTGCCTTCATCCAGATCGAGCAGGCGGTTATCGGCGCGAGATCTTGGACTGCACATCAATGAAGGCAAGACAAAATATATGGTGGCAACCTCAGCACCAAAAACCAACCAACAGACAACATCAAACTGCACTGCTCAAACGGGAAGAATACAGATAGAAGAATACAACTCTGAGACCGTTGACAATTTCTACTATCTAGGGTCGAAAATCACAACCGATAACAGCTACTATGATGAAATCCGCGCATAGTTGTTGGCAGCCAACAGAGCCTATTTCAGCTTACAAAAACTGATCCGCTCGAAACGTCTTACCTAGGGTCAAAGCTCTTACTGTACAAGACAATGATCTTGCCAGTCCTCATGTATTCCTCGGAGACTTGGGTTCTTAGCAAGAAGATTGCGAACTCTTGGCCACGTTCGAGAGAAGAATCCTCCGAAGAATTTTTAGCCCCCTACATGAGGATGGACGATTCCGTAGCCTACACAATGACGAAATCTATGAGCGATACCATGACCGTCAGGTAGTGGATAAAATCCGGCTCAATAGGTTTAAGTAATCCAATTACTTTTTATTTTAATAATTTCTTTACCGTTAAGTAATTAACACCACTTCTCATTTCAACAATCCTTATAAATATTTATGATATTTTTAAATTAACAATTCATATGTTATTTTCATTAATGTACACTTAACATTACTTTTTAATTCAACGAACTCAAAAAGACTTCTCTGTTCAATTCCCAACTTGATATCTATAATTTGTGACAGGTCTCCTAAAACAAAATCATTCATCGCACACTTTTTTGAGATCTTCCACTCCCTTGGCGTGCCACGCAAAGTGGATAGATCCGCGCCATCTATTTGCTCGCACTCGCAACATTCGAAATAAATTTCGAATGCTGCGAATCCTGCCGCGCCACATCACTCCGCCCCCAGATGAAACCTAGGGGTTTCAGCGACTGATCCCCGAACTTCGTTCGCCGTTAATCCACAAAGCGGACACGACATTGCTTCGGGGCGCACGCGGGTTTCAGTCTGGACAAAGAGACCGCCTTTTTGTGACCACTGATCTCGAGCTGGAAGAAATGTTCTCCCCGCTCGAGAACGCGGTACGGCCCCTCATATGGAGGCTGCAGCGGCTTCCGGACGGCATCCGTCCTGATCAGCACGTGCGTGCAAGTGTCCAGCTCCTTGGGCGAACAGGCAGGTATGGATGAGTGTCGAGTGGGTGGTGGCGCTTTGATGCGTCGGAGATTGTCTCTCAGCAGACGCACCAACCCCGACTCCGTGAGACCCGATCTCTTGTCGAAGACCGGATCGCTTGGGAGTCTCGGGTTCTCCCCGTAAACCAGCTCCGCGGGGCTGGCAGCAAACTCCTCTCGGCGGGTTGTTCGAAGGCCGAGTAGGACGAGAGGCAAGACTTGCGTCCAGGACGGGTCGTCGCGTGCCATAATGGCGGCTTTCAGCGTCCGGTGCCAACGTTCCAACATCCCATTGGATTGTGGGTGGTATGCCGTAGTCCGCTGGCGTTTAAAACCAAGGAGTTTGCCTAACTCGGAGAAAAGGGTGGACTCAAATTGCATTCCCTGGTCAGTGATGACCACTGCAGGGACGCCAAAGCGAGGTATCCACTCTCGACAGAGGGCTTCAGCACATGATTGCGCCGTGATGTCTTTCAGAGGTATTGCCTCAGGCCACCGCGTGAACCTGTCGATGATTGTGAGGCAATACTTATAACCGTGCGAGTCTCGCAAAGGCCCTATTATGTCGAGGTGTATGGTGTGGAAACGCTTGGTAGTGCGGGGGAATGAGCCCACTTCTTTCCTAACATGCCTGGAGACCTTACATTTTTGGCATGCGATGCACTCTCTGGCCCAGGAATTAATATCCTTGTTCATGGAGGGCCAGAAGTATTTTCCGGTGACTAACCGGTTTGTTGTCCTGATGCCGGGGTGCGCCAAGTCGTGAACTGCGTGGAACACTTCCTTGCGAAATGTGGCCGGAATGTATGGCCGAGGTCCCTTTTCCGAGTCTTCGCAGCAGAGCGAGAGGCTTGAGCCGAAGATGGGCAACTCCCGAAATTTGTATTTGGGGTTGGACTTGAGGCTCTGAAGTGCTGCGTCATCCACTTGCGCCTTGGCAATAGCCGAGAAATCGAGTGAGGCGGGGATGTTAACTTCGGAGACACGAGACAAAGCGTCAGCAACAATGTTGTCCTTCCCGGACACGTGCTGGATGTCCGACGTAAACTGGCTTATGAAGCTCAGGTGTCGAAGCTGACGAGGGGACGCTTTGTCGGGCTTCTGTTTCAAAGCGAACGTGAGAGGCTTATGGTCCGTGAACACTGTGAACGGCCTGCCTTCTAGGGAGAAACGGAAGTATTTGATGGACAGGTATGCGGCGAGCAGTTCGCGATCGTAGGTGCTGTAGTTCCGTTGAGCGGGATTCAACTGCTTCGAGAAGAAGCTCAACGGCTGCCAAACTTGGTCCACCTTTTGGTGAAGGGCAGCACCTACTGCGTTGTCAGAGGCATCAACAAAAACGGCTAGGGGTGCATCTTGCAGAGGGAATGCCAAGAGCGTAGCATCAGCCAGTTGTTGACGAGATTTGTCAAACGCGCAGATAGCCTCTTCAGACCACACGATCTCTCGTGTGTCCTTAGTTTTGGGGCCAGACAAGTACGCGTTCAAAATGGACTGGAGATGGGCGGCCTTGGGCAGGAAACGACGGTAGAAGTTCAGCATGCCCAAGAACCTCCTCAACTCCCTCACTGTCTTTGGACGCGGGAAGCTTGATATCGCTTGCACCTTGTCTGGGTCGGGCTGTATTCCTTCAGGGGAAATGAAATGGCCGAGGAATCTCACCTGTTGTTGAAGGAATTTGCATTTCTCAACGTTTAGGACTAAACCGGCCTCAAGGAGACGTTGAAAAATGCACTCGAGATGGGCTAAGTGCTCAGACTCAGTGGTAGAAGCGACCAAAACATCATCCAAATATACGAAACAGAATTCGAGGTTTCGCAGGACTGAGTGAATGAACCTTTGAAAGGTTTGCGCCGCATTGCACAATCCGAAAGTCATTCGGGTGAACTCGAAGAGTCCAAAGGGTGTGCATATTGCCGTCTTTGGAATGTCTTCAGGAGCTACTGGAATTTGGTGATAAGCCTTGGTTAAGTCCAAGGTCGAAAAGATGCGGCAATTCGCGAGGTGATGCGCAAAGTCATGGATGAGTGGAATTGGATATCGGTCAGGAACAGTCTGTGCATTTAGTCTTCTGTAATCCCCACATGGGCGCCATTCGCCGTTTGTCTTAGGGACCATATGCAGTGGGGAAGACCAACAGCTGTTTGAGGGCCTGCAGATACCCTGTTGAACGAGTTGTTCAAACTCTTTCCGTGCAATTGCCAGTTTCTGAGATGGTAGAGGACGCACCTTCGAGAAGATCGGGGAACCAGTAGTGATAATGTGGTGCTGCACATTGTGCTTCACTGGTTTGGAGAGACTACAGTTGGTAGTAATCTGGCTGAACTTTTGGAGAAGTGCCCGAACACGAGAGTCGGTAATGTCTTCTAAAAGAACGGAAAGATTATTGCCTGGGTGAGATACCATATGTCCCGACGTATTAAGGTTGGTCGTGGAATCTATAAGAGACTTGTTTTGCAAGTCCACCAGCAATCCATAGTGACACAGGAAGTCTGCGCCTAGTATGGGGAAGCTGACATCCGCCAGGATGAAACGCCACGAAAACGTCCTACGCAAGCCAAGACTCACGTCCACTTGCCTATACCCGTACGTGTTTATGCGGGAGGAATTTGCTGCCGCAAGTTTGAGCGGTTGAGGGAAAAGTTGATGATGCTGGGGTACGGGAAGGACCGAAACCTCCGCACCCGTGTCGACGAGGTAGTTGCGCCCGCTGAGAGGGTCGAAAATAGTTAGGCGACGTGGCGCTGCGTTCTGGGTGGCCGCCGCCAAGACCCCCCGCGGACCTAGTTTTTTGCGGTAGGAGAGAATCTACACGGTAGCGTACATCTTGTCGCTTTATCCCCGAATCTGCGGTGGTACCAGCAAATCCCTGGGTCCGTGGACTGTCTTGACGACCTGCTACCTGATCGCCCTTTTCGGATGGCAGACCGCGAGCGTGCTCGCGATCTGGCGCCCGAACGCTGAGCGTCCAACGTCGCCCTCATCTCGGCCATACTGGCTGTTAATGCAGCAATCTCGCGCCTCAATTCACCCACCTCATCCGACGGTGGTTGAACGGCCGCCAAGGTTGGGCGTACGTACACCTCCTGAACCTGGTCGGCCGTCGCTGCCAGTTCCTCCAAGGAACCGGAGACGCAAGCGAGGATCGCCTGGGTGCCCTCCGGGAGCCGACGCAGCCAGAGCGACTTGATCAGGTCTTCGCCGATCTTACTCCCACCCAATTGCCTCATTTCACGAAGCAATTGGCTGGGAGTTCGATCACCTAAGGTTAAACCTGCCAGCAAGTGGTCTAATCGCCTGATCAACTCGCTCTTGAGCTGCGCATACGATGTCGACTTCACCACGTCGGGAAAAAAAAAAAAAAAAAAAAAAAAAAAAAAAAAAAAAAAACACCACCAATGAGAATGGAGGACTCGCGATGTTAAACACTTGCACGCCGTCTCTTGCAGCGATTTCAATTTTTTTATTATTATTTATACAAAAAGTTGGGACAAACTCATTACGCTTAAAGAAGAGTGAAAAATACATGCGTGCCACGCGAGCATTTTAAAGTAAAACTAAAGAGAATTTCCTCAGGTCGTTAAGTTGCAGCGGTTACATTTGGTATGTATTTCGTCGTGGGGTCTTCTTATTCCGATAGCCGAGTAATCTGATGGTGATGGTCCGACGTGTGTCGCGTAGTACACTGTGTAGAGAAGGTTTGTTGATGGGGATGATGATGTGCTTGAGTTTTTTAATTATATGACACCTCGTGCACAGCATTGAGGAATTGAGACTTCTGCATTTGGAGCATATCGATCTTCTCGATTTGTTCTTGGACGTAATCCACTTTCCGTTTGAAGTAGTCTTTGGAGTCTTGTAGAATTTGTAGGCCACGAAGGAGATGGCTAGCAGGCCAATGGTAAGGACGATTCCTCCGATGAACGAGGGTCCATCGAAGTGGCGGCAATTCGGAGGAGGCTTGACCGTGGTTGTTGTGCTGGGACTAGGAGGCGTCGTTGGGGTTCTTGGAATTGGCGTTGTTGAAGTTGAGGTGGTCGAAGTGCTAGATGAACTTGAGGTAGCTGAACTGGTGGTTGTGTTTTTGGGAAGTTCCGGGGTCACCAATTAAGTAATCCAATTACTTTTTATTTTAATAATTTCTTTACCGTTAAGTAATTAACACCACTTCTCATTTCAACAATCCTTATAAATATTTATGATATTTTTAAATTAACAATTCATATGTTATTTTCATTAATGTACACTTAACATTACTTTTTAATTCAACGAACTCAAAAAGACTTCTCTGTTCAATTCCCAACTTGATATCTATAATTTGTGACAGGTCTCCTAAAACAAAATCATTCATCGCACACTTTTTTGAGATCTTCCACTCCCTTGGCGTGCCACGCAAAGTGGATAGATCCGCGCCATCTATTTGCTCGCACTCGCAACATTCGAAATAAATTTCGAATGCTGCGAATCCTGCCGCGCCACAAGGTTACGGTGGGCGGGTCACTTAATCCGTATAGATGAGGATGATCCCACCCGAAAAGCCTATAAGGGCAATATCTATGGTAGCAAAAGAAGATGAGGCAGACCCTCCCTAAGATGGAGGGATGGCGTAAGTCAGGACGCCAGACAGCTTTTAGTGAAATCAAGCTGATGGACCTCGGCGCAAAACCGGGATGTCTGGAGTTCCTTACTAAGGCAGGCTTAGACCGGATACCGGTTGTTGCGCCGTTGATAATGATGATGAAGAAATCTACTCCGAGCACATCCATCCAGTAAGCCGATTGCCGCTATAATGCGTAGTGTAGTGGCTCTTTTCCAAGAAACTGGTCACTATCCGGCGCATTTACTGCAGCGCTGTTACATCAGCCTTATATTGGGTATCTGCTAGTTGCTTGGCAGCTCCATCTCTATACAGGGAGCGCACGTTCCATGAGAAATTGCATAAATCGTTATTCTGTTATCGTTGCCGGGTTCGTCATTGTGAAGGCCATCCTGTCCGAGACCCCTTCTGTGGCTTCGTAACGTTGGTTTTCTGTGTAGGGATGTCAGCCCTAATCAGCCCCCAACATGGTGGAGCAGCTGTTACAATTTGTCCCGTTTTTAGGGGTGGGAGACTCGCCTTCATCCTTCTCCGTCTGCAGCTTTTCGTTGGGAAAGAGCTCCCAGCGGCCATCAGGTGGAGGTAGAGATAAGGTTTGGTATTGGAGCTGTTGGTGTTGGTTCAGCGGACGTTTCCCAGGTTTTATGCTCCATCGTAGGTACCAATCCACGTTTCGCCCTGGGACCTTAACTATCCTTTGACTACCTTTCAAAGGTAGTTTCGCTTAAGAAACTATTCAAACTTATGGAGATGGACTGTCGCTACGTTTTGTTCAAGCTCTTTATGCAAACGTGCCATTCAACTGTTAACTGTGCGCCCAAGATGAATTAGCTACTACCGCGTTTTTAACTGTATAGCTTCCCTTCCGGTTTTTTAATCGCTTGTGCATCCCTTGCACCCCTGTATGTCACTATCTCTTTTGTTACTCACATATAGAAGACGACTCCTAAATTCACTGCTGACCGCAAAATGCAATGTCGGCCAGTTGAAACCCAAATGGACTGCGTTTCAACAATGTGCCAGCAATGACGAGGCGGCGCAAGCTGCAAAAATTCATAAACCCGCCAAAATTATCGTAATGGTCGTCAAGACCACTACCCCATCACCAACCGAGCAAGGTGTTGTCAGAGCCTACCTTGGCAAACAGATCACCCATCACGATCACAATGTCTCCTTTAGGAAGCCATCCCAAAACTGCGTATTGAAAGCATTCTTCTCCATTATATCGGAAGTTTTCGTTGGTGCATAGCACTATACGGTGATGATCTGTTTTAACCAAAGCCTGAATCTTGCAGTCAGAGGTCTGTTAGAAAACAGCTGTAAGGTCAAGAGAGCGCGCTTTACGGTAGCCGTAAGAAATAACCCGACACCGGATTCGAGTCTACTATGATTCGACTTTTCAGAGTACGAAAGCACATTGCCATAAAAGTGGCAAGAGCGAGGGGAGTACTTTCCAGAGTTCTTAAATCTTATTTCGCTTAGACCCCCCCCCCCCCCCCGCCCTTCTAGGCAATATATTGGAATTACCATTAGAGTTCGCGAAATGGGGCATTCTGGGGACACTTGCCACCGTTATCGAGAAGGGTCCGCATATTTTAGAAACCAATAGAAGTCCATTTGCGATAGCCAATGGTCGTAGCCATGAGGTCAGTAATTATTCGAGGCGTTTTTGACGTTTTGGGAGCAGTAAAATCTTGAAATTTGTAGGTTGCTAGCCCGCAAATTTCTATCCTTTTTATTCGCGTCTTAAGACAAACAAGGAAGACTTTGAATGTATTCTTAAGCCCCAACCCGCAAGGCATCAGTCTCCAACTTGAGATTACTATTGATAACGCGCGCGGTTTGTTGAACAGCATCTTCTATCTTTTTCGAAAGAAAGTAAGTCTTATCACGAAAACCAAATTAATACTCTACAAATCGATGGATGTCGAATAGGTCATTGGCTGGATTGCAGCGTTTATGTTCGTATGGGCAAAAATAGACGGCATCTAACATACCTCTATAATGGCTATGCGAAAAGATGTTGGTCAGGTTAGTCTTGGACACGAAAGCATGGAGACCAAAAGTTATTGCCGCTGACTTCAATGCATGTGTCACCGAGTGACACTGAAGTATATAAGAAGGCATTGCCTCTTGGAGAGCTTTACGCTGTTAGACATCATATTGGCTAACGATGGTCAGGTAAATATATACCGGAAAGGAGGGTCCGGCTCAGATTCAGCTCCACATGTTTTATGTCCCCATCTCCTCCTAATAATAATTCTAGTTATATTTCCCCAGGAGGGCAGGTACATCAGCAATTTCGAGAGATATTCAAATAAATTAAGTGAGAAGGCGCTAGGCATTTTATCTATTCAATTGTAATTGACTTTGTAAAGGGCAGTTATTCCGCTAATACGGGAACCTTGAAAATGTAAGAAGTTTAGCCTCGCATACCTGTAGCACTCATTAAAAAGTGGGAACCGTATTGGCCTAAAATATGGATTATATGTAGTATCTATATACAAAGCCAACCAAAGCATTTCTCGCGGCATAGTAAATACATAGTAAGCCTTCAGCAAGTTCCATACCAAAGGCAAGTTGATGTTGCAAGTTTTGCCCTGCAAACTAGAGTTTTGCTAACTAATTTTCACGAACAAGCAATGCGAAATATTTAACTTGTTGACCACTTAAAAGTTGACATGTTAACGACGTAATTCCCCCAGAAGACTTGACATTCACGCCTGCAACGGTGGTGGACCTGACTAGTTTCAAAGGAGAACTATTTAATAAAGTTAGCAAGTTGATACCAGGTAAAGATAATATGAACACAGTAAGTGGCACACATCGATGGATTTTTTAACCTTCAGAATTCTGAAATTCACGGGAGCCAGAATAGTAATTACATATGCAAGTAGACAATTTTACATTTGCAATAACCCCCGCGGTATCAAAAGGATAATTTCACAGTTGTTTGAATGTTAGATCGGATTTGTTCGCTACAAAGCATTCTTCCCTCTCCTGTAGCTTACATTTGCCAACACCATCATTGATTTTATCCTTGCACGAATAGAAGATGAAGCTACATTAAAAGGCACCGAAGTGTTATTATCGCATTAGACAATCACAGCCAATTAGCCATTATCCAAGTTTCCGTTAGACTTCCTGTGCGACAGTCTGAAAGAAGAAAATTCGTATTTCACTCCGCGTTTATGCCCAACGGGTGCACAACAGATGATGCCAACAACGACTCCTGTTCATACCGTATCTCGCCGCGTTTCGTTACTATATCTTGCCTCCTGTTTATTTCCCATTTACCCGCCACTTGGCCTCTTCAACTTACCTGACGTACTGAAAAGGGAAACTACAAGAAAATACTACGAAGAGCTCATATTTTGCTTCCGTAAAAGAAAATTCATTGGAGGAAGTTCAGCAGGATTTCTTCAAGGAGACTTAGTATTATATTGTACTTTGTCGACGTCTTTCAGCGACTTTACGAAAACGGCGCCTAAGTGCTGGCTGTACCTTGCAGACCTGGATTCAACACTTTTCGTGGGCACATAGTGAAAGCAGAAGTTTGATTGTGGAGACACATCAACTAGTTGATGCGGACAAGTTATTTTTTAAGCACCAGGTAATTACCAATCTCATGGTAGTTCAACGCGCACCCAGATGGGATGATTAGGATTTTAGTCCTAAAAGTACATACATATACAAAATAAAAAGTTATTTATTAGTAAATTCCATTGTAATTCCCCTAATTCAATCTGCAACTGAATAAGGAGGAATTTCCCGAAAATGAGGGAATGCATCTGCTCCAGCCTTGCCAGAAAGAGTGAAAGAAAAGGAAACTGATAATGTGCACGCAATTGGTCTAATGCCGGTATGTGAAAATGGCGACATTCACGCCGGACACCTGGGAAAGCTCATAGCCGACGATAGAGGGAGTCACTACTGCGGTAAAAAGTGACGTTCCATGAAAATAAGGACATGGACGTGACAGAAGCATCAGGACAAAATCGAGGGAAGCTGAAAACTGCTACCCCAATGGACGCAGCAGACTCTTCGGCCGACAGTAATGTGCGGAAGAAGCGTGAAACCAACTCTTTTGTGGTGGGCGATGTTTTCTTCCGCACTAAACCCTTCTTATACACTTCCAACCGGTATGTCGGGAGGTTTTTGGCCCCCTACGTGAGGATGGATGATTCCGTAGCCTACATAACGACGAAATCTATTAGCGATACCATGACCATCCGGTTGTGGATAAAATACGGCTCAATAGGTTACGGTGGGCGGGTCACTTAATCCGTATGGATGAGGACGATCCAGCCCGGAAAGTCTATAAGGGCAATATCAATGGTAGAAAAAGAAGACGAGGCAGACCCTGCCTAAGATGAAACGATAGCGTAGGTCAGGACGCCAGACAGCTTTTAGGGATATCGAATTGGTGGACCTCGGCGCAAAACCGGGATGTCTGGAGTTCCTTGTTAAGGCAGGCCTAGACCGGATACCGGTTGTTGAGCCGTTGATGATGATAATGATGTCGGGAGGTGATCAAATCAGCGAGTAATATCTCAACGAAGCTGGTTTGTCTCATTGGAATGTGACCACAAAGCGGGAGGAGGACGGTCTATAAGCTGCACCCTCAAATCTGATCGCAGCCGTGGGGTTTGTTGTGAGGATGCCAAAATATACGATGAACAATTTATCATCTAACTAAGGTTTTCGCAATGAACTCTTCCGCTTGGAATGCACCGATCAAGCTGTGTTAAAGTACTAGTCTACATTACAACTTTCAAAAGATCGATTGTTGGATCTATCCATTTTTAAACTTTTTAAAACTTTAAAACTGACTTCTTAATATATTTTGACAAAATTCGAATGCTGAAGTAATTTACCGGTTTGAAAATTATTCGCTCCATAAACTCCTAAGACCGTGCTGTTATGAGAGTAGGGAAGTAGTAGAGCCCATCTCCAGAGATCTTGAAAGCCAGTCCGTAGCATTCACGAGGAAATCACCTCTCCCACCCTGCAGCTAAAAATCTTTCTGAGGTACCCAAAGAATGGTTTACCCAGTGTCCGTAGCCTGACCATAACTATAGGTAGGCAATAGCAAAGAAAGTGCTTGAGCGTTTGCCCCTTTTCTCCGCAGCTTCGGCAATGCGAATTGTAGCAGATGTCGTGCAGAGCGTAGTAATCTTGTATGCATTTGCACGCATCTGGCACAGCAGCTCTCGTGATCAGGTTTTGTTATAAGCAGATCAAATCCTCCTTGACTTGGGACAGGAGGTGAGCCTTCGCCATTTTAAGTCCGTGGCTGCTAATTAGTGCCACTAGATTCCGCACTTAGCAGTCGCCAACGAGACTGTACCCGCGGAAGGACTGCCAAGAGCAGACCCCACCTGGCCAATCTATCAGCCCGCTCTTTCCCCTCAATGTTCACCGGGAGCCCAGAGGAAGATGACCTTGTGCGTTCCGCCCAAACTGTTCAGGGCGTTTCTGCACTGCCCCACCAGCCTAGCGGATGTCGCAGCTGATTACAAGGTCTTAATCGCCGCTTGACGGTTGGCGAGAATCCGTATCCACGTAGTCTGACGGCACTGCATTCTACAACGTATTTAATGTGAAGGTTTAAGGGAAGGAGATACAGGGGTATATTGAGAGCAACTGTCGGGCTGGACTGCAGAGCAAACGGGCTTCTTTGACTTCTATTAATCTTCGATCTACTGTACCTTTTGCCCAAAACCTGCCACCATAGAATAGAGTCGTACGTTGACTTGACGCTCCACAGCTGTGTACATCCAGAGAACCATCTTCGGCCGGAGACCTCATGTCTATGCAAATGTTCTCCCACAGGCATAGAAGGCTCTACAGGCTCTCTTAAACCTCAGTTCTATATTTAATCTCCAATTTAGTTTTGTATCCAGGATTACACCCAGATACTTTACATTCGAGGAAAGAAACAATATTTGTTCATTCAGTCGTGGTAGGTGAAATTCAGATACCCTTGCCTTGGTGATGGAAAGCATCAGCTCAATTTTGGTTGGGCTAATGCGGCCTACAGGTACACCTTTCACAAGTTCCTTCCATGATGTCGCACATAATGGACAGAAACATTTCTGTCACTAATACCTCCAAGTCTTCGGAATACGCCACTACCTTTACACAATATTCACAAAATTTCGTCCATCACTATGAACCAGAGCACCGAAAAGATGGCGCCACCCTGGGGCGTGCCTCTGTTTACAGCTCTGGTCAAGTGGTTGACCCTCTAATCCGACTAGTTTATACTGGTTCTTCGCATGGATATGATGGGCATGAGTATTGAGTTGGTGCTAACGTTGTTGAATGCTCCCTCTATATCCAAGAAGGCAGCAAGGATATACCATGCTTGTTACCTCGTGCAGAGCAGTTTCTGAGGATTTGCCTTTGACGTAGGCATGTTGGAACATAGAAAAAGGCGTTCTCTCCATAATCGTTCTTAAGTTAATGCCCAGCACGCGCTCAAGGGTCTTCAATACGAAAAGGTAATGCTTATTGGCCGAAAGTCCTTCGCGGGCTCATAATTCCGCCTGCCCATTTTCAGTATGAAAAGTACTCGTGCGCGTCTCCAAGGCCGTGGTGCGTCTCCTTAATAAATACAGCCCCCTTAAATTTCGACAAGTCACGGCACAACCCTTTTCAGCTGCTTCTGTAGCATGATTAGTATTATGCCACTGGAGATTTATATGTGGATAAGCTGTTTCTAGTCCAACCGATCGTATCCTCCTTAATTACCGATTGGATTGTCTTGCACGGCTAGGGTGGCTGCAAACTCTCGAAGCAAAGCGCTGACTCGTAGTCCTACTACTTCTGAACCAGCAGCTCCAAAGTTTCACCAGAAGATTCCGTCCCACTTTTTAATAGGGGATGGGCTCCTATGCTTCTTGGATAGAATCTTACTGAGCCTTGCGATTTACACTTCTTCACGGAGTCCTTGTATGGCTCCAAATTTTATGCTTGTAGCAGATGTTGAAATTGACTCCAGGAGAGTTTTTTCCAAACTTCCATCACTCCATCCTCCTGGGGTCTCTCAAGGATTTGAAGACCTCTTCAGCAAGATCTAGACTGAAAAGTATACACTTACGACATGAGGAGGAATTTTGGTCAGACACTATCAAGTTATTCATTCTAAGAAAGGGTGATATCAAGGGCGTCCTCCGAACCGTCACAGTTCTTCGAGTTGGGAAAATGAAAGGTTAGTATACTACCCTTGTTACACACCGATCGATTTTTATTAATAATAAAATCAAAGAATGACTCACTTTTCTCGTTGATTTCCTAACTGCCTCAAAGCGTATGCATTGCATTTGTGTCGGAGCCTATCAAGAGGTTGACCTTCTGTTATTATGGTGCTCGTCAAATGTTGAAGTTCTTCTGGCGGGGCTGATTGGTAGTGAGTCATGTAAGCCGAGGAAATATACAAGTTCTCTGCCCCCCCGTTCGAGTTTGACCAAGACGCTGGGACTCAGGTCACAGAAAAGCGTGCAGACTCTTCCTAGCGAGAACACATGCTCTAACTCTGTCCCGAGCAGCGTCTCCGAGGCTGTAAAGTAAATTAAAATATTTTCTTTGGAGCCCTTTGATGATTCAGTCGCGTCCGAACCAAGGGTCCTGTATTAGTGCGATGTCGATGCCATCCTCTAAGAGGAAGGCAAGCAGATTACCCTCAGCATGATCTGGTTGCATGGGGGGTTCATCAGTCCTCGATTGACCGTTAATGCCAGTAATTGGAGGCGGATGTGCATCTTCGACAACTAGATGACAGCGACATGTTTCCAGAGAATCTTGTCAAAGGGGATGACTTTGAGCTTTCCACCCTCCCAGACGTCGCTGATCTTAGCGACGCACGAACCGAGAAAATCCCTGAAGCATAATCAGATCAGGCCGTCAGGGCAAGTACGGAGAAGAAAACTTAATTTTATATGGCCCAGGGATGTCAGATTAATTAATAATTAGTGATGAATCTCGATTCCAAGGTTTTAGACCGCAACTTTTTCCCTTTACCAATTTTTCATAAACGGTGACGGATTTTCACGTAAGCGACCGTGCACTCTTAAACCCACTTTGGATTTTCTACTACAGACTTCCCAATTTTAAGATTGACTGCGATGAGCTGCTTTTCGAGGTGTCCTCTATAAAATCATCTAACCATAATAATACATAGTAAAGAATATCTTTTTTTTGCAGTCACAAATGATAGATTAATTAGTAAATGATAAATTAATGGTCATATTTAACAGGGGAGTTTAGAAAACAAACGTTGAAAATTTCCTTTTTTGGACTTATAATGTAGGCTAATATCTTAAAGTAATCCCACCTTTTAATTCCGCCTGTGGGTCCAAGTTTACTATTGTGAACACAAAGCTGTAAAAAACAGAACATGTTGCATATTGGATAGACGGCCACCAAAGGAGGGAGGGAAAAAGTTCACAAAAGCCAGGAAGGACAAATCCCCAAGCGTGGAGGGTTTCAGCTTGGTGTTCGAACTTGAAGACTAAAACAAGTCAGGAAACCGGAAACTGGTAGCTTCAGGTATGAAAGGTTTTGTGTATTTCTTTTATAAATCCATTTGAGTGTGCATTTGTCCCATTAATACCTAGCACGTAATATAGGCATAGATCATGTGAGAATATCCACTTTCGCGTGATATTCACATTCAAAGTCTTGAATTTGCAAAGAAGCGAAATAATAATAATCGTTGGCGCAACACCTCATATTGGATCAAGGCCTCGAAGTGTGTTAGAGCGCTTCATTTAAGACCGTAACGGTACATTACAGTACCCTGTAGGAGGCAATGTGGTCAGCATCACGCTCGCCCGGAATTATTACCCTGATTTGACCAGGTACTCATTCACAGCTCAGCCGAATGGTATCCGAGGTCAAATCGCGATA
The DNA here is from genome assembly GCF_905115235.1 of Hermetia illucens. Taxonomy (NCBI): domain Eukaryota; kingdom Metazoa; phylum Arthropoda; class Insecta; order Diptera; family Stratiomyidae; genus Hermetia; species Hermetia illucens. Next base: position 158,433,980 of record NC_051849.1, read on the forward strand.
CAAATCTCATTGCCACCAGTGACACCGGAACATAAACTAGGTTTTTTACAATCAATACTCGATAGATGAAATAATTTGAATTTATTAATTTTGATGAATCAGTAAGAGCAAACGACTATTTACACGTTAGAGGCAGAAGAGAATCATCTCGCTTCATGTGTTTCTTTCTGCCCCTAACTCATGGCACACTTTCCCCGCTAGACTTCCACTCCTGTGGCGAGCTCTACAAAGTGGATAGTTCCGCGCCATCTATCTACACGACGCTGCTTCGGACCTGGACCTGGACAGAGAAACCGCCTCTTTGCGTCCACCGAACTCGAGCTGGAAGAAATGTTCTCCCCGCTCGAGAACGCGGTACGGGCCCTCATATGGAGGCTGCAGCGGCTTCCGAACGGCATCCGTCCTCACCAGAACGTGCGTGCACGTGTCCAGTTCCTTGGTTGAACAGGCAGGTGTGGACGAGTGTCGGGTGGGTGGTGTGGCTTTTATGCGTCGGAGATTGTCCCTCAGCAGACGCTCCAACCCCGACTCTGTGAGACCCGATTTCTTGTCGAAGACCGGATCGCTTGGGAGTCTCGGGTTCTCCCCGTATACTAGCTCCGCGGGGCTGGCAGCAAATTCCTCTCGTCGGGTTGTACGTAGGCCGAGTAGGACGAGAGGCAAGACTTGGGACCAGGACGGATCGTCGCGTGCCATAATGGCGGCTTCCAGCGTCCGATGCCAACGTTCTTGCATCCTATTGGATTGCGGGTGGTATGCAGTAATCCACTGGCGTTTAAAACCAAGGAGTTTGCCGAACTCGGAGAAAAGGGTGGACTCAAATTGCATTCCCTGGTCAGTGATGACCACTGCAGGGACGCCAAAGCGAGGTATCCACTCTCGACAGAGGGCTTTGGCACATGATTGCGCCGTAATATCTTTCAGAGGTATTGCCTCAGGCCACCGCGTAAACCTGTCGATGATTGTGAGACAATACCTATAACCGTGCGAGTCTCGCAAAGGCCCTACTATGTCGAGGTGTATTGTGTAGAACCGCTTGGTAGTGCGGGGGAATGAGCCCACTTCTTTCCTTACATGCCTGGAGACCTTACACTTCTGGCATGCGATGCACTCTCTGGCCCAGGAATTGACATCCTTATTCATAGAGGGCCAGAAGTATTTCTCGGTGACTAGCCGATTTGTTATCCTGATGCCTGGATGCGCTAAGTCGTGAACTGCGTGGAACACTTCCTTGCGAAAGGTGGCCGGAATGTATGGCCGAGGTCCCTTTTCCGAGTCTTCGCAGTAGAGAGAGAGGTTTGGGTCGAAGATGGGCAACTCCCGAAATTTGTATTTGGGGTTGGATTTGAGGCTCTGAAGTGCTGCATCATCCTCCTGCGCCTTGGCAATAGCCAAAAAATCGAGTGAGGCGGGGATGTTAGCCTCGGAGACACGAGACAAAGCGTCAGCAACTATGTTGTCCTTGCCGGACACGTGCTGGATGTCTGACGTAAACTGGCTTATAAAGCTCAGATATCGAAGCTGACGTGGGGACGCTTTGCCGGGCTTCTGTTTCAAAGCATACGTGAGAGGCTGATGGTCCGTGAACACTGTGAACGGCCTGCCTTCTAGGAAGAAACGGAAGTATTTGATGCTCAAGTACGCGGCGAGCAGTTCGCGATCGTAGGTACTGTAGTTCCGTTGAGCGAAATTCAACTGCTTCGAGAAGAAGCTCAACGGCTGCCAAACTTGATCCACCTTTTGGTGAAGGGCAGCACCTACTGCGATGTCAGAGGCATCAACAAAAACGGCTAGGGGTGCATCTTCCAGACGGAATGCCAAGAGTGTAGCGTCGGCCAGTTGTTGACGGGATTTGTCAAACGCGCGGATAGCCTCTTCAGACCACACGATCTCTCGTGTGTCCTTAGTTTTGGGGCCAGACAAGTACGCGTTCAAAATGGACTGGTGATGGGCGGCCTTGGGTAGGAAACGACGGTAGAAGTTTAGCATGCCCAAGAACCTTCTCAATTCCCTCACTGTCTTTGGACGCGGGAAGCTTGTTATCGCTTGCACCTTGTCTGGGTCGGGCTGTACTCCTTCAGGGGAAATGAAACGGCCGGGGAATCTCACCTGTTTTTGGAGAAATTTGCATTTCTCAACGTTTAGGACTAAACCGGCCTCAAGGAGACGTTGAAAAATGCACTCGAGATGGGCTAAGTGCTCAGATTCAGTGGAAGAAGCGACCAAAACATCATCCAAATATACGAAACAGAAGTCGAGGTTTCGCAGAACTGAGTGAATGAACCTTTGAAAGGTTTGCGCCGCATTGCACAATCCGAAAGTCATTCGGGTGAAGTCGAAGAGTCTAAAGGGTGTACATATTGCCGTCTTTGGAATGTCTTCTGGAGCTACTGGGATTTGGTGATAAGCCTTGGTTAAGTCCAAGGTCGAAAAGATGCGGCAATTCGCGAGGTGATGCGCAAAGACGTGGATGAGTGGAATTGGATATCGGTCAGGAACAGTCTGTGCATTTAGCCTTCTGTAATCCCCACATGGGCGCCATTCGCCGTTTGGCTTAAGGACCATATGCAGTGGGGAAGACCAACAGCTGTTTGAGGGCCTGCAGATACTCTGTTGAACGAGTTGTTCAAACTTTTTCCGTGCAATAGCCAGTTTCTGGGATGATAGAGGACGCACCTTCGAGAAGATCGGGGAACCAGTAGTGATAATGTGGTGCTGCACATTGTGCTTCACTGGTTTGGACAGACTACACTCGGTAGTAATCTGGCTGAACTTTTAGAGAAGTGTCCGAACACGAGAGTCGGTAATGTCTTCTAAAAGAACGGAAAGATTATTGCCTGGGTGAGATACCATTTGCCCCGACGAATTAAGGTTGGTCGTGGGGTCTATAAGGGACTTATTTTGCAAGTCCACCAGCAATCCATAGTGACACAAGAAGTCTGCGCCTAATATGGGGAAGCTGACATCCGCCAGGATGAAACGCCACGAAAATGTCCTACGCAAGCCAAGACTCACATCCACTTGCCTATACCCGTATGTGTTTATGCGGGAGGAATTTGCTGCCGCAAGTTTGAGCGGTTGTGGGAAAAGTTGATGTTGCCGAGGTACGGGAAGAACCGAAACCTCCGCACCAGTATCGATGAGGTAGTTGCGCCTGCTGAGAGGGTCGTAAATTGTTAGGCGACGTGGCGCTGCGCTCTGGGTGGCCGTCGCCAGGACTCCCCGCGGACCTAGTTTTTTGTGGCAGGCGTGAATTTGCAAGGGATAGTACGCTGGGTGGCTTTATCGCCGAATCTGCGGTGGTACCAGCAAATCCCCCGGTCCGTGGACTGTCCCGACGACCTGCTACCCGAACGTCCTTTTCGAGTGGCAGACTGTGAGCGAGCGATCTGGCGCCCGAACGCTGAGCGTCCAACGTCGCCCGCATGTCGGCCACACTGGCTGTTAAAGCGGCTATCTCGCGCCTCAAGTTGCTCACCTGATCCGACGGTGGTTGAACGGCCGGTTGGGCGTACGTACACCTCCTGCACCTGGTCCTCTGTCGCTGCCAGTTCCTCCAAGGAACCGAAGACGCAAGCGAGGATCGCCTGGGTGCCCTCCGGGAGCCGTCGCAGCCAGAGCGACTTGATCAGGTCATCGCCGATCTTGCTCCCACCCAATTGCCTCATTTCGCGAAGCAATTGGCTGGGAGTTCGATCACCCAACGTTAAACCCGCCAACAAGTGGTCTAATTTTGCCGACTCGCTTGCCGACAGGCGCCTGATCAACTCACTCTTGACCTGCGTGTATGATGTCGACTTCACTACGTGGTGTACGATACACCAGAAGAATCGAGTCTTCATCCAGGCTGACCACCGCATAATTGAAGCGGGTCGCGTCCGATGTGATTCCGCACATTTGGAACTGCGCTTCCAAATGTATGAACCACAGCTCCGGATTCCGCCGCCAAAATGGAGGAACACGCACGACGAGGGCGGTCACCTGTGGGTCCGATGGACCTGCCGCGTGTTTGCTGTCGATCGACATCTTGACTAGTAAAAAGGAAACTTCTTTTCGACGCGAGTGTTAAAACGAAAAACGCAGTGAAACTGTTCTAACTACATTGCAGGCCGAATCCACAAATTCGCGCACGTACAAAGAAATCACCACCGAAGCAGACGCTTTTCAGCGCAGACCGAAACCACTTCCAAGAACTTCGCCCAGAGAGCGGACAACCAGCGATGATCAGCACCTAAAACGCCTGAACGCTGTCTTTTACAGCGGGCATAATATTTATTGGTTTTTTTTTTTTAATAAATAAATTCAACTAAAACAAATTAAAATTCAAACAACAAAATTCAACAAATTACAACAATGATCCGCTGCTGTGGCGGTGAAGGTGACGACGGCTGCAGCGGCGCTGGCAGCAACGGCTGCGGTGTTGATGGTGAAGGCGGCAGCGGCGTCGATGCTGGAGACGGCGAGCGTGGCTGCGGCGGCGTTTCTGGTGGCTGCGGCTGCTTCTCTGGTGACTGCTGCAGCGTCTCTGGTGGCTGTGGCGGCAGCAATAGTGGCTGCGGCAGCGATGGTGGTGGAGTCTTCTGCCTGATAGTGGTGGCTGTTGAGATGAAGTCAATTGTGGTCTTATTTGAGTTTAAGACCGCGGTTGCCAAATAATCGTTCGTTTTCTAGGTTGCTGCTGCCAATGTTGAAAGGTGGTCGCGCTCGTTGAACTTCTGATGCGTCGGCTCTCCGAGTGGTTCTAGATACGTGGCAAATGATGGGTTCGCTGCTGCTAGTCAGAATTGCAACAACGGTGGCGGAGTCCTCTGACAGTGTGAATAGCCGACACTTTCAATTTTCGAATTCGCCACTTGTTGAGCGGCCTCAGTCGCTCTCAGTTACACAAGTAATGGGATATGAGAATTCTGTTTTCCTTCATGGACAAATTCTTGCATAGGAACTAATGTGAATTTCTTTTCCTGGATCAATCCAGAAAATGTCAACATGATCCAACTAGGAGTCACAAAACAGTCAAACAACATCGAATTCTCGGCAATGGATTTTTGTAATTTTTAGATCCGTTACTCAAACTTTTTGTTACGGGGTCACCAATTTAACTAAAATAGTCCATTTCTTTGCAAACCACAATTTTTAGGTACACCGGAACATAGACTAGGTTTTTTACAATCAATATTCGATAGATGAAATAATTTGAATTTATTAATTTTAATGAATCAGTAAGAGCAAATGACTATTTACACGTTAGAGGCAGAAGAGAATCATCTCGCTTCATGTGTTTCTTTCTGCCCCTAACTCATGGCACACTTTCCTCGCTAGTCTCCCACTCCCGTGGCGAGCTCTACAAAGTGGATAGTTCGCAACATTCGAAGTAAATTTCGAATGCTGCGAATCCTGCCGCGCCACAAAAGCACCCCACTTCTCCACCTCAACAAATGCCAAAACTAAGACCGGCTTCAGAAATTAATAATAATAATAATAATAATCGTTGGCACAACAATCCATATTGGATCAGGGCCTTGAAGTGTGTTAGAGCACTTCATTTAAGACCGTAACGGTACACTACAGTAGACTGTAGGAGACAATGTGGTCAGCATTGCGCTCGCCCGAGATTATTACCCTGATTTGACTCAGGTACTCATTCACAGCTGAGTCGACTGGTATCCGACGTTAAATCACGATACAAATCCCTCTGCCACCAGCGAGATTTGAACCGCGACCTTCCGTACGACAGCCTTGTGCTCTAACCACTCAGCTATCCGGCTTCAGAAATTACTAACCGAAACCTTTCATTCGATACCCCCAGTGATTACATTCGGTGAAAAAACAAATTATACCCTCATTTTACAGGTAGGGGGACGCCCATTAAATTCGACTTAGGACGATGTAAGTCACTGTATGCGTGAATGTTCACAGTTCCCCACCTTTCCACCAAATTTCGTGGCAATCGCTATAATAGCCTCCAAGAAAAATTTGTGTGATATTTAGACAGATAGACAGACAGAACCGATTTTAATAAAGTTTTGTTTTACAAAAAACCTTAAAAAGTATGGAGGTCCTCAGAAAAACTCACCATATGACGGTATTTGCGATGCATTTCTCCACATAATGGCGAAACCCCCGTATGGCAGATCGCACTGGTAAACGATCTAGAGGGCAAATCCTCCCCTAGCAGCTCCCAACTTTAGAAGAAACAAGAGGCATGTCCACACAACAATACGATTTTTGCGCCAGCCGATCAAACGTCGATCCTGTGAACGCAGTAGTCAATTTCGCAGAGGAAGCAATTGCAGGTGTAAGGTGGCAGGGTGATATTAAAAAAATACTGTGCCATCATCATGCTCGACGTGAGGAATGCTTTCAACTCAGCGCAATGGCAGCATATAATAAGATCCTTAAACCAGCTGAATGATCCGTCGTATATTCAACTAATCACCAGGAATTATTTCGTGAATAGAAAGCTCCTTTACGGCACCGATGTTGGCTCAGTTGAATATTTGATAACTGGCGGAGTACTTCAAGGATGAGTGCTTAGTCCACTACCCTGGAACATGATGTACGACCATGTGCTACGCTCAAACTTCCGCGATAAGCTACCCTTATCGCCTATGCAGACGACATCGTACTTGTTGTGGTGGACAAATACCTGGAGGATGTTATTTGAGCATATGAGACATCGATTAGGCTGATCAAGAATTGGTTGTTATCACAAGGATTAGATTTAGCGGAACACAAAACTGAGGCTATACTGCTCAGCAGTCGTAAACTGAAAGAAACTCCACGGTTTCATTAATTTTTTGGCTAAGGAGATCCAAAGACTATACAGTTGGAAAGTACGTAGTGACTAGAATGCCGAGGATCGATGACGAGAAGAAAGAGCTCGCACAATCATGGAGCATCAGGAACATTGGGATAATTCTCATAAGGAGAGGAAGAGGAAACGATCATTTGGCAAATGCTCGAATCCCAAGAAATGTGGAATACAGTTAGTGGCACCATGAGCTGTATTTAAGGGGAGCTTCGAAGGTTAGAGCGCTTACGAAAAAACAGCAGGAAGCGAACAACCGTAGAAGTAAGTCGATAGGGCTTTAATCCGCCTCACGATGTAATGTCTCTAGATAATTCCGTGGGGCGTAGCGGGCGAGGAAAGGTGGTCCTTGTCGATGCTTTCCACCTCTATAAACAAAAAACAAGTCGGGAAACCGGAAGCTGGACGCTTCAGGTACGAAAGGTTTTGTGTATTTCTTAGTACGTAGCACGTAATATATCCATATATTATGTGAGAATATCCACTTTCGGATGATATTGTCAATCATACTCTTCAATTTGGGAAGAAGCCACAACTTTAACGTATTATAACTTTGTTAGTAATAGTGCGATTTCCACCAAACTTGGTAAGATTATGCTCTATGTTATACTCTATATTGCTGTGAAATTTCGTCGTGCTAGCATGAACTTAAGGGGGGTTTTGCAGTCAATTATTAAAAATTATGGTAATATACTATTATTAACTTGATTTGTACAGATATCACTATGGAAGGTATTTCGGAGCCCAGGCACCATATAGTGGCAGCCTCTTGATTTTTTTCAGATTTTTCCATTGGGTAGTTTCTGAGAATGGCCCCCTTAAAGGAATGATCACTTTCAACCCCCCGTACTCCCCACCTTTCCAACAAATGTCAAAACTAAGACCGGCTTTGGAAAGTACTAACCGGGACCTTTCATTTGATACCCCACATGACTATATTTGATGAAAAAAAAATTTACACCCCCCTTTTGCATGTATGGGGACCCCCCCTTAAATTCAACGTAAAAGGATGTAACTCACTGTATGCGTGAGCGTTCACAGTTCCCACCTTTCTACCAAATTTGGTGTCAGTCGCTACAACCGTCTCCGAGAAAAATGCGTGTGACGGACAGACAGACAGACAGACAGACAGACAGACAGACAGACAGACGGTAAACCGATTTTAATAAGGTTTTGTGTTTACACAAAACCTTAAAAAGCAGACAGTAAACCGATTTAATAAGGTTTTGTTTTACACAAAACCTTAAAAAGTATTGATGCGATGCGTTTCTCCACTTAATGGTGAAACTTCCGCATGGGAGATCGCACTGGCGAACGATTTAGAGGGCAAATTTCCCCCGCTAGTAACGTCCACTATACCTTCAACGGAACAAACAGAACAAAAGAAAGCTAGAGACGTGAATGGAACTGATTCGATGCCAGTTTATGTAATCAGATCTGCGCCTACCGGACACTGCGGGCCGGAGAGAATGCTTTGCATGAAGAAACAAGAACCTTTGTGGATGAAGTATTCATTTCTGAGGTTCTCAGCAAAGTCGACAATAAGGGAGACCGGGAGAAAGGTCTGATAGAAACCTGGTTATAGACTGACCGCGGCATGGCTTGCTACTTATGTCGGAAAACCAGAAGCTTGATCAAATCATACTGAAGCAACTATGCTGAGACAATCCTGTTCCAAAGACTTAGTTGCGATCATCTTACAATACGAGATTAATGGGAGAAGAAAAACCGTCCTAGTTAGTTCTGTTCACTTAGCCGGTGCATTATACTCTTACACGAGGCAAGATCAGAATAAACTGGCCTCGTACCCTTTATAAGCTGTTATGATACAAATGGTAAACATATTATTATTACCTAGAAATCAATGTGGTTGTTGCATGGAAACAACATTTAATACAAGAACCGAGTTGTAAAAACACGAGTTGCGCAAAGTTTAATGAACTACTTGGCAATAAACTGCAGCTCCCTGGGTAACTATGGATTCCTTTCATGATCATCAACAACAACCGGTATCAGGTCTAAGGATGCCTTAGTAAGGAACTCCAAATATCCTAATATTGCGTAAAGGTTCACCACTTCGATATCCCTAAAAGCTGTCTGGCGACCTAACCCACGCCATCTCAGCCAGGGTCTACCTCGTCTTCTTTTTCCATGTTAAATATTGCCTTTATTAGTTGATCCGCCTACCGAAACCTATTGAACCGGATTTTATCCACAAGCTGGCGGTCGTGGTATCACCCATATATTTCATCGTTATGTAGGCTACGGGATCGGCCATCCCCATATAAGGACCAAAAATTCTTCATTCGAACGCGGCCAAGAGTTCGCAATTTTTCTTGCTAAGAACCCAGATCTTCGAGGAATACATGGGAACTGGCAAGACCATAGTCGTACCAAGTAAGAGCTTTGAACTTATGTTGAGACGTTTCGAAGCAGTTTTTGTAAGCTGAAATAGATTCTGTTGGCTACAACAATCGTGCGTCGTAGCTGTTATCGGTTGTGATTTTCGACCCTAGATAGGAGTTAATATCAACGATCTCAAAGTGGTCTTTATTGTTCTCGTTCAAGCAATGCAATTTGATGTTGTAGGTTCTTTTCTTTTTGGTGCTTGTCTTCATGAAAGTGCATTCCAAAATCTCGCGCCACCAGCTTGATCAGAATGAAGATAGACTGTACATCTCGGGTTGTTCTTCACATAACGCTAATATAAGTATAGGCCAACAGTTGGGTGGAATTGAGTGATTCATTGTCTTTTATGTGACCTCGCACATTGATCAGGATCAGCCTAGTCAATCTTATCAATTATGCCGGGATACCGAATTATCTCATTGCCATGCCCCCTATATAGGAAGTCGATAAAAAGTGGTGCAACTGATGGCCACTATTGGACAGTTTTTCTATCGCTTGCCGCAGAGATAACATATGATCCTTTGCTGGTTTGCCAGGAGTAAAGCCTCTTTGATATGGGTCGATGATGTTCTAGGCGTATGGAGCTATCTGACCTAGCAAGATAGCGGGAAATATCTTACCAGTAGTACTCAGCAGCGTGACATCTCTATAATTGCTGCATTGCGCGAAAAACCCCTTTTTATGTACGAAGATAATGCCTCTTTGCCAATCATCAGGAATTGACTCTCTGTGACACACCTTGAGCATCAGTTGATGAACCGCTTGGTGAACTTGGTCGCCTTCATATTGAAACAATTCGGCTCTAATTCAATCGGCTCCTGGCTATCCTGAGGAGACACCATAAGATCTAACTGACAATGGATTCGTTAAAACGGATCGATGAACGAAATAGATTGAAGGCTCTATTGATCGCTGCGAGAAATGGTAGGGGCGACGCGCTCGAACGACGATACCGTGCTAAATCCCGGAAAATTCAGGCATAAAAGGCAATTTGTTATTACGCTGTCGAGAGAAGCAGAAGATGCTTGCAGAACGCAATGAGTTCAGAAGTGGATATCGCATCGCAAAAGAACTTCCATATGGTCGTAAATCTTTAGATGGTCCTGTGGAAGACGTTAGCGGTAGACTCGTCATTCATGCTGACGAGCAACTAAAGAGGTGGAAAGAACATTTCACCGCGGTTCTTGACCCTATTACATCCGGTGAAGTTCCGCCTCTCATGAATGAAATGGCTAGTCATCTAACATGGCTGTTCCTCCAAGCAGAAAATAAGTCATATCGGCTATCAATGCACTGAAACGGAGTAAAGCCACTGGACTCCGAAGAGTTATTTATCGCTACACCTTCAGTTAATGCAGATCTGCTACTTCCACTCATACCGAAATCCTCAGAAACCCTAGACCTTACCCAGAGAGTCGAAGGACGGAATAATCATAAATATTCCACAGAAGGGCACCCGTCGGCTTAAGTGCGACAAGTCTGAGGTTATTTGCGTACGTCCTGCCGTCGCAAAGATAATAGGTAAAATAATCCTCGAACGCATCAAAGAAGATCTTGAAAGCTTGATCCGCAGAGAGCAGGCTGGCTTCGATTCCTGCATTGACCACATCGACACAATACGGATCATTTTGAAACAGGTTCACTTCTGCTCTTCATCGATTTCGAGAAGGTTCGCGACAGCTTGCACAGGAAGTGAATCTGATGTGCTTTACGCAGTAAGAACATTTTAAAGAAACTTAAACCTACCATCACATCGACATATGATGACGCAAAACGTCAAGTGCTGAGAAATTTCGTGTCAAAAGCGGAGTCTTCCAGAATTTCATCTTGTCTCTAATGTTATCTTTTCTTGTTATCAGTGATGCTCTTCATGTTGTCCTGTGCGGAGGACTCAATATACTACATATGAAATCTACCGTTAAACACCTCGACTACGTAGATGGCATCTGTCTAGTCTCCCACCAAGTCACGGACCTTGCCTAAATGTCTTTGGATTTGGAAAGAGAGTCGGACTGCAAATAAACGCCAACAAATAAAAGATTTTCCCTATCTGCATTAACGGGCATCGATCAATTTGTATATCCAGGAGCCTAGTTTCTGCCGTCAACTATACCGAACTGGATGTTGCCCGACGCGTTAACAATACTAAATAGGCGTTCGCTGCCTTGTCTAAAATCTGGAAATGCAGTTATCTCAACACCAAGATCAAGTTCTATGCTAGTGTTATTTCTATGTTAGTATATTTGGATAGCACATTAAAGTGATCACTACGACCCGAAGGTTCCAAACCTTCGTAAACATTTGTCTGGCTTATATCATTGGAATATGCTACCGTCATACTATTTCAAACGAAGAACTTAATGGGTGCACATTCCTGACGTTCTTGCACGATGTGATTGGAATGCGAAAGTTGCAGTAGCATGGCACACATTAAGGTGGGACGACAGTGCCCTTGCTGACTATACAATGCAGAGGAACCCACTCTTCCTAGGAGTGTGTTGCCCCAAAACACTTGGCGTAGAACGGTAAAGTAGGAGTCCGCGTTGATGTGATTGACGTGTACCAATGGTTGAGTGACAAACATATACATTATTTACAAGAAGAGGGAAATTGAATGGCCTTCGCCTTCCATTCCTACAAGCCTTCGAAGAATATAAATATCTAGGAGTCGTTCTAGATTAGAAGCTTCTGTGGAATAAACATGAAGAGGTTAATATTAAACGAGCCGTCACTGTGCTAGCGAACCTCTGAATCAACTTGGGGATTTAGGTCTCATGTTGCAATGTGAATATATGCATGATCCAATCATTAGACCGATATTCCTTTATGCATGCGCAATGCCGCAGGTAAAGTTGAGACAAAGGGGTTTTTATTGTAAACTAAGTTTTCAATCTAAGTTTTGGTCTTTGGGTGTGAGAGCACGGAGCATTGGAAGATATATTTGGAGAACTGAACTCAGTTTTCAGTTTGTCTTTTGGTTCCCGATTCGCCATACATCTGTCTGGAAGGATATATATAGTTTTCCCTGGAGGAATTTACTGATGTCTTTTATTGCGATGGCTCAAAAACAGAAAAGCATTCTGGAGCAGGAGTCTACTTTGCGGATGGCAACTAGAAGTAGCTTTTTTCCTTGAACAAATATGCAACGATCTGTAATTATCGTCGAGAAGATACCTTTCCGGGATCAGGTTTTTGTTAATAGCAGCAGTATTGCTGCTATTAACAAATGAGTACAAGCATGACAGAGCCAGAGCCTGAAAGCTGTTAGATATATTAAACTTTTCCTGACAGAACCAAACAGACATACTGCAAAGTTTATCCTGTCGAAAAATAGACTTGCCGAAATGTTTTAGACGTTCTGACTGGCCACATTTCACCAGCTGTGCATATGTGGAGGATAGGAATTATACAAAATGTACATGTTCACCCTGTAATAAAGAAGCGCAATCCCTAAGGAGCTTGAAGTCTGCATCCACATGCTGATGACGACTGATGCCACCTAGAAGCCACTGCAGCCACCATACGGACCTTATAGGGCCTCGAGAGTAGGGACATACAGCTAGTCAGGGGCTCTGCTCCCACGTCAACACACACAATGTCATGTTTCTCTATCTGATAGGTCAACGCGCTCTTCCTTTCTGCATAAATGGATAGCACTGCAAAGATGTTGGTTAGTTAGTTTATCTTTTTAAAATCGGTTTACCGTCTGTCTGTCTGTCTGTCGGTCTGTCTGTCTGTCTGTCTGTCTATCTGTCTGTCCGTCACACGCATTTTTCTCGGAGACGGTTATAGCGATTGACACCAAATTTGGTGGAAAGGTGGGAACTGTGAACGCTCACACACACATCCTTTTACGTAGAATTTAAGGGGGGGGGGGGTCCCCCTACATGCAAAAGGGGGGTGTACAATTTTTTTTCATCAAATATAATCATGTGGGGTATCAAATTAAAGGTCTCGATTAGTACTTTTCGAAGCCGGTCTTAGTTTTGACATTTCTTGGAAACGTGGGGAGTGCGGGAGGTTGAAAGTGATCATTTATTTAAGGGGGCCACTCTCAGAAACTACCCAACCGAAAAATCTGAAAAAAATCAGGAGGCTGCCAGTATATGGTCCCTTGGCTCCAAAATACCATTCACACCGATATCTGTTCAGAAAAAGTTAATAATAGTATATTACTATATTTTTTTGTAATTGGCTGGAAACCCTCCTTAAATTCATCCTAGCGGCACGAAATTCTGCAGTGATGTAGGCTATAATGAGCATGATCATACCAAGTTTGATGGAAATCGCACTATTATTAACAAATTTATAATACGTTGAAGTTGTTGCTTCTTTGAAAATTGAAGACTATCAATGTCAATATCACCCGAAAGTGGACACATGCATATATTACGTGCTACGTACTAAGAAATACACAAAACCTTTCGTACCTGAAGCGTCCAGCTTCCGGTTTCCCGACTTGTTTCTGGTGATGGTGGCATTAAATTTGATGTTTATACGATGATCCGCGTTCGCTGTTTTATCTAAAATCTGTAAATGCAATGCAATGCAAATCTCAACATCAATATTAAGTTGAGGTTATTCCGCGCCTATGCTTCTTTTGTGTACTATATGAGAGGAGAACATAGCAAGTGACCGCCACTATTAGTTAAAGGCTCTAAGCTTTCGTTAACCCTTGTTTCTGCAGTGTCATCGCGGTATTCTAGTTCGGTACAACGTTGAACAGAAATCCATTTGCAGGTACTTGTAAAGTTGTCGATGAGAAGTTGAAGCTGGCAGTGGATAAGTCACACTTTAAGAAAAATCGACAATCCCGCAGTGATAAGAACATATAACTGGAAGATCTAGAGGAAGTTTAATTTAAACACATTTCGGCCAATGACATGACGCGTGGGAGTGGTTGATGCTCCATTCCCCACTTAGGGATAATGGCAAGTATATAAGAATGGAGTTAACGATATTGAAGGTTGCATACTTTACAAGCTGGAGAAAGTGAAGGAGACCAGGCAAATACCACCATTAATTCCAAGAGAAAACGAATCGAATTGGCAGGTGGTTTTAGCTGTTCACCTCCGGAACAGGAGATCAGGCAGACAAACAGATGAAAAATCAAGTTTAGTGGAGCAGTCTCCTCGTCTTCTTTACAGAACTTAAAAGCACTATTACAAGAGTTTACCTTTTACTTCCACGAACTTTCAATCTAGCATCAATAAACATCGTAGAGTTAATGACCGCCATGTATATATGTACCTTTACAGGGACAATGTGAGGAAATACACAACTTTTAAACTGTGGGAAGTCCATATTGTGTGAATTGTTTTGCCCGTCCGCCAGCGAGGTCTATATTCTCTTGTATATAAAGGATTTGGTAGGAATGATAGAAATACGAGTAAGAAATTGTCTGGAAAACGACAGGATCAGAATGACTGCTATTAAATACAAGTCCCCTGATAAAGACGTTAAGCGATCCCGATGCTCCACGGATGTTACGGTCTGAAAATCTCTATTAAATTTGCCCCACTTCCTACTTCCCTAACACTATTTCTAATCGTAAATGCAATCAATTATAACAAATCGCATTAAAGTCTGAACCGTAGCCAGGACTGTTTCGAACCCCATTTGACAACAAAATGAACATTCATCTTACGATGCTTTCTTGCATGTTTCCAATGAAAATCAAGGAACGTTTTCCCACTTTTCAATTTTATCGCTGATAACGTCGGGTATTGGTACTTTTCGATTTCCGCTGTTGAATGGCTTCATCTTTTTCACACCACACGAAAACTTTGACGAAGTACGAAACTATAGAAGAAGCCATGGGGCGGATGGAGACCAGGAAGGCGTCTGGCAGTCGAATTTCCGTGACGCGGTTTTCAGGAATCATAACTGCGTACCTAGGGACACTTTTTGCACTATACAAGCACACTAGGAATTTAGACTTCCTTTCCGGCCCATTAAAATTTATGTCGTTTTTCCTATAGAGGGGATAGTGTCTTTGGACGGAAATCACGAAGCAAGTGCACCCACAACAATAAGATTGAAACGTATGCAGTCATGGAGCTTCCAGATATACAATAATATGAGGAGGAGGCATTATATATGCATGTTCGGCTAGTTCTTTTGGGGAATATTCCTTGCTGCATTTCTATAATTCACCGCTCTTGAGAAATGTCCCGGGGAAGCAAGAATTTTGCTGGGAAATGGTTTGTATTTTGAAAAGAACATCTGAAGTGTTTGATTTTAATGTACATGAAGCTACCGGAGATATCTTCCATCTCAATGTCACTTTTCCCATCCAAACTTGGTGAAATTGTAAAAGAAGGAAGCGTTTTACGTCCCAGGTACATTTCACTCTGTTTTTCTAGGACCTTGGTCCAATCCAATTTTTGACGACGCTTTTCAGAGAATTTGCAACTCGAGAGTAACCACTTTCCCCGAAATTCTTCCACAGAAGTTTTAATGGAGAAAATTAATTATTTTCCCACAGGAGGTTGGCCGAAGTTCACTGAATGGATTTCGTACGTTCTTTCAGTTTATGCAGAATTCAAAAACTACAAACATAAATAACACTTATCAGTAGTACTCCCCATTCATCTCGGACATTCATTGAATATAAAATAAAACTTGTCGAGGACTTCATCATGGGACCCCTTGACTGCAAATTAACTTTTCTTATTCTGGCAGAGCCAAAGAGCCGAGGACGACGACAGCGACAAATAAAATCCTGGACTTCCTTCCATTTCCATCCCTTACGAATTCGTTGCTCTACATAGGCCCGTGTAGAATTTTTATCTGCGGCTGTGGGTGTAACAAGGGTTGCTTTGATGTAATATAGTAAAGTGAAAATAACTCAAATTTTTCCGACTTTTTCGTATTGAAGTCAATTACGAAAGTTTTCGACTGTAATTTTATACTTAGTGAGGGTATTCGTAGCGACATGCATGACATGAAAAGATCGCAGGGAAGAAGGCTCTTTTCCTTCCTTTGATTCTTTGGAAAGTCTTGAAATTGTTTCGAGTTTACTCAAAAACAAAGTATTTGTTGGAAGGTCATTTTATGTTAGCGGTAAATATAAAAAGTTGGCTCCGTGAAGTTGCGAGATTGTAACTGTATCATTGAGGGTATAATTACGTCATGGTGCTTAATTTAAGGATACAACCAGATCGTACATGAGAAACTCTCCGCTGTGAGTCAAAGTGGATTTATTAATGAGGAAACTGTTTTGTTATATACTTTGCCAAGCTTGGGAGAAGTATAGGTACATAAGCTTCGAAAACCACCCTGGGCGACGCAGCCTATTGAACAGAACGAATTTAAAGGTGATGCATAACAGAATGTTGGTTGGCACAGGAGTTCAGCAATGAATGTTTCTGAACACAATGAGTGTCGGTTGGCAAGGGGTATGTATGTTCTAGACGGTTTCGAATAAGCCCTGTCACCCAAAATACGGTGTACTTGTCGGGGCTAAATGAATTTTTAGGAGAGGCGAGACGTTTTTTTTTCATTTTCAAGGATTTGTCGGTAACAAATCCACATTAAAGCTGGCGTGTTCTCTCGCTGCCTGGAACACGCAATTTACCCAAATACAATTGAATTTGCTATCATAAAATTTGAAGGAAGTATGAAAACTATGAAACTCTGAGTGATGAAAATTTTTTCCAACCAATGTAGTCATGTGGGGTATCAAATGAAAACTCTCGATTAGTACTTTACGAAACAGATATTAGTTTTGACGTAGGTCGAAATCCGTGAGTAAAGAGGCAAAATGTGCACAGTTAAAGTGAGACAGGACTAATAATAATATAAGACCAACTTTTTGAAGTTGCCTGGAAAACACAACTTAAGTTCTTCCCAGTACCAGAGTACCAGGCAACAGCATAAAGGACAGCATCACGTATAATACTGCCATGGCAATCCGACTATTACTATCAAAGTTATAGCAATTCAAATATATCAATTTCACACAATTGTACTGAAGTTTACGCCATGCAAATAAGATGCTGACGTCACAATTAGCGGGAATAATTGACATTCGCGCGAAGTATTAAAGTCCCATTTATGAAAAATTGACTTCTCCCAGCCCCTTCTAAGGTTTTCTGTGAACACTTATATGAAATCTAGCCATCATGTCCAACTTCGATATCTTCTCAAATAAATTTGCTAATTGTATATTACCAACTTTTAGAAATTGACTGAAAACCTTTCCACCTCTAAATTTAATCCTAGGAATACTTAATTTTGCACCAGCATTGAGGACATTATCACACGTAAGCATGCCAATTGCAGAAGATGAAATTATATTTTTTATCCGGAACTAATAAAGATAGATTATGAAATGAGAATTATTGGGGGACTAGTGATTTTAGGTGCTTTACCAAAGAGTGCTCAAATTCCATTTTCTTCATGATTACGTTCCATGGAAATCCGGTTATTAGTGTCAAAGTTATAGCAGTTCAAACTTATCGATTTCGTGCGAATTTACTGCATCCTAAGCCATGCAAATAAGATGCTGGCCTCACAATTAACGAGAATAATTGACATTCGAGTGAAATACTAAAATAAATTTCATTCATGAAGAATCCAGTTCTCTTTAGCCCTTTTTTGCGTCTATTGTAGGTTGTCTTCTTCACATTTGTTAACAGTATTGAACTCCTAATATGAAGCGAATGAGGTCGACTGCTATCAATACAGTGCTTTTCAGATCAAATTATTTGTGACTTGTGAAAAAATAGAGGGCAAATGATTTTTTAACTACGTACACACGGAACTGTCATGCATTCACCATTCCTCACACGCTTCCGGTATCCTAAATTAATTATGAATGGAGGAAGATATCTTAAAAATACGGGGTTATGCCAAGTTGTAGCAATGTGTGAGATTATGATCCACTAAAACCACCTCCAAGTCTTCCCGCCATACCCCTTTGGGACCAACGAGAAGTATTACTTCACGGAAGTGCTCTCTTCTGAGAGAGTTTCTCCGGGATCGTAGCTGTTGTGGTGTTTACAGTGAACTTACTTACCTTTAACCCCAGCATCTCCTCTACACTGTCGGATTAGATACTAGGGCGTTGCTGAAACTCGTCTCCTTCTCAAAAATTGGGACAATTGAGAGACTCAGACTTAAAAATCAAAGCCATTATTCCTACGTATTCGGCCAGCTCAGAGCATTAGGCAGTCGTATGGAAGGTGGCGGTTCAAAACTCACTCATGGCAATGGGATTTGTAAAATGACTTGACCTCCGATATTAGTCGACTCAGCTGTGAACAAATCAAGATAATAATCACGGGTGAACGCAATGCTGACCACAATGCTTCCTGCAGGGTACTGAAATCCGTCAATGTGCCGCTCAACACACTTCAAGGCCCAGAACCTGCAAACCTTCAAATAGCTGTTGGTCTTCCCCACTTCATATAGTCCCTAAACCCAATGCCAATATGATTCCAGACCGATACCCCATTCCTCTCATCTATGCCTTTGCGTATTGTAGCCCAGTCTGTCGCAATTCTCTCGATCTGGGAGAAGTCAATGTATATCACCAAATCCCCGAAGCTCCCGAAGAAATTCAGCAATATTCATACTTTTCGGTCTCTTCGAGTTCACTGGGACGTTTCTTGGACGTGAAATGTGTCACAAACGTTTCAGAGATTAATCTAATTTTGTTTTTTATTATTTGATGATATTGTGGGCGCGTCCCTCTCCCCTGATTCTAAACATTTAGAACATCTCGAGCGCATTTTACAATTTATCCTTAAGGCCGGCCTAGTACTCAACGTTAAGAGATGCAAGCTCCTGATAATCCTGAAGGCTTCCAACCAAATCCAGTATAAGTAGAAATGAATTCGAGCTTCTCTCTTACGAAAGCAGAGAAGAATATTGGCCGATTCTACCGTTTACCTATGGAACCCGCCTGATTGCCTGGTCTCCAACGACTGTCCAGCCGTTTGAGACAACCAAGCAACAGATAATGGAACCTACAGTTGTAGTATTCCCTCAGCAAGTTGCGCCCCTATCCGCATCCGTGAATGCTTCAGGCATTGCGGTATGCACTGCCCATCACCAAGAACCAAATTTGGCCGCCGTTGAGTTTCCATTCCGCTCAACGGAACTACAATACCTATGTTTTCGAGTTATTAGCCGCATATATTGCAATGAAATCATCATCATCAACGGCACAACATTCGGTATCCGGTCTAGGCCTGCCTTAGTAAGGAACTCCAGACATCCCCGCTTTGCGCCGAGGTCCACCATTTCGATATTCCTAAAAGCTGTCTGGCGTCCTGACCTACGCCATCGCTCCATCTTAGGCCGGGTCTGCCTCGTCTTCTTTTTCTACCATAGATATTCCCCTTATAGACTTTCCGGGTGGGATCATCCTCATCCATAAGGATTAAGTGACCCGCCCACCATAACCTATTGAGCCGGATTTTATCCACAACCGGACGGTAATGGTATCGCTCATAGATTTCGTCATTGTGTAGGCTACAGAATCGTCCATCCTCATGTAGGGGGCCAAAAATTCTTCGGAGGATTCTTCTCTCGAACGCGGCCAAGAGTTCACAATTATTATTGCTAAGAACCCAAGTCTCCGAGGAATACATGAGAACTGGCAAGATCGTTGTCTTGTACAGTAAGAGCTTTGACCCTAGGTAAGACGTTTCGAGCGGAACAGTTTTTGTAAGCTGAAGTAGGCTCTCTTGGCTGACAACAACCGTGTGCGGATTTCATCATCGTAGCTGTTATCGGTTGTGATTTTCGACCCTAAATAGGAGAAATTGTCAACGGTCTCAAAGTTGTATTTTCCTCTCCTTATTCTTCCTGTTTGACCAGTGTGGTTTGATGTTGTTGGTTGTTTGGTTATGAAATACTTCTGGTATTACTTTCAAGGCAAACCCTTCACAGCATTCACAGACCATAAGCCATTAACCATTACTTTGAAACAGGAGCTCAACAAAGCCTCCCTCACCAACCTCGTCATATGGGCTTTATCAGCCAGTAGCCTTCCTACACTCTATATGTATCTGAAAAAGAAACAATGTGGTTCACAATAATTTGCTGCGTGTTACCGACGTCAAGCTCCAATCACATGCTGGATGGAAACTCGCGCAGGACGCTGAAGGTCGCCACTACCCGCTAACCAGGCGAAAAACGTGGCCAATCTTACCAGACACCTGAACTTGTCCACGCGCGTCCTAATTAAGGCAGATGCTTTCCGGAGGCTGCTCCATCCACCTTAGGCGACCCCCTTGGGGTCTTCCAGTGTGACTGATACTACCTCAGCCACGACTTTAAAGGCACGTTCAAGAGGGACTCCCCGACCTGAATAAAGCCTTTCTTCCAGGAGGAAAACGGAGGTAGAAAGAAAGGCGCACAGCGCGTCCATTTTCAATAGCGGCAGACGAGCTGAGGGAACTATGCGCTTGCTTTTGGTTTCATCTGGGGGTGGAGTTCTGCGACGGAACGACCAATTTGCGCGATGGACACACTCAATTAAAAACGCCGTAAAAAGAGTTAGTGAATATGACTGCGAGAAATTTGTTTTGACAGTCAATAATTATTATTTTGGCAAGAACCAAATATACATTTAGATAATGTTTGTTCAGTTAAATTATATTAAGAAAAAATATAAAGTTTGCAAAAGCAGGCAACGACTCACCTGATCACCGTCCCAGATGTTGTCATTGTTTCTGTGATTTTTAATGAGAACCATCCCTGTCTTTCGTCCGTCTGCTTCAGCTTGTCCATTCTTAGCATGAATAATTTCATTCCCGTATAGCTCAATGTCCTCAAGATATTTCACAATGACAACTATCGCGAAAGTAGCCTTCCACAGCAGAGATGAAAATAGGCAACTTTGAAGAGCACCTGCCTTATAACGCATCCTTGTCCAAGCCTTCCTGCCATATAGTGCTACCAATGTACGGCACTTACTATCGGTTATCGCTTTCCGAGCCATATTCACAACGATTACTATCGCATCTCCTGTAAAGCTGATTCGCTGCCAGCTTCCCCTACCTTTTGGGAAAGCCTCTTACACAGTCTTCAAATTTTTGATTTAACCAGAAGTTCGGCTTAACGTTGTGGTGGACATGGCTGCGAGACTTTCTAGCATCACATACATCAGCTATATGATGGCACAACCCAACAAATGCTGTTCACTTCCGGCCGTGGCCCTCTTTTTAGACTGCCAGAAATGCCCCCTCTTCAAAAGTCCCAGCAGATCAGTCAACTATGCTAGCTTTTTCAACTCTTAGCGTGCATTCGGGTGTCACTTGAAACATTCCAAATACTGAGACAGATGGCGCTAACTCAGTCGGGTCGGTGATCGAACCTAACTCACCCCGGAAGGTTAGTGCCCATTTAACGTATCTCCAGCTCCAAAAAACTTCCATTGGGATTTAACCCCTTGATTTCGTCACTCGACCTGAACACTCTAAGGCTCAGGCGCCGAAATTGGAGCTATTTCAGAGCTGTCATCTCCAGCATCTGACACTAGACCATCTGATATCATATTATGCTATTGTTGGACTAAGAGCAGCGCAGCAACTGTCGATATGCATCCCATGATTTTACCCCTAATAAACAAGTTCAGAACATATAGGGGGGCCAATATAGACTCGGATCACTATCTCGTTGGCATGGTGCTCCGAGCTCGAATAACAATACCACCTAGAACCCCCTCTGACAATCAGGTGAGAGTGAACACTGAAGCCATCCACAACACAACCCTCCGCGACACCTATAAGAGGGAAATGGATGCCGCAATAACCGCAGTCAACAGAGGACCTGGAGATGAAGCATCACCAAATGATCTTCACAATCACCTGAAGAACGTCATCATGGATACGGCCACAAACATACTTGGCCCCAGCCGGAAAAGGAGTCGGAACGGCTAGTTTGACGATGAATGTAAGCTAGCAACGGAACGGAAAAATGCCGCATACCGAGTAATGTTGTATTCTCAAAGAACGCGGGCACGCGCGGGCACTTATCACGAACTCAGCCGAGCGGAGAAGCGACTTCACAGACGGAAAAAGGAAGCCTGGGAGAACCAACAAGTCTGTGAACTAGAAAAGTACAGGGAGCAACCGCACCAGGCGCGGAAGTTTTACCAACAAGTCAGCAGGATGAAACCTTATACACCTCGATGCTCATCCTGCCGAGACAAAGAGGGAAATCTGATTTCCGACAGAATGGGCATATTAGAGCGATGGGAAGTACTTTTGTGAGCTACTGAACAACCAGAACATCGGCGAGTTGGAGGTCCCGCCAACTGAAGCACTGACGGACAAATACTGCCACCACCAAGTTTAGGAGAAACAGTCCCTGCAATTCATCGGCTAAAAAACCATAAGTCGCCAGCAGCCGATGGAATTACAGCCGAATTGGTTAAACATGGAGGCGACCAGTTACACCAAGTGTTTCAAGGCTCAAGGTATGGGACAGCGAATCAATGCCTGACGATTGGTAGCGAGGCATTATCTGTCTCATACATAAAAAGGGAGTTATCACACAGTGCAGCAATTATAGAGGTATCACGTTGCTGGGTACCATCTATAAGATATTCTCCACTATCTTGCTTGGCCGGATAGCCCCATTCGCCCAGAACATCATCGGCCCATACCAAAGGAGCTTCACTCCAGGCAAATCAGCAACAGATCAGATTTTCTGTCGGCGGCAAGCGATGGAGAAGCTGTTGGAATATGGACAACAGTTGCACCATCTGTTCATCGACTTTAAAGCCGCCTATGATAGCATAGCCAGGGTAAAACTGCACACGGCCATGAGAGAATTCGGTATCCCGACGAAATTAATAAGACTGACTAGGCTGACCCTGACCAAGCCTGGCCAGATAAAAGCAGCAGGATCACTCCCAAGACCATTCGACATCAACAGCGGTCTACGACAAGGGGATGCTCTATCATGCGTCCTCTTTAACCTGGCCCTCGAGAAAGTGATCCGTGATGCTGAGGTAAATGCAAGAGGTACGATCCTCTCCAAGTCTGACCAAGCCTGGCCAGATAAAAGCAGCAGGATCACTCTCAATACCATTCGACATCAACAACGGTCTGCGACAAGGGGATGCTCTATCATGTGTCCTCTTTAACCTATCCCTCGAGAAAGTGATCCGTGATGCTGAGGTAAATGCAAGAGGTACGATCCTCTCCAAGTCCACCCAACTACTGGCCTATGCTGACGATATCGACATCATGGCAAGAACCACCCGAGACGTACAAACTGCCTTCATCCAGATCGAGCAGGCGGCGCGAGATCTTGGGCTGCGCATTAATGAAGGCAAGACAAAGTATATGGTGGCAACGTCAGCACCGAAGACGAATCGACCAACAACATCAAACCGCACTGGTCAAACACGAAGAAGAATAAGGATAGGAGAATACAATTTTGAGACCGTTGACAATTTCTCCTATCTAGGGTCGAAAATCACAACCGATAAGAACTACGATGATGAAATCCGCACACGGTTGTTGTCAGCCAACAGAGCCTATTTCAGCTTACAAAGACTGTTCCGCTCGAAACGTCTCACCTAGGGTCGAAGCTGTTCCTGTACAAGACAATGATCTTGCCAGTCCTCACGTATTCCTCGGAGACTTGGGTTCTTAGGAAGAAGAATTGTGAACTCTTGGCCGCGTTCGAGAAAAAAATCCTCTGAAGAATTTTTGCCACATAAAAGAGGATGGACGATTTCGTAGCCTACATAACGACGAAATCTATGAGCGATACCATGACCGTCAGGTTGTGGATAAAATCCGGATCAATTGGTTACGGTGGGCGGGTCACTTAATCCGTATGGATGAGGATGATCCAGTCCGGAAAGTGTATAAGGGCAATATCTATTGTAGAAAAAGAAGACGAGGCAGACCTTGCCTAAGATGGAACGATGGCGTAGGCCAGGACGCCAGACAGCTTTTAGGGATATCGAATTGGTGGACCTCGGCGCAAAACCGGGATGTCTGGAGTTCCTTATTAAGGCAGGTCTAGACCGGATACCGGTTGTTGCTGCTGCTTTTATCTGGCCAGGCTTGGTCAGGGTCAGCCTAGTCAGTCTTATAAGTTTCGTCGGAATACCGAATTCTCCCATGGCCGTGTACAGTTTTACCTTGGCTATGCTATCATAGGCGGCTTTAAAGTCGATGAATAGGTGGTGCAACTGTTGTCCATATTCCAACAGTTTTTCCATCGCTTGCCGCCGACAGAAAATCTGATCTGTTGCTGATTTGCCTGGAATGAAGCCTCTTTGCTATGGGCCAATGATGTTTTGGGCCTATGGGGCTATCCGGCCTAGCAGGATAACGGAGAATATCTTATAGATGGTACTCAACAACGTGATACCTCTATAATTGCTGCACTTTGTGATATCTCACTTTTCATGTATGAGACAGATAATCCCAATCGTCAGGCATTGATTCGCTGTCCCGTACCTTAAGCATCAGTTAATGAACCACTTGGTGTAATTGGTCGCCTCCATATTTAACCAATTCGGCTGTAATTTCATCGGCTCCTGGCGACTTATGATTTTTCAGCCGATGAATTGCAGGGACTGTTTCTCCTATACTTGGTGGTGACAGTATTTGTTCGTCGTCTTCAGTTGACGGGACGTCCGACTCGCCGATGTTCTGGTTGTTCAGTAACTCATCAAAGTACTCAACCCATCGCTCCGATAAGCCCATTTTGTCGGAAATCTGATTTCCCTCTTTGTCCCGGCAGGAGGAGCATCGAGGTGTATAGGGCTTCATCCTGCTGACTTGTTGGTAAAACTTCCGCGCCCGGTGTAGTTGCTCCCTGTACTTTTCTAGTTCACAGACTTGTTGGTTCTCCCAGGCTTCCTTTTTCCGTCTGTGAAGTCGCTTCTCCGCTCGGAGTCTGGAGAGGTCCACGTATGTTTGTGGACCGCTTTCCGCGCAGACCAGGTACTTCTAACAACCATTTCGTGTGACACTGCTAATTGGATCATCCGCAGTCCGTTATCATTTGTATTTTGGTGTAAGCTATGGGAGCCAACTTATCGCCTGGATATGGGCCCCTTCCCTACTTGGCTGTTAAAATCCCCAAGTATGATTCTGATATCATGTCTGGGACAGGCTTCGAGGGTTCGTTTCACTGCCTCGTTGAAGGTATCCTCCTCCGACTCTGCAGTGTCCTCTGTGGGGGCGTGCAGTTTAACCAGACTTATGTTTCTAAATTTGCCTCGCAAGCGCAGAGTGCATAGCCGTTTGTTTATGTTTTCAAAGCCGATAACAGCAGGTTTCATTTTTTGGCTGACTAAGAAACCTACTCCGAGTACATGGTTTCCTGGATGGCCACTATAATATCATATATGGTGTAGCGTTTCTTCTCAAGGAAACTGGGCCCTGTCCAACGCATCTCCTGTAACGCTGTAATATTTATTAATCTCACAAATATCGATATTTCGAGAACCCCTTGTTACCTTCATATATAAATAATTTAATTGCAGGAAACACCGCGAGATTACACTTAGATTGGGCAAAAGGGTTAAATTTGAAGCCACAAATGTGCCAAGTTGACTGAAAATATAAAAAATTGAGGTAAGCGCTGAAAATCGTGTGAAACACTTGCGGCACATTCATCTCGATGGTTATTGCTCATCCGGAGATAGAACTGACATTTAGGATTACCTGCGTTGCGCGCGCCAGGTGGTCTGGTCTATTACATTCCAGACTTAGCTTGCATTAGCAGTCCTCACACCATTACGACGAAGTGCAGTACACTAGGGCTAATTTAAGCCAAATCTAAAGAAACAGCGTATGCCAGCAATACTTGGGCTATGTGGAAGGGGCCCGGTATTCCTACGTCGTCTCCCACTTTACCTCTTAAAGACATTGTACCGTGTTGTTGTCAGGCTCCGAGAATTAGGATACTGAACATCTTAAATTTGATACCAAGAGCACTTTTGGGATCTCCAACGGACCATGCTATAGGTTGGATTCCAAGAAAAACTTCCCTACAGGATTCCCAACTAGAATAGAGAGGGAGGACTGGCGATGCGTTGAAAGCTTATAAATGATAAAAAATGGCCTGGCGAGTTGAACGAGAAGTTTCCTTAGACATGAACTATGTATCTGAATTATGCCGTTTCCAGGAGACGCCAGTGTCTTCCTGGCGGAAATACTGATCATATAGGAGGCTTGGGGTGACTTGTGATACTAAACGAAATATGGCCCTTCTAAGCGACTGGCAAGCTGACATTCGACCTTTCCAGTCAGCGTTGACAACCTCAAACTGATAGTGCGAGGATGAAATGAAGAGCCTAGGAGATGCGCTAAAATTCTGCCTCCTCTAAGAATGTGAATTGGAATGAGTAGGCTGACGAACCGACCAGTAGAGCAGGGCCCGTTCACTGTGCGTCAGTGGGATCAGTTTACATACCGTTGGCTGTATTAGGAAGCTTCCATTACTAGCCAGTTTCTGACTTCAGATGTCACCCACTCCTTGTGCTAAACCGGCCAAAATTTGACCCAAGTACGACAAAACCGTCTTTCTGCGAAATTTCGTGCTGACTTTTTATGCCGTATTTAACAATCAAATTCACATGAGATAAGACGGAATGCTATCAATATTTTCTGACTCCCTCAAACTTCCTAACTTCAAGTCATCCAAATTTAATTATATTATACATGGTCATAAAATTCTATGCTATAACAGAATCACAGCATTCCAAAACAGGCTTGAAAATACAACGATCATTTTAAAATCTATCAAATCTTCATGAGCTTAATTATTGCAGAACTAGATCTAAATCAGAATGCACACACGAAAATCACTGGAAAACAGCTTTGCTTGCAAAGAGCATCATAATCCTATTTCATTCCATAGTTTTCATCCAGCCCCAAAATCAATTTGCATACTCAATCTCTTCCTCTAAGTCCTAAATCTCTTCCTGTTCAGATGCTCATAATAACTCTACTATAATCTTTCAAATTCCATTTTCTATTAACAAAATGATGGCCATCCATCTTAAATATGTGTACGATAAGTGTATTGCTTTGGAAATGTGAAATCATTGGAGCATTATCGTCCGATAAGGCCATCTGTCTTGGATGACACACGAGGACAACACACTGGCTATTAATACACTATCTTTCTAGCTTGTACCATGGACACTACTGATGCATGGATGCTCCAATCGGTGATGACACACCTGGCGTGCCTAAATAGGTGACAGAATATATTACAATATCGATTTCTTAGAATTAATGGTAATATATTATTGTCAACGAGACACCGGGCCGGCTGCTGCCCGTTCCTCCTTCTTAATAGTAATAAGATTGTCGCATTTGCTTTTGTCCTTTGCGAAATCTGAATATGAATTCATGAGAAAGTTATTCTCTAGTTACTTTGCAACGCCTTTGGGAGAAAGATTTGTTTATAAATTATGATCTGCTAAGATTGTCTCAAGGACATAAATCAAGAGTGACAATGGTGCAGTATTAGTACGCCTATAGGATTCTATTTCAACATCCAATTTTAACCCATTTACGGTAAGAATCGGAACTTTGAACATAGAAAAATCGAATCCTTTTAAGAAATTGGGGTTCATATACGATTTTTTTAAATACAATTTTGTTTGCTTCGTATGCTAGTCCCAGACTCCATTTAACAAAAATCATATATGAGTCAATTTCGAATTAAAAACTGTAAATGTTTCTCCAGTACTATACTGAAGAGCAATGCTGACCACATTGCCTCGTACAGTGTAGTGTGGTGTAAGTGTGAACACTGCAGCCATCCATAACAGGGTCCTACAAGGAAGAAATGAATATTACAATAACCGTAGCTAACAGAGATCCTCGAGATGAAGCATCGACAAATAGTTTTCATAATCACCTGAAAAAAATATGAGCGAGTTGGAGGTCCCACGAGCTTAAGACGACGGACTAAACGATCCGTGCAATTCATTAGCTTTAAAATCATAAGTCGCCAAAAACTGATAGAATTATAGCCGACCTGTTTAAATGTGGAAACCATTACGACTGGCAAAAAGGCAATATATGCTCCATACATACAAAGGGTGATATCACGCAGAGCAGTAACTATTGAGATCTCACGTTGCTGAGAACCATCAATAAGATATTTTCCGTAATTTTGCTAGACCGGAGAGCCCCATATGCCCACAACTTCTTCGGACGCACACCGAAAAGCCTTTATTCCAGGCAAATAAGCAACAAATCAGATTTTTTCTCCACACCAAGCGATGAAAAAACTGTTAAATATGGCATCAGTTGCGCCATCTTTTCATGGACACAGGCGGCCAGGGTAATACTGTGCACGGTCATGAGAGAATCCCGGTAGCCCAACCAAGTTAATAAAACTAAGCACGCTAAGCCTGATCAAAGTGCGAGACCAGATAAAAACGGTCGGTTCACTTTCGAGACTATTCACCATCAACAACAGTCTAAGATGACCTGACATGCATGCTTTTTAACCCCGCTATTGAAAAGTGGCAAGCGATGTGGATGTAGATGCAAGGGGCACCATCCTCTTCAAGTTAACCAACTTTTGGCCGATGTTGACGATATCGACATCATGGGAAGAACAATCCGATATACAAAATACCTTCCTCCAGACCGTGCAGGGGACGAGACATCTTGACCTGCACATCAGTGAAGGCAAGGCGAAATATATTGTAGCAAAGCCAAAATCCGTAAAATTGTATATTGCAAAATAAACTACTTAACTAGTGAACTGTAATCCTTCTAGATATAATATTCCCGGTATTCTCAAGTAGCATCAACTTGAAGTTAATGTTGAGTTAGTTGCATTTCCAGAATTGGGACAAAAGCGTTTTGACGCTATCAATAGCGGCGACGCCATCAGCTGAAACAGTGCAATTGTCGGCTTATCTTAATGTGTGACCTATCCACTGCTACTTTCGCCTTTTCTTCAACTTGTCAGCGTGTACCTGACCTGGACGCTGACCGTGTTCTATTTTCGAAGTTTTATCAGCCCCAAAGACACGTTGACGTCACTACACCCACACCGCAGAAAGAACATTAGTACAGGATAATCTCAACTTGATCTCACTGTTAATCTCATAACTACACTTCCGAAGGAGGACCTAGCACTGTTAATACGTCGACCGAGATTAAGTTCGGTGTGGTCTTTGTCAGAACAGACACTTCCGAGGCACTGAATTTGATCAACGCATTCGATGCTTTGCCCATTAATGCAGATAGAAGTGCGTTGACCCATCAGACTAGTTGAATCCATCCTTGTTGGTCAGTGTTTGTATCCTGTTCTACTCCCAGTGCCTATCTTTCTAAATGTCTCTGAGATTTTACTTCGGTGAAGCACATGGCATTTTGCAGGTTCAAGATATTCGGCGTTCCAGGATTATTTTAGTTATTATCTTTGTGATGGCAGGAGGAACGCAGATACCCTTCCAATTGTTGTGGGGTATCAAATGGGGGTACGAACCTAACTTTTCGAATCAGATTTTAATTTTGACGGGTCGTGTAAAGGGGAAGGGTGCAGGAGTAGAAAAGGGTCGATAATTTAAAGGACTCATTCTCAGAAAGTGCGCAAACAAAAAATCATAAAAAAAAATATTGTGGTCCATGTACATGGCCTCAAAATATTTTCCGCCACGTTACCTGGAAGTGCTGAGCTTCCAGATCCATTGTTGTCAATCAAGCTCTGAAGGGGTTTTCTATTGCGTTTCACGATTATTTTAGCAGTTATCTTGACGATAGCATAAATCACGCAAATAACGCTCCAGGTGTCGAATTCAAAACAAATGGCTTTGTTCGCAGTCTTAACTAACATACGCTCTTTAAGAATGACCTTGGATCTTGGTACATGTAGAACTAGTAACTACAAAGGTTACAGGAGCCGCAAGGAAACCTTAAGCGGTCATCAAATCCGTCGAATTTATCGCACTTAAGCGCCATCATGGCATGGCCAAATCGTCTACAAAAGGTAGGACCGCATATTATACTTTTCAGAGGTGTTCTTTTTTGTACATGGCCAAAAACTTCATCCACACCAGAGATTAACAACCTGAGGCATCGACACACCTGGTGGAAAGCACTGTTCCATTGATCCTCTGGGAAGGTTTTATGGCCGCTTTCTTAAGGTAGGGTAAGAGTAGTCCCGGATATGCATTTTCTGAGTTCCAATCGTACCATTCAGCTGGGTGAGTGTGTACGTCCATGGTTGTCCCCTTCTGAAGGCTAAGGAATACAGTTATGGTTTGTCTCCAAGCACTCATCACTTGATATTTTAGAATTGGTTGGAAGTTGATTACTATGCAACTTTCTCTTTCCGATCAAGTTTCCTTGCAAATACCGCCTACTAGACCACTGTCGCGACCTGGTAGGAAATAATTAGAAAAGTTTTGGGAATATAATAGAAGTGTTGATCCTTTGAAACCCTGTTCTCAAGTTAATGCTGCAAAAAAGCTACTGACAAGTCCAAGTCTATCAAGGACAAGCGCAGCGTGCAAAACAATCATAAAGAACATGGTGAGGGCTATCATAATCTTCCGTAACAGGTTGCAGTGAGGATGAAAGAAATTCCAAGGGAAGTCGAAACCTGCTGACCCAATATTGTCGCAGGTCAACCAAATGACCCCTAGCCGTACTGCAATTGAATTATAGCTAAGCAATAGAGTGCGGGGGGGGGGGGGGGCTAGGTAATCAACAGTCCCTTAGGAGAAGAGTATCGAAACCAAAGAGGAACGAAAACACTGAATAGATCAAAGTTCAAAAGAGAGTGAAAGTGCGAATTCGCCCAAAGGTCATTGTTATCTCCAGGAAGGACAATCTGCCATACGTCGAGATATTCAAAAAAGTCAAAGCTGATCCACACCTAAAGGAGCTGACCGGAAATATCAACAGAATTCGTAGAATCCCGAAAGAGGATTTCATTTTCACGCTGTAAATATGCAGCGTAGGCAAAACTCGAGTTAAAAACTGGCTTGGGAGGAATCCTGCAGTCCGTACCCAAAAACATAAGATTTATATACATTTTCTAAATGTACACTGCCTTGAAGGAACAACTTTTGTTAAAAGAACTTAGAGAGGAGTCTATTGTTCGTTCGAGAAAAGCCTATGGCAGTACTTAAACGGCCACAATACAATTACCAGTGGAGGCAGTGAGGAACTTGTTGCCGGCCAGAAAAGTTCGAACTGATAGTCTGTGTTTAAGAAAACAGATCACACCAAAGGGGTGTTCTAGATATCTCATGTTTCGACACCGCGCTAAGGCACGCACCAACGCATTGATCGATCCGACCAATGCAGAAAGTGTGAGAAGTGTTAAATGCCCGGAATTCAGAAAGGCATTGACTGCAATGGGAAAATGAGGTTTGTTGTAGATTTACTTGAGCAGCCCACCTACGAAACTGAAATAGAAGTTGACATTATGAACCTTATAGAAACCGTCACGGTGGCCTATGTGCTACAGATTTGACTGGTGGAGCGGTGATATGGGCGTGCAGTCGACAAGCTATACAATGTACTATGAATTAGGCAATCAGCTGCTTGTGTGGGCGAAAATGGGTGTTGTATATATTTACGGCTGCTATGCGCCACCAAGTCTGACACTGTCTGAATTCGAGGAAATGTTTAACACTTTTGTTCTCGACGCAAGAAGATGAAGTTCTAAGGTGATTGTCAGTGATTGCGGAGAAGCAAATGAAGGGAGGCGCAGTCTATTAGTGGCTTTTACGCATAGCGTTATAGTCCTGGCCAATGACGGTGATGCAAACACCTTTCGGAAAGAAGAGTCCGCCTCAACCGTAGACTGGACTTTCTTCAGCTCTGCGCTGATACATGGTATATGCTGGTGCGTTCCCGAGGACTACACGCAGTTTTTCGTAGAGGTGTGATTAGACCATGAGCAAAGCATGTGACACATCCATGCCTAGGAGATGCACATTCCCTGGTAGAAGACCCAACTACCGGTGGAATAGTGAACTGGTCAGCCTTCGACCAGCCTGTCAGACGAGGGCCGTAGGCAGGATGAATCAGAAGCGAAAAGAGCACACCAATAAAGAAGCCCGTAAAACCATCCAGTGGAACAAGAAAAAATGCTTAAGAGAGCTCTGCTGAGAGGCGGATGGCAACTCGTAGGGTAACACCTAAAGATCCGTAATGAGACGGTTCAAATGCCGTTCATCTTCGCAAATCACGTGTCCTACTCTCTTGTTAAAAATCATCATCATCCTCCCAGCTAGAGAAGGGCACCGACAACTTCCAGCGACCTATGAATGTAAAGGCGACTCCACCAGTCACCAGAGAGGAGCTACTGGAGATCTGCGATAGGACAGGCGACAGTAAAGGACCGGGCTTGGACACAGTGCCGATAAGGCCCTTAATATTGCCGTGAATTCCAGACAGAGACAGAACTGTTCGAAGCGTGCATGTCCGAGGAAATATTTCCTGCAGAATGAAAACGGCAGAAGTTGCTACTGCTACCTAAGGCTGGTAAACCTCCAATTAAATTATCTTCCAACAGACTCATATTACTTTTGGACACTATAGAAAATGAGGAAGCTACAAACGATAGTTTACTACCGGATTTCGAGAGCCAAAGTGTATTTAATACTGGCAGTATGGCACCTAATTCGTGTTAACGCGCCACCCACCAAGACTGGTCTGAACATCGAAGTCGATGGTAGGCGACCAAAAGGCAGGGCAAAACAACGGTGACTTGATACTTGATAGAACTCCATAATTGGCCGACTACTATGGCACATTATGCACAACGCTGTTCTTAATCTTCCAGTCCCGGATGAGGACATCCGGGATGGGTCACGCAAACAATACTGAGCTATATCCATGCGAAGCAATCAGTACTGTTAAGGGTTGGCTAGAGGCTAACACTTGAGGTGGAAGAGCAGAAGTGGCCCTCTTTACCCAGAAATTATGTCCACATTCAAATTATATCATTACTTCCAAGACGGCCATCAAACAATTAGGAGTGATGATACAGGCAATGCTCGGTTGTCAGCAACATGCAGTATGTCTACGACAAAGAATCTGGTGCAAGTATGGCCCTGGCAAGGATGAAGCGGAACCTGGAAGGGCCACGGCATACCTCTAAGTTGATTATAGCCAGCGTGGGAAGCTCGATCTTGCTTTGTGCAGTCCCAGTTTGGTGTAGGCATTGAAGATTTCAACTAATGCTCATAAACTGGGTGCAGTCTACATGAAGACAGCCCTGAAGGTGGGCTCTGTCTTCAGAATTGTCTCAGATGATGCAGCGTTCATCATATCGAGAATGATGCCAATTGACATCTTTTCAGATCAGATGATAAACATATACAACGTGAAGCTTTTCTCTCCTTTATCGCAGGCGAAGGGGAAAGGGAGAGATCTGTAAATAAATGGAAAGAGCGTTGGGAATGTCGGCGGAGTGTCGGCGTTGGTCCAAACTGTCATGAAGTCCCCGAAGGCCTAGAGCATGTATTCTTCAACTGTCGAAGATTTATGGAAGAAAGGGAGAACTTAGAGGAGATTCTTCGAGAGGAGCTGGTACCAGAAAATCTGGTGCGAAAAATGCTACCGTGTAAAGAGGATTGAGACGCGTAGAGCAAACTGCGAAAGGCAGAGGAGACGAAACAAGCCGGGACACGGAAAACTGGACGTTTCAGGTATGAAAATTTTTGTGTATTTCTTTTTTGAAGAAATTTGAATGTGCATTTGCCCTATTAGTACGTAGCATGTAATATATGCATATATTATATGAGAAAATCTACTTTCGGGTGATATTAACATTCAAAGTATTAAATTCGCAAATAAACGTCAAGTTTGACCTACTATAACTTTGTTACCAATGACGCGATTTCCACAAAATTTAGTGGGATCATGCTCTATATTATAGCCTACATTACTGGAATTGTGGTGCTAGGATGAACTTAAGGGGGGTTTTGTAGCCAATTACTAAAAATTATGGTAATATACTATTATTGACTTTATTTGAACAGATATCGGTATGTAAGGTATTTCGGAGGTACTAGGTACCATATAGTGGCAATCTCCTGTTTTTTTTTGAGTTTTTTCTGGGTAGTTTCTGAGAATGATCAGTTTCGCGCAAAACTGGTAAGTTTGATCTGTTATAACTTGCGCGGATTTCCGCGATACTATGCTCTATGTTGTTGGGTACTCCCAGGATAAACTCATGGGGGCTGTCCAGTCCACTCCAAAAGTTGGTAATACACTATTAGTTTATTTGAATAAATATCAGAACGGGACATAGTTTGAAGTCACAAAGCTGTATTCGGTGAAGAAAAATATACATCACCCTTTACATGCGTGAGGAGCCCCCTTTTAAATTCGACGTAAATTTATGTTACTGAGGTTCCATTTTTCCAATATGTCCACCAAATATGTTTTGAATCGGTGTTGGTGATTTGGAGAAAAATGGGTGTGACAGACAGACAGTAGACAACAAAGCCTTAGAACCTGTTTTCTCGGTGTTAGTTAGTTAATTATCTAAAAATAAGTTTAGGAACACTTAATGATTGGAAGTTGCATTGTTCACGTTATTGAAAGTGAACCTGATTGCAACGACGTTGTCAGCAACTCGCTTAAAAAGGGTGAATGCTTCGGTAGAGGCTCTTCGAAGCAAATTGTATCGTGATTTGGCGTAACAAGCCTAACTAGGCTTCATTGACCAGAGAATAGAATAGAAGTTTTCTATTGCTCCGCGCTGTTATTGTTTTCTTAGCCCTAGTAATTAGGCAAGTGAGTTGAATTCCATTAGAGATCATGCCACATTCAATCTGATTATAAATGTTAAGTTACAGGACAACAGTTACCCGTATTTTCAGCGAGAGTTCAATGTCAGCTTTGTGGAGCAGATTGTGCTTGGCCAGTGGGGTTTTTTCTTGAAACTTTGGAAAACATCGAGTAGCCTGAAGCAGTCAAGGAATACCACGATATTTCCGGGAAGGGAAATGTGCCGTCCGTGCTAAACCCTGAGTGTTTTGGTAGCGGAACAGCCGCCCGTGCGAACTGAGAAAGAACTGCAAACTAAACACTGGCTCACTTGATGAAAACTATCAACACATTTCCCTTAATTATAATACGCTCCACGTGTTCGCGTTCGTAACGCTAAGTACGGTCACATGAAGGACAAACACCAGCAATGATGACATTCCCGGCAAACCATTTCTAAAAGCAGATCAAAGAACAGTCACAAAAGAGCACGAAAACACAGTAAAATTATTCTATTTTCCTGATAATCTTTTGTATGCCACCCTAATGACAATAAAAGGTTATACTTCGTTTATTATTAGTCAGTGATCGAGAACTGGCGAAATAAGCATGTGCTGTGACTCATGAAAAGGCACCGCGAGAAACACCATCCTCAATACATTGCATTTATGGATCTGGAGAATACGTTTGAGTATTTGTTATATAAACTCATCTGGAGTGCTTTGCGGAACACCTAATATCAGAGGAATTCAAGCGCCAGGATAAACTGCCATTCGAACCGTTCCTTGTCTTCATCAGTATTCATAAAGCAAACGCCCCCTCGCCATTCCTCTTTGTTTTTGTCATGCACTGTCACAAGCGACAGCCTAAAGCATGTATTCTTCAACTGTCCAAGATTTGTGGAAGAAAGGGAGAACTTAGAGGAGATTCTTGGAGAGGAGTTGATACCAAAAAATCTGGTGCAAAGAATGTTACCGTGTAAGGAGGATTGAAATGCGTACGCAAACAGCGAACAGCAGAGGAGACGAGGAAAGCGCGATTATGTAGACTGGGTAGAGAAGAAAAGTGACAAAGCTAGAGTAAGCTGACTCCGCTCCGTTACATAATATCTTAAATGGTTCCAATAAAATAGGCACTATTACTGTATTGACAGGCTATTGAGCGGGGACCTAACTATAACTGAGCGATTTAAATATCTCGTATTTATGCTATTCCCCAATGTTGAAATGATTTCTGAAATTCTTTCAAACATCATCGCAACTTGGACGATATGATATTCTACAAGTATTGTCCCTTTTGATCGGCGCATCAATGTTTCAAATCTAAAATCTATAGCAATGTCGTCAGCCCTACCGCCCTTTATAGCCAAGAGTCCTGGCCGACTAACAAAGACAATGAATGGCGCCTAGCGATAATGAAGGCAAAGGTGTTGGTTTGAATCACTAACGTAACATGTGCTGATTACATCCGAAATGAAATCTGTGATGGATATGGGGATGCATCCATCGTGGAAGAATTGCAAGAGGAGCATCGCATGGTCACGCCATTTCCCTTGACAAGTACTTACTGGCTAAGATTGCCTTCAAGGTCGAAGTCAATGGGAAACAACAATAATTTGAATTTTCTGACTCTATCTAGAATAGCTAAAGACCGAGAAATGGCGAAATGACAACTCTGTTTCTGAGCGAGGTAAAAGCCAAAAAAGATGTAATACGGCAGAAAAGTAAATAGCTGAGAAGAAAAGTCCACACGAGGAGCCCAAGCACAAGTCTTAATGTAAAAGCTTGGTGAAACCAGTTAAGTAGTTACTAAGTTGCACTGACAGTTCACTGACTGTTAATTTTAATAAAACTAAATAAAATATGCAATAAAAACTATAGTCTCCTTTTTGCTAGCTTTAGTTTGGGGTGCAATGCGCAGAATTTGTTTTCCTGTGCATTTTTTTAGACTCAGGATTAAACTAAACGTTAGTTTTGTGTGTCGACGCAAAGTGCAGTGTGTTGGGAATGCGTTTTCTTATAGTAATCAAAAGTACTCTGACCGCAATCTTTAGAAGCGCCAAAGCTGCATACGTCCCGTTCTCCGATTCTACCAACAAAACCAATGGACAAGCGATTATCCTGTAATTATCGAATACAAAAGAAAATGCCTCATCATCGTTATTTTCTCATTCTTGCGGATGCAACTGGGTTAAACAGACAACTTTCTCTGCATAAAAAACGGGGTGAGCAACTCCCACTCCCATTCTTAATTTGAAATAGGACAAAGCCAACAAAAAACAATAATTAATCTCGCTACAAACCATTTGTTCTAGAAATCACATCTTTTTGATTTCGTACTAAGACACTGGGGAAACTGCCCCGTTTCTGCCTCCCTTCAAGGATTTACATCTTTTGTGTGGAAGCTATTGTCGATATGGGGGACTATGGAGCTATCCTTACTGGCGGAATTACTCTAGGGAATGCCCTTCGCATTTAAGATTCACGCCGATATAATTAATAAATGTCATGCTTTAATTAAAATCTTGTGCGCTGTATTCCGTCATCTACCACATTCGGCCCGTATATTGGAGGCAGTCGGAATCTTGGTAGTGTTTTTGCCTCCGTTTCTGCGTATATTAACTATGGGGCAGTCAAGAACTTTGTCACAAGGCGATGTAAATAATACAATGGGCATAGTTGACATTTCTTGGTGATTTAATGTTAGCATGAAGGTAAGTTCAGATGGAATCTTCCTAACCAATTTCCAATGGCTTCGATGCCACGTTTATAGCGTAAGAAAGGGTTTACTGAATATTTAATAATACAAGATACATTTTTTGGTCCGAAAAGTTTCCTATTACAAATTTACAAACTGATGACAGGCAAGCCTTTGCAAGTTTGAAGAGTTGAAAAACAAGATTTTCCATATCAAGCTGGCTTTTTCTGCTACGCATGCATTGGAAACACCCCCCATTCATGATTCGAAATTTATAAATTTTCCTCAATAGTCGCTTCGCAAAAGTAAAACCTACGCTTCCGAACGCAAAACTTTACGCTTTGAACTCACCTTAACTCCATGCTTGAAGATTTTACTATTTTTCTTATAACTATCCTCTCCTGTGACATGTTTTGCTTCTTTCACATTGACTGCTCCAAGGGATGGTCGTTGACTGGGTTGTTATCAAGGTCCGTTTAATGCTGTCGTCCTGCATCTTAACTCAAATCATCTCCGTAAAGACAAGAAGCCATCCGTTCTTCACTAGCAAAGAAGCGACAGCAGCAGTGGCATTAAGTTAAGGAGCAATTTTTCACAGGGAATAAGAATATATAACTGTCACTAGGAAAAAAGGAGATTGAAATACTAAGAGGACTTGGGAGTAGAGATTTTGCCTACAGATGCCCGAGGGAATAATGCTTTTTGCTCGTTTTGATTTCAGTGATTTCCAGCCAGTTTGATTTCTTGTGCTTTGTGTACACCAGATAAACTCCAATAGAACCTGAGGACATTAAAGCTTTACGTACATTTAGTAGCGTTTAGTAGGTTATCATGAAATGCAGAGGATTATGTAGAAGCCATTGGATGGGAATTTTCCACTACGAGAAACCACAACGGCCATTCATTAATGCCGGAAGTTTTTACGAGGCCGTTTTTCAGAATCAGGAGCATCATTCTGCCTACCTATGATTGATATATAGGAGTACTATTGCTGAGAATGCTGATCATCAATTTGGAACGTAGGCTTTCCTTTGGAATAAACGTAAATACAACAGATGATTAGTAAAATAGGAAATGCTAAGAATAAGAGAAACTATTCATTATTAACGACGCAACAACCGGTGTAGACCTGCCTTAATAAGGTAATAAGGAACTCCAAACATCCCGGTTTTGCGCCGAGGTCCAACAATTCGATATCCCTAAAAGCTGCCTGGCAGCCTGGCCTACGCCATCGCTGCATCTTAAGCCACGTCTGCCTCGTCTTCCTTTTCTACCATCGATATTGCCCTTATAGACTTTTCGGATTGGATCATCTTCATCCATACGGATTGAGAGGCCCGGCCATCGCAATCTGGTATGGCCCGTAGATTTCGGTGTTATGTAGGCTACGGAGTCGTCCATCCTCAAGTAGGGTGTCAAAAATTCTTCGGAGAGTTCTTCTCTCGAACGCGGCCATGAGTTCACGGATTTCATCGTCATAGCTGCTATCGGTTATGATTTTCGACCCTAGATAGGAAAAATTGTCAACAGTCTCAAAGTTGGAGTCCCCTATCTTTATTCTCCTCATTTGACCAGTGCGACTTGATGTTGTTGGTTGGTTGGTGCTGACGTTGCCACCATATATTTTGTCTTGCCTTCATGGATCGATCTGGATGAAGACAGTTTGTACGTCTCGGGTCGTTCTTCCCATAATGTTGATATCGTCAGTATAGGCCAGTAGTTGGATGGACTTACTCAGCATCACCGATCACTTTCTCCAGTGCCAGGTTAAAGAGGACGCAGGATAGGGTATCCCCTTGCCTTAGACTGCTGTTGATGTCGAATGGTGTTGAGAGTGATCTTGCTGCTTTTATCTGGCCTAGAACATTGGTCAAGCTCAGCCTAGTCCGTGTTAGCAATTTCATCGGGATACCTCATTCTCTCATGGCCGTGTACAGTTTTACCTTGACTATGCTATAGTAGGTGGCCTTAAATTCGATGAAAATATGGTGCACTCAGCAACGTCATACCTCTGTAATTGCTGCACTGCATTTTATTTCCCTTTTTGTGCATGCCTCGTTGCCATTCGAAAGGCAATGATTCGCTGTCCCACACCTTTAGTATAAGTCGATGAATCGCACCACATTTCGGCTGTAATTCCATCGGCTCCGGACTGTTTCTTCCATGCTTGGTGGCGGCAACATTTGTCCATCGTCTTCAGTTGGAAACAACTCCAGCTCGCCGATATGCTCTGGTTATTTAGCACATCGCTCCAATATTCCTATTCTGTCGGAAATCAAATTTCCCTCTTTGTCTCGGCAGGATGAGCATCAAGGTGTATAGGGCTTCATCCTGGTGACTTACTGGTAAAACTTGTGCGCCTGGTGCGATTGGTGACGATGCTTTTCGAGTTCTCTTGCTTCTCACAGACTTCCTTTTTCCGTCTGTGAAGTCGCTTCTCTGCGCGGCGAAGTTCGTGGTAAGTCTATTCGCGTGTCTGCATCCTTTGAGAATACAACTTTACTCGGCATGCAACATTTTTTCTTTCCCTTGCTAACTTACATTCATCATTGAACCAGCCGTTTCGAATTTTTTTTTGACTGGGAACAAGTATTTTTATCACCATATCAATGATAACGTTCTTCAGATGATTGTGGTGATCATTTGTTGATGCTTCATCTCCAATATCTCTGTTGACTGCAGTTATTGGGGTATCAATTTCCCCCACACAGGTGTTGCACACGGTTGTGGTGTGAATGACTTCAGCGTAAACTCTCACCTGATTGTTAGAGGAGATCCTACATGGTGTTGTTATAGAAGCCAGGAGCACCATGCCAAAGAGATAGTGGTCCGAGTCTATATTGACTTCCCTACATGTTCTGACATTCATCGAGGCTGAGAGGTGACGGGTTCGATCAGCACGTGGTCAATTTGGTTGAAAGTGCTCCGGTCTAAAGAAGCCCTCGTTTGTTGGTAGACCACTTTCCGCGCAAACCAACCCAACGTATCTCCTGAATACGGGCTCCGTCCCTGCTTGCCTGTTAATCCCCAAGTATGATTTTAATGTCATATCTGGGACAGGCTTCGAGGGTCCATTCTACTGCCTCATAGAAGGTATCCTTCTTCGACCCTGCAGTCTCCTCTGCCGACGAGCGGACATTAATGAGGCTTATATTTCTAAATTTGCCTCGCAAGCACAGAGTGCATAGCCACTCGCTAATGTTTTCAAAGCGATATGACAACATCTAGTATCAGACGAACTCATGCGTTGGATTAAATTGCTCTATTACGATCCAAAAAGTAAATTTCGAAGTGTCTGTGTTCATCAAGGAAGTGCCCCTCACCATTCTTCTTTATATTTCTAAATTTGCCTCGCAAGCACAGAGTGCATAGCCACTCGCTAATGTTTTCAAAACCGATAACAGCAGGTTTCATTTTTCGGCAGACTAAGAAACCTACTCCGAGCACATGGTTTGCTGGATGGCCACTATAATATATGGTGTAATGGCTGTTCTCCAGGAGACGGCTCCCCGTCCAACGCATCTTCTGCAATGCTGTTACAGCAGCCCTATATTGGGTATCGGCTAGCTGGAATTCTCTCGAAGCAAAATGCCTGCTGATAAATATATCATCATTTCGGGCAACCTTAATGGTGATGTAAATGGAAAGGCAGACGGCAACAGGTGTCATGGTGGAAAAGATTTTGAGCTTGCAAGTAGAGTGGCGAGGGTATAGTCGATTCTACGGGCACCCACGGCCTTGAACTTGTGAATCTATGGTTCATCAAACGATTTTCTCATCTTCCTTCAATTTTTAGTGGGAATAGTAGAACGCAAATCGACTGTATTCTCATAAGACGCCGACATTTTACCACCGTCACTGACTGCAAAGCTGTTT
The DNA here is from genome assembly GCF_905115235.1 of Hermetia illucens. Classification (NCBI taxonomy): domain Eukaryota; kingdom Metazoa; phylum Arthropoda; class Insecta; order Diptera; family Stratiomyidae; genus Hermetia; species Hermetia illucens. Next base: position 158,475,470 of record NC_051849.1, read on the forward strand.
CCGATGAGACCATCGCACCTCAACATTGACCGTTGATTACCATCCTGCAAATCAAGCCATCAATAAAACAGTGTGAGGAACGCATTGACGATTTCATAAGAAGAAAAAAAATGATCCCACTTACACGATTATGTGGACGAATCGTAATACCAAGTTAATGACACGATTAGCAAAGCCGCCCATGCAACCCTCGAGATATTTGGCTTTGGAATGACGTAGTTGCAAGAATGCCAACAGGGAAGCAAAGAAAGTGGTCGCTCCTAAGCGAGAAATCTCTCTACAATAAACTAGACACTGGATGGATGGCGAGGGAGGTCTATACCGACTTGTCAAAAGCCCACCTATGTTGCGTTAATGACAAGAACGGTATTTTGCTTACCGACTGTCAAGTCGCGAAGGATAGATGACAAGAATATTTCGAGCAGATTTCAATTGAAGAGCTGAAGTTGAGGAAGCAATAAAACGAATGCAATGGGAAAAGCAACAGGACCTGATAACATCGCATCGGAGCTCAGGAAAGTGAAGAACTGGGACCCAACACTGTGGGCCAATGAATTCTTCAATCGGGTTATTCAGGAAATAAAACACCATCTAAAGTACCACAGTTCCAATATGGAAAAACAAAGATAGTCCAGCAGAATGTTTAAACTCACGTCCGATCCAGTTACTTTCCCATACTATGAAAACTTTTGAATGCATTATTTAGAACAGTATTCCCGAAATCATCGAAGTAACGGCGAATCAAGCCGGATTTGCTAAGAACTGCGGAACTACTGACGCAATGCACGCTGCGCGATTACTCAAGGGGAAACACCACGAAAGGCATCGCCCTCTTTACATTGAATTCCTGGATCTAGAGAAAGCGTTTGACCGCATGCCACACGAACTTATCTGGTATGCTATAGGACAACATCTAGTATCAGACGAACTCATGCGTTGGATTAAATTGCTCTATTACGATCCAAAAAGTAAATTTCGAAGTGTCTGTGTTCATCAAGGAAGTGCCCCTCACCATTCTTCTTTTCCACAACTGGTGTTCTTTGTGATCGACGTATCAACGCAAGTCTCAAATCTAAAATTTACGGCAATGTCGTCCGTCCTGTCGCTTTCTACGGCTTTGAGTGTTGGCCAACTACAAAGGACAAAAAATGGCGTCTTCCGGTAATGGAGACGAAGACGTTATGTTGGACTAGTGGCATGATATGCCTTGATCACATCGGAAATGAGCACAGCCGTGATCCATATGGGACTGCAGCGATCGTGGAAAAACTGCGATAGTATGCACGCGTAGTCTGCGCTAACGAGATTTCACCTGCCAAGATTGGTCTAAACATCGAAGTCGATGGTAAGCGACCAAAAAGCCGAAAGAAACAAGGGCGGATGCTGATTTGGAAGTATGCGCCTGCATCTAGATTAGGCCCTAAACAGGACAAAATTACGCAACCGATCACGACGAGGGGACCCCGCTTATGAACGGGACAAAACCTAAAAAGAGAGAAAAGGAACTTTATTTGAGCAAAAAAAAAATGTTACACCCCCAATCTTTTGTGGAATTCAGAAATCGAGGAACTGCCTCAAAGCATGGAGGCATTCTTAACACAGAATAATTCGAGGAACTACACGTGTAACACCAAAATTCGAGGCAAAAATTGCAAGTAGCTATCATGAAGAACAAACCCCGGACATTTCAAGCGGATGTATACCAAAGCTTGTAGACTTGCAGCACTGATGAAAGGCACAAATGGTTCCCGAAATATCGGTATATGCTGGTATAATTAATAATACTAGCAAAAAGCAAAAAGAAGTATTAATTATTGAAACCAACTTAATTGCAAGATTACATGTCAATACAAAAGCCAATTCTGGTCCATGGGGCAATGCATGCAGATCGGTAATGTTATCACTAAAAGGCAAACGTTTCCCACCGATTACTTGTAAGTTGTTGCCGAAAATAATGAACACTCTGTTCCCAGAAGATGTGAGCTATACGAATCTTCCTGTGCATGTAGACTTAGACGAAATTCCTGTAGCGGCAAACGAGATGTTGAAAAGAGATTGGTTCAATACAGGACCCAAGTGCCGTATGGATTTCCAGCAACGCTTTTACCTCGGTTGAGATTTCATCTAGATGATAGAGTTAACCCTATCTTTTTCAATGGCTATCTTTTTTCCTGGCAGGAATCCATTTTCAGATCACGCGGAAGATTTGGAAGGAGTGGAGCCGACAACGATAGCGCCGGTGTGGTTGACATGTTTTTCTCGTTTAGGCAATAATGACAAGAAAGTACCATGTAAAATGTGGCAGCCTACTGCGATTCAGGCAAAAACCAACGATAAATGTATTGCCTACGAAATTGCAGGTCACCCTCTCCCCCTGAAAAAAAATAGAAGTCGAAGGAAATTAACTTTACCTTAAATTAGAAAAAATAGTTGATAAGGTAATAAATTTTATTGGGAAAACTAACGCTAATCGGAAAATCAATATTTAATTAAAAAATATGAGTTACACTCAGTAAATTATTTCGAAAGGCAGATTAGCAAGTAATTATTTCGTTAATTCCAATAAAATTACTTTAAATCAATCGAACTCTATAAGAAAGCTTCAAATGTTCATCCCTACTTCCTATTCAAAGCTTTCTCCACTCACTAAGCAAACATTTTTCAAGAAGTTATAGAAAGGCATAAAGCACCAACAAACGACCTCACATATTGCCACATATTGGCTTACCGAAATGGAATAGGGAATGCATTGGCAAACATCGCAACCCAGTATAAGCAGACCTCCCATCACTCAACTCTTCAATCGTGAAAAATGCAATTAAATTGCCTTGTAACTCTTTGTGTCCCGGGAAGCAAAAAATGCAGGTCAAAGAAGGAATAGCACACAATTTCGCCTTCATCATCAAATCCAATTACATGATTGCATGCTTGGCGGCCAGTGCTGCACTTCTTGCACTATAATGCCTCGCCTGATGCAATAAAAGCTTCCGTTTCCATTGTTGCCATTGGCCCTCGATATAGACCGACATACTATTCCAGTGAATATCCTTACAATTAGAAAATGCTGGCCATTTATTGGTTACATGGAAACGCCATGGGTAAATCTGCAAGATTTCAAGGGATAAGATTCAAAGCACAGTGACGGAGGTTTGTGGCGGACAAACTGAATGCCAAATTTGAAACTTCCAAACTATCATACATATATATATATACATGGAGTTCAAAACATTGTTTAACTGGTTTATTGTGTAAAGTAATTCGAAAACTTTATCTTATAAACTTCATAGTCTGCCAGATCGAACATTCGCTTTGAAGGACCACGCAGGATGAATTAACATTTCTTCAATGCATACATGTAGTATTTCAATTAAGAAATTTCATTTCCTTCCAGCGTAAGCCCCAGAATAAGTCCTCTGCCCTTTTGACAAATATTCTACCATATTGGGTTATCCTTCTCTCGAGTTGACCAAGCCAGTATCTTCCGAAATGAAACCGAATTGGAATCGGATTATAATTTGCTTTTCCTTTATTTGAACTGAGATAATTTCAATAGTTAAAGACTTGCTCTAAAAGGAGTATAGGATGGGGAAATAGCAAAATCACTGAAACAATCGTCTCATAAAGCATCGCAAAGCCAATGGGACTGCCAACATAAGCACCGAACTGGCTGGTGCCCGACGCATTAGCAGCGCTAGAGTCGCTTTCGCTACCCTGTGTAAAATTTGGAAATGCAATTATCTCGACACCCCCCCCCCCTTAAATCCAAGGAAGACTGTGTAACTGTATGAGTATTCACAGCTCACACCTGCTCACCAAATTTCGTGCCAATCGATGCGGCCGTTCCTGAGAAAAGTGTGTGTGACAAACAGACAGACTTGCGGATTAACATTGTATCGATTTTAATATGGTTTTGATTTATACAAAACTCTAATAAAAATTAAATGAAACCCTGTGTTCAAAAGGAAAATAAATTGATAGTGGGGAGCCCATTTAGAGACCTAAAGCCTTGAAAAAAAAATTTTAATTGTCTGTTGTATGCCTCAAAACCTAGGTTCATCATTAGGAAAAAATATATAGCGCAACTTGACGACAGAAATTTCATAATTTTTTAAATTATTTACAAGCTATATCCTCGTCGTTGATAATAGTCAAACCAGATAATATTCTTCCAAATAGAAGAGAAAAGGACTCCCCACAGATTCAGACATTTCTGACAGTGAAAAAAAAGGAAAATAGTTAGGATTCTGAAGAGAAGAACATCCATGTTAAGTACGATAATCGGAAATGGAGGCTATAATGGAATTTCTTTACCGCAAAACTATTGATATGGAGGTATAAGTGAAGCGAACCTACGATTTGTGTACTACACATTGCGAATGAGTGACGATTTCATTGCCAGGTATAGCACCCAATAGGATCCACTATCCAAGGATAAATTACAAATGGAATGCTTTAGACCTACCTGAATCTAATCTAATCTGAATATGGTCGCGAGGCTTTCAAATCACCATGTAACAGATCAAGCCACTGTTGCCTCGGTTGGCTCATCAGTAGTTCCCCATCGACTTCCATATTCAGACCAATGTTGACAAATAAATTCTCTTTAGCGTTAGCACATGTTCATACATCGAAGACGCCTTTTTGCAATTTCTCCACTCTTTGCAACCTCATATCGAGCGGGGATATCCTTATTTCGTATGTGATCAATGTGTGTTATGACACTGACCCTTTACTGCTCCTTCACGGTAAGGCTCCGTTCATTGTCTGGACATTTGATATCGCAAGTGATAGTATCCACAACAAGAACAAAGGGGAGTGTCGAGAGAGCGCTTTGTTAATGATCACCGACAAAGATACGAAGTGGGTTTGATATACCCGCCACACTTCGAACTTTACTTTTTCTATCGAGGTTAAGCAATTTAACCCAGCGCACCAGTTCTTTTGGCACTAGGTGTTTCCGCAAAACATAGAATATGAGTCCATGGAGCACAGCCAAACGGCTTCTCTAGATACAAAAATGCAATGTAAAGAGAGCGATGCTATTCACAGTGTTCCTCCATGATGAACCGCGCATCGTGTATTGCGTCAGTAGCACCGCAGTTCTTGACAAACCTGGCTTGATTCGCGGCTATTTGGATGATATTGGGAACATGGTTGCAAAAAGTTCGTTGAAAAATCATCATGGTATGGGACAGGAACTGGATCGTACAGTAATTTGAACATTCTGTAGTACTACCCTTCTTTTCCATATTGGTACGGTCGTCCTCTCTTGCCAGTCAGATGGTGTTCTACCCTCCTCTTAGTGACCCCAAGGATTAGCCCGCTTTACGGATCGCGTTTATAACTTGATTCCAGGAATGTTCGACATTTGTAATGGTTGATAACCGCGTAAGTGAGATCATTTCTTCTTTTTTCTCAATCACCAACATTTAAAACACGGCGGGTCAGTGCGCTTTTCACGCTGTTTTACTTTTTTTTTTTTCCTTTTCCGAAGGGTTTTTTGAAAATCCTCTAACTTTCCAGTGAGAGACATATTTATTTTGCTCAGACTAATTTACTGTCGTTCTTACGCCGTCCATGACTCAAAAACCCATGCCTCTTCTCAACAGGACCGGGGCCGTCCTGCGGAGTCAACTGAGGTAAACGCACTAGAATTTCTTCGAGTCTCTGAGTTCAACATGATCATTGTTATGATGCTTTCAATGATATTAAATTTTCTTGGTCGATCTCCAGCGGGACCCGTCACTAAGAGAAATCGCATAAAATTTGTCATAGTGGCCTAACTTCAAAAATGCTTTATTTATCTCTTTCCTTGATCTCAGCATTTTATTTTTGTTTTATTGAGGATAATACGAAATACGTAACCTCAATCGTTCCTCCTTCACCTGAGCTTGAGACCAGCATGCTATGTAAATAACAGCGAGTCTAAAGCGTAGAATTTCCAAAGGACACTCAACACAATGAAATGATGTCAAATATCCTAACATTTACAAAGCCTCATTCAGTATACGTCAAAAAAGCATAATATCCAATCCAATGCCAGCCTATCTGTCTGTGTTTTCGAAAGCGGTGGAAATATTCAAATGACACCTGACCTGGACAGACCAGTATCTATGGAATTACCGACTAAACTCACCCCTACACCGCTGCCTCATGGAATCACTATAAGATATCACAAGGTTGACTAGTTAACTAACTTTAGCTGGGTGTTTCCTTCAGTTCGGGGTCTTCGTAATTGCACAAATTTCCTGGTACAAGAAATTCAGTTAAAAGTTCGTCTAGATTTCTCCTTTACCCTCCTAGTGAGAAAACTGGAAAAAAGCAACCATTTTTCGAAGGCAGGGATAAGCTTGTCGCTTAACAAACAGTTTTTAGCGTTCCCAATGCTGTCTTCATTTATTTATTTATATCTGCATAATTCAGCATAACACACCGGTGTAGTCTCCTCCACTAACGTTCCACAGCAGTGAGAATAGTATGGAGCTCCATGAGGTCTCAAACCAGAGCTTTCTTTCTGCCAAATAGCTGTTGATATTTCCAGTGGAATATCTCTCACACTAATCTCCAATTGTACGGATTGAGTCCATTTCTCGCTGCCAAGGCGACACAATATTTGCTGGTGTTATTGATTCGGCCACCCGCATTATCGGCCGAAACAGTAGCCAATTTAATGACACCGATGATTGTTCTGGTTTAGTTATAATAGTTGCTTCGTGTCATGTTTTTTAAAAATAAAAACCTCCTGCTATCAAGATATTTATTTCACGGATACATCCATATTTCGGAAGCTAAACACTCGCTTCTTCAGTATACTATTTAAGCCAAAGCATTGAACAAGGGGTAACGTACTTATCTTCTCTGGTTACTGCGAGAGTTGCCATCGTACCTACATCCTCTTAAAAAGCCGTCAATGCCCCACCCTTGCGGGGGAAAACCCCCTGCAAAATTATTAGCAAGGGGGTAGGGCTCGTAACCAGCGGAAATAGACAACGTCTGAGTAGTCCTACCACAATTTGATAGATGCCCCATCTAAATTAGAGTTTCTTACAACATCCTTGCACCGATGGATAGTCAGCTTCATCTTTTTCGAGGCTTGTCATTTTTCCACTAATCGATCTTAAGGGGGTACCCCGTTGAACAGTTCACCTGGCTCAATGATTATTTGATCGGACGCTGGCTAGTTTATTATTCCACATCTGTTCTTCTGCTAGAAACTGTGCAGGACTCACTTGAATCGACTGCCACACTATCGGCGGCCGTAGGTTCAGCTTTGCAAACCCTTCCTTCCTCCTGCGAACTACTGCAACGCATTTTAATGCCTTTCACAGGCTTATATATCTGTCAAACTGAACTTACTCGGAAATGAGGCCGATATCATAAAATTAGTGGTGAGAATATGTGGTCTATAAAATCCTTGCATGTAGCAAAGGACATCACTTTCCCATGAGATTAAAGGGGGTGGAGGGGGATTCCCCAAACGAGGAAAGGATTCAATTAGTACTTTTGAAAATTTGCATAATTTTTAACATCGGTAGGAAGTAGGAGATGTTGAGCTCAGAATGTAGGTATCATAAAGCGAAGCAGGCCTCGTCCCCAAAACCTATCTTGAGGAAGATTATCGTGATATGCCCCAATCAAATCTAAGATTTAATAAACAACTGATTCCGATATCTATCAAACAAAGGTAATAACAAATTACCACATTTTGAAATTACCGCCCTCTTAAATTCATCTTAAGAGTGAAAAAACTAGGAATAAAATACCGCAACTGAAGCACAATTTTAGGCATGATACTTCCAAGTAGTGTACCGCCCTTGCATTCGTCGACGTTAACCATTCCAAGGAATGGTTAGTTCTTGGAAAGGGAACATGGGTAAATTTGATCTAGCTTTCTTATATTCCTTAACTAATTGGAAAACAGATTCATTATTATTAATATTTGGTACATCAAATTCATTTTTTTTTTCGCTTGAATTTACTACATTGTAAGACGTTAAAGAATATTAGTATCACATCAATATTGGTATCCCGAGTTGACGACGCGATGGTTGAAAGGATAGAGCGTCAGCCAATTTCGCTCTTTTGGGTTCGATTCCCAATTATCATGGGTGTCTCGACGTTGTGAGCTTATCACTTGCCCAGCGCTAAGTGCGATGATAGTGAAACTGAAGCACAATCTGACTGTTCGTTCCCCTACTACATCTTTTTCTTTGCTTCTTGTATGAGCATATTTGAGTGTAGAACTATCCCGTTTGTACGCAGCCCGTTAAGAATATGCATTTAGCATGACAGATTTAGTACTGCGGGTTGTAAATTTACACGGTAAAGACAAATTTGAGCTACTCTAACTTTTTTACTAATGGTATGATTTTGATCAAATTTGGAGATAAAATGCTTCATATTATATTTTATACTACTACCAACTTTTATAACTCTGAGATAAATTTAAGGCGGGTGTTATTCAATTATATTAACTTAATTTGAACAGATATCGATATGGAGAGTATCTCGAGACCTGGGCACCATATGGAGGCAGCTTCATGATTTTTTTCAAATATTTTGGTTGGGTAGTTTCTGAGAATGGGTCCATTAAAGAAATCATCACTTTCCACCCCTCCCCCTCCCCGCCTTTTTAACAAATCTTATAACTAAGACCGGCTTCGAAAAGCACTAATTAAAACCTTTCATTTGATATCCCACATGACTGCATTTGGTGAAAAAAAATTCATACACCCCCTTTTACATATATGGGACCCCCCCCCCCTAAATCTCAACGTAGGAGGATATCACAGGTCCACAGGTTCCAGGCTCTCACCAAATTTCGTGTCAATCGGTATAGCCGCTTCTGAAAAAAGTCCTTGTGATAGACAGACAGACCTGTGAGGAGTGGCCAGATCTCCCATCAGGCGCGACCCCAGCTGGCGGATTGGGACATACCTATTGATGTGTAAATATGTGTTCATGCACTTTTCCTTTCTGACTGTGCATGGGCTAGTCTTTGCTCATCTCTGGTGCGCTGGCCAAAATGGCTATGGGAAGGATACCCACAACATAAAAGCACTATGGAAAACGTGAGAAGGAGAAAACTTACGGTGCAGGGGCTCGGAATCCCAGTACCCGCGGCTTTTAGGAGTGAGCAAGCAGGCTCCCGGTCGTCGATATTTCTCGACCGCAGTGCCTCGGTGGTGGCCAACTTGGCCACCGTGGCATCTAATGCTACAAGTGTTTTAAATTTGGAAAAGGAAGTGTTCAAGTGAAGTACCACTCTACCAAGGACACCAGTAACAAAACCGAAGAAGGGTGAATTGAAAGCAGATCGTTGGACAACAAAAACAGCAACAACATCGACCGCACATATTCAAGAGGAGCAGCAACAAGAAGTACTCCATGACCAGGAGAAGGACCCATTCAGAAGAAGTTTGAGATCTCCGCCAATGCCAAACATCAAAAAAGATAAAACGGAAGGAAGGTCAATGAATAGTAAATGTGAAGAACTATTTAAAAGTAGTAATCTGGCTGGGAATCATGGAGAGCAGAGCCCTAAAGCAGAGGAATTACCCTTCACACAGCTTGGTGTAAAAATAGTGAACTTGTCTGAGTTCATCAAGGACAAGCATAACGTCCACCAAGCCATAAAAAATATGGTGAGAGCAATTAGACTGCTCTACAACAACTCGCAGCAGGAGGAACAAAATTCCAGGGTAAGTCGAAAGCTGTTGCCCCAACGGTGTCACAACCGACCCAAGTGACACCTAATCGTGTTTCAATAGGCCTGCCACCAAACAAGAAGGTGCGGGAAGGACATGTGGATCCTCTGGGAAGTCAGCAGGTGCCTAAGAGGAAAAAAGCCATACAAATAGTTCCGAAAAACGGAACTAAAGGCACCGAAGAGAGAAAGTAGATCCCCCAAGTGCGAGCTTCGGCAATTAACTCGACAAAATCCAAGGGGAGTGAAAAAGGTGGGTGGACCAAGGTAGTTAAGAAAAAGGCAAAGAAAAAGGCAAAAGTGCGAATTCACCCAGAAGCGATTGCAATCTCCAGCAATGGAAGTTTGTCTTACGCGGAGATACTGAAAAAGGCCAAAGCTGACCCCGACCTAAAAGATCTAGGCGGAAATGTCAGCAAGATTCGAAGGACCCAAAAGGGTGACCTCAGGTTTGAGCTTAAAAAAAACCAGCTTGGGGAAAACTAATGGCTTCCGAACTCAGGTTAAGAACTCACTTGGGGAGAATGTCGCAGTACGGACTCACAAACGTAAGGTCTATATACAGTGCAAGGATCTCGATGAAGTGACATCCAAAGGAGAAATTTGCACTGCCTTGATGGAACAGTTCAAGTTAGAGGAACTTGCTAAAGAGTCCATTGAGAGTTTGTGGAAAGCCTATGGCAATACTCAAACGGCCATATTGCGATTGCCAGTGGACGCCGCGCAGAAGTTATTGGCGGCCGGGAAGGTTCGAATAGGATGGGTTGTTTGCCGTCTGAGAGAGCAGATTTCTCTAAAGAGGTGCTTCAAGTGCCTCGCGTTTGGGCATTTCACGAAGGCATGCACCAGTGCCATTGATCGATCCTATCAATGCAGAAGGTGTGGGGAAAAAGGCCATATTTCCAAAGCGTGCAATAGGGACACCAAATGCTTATTGTGCGAAGGGAGTGAGGGACGGGATTACCGGCATATTGCCAGAAGTGCTAAATGCCCGGAATTTAGGAAGGCGCTGACTTCAATGAAAAAATGAGGTTTATTCATTTACTCGAGTGACCATCTACGAATCCGAGGTCGAAATTTCCATCATTACCGAATCTTCTAGAAACCGTCGCGCTGGTGTGTGGGTTATAGATTCGACTGGTATAGCGGCGATATGGGCATGCGGTCAACAAGCCATACAATGTACTGGGAATCAGACATACAGCGGCTTTGTGTGGGCGAAAATAAACGGGGTATATGTGTACAGCTGTTACGCCCCACCAAGCCTGACACTGCCCGAATTCGAGGGAATGCTTGACAGTCTTGTTCTCGACGCAAGTAGTCGTAGTCCAAGGGTGATTGCTGGTGAATTCAATGATTGGGCCCTCAGTGAGATAACAGAGAGACAAATGCAAGGGGCCGCAATCTATTAAACGATTTCGCACAGTTGGGTGTCGTTCTGGCCAACGAAAGATATGTAAACACCATTCAGAAAGGGGGGTCTACCTCAATCGTAGATCTAACTTTTATCAGCCCTGCACTGGCACGTGGTATGTCTTGGTGCGTCAGCAAACACTACACCCATAGCAATCACCAGGCAATCTTCTTTGGACTATGGCTTGAGTCACCGGGCATAAGACCATCATGCCCGAAACCGAGAAAGATGTCAGGCTGGTCCCCTAAAGCTCTGGATGAGCAGGCCTTCATGGAGGTGTGGTTACACCAACCTAATAAAGCAGGCGCCTCTACGAAAAGAGCTGCCCATGTGGCCCAATGCCAAAGCGTGTGACGCGTCCATGCTTAGGAGGTGCCCATTCCCCAGTAGAAGACCAAACTACTGGTGAAATGCTGAACTGGCCAGCCTTCGATGAGCCTGTCACCGAGCCAGAAGAGCGGCTCAGAGGGCGATAGGCAGAATCGACCAAGGGCAAAAAGAGCGCGCCTATGAGTAAACCCACAAAACCCTCAACCATCCAACGGAGCAAGAGGGAATGGTTTAAGGAGCTCTGTTTAGAAGCGTAAACCCGTGGGGGAGCGCCTATAGAATCGTGATGGGGCGATTCAGAATCCGATCATCTCCGCAGATCACGTGCCATTCACTCTTTTTAAAAATTATCCAGGGGTTATTCCCTTAGCAAGAGGAGGGCATAGACAACTTCCAGTGACCTCTGAACGGCACGGCAATACCACTAGTAACCAATGACGAGCTACTGGAGATCTGCGCTAGGATAGGAGATAACAAAGCTCCGGCTCTGGATGGCGTGCCGAATAAGGCCCTTAAGCTTGCCGTGAAATCCAGACCGGACATGTTCGCTGAGTTCTTCAAAGCGTGCATGTCCGAAGGGATATTTCCTGCATTATGGAAACGACAGAAGTTGGTGCGATGATATAGCGCTAGTTGTTGTCGCAAAGCATCTCGAAGATGCTGAGTTATACTCATGCGAAGTGATTAGTGCTGTTAAGGGTTGGCTAGAGAGTTCTGGCCTGACACTTACGGAGGAAAAAACGAAAGCGCTTCTCATCACCAAGTGCCGTAAAAGAAATTTTGCCCGTATTCAAATTGGGAATCATATCATCACTTCTAAGCCTGCGATCAAATACTTGTGAGTGATGAGAGATGGGAAGCTTAGCTATAAGCCACACGTGCAGTATGTATATGGCAAAGCATCCACTGCGAGTATGGCCTTGACAAGAATGATGCCGAACGTGGGAGGACCACGGAATGCTTCCAGGTTGCTTATAGCTAGGGTAGTGAGTTCGATCCTGCTCTATGCAGGGGAGGTGCTCGTGCCAGAGAATCTGATGCGAAGAATGCTAGCATGTCAGGAAGACTGGGATGCGATCAACTCCATGGTCGTATCTATCCAGAGCAAACTGCGAAAGGCAGAAAACAAAAACAAAACCTTAAATAGGTTAGGTGGATACCTTGTGCCGCATAAATCATTGAATAGAAGCCATGTGAATTAAAAGCCCAATACGAATTGAGCATGCCGAATATTTATATGCCCTGCAGTCCAGGAACCTTAAACAATACATATATTCAATTCAAAGTTAACATTACAAATACAATCACAGAACGAAGGGTTATGAGCTGAAAGAGCTATTCCTACGGCCTTGAAATAGTAGACTTCTCTAACCCAAAAGTTCACATTAATTTTCCGGAAGTGGCACAGATCGCAATAAAATGCGACATGCAAACTTTATCCTCCTCAACATTAACAAATGGTGGTTAGTGGTCTGGAAAAAAGAACATTCCAGATCAAGCTTTGTTCTTATAGGCATCTTCCTGGTATGAAAAACGCAACAAAACACGATTCGAGCCACATTCCACAACCCAAAGCAAGCGGAAAATTCAGTATCTTAGTAGAAGGCCAAGTGAAAATGGAAAAATTTACTCTTATCAAATCGTAAATTTTATGCGATGGAATTTTCGAAATCCAGAAAATAAAATAATTTTCATAAGCGAATCTCTGGCAAAGATTGTTGATTCAAGCTACGAGAGATAATCCACTTTTGCAGATTATGCTGTACACACGTTTCGAGTATTCCAATTTACTCACAGAGTTCTCACCACGTGTTGAACCCTGACCTTTGGCGCATAGTGTCATTTCCTAAGCCTTGTACGGCAATCATATAATGTATTCCTTAGCCTAAATCCTCTTCATCAATGAAAAAATCTGTGGATTTTCTTATTTAATTCCTGACCTTTTGTGTACTTTTTATCGCCAAAATAATATCGTAATCACCAGCTTTGATCTTACTCTCCGAACATACATTTACCGGAGAAGATATCCCGTCACTTTCAACTACGAATTTGTATTTTAATGGTCAACTCCTAACGTTGGACCACGTAAATATCTCTTTTTCTGAGTTAGACACTAAGTACGCATCTTTCTTCAACAGAAATATTATGCACATTTACACATATTATTAGAATTTTTTATCCTTATTTCGAAATTAACTTAGTTAAATCATTCCCCAAATGCTTCCTTTTAACTGTCTTTCCACCCTGAAACTAGAATTATTCATCAAAGTGTTTCTGGCGTTTAAATTGTTAAAACTTACTTTTGCTTTTCGCTATTATTATTTATTAACGATGCAAATACCGATATTTCGCAAACCACTTGTTCCCTTCATCAGTGCTACAACTCTTTCTGACTTGTAGCACTGGTGGTTCCCGAAATATCGATATTTGCACGGATAATAAATAATATTGGCGAAAAGGAGAAAGCAAGTGTTAATTATTCCATAGAATTATTAAAATGCTTCAAAGCTGAGTTCTTCTTTTTCTTCAGCCTTTGTCCCGTTCACGAGCGTGAACAACATATTATGATTTAACCCCCATTATATCGAGGTCCTTATCCAAGTCGATTTTGTGATAATCTTTTGGTAATCTATCATCCGTCCTTCCCTTATCTCATTTTTTATTTTCATCAAACTAAATGAATTCACTCGTAAAGGGTTTCTCTACACTATTCTTATCTTACTTATCTTAGTTTACCTTAATTTGCAATACATATAAACTTAACCGAAGCATGCGTTTCCTTTGCAGTAAAGCAATAAGGCTAAGTACAAACTGGCCAGCAACGGAGCAGGGGTTCCGCCGCATGGGCCAGAATCGGTCGGTGTAGTTGAAAATAGGTTACTACGCTAACAACGAAGAGGAACGGTTGAGAGAACTTGGAATTAAACAAACTTACCAGGATTGGAGCAGCCCAGGGTAGTCGAGAGCAGACACGAACTCGATCGTAAGAAGGGCGTGTTAAACCTCGCCAAGAAGTGCATCCGAATGATAATAGGAATGCTCACTGATCACTCCAGGCTAAACTATCACCTGGCGAAGCTAGACACTTACTTTAGATTCTGTGAGGAGAGCGACAAAGCCTTCATACACATTCGGGGACACTGTCCGGTACTTGCGTAAAGTAGACTGAGGCACCTGGGAGAATAGTTAACACCAAAAACCTAGTTGAAATATGTACTTGAAGTACGGAACATATTAAAATTCGTGTACATTAGGGACTAGGTGTCAACATATTATAGTTATTAGGTACAATATAACTGTTGATAGGGCATAATAGAATGATGGGGTCCTAAGCCCGCATCAACTTAATGCTGGACCGGACCAAATGGGGAGCACTACCCCATCTTTCCTATTCCACGGACCCCTCGCTTAGGGCTTGCAACCAAACTTTTCAAAAATGTCAAGCGATGACCGCGTTACGGTTTCTTACCAGGGCAGAGGCAAATCGTCAGACGCTGCCTCACCTCTGCGCTGGGAGCAGCGTGACCGTTTTATATAATTCGTAGAACACGACATGACTCCGAATTATATTGAGCGCAAATCCGCCGTATTGACCAGAGCTTGGCCAGAGCCAGAGCTCAATTTTCTAGCTTAATTTCTAGACTAAAAAAATAAGTTTCAAATGACTGGAAACGGACATCGAAAGATATCAGCTATATTATGACCATCAGTATCAGTATCTTCTGCATATATGTAAGAAAAAAAGGGTTTACTCGGAGCTTGAGAAAGGTCCACCTACCTTTGCTTGCATATGGTGTCCCCTTCTACCCCAGGGGAGAACATCTCAAGCCAAATTCAATACAGGTCGACGGTCTAGATGTCTTTTGCTCCAGTGAATATTGATGAGCACTAGCGTATCATCAAAAGTACTTTCATCTTTGACTTAGGGGACTTTATGCGAAGAAAGCACTTCGACTATGCTCATGATATCTGCTTCATCTTCAAAGAAAAGCAATGAAGATCGGCGTGAAATTAATTACTAACAGAATGAAGATTCTGGCTGTGGATGTTATATACTTGGGTAGGCTTGATTCGAAGTATTAACTCTGCTAAACTCTCCTACGCTGTTTTGTCCAAACCAGGCAAAGTACGTTTCTCAACACCAACACCGCATTGAGACTGTTTCGCACTAATGTTGTCTCTCTTCTCAGCGAGCCTATCATGGATTGTGTAATCCATGCTAGGAAGAGAAAGTGATACTTTACATAGGAATTTATAAAAAATTGATAAGCCAGGTAGAATAGCGACATGAGCTGCAATCACAGAGCTGGAAATGATCAGGCGCTTGTCATTACATAAGCCATCGGATCAGCTGCAAATATTCCAAACCATAATCGACGGCTACACCGTGCCGCATGCTTCGGGCGAACTAACTGAATAAATTCATCGGTTAAACCCATTAACATGTCCCAAATTTAGAGAGTAATCTCACAGGGAGCAAACATCAATTCCATGACGCGTTTAACATATAACTAGTTTCTCGGAACTAAATCATATTGCCGTATGATTTAGGGGTCAGCTATTGAAAACAGATTATAATTAGTTTCTGGAATGTTCACGGTAACGGTTTAAATGGTGCTCAAAATGTTCGCTTTCTCCAACTCGAACGAGGATCCCAGCAATATAAGCCTAAGGGAAGTGAGATACTGGGACTCCTCCTCGCATGCGATATCTTTGTACTCATAAAATCCAAGTGGTAAGAAACGCGAATCCGGCGTCAGATTCTTACTGATGGCTACCACAAGGTGCCCTGTCTTCACCTGGGAGTCGGTTTCTGACAGCATTATGAATGCAAGATTCTGAACTAAGTTAGGGAGCATCAGAATACTGTTATATCCAACAACGGAGACTTCCAATATAAAGGAGAAGATTGCTCTCTACGAACAATAGTTCAGGAGAAGTTTACTAAAGGTGATATTGTAATCGTGATGAAGGATCTGAATGTCAACGTGGGCAACACCTTGCTCAGACATGTGATGGGGAAACAGGATGTTGGCAACCGTGACGGTAATGATAGGAGTATGAATTTCTGTAGGTTCTACCGCGTCGTGATTGACCGCACATTGCTCGCGCACATAGCTTGCCTTAAGGTAAAATGCATTTTAGCTGACCGACACCGTACGAACAGACAGACTAATCACTTTAGGATCACAAGTAGAATTAAGAGTGATCTAGATTTACGAAGCAGGAAGGGCGTTGATCCCCCAATTTCAACATCGATCACTTATAAAATCCGGTCCTCGCCCCACAATCGGCGAGCTACCTTTCTGGTCGGACGGCTGATACAGTGAACTTAGGAATTATTGGAATGGCCAGGGTTTTAGAACTTGCATGTGGTCGCAAACATTTCGATGGCCCTGTAAGGGGGATAAGGAGCAGCTGAGGCGGTGAAGGGGCACTTCACCTCGGTTCTTAACTATATCACACTTAGTGGCAAACTAAACTGCCACCTCTTTTATACCCACACTCAGTAGGAGAGTTTTGGAAAACCATCGGCTGAAACTACTGTTAGACCAGACCATTGCCACCGATCACAGGGTTAATCACATCGATTTAAACTAGCTTTCAGCGAAAAGCAAACACGACAATACCCTGACATTCTCAGATGACACATTGGAAGCAGCAGCAGGTGCCTTTAACACAATAGCGCAGATGCCACTGCCATGGGCAAACCATCCACGTCGTATCGAAATCACGGTGATAGCATTTGGGTGAAACACCGAACCGGCCAAGTCAGTGCTATGGGTCTGCCGAGAACAACCTTTTCAGGAAATAATGGAGCACCCGGATAAGGCTTTCATCAAAATGAAGATCAGTAACAGCATATGTTGAGTGCTTTGCTTTGGAATCCGAGAGGCAATTGGCCGATAATCATAGCAGCGGATTTTAATGCGTGGGTGCTTGGATGGGGTTGCTGGCAATGAATGTGAGAGGACGTGTTCTGCTCGAAGCATATGTGGAATATTTTTACATGGGAAAGGAGGCTGAAGTCTATAGTTGGCATGGGGTACATTAGTCCCACTTTAACGAGAAGAGCAAGTTAGTGAGGACTGACTCACAGAGATCACATAGGGTTGCCCAGGTAGACGGCGAAAAGTTTTGAAAGGACACGCTTTCTGTACCGCTCGACCTCGATCTGTAACTGAATGAAACGCATCCAACTTCGCCAATTAGAATTAAAGGCACACATTATCTGACATGGGTGTTCGTACATATTTGGCGAATGTGATCGAGAAATACCTTTCACGGAGCATCCTCTGGTGCAGGGCCAATGAACTCCACAAAAAGTGCATCACCACACTAGGTTCGACACTGGGTCCCCTGCTGTGAAATGCCATATATAATGAAGTATCATACTTTTCTTCACTTCTCAGATGAAGCTAAGCTGATGAAGAATAGCTGACAATATTCTGATGATCTCAATGTAGTTGTTACCGCAAAACACACAGAGGATGTACATTTCTACGCGGCGAAAACAGTGGAAGCAGAAAAGACCGAGTTCACTCTGGTGAATGAGAACCGAAGCGGTCTTAATAACGAGCCCTAGAAAGAAGAATACTTCCAAGGGGGAAGTCGTTAAACATATGGTCGTCTCTAAAGGTTTATCATTGCCGTCAAACTGAGGTTTAGAGGACACCTAGAGTATGCATATCAAAATGCTCGTAGTGTCACCGCGGCACTAGCACAAATGTTGGCGAGTCGAAACCCTGTCGGATATTGCTTCTAGCCGAAGTGACACAATCCGCTCTTCTTGCGCAATTGAGCAAAAGTGGACGTGTATTTCTAACGATTTTTACACCAACCAATAAAACTATAAATATACTTTTTTCAAATCTACGCCTCTGAATAAAGCATAAAAGTTATCTAAGCCATACTATACCAACATATCTTGGATGCACATACATCTCAGCTAATTCGATAAGGATGATATGGCTATAGAAGCAATAGTGACGATGATATTGAACATTTTCTAGCAGCGAAACACGTTAAAAGTGAATTTTCTGTACCAGATATTGCACGGGTAATGAATTCTTGTTTGATGCCAGCAATCCACTTCGACTGCACTGCATTATTGAAATTTTTTGCTCTCCGCCGGAGCTGTTTTTTTCTTGTGCATCATAAGAGCCTATTGCTGTTTTTTCATTTACCTCCTACGGAATCCTCTATGCAGCAAGTGGTCTGTTTATATATGAAGTTAGGAATTGAGAATCCCCATTGTCAGCAAGGAAGTTATGTGATTGGTCCAGAAGGTTATTGGTAGGACGCAGTAGGAGAAACTACGAAGGCACATTTAAACAATCAGTTTTGTCTTGATAAACCCGCATTTCCTTTGTGAATGTACGGTGGTAACTGGAAAAGAAACGACGAAAGGAAGATCCATAACTATCCGCTAGTTGGTCATTATTACATTTTTTTGATTATTCGTTTATATGTTTCCTTGGTGAGTATTCTACCTAACGATGACTCAACCACTAACCGAATGGCAAACAGTATGCTTATGACACCAGCGACGATGATCAGTAATTACATATTTAAAAATGGCTGAACCGAAGTATTGAACACGGCAGAGTCGACCGATACACGAATAAAAAGGGCATTTGTCGATTCATTGATGATAGCAACATTTCGCAGATTTTTTTGGCCAATTGTGGCGAGTCATATTGCGGATAACTTAGGCGTGAAAATGCAAACTATTGATAGGACATGCGATGTATTCAATCTTACAAAAGTGCTATCACCTTAAAGTATAATATCGAATTACCATCACGGAGCACAATTCACATCACTAAACATCAGAACATCAATTGCCATCACAACATCCCCACCCAATAAAGAAATAATGATGATATCACTATGGCAAGTAATATTTTGTAATATTCGTATCGATGTAATATTATATTACAAAATATCACCAAACATCACCGTTCTTCCTAGAATAAGTGGCAGTCAGGCCTCTCGAGTTCGGATGCCGACTGACACTGTTATTATTCTCTGTGTTTTTGGCTCACTTACTTTATCGTGGACACATGATATGGATTTGTGTGTGATAACTTTTTGCTGTGGGCATTTTCTGCAATGTCGAGCAAAGCAATGAAAAATGCATATGTAAATAATAAGTAATGATCGTTCATCAAAATCATGATCACTATTCTTTGCATGTGGAAACATTTTACTGCAGTGTAAGGAACAGGTTGTTTTTTCTCCTCTCGCATAGAAGGTTCATTTTTCATTCTTATTTATTTAGCGCTGTCGTCCATTCTAGGCTGTGAATGTGATAAAAGCAGAGCAAATATCACCCTAGTGAAAAGTAAAATTTGGTAACATCGGCTGCGTAATATGCGGTGGTCCTGATGATATAGCATTACATGTAGGACTAGGGTAATGAAAGGTAGTGTTTGTGGTATCATAATATCTGCTAAGGTTATATTTAGCGCATCTCTAATGAAGATTGGTATGAAAACCAATATTGTGTTTGTCGGGAAAGAACACGGTTGTTAAGCATTTTTTGCAGACGGACTCCTGCATCTAATAAAATGAGTAAAGACATATTCAGCATGTTGATAGCATTTATTGTTGCACAACATTTAGTAGTGTTATTTGTATCTGAGAATGAAATTTTTATTTCGAGAAACTTTGCATATGTAGTACGCAATCATTTCTGAGGTTATGAATATGTATTGGCCTTATTTGGTATAAAGCCCCCATTTGCAGTCAAAAATTAGTCTAATGATTCCAGCAGCAGAATATAGCTTTTAAGATAACTGCATCTATGTAATTGTTCAGTTTCAATGTGGCATGCCGAACAAACGATTTCCGAATCAGGGGCTGATAATCAATTCTTAATCGTATATATTTCTCTAAGTTGATCGATATATGAAGATTATCACAATCCATGGAAAAGATCAGTGCGTAATGGCATAGAAGATGTTGTGCGGCGGCATCAGATATGGTTGGGTTAAAACCCTATGTAGGGCATAACGTGTCACTCATCCTGGAAATGCAATTTAACTGACTCTACTGTTCTACGGTACATAGTTCTAGTGCGACCAAATCATCAGCCATCCTGGAGACCATTGCCACCTTATACGTCCATGAGTATATTAATTGTTTCCTCACGCCAGAATACCCCGATGACATGTTGCAGATATACACTGATGAAAACCCTGGCGTTTTTGAATAAACGCGGTAATGCTACTCCCATTCAACACCATAGAAAAAACATTGAGGTTAGTGGTTAGATTTTCCAAACTTTGAACAAAATAGCGAAGGCTGATACAGACTTATTAATATATCAAGCGACATCTAGTTTGATACTGTCAGCAGAAACGACGCTTCTTAGATACTATATAAGTTGATCGACGCCTCCGATGTGTTGGCCATTAGAATGCAATGATCAGTCAGATTGACAACCTTCATTATGTTGGTGTTTATCTTCATTCCAATTCTACTTGCCTTTTCCTTTATATCCAGAGCGATTTTGCCAAGTTGCATGGCTCGGTGAGACAACAAGCAGATATCATCAGTCATAGTCTATTGACTCCCCCCCCCCCCCCCCTGTACTTCCCGCACTTTTTTACGGTGAAAGAGGTCCAGCGCATGGCGTTCACCCTGGTCACAGCCGTCAACAAAGCTCTCGGTTCCTTACGTTTATCGATTCAGCTCTACGCTCAGCAAGGTTTTGTAATGTACTTTTGGGACGAGGGGACAACTTCATCTGCACAAGAGTCAAGGACACTTGCACGTTAAGGCTTTTTTCACATTAATAGCTGGCAGTCGCGGAAAAGGACGTATTGAATTTTGAGGATCGACGTTCTGTTCCTCTGCGAGGAGGTGTAGGTGCCATAAGGCAACTTTTAAATCTACTATTGATCACAATACGATCGATCTGATTAGATGGGCGATATCAAACTGATTTGAACAGTGTGCCGCTGATGTCGGCGATGAGGTGGTGAAAGTTGCAGAAGTATACAGGCCTTTCGCCGTTGTTGTTATGGTCACCAAGACCAGGACTACAATCACATATCCGATCGAGATGTTTTCAGAGCCCACTTAGCATTCAGGTCACCCAGTTAGCATTTTTGTTCGGTTTTGAGAAAGCAAAGCTTCAATTTCGTTATTGAAGAGCGCGGGTATATTCCAAACACCAACCATTAGGCACATTCGAGAACCAATTGTCGTAATCATGAGGTTAGCTACCAGCCAATGCATTGTTGACGTTTCGATAGCAATACAGTTTAAAGATTTACAGGTTGCTAGCCCACAAATTTTATACTCTCGGAAATTCAACCTCTTATGAAGCTTCAGGTATAAAAAGATCATCGAAATAGAACATTGAATGCTTATTACGGTGCATTGAAAGATGATTATGTCATGGATTTCTATCCTCTCAAAAATAACTTATTACTTCCAACTGTTGGATAGACTGGTGATCAACCTGTCTTCTTTGGGGCTCATACGTTGCTCTCAAGGAACCAAGTCCGTCGTTTGCCAAGACCATTGGTGAGCGGTAGTAGCCCCACCCTATACGATGTGACCCTACTATTAGCAAAACGCTCCGAATCTATGTTCAGAAGTCGACAAACACCACGATGTTATGCGAACCGTGCTCATTGAATAATTTACAGTCAGGGATAACTGAATGTATTCGAACGAAATATCACTAATACCTGATCGCCTCAATGAGTAAACTTGATCTTACGGTGCGACGGGGGCTATAGTAGAGCGCACCTCCTAATTCCCAAACCCACGGCAATCAAATGAGTACACCTACTAAACCAACAACAACGAGCAAAACTGACAACAACCCAACGGAGCCCTGCATAGCACCCAAGCTGGTTCATCCGGCGGAAGCACATCTCCGCAATACTGAAAACAAGGTGACTACACCAAGGAATGAAGAAGTTGCGAAATCTACCAGTGGTTGTGTAGGTCGACATTGGACTACTGAGAAGGACCAGCTAAGGTCCCTACTCAAACAGAAGTAAAAGTACATCTGAGGTCAGTATATAGGACGTCGGGAAGGAAACAGGCCTCAGTGTCGCAGGACCCAATTGGCACCTGCAGCATCTGAAGGGAAACCTGAAACCTCTATGAACTTTCATCATCGGACCCAAGAAAGCGAGGAGTGGCGGAAGCCAGCCTACAAGAAAGGAATCTTCTCAAGAAATCTAAACCCGAACTAAATAGTGGAGAAATCCCAGGTAGGCCAGGTGGCCTGCCGTTGGCTGTGCTGATGCGGTGAAGAACATTCGACTGATTATACCGCTGAAGGCATTGTCGGGGTGAATAATACTCATTCGTAAAGGGCAGGAAATCATCGAAGAGCGGTACACATGGTGACTGTCTACATTCCCCACAGCCGCAGAGATTGAGTCGAAGATACTTCCGTGCCTCATAATCACTCAAAATATAAATCTACACACGCGACTATGGAGAGTTTTTAGAAACAAGAAGGGTGGAAAAGTTACACGATGCTCACGGGAACTGCCACATCAGTAAAGGTTTGGCAGGATACCTATGCATGTGAACATGGAGAAATCAAAGAGAGATACTTCGAAAGACACATCGGGACACCTACCGAAAACCCAAAGGAAACGCGGAGGCTATAGAAACTGAAAGAGAGGAACACGTAGAGAAGTGGACCGGCTCCCCATAGACAATAGCCAGCACTAAGATGGTCTAAACCTGCGCCATGAAAAGGCTGCATCTACAGTTATTGTAAAAAAAAGGACCGAGGCAGATTTGCGGTCCGCAAAGAGGAACCGTGCAGGTTTTTTGGAATTCGTCTTGCAAAAAATCAAGAACTTCCATCATTCTTTAACGCAATTTAAAATATATATGTATGTCTTTCAGAGTTCCTGACTGAAGATACCGTACCCGAAACCCCATGGGAGAGCTCAAGAGACAAGAATAGAATCGAGATGCTTCCCAAGAGGTGACATCTGCATCCCACCGGAATAAATTGATAACAAGCAAAGCTTCGCGAAAGGGGGCTACCACTTCTTCTTGGCCACGATGCCAACACCGACAATGATATCGAGAGAGTGCTGGCAGATCTTAACAGACTCATCAAAGACACATTTGAGGCCAGCTGTTTGGCTAAGCCAATAACAAACGATGTACCCTGACGACACACAAACCTAGCCAAAACTAGAATGGAGGAGCTCAAATTTTTCGATCAGGCAAAACAAACCAGGAGCTGGCAGAGGTACAAAAGAGCATTAACGACTAATAGCAAAGCGATCAGGGGAAGTGAAACAAAACAGCTTGAGCTGTGAAGGGATCGGATTAACTACAGAAGCATCCAGGCTACATTTCCCGGGGTTCTACCCCACGGCAAGAAATAACAACACTCTGCCTGAAACCCCAACAACAGAGAAAATTGGCAGCTAGCAAAAGAGCTGAGGTCGAAAGGTAATATGGGCGGTGGGAACCTTTAAAATACTGAAGTTACCCGAAGTAGATGGCCCCAACACTACTGACAGTGACATAAAAATCAATCAACGGTTAAAATTTGACTCAGGTACTCATTCAAATACACAGTTTAAACTTGAAGTCAATCGGTTAAGATTTATTCAAGCTATGAGTTCGGCCAACTTGAAAAATGTTTTGAGAAAAACGAGTCTGAAATTTTTGGTACGTTCGCTTTGGAAAAAGAGGGGTTTAAACATTTTTCCGTCCTTAATCGTTTGAGTATGTCGTTCTTAAGGTATTTGAAACTTCTTCCAGCAAAAACAAAGCAAAAGATTGATTTTTTTAAATTTCTACAGTGGTCTAAACACGGGTCTCTCCAAAGGATGATAAGGGACGGGAAAGCCTTCTGGCATGTAACAAGGGCATGGAGACAGGCCAGAGTGGCCTTTTTCTCGAAAGCAGTTAAAAAGGACTTTTTTGCACTCTAGATTGCCCGACGTCTCTCCACCCACTGCTTGATGGCAGCCTGTGTGTCCAGCGACCCTTTCCCGAGCGTTTCCAACGCTCTTGCCATCTATTTAGAGATCTCTCCCTTTCGGCTTTCTTCGTATGCGATAAAGGAGAGATAGACTTCGTATTGTATATATTCGTCATCTAATTTGCCAAGATTTCAATGCTGCATAATCTGAGACAATCCTGAATACCGAGCACACCCTTAGGGCTATTCTTCTGTTGACTGAACCCAGTTTGTTAGCGTAAAATATGCCCTGCAATGCCTTTCACCAAACTGGATCTGCATAGAGCAGGATTGAATTCACTACTTTAGCTATGAGCATCATCCTTGCCAGCACCAGACTGGCAATGGATGCTTTGTTATAAGCATACTAAACGTGCTGCTTATAGCTGAGCTTCCCGTCTATCACCACTCCCAAGTATTTGATGGCAGACTTAGAAGTAATGATATGATTCCGAATTTGGATACGGGCATAATTTCTTTTACGCGCTTGATGGCGTTGTTTCCTCCGCAAGTATCAGATCAGAACATAACAGCACTCATCGCTTCGCCTGAATATAACTCAGCATCAATTTTGCGACTACAACCAGTGCTGTATCGTCAGCATAATCCACCACCGTGGCTTCCCCCGAAAGGGGAAAATCAAGCCCATCATTTTACATAATGTTCTATAGCAGTGGGCCCAGTACGGAACCCTATGGGACACCCGCAGAGGCAACGTACTCATGGGGTCTGTCATCAGTGTCATACCAAAGCCTCCGTTCTTGTAAACAGCTGCAGGATAGTCGAGAATACCAACGTTCGCCAGAGATTCCCGTATTAGGTTTCAGTTGGCCGAATTGAATGCATTTCTCACATCCAGGGCCACCACCACGCAACAACCCAGAATAATCTATTATAGATTACTCATTCTAGCATTTTCCCCACAGTGTCTAAAAGGCAAATAGGTCTGTAAGGGGTTGGCTCACCTGGAGGTTTGCCAGCCTTAGACAGTAGCACCAACTTCGGTCGCTGCCATTATGCAGAAAATATCCCTTCCCTGCTTCGAACAACTCAGTGAGCATGTCCAGTCTGGATTTCACGGCAAGCGCCCTATTCGGCACGCCACCCAGAACCCTACCTTTGTTATCTCCTATTTTAGCGCAGATCTCCAGCAGCTCCTCACTGGTGACTGGCGGTATTTCCGTCACATTCAGAGGCGCCGGAAGTTGTCTATGCCCTCCTCTTGCTCTTGCATTATAGGCGCGCTATTTTTGTGCCCTTGGTCGTTTCTACCTATCGCCCTCTGAGCCGCTCTTCTGGCTCGGTGACAGGCTGATCGAAGGCTGAGCAGTTCAGTATTCCACCAGTAGTTTGCTCTTCTACTTGGGAATGAGCACCTCCTAGGCATGGATGCGTCACACACTTTGGCGATGCGGGCCACATCGACCCCTCTTTGGTTGGGCTAGCCACACCTCTGTAGAGGTCTGTGCACCCACAGCTTATCTCCCTTTATTAAAGGTGTTCACATAACCTTCGTTGGCCAGAATTACGTCCAACTGTGCAAAAGCGTCTTCCACCTTGGCTTCGTAAGGGATCTGCACGAGTTAATCCTGAGCGACCCTGAAATGATTGAGATTTATTTGAATAAACCTTATTTTTTATTTAAGTCGACGCCTTCCTAAATTCCATTTAGCACTTCGGGCAATATGCCGGTAATCCCGTCCCTCTCTTCCTTCTCAATGAAAGTATCTGGGCTCCATATTGCACTTTTTGGCAATATGGCCTCTCTAACAACAGCTTCTGCATCGATCGGACCGATCAATGCCGGTGGTCCATGCTTTCGCGAAATGCCCAGGCGAAGCACTTGAAGCATCTCTTTAGAGAAATCTGGTCTCCCAGACGGTAAACAATCCATCCGATTCGAACCTTCCCGGCCGCCAATAACTTTTGCGCTGCGTCCACTGGTAATCGCAATGTGGCCGTTTGAGTATTGTCATAGGCTTTGCGCAACCTCACAATGGACTCCAACTTGAACTGTTCCATTAAGGCAGTGAAAATTTCTCCTTTGGATGCAACTCCATCCAGATCCTTGCACTGTATGTAGACCTCATGTTGACATTGTCCCCAAGTGAGTTCTTAGCTTGAGTTCAGATTTGCTCAGCTCAAACATTAGGTCACCCTTCTAGATCCTTCGAATCTTGCTGGCATTTCCGCCTAGATCTTTAAGGTTGGGGTCAGCTCTACCCTTTTGCAGTATCTCCACGTAGGACAAATTTCCCTTACTAATAATAATCGTTGGCACAACAATCCATATTGGATCAAGGCCTTGAAGTGTGTTAGAGCACTTCATTCAAGACCGTAACGGTACACCACAGTACACTGTGGGAGGCAATGTGGTCAGCATTGCGCCCGCCCGAGATTATTACCCTGATTTGACTCAGGTACTCATTCACAGCTGAGTCGACTGGTGTCCGACATCCAATCACGATAACAAATTCCTCTGCCCCCAGCGAGATTTGAACCGCGACCTTCCACTACGACAGCCCAGCGCTCTAACCACTTGAGCCATCCGGACACACTTTTGCCTTTTTCTTCGCCTTTTTCTTAACTACCTTGGTCCATTTTTCATTCCCCTTGGATTTTGCCAATTCGATTACCGGAGGTCGCACTTGGGTACCTGTTTTCTTTCTTCGGTGTTTTTAGTTCCGTTTTTCGAAACTATTTGTATGGCCTGATTTCCCAGGGAATCCACATCATTTTTCCGCACTCTCTTGTTTCGTGGCAGGTTGACCTGCCTGTGACACTGCTGCGGCAAGATTTCTACTTATCCTTGGAATTTCGTCCCTCCTGCTGCGATTTGTTGTAGAGCACTTTAATACCATATTTTTCATGGCTTGGTTCACGTTGTGCTTGTCCTTGATGAACTCGGACAACTCAAATGTTTCTGCACCAAACTGTGTGGGGGGTGATTCCTCGGGATCAGGACTCTGCCCTCCATGAGTCCTGCACAATGTGTGTGTGGTCCTAGGTTTTTTGTTGTCAAACTTGCCTACAGAAAGGTTACTAAATCGACAAGCCCACCCACACTGCTAAACTGCCGTAGAACTACCTAACCAACTGAAGAGAGAGTTTTTCCCAGTTTCTGGGGTAACAACCAAATAAAAACCAAAAAAGATAAAAAAATGAAAAAAAAAACAATTGGTAGCCCAAAAAGGGAACTCCCCGGACTCAATATTAAAATAAACGATTAGTTCTAATTATGCCTGTACTACCAGACGTTTCGTCTCAATATTATTGACACCCATGTCGTGTTTGCAGATCTATATATATAAAGGAGCGGATAATACCTGGAAACCACTCCGCTCACGTTGCTCCCAGGGCGGAGGTGAGCAGCATCTGATGAGTTGTCTATGGCCGGCAAATCTTCAACTGATAAAAGGCAAGTGTTCACTTTGAAGACCGTCCTCACTGCACTGTAAAGGAATACTTCCGAATGACACCACCGCCGAATGCGAAGTGACTATAAAATTTGTATAAGGCTTAGCTTGAACATTTTTGAAATAAACATCACCTATTATCTCACTATTGGTTTAGCCTTTCTAGGATTTATTAACGAGGCTAGCCAACACCAATAAATGTACATACCCAACCAAAGACGAATTTGAATATTCACATATAGTCAGATTCACTTGGATAAGAAGTATAGATATGTATTTATCTACTGCGTCAAGATTTCACCTCAATCACATGTTGAGAAATAATAACTGCATATGATCGCTTGCATACAGGGATTGGTCATCTTCAAGGAGCAGGCTTAATCTAAACGGTGAGATGCAGTGAAAGAAAGTACAGTAAAGGCTATCTATGTACAGGTCAGAAACTTTTAACTTACCGAGCTGCAACGTTCATTTGTTGCTAGAAACTTGCACCATTTCCTGAAAAGTTAGACAAGAAAACAGATTGAATGATAGTCAAACATGGAAGGTTAATATCTCAAACAACTTCTTTCGCAGATTTCAAACACCCCCTAAAAGCATTCGATTTGCAAAGTGTACGTTCATATTGCAGGACGTACCCTGCAGATATGTTCAATGTGCATCTGAGAAGGCTCCGTTTTGCATCAGCACTTCAGAGATCGCTTTCTGTGCAAAGGAAAATACACGCTGGAGTATGTGGTGCATGGATGGAGCTCGTGATAGAGTGCGGATTTGCATTTTTCGATTGCCTCTTCAGGTTCGATGTGATTTACTGCGTTCACATGTATGCAATTTTTTGCATCATTCTGTAGAACATCCTTTAGCATTCATTCCCATAAAGCAAAACGAATTTCAAAGTGAAAAGCGATATAAACAGTTTTCTAGACCTTTTTCCGTAGAATATTTGTATATGCGTTCAGGAAACTGCTTATGGAAAGTAACATTAAACACCATTATCCAGTAAATACAATACATATAGTAGATGTATCAATCAGGTTAACCGTAGAACAAAAGACTGAGCTAAATCTTTTTTCTAGCTCAGTCTAATCAAAAATGAAAACTAGATTGAACTACTTTTATGAAAGAGTAGGACACCATAGTCTGTAGTGAAAATTAACCGTATAGACTCGCTAATACTTAACTGTTGTTCTATAGAAATGAAAGGGGAGACGTTCTCACCATTTTGATTCCATATTTAACGCTCCTCAGTTTCTCAATTACCACCAGTGTCCTACCAGGGTAGCCTTTTTGTTTTGAATTATCAGTATTCATCGGTTCTCATGTTGTCCCAAAGTCGTCACTGAATATGTCCCCAAAAATAAAGGCAGAGAGACGTCCTTAACGTGTGCCTCCAAAATGCCCAAAACCACTGCATTCCCCAAAATGAGATGAACATATTTTCACAAAATTCCTCCAGTTCTGGTGCATAGAGATCTTTCACACGGATAAAACTACAGCTACCTTCTTTGCAGCTACTTCATATGACAGTTTCGATACTCGACCACATCTACTCGTGACTTGCTGTAGAAGATGAATGTAAGGCCCAAAACTGCGGTAATAGAAAGAAGGGTGAAATAAAGCTATTAATTCGTCATTTGCCCACCACTGGGGCAAACTATGAGTTAGCGTGGGAGATCCTGAGCAATCATATCGCGAATCAACGATGAAGGTTAACATCATTATTAGACAAGCTGTTACAGTAACCGACGACCACAACGGGGTCACCAAGTTCGGTCAAGAAACTACAAATAGGCTACCGGCCTATATGATGACAACACCACAATGGCCAAACTGACCATAAAAGGTCAACAGGGAACTAAGGAGTTTTCTTCGTACTCTGCTTATTTCCCTTATGACACAGACGAAATTCCCAGTGGAAGATTCATCAGACTTATCCAATACACCGATAGTAAAGACATAGAGATAAAAGCAGAATGTGATGTTAAATAATAATAATAATCGTTGGTGCAAAAATCCATATTGGATCAGGGCCTTGAAGTGTGTTAGAGCGCTTCATTCAAGATCGTAACGGTACACTACAGTATACTGTAGGAGACAATGTGGTCAGCATTGCGCTCGCCCGAGATTATTACCCTGATTTGACTCAGGTACTTATTCACAGCTGAGTCGACTGGTATCCGACGTCAAATCACGATACAAATCCCGGTACCACCAGTGAGATTTGAACCGCGACCTTCCGTACGAGAGCCTTGTGCTCTAACTACTGATGTTAAAGTCTTTATGCTGGTGAAGTTCCAACATCAACGCGAGAGAATCGAGACTATTATAGAATATCGTAGGAACCGAACTGCAAATCCTCAATTTAGATAATGGACCCACTTTCTTCAACGAGGTCAGGCGGGAGAGCATCAACATCACGGTGTTGTCGTCTGTCATTGCGGCTCTTGTCGGAGAGTGGATAGTACCAAACGATACCACGCTCTTGGATCACAGACACATTGATTTCGTAATGGGCATGGATCCACCTCCAACCACTCCACTTCGGAGCCCATAGAAGACAAATTGAGTGACCAACAAAAGAGAACTGAGCGCCAGAGCTATGATATTTTGGAGGCACATCAAATCCACTCAATACGCTCAAGAAAGGAAACACAACTCGGAAAATGGCACCTAAATCAAGTTGTGAAATCTGAATTCTGATCTCGAAGCCTGTAAAGAAAAGCATAAGTTCGGCGAAACGATCATAATGGAGACGGTTTTGGAAAAAGACTAACTCTCTTGAGGCAACCTAAAAGCGGAATCCGATCCCTGTCAAAGAACGTAGCCAGCAGCTGAGTTGTCTACGTTCATGGAGCATAAAGCAATGAAGAACGGCAGGCCATTTACTTCAAGTGCGCTTCCGAGGCAGCTCCCAAAGTCTCAGCTGAGGGCCGGTAGATGCATACGGCCCTCAACCGAGAAACTGGACTCTACTACTTATATCCCAACTAACTGGCGAAGGTGCACTTCCAAACGATCAGTTTAACTTCTTTTCTACCGAAATGGACAGACTGGACAGACCTCTAGATCCGTTCATAAGGAATACATACTCATGTATTCCTAGGTAAACTACCTACCAGAAATTAAAATCCACGATGACAGTATTGCAAAAACTCACGCAAAAATTAAGAAGGCGATGTCCGAAAAAAATATGTCTCAGGCACATTCATTGACATCTAAGGTACCTTTAGTTATGCCCCGCCGTGGCAATTTGCGGCGCGTCGTAACAGCATGGAATCAATCCACTATTCATCAGTTAGACCCTTCACTTACTGAAGTGGAGAAAGATCCACATATTGGACGGACAAAAGTATGTCGAGGCAGGATGTCTTAGGAGCTGCCACCAAAAGAGGTTGTCTTTCCCCTGTAATAGCGCTTTTTAATGGATGTCCTGCTATGATTCCTGGAGGACGAAAAGATCCTTGCGCAATCATTTACCAACGATCTAACCGTAATAATTATCTGCAAGTTTACGGACATAGTATGTGACCGCTTGAATGCAACTCTGCATGTAATCCACAGTTGGTACCTTCGTAGCGGACTTGCGTAGACGCTAGGAAAACTGGACTAGTTATATCCAATAAGAACGCTAGGTGGGGCAGTTACTCGCTAGCTATCTTATCGGAGGTGGAAATCCAGCTTGTACAAACATACCAGTATTTAGTAGTGCATCTCCAGGGATAATATCGGAAACCTTGCAGATTACCCTCGTGCTGCAAGACTACGATAGGAAAGAACTGACGACTTTCACTACCACGGATACATATATACTTCCATAATAAAACCATTTTTGTGTATCATTTATCGCTTGGTGGCCGAGACTGAACTTTGCTGGCAGCAGGAACTGTGTAGCACAAATTCAAAAGCTCGGTTCCTGAAGTATTACTAGAGCAATGAGTATTACACCAACCGCGGAACTGAAAGCTATTCTAAATATACTCACCGCTCACTCGGAGATGAAATGGAAACCAGCTAACGGTACACATATGCTTCATACCGTTGGCGGGTGGAAAGGTGGCAAATCATATGGTCATGTTTCCATCTATAAATTCCTTGGCAAGCAGAACAAGAAAGGAAATGCGAATTGCAATTTACGTGTACCGTCAAAAGGCTAGTTAACGGATGCTTCAATTTAAAACCGGCTTTCCATGTCCGGATAGCTGCGTGATTAGGGCACAAGGCTGTCGTATCAAAGGTCGCGATTTAAATCTCAATAGTGGCAGTGGAATTTGTAACGTGGTTTGTCGTCGGATACCAACCGACTCAGCTGTGGATGAGTACCTGAGTCCAATCAGGGTAATAATCTCGGGCGAACGCTATGCTCACCACATTGCCTCCTACAGGCTCTCCTGTAATGTACCGTCACGGTCCTGAATAAAGTGCTCTAACACATTTCAAGGCCTGGTCCAATTGGATTGTTGCGCCAACGATCATTATTATTTCCGGCAAGAGCCTGAATCTCTTGTAGTATACGTGGACGCTGCAACCAAGCGCTTTCTCCTATTTGGCAAGGACCTAAATCTCAGGGATGAGTAACAAAACTTCATGCACGAATTCTACTAGCTGGGGCATATGTCGGAAATCAATCTAAATTCAATCCCGAAGTGTCAATCTTTCCAGTCACAAGACAGTGTGCAGAGGTAGCAGAGAATGATAGAAAATTCCAGCTTATAGCATGGCGAAATTATTCAAGTGAAGGGGTGAGATTGAACCAGCTAAATATCGTTACGTACAGAACATCATCAGTGTCTATTTAGATACCCAAGAATCCCTGGCGAATTACAGTTAGAATGGTAATAATATCGCCATATTAAGCAAGAACTGGGCAAAATTAAGATCGGAAGTAGGGTACCCAAAAACACGCAATTAAATGCTTTCGTAAATGCATCAGAAAAGGCTTACGGATGGTGTATGTTCGAGCGACCTACACAGAAGGAAACTGCACGGTATATATGTATCCTTTGTGCCAAATCTAGAGTAGCACCACTGAAGCATCGTTCTGCCCAGATTAGAGCTCTGTGCAGTCAACCTAGTTGCATATTTGATTCAGCGGCTGAAGCGCGGTCTTAAAATACTCGAGGAGACATGTTTTTATCGGGCATATTCCGATATCGTCCTGCACTAGCTCCATGCCGAAGCATCTTCATTTTAAATTTTCGTGGAGAATCGAGTTGCATCCATACAACAACTACCCAGTGGAGGCATGTTCATTCCAAACAAAATACAGTAGCCCAAGAGAAATCATGTCCCAAAAGCTTGGCTTCCATATAACTCAATATTCTCGCAGCACTAACATAGATCTGGAGAAGAAGCTAATGAAGTTAGTATACAACGTATGATGAGCTTCACCGTGAACACTTATATGCGGGCGTCGATTTAGTCGGTCCAAACTGAAGGAACTAAGGATAGTGCATATACAGCAACCAGGTAAAGAACCGGCTTCTCCTGCCCAGAGGGAAACGATTTTCATTTTATACCCCCTCGATCACTACACTTTGGCGTATATTATGTTTGTTATGGAAAAGCATTTCGCCGGCATCACTCAGGTATGAGCAAAAGGAAGCCATCACAATCGAAGTCCAATTATTAGCAGACGAAAACTACTTAATAGCCACAACTTAAGGACATTTCTTAATTGGCGAAGCTATGACCTATACCCTTGATGCAGTAAAAGTAAAGGTAGGTCTACCAACATAAAAGATGAAAGGAGCTGCATGACATAAAACAAAAGTTTTGGTATCTTTGGTCTTCTGAATATTTATCTATGATACAAATAGAAACGTTAAGCTTGAGAGAATTTCATCACATGAAACTTCAGTTTCGAGAAAGAAAAGAAGGTAGTTCTTACGCTCACCCATTATCTTACTACTCAGGGCTTTTTCTACCACTATTCTCAAACCAGCACAAATCACACCGCTTCCAAATCCGCCCGGTATATGCAAGTACTTCGGGATGTGTGAGACCAACAAACTGTCAAAGAAGCAATTTATGAACACACGTTGCAGTTTTCCCATCGTACAACAATTCAAGCAATCACAACAAGGAGGCGCGAGGACCCCTAAACCTAGCCCGTAATATATCCAATCTACTATTCGGGGTGTCAGACTGAGACTGTGCGATTTGGATGGCAACAATCATTAACCTTTTAAAGGGGGGCATAGATCAGATTTTCTCTCTGCGGCAAGCGATGGAAAAACTGTTAGAATATGGACAACAGTTGCATCATATCTTCATCGACTTTAAAGCCGCCTATGATAGCATAGCCAGGGTAAAACTGTACACGGCCATGAGGGAATTCGGTATCCCGACAAAATTAATAAGACTGACTAGGCTGACCCTCACCAATGTGCGAGGCCAGATAAAAGCAGCAGGATCACTCTCAAGACCATTCGACATCAACAACGGATAGGAGGATAGGAGAATACAACTTTGAGACCGTTGACAATTTCTCCTATCTAGGGTCGAAAATCACAACCGATAACAGCTACGATGATCAAATCTGCGCACGGTTGTTGTCAGCCAACAGAGCCCATTTCAGCTTACAAAGACTGTTCCGCTCGAAACGTCTCACCATAAGGTCAAAGCTCTTACTGTACAAGGCTATGATCTTGCCAGTCCTTATGTATTCCTCGGAAACTTGGGTTCTTAGCAAGAAAAATTGCGAACTCTTGGCCGCGTTCGAGAGAAGAATCCTCCGAAGAATTGTAGGCCCCCTACATGAGGATGAACCATTCCGTAGCCTACACAATGACGAAATCTATGAGCGATACCATGACCGTCCCGTTGTGGATAAAATCCGGCTCTATTGAGCGGTAGGGGGTCACTTAATCCGTATGGATGTGGATGATCCCACCCAGAAAGTCTATAAGGGTAATATCTATGGTAGAAAAAGAAGATGAGGCAGACCCTGCCTAAGATGGAGCGATGGCGTAGGTCAGGACGCCAGACAGCTTTTACGGATATCGAACTGGTGGACCTCGGCGCAAAACCGGGGTCTGGAGTTCCTTATTAAGGCAGGCCTAGACCCGATACCGGTTGTTGCGCCGTTGATGATGATGAAAGGGGGGCATACACGTTGTTACAAAAATACGATATGTGTATGAATTGTAACCAGGATAAAAATCGCCTTGCAAAATCTGGTCCTAAGCCGGTCCAGCCTAAACAAGATTTTTGTTTAGTAATTGAGAGAGTTCTTACTCCACTTAATGGCAGACCGGACCCTTTGGGGAGCAACATGCTTCCACGGTTGTAGTCCACGGACCCCGCATTCTTGGACAAATGACTTGCGGCTTCAGCCAGGGCAGGGGCAAATTATTTGCCGCTGATTCTCCTCTGCCTTCTCCTCTGGGTAGGTAGTTAATTTGTCGGCACCCCCTCCTGGATTCAAACACCACCTTTTGAGATTTCGTTTTGTTGTTCCTTTTCCCCCTTTTAACAGCAATATTTTAGCTGCCACAAAATTTTCTACAAAAGCTATAGAATCTATAGTCCCGAAAATTGCTGGTTTTATAGGAGGCATGTAAGTCATTTAAAGAGTAGATATTGAGGATCCCTTCAATAAGATCCACATACGTATCGGAAGGGATACAGCATATTTTTTTCCAATTATGATCATTTTGGTGGTGTGAGTGGGCCATGAGAATGAATACTTCGTTGTCAGTAGCTACACATTTAACTAAAAACTAGATATCTAAAGTATATTTAGATTTCGTTTTTTCTAGTTCCCTAAATTCCAAATGACATTACACCTACATGCGATATTTTTCCACCTGCTTCTCACTCAAATTACTTTTTATTATATTTCCACTACTTGGTAGGTAATTTGTGGGCAGTCGGATTATTTATAGATGCAATAGATAACTTTTGCTAAACTAAAACCTGACTGCTCGCCTTTGGATGAACAAAAAGCTTATCATTACTAAAAATAAATGCCGCATGCCTTCCTTAGGCAGGCATGATTTCTAAATCTGCACTCCCCCAAGCCCATGGACGCTTCATGAGTTCCAGGAAAAGGAATAATCAAAAAAGATACATTACAGACGGCTTCTGCGACTACCAGCAAGGCTGGATATTAGCATCTTTGTAAACATGATATTTATATCGCAAACAATTTCACTCGCTTTCTATGAGCATTTAGCAGCGGATAAAGTCAATATTCATTCCTTCAGCGACAACAACGAGTAGTCTCGTGCTAATCCTCAGAAAACGTCAAGGTCTCTGGAGTACTTATTCATCTGAAGAGTGAATGGGTGGAGACATGAAAACAGGAAAACAACGCGTGCTTTCCGCTTTGCTTCTGAACAAGCAGGAGTCAGTAGTTGCAATGCTCTTGTAAGTGAATATATCCGAGAAAATTCTAAGCAATTGAGCCGCTGACGTACGGAAAATCCAGGAGCATCATGTTATTTCACCTGGAATTGCTACCAGGTGGCTAAGAAATGGGGAATTGACTTTCAACACGGGCGAGTAAGAGCTTTGTTTACGACTTGGCTTGGATATGATACGAATAGTGATTTAGTCTAGTCTGGTGGAGGATTTTCAAGGAGTCTGCCACTTTAGAAGTTTAGGAGGAGTTACTTGAAAGTTTAAATTAATTTTCCTTCTGGTATAGAACGATTTATGTATTCAATGGAAAGGTCATTTAGTCGAAAGCAGTTGAAACTTGACTTAGAGGGGCATACGATTTGATTGATACCACTTAAGAGTTTGGAAAACAACGAAGTTTCCGTCGATTGGGTGTGATGAAAGATTTCCATAAAATAAGTTTTCTGTATTCGAGATTCAATCTAAAGACTTTGTGGAGGAATTAGATTGCGCGAAACCCATTTAATGCTGCTTCTGCATCACGCTTGGGAACAGAGTGGTAGCTCAAATAGTACTTGATTTTGTGGTTATTCCATTTTTAAGGTTTTGTGTGAAACAAAACCTTACTAAAATCGGTTCAATGTCTGCCCGTCGATCTGTATGCCCGTTCGTCTGTCCGTCTGTCATACCAAATTTACTGCTAAACGGCTGGAGCTATCTTCACGGAATTTGATCTGTGAACCGCTACACTTGCAACGAGTTGCATCATTTTGTGTTATCTTTAAGAATACGGTCATGTGGAGTATCAAATGAAATTAGTACTTTTCGAAACTGATCTTATTTCTAATATAAAGAAGTGAGGGCTCATTCTCAGAAACGATCCAACCAAAAAATTTGAGAAAATTCATAATGGTGCATCTATATGAAATGTATGCCTCAAAACACATATCATTCGAATATTTGCTCAATAAAGTTAATAATACCATATTAATATCTTATAGAAATTTACCCGAAAACCCGCCTTAATTTCATCCTAGAAGTACATTGGCATTGGTATTAGGGATAATATAAGGCATCACCTTGGGCAATTTGAATGAAATTCCACTACTGTTAACAAATGGAACCCTCTTTTGTAAAGACGTCCGATATTTCGAGAGAGAAATAGAGTTCAAACGGGTAGGTGCGACCTTAAGGCCTTCTCTTGAATGTGATACACAACCAGCCTCTGAAGGTATTTCAGTGAAAGTGGTGTTAGCTGATTTGTCTGAAGTTCTTTGGATTTGAATAGCATCTTCTCCAGGATCAGGTATGAAGACTACCATACCGTTCTGCTAAGACAGTCAGACAAACAAGATGTTTCTTAAATATCGACCTGAGTGCTCTGAAAATCATCCATACCGCATACTTTGAAGCGTTCAGCTTTAACTTTTACATTGGTAGCCACCGCACTCGTAGTGTACCAACTCCCCTTACTACCTTTCCGTGTTAAAAGGTCTGCAGAAACCGACAATTCTTTCCCTCCTGCTTCTCTCACCTGTCCTCCCGGATGGGATACTTCCAAGAGAATCTGTACAGGTCTGGATTGAAATTTCCATCAAAGAGAGTGCAGCTTGGTCTACTCATCCCTTTTAAGAACTTTACACATCCTTGAAGTCTCTTTTGCTTTCCAGTTTCTCCCAGTATACTCGAATGGAGTCTGTTTCTAACAAACCTCTTTTATTCACACTATGGCTTCCAAAACGTTCTGATTCCTCCCACAAGCACAATTCAGAAGTTGTCTGGTTGATTTTCTGCGTTTTTGCAGTTCTCGATTCCACCAGGGAATCACTTTACCACGTTTTCCTCAAGTAATAGGGAAAGACTATTCAAAGCGCTCTAAAAGTATCCGGTTTAGAGTTTCCAATTAATCACCAAAAAAGTCCTCAGTCTCCTAGGGAGCCCCACATTGTTGCAAGAAGTTTATTGGACTTTATCCAATCTTTTTCCATAGATTCCTTCTTTGGATTATAGTCTGTTTGCCTACAGTAGCCAGAATATACTCTAAGTGACGCTGAACTGTGAGTATGACTTTGTCTAGCACTCGCCCGTCTCTAATTAACTCTAACATCTTCGAAGTGGAAACAATTAGGTCGATTACTTCACTTCTATGTGGACCCACGAATATAGCGACGCATCCTGCGTTCGCGATCATTAAAAAAGCTGAAGTGAAAAAATTAAATAGTTTCTCTCCTATCGGATTGCAGTTGCTACTGCGCCGACAAATATGTTGAGCGTTTGCATCACAATTTATTAAGTTCTCTCTTGTTTTCAGGGAGAATTAGTCAAGTTTCCTTTTTGGCTTGCAGCGCCGAAAAAACTGATTGTAAGCTTTTCAATGACGTGGAGAACATTCCATCCAAAGATTTTCACGTGGAGAAACATGCACTTCTGGTAAGGCGTCGGAAATCTCTGCCTTGATCGCGCCGTAATTGCTCGAATTCGCGGATGTATTCGAAGTCAGTGACTCCTTACCATTTAGGAGGTTAAAATGCGCTGCTTCCATTTTCATGAGTCAGACATG
This sequence comes from Hermetia illucens, assembly GCF_905115235.1. Classification (NCBI taxonomy): domain Eukaryota; kingdom Metazoa; phylum Arthropoda; class Insecta; order Diptera; family Stratiomyidae; genus Hermetia; species Hermetia illucens. The sequence goes on from NC_051849.1 coordinate 158,514,209, forward strand.
CATTAGAGAAGCCCTTTGAGACAAATCTGCGATACTTCTTTAGACAAGTGATATACATAGCTACAGGCTTTACTTCCCCCCACCTTACATATATAATATATTGTAGTGTTGACAAACCTGCTCTAATACGGAAGCAGATCTATGCGGAGTTGACACCCTGAACCTGGAATAGTGCCCATCCGATGACAGAGGAAAGCGTTGCGAAAAAAGACAAAACTCTTTGGGAATAATAACACTGGTGCGACAAAATACACATCTGGTGCAAAGTGACGGAACCCTCCACAGTCACCTAGACGCAGAAGTCTCTTCAGTTATCATTATGAACGGCGCAACAACCAGTATCCGGTATAGGTCTACCTTAGTAGGGAAAACCAGACATCTTACCTTTTGTCGAGCTCCTCCAATTCTATATCTCATAAATTTTCTGGCTCCCTGGTCTACACCATCGCCTCATCTCAGGCCTCGTCTTCTTTTTCTACGTTAGATATTGCCCTTATTGACTTCTTGGACTGGATCGTCGTCACCCATATGAATCAAATGATCCGCCCACCGCAACCTTTCGAGTCAGATTTTATCTACAACCAGGTGGTCATGGTATCGCTCATAAGTTTCGTCGTTATGCAGCCTACGGCCAAAAATTCTATGGAGAATTCTTCTCTCGAAGACCACCAAGAGTTCGCAATTTTTCTTGTTAAGAACCAAGTCTTTGAGGAGTACATGAAGACTACAAAATCATTTTCTTGCACAATACGACCCTTGACACAATGGTGAACGTTTTTGTAAGCTGAAATAGGCTCTATTGGCTGTCAACAACCGTGCGCGGATTTCATCGTCATAGCTGTTATCAGTTGCGATTTTCGACCCTAGATAGGAAAAATTATCAACGGCCTCAAAGTTGTAGTTCCTTGACTGTTCTTGTTTGATCAGTGCCATTTGATGTTGTTGATTCTTTCGTTTTTGATGCTGACGTTGCCATCATGTACCTCGTCTTGCCTTCTTTATTGTGCATCCCAATAACTCGCGCCCATCACCTCCTGCCCAATCTGGTTGAAGGTAGGCTCCACATCTCGGGTTGTTCTTCTCATAATGTCAATATGGTCAGCATAGGCCAATAGTTGGGTGGACTTGTAGATGATGTAGAGCATCCCTTAAACCTTTGCTGATGTGGCTGATCTCAAGAGTGATCCTGCTATTTTTATCTGGCCTCGCACATTTGTCAGGGTCAGCCTAATCAGTCTTATCAATTTCGTCGAGATACCGAATTCTCTCATGGCCGTGTGCTGCTTTTCCCTGAGTATGCTATTATATACGACCTGAAGTCGATGAAAAGATGATGCAACTGGTGGCCATATTCCAGCAGCTTTCCATCGCTTGCCACAGAGAGAAAATCTGATCTGTTGCTGATTTCACTAGAGTGAAGCCTCTTTGTTATGGTCCAATGATTTTGTTGCTTATTGGACTATCCGATCTAACAGAAAAGTGGAAAATATCTTATAGATAGCACCCAGAAACGTTATACCTCTATTATTTGCTGCACTGCGTGACATCCCCTTTTTAAGGTTTTGTGTAAAACAACTTGAGTTACACTATTCTAAGTCGAATTTATGGCGGAACTCCATACATGTAAAGGGGAGGTGTGGAGTATCAAATGAAAGGTCTCGATTAGTACTTTCCGAAACCGTTATTAGTTCTGACATTTGGTGAGGTGTAATTTGTAATTGAACAGACCCAATTTTCAGAAACTACTCAATTGAAAAATTTGAAAAAAATCACGAGGCCGCCACTGTATGATGCCTAGGCTCCGAAATACCGTCCATACCGATATCCTTTCGAATAAAGCTAATAAAACTATGTTACTGTATTTTTTTAGTAATTGACTGCAAAAAAGCCCATAAGTTTATCCTAGCACCACGAACGTAGTTGTAATGTAGACTATAATATGGAGCATGATCCTACCAAGTTTGATGGAAATGGGACTATTACTAACAAAACTAATAGGTCGAAATTGTTGTTTCTTTGCAAATTCAATGTCAATATTACCCGAAAGTGGATACTCTCACACAATATATGCATATATTACGTGCTAAGTACTAAAGGGGCAAATGCACCCTCAAATGCCTTTCTAAAAGGAATACACGAAACCTTTCATACCTAAAGCATCCAGGTTCCGGTGTCCCGACTTGCTTATGTATCGCATTCACCACTTGGTGTAGTTGGTCGCCTCCATATTTAACCAATTCAGCTGTAATTCCATCGGTTCCTGGCGACTTATGGTTTTTAAGCCGATGAATTGCACGAATTGTTTCTTCCATGCTTATTGGTGGCAGCATTTGTCCTCAGTTGGCGCGACAATTCGCCGATATTCGAATTCATCAAAATACTCAACCCATCGCTCCAATATGTCCATAAGGTCGAAAATAATATTTTCCCCTTTGTCTCGACATACTGAACAACTGAAATGTATAAGGCTTCATCCTCGTGACTTATTGGTAAAACTTCTGCGCTTGATGCGGCTGCTCCCTGTATTTCTCGAGTTGACAGACTTCTTCTCTGTTTGTGAAGTCGCTTCTCTACTCGAGGGAGTTAGTGATAGGCCTGTGCGTATGCCCGCGCTCTTTGAGATTATAACATTGCCTGATATGTAGCATTCTTCCGTTCCTAGCTTACATTCATCGTCGAACCAGCCATTCCAAATTTTTCGCGTCTATACCCTTCTTCAGGTGGTTGTGGAAATTATTGGGGGTAGTGTTTCCCGGAGCTCGTTCTTCTGCTTCGTAGAAGGTATCTCTCTCCAAATTTACTGTCTTTTCCGCGAAAACGTTAGTGTTAATGTGGCTTATATTTCGGAATTTGCAACCGCAGAGTGCTTAGGTTTTTTTAGCTGACTAGGAGACCTACTCTGAGGATATGGCTGGATGACAACTATAATATATGGTGTAGTGGCTCTTCTCCAGGAAACCGGTCCCTGTCCGGCGTATCTTTTGTATCACTGTTACATCTGCCTTATATTGGGGCAGGGCATCAGTTAGTTGCTGGACAGCATTCGGTTTGTAGGTTCCGCGAAAAAATACGCCAATCGTTTGTCGGTTTTCGTTCCCGAGTCAATCGTTCTAAAATCCGTCCAGTCCGTGTAGGGTTGTCAGCCCTACAGCATCCATCGTGGGAACCAATCCACGTTTCGCCCTAAGACGTATACTAGCCTTTAACCGCTAGTAGAATTAGCGGCAGTTTTTCATGACATATTAAACTACGCTTATGTTTCTTTCGGTAGCCCGCAGTCACTTCTTTCGAATTTACCCCCCTTTTCTGATAGAGACAGTTTGCCTCATTCGCTAGTAGATCCAAGGGAACCATTCCCGCCACACACACACTGCCTCATGTGATAACGTCCTGTATGCACTGCACACCCTCAGCACAATTGGCTGGCATGCCGAACTCACCCTTCCCTGGTTCACTGCATTATCCAGTGCTCACGCGCAAGCAGGTGCCGCGTATAACAGGAGCACTTCTGCAATAAGCAGCCGGCGAGATTTTAACCCTCCAATATTAAGCAGCGGCATGATAGAGATGAGCTAGCCTTTGCTGATTTTTCGCGAGCGTAGTCCAGGTGCTCCTTGAAGCTCAACTTGCAATCTATCATTATCCACAGGTATCTAATGAACAATTTTGAAACGACCTCGTGACAGTGTTGTTTTTCCTGCGATTGGTTATAAGAACCGCCTCCATCATATTTTTCGCACGACCAGTTTCACCATTTGGAGCCATGCTATGATGGCATGATTGAATTGCACACATTTCCACTGGTGGTGTTTCGCAACTGCTACACTACCAGGTCGTCTGCAAAACCAATCAATGTTGCCTCCTTTGCCATGCGAAGGTCGAGCACTCCGGCATACATTATGTTCGACAGCAGGAACCCCAGTACAGAACCTTGGGAAACACTTACTATCGCAACATATTCCTTCGCCCGTCGTCGATCTCTCCGAGAGACAACTCTCGATTATCCGAGCTAAGTAGCTAGGGACACCCAGTTTAACCAGGGTGCCCTTAATCCAACCACAGCTGACCGAGTTAAAGGCATTCCTGATATCCAGCGTCACCACCGCGCAGCACTTACCAACGGCCGATGGCTCCGTAACCGGGTCTACGACCGTTGCAATGGCATCGACCGTGGACCACGCTCTGTGAAGCCCATACTGCCGCTCCGATAGACCACCAGCTAGTTCGACGAACGGAAGCAGCCTCTCCAATATCTTCCCCATAGTAGTTACAAGACAGACAGGGCGATATGAAGAGGGTGCGCCAGGTGGTTTTTGGGGTTTCGACAGCAGAACCAAGCTCTGCATTTTCGACTGCCTTCAATTCGTCTACAAAACTCCGGTAGTTCCTCCTCAGTCACCACGAGAATTGAAAAGACGTCGTATTGAACCGTTTTATGTGATCCACTTTCTTCCTATTGTTGGAAAAAGATTGCGATTATTGTGAACAAGAGTGGCGGGGACAATTTTTGTCCACGAATCTTGTTCATTACAGCCTTGTAATCAGCACCCCACGGGTTCGTATTTGCTCAAAGGCACACTTACTTGTAGCAATTCCGCTTACTTCCATCCGTATAGCTTTCATAAGGCTACTTCGAAGATCGCAGTATTCCTTCTCCAACTGCCCATGTTCTGGTTTCCCTCTAGTCTCGCGATTTCTTGGTTCCACCAGTAATTTAGTTTCCTACTGTAATGGGAATTGCGTCGTGGCATTGTCGAACCCTAGGCCTCAGTTATCCGTTGGCACAATTGACTCACCGCCGTTCCTTTCGGGTCGTAGCCTCCTTCTAAAGCCGCCAGCAAATGTTTCTTCCTCCAAAGCACCAGTGCACACCCAAATATTCTGGTTTTTCCACTTTTGTTGTTCACTCGACTGTCACCTCCCCTGTTCCTTATGTCGAAAAAGATGGTTTGATGGTCACTGTGGGTGTAGTGTCCGCTCACATGCCAGACTATCCCTCTCACCAACGAGGTATTGAGGTAAGCCAAATCGACGATAGAGCCTAGTTCTTTGCTTCGGAAGATGGGCACACATCCAACGTTAGCTAATACGATATCCAGCTCCGCGAAGGTTTCAAGCAGGATTTGGCCCCTAGGGTTCGTTACTTGATTTCACCAGTCTAAGACCCCGCATTTCAATCGCGGACAATGATTTTGGGGCTGTGGTCTCTAGCCCCCAACACCAAGCCAGCAGGCATCTCCTCACATTGCGCTAATGTTGCACTAGGAGGAGCATAACAGCTATAAACATGGACGCCGTTGACTTTTGCCCATACAAAGCTGGCTCCTGGGAATGCAATTAGCCGCGTTTCCCGATGAGTCTTTCACCCAAGTAGCACTAATGTAATTTCGATAAGGTCCAAATATTATCCCTCCGTCCACATTCGACTCTCAAATGGTTTGCGAGAGCAAGTCTTGAGCTGCCCCGCAATGGTTAAGGTTGGTTTGTATCAACCTTATTTAGCCTTACGATTCAGCTCCCTTCTATATGCCGGGCACCAACCACCACCTGTAGTGCGCCGGTCGTCCATGACCTTCCTTCCTTTGCACAACGTGCATCGTGGATCTCCCGTGCAATCTTTGATCAATCTCCACACTTCCTGCAATTTCTCGATCTATCGTGCTCACTAGTACATGCTGCCGCAAAGTTTCCGACATCGAAGCATCTCAAGCATCTCTGGAGAAATATTCTTATCTAGCCCACGTTAATAAGTTTATTAGTCGATTCCAGCGGCAAGCTGATAATAGCGGTCTCTGTGCCTCCATATGCCTTTTGATAGCATTTTCTTCTATTTCGCTAAGGTTAAATTGCACCCTTATTGTAGCACAGATATCCTCTCGTAGTGTGACCTCAACTAGGTCTCTGCACTCGATTACTATCTGTTGCTTTCCAGCTTTCACATCTCCGCAAACTATCCACTGTCTTCTTCCAGATTTGCTTAGTTCCAGCATCAGATCAGATGTGAATATATAATGTGTAGGAAATTGTTAGCCAGGAACACCGAAGCATTTATTAAGCAAAATAATGCCCTTTTCAATTCTGCAAATCTTCAAAGACAAAGCGTCTAAATAAATGTTAAATGCCAAACAATTCCAAGCAAAAGCTAAAAGATATGAAAGTCATCTCCATGAGAAAATTTGTTTCTTTCTGCCCGAGTTGATTTTCTAGCCAATATCCCCAATAAAGTAAGCCAAAATCCAAACACCAATTTGAGCACAAGTGGGCGTGTTTCGTAATATAAAGCGATCTATCATTATTACCTTCAGCTCGTAAATATACCGCGCTTTGATCGTATTTGGAATTTGCAGGAATTGGTAAGGATCAAATGTGAAATAATCAGATTTCCGGGAAGACAAGCGAATATTCCGGATGAATATGATAATAACCGAATTTCTTGAAATTCACTCAAGTGATGTTGAGTGCAATCGTTTTGGAAATACAATTACTTTCCATGGTTTGTATTTTGAATGTTTTCCTGACTTTATGCTGGCATAGCCCACGCTTAATGCTTTCGAAATTATTTAATAATATCCCCTGCAATTTATCACATCCTCGATAGTAATAACTTCCATTAAAGTTGCTTTGTGTGTCGTAACGTAAACGCTGACTTTTGTTGTTAATCCGAGCGCGAAAAACAAGGAGCAGCGAAAAATTAAATATAAACCATCCTGCAATGAAATTTAACGTCCAGAGGAGAAGAAAAAAAATTGAAACAAGAACCGTGGAAATGTCCGCACTGTGCTCCTGAGCGCCAAGGATCGCTGCAACATCCACTGGCCGTGTATATAATAATCATTCGCTTCAACGTTTTCCATTCGATGAAATATTCAACCAAGTTTTCGAATAAAATTGTTTTTCCTTTTACGAGTATGTTTCTTGTGCTTTTTCGTCCCTTTTGAAATTGCCATTGCGAACGCGGCATTCGCATCCGTAGCGGAACGTTTTGTTGGTCTGGAAAAAAGTTTTATTGCTGGGTATCAAGTGATTTAACTGAATTTCGAAGGACTTTGAAATACGATTGAAAGGATATCCGATACGCAGGGGAACAGGATAAACAGACGCTGTAATTCTTGGACGACAGACGACTTTATCTCAGATGAAATTGGCTCAATAAGGTCGCCTCCTTGAATGGAATAAGTAATATCGATCCCACAGTGCGGCTGGTAACCGCTATTCAGGCGCAAGGTGTAATGAAACGAAAACTTTACAGTCTGCTGACTGAAAAATTATCAAATTGATAGCAAAAGGAGCTGGTTAATCATTTCGTTTGTTATTCTGAGTGCAATTGCATGATTGGATCCCCTTGCTTTCCCTAAATTGCAGACAAATGTGATTGTGCTCTGAATTTGCCAATTTCCTATGGTCCCTGAAATATACAGTAAAATTTTGGACGGATGGCACCCACTTTCCCTACCCTACTAATGCATACTCACTTGCTGGAATTATACATACAGCTACTGATCCATTTCGTTCATTTATGAATTTTGCTATCATAAAAATTCGTCCTAGCAGGGATATTATAACATTTTATGTGTGTTTTTGTATGCCAACTCCTACCTAGCTTCCACCAAAGTAGCAGACATAGCCAAAATCAGACATTCCAGAATCTGGGCGGTCGTCATTGGCGGTATGGGAACTTTTACCATTGGAGAAAGTTATTCAAGAAACATTGAAGCAACAAAACAACATCAGATTAACAGCAACAACTACAGCAAAAACCAAATCATCCGCGGCATGGAAAATCGTAAAAACTCTCCTGAAAAAGTGTCGGGAAACTTAGAATGAACGTCGCTGAGCATCCCAGCAATGTACACTTAGGCGAATTTTTTATTGTAAAAGTTTTCAGCATTTTTCCTTACGGTTTTCCAGAGTCTCGGCTCGGTCATAAAGCAACGCGAGATCATAATTTTAAGAATGATGAGCGCCAATGGATAAAATAAAGATAAACATAAACAATGCAAAAAAGTGTGATCCAGATAAATAGATAAAAGACGAAACAAGGATAAAAAATGTTGAAAGCACTTTCGTCTTCCGATGCGACTTGAATGTTTTTGGTAGACACTAACTTTGTTGCGTGGATATTGCACTTCGCTAAGTGGATTCAAAATTGTCTGGCACATCCCTGAAGTCAATAGCGATTCCTATCTCTCTGTCTTGCTTCCAATTAACCACCGATAAATGTCTGAAATAATTCAAATCAAGCGAACTTTCATGCAATTCAATCCACAATTGCTCGAAATTTATTTCAAACTCTACAGATTCCGTATCTTTCGTTAACATGCACACAGATTGCCCTTTAACTCTAGCTTCATATGCTTTGTCGGGATTTTATTCATTACTGATCAGCTTCCACCAGATACCGGATGATTTACAAAAGGCCCAAATATGACTATGTGCAAGTGTGTTCAACTTGTTGTGCATGCTATGAATAAAGGATGGTAAGCCCAAAAGGATTTCATGCCTATTGACTTGTAGTTGCAGCCTGATGTCTGAATTCGAGTTCAAATCACTGCAAAGTTAACACTACCGTATCTGTGAGCAATGAAGTATTTCGATTATTTCAAAATCAAAAGCCCAATTTGTTGATTAAAAGGCTCGTCAAGTACCAGAATAATGGTAATGTTACACCTGTAGATAAGCTCCATTAATGCAAAATATACGAAAATAATAACAATAATAACAACTCTCAAGCTCGGTTGTGAAAGGAGGAGGGATGGATAGCTTTAGGCCATCGCAGCGTATCATGAGGTAGGTAAGGAAAGTGCAGGAACTTTGCAATCTTGCAGATTACTCACTGAGGAAGTTATCACCACACCTGCCAGTTAAATATAAAATGCGAATCCGTTAGATTAGATAAGGAAAAGAAGGAATCTACAGTCCGCTACGGATAACCTGTGGGAATCGTCTGATTTAGTGACTAGGTGGGGCTGCCCCGTGGGACCGTCCGACGTCTAGGTGATACGTTAACGATGTGTAGTAGCAACCACTTCAGCAGGTTCGCGTAGGTAGCATCCTTTGCATAGACCCCGAATTCCCAGGCTTTATGCATCTCCAGCAACTCCGAGAATTCTATCTCAAACCAATCATCTCATCTCGGCTGTGTGTTTATATGTCGCTGGTGCAACTACAATCACTTGTGAATTCTGGTGCAGTTGTCGCTGTCAGATTATACGGTCAAAAGATTCGCTTTCGTGTTATTGGTTTGAGTGAGCTGACGTCTGGAACGTCGGCGGGATTCGCTAAGACAGGACATTGCTGGGCTGACTCAATTCAGTTCTACCAATGCCAGCAGACGGATGGAAATGAAAGTGAAGAAAATTTACTGGCATTATGCCATTTTCAGTGAAACACTAGTAATTGAAATTTTGGACACAATAAAGCAGAAACTTTCTGTAATATGCAGTCGATTTCGACTTCAGATATGTCCAGAATGCAACTTATACGAAGAACTAGCGGTGTTTTTTCAGATTACTCAACGAATCTCGACAGAGCATCCAGAGAGTGCAATTTTCGGTAACGGAAGTGAAAGAATGTTAGGGTGGACTTTGAGATTACAGGCCCACCATGTAGAGCTGAGCTAAGCTGAGCTGCAGCCACCATGCCACTACGCCGGGCATGGATTTGCTGATATTAACGTAAACGAGATTCGACGAGCCATATACAGCTCAAGGAAATGGAAAAGATCTAGTCTGGCTCGCATACAGAATTTTTGGTGAAAAACGTTTACCAGCACACATGGTTGGTTGACAGACAGCATAAACCAGGTAACTGGTTGACCTGAGGAATTTCCACCATTCCCCACTGTCACTAAAAAGGACATGGTGCAGGGACACAAGACCTTTACATGGCACTGAACCGAATTTCATGGCTACTGTGTGATGCTAAAGGGCATAGTTTTTTCTAAGATATGGTCTACGTGCTAAATGCGAACTGACACACTTAATGTACTTAGATGGCATCAAACTGTATGCTGACGATCACCTTAGGAGCCTAATGCAAATAGTAGATATGTTTAGCCGTGATGTTCGGACGGAATTTGTATTGGAAAACTGTCGAGTTGAAGCCATCTGCAATGATCTCCACGAGCCGTATGCCGGACATAGCATTAGTGACCTCCACATCTAAGCTATGGCCGAAACATAATTCTACAAATACCGAGGAATTCTGCAGGAGTTGGTGATCTGAAGGATAATCTGCCCTCCGAATTCCTGCCACTTGGGAAGCTGGTACTGAAATAGTCTCTCCCTTAGAAAAATAGAATAGAGCATGTTCGCTATCCCTTCACTGATGTATGATTTCAGCGCCGGATACGGGCAACTATATCCAAATTTCTACCGTGGAGCGGATCAACTTGCTTTGTGACATCAAAAGCCCAGGTGTGCTTGACGTTGTGGCAGATCATCATCGCCAAGTCGACTCGCTAGGCACTTATTTTTACAGCAAGGAGCAGACAAGTCCCCTGGATGTCCCCTACTTAACTTGAAGTTAGTGTGTGTGTAGTTACCGCATGTATAGTGACCGGCAAGTTCCAGCTGATTATCACATACCGCACAACAAACCTGACGTGCTGTTAGTTGACAAGACGGGTCACCCCGCCTATATTATTGATATTGCTATCCCCCATAATAGAAACCCTGAACAGAAATACATGGAGAAGAAGACGAACTATGAGCCACTGGCCCGGAAAGTCAAAAAAATTTGGCGTCTCTCGAAAGCGGTTGTAATTCCCATACAATTGCCAGGTACAGGAGTTGCACCTAAATTCCTGACAACTTCTCTAGATATCCTATGAATCTCAAATGGTCTAGTTCAAACCATGCAGAAGTACACCATTCTGCAGCTCGATATTGCTGAGAGTTCTCAATGGATTCTGGCATTAGCCTACCACCGGGCATTACCACCAGAATCTCTATATATTTGTTAAGTAGGTTAGATGGTCCGAGCCTAAATGATTGGCACTTAGTGCTAGTATTAGGTAATATCCTGTATCTGCCGAGATTGTGAAAACTCGAAAATGCCTCCGTCATGTTATGTAAATAAAATGCTTAGAGTCAAGCTCAGCTAAAGGAGGAGCGTTTGAAGCAGTACTAGTAAAAAGTAGTAAAAGCCGCAACATTATGAAGAAAATCCGAAATGAAAAAGTAGAGGTGGACTCCACTACATACTGCATCCTACCTGTTAGGAGGGTACTTAAAATGCTCTTTTTTCCCAATTCCAGAATTCCAAGGACATAAGCTGGACATTCTGAGTCAAAACGAAATAAGATGGTGGGACTCTGGAGGATCCAGGTGTAGGAGCATCACAAGCGTTTAGTGCTATGCACCAACGTTAACTTGCAATATAATGAAAGGCTATGCCTTTTAAGAGCAACACGAAACAACTTGTTTGTGGCCGCCAATCTTTCGATGGTCCTGTAAACAATCTATTTTACGGACGTGCTGCACCGCCGCAAAATCTCAGAAGAATTGGAGGTCCAAAACGGAGTCCGCCTAGGTTTCATCTTGTCACCTATATTATTTTTTATCATTATCGGTGACGTTCTTTACTCTGTCTTGTCCGAAGGACGTGGAGAAGTGCAATAACCTCTTTCCTTGAACACATGCGATGATGATATTTGTTTGCTCTCACCATTCTCCCTGGGCCATTAACCTTGGACAAATGACTCCGGATTTGGAAAAGGAGGCAAAATCAAGGTCCTCATTCAGACGGGTCATCGCAATTCGTTTTTGGCTGGCCAGTTTAAAATCTAGAAATGCATTTATCTCAACACCAAAATCACATTGAAGGCTGTTCTGTGCTAGTGTTTTTTCCGTGTTGCTATATGGGAGTAATACATGGAAAACATGAACTCCACTGATACTTAAAAGCTCCAAGCTTTCGTCAATGCCTGTCTGCGTCGTATCATCAGAGTGCTTTGGCTTCACACTATCTCTAACAAAGGATTTGGTCAGCACACAGACCTGGCACCCGTACGCACTGTGATCAGAGGGCAGTCGATGGATATCACAATAAGAGTGGTTGTGGAATGCATTGCTGACTATGCACTGGAATCCAGTTTCCCAAGATGGCAGACGGAAGGGTTGACCCAAGGGCAACTAGGACAGAACAGTAGAGAAGCAGTGCAGACGTCTCAGGAAATCGAGGGGAGCTGAAGGGCATTTCAGGAAACTGCGAACGGTGGCTCGTAGATTTCTTTGACGCACATTACCTCACCAAGGGGTGAATAGCAACCATAAGGGCAGTTTATGACCCTAAATTTTAGTTAGAAAACGCTGCTCTATCACTTGCAAAACATACGACGGAAGTAGTACTTGTAACCAAGCAGAGAAAGCGCACGTCAATGAAAGTCAAAGTGAGAACAATAAAAAGTATTCAAACGTAATGATGCGTGGGGAAAAAAGTACTGACAGAGAGACAGTAAACCTATTTCAATAAGGTTTTGTTTGATGATGTAATACCGTAAGATTACAAGGCAAGAAGACTACATACAGGAGGAGCAAAGCCAGCGGCAAAGGGGCACGGAGTATCATTGTATATCTTTGGGGTAGGGAGGTAGCTAACTGACCGGTGACCCATGTGGTTCTTGTATTAGTTTGTCATTGTCACACGGCACTAACACCAGACGCCATGCGCGGAATTTTTCTACCGCAATTACCGTTATGTGATAAAATCTTAGGGCTCTTAAGGATGCAGCGCCTTTAGAACAACATAGGATGAGGTAGTAGTGGGATTGGTTGGTGTAGTCACAGTAAACATCCTGATGAAAGAAATCAGAGCGATGTATCATGAAAGTCGTAGTGAGTGGCACACAAAACGAAGAGAGACCAAAGTCGTATAATCTCTGGTAACGCATATGGGACGCGTATTCGAATGATCTCTAGAAGCAGAGCTACATGCCACATTACCAAATTTCCCTTCAGGATATGATGGTTGCCACATGCGTTGCTTTCCGCTAAATAATTCATCGGTGGTAGCATAGCGGAGGATGCAAGGCATGTGATGTTTCACTGGCCAAAATTCGCGGCGGAGAAAAGGAATCCGAACCAGACACTAGGAAGGAGCTTGAAGTTGGAAAGAAACTCCCGCTATTGTAAAAATACAAAGGGACCTGCTGAAAAAATAAGTCCATAGGAGGGGCACCCACATAAAAAATGTTCCGTGGACCCCGTCTTCTCATTATAGAATGGATACATGTCATTTTGGGCAAACATTATTGTTAACATAATCGGATACGAGGCTAGTGTATTGCTGCTTTTCGACATGATAATCTTTCCAGTAAGCAAACTCCGTCAGGAAAAATTTGCTGTATCTAGCAGCATTAAGGCTCTGCCATTTGCCACTATAGCCAGGTGGTTCCAATGTTTGCTAACAGTATTAGACAATGCTACTGACACTCCAATTGCTGGTTCCGGGTTGGGCATGAGTGAAATTATCCCCTTCTCTTTTTTGCTAAGGCATTCAAAATTTCACTGTCCCTCTACATTAAAATTTTCCGGTAACCAGAGCAGGGGGGCTCGTTTACCAAAGAAATGCAGGAGGACGCGAGATTAAGAAGGCATTATAAGAGCGGTACTTATGGTAGTTCTCCCAATAGCTCTTCCAATGCTGTGCGACCTTCACTTCTGAGGTTCTCTCACAAATCTAATCGAATTAGTCTATGAGCGGCTGAGTAATGGATTTAAAACTGCCGGTAATACCCAGACACACAGTTCTTTGTGATGCTTTTAGTTTACAGTGTATGTTTTTTCCCCTTAACCTATGGATGCATAAGCGAATATCGGCCTTATGATTGCCACATATATATATTCTTAACTGAGGCCTATATATGTCCTCATATGGACCCTAAGGACCGCCTGCACAGCCCATTAGCTGTGAGAGCCCGCTTAATTTTTACCTACACATATTTGTTTCAAAGAAGCTTCTTGTCTAAAATAATTACCAGATATTTTACTTCTTCGGAGCGTTGAAAGATTTCCTCCTCCTTGTAAATAATACCACTGTGATTGTATTTGGATTTACAGGAAGTGTGTGTCTGAAACCCTGACTGCCAATCAAATCAACGGCGCGTTGTATATTTCTACAAATCGTTCCGAGATCTTACCCAAAAGCTGCCACAGCCGCATCAATCGCATAAGCTTGAACGTGGATTGGCATATTTTGCAGTTCGTGTTATAGTGAGTCGATCAACATACTTCACAAAAGTGGCAATGGCTTCGGGGGCAGACTTTCATCACTTCTGTTGTCAGGTAGCGATCAATATCCACTTTCGTATATAACAATCATTACCTTAGCATAGGATAAATCCATCTAATAAAAGACGGCATTAGAATTCATGCAGCCAAGCGGTCTTTCAATGTCACCCTACATTTATCAGGCTTACACTGACGCGTAATATGTTTTGGTGCGTCACCAAACGCTACACCCACACCAATCACCAGGCAGTCTTCTTTGAGGTATGTGTCGAAGGGCAAAAACTCATCATGCCCGAAACCAAGAAACGTTTCAGGTCGATCCGCATAAGCTTTGGTCATAGAGGTGTGCTTAGATCAACCTGGTAAAGTAGGGGCCTCTACGGAAAGAGGTGTCCATATGGTCCAATGCATCGCCAAAGCATGTGACTCATCCATGCCTAGGAGATGCTCATTTCCCAGCTGAAGACCAAATTACTGGTGGAATGGTGAACTGGCCAGTCTTCGATCAACCTGATACCGAGCCAAAGATCGGCCCAGAGGACATTGGGTAGGGTCGATCAGGGGCAAAAAGAGTGTGCGCATAAGGCAGCTCGCAACACCCTCAAGCTTGCCAAACAGCGAAGCAAGAGGAAATACTTTAAGGAGCTCTGCTCAAAAGCGGACGTAAACCCGTGGGGATTGCCTATAGAATCGTGATGAGGTGATTCAGAGGTCAGTCATCTCCGCAGATCACGTGTCCTATTCTCTTGCTGAAAATCATCCAGAAGTTGTTCGCCCAGCATTCCAGCCACCTCTGAATGTAACGGCAATTCCGCCAGTCACCAGAGACGAGCGCCAGATCTAGGCAGAGTACCGAATAGAACCCTCAAGCTTGCCGTGAAATCGAGACCGTATAATGCTCGCTTAGTTGTTCAGCGTGCATGTCCGAGGGGCAGTAGTCGTTAGTAGCGATAGTTGATAGTTATTTAGTTGATAGGGAGCTCTGGTATGACACGGATGACGGACCCCAGGAGCACATTGTTCCCGCGGACGTTCCGTAAGGGCTCAGTATTGTGGAACATTATGTAAAATGATATACTTAATCTTCCACTTCCGCAGGAAGCTACTTGTTATGCTGACGACATAGCGCTAGTTGTAGTCGCAAAGTATCTCGAAGGTACTGAGTTATACTCAGGCGAGGCAATCAGTTAAAATTTAGCAAGAGAGCTCTGGTCTGACACTTGTGGAGGAAGAAACAGAAGCGGTAGTCATCACTAAGCGCCGGAAGAGATATTACGCCTATATTTGAATGGGAAAGCATATCACCACTATCAAGTCGACCGTCATATACTTGAGAGTAGTGATAGACAGCGCTAGCAAGGATGATGCCGAACGTGGGAGGGCCACGGTATACCTCTAGGTTACTTATAGCTAGGGTAGTGGCCTCAATCATACTCAATGCGACCCAGGTTTGGACGGAGGCGTTGCGGATGTAAGTTAACGCTAACAAAGTGAGTTGAGCCTACAGAAGGACAGCCCTGAAGGTATGCTCACCCTACAGGAATGTCTCAGATGATCCTGCGTTCGTCACCTCGGGAATGATGGCAAGTGACATCTTCGCAGATGAGATAATGAACATATACAATGCGAAGAGCGATCAGAAGGAGAGATCCAGAAATATATGGCAAGAGCGGTGGGGACGCTTACGGGCTCATTCCTGCCATCAAGGAGTGGTTGAAGGGACGACACGATGAGATTAATTATTATCTCACCCATTTTCTCACGGGGCATGGATGATATCGCCAATACCTGTACAGGTTTAAATTGGTCACCTCACCCGACTATTCAAATTATGATGGAGTCCCAGAGGACCCAGAGCATGTATTCTTCCACTGTGCAAGATTTTCGGAATAAATGAGGAATCTAGAGGAGAATCTAGAAGAAGTGTTGATACCAGAAGGAGAGAAGCGCGGTCACGTACGCCACTTATAGAAGAAAGGGAGGGAGTCGGGGATGCTTTTTGTAGGTAAAAATCTCACACTGGTGTATCCACACATGTAGATCCGCCGAAAATTCTACTTTTGTGTGTCTGATTCCCTAGTGTAGCGACGCCCATCTTCTTGTTGCAAGGAAGCCTCCTCTTCTTTTGCAGGACGATGGCTAAGAGCCTTCCGAGATTCAAAGTGTGCGAGCATGGATCCGTTTTCTCATGCTAGTATAAGACAAGTTCCCTTCACATCACCAGTTTTCCTTTCTTCCAATTTTCCTAGTAGAGGAAGAAGTGACGGTTTTGACAGCAAAGTGGCTAAAGTTTTCCTATACCTAGCTTTCCTTTCCAGTTTTCTTGAAGAAAAATTAGGCACCGACAGACCGGCGGCGGTGTGATATCCAACATTTTTTTAGCAAATGCAACAACTGCCATTATGAAGGGACCAACTGACTGTTTTATTTTCCCGATCCAAAATTTAACTGTTTTGAAGTAGCCTTTCAGAATTTCCTTCATGAACATATACAATTTCTTTCCTTTTTTGGGCGATAATAAAGTCCCGCATAATTAGGAATTGAACAAGACTTTCGCATCTACTCATATGATTTATTCGCTTAATACAAAAGATAAGCCCCAGAGGATCCCTTATCACTCTCAACCCCTCCATTATATTCAAATCCAAAACAAAGCAAACAACAAACATATTAACATCCTTCCCATATCCTTAATCTAAATAAATTGCTGCCATTCTTGTCCTAGTGGAAAGCATTGATCTCAGTTTGATGACTTCCTTTGTATCATTTTGTCTAATGATAAATGAAAATCACTATATCCCCACACCTCATAGTCGTACATTAACAAGCTCATTCTAGTGCTTCTAATATAGTATGACAACTGCTATTAACGCCCTAATGTCCTGTCGTAGCTTCGGTTATGCACTCTCCACATGAATATTGACTTGCTCCCTTGCCAGGCTTCTTCCTCGTGTGGCTTGTCGCCATCGTCTACTTGTAATCTGTGCGAAAGGCAGAAAAAAAAACAACAGCGCAAACTTTCTTTTGTATGACAACTTTATCCTAAACCGCACAAAAGTTGTTAATGATACGAAGTTCGATAAGGCTGGACATGCTTGTCCGTGGTTTTCGCACCATTTTTCTTTCCTTTCCTCTTCTCCTTTTTTGCTCGAATGAGCCTCTGCTGCTATTGTTATAGTTCAATCCCCTCCATACAGGACTTTGCGGGGAATTTACTTGCATGGATTCGGAACACAGATTTTCAGCATTTCCCTTGAAGCAAGAGAGTGAATGAAATCTTGTAATGCTTTTCCTGAAGAGAACATCTGGTTATACTTTTGTTGATGATCATTTGATTGCTCCTGAAGGATTACCTTAATGCTTTAAGACGGCAACATGACTTCCTAATAAACTCCGGCGTTGGCTGCTACCAACAGTTTCAATGATTTTAAATAATTGAGACATTGGAGGCATATTAACATCAAATATGAAGGGTGTAGCCGATGCCTCACACTAAACAATATATGAAGCTCCTTATGATAACAACTTACCCCCAGGATGATCCTATCGAGTCAGAACCAAGTGAAAAAGTCAAAGTAGTGAAAGTTCTTCTCGCTTTTTCCGTAGCCCTGGTGCAAATCCAAGGAAGCAAAGTTTAGCGTCGAAATGGAAAAGACGAATGAATAGAAAACAGCAAGGGATGTTTTTGTAAAAGGACATACTAAATTCAGTGAGATAAATCGCAAACAATGATCCTGACTCATGTGTTCCGCCTTCTATTCCTATGTACAACTACATCGCTGGCTCGCCCTGTGGTGAAGCTCATCAACGTACCAGGTCTTATCCCTGGCAGATGAACCTTGCTTGTGGCTGGTCCTTCAGCTGAAAAACTAGAATCCATACAACTAGCGAAAGTAAGTATTTTTACTTATCACCATGTAAACGCTCCTATATATTTGCAAAGGTACATATGTAGGTATTTGTATCGGAACATACTTTCCCTAGTCCCTAGACCGTTACGCTGACGTTAAACCCTAAAAACAAAAAACAGCGCATATCTAAGTAAATGGTGTTTGATTGTAGAACGTTTGTAGCACAGGATTTCTTCGCCCTCGTCCACGAAACAGGAGCCCGAACGGAACAGAAGAAATGTAACAGAAAGACGAAATTGCCGACGATTAATCATTTTAAAGTGAAACATGGAAAACGATTTTCCCGTAACACTCGCAGAACAAATAGCCTCACATTAAGATAAATGGGCAAGAACTTAACTAGATGAGATTTATTTCTTTAGACAATTTCGCTCTCTAGTTCGTCTCTGGTATTATGATCATCATGAATTTTACCTTTTGCAAGTACACGGCAATGAAATCAATTTTGAGATGGGAATGGACGAGGATAAGTGGTGTTGTCGGGCTGTACCCGGAGTTTAGGGGTTGGTGACTGTTGAGTTTTGGAGGAGATGCTTGAGAAGTTTAACAGAAAAAGTTGTTCTAAAAAGGTTGAATTTCGATAGGGGCATTGAAACAAGTCAAATTCCTCGTTTGTAGATGAGAACAAACTTGCAGTGATCAGGATCAAGCACCACCCACCTTCAGGATGCAAAGCAATGACTTTTACTAATGTGAAATTTTAACAAATAGCCTATTATTGCTTCAGATAGTCGGATAGAGATGAAATCAATATCTCAAACTTTGTCCGAAGCTGCGCTTTTGATCATCTTTCCATAGTGATAGTTCTAGGCATGGTTTCTGGTCTTATTTACTTTACGAGTAATACAAGTAGTTGGGGTCAAGCTCCCTGGGAGCAAACCTCTCTCTCTCCACTCTCTCTGAGTGTGATACGTGGTATCTCTTTGAAGGCGATATGTGGCTCTTCAGGAGCCAAGCATCTCGTTCACCAAGACCATTAGTGGGTGGTGATAGCTACACCCTGTACAAGGTGAACCTACTATTATCAAAACGCTACGGATCTACATTGGGCAGTCGAAAAATTACTCCTCAATGCAGGATGTCATGCGAATCGTGCCCATTAGATAGTTTACAAGTCAGGTCAGGTCTTATATAACTGACGGCACAGATGGTAAATGTTACCAGCATTATTTGAAAGAGAGCTTGAAGCGTAAGAGGGCTCAGGTTAGGCCCAAGCCTTCATTATCGAAGCCAAGAAAGCGGTGAGCAGCGGAGATCAACCCACATGAGGGGAACGCTCCCAAAAATTCAAACACAAGAGAGGGAAAAATTCAGCTAGGTCAGGGGCGAAGGCAGAAGCCAGGAGGCCCGATATTGACTATGCTAGTATAGACAAGGTCTTTCAACTGTTCATACTGCGCAAAACATTTCAAGAATAAATACTCGCTTGGAGAACCAGCAAGAAACGACCATAGAAGTATAACATGCTCAAGAACCTTCGCAGATCCGTCACCGTGGTTGTCAGGGGAACGCTTTTAATTGCCTCAACTTCGTCTGGGTCAGGTTGGAGACCGTCAGGGGTTATTAAGTTTTACCTACTCCTACTAAGGACAGTCAGCCGAGATGGTCCAAGTGCTCAGGTTTCGAAAAAGAAGCGATAAAAACATCATCCATATAAACGAAACAAAAGTTTAAATTTCGCAGTACAGAGCGCCGCGTTGCACAAGCCAAGAGTCATCCTGGTAAACTCGAAGACTCCGAAAGGTGAATTGATAGCCGTCTTCGGAATGTCTTCGGGAGCGACAGTGATTTGGTGATACGCCTTGGCTAGATCCAAGGTCGTAAAAGCACGGCAGTTCGTAAGCGCAAAATCAGGGATAATTGGAATGGGGTATCAGTCTTGAACTATCTGAGCATTCAGGCGCCTACAGTCTCCGCATGACTGCCATACGCCGTTTGGCTTAGGGACCAAATGAAGTGTAGAGGACCAAGAGCTATTGAAAGGTCTGCAAGAGCTGCAATGGCAATATCTAAGGACAACATAGGAATTGTGCGGTAAAAGAAAAGACTATCTATCTATCTATAAAGCTCGTCCAAATAGGAATTCAGACGAGTTTATCGGAGGGAAATATATTTAGTGGACGCGGATTGTAGGATTTTGATGGGATTATTGTCAGGACTAGATTTAGGAAGATCAGCGGTGAACAGGCAAAACAAGGCTGAAAAGACTGAACTTTCGGGAATGCCTGCTGGACATATGTATACAAATGAAAGGCATTGTTGGATGTTGACTTGAGATTTCCGCCCATCTAGAAAGCAAAGGATTAGCTTACAGAGGTGCAGATGGAATTTGAGAAATTTAAGGAAGCTTAAAAGCTTGACCATATTGCCATACGGAGTAGGAACCTTTCTTAGGTGTAGGAGGCAGACTACGGTTGGAATCTTCCAAGCGGGGTCGGCTCATCCTGATAGATTTCGCCATTTGGTTCTATCCAAAGCCCGATTTGGATGCAATTGCGAGGCTTTGAAATCCCCATCCAGCGCATCAAGCCATTGTTTCGGCCGGCCTTTTGGTCGCTTACCATTAACTTCGGCATAGCACGATAATTTAAACATTCTGCTGGATTATCGTTCTTTTTCCATATTCGAACTATGGTATTTTCTTGCCAGTCAGATGCTGTTCTCCCTTCCCCAACAAAACGATTAAAGGATTCACTGAGCTACAGTGTTGGGTCCCAGTTCTTCGCTTTCCACAAATCAAATACGATGTCGTCAGGTCCTGATGCTTTACCCGATTTTTTTTTTATTGCTTCCTCGACTTTAGTTGCGCAGGCATGGGGAACTGCTCCAAATGTCGGCAATGATTGTGGAAGTGGAGAATCAACAAATTCCTCAGCTGAAATCTGCTCGACCAAGTGGTTAGGTCGATTTGCGAATTGGAAGTCGGGAAATGTGCAATTGGAGTCATTAATAGGGCCTGGGCGGGTGGTGTGGTGCTACTTCGTACGACTTCTGCGAAGAACACGGACGGACGTGCGAAACCCGAGTTGGTAGTAGGATAGCTCGACGCTCGAGTGGTTTGAATGGGTGGGAGACGGGAAGGTGGTGCTAGTTTTTGAGCTACGACCCTAACGAAGCTCGGGTGCTTTCGGTAATTTGCAAGGTGTCCTTTGGCGCGTACTGCGGTGCTTTGAAGCATACTACCGGACCGTGTACCTAGTTACACTTGACGCAGCGGTAGTGGCAGTTCGCTACGGCATGACCCACACACTGCCATTCTTGAATTGCAATACCTGTTTGTTCCTAATTTGTTCGAAGCGAACGATGGTAAGCTAAATAGCTTTAACAGTTTCGATATGGTTTTAGGAGAACATCAAGTAAATTGTTGTCAGTCAAAGATTCAACTGGATATTCATCGTTTTTGCCCAGCTCGTAATGAAAGATTTAACACTGATAACGCTGGACGCTCGCTACGCCTCCAATTCTTCAATGATTTCTGGAGCTGAGCAAGTGGAAATAAGGCCTTAAAGGATAAAACTTATTGTCTTTTCGGAGGGAAGGGTGTAGATAAAGAACTTATCATTGTTCTCCACCAGGATTTTCTTGGCGACTGGGTGGTTTTTGGGGGTTTTGGTAATGATTCGGCGAGAATTACCTAACTTTTTAATTAAATAATTATGGGAAAGGATGCAAGAAATGTTCTGCTTGAGTTGTGTAAAACCGCTCAGAGATTTCATTGCATCGCGTGGTAGAATTTCTCGACCAACCTCCTTGTTTGTAATCGCCGGCGATTGTGTTAGTGGCGGTTATATCCTTGCCTGCTTGATTGTCCTAGCTTGGCTTGTAGTTGGTTCAGCACGAGCTAATGCTACCTGTTTTGATGATGTTGCTTTTGTACCACCTTCTATACAGGGTGCTTGTGTCATCATTTCTGGTGGATATTGCTGAATTGTTAACATAGTTTATAGGTTGGGCTCCTTAAATGTTACTTTGATCGTCACTCGATGAGAAACAATGACGGCATGAAGCCCCCGGATTAGATCCTACTGGAACTTGTTTCGTGAAAGCGACATATCGAGTTTCCTCATGAGGAGCAAGTTTTGCTCCTTCATGAGAGCTAGTTCCTTTTCGACTGCTGTGGATTCATCTATAGTTTCGCCGGAGTTCAGTGGTGATTCGGACCGGACATTGTCCGTTGCGACCACTGACTCCGATACGTACTCAGACTCGAGTACTTCGGGTGGGGGAATACCGCGACGCCTTTTGTCAGTCGCTACCTTGGATGCGCACTCTGGTCCGCGCTTTATTCTGGTAGCTGTCTTTTAAATGTTTGCTATTACTGGGCGGCAATAGTTGGTCGAGTTTACACCCACCACACTGCGCGATCAATCTAATTTACGAAAACGCAAGTTATCGAGTTGTGGGGTCAGCGCCCTTACCCTTGCTGGAAATTCTAGGAGGAAAAATGGACACATTGTCGTGACAGGATACACCACACCCGAATAGGACAATAACTATATTGCCCATTCAAGATAAATATAATACTCTGCCTGAAACGTATGCCTTTCACCCCCCCCCCCCAAAAAATTAATTATCAAAATACGCAACCCCTTGTAATCTTGAAGGTGATCCGAGAACCTCTAAGTTTTGCGAAATTTCGTAACAGGAATGCACACAGGGATGTAAATCCCCATTTAGTCAGAGATACCAGTGATTTTATCCTGGTTGACAATGGATTGTTTGTATACTTTGCTTGCTTATTGGAAATATAACGTATTGTGAATCCGTCAACTCTTCTACTTCTATAGCTTTTGCGAAGTTCAATAGGGATCGGCTGGTCTCAATGGATTGATCCATTTTATAGGCTTGGAAAGGATGGCGCAGAAAGGATGTCAAATAACCATTAGCGTATCATTCCATTGTTGTTTTGGCCGG
The DNA here is from genome assembly GCF_905115235.1 of Hermetia illucens. Classification (NCBI taxonomy): domain Eukaryota; kingdom Metazoa; phylum Arthropoda; class Insecta; order Diptera; family Stratiomyidae; genus Hermetia; species Hermetia illucens. The sequence continues at coordinate 158,537,265 of NC_051849.1, forward strand.
CCTTTTGGTCGTTTCTCATCAACTACGATTTTTAAACTAATCTTGGCAAGTGAGTCCATTACAAAGAATGCCAAAGAACGCCTTTTCATCAAGTTGCACGGGCGCGTGTAACAATTTTATGGCGCAAATTTTATAATGTTGAAGTCAGATGTTTAAATCGCGCAGTCCTCGGCACGTTGCTGCTACTAGCAGTGATAGTATTTGTTTCATTGGAGTCGGTCGACAGAGACACCAAACGGTTTTCATATACATACCTGCCACACTTTGAATTTTCCTTTTCTAATCACGGCAGAGCAAGTTTCTTTGGCACTAGGTGTTACCGCAAAACATACCAAATAAGTTTTTGTGGCACACGGTCAAACTCCATCGAGACTGTCAAAAATACGTGTAGAATTGTTTTTGAAATGGGACAACATCGGGGTCGAAGGGAAATTTCAACAATCTGGTCGTGAATGTTCACTCAGGAGACAATACGATCGCCACCCTGATTGGAAGTTCCAAAGTTTTTTCCCACATGGTACCTCATGCCGTTTGCGTTCTCAGAAAGATCAAGGTCACTAGAAATGACGATATAGTCATCCAAAGAAATAAGGAAAGAATAGAAACGAGTCAAAGGAGAACAGACTGTTATATAAGGTGCTTGAATAATTAAATTGTTCATCTAGAGGTCTGCCGTGATATCTAAATCGAACTGGAAATCTATACAGTAGAGGAACACTTCATTACCTCAAATCCACTTGCCGGCTAAAATAGGAACGTTAACAAGAGATGAAAGCTTGTGGAATAGATGTATACCACATACAGAATAAGAAGGGAGGTCCGAAAACTCTTCAACCGATTGAAATAAACCGTGAAACTAGCAAGGTACCGAAACGCAATCACGCCGTACAGTAACCTGATTAGGAAAGCGAAGTGCTCAGCATCCAGGCTGCACAAAGTTATAACCAAGGATAGGGTAATATCCATATTTACCGGGTGCATATGCTTTCCGGAACTCACCTTCCGAGGCCCTATCTCATGGCAAAATACAACTGCAGAGCTATCACCTGGAGTGGATGGCACTTTCCCAACGGCGGTGGTTCGAAAAAACGACGTAAACCTTCAAAGTGAGCTACGTGAACATCCAGGACCATCGATTGACAACGATGAGCTGCGTTTGCTAGTCGAATCCGACATAAGTCAGCCTGTGAGAGACATTGCAGAGAAACTGGGCGTACACTATTCGACAGTTTCCCGGCACTTGCAACAACTTGGAAAGGTGAAACAGCTCGACAAATGGGTTCCGCATGCCCTTACGAAGCAGAACATGGCGCTTCGAATGGAATTTTGCAGTTCTTTACTCACACGCAACAGAAGCGATCCCTTTTTGCACAGAATAGTGACATGTGATGAAAAGTGGATATTATACGACAATCATCGCCGATCAGCATACCAAAGATGCCACCGAAACATATGCCGAAACCGAGCCTCCATCCGAAGAAGGTAATGGTGACTGTTTGGTGGTCTACAGCTGAAGTTATCCACTATTCTTTTTTGGCACCTGGAGAAACGATAAATGCACAGAAATACTATGCCCAACTTGAGGAAATGCACCAAAAATTTAGTATTCAACGGCCGAGATTGGTCAACAGAGGTGGTGTGATACACCTTCACGACAATGCACGACCTCATGTATCCAGAACAACTGTTTAAAAGTGGAACGAATTGCAGCATGAGACTCTGCCTCATCCACTATATTCACCGGACCTTTCGCCAACCGACTACCACTTTTTCAAGCATTTTGATAATTTTTTGGCGGAAAAACAATTTAGAAACGAAGAGGCTGTCAAAATTGCCTTCGATGAATTTATCAACACCCGACAGTTGGACTTCTACGAAACTGGCATACATGCTCTTGAATCTCGCTGAGAAGCGTTTTGAATCGACTGGCAACTATTTTGATTAAATAAATAAATTTTTGTAAGCCTTACAGTCGTTTCAAATTTTAGTACCAAAACGGCCATTTCATTTGCAACAACCTAATAATGAACATTCTAGCATGTAATCGCTTACATCCATATCAATATGTTTATCGCGGTAGAATCCAGATGAAATTGAGAGTTACTTGTACCCGGAGCAGAATGGCATGGCTGCACACCAATTGAGCCAAGGCGGTTACCGTAAGAATAGGAAGTGCAACCCTCTCTTCGTGAGAGCTGTTAGACCAGAGGAGGTCTAATATTACATAAGACCAAAAGCTACTTTGGAAGATGCATAGCAGAAAACAAACTGAAATGTACCTCCAAAGTACTACACTGAATATACACTGCAATAGTAATGCGAATGACTATCTATGGGGTGACAATTTAGGCAGATCGAAGAGAACTTAACGCAACAGCTACTAAATTGCCTAAACTTCAAAGACTCATGAACTCTAAATTGGTATGAGAACGCCTCAATAGAATGAATACACTAGGCCTGGATGCGTTGGGTCCCAGGCCACATTAGATCACAAGATAATGTAGGCGTAGAGGAGCTTGCTGAGAAAAGGACAGGGACGCCGCTATTGGAACCACGGCTCTTTTGTAAAATCGGAAAGCGGTTCATGGTTATGCCGCTATGCAATGAAAAAGAGCGAGTTGAGGGAAATATGGTGGGTGAGCTTACCAGGAATGGAAAAATACAAAGTGCTCAAGAGGGATATAAACCCAAGAGCCTTGGGATCATAGTGGTAATTCTCGCTAGTCATTGAACAGTGAATTATCACTTGTGGCAGCTAGATATATCTTTGAACACTGTCTACAGATTCTGTGAGGAGAGTGATGAAATATTCTGGGACTCGCTTGGAAACCCGGAATCATCTAGCACATTACCCCAGGCAAGCTCTATTAAATATAGAAGTAAAACCCCGTGATTCAAGGAGCCTCAGCTACCCTGGCATCTCTTCTATATAACTCCCTCTTTTTCGCCTTAAGAAAGTCTTGAGTTTAACGTTCCACTCGGCTCCACGTGCCCTTGCTTTGTAGCACGGTTTCAATTATGGTATCTGGGGACAGTTGACCCCTTCCACCGAGAGGTGATGGCGAAGACGCTCCCACCTTTTACAGTGCAAAATAGTTTAAGACACATGCGAAAATACACAATGCCAAATACCAAGTTACCTACCTACTTCTCGTTTTAGGCTTTAATTTATTAAAGGGTCACCCTAGTTCTCCTCCTCCATGCAGTCGAACTTTCCTAACAAAATCATTATTATCAGCCAACAAATAACTCGACTTCTTTGATGGGATTGTATAACCACGACAAACTTCAACTACGCTGAGCGATCTTTGCATATCAACTCAATTTTTAAAAATCTGTAATATCATTCAGTCGAGAAATTCTGTAGTGCCGTCTCTCGTATCGAAACACAAGATGAACTTTAGAATCTCAGAGGTCATCACAACATTCAGATGCAAAATCATAAATTTTCTGTATCGTCCAACTATCCTAGGTCAACCTGTAACTCATCGCAGTAATCTTTCGCTTCTAACTTACAATCCGGCAATATTTATGAATTTACTTCATATTAAAATTATGAAATATGTCAACGTGAAACCCAAGAAAATCACCAAGAAGTGCTTATCCTAGAGGTCATTACGTATTCATTGGTTTACTTATCGCACGAACATCAGAAACGTGCGCACTTTTACCGGGAGCCACTCAGCCACAAAACAAGTTGTCTTGTTTATGCGGTTGGTGAGATCCTGGTTCACCCATCGATAAGAAAAGTGGTGCAGCCGTGATTACCTTGCCTCGCTGCCATTCTCATTAAACTCCAAAACATTCCACCTAACACCACTAAACACGTTTTTCAGTTGCACATTCTGCATTCAGCGAGGGGGTGCTGTCTTGGTCCTTTGCATCCATTTTCATATGCTTAAAATTGCACAGTCAAAGTTTGAAACCATAAACGGAAAATGAAACTTTTCGAAACGGTTCACGTTCTGAAATCCCAAATCCACGGAATTATGTCTTGTTTGCCAGAAGGGACGAAAGAGGGAGAAGGGATCATTTAAAATGCACCCGAAAACTTTGAATATATTTTCGCTCTGTTGACTGGAATTTTCCTGAAATTTCTGAATGAAAAATAAGATTTGCTTTCATATCGCTTTTGTATGTACGTTTTGCTTGTACAATTGGCTTTTCTCTATTTTCGTGGCGGATGAAACGGGTTACTGCATCCAAAGGCACCTGAGCAATAATTGCTCGAAATGGGGATGCCGATGTGGTAAAAAAATTATGACAATAATGAAGAATTTTGAATAAATTCTGTACCCAGTTTGTACATTTGATGCTTTCTAATAGCTTCATAATAATATGACTGCCACCGAATGGAGACTTTTTCAAATGGTAAGAAAGGATCATCACCAGTACCCTCTTATCTTGCCAGAATCGTCAATCCCAGTTTTACTTCCGAGTAGACATGCAAATGATAGCTAGAATACTCTACTGCATCATGGAATGTCTTGAATAGGAATGGAAGTTGTAGGAAGGGGGATTTTGAAAATAAACCCATATGCCAGCAGGAAATTCTCAAACATCGGGAGTTTAACAGTTCCAGTAAGATTGGAGTTGACAGTAGCAACATGCATTAGAGGCCTCAAACAAATCAATGATAGATTGGAGATGACTTGCAGTTTGGAAATTTGGCTTCTTGCTGTATAACCCCCTTATGCATGAAGGTACCAAAACAACTAAAGATAGCTACTACCAACCCTAAACGGAAGATATGGTAGCAATTTGTTTTAGCCCTTTGCGAACTCCACAAAAAAATAATCACATATATACGCTATTTTTGTTGGCTCCTGCACATCCCACAAATCTGTCCCAGCAGCTAGCAGTAGCACACGTTCCGTGTCACATAACTTTAAGATGACCTTGGATAATGGGTTGCACTGAATGGCATAACCCGCCATGAAGTTGTCGCCTTTTCTTATTGTGTGACATATTCCTTACCTCTCTCGTCTTCTCTATTATCTTTTATCATCTCAAGCCACAATACCACGATGACAAGGCGGACATGAACTATTGAAAACCTAGAATTTTCGAGTGCTTTAGAGTTCAACGAGCTAGTTTTGGCTCAGTAAACCCTCATACCCCCGTCTCAAAATGAAACTGATCACAAACAACTCGTCTAAATGTAAAACAATTATCCCATCCAAAATAGCGTACGGCCAAACGTCAAGAGAACAAAATTCCTGGCAACCGACCCAGGGAAGCCAATACGATCACAGTCAGTGACAACCCATCAAATTGTCAAATTGGTTCCCGCGTCAGCGCAACTTGGATGAAATGACTTTCCACAACCCGCAGCAAAACGTCGACGGCTTTGTTGCTTTCTATGGTTCCAAGTCCTGCACAGCCACCAAAAACATCCCGTGTGAAGGCCGTTTTTTTGGCTTTTTTTCGAAATTTTTTGTGAAGAACTGGATATAAACGCAATTACGAATTTTTCACCATAGATTTGTTAATATCTTGATCGTACATAGAAATTTTTCCAGCCAGATCGCATAGTTAGTTATTGAAATACAGAGCAGTTTATACACCCATATCCAAAAAAGGTGTTTTTCTGCTGCCACGCTAGAGGGCGCTGCGATCATCTTAAAGAAAAAAGTAAACGGCATTTTAACGTACAGACTTAACTACAGTCCGCAAACTAGGATTATTAAAAAATATTTAAAAGGTAAATTTTTGGTGCCGTGTTAAACTTTTTTTTTGAATTTTGGGGTTTTTTAAGGCTTTTTTAATGAATAAAAAAATAAACTACTGAATAGATCGCAATTATCCTAGTTTGCGCACCGTAGAAATATGTTCTGAATAATTGGTGAAAATTTCAAAGAATTTTTTGGGATAGATTTTGGGCTATGGTGGCAGCCGATTTTCAACATGTAGTTTCGAGAGAAACGCATTTGAAAAGTAGAATGCGATTTTTAGCCATAAAACCTTAACTGACCATTAATCTGTTATACCTAGTCCATAAACCTTAAGTTTCTTCAAGAAACACATGTACAGCCTTGGCTTCAATTTTTGTCCTTTTAATGAAGTCATTCGAACATCACTCGCACCGATAAATACGCGCTTTATTATGGCGATCCACATAAATCTGGCATGTGACTTACCACGTGTTTAACACTATAGTTTCCGAACGACTCAGAATATCAAAAAATCAGTTTGCCCATATATTCTTCACTATATTTATATACAATTGATGTCAAAAAAAATTCGATTCCGCGGATCCGATACACGGGATGACCCCCTTAATGGAAACAAAAACGTAAAGCTGGATCACGCCATCATTTCAGGCATGAAAACATTGGCGATCGGTATGTCATTGCACCAATCGTCGAAAATCTTCGAGAGAACCATCTCCGACGGTATGATCATCTCATCCTTATGTGCAGGGGAATCACGATGATTTAGCTGGCCATGTCATGATGCCTACTATCGATTTGTGGTAATGTTATTAATAATAATAATAATCGTTGACGCAACAATCCATATTGGATCAGAGCCTTGAAGTGTGTTAGAGCACTTCTTTCAAGACCGCAGGGTACGCTCGACCGAGACTATTACTCTGATTTGTTTCAGGTACTCATTCACAGCTGAGTCGACTGGTATCCGACGTCAAATCACGATACAAATTCCACTGCCATCAGTGAGATTTAAACCGCGACCTTCCGTACGACAGCTTTGTGCTCTAACTACTCGGCTATCCAGACGCGATGCCCTCTTATAAATGCTGTCTCGTGGTTACATTAGACGTCAAAAATGCATTCAATTCAAGCAGCTCAGAGTAGATAAAAAGGTCATTGGCCAAAAAGGATGCCCCCAGTTATTTGGCTAAGCTCCACGGAAGTTACCTCTGGGAAAAGACACTTTGGTATCAGGCATTTGAGGTACCTAAGTAGGACGGCTTCCTTGAAGTAGTACCGTAGAGCTGTTTTAGAAGCTTGTCCTTGTCCTTCTCATGCCAAAGGAGGCCACGATAATCGATTTTGTAGATGATCTAGACGTGGTTCTTGTCACGGAAAAACCTGAAGTTATCGAAGAGGAATGAAACCATTAGCGCCATAAAAGCGTGACACGGGATGCTTTAGCTTGACTTTGCGGGGCAAAAGACGGAGACAATCTTCATTACCAAAGAAAGAAAAAGGAATACGATTAGTATCCGCTTTGGAGGCCAAATCATCACTTCAAAGCCGATTATCAAATGCCTTGATTATTGACGCGAAGAACAATTTCAAGGGACACCTGAATTATGCCGGCGAGAAAGCGGCAAATACCATCTTTATATTGGAGGCCAAAGAAACAACCGCACAATACTTATAGGCGGAGTTGAGGGAGAAAGCGCTAACATGGAAGAGAGTAGACATGAACTAATGTTAGTGGCGTTGAGGATAGTTTCCAGTGCTTCAAGCAAGGTAGCGTATTATTACGGCATCTGGCAAGTAAGGCACGCAGACTGTACGAAAAAAAGAGAATGAACCCGGCTGAAAAAGGTACAGAATACTGAAAGATGGCAAACCAGGAGTCACTAGAGAAATGACAGCAATGGTGGAAAGACTCACAGTTGAGTCGTTGGACCACCACTCTGATTCCTCGTACCAAATTAACTACCATCTGACAGAATTCCTATCAGGGTATATTGGTTAGAGGAGCAGATCCACCAGGATCCTGGAAGACTCTCTGAAAATCAGCATAAGTCCTCAGAATATCATCAGAAAAATGCTGAATTCGAATGCAAAGTTGTACGCAGTGCACTATGTAATCAAAAAGATTCAAGCGGGGATTGGAAAAGCGAAGCGAGCATGAAGGGCGCGAAAAATGAAAGGCTTGCTCCCTTAATTTCAATCCTCCCCGCAACGTAATGTATTTCGGCAGTTCCGCGGGGAAGGAAGAATGAGAAAGTGGTTTTAGTGAGTGAGAACCCAAAACACGAACGCAACATAGCGCGGCAGTATCTTTCTAAGATTTTCACTTCTAGCCACAAACAGGTGGGAAACTGGAAGCTCTGCGCTTCAGGTATGAAAGGTGTTTGTTAATTTTTTATGTAAGGATATTTTCCTACACGATGGTTACATCTATAAATAGCTTGTAGTTGAATATACCCGATATTCAATTCAATGTAGCATTGAAATTTTATCCCATTGTGAGTAGTAATTTGACGCGAAAGAGGGAATTTTTACCTACTATAATAATTGTTAATAATAGTAGGCTTTCAGCCTTTTTCCACATGGGAGGCAAACAATATACCCAAAACCGAGAAGGACACCAAGCTGGTCCGCAAAAACACTGGATGAGTAGGCCTTCATTGAAGTGTGGCTGGACGAACATACTAAGGCGGGAAGCCCGACGGAAGCTCATGGGCGGTAGGTAGGATCGATCAGATGCAAAAATAGCGCGTGCTTATTTAGGCCCGCAAAAATCTCAAGCTGATCTTCCAGCCATTCAGCGGAGCAAAAGGGATGTTTTAAGGACTCTGCTCTAAAGTGGACGTAAAGCCATGGGGGAGCGCCTATAGAATTGTAATGGGACGATTCAGAAGCCGGTCATCACCCAGCAAGAGAGGAACCCTGACACTACTCAGAGAAGGCAAATCCGGAAGTAACCACAGAAGATCTGTTAGAAATCTGCAGCAGAATAGGCGACAAGAAAGCTGCGGGCCTGGATGGACTTCCGAATAGAGCCCTTAAGCTTGCCGTGAAATGTAGACCGGACATATTCGCCGAGTTGTTCGAAACATGAATGTCCGACGGGATATACCCTATAGCATAGAACCGGCAGAAGTTGGGGTAGACACTATGGAAAAAATACTGGAGCGGGTCATCTATAATACATTGCTGCTGATCGTTGAGAGCCAACGAGCCTTCTCAGATCGACAGTATGGGTTCTATAAAGACAGATCAACCATTGGTGCCATCAAATATTTCGTGTTAGTAACCCTAGATTCAATTCGGCCAATTAAGGCCGTATCCAGAAGTCCCTGACAACGGCAGATGTTCCCATCTATCCCGCTGCCATTGTAGATAGCTAACATACTTGCGAGAATGGACGCTCTGGTATAACACCGCTGATGAACTTCAGGAATACATTGCCCTCGCGGTTGCCCCGCAGCGCTCCGTACTGGACCCACTGCTATGGAACATTATGTACAATGGTGTTCTTATCCTCACGGTTCCAGATGCGACCACGGTGATGAGCTACGCCGACGACATGGCGACATTGGTTTGAAGATGCTGAGTGGCAGCTATGCGAAGCAATCATTTTTGATAAGGCTTGGTTGGCTAGCGCTGGCCTGCCACTCGCGGCGATTAAGACTGAAACGGACCTCATCACCAAGTCCCGGAAAAGAAATTTCGTACGCATTAGAATTGGGAATCATATCATCACTTTCAAGCTTTCCATCGAATACTTGGGAGTGATGATAGATACAAAACTCAGTTTTAAGCAGCACGTGGAGTATATTTGCGAACAGGCAACCACCCTAGTATGGTTCTGGCAAGAATGATGCCGAATATAGGAGGTTCGCAGCATACTGGCTGGCTACTCATAACCAGGTTGGGAGTACCAACTATAAGTCATTCCCGATAGCGCGATACGCAAACAATGTCATCGGGCTTACCTCCCGGAACAGGTAAAATTTTCCATTTGCGACAATCGATGGTGAAACTATTGGAATATAGCCTCAACTGCACAGTCTTTTCGTCAACTTCAAGGCCGCCTATGATAACATATATGTATGGTCTCCATTTAACCCTTGATGGACCATAGCGCATCAACCACGCCTACGCGCCATCGTTCGCAGTTACCTGAAATGCGCTTCAGCTCCCCCACGATTTCCTCACACGCTTGCATTCCTTCTCTACTGTTCTACGCCAAGTGCCAGATGCCCATCGGCCATCTTAGGAGAGTGGATTCCACCCCATGGCGTAAGCAGCAATGCAATTTTCGCCCCTCTTTATTGTGTGACCTATCTACTGCCACTTCTGCCTCATGACACCATAGCCAATGGAAAACTACATACGCATAGAAGAGAATTTAGTATTGAAAGAAAATTAAAAAGGCTGCCACTAACCAATGTACAAAGGCAGATGAAAACAGCAGGAACGATCTAAAACAACGGGATGCTCTATCATGTATCCTTTTTAATCTGACTTTGGAAAATGCGGCCTGGAACGCTAATGTAAAGTGCACCCAACTGCTGGCCTATCCTGACGATGTTGACATGATGGAAAGAACGAACCGAGATGTACAAACCCCACTTTATCAAGATCGAGCTTGCGCAGCAAGATTTTGAGCTGCTCATTAATGAAGACAAGACGAACTACCTGGTAGCAAGTTCAGCACCAAAAACGAAGAGAACAATAACTCAATTGATTTGATATTGAGGGGTACAACTTTGACTCATTCAAAATTTCCCATATCTGGGTCGAAAACAGCCACCATAAGTGCTATGATGATGGCAGCCATCATTGCCCAGCTATATGTAACATTCATTTTACTAGCTCAGGCATTTGGGGAATTATGAAAACATTGCCCGCAAATGTGCCCCCCTTTAAGATGCTATTCAAGAGAATCACTATATCATAGGGGTAATTTTCGGGTTTTCATTTTCCACATAGAACCATATTCATCAAAAATATGACTTTGTGTGAATAAAGAAGTCACCCAACTTGTGCACTTGCTGGCTTCAATATTTCCATGAAAATTAATGGCTATGACAGGCAAGCATATATCTCACTTTTTTACACTAAGTGCTCTAAAAAAATGCACTATTAAGCAGCAGAATTTGACGGCAACCCCGAAAACAACCCTTCAGAGCACCTTGTCGATATTAGGTTTTGTGTACACTTTATAATTTCAATTTGCTCTTCATATACCCTCGCCGTCTCCTACCACTAGCACAAGATCTCCGTTTGACTGCTTGCACCAATCTTAGGCACGCTACCGGGAAAACTAAAAGTCAACGAGAACAGAATCTATTCCGAACAGGTACAGGTGTCTTCAGAGAGACTAAGGAAAACTTTGTGAAGTTTCATCCCCGCAACTTTCGTCTTCTCAGACCAATTTCACTTGCTGCCTTGAGGAGTAGTTCGCCATCGCTGCAAGCGGCTTTAGGTATTCTTGCCTTGATTAAAATTTTATTTCTCAAATGGAGGCAATTTTCCTGGCAGCTTCTGCATCAGACTAAATTTCATTTGTGTTGTGAATTTTTAAGTTATGCAATTTTTGTGGCGACTAAGCGCGGCGGTACTTTGATCGTACCTCGGCTTGCAAGATTATATGAACTCGTACTTGCAATAAAAGTAGCAATAGTCGTTGCACAATGGGAATAAGAAATTTAGATGAGGCTTCCAAGCCTTTAGCGGTTTATCCACTGTCTGAAATTGAAAATTTCTTCAACACTGAAAATGGAAAAATAACATTCCGTTAACATGGATGTTGCTGCTTTCAGCACTCCTGAATCATTCAGAATTTATTTTACAAATAAATGAGGTGAATTTGTTGTCAATAGAGAGAATAGGTTAGACTTATAGAAATTCATTTCATTCATATTTCTATGCAAATAGGTGGATAGTAAAACTCAAGCTCTGAATTTCCCCGGCTAATTAGTTACTTAATTGTCATCATTAATCCCATTAGTCTCCAGATAGGCGTAAGTAAATACAGGAGAAAACAAATTCATCTAACAAAACGGTCAAACGAAATTGACTTCGCTAGTAACAGGAACTTACTTGTATTCCTACCTTTTTCCCTAAATCGACAAAACCACAAGATGAAACTGCCTATTTGAAAATCAGGACTCTAACATAATGAACGTAAGATTCCTTTGTGGCGACGAATCGTAGGTGTGAACCAAGACTGCATTGCCGTGGTGAATTCGACTCCGCCGCGCACTGTACTGCCGCCGACGCGGCGCGCGAACTCCTGGTCTTTTCTAGTCTTCAAACGATTGCGTGCCTTAGTTAGTGGGAAACCAAAGTGAGAGTTTCGTAATACGGAAGTCCCGTTTAAACTGTTGATCGAATTGCAAAGACGTTCAAGTGAAATAGATCGTATGGCAATGACGTGACCTATCAGACTGATGCCTATCTGCAAATAAACAATTATTGCTGAAATTACGGACGTAGCTTTGAAAACAGGCGTCGATAAAAACATTCCAGAATCTCTAGCATCCCAATCCAACGCAAAACAGACGATTCCGATTGTGTCAGGTGCATTAGCGCAAGCTTTGGCATCCGGAAATATTCGTAGACATATGGCAAATACATAAAAGTTAGCGAATACCATGAATGTTACAAAAAAATGCGGCTCAAGTGCAGACGCAACAAGCTATCATCAATGTACATTAGTGAAATAGAGAATCGAACAATTACAGATTCAGCAACAGCACCAGCAGAATACACAAAAGTACCCGACTCAGCTGCAATTACAACAGCTCCATCAACACTTTCAGCAGAGCCCTTGGATGCACCAAGCTCCTAGCCCAAGCTTAACCTTAACGAATTTTATATTTTTTGGATATATAGTTAAAAAAGCCCACGGACCCTCTTCCCGCCCAACCGGACCGAGGGGCGACCAACCTAAAGATGGGCTGAAGGCAACATCTAAAGGCCCGCATCACAGCGATGATGCGTTTTAACGCAAAGTGTGTGCGACCATGCGAAAATGTATTACTACATCCCGATTGTCGCAAACACTTCAGCCAATGACGCGGAGGGTCTACACTACAGAGACATGGATCTTATATCGAAGACAGTGCGGATCAAGACTGAAACCCACTAGGTCAGATTGTTACCGAACAGGACTCTTCGGACTATAGCACAGGTTGCAAGGATAACCGCTTTTTGCATCTCCATGTATAGTCCAGCCCTAAGATCGAGCGTTTTCAGCGCTTTATGTAAGTTCTGCGGGACTAATCCCGTCGCTAAAATGACTACTGGGACTACTTCGATCTTTTGTAGTCTCCAGGTCTGCTTCATATCGTCTGCCAAGGGGCCGCAGTTCCGGATTTTTTCGTGCTGTTTTTCAACAGTGTTCTGGTCCAACGGTACTGCTACATCGATTATAAAGCACGCTCGTTCTTCCTTCAGAAGCAGAACTAGATCGGGTCTGTTATGATTAACACTGTGGTCGGTGGCAATAGTGTGATCCCACAGTAGTTTGACCCGATCATTTTTCAAGATTCTCTGCGGAGTATACTTATAGTAAGGATGGTAGGTTGCCACTAAGTTATACTTCAACGCAAGGTTTTGATGGAGAATCTTGCAGACGGAGTTATGACGATTGGTGTACTCGGTACCGCTCAACAACCTGCACGCAGATGTTATGTGCTGGATGGTCTCCTCTTCACAGTTACATAACCTACAACTGGAGTTGGTGATTGAGGAGTCGTGAAGAATGTACCGTTTATAATTTTTTGTTGGGAGCGAAGCATCCTGAATTGTAGTTAGGAATGCTTCGGTCTCATAGAAAAGTACACCATTTGTCAACCATTTGCTGGAGGCTTCGATGTCAATGCCTGACAACAACAAATTTTTTATATGATCTCCGTGAATGGGTTTCTCTTTCCACATGTCGATCTTCTGTTGGACTGAAGTAACATTCGACGTGGGATCCCATTCTCTGCTTCTCAAGTTCAAAGGAGATAATTTATTATCTGCCATGACGGTAGCCTGATATTTGGCTAGAGGATTGTTTCTCACAGAAGAACTCACGAAGATAATGCACTTGATTGTAGTGCAACGTTTTTAAATCAAGTACCCCCCTTCCTCCCTGATGACGTGGGATAGTGATCCTCAATTTTTCAACAGCTTTACTATGCATGTTGTTGTTTGCAAGAACTACCCTTACCCGTCTATTGACAGCTTCTAAATCAGTATTACTCCACTGTATCACACCGAAAGTGTATAGAAGGACGGGAATGGCGAAGGTGTTGATTGCCGTGATTTTCTTTTTCCCGTACAGCTCAGTTTTAAGGACAAGATCCAGGCGCCGTTCAAATTCCCCCAGCAACTTAGATTTGATTATTGCCACAGCAGGTGTTGTTGCTTGCAATATGCCGAGGTATTTGTAGACGTCGTCCGAATCCATACCCTCAATTCGGACGTTATTTTGGCCGTATCTTTCGTTGTCGGTGTGTTTTCCCCGAACAATTGTTTTTATGCGACATTTCTCCAAACCCAACTGCATGCCGGTATCCCTGCTGAACTGGATGGTGATGTCCAGCAAGGAGCGAAGTTGGTTCTCGTCTTTGGCATACAATTCATCAATGTACATTAAATGGCTCAACGTACATTTCGACAATATGCCATGCTTGACTTGGAACCCGTATTTGCTTTCATGCAAAAGATGGGATAGCGGATTCAAAGCCAAACAAAACCACAGTGGGCTTAGAGAGTCGCCTTGGAAAATGCCACGCCTGATTGGTATCTCTCCTGATGTTTGTGAGGATACCGATAGCTTCGTGCTCCAATTCTTCATTACTGTTCTCAGAAGAAGAACGACATTCGGGTTGATTTTATACAAGCGTAACACTTGTAGTAACCACGAATGTGATATGGAGTCAAAGGCTGATTTATAATCGATGTAGGCTGTCTAGACGTTTCGTTTTTGGTGGACAGCCTGCTTTACAGCTACCGTATCGATTATAAGCTGTTCTTTGCAGCCTCGGGAGCCTTTTGCGCATCCTTTTTGCTCCTCAGCTATCAATTTATGAACATCAAGATGTTTTGAGATGTTTGCGCACAGAACTGAAGTGAAGACCTTGTAGATGGTAGGAAGCCAAGTAATTGGTCGACATTTTGAAGGACAAGAGACACCCTGTTCCTTGGGGATGAGGAAAGTTATCCCCTTGGTGAAAAATGGTGGAACTAAATCAAGATCGGCAATCATCTGATTAAATTGATTTGCCAATATCCTGTGAGTGCTCTTGAACTGCTTCAGCCAGAAGTTGTGAATCTTGTCAACTCCTGGCGCCTTCCAGTTACCTGCCTTGTCAAGGGCTGCTTCAACGTCGACGTCAGTTACGTCAGGCATGGTTATTTCGGGGAGGGCCTTGCATGAACGCATAAGGTGTGGAAGCCACGCTGCTTCTAAATTGCAACGGCTGGATTCGCTCCAAACACTTCTCCAGAAGTCTTCTGCCTGATCCAGATCGAGGTTACTTTCCCTCAGATAGGGAAAGTAACCTGGTGAGATTTTTGTAGAATCCCCGTTGGTTCTGGAAGTACAAGGTGTTGTCTGTCCTTCGCTGAAAGCTTTTCTGATACCTACGGATGCGATTGGAGCATACCGCAAGTTTCTGTTTGCAACTCAGGCGAGGATAAACCTGGTACGCCAGGGGATATATATATACAGTACCTGGCGTACCAGGTTTATCCTCACCTGAGTTGCAAACGCAGAGCTGCATGCGACCAGGCGCATGTCATGGGTTGCGGATAATGACATGACCCACCGGGTCAGCTACGAATATCGCAAGTTAATCTTGTAAATAAGTAGCCGTGGACAAGCAGAACGTTTTCCTTTGTGTTCGTCCTCCCTTACCGATTCTTCCCGTTCAGGGGGAGTAAACCTCCTTAACAAATCCGTAATCCGGGGTGAAGGCATCGACGCGCCTATCGGATGAATTGCAGTGACGTTACACTATATTTCAGCGGCTCCCCTCCAAATACCTTCCCTACCTTTGGAGGTAACCATGGGGCATTGCAACATTGGGGCTCTGTTGCAGGGTTGACTGCTTCCCCAATACTCGTGGGAATAAAATTGGGGAAAACAATTTAAATCCTTTTAATGGGACCCCAGGGGCACGAAGACAGTACCCAACACGGTTAAGGGTCGTTCAACAACATCAGAGCGGCTCTTCGCCCTTGGATGTTTTGGCGGTTATGCCGTCAACCACCAGGGACGGGAGACCTAGGCGTCGTATGGTTTGGACGAACTAACTCAACGAATTTATCGTCCGCGCTTATTACCGTGTCACGGATTTGGAACGGAATCGATCAGGGTACAGACATGGACTACATGACGCGTTCATAACCCGATTTCCGGAGCTAAGTCATGTTCCGGAACAGAACGTCGTCAACCAGTACCGGGTGATCGTGAGTAACAACCGAGTTGCCTTTCCAACTAGGCAACAAATCTTCCAAGAGGTTTCACTTGAGCTCGGGCTGGAGTCATCAAATTACCGGACTAGTCAAAGGCACTCCATGAATCCAGTAGTCAGGAGAAGCTTAGTAACTGGGGATGTCGACCCAATTTATAATGAGGCTTTGACCGCATTCCAGGTCGCATTCGCAGAGTATGCTGAGATTCTCCCAGACGCTAGGCCAAAGATCCCAAAACTGAAGTTTACTTCGGCAACTACTAACATCATTGCTGCCGTTGACAGAATTTTGACTGATCGTTTGGCTAGCAAGATTACTGCTACAGAGGTTCACAGCCTGATCTACTTTGCAGCTGCCACGGTTATTCGTCTCCATAACCAACATCTTAGAGCGAATAACAGAGGTATGCGCAGAAGGACTTTACCGTTCTGGGTGTTTCGACTCAACAAAAGAATCGAAAAGTTGAGAAAGGAGATTGGTCGTGTGACGCAAGCACTCCTTGGAAATCCATCACCAAAAGTGCACAGATGCGTTGCGAACATCATTGGAAACTACCATCTGTCCAATGATATGCCAATCGAAGAAATCCTCGAGGTGCTGAAGCAGAAACTTGCGGTATGCTCCAATCGCATCCGTAGGTATCAGAAAAGCTTTCAGTGAAGGACAGACAACACCTTGTTCTTCCAGAACCAACGGGGATTCTACAAAAATCTCACCAGATTACTTTCCCTATCTGAGGGAAAGTAACCTCGATCTGGATCAGGCAGAAGACTTCTGGAGAAGTGTTTGGAGCGAATCCAGCCGTTGCAATTTAGAAGCGCGAAGCTATCGGTATCTTCGCAAACATCAGGAGAGATACCAATCAGGCGTGGCATTTTCCAAGGCGATTCTCTAAGCCCACTGTGGTTTTGTTTGGCTTTGAATCCGCTATCCCATCTTTTGCATGAAAGCAAATACGGGTTCCAAGTCAAGAATGGCATATTGTCGAAATGTACATTAAGCCATTTAATGTACATTGACGACATCAAATTGTATGCCAAAGACGAGAACCAACTTCGCTCCTTGCTGGACATCACCATCCAGTTCAGCAGGGATATCGGCATGCAGTTGGGTTTGGAGAAATGTCGCATAAAAACAATTGTTCGGGGAAAACACACCGACAACGAAGGATACAGCCAAAATAACGTCCGAATTGAGGGTATGGATTCGGACGACGTCTACAAATACCTCGGCATATTGCAAGCAACAACACCTGCTGTGGCAATAATCAAATCTAAGTTGCTGGGGGAATTTGAACGGCGTCTGGATCTTGTCCTTAAAACTGAGCTGTACGGGAAAAATAAAATCACGGCAATCAACACCTTCGCCATTCCCGTCCTTCTATACACTTTCGGTGTGATACAGTGGAGTAATACTGATTTAGAAGCTGTCAATAGACGGGTAAGCGTAGTTCTTGCAAACAACAACATGCATAATAAAGCTGCCAAAAAATTGAGGATCACTATCCCACGTCATCAGGGAGGAAGGGGGAACATTTAAAAACGTTGCACTACAATCACGTGCATTATCTTCGTGAGTTTTTCTATGAGAAACAATCCTCTAGCCAAATACATTAGGCTACCGTCATGGCAGATAATAAATTATCTCCTTTGAACTTGAGAAGCAGAGAATGGGATCCCACGTCGAATGTTACTTCAGTCCAACAGAAGATCGACATGTGGAAAGAGAAACCCATTCACGGAGGTCATATAAAAAATTTGTTGTTGTCAGGCATTGAAATCGAAGCCTCCAACAAATGGTTGACAAATGGTGTACTTTTCTATGAGACCGAAGCATTCCTAACTTCAATTCAGGATGCTTCGCTCCCAACAAAAAATTATAAACGGTACATTCTTCACGACTCCTCAATCACCAACTCCAGTTGTAGGTTATGCAACTGTGAAGAGGAGACCATCCAGCACATAACATCTGCGTGCAGGATGTTGAGCAGTACCGAGTACACCAATCGTCATAACTCCGTCTGCAAGAATCAATCATCAAAACCTTGCGTTGAAGTATAACTTAGTGGCAACCTACCATCCTTACTATAAGTATACTCCGCAGAGAATCTTGAAAAATGATCGGGTCAAACTACTGTGGGATCACACTATTGCCACCGACCACAGTGTTAATCATAACAGACCCGATCTAGTTCTGCTTCTGAAGGAAGAACGAGCGTGCTTTATAATCGATGTAGCCGTACCGTTGGACCAGAACACTGTTGAAAAACAGCACGAAAAAATCCGGGACTACGGCCCCTTGGCAGACGATATGAAGCAGACCTGGAGACTACAAAAGATCGAAGTAGTCCCAGTAGTCATTTTAGCGACGGGATTAGTCCCGCAGAACTTACATAAAGCGCTGAAAACGCTCGATCTTAGGGCTGGACTATACATGGAGATGCAAAAAGCGGTTATCCTTGCAACCTGTACTATAGTCCGAAGAGTCCTGTCCGGTAACAATCTGACCTAATGGGTTTCAGTCTTGATCCGCACTGTCTTCGATATAAGATCCATGTCTCTGTAGTATAGATCCTCCGCGTCATTGGCTGAGGTGTTTGCGACAATCGGGATGTAGTAATACATTTTCGCATGGTCGCACACACTTTGCGTTAAAACGCATCATCGCTGTGATGCGGGCCTTTAGATATTGCCTTCAGCCATTCCTTAGGTTGGTCGCCCCTCGGTCCGGTTGGGCGGGAAGAGGGTCCGTGGGCTTTTTTAACTATATATATAAAACGGTGTGAAAAAAAAATAAATAAAAGTAAGGGTGCTGTAAGAGTCAGCGGGAAGTTTTTTGAAGTGGAAGGTTTCACTCCGGTCTGAGCTGAGTCGTTGTCCTTATGGTTGCGATAGTTTTGTTACGTCGACGGGACATGAGTTCACTTTGTTCCCTTTTGTTCCGGTTCGGACGTCGAGTTCCGCTCCGATGTTCCGCCTCTGCTTCGCTCGCTGGCTCATATGTCTGGGGAAGAAAAAACTGTGGAAGACGCTATTCCCCTTGTGGCAGCGGTTTCAGGCAGGGTGCCCCCCTTTTGGTGGCGTAATCCTGCGAAGTGGTTCCGTCGGTTGAAGGCACAATTTGCCCTGGCAGGCGTCACAACAGACACCATGCGTTTTAACCCTTATCGGTCTTGACGAGGAGACAACTGGTTTGGTCACGGACGTGTTGGAGGACTAGTGCTATGTCAACCTAAAAGAACAGCTCATACGCCGGCTGTCAGTGAGGAAGTGAAGCTGAATCCCTTAATGAAAGAGCTGACGCTGGGCGACTGTACCCCACCCAGCTGGTTTGCGGAATGAGGTAGCTGGGCTCGGCCCAGAGCTATTGAAGTCCCTCTGGTTGCAGTGACTCCTATCTTGGCCTGCGTGGACTCGAGGTCGCTGTAGGGTGTTGTCCGCCACAGCCGAATGCTTGTTGATCTTACGCTTCTGCCATGCAATGCACTGTCTGGCCCAAGAGTAGGACGGCCAGAAGTATTTTCCGGTGACTAACCGGTTCGTCGTCCTGAAGCCTGGGTGCCCTAGATCCTGTGCTGTGCCTAGTTCGCTTGTCTAAGGTCTCCTAGAGTAAGTAAGGGTATGAACTCCTTGAACTTGCATTTGGAATTTGCCCTTAGGCTCTGGAGTTCTACGTCCTCTTTCTGCGCCTCGGCGACTGCCGTATAATTCATCGCGACGGGGACTGTGACCTCCGAGATTTGTGACAAACCGTCCGAAACGACGTTGTCTTTTCCAGATACGAGCTGGATGACTGATGAAAGTCAATTGCCGAAGTAGGCGAGGAGACTCTTTGTCAAGCGTTTGTTTAAGCGCGAAACTAACAGGCTTGTGGTCTGTGAACACGGTATTTAATGGAGAAATAGCGACGGGTAGCTCACGATGGTAGTTACGTTGAACTGGTTTGAGTTGTTTCGAAAAAAAGCTCAACGGCTGCCAGGTTTGATTCACCATTTCGTTAAGAGCGGCGCCTACCGCTGTGTCTGAGGCATCGACAAACACGGCAAGGCCAAGTAGATACCAGTAGTGTAGCATCAACAAGCTGTTGTTTGAGAGTTTTAAACGCTAGGTTGGCCTCAGTAGATGGGAGTCTTTTGTTTTAGGCCCAGACAAGGAAGCGCTGAGGTTTGCTTGGTTACGGGCAGTCTTAAGCTGAAAACGACGATAAAAGTTTAATATGCCCAAAGACCTTTTGTAGTGATATCATTCCAAACGATAAATTTAATTCATTAATAATACGAAAGCCAAAAGACAACTTACCCGACCTCACACAAATTTTCAATTAAAGTTACGTAAACAATAGCAATCAGTCATTAACCGACCCATATTTCCTCATAAGTCACTAGAGTTCACTTTGTATCTACCGCCGAACAAAACACATGAAATAAGACTCACTTGAGTCACAACATGCCGTGCATACATCACCATGTACATAGCTACATGACTATGCATAAGAAATGCATACAGGCATATGACCAGCACGACCCGTATGTTTCTAGATTTGTAAATTGAAAGAAAGAGAAAGTTATGATGTCACAATCATAGTAGAGAAATATTGTTATGTACAGACCCAATTGGTCAAGAAAATTGCAAGTAAGAAATTAAAGGAATTTTGATTGGTTAGAAAATGTAAGCGCATAGAAAATAAGGAATTTACATATGTTAGAATGTAAGTAAGAATTGAATAAAAGAACTAGAGCCCCAAGGCTTGACAGACTTGATTAGTTGCTTTCAATAAGGATAGATAATTGCTATACAGTGATATCTATCCTAAGCTCTTCCTGTGTCGATTAGACCAACGGCAGACTGCTGCTGATTGTAGCTTCCGCAGATTGTTGCGGAGTTAGGAATCCTCGAAAAAGGATAATTTCACGATGTCGACTTCACTTCCCCACATGGCGACCCTGCCTATTATGGACTAAAAAGAAGTTGGTAATTCCACATCATGGACGACACCATCAACATATTAATCGAAGACGACTTTCAAAAAAAAAGTCGACCGTATATTCAATCGGATGATCAAGATAGCAGAGGAATACAAGCCAGAAAGTATCAAACAGCAAGGGACAGGACCACCACCATATGTAGCGACCCCGAAGGATGAATTAAAACATATAGGACCGAAGAAATTAACAATTCCGGAGCTAAAGGCGCGAACTGAAGCGAAGAAGGAAGCAGAGGAGCGACATCGACAAAAATTTAAGAAGACAAGAGGAGGTAAACGGCAGAAATTAAGAAAGGAAAAAGCAGAGTACTACAGGCTAGCGACTATCGCAACGGGGAGCCAGAAGAACGAGTTTATAAAGAAAGCTAAGGAGATAACAGAACAACTGCGACTACTTAAGCAGAACGCTAAACATGGGCAATTTCAGCTCGGCAACCAACAACAGCCTCGTGACTGAATATCGTCAGGCAATCACGACATCAGGATGTTTCGTCATCATAATTTTTTTCGTATACTTATATAATAGGCACCATTCGAATTACGTTAGGAAGGTAGTTAATAGAAACAAGTCGGAATACCGGAAGCTCGCGCTTCGGGTATAAAGGTTTTGTGTTATGTAAGAGACGCACATTTCTCTGTCCGTATATAGCTACAAATCCAACATAATCCTTCATATTTTTCCAAACTACGAGACATACGTACATATTAGAGCCATAGATATCATACTCACCCTAAACAAACAAACTGCCTATTACCTGCTGTACACATATATGCACATATCTAAATTTATCGTACCCATATTTCCGATTTACGTCTTATATCTATCTGAATTAGGCACTAGCCGCAAAGTTCATTAGCACGCATATATTATATACCTACATATACACATGTCTGGTTGACAAATAACTAAAAAACTAAAACAAAATAATTGTCTGCGACCCAATTCATAAGAATTCATTTCGTTGTGGTATTGACGAATTGATATGTGATGATGACGTCATGCGGGTTGTAGAGTGCACGAAATTCACAAAAAATTGTAAAGTTTCACCCCCAATAACTTTGTTAATAATAGTTGGATTTTCTTCAAACTTGACCAAACTGTGCATTATATTCTTCGTTACACTCATGCTAAATTTTGTATTTCTGAGATGAACATAAGGGGGGTGCCGGGTAAATTTCTAAAATGTGGAAATATACTATTATTAACTTTATTTGTGCAGATATCGGAACCGGATATATTTTGAGGCCTAGATTTCGTAGAGATGCACCACTGTGATTTTTCCCAGATTTTTCGGTTGGATAGGTTCTGAGAACGAGACCTGTTACACTTTTTGTGGGTCATATTTTCAACCCTGACTCCCCTATGTTTCATCTAATATCAAATATTGAACCAGATTCGAAAAGTACTAATTTAGACCTTTCATTTGATACCCTACTTGGCTACATTCTGTAAAAAAAAAAATTTGCACCCTCCATTCACATGTACGGAGAGCCCCCCCTTAAACTTAACGCAAGATGGCGCCACTTACTGCATGTAAAGGGATCACCAGATTACA
The DNA here is from genome assembly GCF_905115235.1 of Hermetia illucens. Taxonomy (NCBI): domain Eukaryota; kingdom Metazoa; phylum Arthropoda; class Insecta; order Diptera; family Stratiomyidae; genus Hermetia; species Hermetia illucens. Next base: position 158,559,931 of record NC_051849.1, read on the forward strand.
TACTCTCACCAATTTTCGTGACAATCGGTCTAGCCGTTTCCGAATAAATCGGGTGTGACAGACAGACAGACAGACAGACAGACAGACAGACAGACAGACAGACAGACGGACAGACGGACAGACAGACACCGTCACCATTCTAATAAGGTTTTGTTTCACACAAAACCTTAATAATGTATAACCACAGAACAATTTTTTTTTTAAATTTAACTTTTCTTTCACAATAAATAACGTTCAATACAACATATTATTCACAAAAATAATTTTTCATGGGCGACTTAGAGACTCTAAAAGGATTATTGAGTAACTTACAAAGAGATATATCAAACGCAAAAAAAGTGCGGGTAGAGGTTACAAACGTGACACTGTCCTTTCAAAATTGCAAAACTTAGAACAGATAAAGGCTCAAGCCTCGAGCATAATCCAGAACACTACTGATAGTAAAACCTTGAGCTTATCGACATCTTTTAAACAAGCGTACAATACCTTTAAAGAACTTCTTGAAATACAATTGATAGAATCAAATATGAGTGACTTCGATATTACAACCGCCGTCAAAGTAATACCAACTTTCGATGGTAAATATAAAGATCTCCATACGTTCACAAAATTGCTAGAATTTTTAAACGAGACATTAAACGAACCGGGGAAAAAACAGTTATTAGATTTTGTCATAAATGTCAAGTTAACAGACACAGCTCGCTTAGCTGTAGGTACTAATGTACCCATTAATATGGCAAGCTTTGTAAAATTGTTAAAACAAAATTTTGTAAGCTCGAACACAATCCAGAGCATCCAAACAACACTGAATTCAGTATCCCAGAACAAATCTTCAGTGACTAATTATCGGGACAAAATACTACACCTTACAAGTGAGTTGAGTCACCTACAAGTTGCCGAATTGGGTGAAACGGTGACAGAGGCAGAAAAGAATTTGATTACAAAACTAAATGGGCGACAAGCTCTTACAACTTTCCTTACCGGATTAAACCCTGAGATAAGAGATACCGTTTTCTCTTCAAGACCGAAAGACATGACTGAAGCCGCAAATTACGCATTAGAGTTAGAGAAACGAGATTCAGGAAATTGGGCTGGTGTTTTTCAAGTGAATAGTTCAGGTAGAAATTTTCAAAACAGAAATACAAACCGCGGAAATTTCCATTCTTCAAATAACTCATTTAACAATAGAATAGACTATCGACCCAATAATAGCTACAGATCTAATAACTATAATCAACAACCGTGGCGGAATCGTGACCAAAGTTTCAGCGCTAGACATAACAGCAATACCCAAAGTAGACCCAGTAATCGTGGTAGGAATAGAGGTAATTTCAACCAGAATCGCATTAACCCCAGAGATAATAGGAACAACTACAGAGTAAATATAATTCAGAACCAGGGAAACGGGACACCCTCCGGCGAGGAACAAGATTAGAAAATAAAGATAGAATCCTTACCGGAAACCATGTATACAACTTATCGAACAATAATTCAATTTCGAGTTATATAAAACTTTATTGCAAGGATTTGGGCCAAGATTTAACTTTTCTAATAGATACAGGGGCAGATATTTCGCTATGCAAAAAACTAACAATTAGTTCAGACAGAATAGATGATAAGGAAAAATGCAAGTTAAATGGCATCACTAAAGAGTCAGTAGAATCTTCGGGCACCACAGAACTTACTTTACGTATAGGTGAAAAATTTGATAGAAATAGATTTCATATAGTAGGAGATAACTTTCCAATAAAAACAGATGGAATAATAGGGCGAGATATTTTAGAGAAATACATATGTCGGATAGATTTCGAAACTTATACCATAACCTTCAGTACGAAATATGACGAGGTAACAATTCCTATGAACACCAAACCGTTAACAAGTTCTTACGTTAACATAGCAGCTAGAGCTGAGGTAATAATACCAATAGATCTGGTAAGAGAAGAAGACAGTTTGATTCTAAGTAAGGAAATTCGGAGAGGCGTTTTTGTAGGCAACACCATAATTCCAGCCAAAGGTGTTTGTCACGTAAAAATACTAAATACAAATGATAGACCGATAAAACTCAAACATTTCGATGCTGAGATAAAACCACTAAAGGACTATCGAATATTAGAAGCAACATCGCAAGGTCCAGACCGTTTACAGAGACTTTTAGATGGGATAAGAAAAGACGTGAAAGATAAGAAAGCGAGGGATAGTCTTATGAAGATAATAGCAGAATATCAGGATGTTTTTCACCTTGAAGGAGAAAAACTTACCGTAAATAATTTTTATAAACAAAAAATTGCAACTACGGATGATGTGCCAGTATACACAAAAAACTGTAAATTACCACACGCACAGCTTAATGAGATTGAAGAACAGGTCAAACAATTATCCGATAGTAACATTATCGAACCTTCGGTAAGCCCATACAACTCTCCATTATTAATTGTACCAAAAAAGGGTACTGATGACAAAAAACACTGGAGACTAGTAGTAGATTATCGCAGATTGAACAACAAAATCGTAAGCGATAAATTTCCGTTAACAAGGCTAGAGGATGTATTAGACAAGATAGGTAGGGCCAAATACTTTTCAACTTTGGATATGACGAGTTGATTCCACCAAATAGAATTGGAAAAAAGTGCTAGACCACTCACCGCATTTTCAACAGGTACAGGTCATTTTCAGTTTAAACGTCTACCTTTCGGCCTCAAAATTTCATCAAATAGCTTTCAACGAATGTTAACGATAGCACTAACTGGGTTAGGATCAGAAGCTTTTCTTTATGTTGACGACATTATAGTTTTCGGATGTAGTATCAATCATCATAATGAAAATCTAATAAAAGTTCTACAGAGGTTACGCAAATACAACCTGAAGTTGAACGCCAGCAAATGCCAGTTTTTAAAATCAGAAGTCGTATACTTAGGGCACCTTATCACGGACAAAGGGATACGAACCGATCCTACAAAAAACGAAACCATTCGAAATTATCCCACACCCAAAAACGCAGATGAAGTGCGTAGATTCGTTGCATTCTGCAATTACTACAGACGCTTCATCCCGGACTTCGCGGGAATAGCGAAAGAACTATATGCTCTCTTAAAAAAGAATGCTACTTTTACCTGGACAGGGACATGTCAGACTGCTTTCAATACATTGAAGCAAAAGCTTATCCGACCACCGGTACTGCAATACCCAGATTTCGACAGACCCTTTATATTAACTACAGATGCATCAAATTATGCATTGGGCGCTGTACTTTCGCAGGGCGAAATAGGCAATGACTTACCAATTTCTTATGCCAGTAAGTCTTTGGGAAAACATGACCTAAACAAACCTGTTATCGAGAAAGAGTTACTTGCCATACATTGGGGTATCAACTTTTTCCGACCATACCTGTACGGTAGGAAATTTATTGTAGTAACTGACCACAGACCGTTAGTATCACTCTTTTCACACAAAAATCCATCTTCCAAACTGACGAGAATCAGATTAGACCTTTCAGATTACGACTTTGACATTGTTTTCAAGCAGGGGAAAATGAACACTAATGCCGACGCACTCTCAAGAATTGAATTAAACTCAGACATATTGAAGAAGATGACTCCAGTAGAGAATGACACTACTGTAAAGAAAACTTTGGCGATTACAAGGGGTATGTCAGCTAAGAGAAAGCTTGACAATATTGTAAAAAACGTGCACGAGGACGCAAAAGCAGATCATCCTAAGAAGCCTGATCAACTTCATATTTAGGATTGTTCTTCGATATCAGACGTCAGAGATATATTAAAATTGAAATTCATTTTGAATGAATCAAGTAACAATAAAATTATGCGCATCACAGAGGGAATAAGTGTATATTGTAGCAATAAAACTAATAAGAAATCCGTTTCGATTAGTGACAAACTACATTCAACAACACTTTCCACAGATACCAAATCGGTTAATAATAGCGATAATTCTGATATGATGTAAGCATCTATCATGAAGAAGTTATTGATAACAGCGGTTAAATGGAAAATTCACAAGCTAGCACTTTCGAACACAGATGATATTTTCCAGGTACTAGGTAAAAATGAATTAAAAAGTATAATTAATACGTTGCAACAAGAAAAGAACTTCGAAGTAAATATAATGATATATGAACCCCCTAAAGGAATTGAGGATATCGCGATACAGAAAAATTTAATAAAAGAGTACCATGACACGCCACATGGAGGACATTTAGGAGTCAGGAAGACAATTTTGAAATTGAAACAACGTTATTGCTGGAAGAGTATGAGTAAAATGGTAAAAGATTATATATCTAACTGCAAATCTTGCAGAATAAATAAACAAACAACGTCATACAAAGGAAAGAATGGTAAAAACAGACACTCCATCGACGAGCTTTGAAACTATTTCGATAGATACAGTAGGCCCTTTACGCATATCAAACGGTTATAGATATGTTTTGACAATGCAGTGTGAATTAACAAAATTTGTAGTAGCAGCCCCTATACAATTTAAAGATGCTAAAACGGTAGCAGAAACACTAGTAAAAGAATTTATACTAAAATATGGAATATTTAAAATTTTGAAATCAGATCAGGGAACTGAATTCACTAACAAACTAATGAAAGAAATTTGCGAACTTCTGAAAATAAACCAAAAATTTTCTAAGCCTTACCACCACGAAACTTTAGGCACTAACGAACGAAACCATCGCGTACTTAACGAGTACATTATTAGCATTCGCTGAAGATATGGCATGGGATATATGGATTCCATATTACACATTTGTATATAACACCACGCCTCACGTGGATAACAACTACACTCCCTACGAACTAGTTTTCGGCAAATTACCCTATTTACCAGATGACATATTACACATAAATAGTAAAGTATATAACATAGACGATTACGCGAAAGAGCTCAAGATTAGACTACAGTATTCTTTAGATAAAGCTCGAAAAATCATAGAAATGACAAAAATTAAAAGAATAAATGACAATAACAAAGCAAGCCCAATAAATGTGAATATAGGAGACTTAGTCTTATTAAGAAATGAAGAAAGAAAAAAGAACCAATCACCTTATTTAGGACCATATAAAGTAAAAAGTGTAGATAATGTAAAATTGAATATAGAAATTAACGGAGTAGAAAAAACCGTACATAAGAATAGAGTAAAGAAATTTTAAAATAGAACATAAATTGAACACAAAAAAAAAAATAAAAAATAATAATAATAATAAATTTTAGTATATGATGATCATTTCACGATGTCGACTTCACTTCCCCACACTTTGCAGATTTTTCACCGCGGTTGGCAGGGGAAAGATTTTGATCACTTCAACCTTGTCTGGATATGTTTGAATTCCGCCAGAGATAATCAACTAACTGAGAAATTTCACTTGCTAGTGTAGGAATTTTCATTTTTCAACGTTTAGAACGAGCCCGACCTCAAGGAAATGTTGAAAAATGCACTGGAGATGGTCCAAATGCTAAGATTCGGAAGAAGCGATCAAAATATCACCCATGTAGAGAAAACGGAAGTTTAAATTTTCGTTATGTCTTCAGAAGCAACAGGGATTTGGTACTACGCCTTGAACAGATTCAAGGTCGTGAAAACATGAGAATTTGTCAGTGAATGCGCATAGTGATGAAAGAGTGGAATCACGAAGTCGGGAATGGTCTGAGTATTCAGACGCCTGTAATCTCCGCAAGGCCTACATTCCCCGTTCGGCTTAGGGACCATATGGAATGGAGATGACCAGCAGGTATTGGAAGGTCGACAAACACCCTGTTTCATGAGATTATCGAATTCTGCCTTTGCAACAGCTAGCTTGTGGTGTGATAAGGGACGCACTTTGGACAAGATCGGGGAGCCGGTAGTGTTGGGGTGGTGCTGTACATTGCGCTTAACCGGCTGGGAGAATCTAGTTTCAGTAGTAATGTTACGATATTTTCGGAGGAGCGCGCGAAATCGATGGTCGCCAATGTCCTGGAAAACAATAGAAACAGTGTCGTTCTTTGCAAATTTTTCTGACGACCTTAGAGGTTGGGGAGTCTATTAGGGCCTGAAGAACACTTCAGGTCCACCAATAGCCCACAGTGACACAGGAGTATATGATGTGGTACTGTGCTGCGGGTAGCCGTCGCCGAGACTCCCAGCGAGCCTAGTTTTTTATTGTATTGAATTGCATCCGGTGGTACATTCAGTCGCTTGAGCTAAGAATTTACGGTGTCTGTACCGGCAAATCGTCGGGGCCAATGAGGGTTTCGGCATGCAACTACCCAAATGCCCTTCCTCACTTACTCTCAGTCAGCGTGTAAGCTGCTCCTTCAGCTAGTCATAGGAACCGCCCTCCAACACGTCCGCGACTAGCTCGATGGTCCCGAACCGCATCCAATTGGCACCCCTGCAACTTTGGGTGAGCTTGAATTCAACTTAGGAGAAGTGGCAACTTCAGGTTGTCGTTTAATGATGGCAGACATCTGCAGTGAAGTTGAGTTGATGTTATGGAGAGGCCGATCTGAACCATGACATGAATCCTCGCGGGATTATTCTCGGATTCGCGCTTCTTTTTTGTAGTTTTCCTTCAAAGTTCTATTTTGTTTGACAAAAGAAGAAGTTCACACGAGTGGCGAGAGTTCAGAGCGAATAGTAGAAGTCCTCGATTTGTCGTGGGTTCAATTGGATTCAATTGCTACGATTTGTGATAAGAGCATAGTCCACGCGCAAATGCGTGCACGCCATTCCGTTACGGAAGAATCCGTGGTTGTTGTAACAGTAAAATAACGGCCATCATCCTCTGCCGAGGAGAATTGATACCACAAGAAAATGTTCACGCTTTTGTCGTTTTCCTTCCACTTTCTGCTGACGACCTTCTCACATCGCAATTGTACCGAAGCGAGATCTCTCAGAAGATCGAATTCCAGAAAATGATGATGATGATGAAAATTACTTTGTTAAAATATAGAGTTTCAACTAAGTGAAACTTGACACGATAACCAAATTTGTTACCATATTCTGCAATTTATAATAGCAAACTTCCTCTTAACTTTATTAGTTTGCCTTGACGGCATTTCGAATTCCGCCATCCTACACTTTCCTTGCACTTATTGGGGACACTGTAATTAAGATTCCAATGCAATTACTGCACTTCTCAAAATTAAATTGATAATATACCCGACACCAGCTTTCTTCCGGTTGATCACCGGTCCACCTTATCGGCCGGACCAGGCCCGCCAATTTTCGTTGCCGCTTAACCAGACCCTGCACTTTCAATTCCAAGTCGACGGCAGCGTTGTCGGTGCATTGCCAAATGCATATACATGCGTCTCAACTAAAGGCCCGACGTTGCAATAACATTTCCTTTGCTCAATCACGTTCTGCAGGGAATTAGTATTATCTAAATATTGAAATTTTTAAATGCAAATGGATTTTGGGATTTAGGGGAAAGGTACCAAATAATAATTTTTTTTTTTTTAAATAAACGAAATTAATCATTAAATGTTTAATATCAGCAGTGCTAAAAAGTGAGAAAACCAAGGAATGTTGCATATTACTAAATGCATTCTCCCATCAAATTGTCCCTGGACGAGGCGAATGAAATAATACAAAGTCGCAAAACCGCGGACACTACAGGTATTTCTTTTCAATGAGTAGGTTTCCACTTAACTTGCTACATCTACCAGAAATTGAGTACATAGGATAAGATGTTGTGAATAACATTTTATCACTATAACAAGAGAATTAGCAGAGTGTGTATGTTAAAATTGGAGAAAAATTGGAATAAAAATTTTGGGGGAGACAACTTTTGGAGAGCAATTGCTTCTAATTACTCTATTTTCACAGAGATTGTATTCTAGAATGAAGTCCCAGCTACGATTCAACATTTATGCCAATACTCTGGTTATCGTAGATTTGTTGTGTAGAGGAGAAATGTGACAGCTAAAGGGTTAAAAAACCAAAAAAGATTACCGTGTATTTTCTGCAAAGAATTGCATGAGAAATCGTCTGGCATACAGTTTGTCTAGTAATTTTGAAACACCCTGTTTACATGAAGGATATAAATGCGAATTGTCAAAGTGCTTTTTAATATGCAAATTTTATGTACTTTTTGCAACTTTAAGCTGTTATGATATGAAAAGTCCACGCTAAATGCTTCAGACACTTTTGATGCGTAGCAGTAGTACTATCCCAAAGCGAGCCACCATAGAGAGCGAATGAGTGGCCAATGCTGCTTCGCTCCGAGCACTTGCACATCCACCAGTTCTCACCATGTGCTTCAAGTAATCGCTGCTTTTTATCTATATGCACTTCATGCATATTGATAAAACAAAGCTTTATTAAAATCGGTTTAATGTCTGCCCGTCTGTCAGTCTCTCTATCACATGCATTTAGCGATTGACACCACATTGGGTAAAAAGATGGAAACTGTGAACGCTCACATATACAGTGAGTTACATCATTCTACGTCGAATTTGAGAGGGGGTTGGTGGATATTCTCCCAAAATATATACATATATTACGTGCTAGGTACTGATGGGAAAGAAGTCCCCTCAAATGTTATTATTAAAGAAATACACAAAAGCTTTCATACCTGAAGCGTCAATCTTCCGGTTTCCGGGCTTATTTTATTGCTCCGGAAGATTGATTTCTGAACTTTTCGTAGTCAATTGCAGAATCGGCAGTAATGGAATTTTGCCGATTTTAATAAACAGAAAATTGAATGAAAGCTGAGTCGAAGATAGACAAAGGGGCCTGTTGTAGTTCCTACACTAGATAGGTTGGTCACTAGTTGACTTTAAGCTGAATTTGACGCCCCTTAGGATAGAGTTCTGATGACTTCATGCAGGAGACTCTAGATTGGGAAAGGTGTAGTAACTCCAGTTGGTCCTGAACTGAGGGTAGTTGAAGCGCTTTCGTCGAAGTAACCGCGGATTTCGGCTATACTATGTATGTTACAAAGAATTAATAAAGAACTATCTATAATAGAGGAGGCTCTTCTTTTATTTGGTCTAAGAGTAGGCACCACGTACGAGGTAAAGCCCAGAAGAGAAGAAGCAAGAAAACTATAAATGTACTCCTGCACTTTGGGAAAGAGAATCCATCTTTAGGTACAGTCAACATGCACGACCGTACCTAAAATTAACAAAGCTTTCTGATTACATTTTATCTACCACTTAGCCTTCTAAAAATATTTCTCCTGTATTTGTGGGTCTTTGTTGCATATCTATGCAAAAATACAGCCACTCAAGAGTAACTTTTCTTTTGACAAAAATTTGATAGGTTTGACAGCCCCCACAAGCCTTAGCCTTCCAGTAAGCCTGTCCGGCGGTTAATTCACCCACAGCAATCGAACCCTTTCCAAATAAAATTTTTCGTGCCACGAGCCATGTAAATTTTTATGTATGCAGCTCTTAGAATATGGCGATGATGGACTAGAAGATATTCTAACTAAAACCGAAATAATAATAATAATCGTTGGCACAACAATTCAATTAGATCAGGGCCTTGAATTGTGTTAGAGCACTTCATTCAAGATCGCAACGGTACACTACAGGATTGCAGTACACTGTAGGAGGCAATGTGGTCAGCATTGCACTCGCCGAGATTATTACCCTAATTTGACTCAGCTGAGTCGACTGATATCCGACGTCAAATCACGATACAAATTCCACTGCTACCAGTGAGATTTGAACTGCGACCTTTCGTACCACAGCCTTGTGCTCTAACCACTCAGCCATCCAGACAAGGGAAACCGGAAGCTGGCCGCTTCAGATATTATTTTATAAAGACATTTGTCCCATTAGCAGGAAGCACATAATATATGCATATATTATGTGAGAATATCCACATTCAATATTGAATTTGTAAAGGAACGACAATTTGACATATTATAACTTTGTTAGTAATAGTACGATTTCCACCAAACTTGTTGCAAAACTTCGCTGTGCTATAATGAACTTAAGGGAGACTTTGCAGCCAGTTACTAAAAAATATAGTGATTTATTATTAACTTTATTCGAATAGATATCGGTATGGAGGGTATTTCGGAGCCTTTTGATTTTTTCAGATCTTTTGGTTGGGTAGTTTCTGAAAATGGGTTCGTTAAAGAAATGATCATTTTCGACCCCCCGCGCTCCCCACCTTTCCAACAAATGTCAAAACTACTTCGGAAAGTACTAACCAAAATCCTTCATTTGATATTCCACATGACTATATTTGGTGAAAAAAAAATATACACCCCCTTTTTCATGTATGCCCCCCCATCCCTTAAATTCAATGTAGAATTATGTAACTCAATGTATATGTGAGGGTTCACAGTTTCCACCTTCCCCCCAAATTTGGATAGAATCGCTATAACTGTTTCCGAGAAAAATTCGCGAGACGGACAGACGGAAACAGCAAGCAAGCCGTTGCCGTTGGATTCGCAAATGACGTTGGAGTGGTCATAACATCCAACCACCCCGACGAAGTAGAGATATATGCGAACGAAACTATTATATATGGACGATATTCTTGGCTTAAAAACCACGGGCTGGAGCTTGCCGAACACAAGATGGAGTTGGCGCTCTTTATAAAGCGGCAGAAACAGAAAACTCATGAAATTTGCATCGAGACGCATGTCGTTAGTTCTCAGCCATCGCTGAAACACCTGCGAGTAACATTCGACACCAAGCTGAGCTTTAAACCCCACTCAAAGCTTACTAGGAAGATAGCGGCGACTCTCAGCTCAGCACACAGTCGACGATTACTCTTGTCGCGAGGTATCAGTTTTGCAGTTTTATACGCGGCACCAGTGTGGGCGTGGGTGAAAAATGCATATCAATTAAGCATGAGGCAAGTCGTCTTTACGAGAAACAGGAAGCCAGCCTAAACAAGCAAAGTGAGCGTATTCGGTCTTTAGCTCCATGGCAAACAGCATGGAACCAGGCGGAGAATGGCCGGTAGACACACAGGCTTATCCCAGACAAAAATATGTGGACGAGTTACGATCTGACTTAGTTCTTAACTGGACATGGTAGATAAAGGAATTACCTCCATAAGTTCGGTCTACCAGCAGCTAAAAGCAGCAATAGCGCAGCGGAGTCATAGAAGGGAAGCTACTGTAATTAATGCCACGCAAAGCGGTAGCAGCTTGTTTAGAGTGAACAGCTAAGTACTGAATAGCCCCGCGAAGAAATACAAGAACGGTGGTCCCGCGGGTGGAGTGTGGAGAAAATATGCTAGGTTTTAGTGGGTAAGAGTCCTAGATTCCAGATTCGTATCTATGATGGATTTTCCCCTGCACAAAAAAAAGACAGACGGACAAACAGACAGTATATCAATTTGATAAAGTTTTGTTTTACACGAACCATTAAGAAGAAAAAGGAGTTACGTGGGTATCTGGTACACAGGAGCCATATATCTCATATGCTGCATTTATTGGCTTGGGCCTTCACTGATGCTGAAGTATTAAAAACTTTTTCACATACATATTTGAATTAAAAACCGGCATATTTAATTTGTCAACCCATTTTCTGTTTCACGGAGGAACCTCATCGGACCCCACGATGTTGTGCCCAAGCTCTTTATATAAATTAGTGGTCAATCATCTAATTAAAATCGCAATAACCGCTAAAATTGAGCGATATGTCCAACGGCGAACGAACTATGCGATAAAGGTACATCGTTTCGCAGCAAGTCATCAAAACAAAGCCCACAATTCCCACAGAATTGGCAGCAACATGATGTAGATTAACTGCTAAACTATTCCAACAAAAGGCCCATCATATGCCCCATAATCGTATCGACATTTTTCTCGTGAAAAGCAGGAACATATTTTTACCTTAATCGCATCACCTGCCACAACCTTTAAAAGCAAAAATATCTACAGTCGTACACCACCAAACCACAATTTCCATCAGACTTGCACAATCGGAATCAATGGGTCATTTGCATACATTCATTGTTTTAGTTTCGCCGCCCAACCGTTGCCTGGTCGCAGGAAAAAATTGTTTGGTCTGAATTGTTGCAGCTGGATCCCTTGTTTCCTATAACTATTTTATGACTATGAAAAATGAAACCTTCATTGCATGATACCCGCATAAAAAGATGGCGTGCACATATATATGATAAAATTGCCGTGCAATTGGAACTGCAGCCGGATCTGCACGGGAAGTAGAATTCAAAAAGGACCCAACCAAGCGGAGTAGGCTATTAAGCAAGGATTAAAAAATGGAAACTCGCACAGTTGTATTACGTATTTAGCTAAAATAAAAACGCGTTCATTCTCGTATCTGAGCAATCAAATCAAAGGCGCATATTCGAAGCTTTGAAGGTACCGAAAAGGATTTTTAGGTTTTTAGAATGCAAAGTGGTAATTTGCTAGGGTTTGGGGAGCCAATTTTACTAACGAGTGATGAATTCATTATCGCTTGAGGGAGATTGGTTATAAATAACCGAAGTCAGGCTAAATAAATAAGACCCCGGTCAAACTAGACGAGACTAAATAACGAGCCTTGAATCTGACTTTGATGACGTGAAAAAAGTTTGGCCTAATTTTTCTTATTATTTTCTGTAGGGTTGAAAAATTTGTAAATTTGTGGCAGCCAGAATATCCATTTTTCTGTAATTAAGAGGGTACTAAGAACCAAGAAAAGTTTGCCGAACATAGCAATGTAAGGCATTTTCTGTAGCAGAATGAGGATTAGAAATTAGGAAAATAGAACTTTAATTTGAGAATTTAATCAAAAATTATTTGCCGTAAATGGCATACACCCTTGGAGTCTCTCCACTTTATTATAAATAGATATTTATGTATTTGTATTTATGTATTTAAGAAAAGAATAAACGTAAATATTCCAGTAAGAGATTTTATTTGAGGATTGTATACACGTGTTTCGGAAACATGTATCCTTCTTCAGTGCTGGTTTTGCAATAATTTATTTCATTTAACTCTATAGCCTTATATACACTATCCTATTGAACCTAACGTGATAACTGGTATTTAATTAATTTTTCTGTAATTATTGTAACACTCTCTTAATTACTCCTGGAATAAGCTAGATGAACAGTTGCCATATCGGTGTTCAACAACCTGGCGTTACCCTGTTTAAATATTTCCTGACTTTCTGCGGCGTCTAGTTTATGGACTTTATGTATTTTTGTGTAAAATAAAACCTTATTAAAATCGGTTTACTGTATGTCTGTCCGTGCGTCAATTGCATTTTTCTCGGAGACTTTAGCAGCGATTGACACCAAATTTGGTGGAAAGGTGGGTGAGTTACATCCTTTTACATCCAACTTAAGGGGAGGTCCCCATACATGCAAAAGGGGGTTGTACATTTTTTTTTACTAAATATAGCCATGTTGGGTATCAAATGAAAGGTCTCGGTTAGTACTTTCCGAAGCTGGCCGGGGGGTCGAAAATGATTATTTATTTAACGGGGCCATTCTCAGAAACTGCTCAACCGAAAAATCTCAAAAAAATCAAGAGGCTGCCTCTGAATGGTGGTTAAGCTCCGAAATACCTTCTACGCCGATTTCCCTTCAAATAAATTTAATAATAGTATAATACTATAATTTTTAGTAATTGACTGCAGAACCCCCATTAAGTTCACCCTAGCAGAAATGCAGGCTATATTACAGAGCTTAATCCTACCAACTTTGGTGGAAATTGCACTATTATTAACAAAGTTATAAAAGTTCAAAGTTGTCAGTTCTTTAGAAATTCTAGATTTTGAATGTCAATATCACCCGAAAGTGCTACATAAAATATGCATATATTACGCGCTACGCACTAATGGATTTATATAAGAAATATACAAAACCTTTCATACCTGAAGCGTTCAACTATATTACTTGCTTACATACTTATTTACTCTGACGTTCAGTTAGTTAAGCATCCGCTTTTTGATCTCATTACGCCGAGTTTATATCACAATTCGTCATGGATGTTTGTGTGTATCTTTGCGCCGTAAAAAGAGAGAATTGTTCACGTCTTAGGAACCCCCATTTCTCTTCAGGACCGGAACCCGCCTTGCCGCGTTGGGCGAAGTGAACGCACTTATATTTTTCGGGAGTGAATATCCTCACATAATATATGTGTATATTACGTGTTACGTACTAATGGGACAAATTTATACTCAAATGTCTTTATAAAAGAAAGACACACAACCTTTCATACCTGAAGCATTCAACTTCCAATTTCCCGGCATGTTGCATAATATTCACGTTGTCCCAAGAAATGCTATGCCCGCTTTCTACTATGTGTTTTGCTACTGCAGAGTTGACATGCCGTAGTGGTATTTTTGCCGCTAGTTCTGCTTCTTTGATATGTTCCTCGAATCATATCTTTACCAACCGCTTAGTCTTCCCTACATATATACTGGTGCATTCCCGGCATGTGACCTTATGGATCCCGCTCTCTTCCTTCTTGGATTTCGGGTCCTTTAGGCTCCTAAGTTGAGTTTGAAGTTGCGCATGTCTGCTTGTCTTAAATTCTTTAAGGGCATTACTGATCTCACTAGATCTACTAGATCTCAGTGTTGTCTTGGCATTGATGCCTTCCTTATTATAACATCTATAATGTCGGTCTGCATCCGTTTTTTTTCACGATATCTTTTATATAAGCCAATTTTTTGATATATCTGGATCCGGTTAGGGGATGTTTAGCATTCTATGTATCATGCTGAAGAAAACCGCCAATTTATGCTGGTATGAATGGAAGGAGCTGCTAGGAATGACTCGTTGGGTGATTATGGGCTTCCTGAAAATATCGAAGTCGAAGTTTTCCCGTTTTTAATTTCTGCCATTTACTCAGTCTCCGTGGTGATTTCTTCTACAATCCATTCAACAGCAATTTGTCCACGATGGCTAGTACACCAGCAACATATCTAACCCAAAAAGTGGACCTTATCCTACGCTATTCCATTAGTTCCTCTAGACCTGAAACAAATATTTCGCTTAGTAGAGAGCAAAGTGAGTTACTCATTGCCATGCCTGCGATGGTTTTGTAGAATTCATTTCGGAAGGTGAAATAGTTTTCACTCATACATATTGACGTTAACTTTGTATATTGGCCATTCTCCCTCTTCTCCTTGGTTGAGGTGTGGTGTTTGTTGAGTCACGTTTCGAAATTATAAGGTCTGTTTGACGGGGACACTCGAAAAAATTCTTTCACATCAAACGGACTAGGATTTCACATTGCCTAATTTTAGCATCCTTCAGCTTCTCGGCCTCTAAGCTGTATTTTACGGCATATTTGCTACGATAGTCACTGATAGCGTTGAATTCTTGAAGTAACCATTTTGCAGTATTGTAGGTGGAGGAATTAGTTCGAGCTCCCCGAAAGATTCGGCGTTACGCCTACTATGCCATAAGTAATGTCAGTCAAGGTCGAGAAGTCAATTGGGGGAATATAAAGTTTAAGGGGAGAGCACATACCGAGGAAGTAAGTAACGGAAATTAAAAGAGAGGTAGGTAAGACAGTCCAAATAAAAAAAGTCCTGCGGCGCAGCTAAATTCGAGTCCAAGCAGTTGTCGACCACGGAATATGTTTTCAATTCCTCAATTCGATTTTTATTGTAGTGGCGTCGTTTATATAGAGAAAGTTGTTAATACAAATATCGATTCCACCATCATAACCGTTGGCCATACCCACACCCGCCATACCATACAACGGTAGGAGATAACATTGTCTTCGAGTCAGGTGCACCAAGCGTCAAGTATCAACGACATCCATCATCAACGACCATGGTTCCAACCATCGTGCCGGCTAACACAGCGAGTGGTCCATGAAAATTTTCAGCTTGTCGATTATAGTTTATATTAAGTTAGGTTAAAAGAAAATCATTGTTTAGAGTAAATTAATCAGAGAGGAACAGAAGAAAACAACTTCATCTAAAATGGGAGAGACCAGAAGACTGAGTGATTGCAATCGGCAATCGAATGATCTATATTGTCGTAGAAAATGTGGCTTTTGTATTACGGTATGCTTAATATACTTCAGGGTCAGGTATTACGCTGTGAGATCCATAGGCTTCCTCATTGCAATATTGGCCAATTCAAGATGCTTTTAAGCAAATGTTAGATTGTAGGAGATGAAGGTCCATAGGGTTTCGTGTGCCGTGAAGGCATAGTCCAGCGGTTCTTTCTGAACATAAATTAATCTGCAAACCACTATCATACCCTGCTTCAATTGGGATAACGAAGTGCAGGCTCAGCGTTCGTACCAGACGATGCGACACCTATCTAGCACCCCTATCACAACTAAACGGTTGATCCCACAAGGAGCTTTGCTCACATATGGGCACAACTATCATGAAACTCCCACAAGGGGCCAATCATAAATAACCGAGCCGAAAACACAATTCTCCGGGGACATATGCTCGCAGAGAGCCATTCCAGCTCTCACGGTACC
Organism: Hermetia illucens; assembly: GCF_905115235.1. Classification (NCBI taxonomy): domain Eukaryota; kingdom Metazoa; phylum Arthropoda; class Insecta; order Diptera; family Stratiomyidae; genus Hermetia; species Hermetia illucens. The sequence goes on from NC_051849.1 coordinate 158,576,319, forward strand.
AGCTAGCCTCCGGTTAGACTTGCAGATCCGGGGCTAACCGTTCAGTAAATTAATGCCCATGTTTAGATTGTGAATAACACAATACGCTGGACAGACACAACGAAAATGAAACCAGTTATCTGAATCTATGCAACAATCCTGACTGGAGGTAAAGTTCCGCAAGAAGAGAAAGCCATTAAAGTTACCATGCTCCATCAGGAGGAACCGCATCTCAAGCATGAAAGAAACGATAAAACTTCCTCTGCCAGATAAACATTTCACGTATGCATATATTGGACTCGACCTTTACCGCATTCGTTTCATCTTATGTGCCATTTAGATGGAATCCTCTCATCTAACAACATTTTGACGCTATGATGCAATCCGGACATCGTAAACGCGTGGGCCCCACTTTAAACGCACCGGTCTCAGTTAGAGGCGGTTTTCACATTAGACTACACTTATGTCTACAAAGATAAAGGTTAGTGAAATGAATCTGCAGCATTCCAAAGCCCCTTCCTATCAACTGGCAGCAAGGCTAGCAAAGTTGCAAGACTGTCCTTATATATTTCTGATCCCAGAACCATGCGCTTGGGTCAAGAAAATCTGGATATGGGATCAGCAAAGGGAACTAGGATGTTCTTCAATGAGACATTCTGGAGGCGGAGAACTTGCACCCTGATGTCAAAATTGTTAGAGGCAGGTTAATGGCAAGAAGAGAAACGTTTACTTTTGGCTCTACTAACTTACCCCATGATTCTTTGTGTCCTCCTCCGACACAAGAGCTAAGGCATTTCGTAGCGTATGTGACCTTGAACTCATCGAGGCTTTTATCGAAAATTATGAAGGAGGGAAAAAAAATGGGCTGACCTGATTTAGTCAAAAAGAGATTTGAAAAACTGTCGTCACCAGGACCAGCAATAGTACCAAGGTTGCCACTCAAGTACCCGAGTGGGAAATGTACACGGAAGGTGATAGCAGGAGATACGGGGTAGAGAACGGACGTGTCTACAAATTGATATTATTAATAAAAATAATTTAAAATTGAAATTAAATTAACTTTTATCAAGAATATAAAAAGATATTTATATTACTTAATTAATAATATATAATTTAAAACTTAATCGAAACTAATTTACTTTTGAGTTATTATCTAAGTTACTTTTCCTTAAAAAGTTTTGAGAAAGCATTCGTTTTTTTTGGCTTGGCGGGAATGAGCGGTGAGCCGCCGGCGGGTGGCGGACCAGACCGGCCCCCCACCATAAGGTCTAGGGGCACTCGGATCGGTCGTGGAGTCCGCAACGAGGAGGATCCAGACTTGAAAATAGCCAAAGTGAGGATAGCCAATCTTGAAAGGAGAAATGGCGAGCTGGCGAAGACACTCGAAGATTTCAAAAAGCAAATGACAACATTGATAAAAAAAAATGAAAAGCTTACCGAGCAGCTAATGGCTGGGGAGGCGGGCCCGCCGTCTCCAAAGGTAGCCAGAAAAAAGGTTAAGCTATCTTCGACTACTTTTGCAATCATGGAAGAACCGGGCTGCCTTGAGGGCGAACAAGTTCTCGACAGCGAATCTGTCCGTATGGAGGACATAGAGAGCAGTAAAGCAGACGATACGAGAGTCGGCGACAACGGTGGCGAGGGAAATGTCCCAGAAGAGGATGCTAACCAGGCAAGTTGCAATAGTGAAGATGGAAAATTGGGTGAGTTTTTGGTCTATGTTTCCAAAAAATTAAAGAAAAAAAACAAAACTCAAGAAAAAATGTTAAATAATGTTAAAAATAATGCAAGTACCAGTGAAAATTTAAAAAATAATGCAAGTACGAGTGAAAATTTAAAAAATGGTCCGACTGGGGATACAATTAGCACCCGAAATAAAGAAAAGGGGGAAAGGGTGCCCCCCATTAATGTTTATAAATTAGGTGGTAGAGATTTAGCCACTCTACTTAATAGGAGCGCGGGGCTCTCAAATTTTGTTATTAAAAAGACGGGGGCCGAGAGAGCCCAAGTCAAATGCAATAAAATTGCAGATTATAAAAAAGCACGGGAGGTCCTCGAGCGAGTGAAGGCTCCTCACTTCACCTACACTCCAAAGGAAGAGAAGGTGCAAACCTTCCTTCTGAAAGGCTTGGATGCGGAGGAAGAGCCCGACGAGGTGCTCAAAATGCTCCGGGAGACGGGAACTGAGGTTAAGTTCCTCTCAGTGTCACGGTTTAGTACGAGGAGGTCCGTTTTGGAAAAACAAATCCTGCCGCACTTCCTCGTGCAGATAAGCCCGGAGAGCCGGGGAAGCGATCTGATCGGCATCAGGTCGCTTAATTACCAGGCCATCCGTTTTGAGCGCCTGCTAAGGGGCGAAATAGTCCAGTGTCGAAGATGCCAGCGCTATGGTCACTCGGCAGTGAACTGTCAAATGACCTTACGATGTGTAAAGTGCGGGAAACACCATACCGCAGCCGAATGTTCGCTGACTGAAGCAGATGGCAAGGAAAAAACTTTCTGTGTTAACTGCGGAAGCGGAGGGCATCCGGCTTCGTACCGTGGATGTCCTGTATACCGCAATGTTAAGGTCACAAGGCAGCAAGCACCGAGATCGGCCCAAAAAACGAAGGTATCAGCGGCGTTGGATGGTACCGTCCCTTCGGCACCAATCGTCTCGGGGATCCCATTTGCAGAAGTAGTTCGACAAGGGGGAGCTAAGAAGCCCCAACAAGATGCAAGTGGCGGGATGAACACTATCCTCAATAAAATACTAACCATGTGTGAAAACATGCAGCATACGCTACACGTACACAATACAAAAATAAATAGCATAACAGAATATTTACACAAACAGCATGCCCGCTGCTAGGTCTGCAGTCACAGCGGTACCACTGGATGGTCTCCGGATCATCACGATTAATGTGAATTCCATCGTAGGAATCCATCGAAGAGCGCAGCTCCTTGATTTCGCTGCCAGACAACAGCCTGACATAGTCTTGATTTCAGAAACCCACCTCAATCCGAGGCATTCGATAACATTCAAGGATTTTGAATTCGTGTGGAACGATACACGAAATTGTGATGGGGGAGGTGGTACCGGAATACTTGTGGGTCGCCATTATCGTTTCAGGCATATTAATAGGCCTGAATTTGAAACCTTTGAGTGTATCGAAGTCTCATGTATTCTTTTTCCACTGCCTAGAGGAGGGAATTTATACATTCTGTCAGTCTATGCAGTGGGAAACAACCGAGCCAAGTTCAGGGAGGAATTCCATTCTCTGTTTACGATACTCGAACTGAATAGGCTGCATAATTACTATATTATAGCTGGCGACTTGAATGCTAAGCATACCTCGTGGCTAAACGCCACAAACAATCCCAGAGGGGTATTTATCAAATCTTGGATAGAGCAATACCAGATAGAGTATAAATGCGAATTATATGGGTCAGAGAGTCCAACCTGGCCCAGGGCAAATTCCTATCTGGATTTGTGCATTGCTGACGCGCGCTTGAACTTTAATTTTAGGAATCCTCAACGGAAACTACAGACTCTTCCTTACGATAGCGATCATAACGCTATTCTTATTGAAGTTCTGTTTGATGGACGAAGAGTTCGCCTTCTGCCGATGGACAGTGGTGTCCACAGGCTGAACTTTAAACAAACAAATTGGAAGAAATTCCAAGAGAGGTTTATTCGGGGATATCGAGAGGAATGCCCACCTCTTGATGGGGAAAACGATAGTACAATTGCACCAGGTGACAGGAACTTGAGCAACGAGGAAATACTTCAGTATCTTCTCAAGCTGGAGAACTTGACACTGAAAACAATTGAACAAGTCGTCCCTAAAATTAAACCTCGCAATAATATGGAAGGATATGAAACTGCAGCCATAAAACGGTTGAAAAAAGTGAAAAGCCTTCTGCTCACTCGCGTCAACAAAATCTATCGGAGATATGGGGACTATCATCATCCCATATTGGTTGAGTTCAAATCACTTCTAAAGATCGCGCGGGATCTTATCCGTCAACATTACGTAAATGAAGTGAACTCCCAGTGGCGGGAGAAGTTAAAGGGTATTTCACCAAGCGATCCAGATTCCATGTTTACTAAGATAAATACGTTATTCCGGAAGAAGTCACGAATAACTGTGCCGAGAATTAAAGTCGGTGGCAGCGAGATACAACACCTTATTGACTCAGGTATAGACACGAATAGTGTAACTGCTGATGCGCAAGGCAATTACATCGTGATGGATGATGCTCTGAAACTCGAACTTATAGGGGAGCACTTTGAATCGGTGCATCGGCCCAGAACGGACTTAGAGCCAACGCGACTTTCGGAAATTGTAGAACGAGATGTCCACAATTTCAAATATAGCCTGAACGGCACCACAGTTCTCCAATTTAGCTCTGCGTTGCAGGCTGATCTCATACGGAGTGATAATCTGCTTGATTACTTTGTCTCATGTGTTGAGTTAACTTCCATATTCAGAAGAGTAAACAATAAGAGATCATCCGGTATGGATGGCATTCCCAACGTGGTCCTCAGGCATTTACCAGACATTGCCATTCGTAATTATTGCATTTTGTTCAATAATTTATTGAACAATTCCTTCTTTCCAGGACAATGGAAGAAAGCCCGAGTATTCCCGATTTTAAAGAGAGGGAAGGATTCATCCAGCCCTCAAAGCTACCGCCCAATCAGTTTGCTGCCTAACATCAGCAAGGTGTTTGAGGTTTTGGTATTGAAAGCCTTGAACGGGCATATCAAGAAGAAGGAATTATTGCCGAACGCGCAATTCGGATTTCGATCTGGACATTCGACAATACATGCAATAACGAAGGTAACGTCTGATATTTGCTGGCGGATCAACAATGGTGAGTGCGTAGGCGCTTGCCTTATAGACATGGAGAAAGCCTTTGATACCGTCTGGTTGGATGGACTGATTTTCAATCTCCTGAAGAATGAGTTTCCCAGTCACCTCGTAGCGATGATGTGTAGTATGCTGTATGGCAAGTGCTTTGTTATTACGGATGGAAATCTCACTACTAACAGAGAATTTCATGTTCTGAATGGATTACAGCAAGGGACAGTGACTGCGCCTACACTTTTTGCGGTATTTGCCGGCGAATTGCTCAATTCTTTCGATTTTAATAAATCTCCTAAAAGGTCGTTGGTTGCCTTTGCTGACGATCTGATAGCCTACACGGCGCACAAGAAGGTAACTGAGGTGCAAGTTGAACTTCAGAAGATGTTCAATGATATTAAGTTCTTCACGAACAGTTGGCGGATGAAAATCAATGCGCAAAAGTGTGAAACGATTCTGTTTCGAAATTCCTTGGCGTATGCCAGTAGGAACTTGAAAAGGAATTGGAGAGATTTCCACATTGTCGCGGACGAGGATAGTTCAGAGCGCATTCCTCATAAGAAGTGCGTTAGATACCTGGGTGTGCGTCTTGACGAGCGTCTCCAATTTAACGAGCACGTTAAAGTCGCGCTAGAAAGCGCTCGCAAGGCATTCATGTCTCTTCGAAGACTCTTTTATGCTCCACATCTTAGCCAGAAGGTTAAGATTATTTGCTATCTTACTTTGGTTAGACCGGTGCTTACCTACGGGTGTGCTATCTGGTTTAATTTGAGTGCTAGCCAAATGGAGAAAATAAGGATCTTTGAAAGGAAATGTCTGCGTGCTTGCACGGGGCTTAATAGGACTGCTTCGTCAAACTATGATCACTATGTAACTAATGAAGTGATGTATGCAGCTGCTGCTGTGCCAAGAATCGATACAGTTATCGTCAGATTGATTCGGAATCATATAGTGCGATCTGCTTCGCATGGTGAGAACCCTTGGGTTTCGCAGCCGTTCTATCCAAATGATGGGTATTTCGAGAAAACTCTCACGACAGGCTTCATTCCTCCCGAAGCGTTCGTGTATCTTGACAGGAATGGTCTAATTCTTGATTCTGCCGGTGATCCGGTTATGTATCATATACATAGACGGGCCACAGACAAAAGGATAGAATACCCCCCGAATTTGACAGTGGGGGCTCCGGGATTCGACTGGAGATACTCCAGAGCGAGAGCAATTGACATTAAGCGGGATGAAAAAGAGAAATCTTGGTACTGGTGGCTGCGGGATGCCGGTTAGCGGTGGCCGTGCTCAGTCCTGCCATTTGTTTCTTGGTGGGGCTTTGTAAATATGTATACATTGAACGGGTGCTGATTTTGTCTCCAGTTGTAACATAAATATAAATTATAAATACATACGTTATTATTCTTTGTTTTTTTTTGTATGGATGTTATTTAAAAAAAAAAGAAAAAATGTGTAATATAAAATCTATAATTATGATAGTTTTAAGAACAATAATTTAAGTTAAAAGTGTCTTTTGAAGCGATTAAATATTTATTATTACTTTTTATATTTCTTTATTTGCCACTAAGGCCAAGTGAATTCTGTCGGGTTTTTGACCATTTCCCGACAACTTATTGTAAAATTAGATTTTCATTTCTTACTGTTTCTCTTCTCTGCCTGTAAATCGTTATTCAAAAATTTTGAGAGCCCACAGTGGCCATTAGATTTAAGTTATTTTTGTTATTTTAAAAGATTGTTTTTTATTGTTCATTTTTCCAATCCATATACTACTGTTACCTATTTCTTAAAAATAAAAATGATTTTAAAAACGTAAAACAGGAGATACGGGCAGCATGCGTTGTTGCATGTGAATGTGAGATCAGAATGTTTTGAAATTTCTACACTTCACTGAAGCTTCGGCAGTATTCCAGGGATAGGGAGAAGAAATAATCAAGAGTGAGATTTAAATGATTCATCGAAATGTTAATTGGAAGAAAGCAAGGATGAGAGGCCAAGAGATTATGAGAGAGCAAAGTCGGGAGAGAAGAGAGTGGAACAACACAGATAGGACTTCTGATAATATGTCCGAGAAATCTTCACCCAAGAAAGAGGGTTGAGGCAGGGGAAATATAAACAGGATATAATAAAAGGACGAGCATTTGGCGGAATGACTCGTGCTGTGACAAAACCCTAGGAAGTAGAGTAAGAAGAAAAGATAATTTCAGCACTGGAAGGAGACTCAACAACTATCAGTGGGCCCCTGCCAGTGTCATACTAAAAGACAGAGTAACCTTCGGGGAGCACAGAAGCTAAAATTCTGTTATCTAACAACGTTTCAGTAAAATGCAGACGGCGTGGTGTTGGAAAACTAAGGCAAATAGGTTGAAATTCTTCAGCTCGGTCCAATTTAGATTTTGGTAAAAAGGTCTTATGCTACTTGAAAAAATATCCAGGGTAGACGAGGCTGACGGATGGACCGACAATTTTCTCATAATTTTGACCTTTGATAAGGCATGATGAAGAGCCCTTGGGACCAAAAGGAAAAGTGGACGACGGCGACCAATTCGTAAGGATGTGTCACTTAGAAGGACTCTATCACAACCTTACGCGTGCTGAAAATAGGAAATCATCTTATTAGACCCACTTGGGCATATGAAGTGTTTCGGGCTACGGCTTTACCCCATACCCTCAAGGACCTAGTTATTTTCGAAATGGCGCTGAAACAATTCCGCTCAAGACCCCGGATGGTCAGCCACCTCTTTTAAGATTTGACCTTGACAACCTTTGTATGGAATATTTGATCAGTATTTTGCCCCGTTTTCAAAATTTTCCCTTTGTAGAATAGCAAAAGTCAAGGTATGAAAATTTTCCTGTGCCGCTAAAATTCATGAAGCAAAGCAACTTCAAATAATAGGGATCTTCTAATAAAAGAGAGAGTAGCGTTCTGCCATAGCAGGAGGGGGTTGGCAATAAGGAATTGGTTTCCAATTTTAGTTCATGCAAATTATCTCAACGTTTTTTCGTGAGTAATGAAGTCCTTTATCCCAGCGTCACTAAGCTCCTTAGGAGGTAACGGCTCTGCTACATTTTATTTAACCATTAAACCCTTATCTGCCTAAACCTAGAGTGTATGCATAATTAATACGAAATGGATTATTATTTCATTACCCTCATTAGAATTTTCAATATTAAATCTATCGCCTTCATAGAAAATCCTCACTTCCTTGAGCCGCATTACCACCCAGAAAAACGAGCTAAGTAAGTTCGCTTCCTTTACATTTCACGCGTTTGAATTCCACAATGTGTGAAATGAACGAGCCGCCTAACTTGACAAAACTCGCTTAAAGCTTCTTGAAGTAGAGCCTACCCTTCCGCATCCGGCGTCTTCCGTCTGCCATTGTTTTCTTCGTCTTCATCTTCATCTTTTTCCTTAGCAAGTCATGGCGTCAATTACACCGAGCTTTCCCCTTAAAAATTTAATATTTATTACACACAAAGTGGATGTATGAATATGATTTCGTAAATATATTGTATTTTCAGCTTAAATACTCTTCGACTCGGCTTCCTGTCCTATGATGATAACGGTGGTGTTCCTTCTCGCCCGGCCCTCCGTCAAAATGGCGTCATCGAAAAGATGAGATCGCGTCTTGCACGGTATTTGTAAGATGGCGGCGACGTGGCGCGATGTGTGGTGGCGGTAAATTTGAATTGCTGAAATAATTACAATACGCCAAAACGATGTTGTAAAACAAGGTAGAATCTTAAATAATATGATACGAGCAAGCAATATTTCGAGGGTTGAGTATTTGGAACAAACACGTCGTGCGGTTGTGTGCAATCGAGCTTTACACATCGTAGAAACTAGGAACTCCGAGAGTGGCTCACTCCTTATGGCGCTTATAATGTCCTCGTGATGTGAATATACATTTTGCTCTTAAGTAGGCTGTCATTTTTTCCTCTTCATTCGTCCCCGTCTCCTCATACCCTTGCATGTAAAGGGAGCCCTGAATTTTGCATGTGGATGGGGGATGGAGCCGAAACATGTTAGTCACAGGAGTATACGCCAAAAGTGTTTCAAAAATAATTCTCCGGCAATATTATGTATGCGTGTGTATGATGCTCATGTCCTTATGTAATTTCGCGAATTTAATTATTAATTATACTTTTGAAGAGAGGAGCAGTTTAGCGTTGAAGGGATTCTATGAAGATGTCAGAAGAATATCTGAAAACTTTTCTAGGCACAAAAAGACTGAGCGAAAAATCCGTCGAAAGCAGGTTAGGCGAAAACAGAAATTGCTGTCAGATACCTCTCAGAGAGTTAAAATGAAGTGATGCATTTAACTTTAAAGTGAAATGTTATGTTGTAAAAGATTTCGAAAATCTTTATTTCATAACATTTGAAGACAGGTTGCAAATTCAAACTTCCTGACCCTATATACGAGCAACGTACACTAGCCATAGACTATCTTGAAACCTTTGTTAAATGATGCTCGAATTCCTCCGCCATTATCTCATAATATACTGAAATATCCGGAATTCTTCTGACTGAAGAACATGCACATAATATTCAAGTAGTTGGAGGCTGAATGTGATGTAATTTGCTGTTATACCAAACACGAAATCAGGCCATTAGTCAGTGTATGTGGTCACAAGGAATTTACACTTAATTGAATTGCCATTTCTCTTACAAACAGGATCATTGTGTTGCCTCCGTTTCTCAGTAATTTATGAAAGTAGCAACACAATTTTCAGATGTATATTCGCTGAATTTCTTTCGCACGAATGTCAGTGATTCCTTAATCTTACAAAGTAGAAGAAGAAATCATTGATTGTCTCTCTTGTAACTATTCATAAAAATTACCGGCATAGTTTCTACTCACCGAACCCACTACCAAAAACCGTTTAAGATATATCATGTTCGCAAAATGACTAAATTAACGCGCGCACGTTTTGGGATCCCCACTAATTTAAAACTTCCCTGAATTCTACTAAACAAATCACAAGAGGCTATCTATCTGATGGTACAAACTGTATAAAATCTTACAAATCTTTTATGATTTAAAATCTCCAACTGTACAGGGCGGTCAAAGGGTGGTACAGGTCCCAGGGCGAAACTTGGATTGGTACCCACGATGGAGCATAAAACCTGGGAAATGCCTGCTGAACCAACACCAACAGCTCTACTACCAAACCCTATCTCCACCTCCACGTGGTGACCGCTGAGAGCTCTTTCTTAACGAAAAGCTGCAGACGGAGAAGGATGAAGGCGAGTCTCCCGCGGCTAAAAAACGGAACAAATTGTACCAACTGGTCCTCCAGGTTGGGGGTTGGGTAGGGCTGACCCTACACGGAAAACAACTTGTTACGAAGCCACAACAGGAGAAGAATCCTCCGAAGAATTTTTGGCCCCCTACATGTGGATGGACGATTCCGTAGCCTACACAATGACGAAATCTATAAGCGATACCATGACCGTCCGGTTGTGGATAAAATCCGGCTCAATAGGTTACGGTGTATGGGTCACTTAATCCGTATGGATGAGGACGATCCCACCCGGAAAGTCTATAAGGGCAATATCTATGGACCCTGCCTAAGATGGAGCGATGGCGTAGGTCAGGACGCCAGACAGCTTTTTGGGATATCGAATTGGTAGACCTCGGCGCAAAACCGGGATGTCTGGAGTTCCTTATTAAGGCAGGCCTAGACCGGATACCGGTTGTTGCGCCGTTGATGATGATGATGGTGAAACTGTATTTTCAAGACATGCCACATCGCCTGCAGCTTTAGATTTAAATTTGGGTCAATGGGACAGCATGATTTGAAAGTTGCCAAATTTACTACGGCATGAAGATCACTCAGGAAAACATCCGTCCCAATACCGTAGAAATCCTTTTTATAATAATCTTCCCACCGCATAAGGAACTTAGTAACGTGGTGGTTCCTTATCCTGTACCTCTGGTTGAGCCATTCCCTAATAATAGGAAAGTTAAATCAACTTCTTGCCAATCTAGTGCAGCTCCTAAGACGATGGAAGGTCCATTGTTAACATTGAATCACATGCTTTCATAGTACCTCGAAGTAACTCCACCAAATACCCAAGGCAAATGTGGTAAAACACAAAAACTCAGAAAATCGACCAGATGATCTCTGTGTCGTGCTTACAAAAGCAATGGGAAGACTATGTAAAATGCAGGAACTCCCCCTGTGAACAAAAAAGGCTCAAAAGAAGTTCGAAACAAGTCGGAATACCGGAAGCTCGCGCTTCGGGTATAAAGGTTTTGTGTTCATCTTATGTAAGACATTTCAACGCACATTTCTCTATCCGTATATAGCTACAAATCCAACATAATCCTTTATATTTTTCCAAACTACGAGACATACGTACATATTACGCTCACCCTAAACAAACAAACTGCCTATTTCCGAATACTGTACACATATATGCACGTATATCAATTAGGTACTATCCGCAAAGTTCATTAGCACGCATATACTATATACCTACATACACACATGTCTGGTTGGAGTAATTGATATTCACATACAAATGATTAAAAAACTAAAACAAATTAATTCTTTGCGACCCCATCCATAACAACTCATTTCGTTGTGGTATTGACGAAATGATATGTGATGATGACGTCATGCGGGTTGTAGAGTGCACGAAATTCACAAAACATGGTAAAGTTTTACCCCCTATAACTTTGTTAGTAATAATTGGATTTTCTTCAAACTTGAGCAAACTGTGCATTATGTTCTTCATTATATGCATGCCAAATTTTGTACTTCTGGGATGAACATAAGGGGGGTGCCGGGTAAATTTCTAAAATGTGGAAATATACTATTATTAACTTTATTTGTGCAGATATCGGAACCGGATATATTTTGAGGCCTAGATTTCGTAGAGGTGCACCACTGTGATTTTTTTCAGATTTTTCGGTTGGATAGGTTCTGAGAACGAGACCTGTTACACTTTTTGGGGGTCATATTTTGAGCCCTCACTCCCCTATGTTTCACCCAATATAAAATACTGAACCAGTTTCGAAAAGTACTAATTGAGGCCTTTCATTTGATACCCCACATGGCTACATTCTGTGAAAAAAAAATTTGCACCCTCCATTCACATGTATGGGGAGCCCCCCCTTAGACTTAACACAAGATGGCGCCACTTACTGCATGTAAAGGGAACACCAGATTACATACTCTCACCGATTTTCGTGATAATCGGTCTAGCCGTTTCCGAATAAATCGGGTGTGACAGACAGACAGACAGACAGACAGACAGACAGACAGACAGACAGACGGACAGACGGACAGACAGAGACCGTCTCGATTCTAATAAGGTTTTGTGTCCTTATATTGGGTTGCGGAAAAAGAGATGTCGTATTTTGTCAATAGATGGCGACACTTAAACATATCTTGTGTTGTATTTATTAACGCGGGGGGTCATACTATACGGCGATTTGAAGACGACAATCTGTGCTGCAAGTGTCTCTTTGACAGTGTTGTGATCGTACGTTTCAGTCTCAAGTTATAGTGCGTCAAAGATGGAGTCCACCAAGCAAGAAATAAGTCATATTTTACGTTTTTACTACCTGGGAGGTAAAAATTCAACGAAGGCGGCCGAAAAAATTTCTGAAGTTTATGGGCCCGATACTGTAACGATTCGCACAGCACAGCGTTGGTTCGATCGATTTCATTCTGGTGTAGTGAATGTCGAAGATAGACCCCTTACTGGTAGGCCAATCGTCGTAGAAACCGATAAAATCGTCGAAATCATCCAAGTAGACCGGCATGAGCATGAGCATTCGCTCGATTGGACTGGAACTGGGTATAGACCATAAAACCATTTGGAACCATTTGAAGAAGATTGGATTCCAAAATAAAAGGTGGATGTTTGGGTGCCACACGAGTTGGCGCAAAAAAATCTCTTGGACCGACTCAACGCCTGCGATCCACAGCTGAAACGGAACGAATTCGACCCATTTTTGAAGCGGATAGTGACTGGTGATGAAAAGTGGATCACGTACGATAACCTCAAGCGAAAAAGATCGTGGTCGAAGCGCGGCGAGCCAGTCCAAACCATCGCCAAGCCCGAATTGACGACCAGGAAGGTTTGGCTGTGTGTTCGTGGGATTGGAAAGGAATCATCCACTATGAGCTGCTCAACTATGGCCAGTCCCTCAATTCGATCCTCTACTGTGAGCAACTCGACCGTTTGAAGCAGGCGATTAACTAGAAACACCCAGAATTGGTCAATAGGAATGGTGTTGTGTTCCAACAGGACAACGTTCGGCCTCACACATCTTTGATGATCCGCCAGAAGCTACGGGAACTCGGATGGGATGTCCTATCGCACCCACTGTATAGTCCGGACCTGGCACTAAGTGATTACCATCTCTTCCGGTCCATGCAAAACGCTCTTGGTGCTACTAAGTTGGCCTCAAAAGAAGCTTGCGAACACTGGCTGTCTGAGTTTTTTGCAAATAAGGAGGGGTGTTTTATAAGGGGGGATAATAAAGTTGCCTTCTAAATGGCAACAAGTTTTGCGAACAAAATTCTAATTCTAATTCTAAGTATGTTAAATTTCGATCGTCAAATTTCGATCACAAATACAATATTTCTTTTTTCCGCAACCCAATATAAAGACGACTACGGTTTCATCCAGGGTGGAGGCAACGCATCAGACGCTACCTCTGCCCTGGGAGCAATGTGACTGATGTGGTTAGCAGATATGGTTCACTCCGTTTTGTTAATTTCAAAACCCATCATACCTACGAACTATATTCAGTGAAAAACCCGGCTACAATTTCCGGCCAAAGTGCGGTCTCCCAGGACAGAGGCAGTGCCTGATGAGTTGACTCTGCCCTCGACGGAACCGTAGTCGTCTTTTAAAAAAAATTGAAACTATAAGCCCCAAACGAGGAAGTCCATGGACCAGAAAAATGAGAGGCAGCTTCCCTCAATTAAGTCAATAGCGGATTCAGGGCTCCCTCATTCTAAACAAGAAATATATCAGCTTCGACCCGCGTTTGACCAGAAAAAAAGGCGGTTTTCCCCTGGATATAATTCGTAGCCATGGTGTGTTTTCGAATTAATGAAACGGAGCGAACTACATCTGCCAACCACTTCGGTCACGATCCTCCCAGGTCAGGGGAAAAGGCAACGTCTGATAAGCTGCCTCTACCCTTAACGAAACCTTACCGTCGAGGAGCACATGGGCAAGAAAAGTGAATGGAAATTTCTCTCCAATTGATCCGGTTCACCGTCAAGTGGATGACGGATTCCGGGCTCCCTCCATTCCAAAGATGAAATATCCTTACAGGATTTCAAAGCGCCTGTATCCTGCGATACTAGAGGGAGATGTAGAGCCTCCAAGAAACATTTTTGCCAACACAACTTTCTCAAAAGGTTATGGTAGTCTTCGAAAGGGAACCTGGGAGAGATGGCTGTTACAAACCAAGGGAATTAGCTCAATTTCATTTTTGCCGAAACATGTAGAGAAAGTTGTGTTGAGTCTGCTTTGCACTCCTTTTCAGTTTCAGAGTACGGAACTTTCAAATGGATGTATGCGATGAAAGCGTTCGCGAACATTGAAGGAAGCTTTGACTGTGCCACTCTGCAAGAACTCGGTGATGCCACCAAAGAGCACGATGTCGATAATACTTTATTTGAGTAACGCCCTGTGAATTGGGTCTTAAGAATGCCCTCAAACTCTTCCGTGGTCTTCGTACGACATCCCAAACCAAATAAGATGGTGGAACTCCGGAGAGTACTCCTACCCCTCTTGCCACACTAATGGCAACGTGCTTTTGTACTCTGAAAATAAAATCCAAGTAGTAGCAGACGCGAACGGACTCTCTTGACCTGGGAACCGGTTTTTGACATACCTCTGACTGTAAGATTGCAGTCCAGTTAAGGAGCCTTGTACAGTGCTATGCACCAATGGAGACTTTTGGTATAGTGGAGAAGGATGCTTTCTACGAACAATTAAACGCAGGTCAAAGGAGGCTTCCTAAAGGTGACATTTTGGTCGTGATGGGTGATTAGAATTCCAAGGTGGGGAATTTGCTCGAACATGTGATGGAAAAACACGGTCTTGGCGATAACGATAATGGTGGCAGGTTTGTGGATTTCTGTAGTTTCCATCACCTTGCCATTGGTGGCACATTGTTTGAATACAGAGCATGCAGTTGGTTTAAAAAAAAAATCAAATCAAACCACTTTACGATCAGTGGAAGTACGTAACAAGAGAGGTGTTGAAATTGACTTCAAAGGGGATAGCTGTGCCCCCAAACATCGACCGCTTATATAATCCAGCTGTGGCCATACAGTGGGAGAACTATAGCAGATCCACTGAGGAACACGCCTGAAATACCGATGAGTATTAGACCGCCGTCAAATATGGCTTTCTCTTCAGGGCGCTGCGGAACTGTAGAATCGATGAACGGAGAGGATTGAAGACTCTATTGACTGTTGCGAATTATGTTGGGCGTAACGCCTTCAAACTCCAATACCAAGCGAAATCCCAAGACAAAACAAACTGCTATTCCAATGGCCAAGGAAGATGTCGCAGAACACAATAATTCCACAAGTGCATATCATGCGTGCGGATCATGGAAGAATTTGCATGTGCTCGCAAATCTTTCCATGATACTATAAAGGACGTCAACGGTCAACTTCTCATCCACGATGATTAACAATTAAGGAGGTGGAAAGAACACTTCACCACGGATCTTAGCCGTATTACATACGGTGATGTTTCTGCTATTGTGGATAAAATGGGTAGTCATCGTAACATGCGGATATGGACTGTTCCTCCAAAGAGAAGAGAAATCATTTCGACCACCAATGTACTCAAACGGAGGAAAGCTGGACGGTGCACCTGCAGTTACTGTACATCTGCTGCATCCAAAAAAAGGTACACGTTTTGAATGTGACAATTGCCATGGCAAAGATGGTCTCAGAATCCGAGACCACTCGCAGAAAGTGGAAAAAGCAGATGATCGTAAAGATTCCAAAAAAAGGCACACGTTTTGAGCGTGACAGTTAAAGGGGCATGCTCCCTGCCGTCGCAAAGATAATGGCTAAAATAATACTAGCCAAATGGCTGTGGATTTAAAAATAGAGGCAAGTAGAGTTGGACTGAAGGCAAACACCAACAAAACCAAGATTCTCAGTCTGACGGGTCAGCACACTCTCCCTATCGGTATTAATAAGCAGAGCATCGAAAGCGTCGATCAATTTATCTATCCAGGAGAAGTGATTTCTGCCGACGGCGGCACCGAACTAAATGTTGCCCGACTCATTAATAGCGCTAGATCCGCTTTCGCTGCCCCATCTAAAATCTGGAAGTGCAGTTATCTCAACACTAAGATCGAATTCAGACGGTTCTAAGCTACGTATTGCTATATATGGGAGTAGCTCATGGAAAATGTTGCTCAAAAGCTCCAAGCTTTCGTCAATACCTATCTGAAACGTATCATTGGAATACGCTGGCCTGACACTATTGCCAACGAACAAGTTGGTCGCCGCACAGGCTTGGCACTGGTATGCGATGCGATAGAAAGACAATAAAACAAAAGTGGAGATGGATAGGTCACAAATTGCATTGCGGGCTATGCCATGCAGTGGAACCAACTCTCTCAAGATGACCGACAAGCGCACTTGGGATAGAACAGTAAAGGACGAGTGTGAGCGTCTCGGGAAATCGTGGGGGAGCTGAAGCACATTTCAGGAACCCGCTAGCGATGGTGCGTAAATGTAGTTGACGTGTTATACCCCATCAAAGGGTGAAAGGCAACCGTATATATATATATATATATATAGGTCGCATTCACAGAGTATGCTGAGATTCTCCCAGACGCTAGGCCAAAGATCCCAAAACTGAAGTTTACTTCGGTAACTACTAACATCATTGCTGCCGTTGACAGAATTTTGGCTGACCGTTTGGCTAGCAAGATTACTGCTACAGAGGTTCAAGGCCTGATCTACGTTGCAGCTGCCACGGTTATTCGTCTCCATAACCAACATCTTAGAGCGAATAACAGAGGTATGCGCAAAAGGACTTTACCGTTCTTGGTGTTTCGACTCAACAAAAGAGTCGAAAAGTTGAGAAAGGAGATTGGTCGTGTGACGCAAGCACTCCTTGGAAATCCATCACCAAGAGTGCACAGATGCGTTGCAAACATCATTGGAAACTACCATCTATCCAATGATATGCCAATCGAAGAAATCCTCGAACTGCTGAAGCAGAAACTTGCGTTATGCTCCAATCGCATCCCTAGGTATCAGAAAAGCTTTCAGCGAAGGAGAGACAACACCTTGTTCTTCCAGAACCAACGGGGATTCTACAAAAATCTCACCAGCTCAGATAGGGAAAGTAACCTCGATCTGAATCAGGCAGAAGACTTCTGGAGAAGTGTTTGGAGCGAATCCAGCCGTTGCAATTTAGAAGCAGCGTGGCTCCCACACCTTATGCGTTCATGCGAGGCCCTCCCCAAAATGACCATGCCTGACATAACTGAAGTCGACGTTGAAGCAGCCCTTGACAAGGCAGGTAACTGGAAGGCGCCAGGAGTTAACAAGATTCACAACTTCTGGCTGAAGCGGTTCAAGAGCACTCAGAGGATATTGGCAAATCAATTTAATCAGATGATTGCCGATCCTGATTTAGTTCCACCATTTTTCACCAAGGGGATAACTTTCCTCATCCCCAAGGAACAGGGTGTCTCTTGCCCTTCAAAATGTCGACCAATTATTTGTCTTCCTACCATCTACAAGGTCTTCACTTCAGTTCTGTGCGCGAACATCTCAAAACATCTTGATGTTCATAAATTGATAGCTGAGGAGGAAAAAGGATGCACAAAAGGCTCCCGAGGCTGCAAAGAACAGCTTATAATCGATACGGTAGCTGTAAAGCAGGCTGTCCACCAAAAACGAAACATCTAGACAGCCTACATCGATTATAAATCAGCCTTTGACTCCATATCACATTCGTGGTTACTACAAGTGTTACGCTTGTATAAAATCAACCCGAATGTCGTTCTTCTTCTGAGAACAGTAATGAAGAATTGGAGCACGAAGCTATCGGTATCCTCACAAACATCAGGAGAGATACCAATCAGGCGTGGCATTTTTCAAGGCGACTCTCTAAGCCCACTGTGGTTTTGTTTGGGTTTGAATCCGCTATCCCATCTTTTGCATGAAAGCAAATACGGGTTCCAAGTCAAGCATGGCATATTGTCGAAATGTACATTAAGCCACTTAATGTACATTGACGACATCAAATTGTATGCCAAAGACGAGAACCAACTTCGCTCCTTGCTGGACATCACCATCCTGTTCAGCAGGGATATCGGCATGCAGTTGGGTTTGGAGAAATGTCGCATAAAAACAATTGTTCGGGGAAAACACACCGACAACGAAGGATACAGCCAAAATAACATCCGAATTGAGGGCATGGATTCGGACGACGTCTACAAATACCTTGGCATATTGCAAGCAAAAACACCTGCTGTGGCAATAATCAAATCTAAGTTGCTGGGGGAATTTGAACGGCGTCGGGATCTTGTCCTTAAAACTGAGCTGTACGGGAAAAATAAAATCATGGCAATCAACACCTTCGCCATTCCCCTCCTTCTATACACTTTCGGTGTGACACAGTGGAGTAATACTGAATTAGAAGCTGTCAATAGACGGGTAAGGGTAGTTCTTGCAAACAACAACATGCATAATAGAGCTGCCGAAAAATTGAGGATCACTATCCCACGTCATCAGGGAGAAAGGGGGGTACTTGATTTAAAAACGTTGCACTACAATCAAGTGCATTCTCTTCGTGAGTTTTTCTATGAGAAACAATCCTCTAGCCAAATACATCAGGCTACCGTCATGGCAGATAATAAATTGTCTCCTTTGAACTTGAGAAGCAGAGAATGGGATCCCATGTCGAATGTTACTTCAGTCCAACAGAAGATCGACATGTGGAAAGAGAAACCCATTCACGGAGGTCATATAAAAAATTTGTTGTTGTCAGGCATTGACATCGAAGCCTCCAACAAATGGCTGACAAATGGTGTACTTTTCTATGAGACCGAAGCATTCCTAACTTCAATTCAGGATGCTTCGCTCCCAACAAAAAATTATAAACGGTACATTCTTCACGACTCCTCAATCACCAACTCCAGTTGTAGGTTATGCAACTGTGAAGAGGAGACCATCCAGCACATAACATCTGCGTGCAGGATGTTGAGCGGTACCGAGTACACCAATCGTCATAACTCCGTCTGCAAGATTCTCCATCAAAACCTTGCGTTGAAGTATAACTTAGTGGCAACCTACCATCCTTACTATAAGTATACTCCGCAGAGAATCTTGGAAAATGATCGGGTCAAACTACTGTGGGATCATACTATTGCCACCGACCACAGTGTTAATCATAACAGACCCGATCTAGTTCTGCTTCTGAAGGAAGAACGAGCGTGCTTTACAATCGATGTAGCCGTACCGTTGGACCGGAACACTGTTGAAAAACAGCATGAAAAAATCCGGAACTACGGCCCCTTGGCAGACGATATGAAGCAGAGCAGAAGACTACAAAAGATCGAAGTAGTCCCAGTAGCAATTTCAGCGACGGGATTAGTCCCGCAGAACTTACATAAAGCGCTGAAAACGCTCGATCTTAGGGCTGGACTATACATGGAGATGCAAAAAGCGGTTATCCTTGCAACCTGTGCTATAGTCCGAAGAGTCCTGTCCGGTAACAATCTGACCTAATGGGTTTCAGTCTTGATCCGCACTGTCTTCGATATAAGATCCATGTCTCTGTAGTGTAGAACCTCCGCGTCATTGGCTGAAGTGTTTGCAACAATCGGGATGTAGTAACACATTTTCGCATGGTCGCACATACTTTGCGTTAAAACGCATCATCGCTGTGATGCGGGCCTTTGGATGTTGCCTTCAGCCCATCCTTAGGTTGGTCGCCCCTCGGTCCGGTTGGGCGGGAAGAGGGTCCGTGGGCTTTTTTAACTATATATATATATATCAGTACAGCCAGAAATGAGATAATCCAACGTCTCACGCCGAACTATATATTTTCCACTGGTCGTTCTCCACCCGCTCATTCATTATGAATTTTTATAAGCTCGGATGGCACCACGCCGTCCCGAATGGCACACATGAATCGCTTCAGCCCAAGAAAGACCTCCCCAGCTCACAGCCACCTGTTCGACAAATGCAAATCTACAAATAGCTGGCAATTCACGTGTTTGCCCACTCAGAGGATTGAAAGTTATGTGAAGTCAGCTTGTGCAGTTGGCCTTACAAACAGCTGCATGTAAGAGACTCACCTGATTTTTCCTATAAAATTAAGGGCGGAGCGAGTCGACTAGGCGATTATGTTGTGCCGCCATGTCAACCACGCCCCTGTCTCCGATATCACGAGGCAGGTTCATCCGCTCCACGGCAGTCTTTGGATGATGCATTCGGAATTTGGGCATAGTAGTTCGTATTCTTCGTTCGATCTTCGTCCACGGCAATATTCCGAATGCATAAGCTAATGGTGGGATAGCGAACACATAGTGCGCTTATTCTATTCTCCCCCGCTTCACACGTCCCAGGAATGCGAACGCCTCTAGCTGCTTGTCCTACAATTACCGAATCGATAATGAGTTACTTTCTGCAACCACTTGTCCCAACTCGGTAATCCTTCTACTCCTCAGACAGAATGTTATCGGTCTGGAGGTGTGCATTGACCCTTCCACATGGACGTTATAAACTTGTAAAGGGCTGGTAACCCAGTTATCGGTCTTGTGCCTGCGGGGTCCTGCACTGTGTCCAGATCGGTCTGCTACTCGCTGGACAGTCACGTGCGCGTATTGCGGGAAACGCTCGATGAATCTCGCCCGTGTTGTACAAAGGAAGGTAAGATGTTGTACACGCCCCCGCCGTTATTTCGTAGTAGGAGCAGATGATAAAGAGGTTCATCTCCTCAGTCCACTTCTTTCGCTCCTGCTGAAGTGGTCACCACAGATTGTGGTGAAACAACTGCAGAAGACGGAGCAATGTTCCTGGTCATCGTGGCCCAAACGTCGAACCGCCCTACGGTTAACGCCATGCTGTCCATTACGAGAACCCGACCCAGTCACCAAGTTAGACGTCTCTGCTGATTATCAGTATCGGCCCTTAAATTCCTCGCTGCCCTCATTTTTGGATTTACATTTTATACCTAACTGCCAGGTGCGGTGATAGCTTCTTCAATGAGTAATCTGCAGTACTGCAAAGTTCCTGCACTTTCCTCACCAACCCCTTGAGATGATGCGGAGACGTATAGCCATTTATTATTCTTGTTTCTTTCCTTTTAAGGTTTCTTGTACAGTAAGAGCGTTGACCCTATGGTGAGACGTTTGGAGCGAAACAGCTTTTGTAAACTGAATTATCAGAGAAATTATCAATTGTCTCAAAATTGTAGTCTCCTGTCTTTATTCTTCTTATTAAAATCAATTCACTGTCTGTCGGTCTGTCTGCCACACGAATGAAGTTTTGCAGTTGAGGTTCTTCAAAACCATTTCAACTTTTGATAGAGTGTATGTCGCTGAATTTCGAAGGAGAGGAGAAAGTTTACTTCCCTTTTATCAATAGCACAAGATGTCATCTGGAGCAGAAGTTTTTGACCCCGATTCCTAAAAGTGACAAAAATTTTGAAAATATATAATGAATGAGTCTATATAGGATTTATTGCAAAATTTATTAAATTTAACAATACCAGTCCTGCCAGTACCAGTATGCAAATATTAAAAACAAAAGAATCGGCCACATTTATGAGGGCTTCATCATAGCTGCTTTTCTGTTTAATGAGCACAACTAACTGAGGGTCGCAAATAAGCCTGAAAAAGTATGCTGCGCTAGAATATTCTAGATACGTCTTTATATATGGATACTTTAAAAGTATAACGTTCTCATTGTGGGTAATCAAAATGATATGGAAGTATGAATTTTTGTAGTCCCTTCGACAGTAGACAAAGCTCAGAAAAATGTTAATGCATATTCCCACCGAACATAGAGGAGTGACCATGGAAATGTATATCACTCCCTTCACTAACTTTCGGATTCGTGCTGTCCAGTACGTTGTATCCATACATACCATCCAATACTTTCCCCATATATAAATCAAATCATGTCGGCCAGACATATTTCCACAAAATTATAAGTTCAGTTCAAGTCCCCAGATCACTGAATATTGCATATTTTTCATAATGCAGAAGTCACAAAAGTTCAGCAACTTTGAAATCATGTCTGACCAGATTCATTATTTCCATCCATCGAAAGGCTACCCTCTCGGTGACCTAAGTTCAAAGTCCTTAGAAAGTTACACTTTGTTTTGATGTTCGAAAGACAATCGAACATAATCCGACCCTCGCAATGGATACCAACAGACGATATGTCCTAGGGAATTTCAAAATTTTGAAAAAGATTTCACACACTGAACGCTGGTTTGGAAACGTTTCGACATATCTGTTTAACGTTGAAATATAGATAACATTGTTGGGATATTAGTTCCTGTGAAGAGGTCGTTTTATTTGCTTCTGAACGGAGATTCACAAAACACAACCCTTGGTTAATTTCATGAATTATTTTGTAAGATTTACTTTTCTTCTGCACTGTTTACTGATAGATAGCAAAGTTTCGAGTCAAACGGGGCAAGTTAACCATTCGAGGGAAAACTCTCGAAGAATATCAAACTTAGTTTCTATACACAGAGGGAAATAGAATAAATTCTTCCAAATTATTCCGAAGGTCCTTTTTCTCAAGAAAAGGCAGCAAAATAAACAGTAAAAAATCGTTTTTCCTCAAAAATTTCTTGTTCATAAATTTCAACCGCCCTCTAGAAAAGCCACCATTGATTTCACCTCAAAGTAGTAATAAATTCAACCTAAATTGCGTTGAGAAAGAATACCAAGAAGACATCTTTTTGGGGAGGCAACAGAAATCTAGAATGGAATATGACCATTTTCAGCTTGCTGTAGGAAGCTTTTGCAAAATTACATAAAAGACGAAATTACGCGCGATATGTAAACGTTTCGTAATGTCAATTTCAAAAGATGGACTCTCGCTCTGAAAAAGTACACTTCGCCAAAGTTTGGTGAGGGCGGAAAGTCTTTAGTCTTTGAGTAAATAAACATTTTAATTGGAGCGCACATTATTGCAAATTATAAATTTGCATGGCTATTATAAGTAGGCCATTGAGAAACAAAAATGAGCAAATCCTGTTGCATTTCAGTTTTCTTTTTAGACTTTAGCCTTTGTCCCGTTTACAAGCGGAGCGTTTGCATGGAGTCGATGGGTTCTCAAATAACCATCTAGAGTTGGCCTTTTCGCCGTTTCCAATCTATTTCGATGTTCAGATCAATATTGACAAATGAGCTTTCATAGCACGAATCAAATGTCCATACCATCGAAGACGCCTCTCCCGTAAATTCGACATGATCGCTCGCGGATGTCCACCGTTCATTGTCTTACATAGTCGACCAACATTTAGAACCGTAGTTGCATTAATCCGAGGTATTTAAATCACTTAGTTCTCGGCAGGCCACTGTCACTAATAGTGATAGTGCCTATTTCATTAGGATCAGTCTTAAAAAAATCTGCTTTATTCAGATTTAGTCCCAGACTGTATTACATGATTCGATCATTCCACATTTGGACAAGTTGCCCGACATCAGTTTCGCAGTTGCTTCGCTTTTGTCAATCTGAGGATGTTTCGCAGAGGCAAAGAACTCACAGGTTCTTCGTTGGAGAACGAGAACCTTCGCCAAATACATTTCCTAATGTCTGAGGTAGCAGGGCAGCTACATATGAAAGATAGAGTCATCTTCTCCGCTGCCTTAAACTACCGGCTATATTTCACTACTACAAAGATAGAGGCAT
This sequence comes from Hermetia illucens, assembly GCF_905115235.1. Lineage (NCBI taxonomy): Eukaryota > Metazoa > Arthropoda > Insecta > Diptera > Stratiomyidae > Hermetia > Hermetia illucens. The sequence continues at coordinate 158,600,057 of NC_051849.1, forward strand.
AGGATTCTGCAATTTCCCCCCTTTCACTCTTAGCATATTGGATTGCTGTTAACTATGTTCTACCAGGAACTTCGTCCTCATTTTAAAGGAAATAAACAGCGCACCAAAGAATCCCTTTATCTGCTTGTTAATTTTTATGCTTAGTTCGAGCGTTGTCGTATCCCCGCTACATGGGCCGTTAAATAGCATTGCCAGGACTTTTTTTTTTAAATAATGTTGCCAAATTATATATCCTCTATGTTCTGCATGAAGCTGCGGTAGACTGCAAGTCCCCTTCTTTAGGTTTAGGAGCCGACGCTCGTAGCGTGATAGTCTGAATTACATAATTAGTTCTCGAAGTTTTTGAACATACGGTTAAAAAACCCTGGTAGTAGGGAAAGTTCCTGCTTTATTACCTTTTTTTCTGCTCAGGTAACGTTTCTCCAGAAGAACATTAGCAAAGGCACCAAAAACAGGCTGATGGGACTGGAGGAACTACCGGATTGCATCTTCAGGCGAATGTGAACATCAGCAGAAGACGCACGAAAATCCCACTGAGAACACTGTAAATGCCAAACTGGTAGCCTACTACAAAGCGAACCGGGAAAAAATCGGAAAAAGGAATACGCACTCCAAGGAGACTTCATCCAAGTAGTCTTCAGGGCCCTAAAAAAAAGAGGCAAAGAAGGAGAAAAGAAAAGGACTCACTACGTCGCCTGAGACAGCGAAGCCATTAACAGAAGGGAGGAAACTTCGAAGGACTTGACCGCCGGCTCTGCTTAGTAAGCCGATGATATTTCCTGAGTTCTCAGAGACATTCGCTGCAAGATAAAACCCGAAGGCAACGCAACAGAAGTGTCTTCCACTGGAAAATAAAGGGTGGCGGGGTCCTCGCGAAACTAGGCCCGAAAACCACTAGCACGTAACTCGCCGACGTGCGTGTGGCACTTCGCGAGGATGAACATCGAGGAATTCGTCGATGCTCTTAAAACCAGCACAGTCGCGCTGGAGGACGCTTCGAGGGGTGGCAGCGTTGCACCTCACACTGAAGTAAATTCAGTAATAAGCCTGTGAGGCTTCCACGTCCCGGAGCAGCCCCCCGCCGTGACAAGCATTCTATGTAATGGTAGACAGCAGAAATTACCGCCTGAGAAAGGCGTATCATAAGCTCCGCCGTTTGGAACACCATTTACACGCCAGCAAGAAGGCATGCGCCATTAAGGCAGAGTATAGATCAAGGTGTCCGGATAGCTGAATGATTAGAGCACAAGGCTATCTTATGGAAGGTCGCGGTTCAAATCTCACTGCTGGCAGTGTGATTTGTATCGAAATTTGACGTCGGATACCAATCGACACAGCTTTGAATGAGTACCTGAGTCAAATCAGGCTAATAATCTCGAGCGAGCGCAATGCTGACCACATTCCATACAGTGTACCGTTTCGGACTGGAATAAAGCGCTCTAACACACTTCAAGGCCCTGATCCAATATGGATTGTTGCGCCAACGATTATTATTATTATAGATCAAGAAAAAGCAGACTCCGCAGTGCGATAAATAAAAGCAAAGCTCGCGGCTAGCGCAACCTAGTCAAAGAATTAAATGAGGACCCGTGAGGACTTGGCTATAAACTTGTCACTCGGAAAATCGGGGAAACTCAGATTCGTTTATGTATCGCAGAATTTGTTAATTGATGTGATGCTACACGCTGCAATTAGAGCACATCAGTACCAAACATCTGATGTCTAATGCGTCCATTAGCGCAACATATGTCCAATTAGTGAATTATGGGCAGTCAGAATGCCCACAACTCTTCTGCATGTCTTCCTGCTTTTCGACAGGAAAAACTTTGTAGTATGTTTGTTTGGTTCTGACAAGAAAAGTTTTGTGTGCTTAGTGGCATTAAGGCTTACCCACCTGTCATTATGGCAAGCTTGTTTACAGTTTTTGAGAGCAGCATTAGCCAGCGCTACTGGCATCCCAATTGTTAGCTTCGGTCCGGGCATGGGGGGAATGTAACCCTCTTTTGTTAAAGCATCCCAAATTTCATTTTCCGCTACACCACAATGATCGGGTACCCAGGGGTAGTTCCACCATATGGAATCTAGACTTGAATCGGCTTCTACATTCCTGAACGACTTTTGGAGTGATGATTAGACTGCTCAACACCGTTAATGCAATTTGACTATTACTACAGATTGCGATGCGGCCACTCTTCAACCGGTCGTCAATTATCCAGGTTTTCGCCCTTAGGATTGCATCCACTTCAGCTAATTCACAGTGAGAAACCTTTTGTTTCACCTTACCTCCACCACACTATGCATGCATAAACGAACATCGGCTTAATAAGAGCAACAAACACCTGAACAACAATACTACCTAAAGCCTAAGTTCCCGTGTCTAGGCATAGGTCCACCTACACAGCCTCCCCAGCTGTGAAGGCTCGTTTTGTCCTTAACTCTACATGTTTGTTCCGAACAAGTTTCTCGCTTAGAATAATTCTCAGATATTCCACTTCTTCAGAGAGTTGAAGGGCTGTACCCCTCATCTCTGGAAGGTTTTTCTCCTTTTTGTAAATAACACCACAGTGTTTTTGTTTTTTTGATTTACTGAAAGCTCATGTCTGAGGCACCAACTGTCAATCAAAGGCGTGTTGTGTATTTCTACACACCGATATGAGATCTCGACCAACAACTAGCACAGCCATAAGCTTGAGCGTGTATTGGCAGATTTTGCACTTAGCATAGTAGTGAGTCAATCAACATACTCCACAGAAGTGGCAATAACGCACCTCTTTGAGGGCACCCTTAGTCGCTTCGGTTGTTACGTAGAGCCACATCCACTCAGCACACAGCAATTCCTGCGTTAGCATAGCGTAGATCGACTTAATTAAAGTTTCATCAACACCATATTCTCTGGCGGCAACATAGAACTTTTGGAAGGACGCACAGTCAAACGCTCCTTCAATGTCCACGAACACCTACATCGCGTACTCGCCTTTCAAAGTCGCGTCGTCTATTTTGGAAACCAAAGAAGGAAGAACAAACTCACAAGACTTTCCACGTTAGTCAAAATATTGGTTTTTATTTAGCGGGTGCGACCGTAGCACTTTCTCACACAAGTGACACTCAACCAGTCTCCCCAGACATTTCAGGGAAAATTATGTTAAGCTGATTTGCCTGAAGTTCTATGGATTTGAATAGTCATCTTTCCTAGGCTTAGGTATGAGGACTACCTTAACCTTCTGCATACTGCATACTAAGTACCAACCAGATAGACCGCAGACATCCCACAATAGCGCAGAAAGCGTCAAGGATTGCTCCTTTTTCACAATAAGAGAACTCGAAGAAACAATTCTCACCTTGAGAAACAAGAAAACTCCAGATCCTGATGGTATCGCGGCAAAAGTTTACAAACTGGTGCTCCGTCAACGACCAAGCCTGATGCTCGAGGCGTTCAACGTTTGCCTGAAGAAGGAAATTTTTCCTTGTCACTGGAAGGTGGCGAGACTCACACCAATCAGCAAAAGAAAAGGAGACCCTGAGCTGCCGTCTCCATACCAACCGCTGCGTACGCTTGTTGACTGGCTGAAGCGATTCGCCCTGCTGGAGACCTATCCCCAAGGAAGGTTGGGTTTATAGCAGGGAGATCCACGGTGGATGCTGTTATGAAGGCCGTGGATGCGGTACATTGAACTGAGGCACACAACCGCCAAACAGTTAGTGCTCCTCATAACGCTTGATGTCAGAAACGCCTTCAATGAACAGATATGCCAGATGAACAGATATGCTAGGCACATTGAAAAGCTCGTTCCACTTGCCAAGCTATCTCCTACGGATATTAAGGTTTTATCTGAGAATCTCTCCGTGCTCTATGAGACGCTTAAAGACCAGATGAGGATGGGGATCACGTCGGGAGTAGCACAGGGATCCATCTTAAGGCCGGACCTCAAGAACGCTTCTTACGATAGTCTGCTAAGGTTCGACATGCTAGTAGAGTCGCGCCTTGTCGGTTATCCAGGCGACGTTGCGGCACTTGTTGCCGGACGCACTGTTTAACAGCCGCAACGCAGACTTGACATATTGATTCGAGTGAGCGAATGGATGACTGCCCATGGTTTCAGCGTTGTTCTGGAAAAAAACCGAAATAATCATCTCGACCAGAAAAAAGATCCCGACACCCGTCGGCGCTTTAATGCTTGACTCGAAGATGAGCTTCTTCGAACGAATGTTGGACCCCTGCATCTATCAGGAGACGTCTTCCTATGGCAGCAACGCGTGGCGTTCTGCTCCATGACGCGGGGATATGAACTGACGTCCTCGACAAGCAGCCGTATCGTAAGTGCCTTGCCCAAGTACATCTTTGAGCTTTGAGGGTAGCGTCTGCTTATCGCACTGTCTCAGAACCGGCCGTGATTGTGATCCAGGGAGTGACCCCCTTGCACTTCTTGCAAAGAAGCATAAAGCTATCTGCAGCCGCAAGGGCCAGGACTTAAGAGAGGTGGTTGGCCGCGAAGAACGTCAATGCGCACCTACCGATAGGCAAAATGAGACAGGAGGCAGATGGACTCCGCTACTCGTCGACAATTTAGATCCGTGGCTGAATCGAACGCTGAGGTTGATTACTTCCTTACCCAACTTTTAAGTAGGCATGAAGGTTTTCTGTCTTACCTGCACAAGATTGGGAAGGCTCGATCTTCTGATTGTGCGTTCTGCAATGGAGTGGTGGACGACGGCGAGCACACCTTTTTCTCTTGTGAGAGGTGGGACGGCCTTTATGCAGACACAGGGGAGCTGTCTTCAGACAATATTGTCAAAGAGATGCTGAGGAGCGCTACCAGATTGAGTCATGTTGTGCATTATGTTCGGGGTCTTTTTGTTGCGAAGAAAGTTGGACTCGACTTACGGAGGGACCGGATGGCAGGAGCTTCCTAAACTGAAAATTCACTTCCTCCTCTTCCCTCCCGTTGTTAAAAGGAATTTCCTGACCTGAATGCTTCCTAAGCCGGGAGAGCGGGAGGGCTAAGCCGAAGTACTGTTTATTAAACGATTCCAGGCTAGGTCTCTGATAAAAGGTGAGGCTGTTTAATTGTTACTCCATACTGTTGCGGGAGTCCAACGCGCCATACGTAAACGCATTCATCGCATTCCCCCAAAGAAATCGTTGTTTACATATTTTTTGCTTGAAGTTGCAACACGCCTTATTGTTTATTTTCGGTCATGAATACGTCCGGCACTAGACTGTAAACGCTTGTAAATGTTTTAAATGTATAAAAAGAATGTATATTGATGAGTTTGGCTAATTAGCAAGAAGTGAGCCAACAGATGTGCTTTTAGTTGTCAGCCTTGTGGAGGGATTCCAACAGACAATTGATGAACAGGTTGTCGCTATAGAAATTAAGTTTGCGTACCTTTGGGTCGTTCTAATGAAGTAGCAAAAACAGCTTCCTTCCGTTGAAATCGAACATCTTCATGTGTTCATCGTAATACTAAACGGCAATTTCAGACTTAGCAACAGATCAGCCTTGAAAAGTGCAAATGAGTTGTCCCATCTGGCTCATGAAACTACTTAACATGTACACGGGCAGATATGCACAGCTAGTGTTTCCACAATTTTTTATAGCAGCATAAAATAGTGAATTCGAAGGCTTTCTTAACCGTGTCCTCCACATCGGGCTTTCTGGTATACTTCTATCTTTACGACCTTCTCCCTTTCCTCATTATTAAATTATTAATTACATTGGTTCGCTTCCCACAATATTAACTATGTCCTACTTTTTCCACCGCATTTATGAAAAATTTATCAAATCTTCCCTCTTCCTTGCACAACCTCATTATGATTCATTTAACGTAAAAACGAACTCCCAATATTCATGAAATTTTATTATTTAATAAAAGTAACAAAATGAAACCAGAACGTGATTAATATTGGCCGCAGAACGCAGTAAAGTAAATCTGGAAAAAAAGGATTACAGAAAAGTACACGCGACAATGAAAACGTCGCGAAGAGCCAATTTTCCGAACTGAGGTCGTGCTAACATACAATGTCTAATTGTTCGAATTAGTCCGCGTTGAAAATTCAAGCACGTAAGCAATAATGCCAACCACGCTATGGGCAATTATTAAAACCAAATCATTTTTCAAATCCGATTAGACTCAACTTGAAAGAGAAACTGACGAAGGGGAAAAGGGGGCTGAAAGCATTTTCGGTCCCCAACGAAAATATACAACAATAGCAATGTGTTGCGTCACTGCTGGAGGAAGTGCGAAATATACTGTGAAGTGGACACCTCGTTAGCTAATTTGTTATAAATTTCCGATAGAGCTTCAAAATGATGGTCGTGGCAGTTATTAAATCTATAATATCCCCACGTAATTCATGTATTCCTTTTTAGCGCCTCACCGGAAAAATAAATAAACGGGAAATGTCCTAGTTTGATGGATTCCTGCTTACACATTTGCTTCTAAAACTCACCATAAGGTGAATGAGAGCGTTGCAACCCCTGTTAATATAGCAGGGGGAATTTTTAGGAGGAAATTAATTCATAGTGATTGAACTTTCCGCTAAATAATGCAAATGTATCTACACCCACTTGATCCAAACACTGGGGAGCTGGATCAAGCTAATCATTCATAGCCCCAGGAAATATTTGAAAATTTATAAGTTGGAATTGATGATAATTGCCGTGATGAACTTTCAGCAATAATTAGTGAACTCCATAATTGCAAAAGTGTAATTAGTTTTAGGCATGTTTTGAAGTTTATTACTCTGCACTCTGACCATTATTTGAATTGATTGAAAAGTTAATGTTAGCCACGTAATAGCTTCCGATTGAATAAAATACATTACTTTGTAATTATTAATGATAGATTTGCAGGGGAAAATTACCGCAAATATCCACATTTACGGCACGGTGTGCGGTGTAGGCGGCCTCACTGTCCTTCAGTTCAAATAGGATGTCAATTCATGAGTCCTTTGTAATATTTTCACTCGTTTTTATAACGAACCCGAAAAATCATTCATGTTTTAGATTCTGTTTCAGTCACACAGCTTATGGGACCAGGCAATGGTCACAGCCATTCTAGCTATTATCTTAGCCTAAATTTTTGAAAGTGACGTCAGCTAAGTTATGCAGAATTGATATTGCACAATAGCATTGCCACTAATCTCGTCGCAAATGACAGTCCTCAACGGCGCAACAACCGGTATCCGGTCTAGGCCTGCCTTAATAAGGAACTCCAGACATCCCGGTTTCCCGCAGAGGTCTACCATCAGAAGACAGGTCGGCTAAATTTCGAATCAACAAAAACCTGTCCCCTGTTCACTCATTTATAGAGTACAGGGCATCCACACTGTCTTTATGTTGTCGGACTATGCTTCAATTTCATTATCATCACACTTAATTCTGTGCAAGTGATAAGCTCACAGCAGCAAGACGAATACAAGATGAACACAAAAAACCTTGACGACTGGGTTTTTAGCCCAGGGCAATGAGATTAAAAGCCTAGTGCGATTCCCCCTCAAACATCGCGCCCTCAAGACTTTCCATGATACTCAGAAATAGCTAAAGACATGAGGTGATCGGATTAACGCTTCTTCAGATAAGCTCAGAAACGCATCTATGGCCAAGACAGTAGAATAGGTGTGTTCCCCTGACGATTACCTAACTTGTCGTGGTAGAGGAGCTCAGTAAGGAAGATCCTCTAGGGAACCAGAAGTTACACCTGAAGCTAAGCGGTAATCAATACCCCATGACAAGGTGGGACGACCATGCTAAGAGCTGAATGATCATGCAACTCAGGGTACCAGATGACTCCCAGTTGTAACTAGATCCCGACAAAAAGAGACTCTGCCGACTTACTTTCCCCGGGAAAACTAAAGCCATGGCAACCGATTACAAGGAACGAAAAGAGAAAAAATTTATATAAAAAAAAAATTCGATCCTGAGAATCCAACTCTGAGTAAAGGGGCAACTCTAAGCATAACGACGGAAAACCTGAGTCCAACCTGAAAATCCTTACGCAAGCGGAAATCTATCACGAATGGGTGGCTCAGGTAATACTGCTCCTCCGTCAACGATGTATGGGAGGGTGTGTGGGTTGTTGATGGTGAAATTTGGGGCTTACACTTCCGATATACTGACTTGTTGTATGCCAAGGGAAGTGATAGACCTGCTCCTGCATAGTATTCTCAAAAGACCTACAGGGTTTGGTTAACGACTTAAGTGATGGCGGCACCACAATGGCCAAACTAACCATAAAAAGTCAACGGGGAGATCCAATGGTACTCTATATATTTCCCCTATGAGGCAGAAGAAGTTCCCAATGGGGAACCATCCAATATTCCAGAAGTAAATTCAGGCAAGAGGATGGAGACTATTAGAGTATCTGGTAAGAACCGATCTGCAGATCTTCATTTTGGGTATCGAACGCACTTTCTTGAAAGTAATCAGATGAGAGACCATCGACATTACGATGACCCCTAACATCGCGGCTCTTGTCGGAGAGTAAAAAGTATCAAACGATATCACGCTTTCAGATCACAGGCGCGTTGATTTTATAATGGGCATGGATTCACCTCCAACCACTGCATTTCGGGATCCGCGAAAGTCAGATTTTGTCTTTCAAAAAAAGAACTGAGCGTCTGAATTACGATCCCTCGGAGACATATCAAATTGATTGGTGGAATTGAGAAAACCCGGGAACGCTTTTCTGAAGACACTAACTCAAAGCTGAAGCGGATCCTTGTAAAAAAAGTGGGTATCCTACGTTTACAAAGCGATAGGTACACAAAAAGCGATGAAGAAGCGGCAAACCATCTACTTGAAGTGCACTTTCCAGGCAGCGTCCAAAACCTCATCCCGGGTCGATAGGTGCATACAGCTCTCAACCAAGAGACTGGAATGTGGCATGCATGGAGCGAGTAAAGTCAGATTTTAACTAATTCCTGCGCCAGTAATAGAGGAAGGGGGGTCTGCATATTCGGAATATATGCTGTACATGCCTGTCGAAGGTATGCTCAATTATGCCTCACTCGCGGCAGTTTGTGATGTGACAATACACCATGGAAAAGATCTACTGTTAATCAGCTGGATCTTTTACATACTGGAATAATGGTAAATTCACGTACCGATGGCCAGAAGTTTATTGATGATTGAGGATGTCTTAAGGTTTGCCAACAGGAAGGAGTTCTCTCCTCTGTTATGATTCGTGGTAATGGACACCTTCCTATGGCTCCTGCAGGATACACAAGTTCGTGGAATTAGCTGTAATAATTACCAGTAAATTTGCGGACACAGTATATGACCCCTTGAATTTAACTCTGCATAAAATTCACAGCTGATACCTTCGCAGCGGACTCACGGTGAACGTTAGGAAGACAGGACTAATCATGTTCACTAGAAACATTAGGCGAGCAGTTACACGCTACCCAATTCGGCAAGGGCGGAAATCCAGCAAAAAGCAAGCAACTGGCGCAGACGCAAAGGCTCGGTTCCCTAAGTGTTACAATGAGTACTACACCGACAGCGGGGGGCATATTCAGGGCAGAGATACCGGCCATTTCATTAGCAGCAGAAGAATAATTGTGATGAAAATGGCGGAGTCGCACCATTCGAATCAGGCAGGATTATCTAAATCCACCCAACGTTTGCATAATTTCTCTACAGGCGTTAGGTTTAAAATGATATACTGCTTCAAGCTAAGCTATAAGTCCTCAGGTCATCGCAGTTTTTATAATTGTTGCAATTGTAATTGTTTGTAACGTTCGATATATATTTTTTTCAAATACACATTATATCAAAGTGTCAAGATGAGTCCACCCTTTGCTGCTGCCAGTATTTATGCGGGAACACATACACGTTTATCGTATTTCGAAACTTTTCATTCAAGCCCCTGTTTGTAGTTTCCCCCCATAATAAGTACCCACGTATTATTATCCGCGCGGTTGCGGAAGGGGTGAAGAGGCAAGGAGGCCTACGTATCGCCTTTGCATACGAAAATAGTCCCTACTTGGGACACCATAATGTTTCAACGAGAAATAACCGAAACAATTCCCCAACAATGTTAGAAAAAAGGATCGTCTTCCTTCTTCTGCATAATCACTTTATGCCCTCCATCTCCCAGATTGGCGCAGACAAATCCAGCCTTACCGTGATGATATCAAAATACTCATTGTTTGAAGCACCAAATTTGTTTAAAGAGGGTGACCGCCACCCCTCCGTAAAGTTTGAATGTCATCTTTTTCAAACCCCGTTGAAACACGCTTTCATACCCTGCTACGTCTGGGGTTACAAATTGAATTTTTACTGATATTTTCCTTACATAGGTTGAATAGTGAAATTGAAATCTGGCAAAACCCTAACCGCGTCTGTGGAGGTAAAGTGTGGAACCATTTGCCTTTGTAACGGCTATTATCGAGAAACGCGACATCGACATATTTAAGACCCGTTTGGGTCATTTGAACTGCCTCAAATGTATTTTGAAGAACATTCTTGAGTACATGATTGTTTAGGTTAAGCTAGACTAGGGAAGTATAATAGCAACGAAAGCTCCAAACAGCTCGGCCTCATACGTTACGTCCATTGTATCGTCCTTCTGTGGTTTTGTGTATACAATATATTCATGTTTTTTTGACGAAGATTATCGTAACCCAGAGCGAATTCGACTCTGTCCAATCCTGCGACTTCACTTTGCCAGGCATGATTAATATTGAACCGATTATTCTGCGACCAGACTCCCGATGAGTCTGCCTGTCAGTTTCCTAGTTACCACGATATTCAAGACACCTAGGATGTCTTCATTCAGCAGTAACTTTTGGTGGCTTCATATGTCACTATTCCTGATAACACCGATTGACTATAAGTAGTAATTGGAATGGCGTGAATAGGCCAATTTTCATGCAAGCATTTAAAAGAACGCAACAGAATGGCTTGATTCTTCTTTGTAATGAAGTAATTCTGACAGTGAAAAGAAGTATGTCTTAAGTTATTTACAACGAACTACCCCACCCCCAAACCTATTGTAAATAAATTGCTATCAATTGATGGTCGTTATCATCCAGGACTCGTATATCAACTTTTTACGCTTATTTACTCGATCTGCCTTAAATGCAATATAGCGCGTCAATGCCAGCCGCACGAATTCGCAACGAGTTCCTCGATAAACTTACACTCCCGCTCTACTGACTAGGGTATTCTATTCAACGTCCCAAATCACAATGGAGCTTTCACCATTACTCAATATGTGACCTATCCACTACCACTGTCACTACATATTTCTTAATTGGAGATTATCTCGAACCAAAATCTCTGGAAACGCAATGAAGGTAGGTGTTAACAAAGTTTTGAAGGTTTCCAGTATAGATAACATTAGTACGGAACTATCTTAACTTAACTTGCTACTTCTATATCTGCAGACTGTGGAGAAAAAACGTATTGAATAGCATCGACTTCGGTGCCGCTCTTTGTACAGATAGAAGAGGTACTATTGATATTTATCATCAGTCCGTATCTTCTACTACTTCACCAAATCCATAGATATTTGGCCAACGTCATGATGTTCTAGATAGCATCGCCCATTGAACCCGACGTTCTCCAGCCACGACAGTATAAATGGCGTCACCGATAACGGGAAGAAGTAGTATTGCCTCTAAGCAGGCCATTCCAAATACACTCCCTGTACACGCTATTGAAAGCCAATGATCCCAAGTATACCAAATTCAGAGACGATCAAGACAGGGTCACCATCAAAACCAGTGGCTTCACTCTATTTGAGCTGGTTGATGGCAAAAATAATTTTACTTCTGTTTAGAGGAGTAGTCCGTATCCGCATTTTCAGCGTCTTTTCATATCATTCACAAGAGGTAGAACTTCACCAAATGTTATACCATTGAGAATTGTAGTGCAGTGCTCAGCTGCCTATCATCCTGGATGCCTGCATCCTGCCTGCAATTAGCATTCCTCACACCCCATCGAACCGCTTGCAATCTCTTTCGTGGTTTTTGGATACCTTTTGCTTCCCCGACCAATAAAATGAAAGAATTCCTCTTGATATCGCTTACGCTACTTTTCGTTGTTTGCTACGGTAGCGAAGTTCTAGTGTTACTTTCATCGATCCACCTCTAGGTTTTCGTAGTCAGCCAAACCTTGTAACATTTTTATGGGACATGATTGAAAAAAATGTTCCCATTGCTGGACGATAGCCGGACCGTGGAGACGCCCCAACTAGATTTATAAGAGCAATGCAAGGGCACCCGTGCGAGTGGACGCATTGACTATATGGAAGCAAAGGCAGACGACCATCAGATCAAGATTCCTTTCGAAATCGAGGCCAGCACCTCTTTCGTTGCGCACATTCAGGAGACAACTGTAGATTCTGCTGGTAATCGAGATATGGTCATTCGTTGTTGGTCAGTCAACACCTGTGGCCTGATGACAGGCCCTGTGCTTGAGCATTGTGTCAAGAATGACGAGGCGGTGAAAGTTACATTAACAGTAGGGTAGGCAGGTATCAGTGGCCGCTCCGAGGAGCCCAATTAGCGCTTTGGTGCGCCGTTTTGATGCCACAACCTCCTAAGACCGTGACTGTTGTTATGGGAGCAGGGAAGCAGAGTCCAGCCGGCTCGGATCTTCAGAGCCAGCCCGTAGCATTCACGAAGGAAAGCAGCTCTCCGACCCTGCAGCTAGAAATTTCTCTGAGGTCCCCAAAGAATGGTTTACCCAGGGTCCGCAGCCTGACTCTAACCAAAGCTGGGCAATCGCAGAGAAAGTGCATGAGGGTTTCCCTTCCTTCTCCGCAGCTTCGGTAATGCGAGTTGTAGAGTATGCCGAGCCTAGTGGCACGGTCCCCTACGGGCCAGTGCCCCGTGCAGACCGCCGTAATCTTGACATTAACAGTAGCCACTATAATTTTCCCACTACTGAACGACTGCCGCCCAATTGTGGAAACTACTCATGCAGGACTTGCCGAAAAAAAACTACTGTCTATCAGACGCGATGATGCCGAAAAAAACACAATGGGAGATTTGTAGCCATCAAATGTTAGGCCTGCTTGTAGTCGTCACCAGGTGCCCCTTTCATGCGATCCAGTCAGATGACGTCGACGCGATGGTTGAAGGCGTAGAACGCCAGCCTCTCAATACCCGTGTCTTAGGTTCGAACTCCATTCGTCATATACGTTTTTATTCATCTTTGCACTTGTCTCTTTGTGAGTCAGCAGTTGCATAAGATTAAATATAATGGTAATGAAACTCAACAATGCTGTCCCTGAAAATAGAAATGGAAGGAAAAAACAATAATAACAAAGGATGTCCCATACTCCATAAAGGAGTGTGTAGGAAATATAAATTCACGAAGTTTTAAAAACTGTTATCGTTGAAATTTTCTCATATGACCGTATTCCCGCCACACACTCGAGCAAGAAGTTTTTAAGACAGCCTTCATATAACAGCATCAACTTCACGTAGTCTCTTCTTCCTCATAGAATTTCTTATAGAAAGCCTTCTTGTCTGTTAGTACATAGAATTGTTCTATAGGAATGTTACATACAAGGTAGGAGGATACCTGAAGTCGGCTCTAAGTGCGTGACTTATAAAAGTCCCATCACTTCTACTTTAATCCTGTTCGCCTGACATAGGATGGAGAGTTCGAACACTCCCTGCTCTCCGGAAAACGACAGAACTCTGGTCCCACCTTGAAAGAGTTGTCACAGAAAGACTGAAGACCAATATTTCATTTCTCATCTATTTTAAATGAAGTGCCACAAATAGAGAATTCGCAAGTACGAGTATCTTTTAGAATAGCTAATAGCTAAACTTTTTGGTGCCGAGAGTGAACATGTTGCCTTCTCTCACAAATAATCTATTCAAGTAGTATCTTAATTTATGTTTCATCTGTTTGTAGCAGCTCTCACAGTTACACCCCAACGTATTCTTCAAAAGCACATAAATATTCTAAGATCCAACAATAAGTCACGATACGTCGGATATAACGATTAAAAGAAAATCCCTGTCTGCTGACTGACTGCTTCCTCTGATACCGAAAAGGCAAAAAGGTCTTGGACCATATCCGCCACAAATGAAAATAATTTTGCGCGTGAGGGATGAACTTTATTAAATCTCGGAGTCAAGATTTCCATGAACTTATGCAACCTCTTGCTTAATTAAGTATATCGAAGGATTAAGAGTAGAATATATAAGTGGTTTCTGAGGATTTCCACAAATAGTGCGGCATCCAGAGAGATATTTCAGTGGGTTGCTTGGTGAAATCTTATTCCGTGCGCATCGTGCGGTATCTTCAAATTCTACTCTATTTACAGTGGCACCATTGGTCACTTCTTATGCCGGTGACCTTTTCGTTGGAGCAGTTGAATGTCTTCAAAGTAAAATTAATTGTCTTAAAATAGGGAACTGTTTAACCGTTTCATCCAGAGACCTGGGGTTATTTTAATCCCAGGGATCTTTTTCCCTGTTCGTGCTCTTGTGGGTGATGATGAAAATATATAAAGCTGACAGTTAGGGATTTTTCCTCAACCACCACCTGGGGCTGTTCTACGTGCAGTTCAGCTAAGACTTCTTTATTATTCCAGACTAGCATTGAGTGTATACATATGCACACATGCATAAAGATATGCACTTTCTGGTTGAACAAAGAAACAATGGCAAACGCGACTGAAAACAACCCCCTCTACCATTGTTAATCAAATAATGGACCTTCAATATGAATTCTAACGACTCAGTTTTGCTCCACGTCCCGAAGCAAAATAAAGCTTCAACTGAAATATCTAATAAACTCGAAAAGATTTCGCTGGTAATCAAATTGTTCACTCACCCCTAGATTTTCCATCATTATTTTCTCTTTTTCAAAATAAATATTTCCAGTTGGTATGCTCTCCGTAATGCGAGTATTCCTCCCCCAGAGAAGCTTCCCTAGATAGAGCCAGTCTGCTTTTGATTATGCTGATCATCATTTAACAGAAAAGAGAAAAAATCGTAATTTCGAAATTGCCTTTCTGGATGACTGGAAGAGCAGAAGGAACATGGATGGCTGCGAACGAATATATTTAAATTTGAGTTCTGACTGAAATTCACCTGTAAAAAGGTGAATGATGCCATTACGGTTGTTTACAGAAGAATTTCAATGAGTTGCAATGGCAATCAAATAGGAGTGCGATCTGATTAAATTTCTTTGTGAAACTCTTTGTGTATTTGTTCGAATTCAATTACACTCGAAACGGGAGTGCTTGAAGAATGGTTTGAGTAAACTATTCAGTGTATGTAGTACCAATTTCACACTTACTGGTATATTGCGTTATTTCACGATGCAACTATTGAAAAGTGAGGTAGCTAGTGTTTTCATAATGAAGTACTTTTAATTAAATATGATTTCAGAATACCAGACGTTTTTTGTCAAGAACATACAAGCGGAGTCTGCCATACTTCAAAGGTACCGTCAGCTGAAGTATGGAAACTTGGCGCACATTACCATACCAACTTGTAAGTCCACAAAGTGGATTGACGAATAGCCTATTTTATAATTAATAGTGATGGGATAGGGAAGTGTAATTTAAAATTTACAGCTCACAGTAATTCAATATTTTTGCGTGTTTATACACTGAGTGTTGGTCAAGCGTAACTCCAAGCCGTTGAGCTACAAACTAAATATCTTCCATATTCACGAAACTCCCTAGAACCGTTTCAAACATTACTTCTCATTTCCCTCCCTCCCGCTTTAGAAAATTCCTCCTACCAACGTAAGGAGGACAATTGGAATTGCTATAGAATCCCTTTCAACTTCCACAAGGAGACAAAGTAACATTTTATCGGCATTGGATAAGATACAATCAATTCCACCACGTTTTCGGTGCTGTCGTGTTCCAGTTTCCAATGTCCAACGTAATCCATCTGCCCCTGAACTCGTTTTCCCAAGAGAGTTTCATTCAGGGTGACTGACCTTTTCCACGAGGAACCACGTCTCTTGAATCCTGTTATCCTATTGTGTAGCGTTCCTTAACAAGGAAGGCGACGGAGATCACTCTTCACCTTCATAGCTGGCTCTACGATAATATAGTAGGGAAATGCCACTCTCAAAGCTCTCCGCCACTGTAAAAACATTAACGCACACCTCCATGTGCTAAAACAGAACGGGCAACATCGCGCTCAAAATAAGGCACTCCAACATTTGGCATTGGCTATTTAAGGCCGAAACTCCTATAGCCTCTTCCGCCACTATTTTAACTTGCTCATACCAAGTGCGATTCCAGAATCATTCCAGGGTACTTAACCATTGATTTTCAAATTATTGGGATGAATGCCGAAGGTCAATTGTAGTTCAGGGCAGCCAATATAAGATTCCTATTCTTAGCTATCTCGGAAATGTAAGAGCTTCTATGGTTTTCGGCCCATGTAAAAATAGTTTCCCAGAAATTTGTTATTATTCTTTCGTCTTTGACCCCACAAAAACATATATTTGACAGTATTTACAAAACTGCAGAACAATTTCGTGCAAGGCACCAAGCTGAAAACTAAAAATATAAAAATATAGAAACAAATCGCAGCAGGCTTCTACAATAGCAACCCCTTCGAAAATCTTCGCTTTTTGGGTAAATTCAAATGCTGCACAAACAACTACCTCCTTTAGGTATTAACTGTCTACCTTCAGCAATATTTTTACAGATTGCAAAAAAGTTGCCGTATGTTAAAGGAAATGCGTTCCAGTTCCAACTAATTTTTTACGCCTTTACTATTGCTTCGCAGAGAGATTTCAGACTGGATGCACTCCATAACTTATGATGACTAAGTAAACAACAACCTAGCTTTAGTCTAGCTTAGACTACAACGACTGGCGTTTTAAGTCCAATATAACTCGCAACCTTGTCGTGTTTTTGCGATGATAAAAGGGAGCGTCTTTCCACCTGTTGGCACTTTCGGTCACGCTGCTCCCAGGGCAGAGGTGAGGCAGCGTCTGATGAGTTGCCTCTGCCCTGGACGAAACCGTCAGTCAAATTTTTGATTTTTTCGATTCTTAATGCTTGGGGTGCTACGCTCCAAACTAGGGATCCATGGACTAAAAAACGAGGGAGTAAGTTGCTCCTCATTTAGTCCGGTCCACCATCAAATGGATGGGGACTTAGGATCCCGCAGATCCTAAACAACAACGATGACTAAGTGGATTAGACGATGATCAAAGGACCATCCTGAATAGTCGGACTCGCCCAAAAAGGGGCGAAAGCTATTGAAGCCCACCGAAATGATCTGAAGTCTTAGTCGCTGAATCATCATCATCATTATCAACTGCGCCACAACCGGTATCTGGTCTAGGCCTGCCTTAATAAGGAACTACAGACATCCCCGTTTTGCGCCGAGGTCCACCAATTCGATATCTCTAAAAGCTGTCTGGTGTCCTGGCCTACGCCAGCGTTCCATGTCAGCCAGGGTCTGCCTCGCCTTCTTTTTCTATTATAAATATTGTCCTTTTAGACTTTCCGGGCTGCATCATCCTCATCCATACGGATTAAGTGGCCCACCCACCGTAACCTATTGAGCCGGATTTTATCCACAACGAGACCAGATTTCGTCGTTATGTTGGCTACGGAATCGTCCATCCTCATGCATGGGGCCAAAAATTCTTAGGAGGATCTCTCTCTCGAACGCGACCAAGTGTTCGCAATTTTTCTTGCTTAGAACCTAAGTCCCCCAGGAATACATAAGGAAGAGCTTTGGCCCTATGGTGAGATGTGTCGAACAGAACAGTTCTGTAAACTGAAATAGGCTCTGTTGGTTGACAACAACCGTGCGCGGATTTCATCGTCGTAGCTGTTTTCGGTTGTGATTTTCCACCCTAGATAAGAGAAACTATCAACGGTCTCAAAGTTGTAGTCTCCGATCTTCATTCTTCCCGTTCAACCAGTATGACTTGACGTTGTTGGTTGGTTGGTTTTCGGTGCTGACGTTCCCACCATATATTTTGTCTTGCCTTCATTGATGTGCAGCCCAAGATCTCGCTCCGAATGCCACCTGCTCGATCTGGATGAAGTCAGTTTGCACGTCTCGGGTGGTTCTTCCCATGATGTCGATATTGTCAGCATAGGCCAGTAGTTGGGTGGACTTAAAGAGGATCGTACCCCTCGCATTTACCTCAGCATCACGGATCACTTTCTCAATGGCCAGGTTAAAGAGGACGCATGATAGGGCGTCCCCTTGTAGTAGACCGTTGTTGGTGTCGAATGGTCTTGACAGTGATCCTGCTAGTTTTATCTGGCCTCGCACATTGGTCAGGGTCAGCCTAGTCAGTCTTATCAATTTCGTCGGAATACCGAATTCTCTCATGGCCGTGTAGAATTTTCCCCTGGCTATGCTGTCATAGGCGACTTTAAAATCGATGAAAAGATGATGTTACCGATGGCCATATTCCAACAGAATATCTTAGAGATGGTACTCAGCAACGTGATACCTCTATAATTGCTGCACTGTGTGATATCTCCCTTTATGTATGAGACAGATAATGCCTCTTTGCCAGTCGCCAGGCATTGATTCGCTGTCCCACTCCTTGAGCATATGAACCACTTGGTGTCGCCTCCATATTTAACCAATTCGGCTGTAATTCCATCGGCTCCTGGCAACTTATGATTTTTAAGCCGATGAATGGCACGGACTCTTTCTTCTATACTTGGTGGTGGTAGCATTTGCCCGTCGTCTTCAGTTCAGTTCTGGTTATTCAGTAGTTTATCAAACTACTCAACCCATCGCTCCAATATGCCCATTCTGTCAGAAATCAGATTTCCCTCTTTGTCTCGGCAGGAAGAACATCGAGGTGTGTAAGACTTCATCCCGCTGACTTGTTGGTAAAACTTCCGCGCCTGGTGTGGTTGCTCCCTGTACCTTTCGAGTTCACAGACTTGTTGATTCTCGAAGGCTTTCTTTTTCCGTCTGTGAAATCGCTTCTCCGCTGGACGGAGTTCGTGATAAGTCTCTGCGCGTGCCCGCGTTCTTTGAAAATGCAGCATTACTCGGTATGCCGCATTTTCCGTTCCGTTGGTAGCTTACATTCATCGTCAAACCAGCCATTCCGACTTTTTTTGCGGCTGCGGCGAAGATTCTTTGTGGCCATATCAATGATAACGTTCTTCTGGTGGTTGTGAAGATCATTTCTTGATGCGTCATCTCCTTCCTTATGTGAAGAACTTTCTGTACATAACAGTTCCGCGTATATCATCATCATCAATGGCACAACAACCGGCATCCGGTCTAGGCCTGCCTTAATAAGGAACCCCAGTCATCCCAGTTTTGCGCCGAGGTCCACCAATCCGATATCCCTAAACGCTGTCTGGCGTCCTGGCCTACGCCATCGCTTCATCTCAGGCAGGGTCTGCCTCGCCTTCTTTTTCTACCATGGATATTGCCCTTATAGACTTTCCGAGCTGGATCGTCCTCGTCCATACGGATTGAGTAACCTCCCCACTGTAATTTATTGAGCCGGATTTTATCCACAACTTGACGGTCTTGGCATCGCTCATAGATATCGTCGTTCTACGGAATCGTCCATCCTCATGTACCAAAAATTCTTCGAAGGGTTCTGCTCTCGAATGCGGCCAAGATTTCGCAAGTCTCCGAGGAATACATGAGGACTGGCAAGATTGACTTGTACAATAAGGGCTTGGAACCTATGGTGAGACGTTTCGAGCGAAACAGTTTTTGTAAGCAGAAATAGGCTCTGTTGGCTGACAACAACTGTGCGCGGATTTCATTATCGCAGCTGTTACCGGTTGTGATTTTCGACCCTAGATCGGAGAAATTATCAACGGTCTCAAAGTTGTAGTCTCCTATTTTTATTCTTCCCGTTTGATCAGTGCCGTTTGATGTTATTAGTTGGTTGGTTTTTGGTGCTACTTGTCTTGCCTTCATTGATGCCCAACCCAGGATCTCGCGCCCATTACCGCCTGCTCGATCTGGATGAAGGCAGTTTTTACGTCTCAGGTCGTTCTTCCCATGATGTCGATATCGCCAGCATAGGCCAGTAATTGGGTGTACTTAAAGAGGATCGTACCTCTTGCATTTATCTCATAATCGCGGATCACTTTCTCCAGGGCCAGGTTAAAGATAGGGCATCCATTTGTCGTAAACCGTTGTTGATGTCGAATGGTCTGATCCTGCTGCCTTTATCTGAGCTCGCACATTGGTCAGGGTCAGACTAGTCAGTCTTATCAATTTCGTCAAGATACCGAATTTTCTCATGGCCGTGTACAGTTATACCCTGACTATGCTATCATAGGTGGCTTTAAAGTCGATGAAAAGATTGTGCAACAAACGTCCACATTCCAACAGTTTTTCGATCGCTTGCCGCAGAGAGACAATCTGATCTGCTGCTGATTTGCCAGGAGTGAAACCTCTTCGGTATGGGCCAATGATGTTCTGAGCGTATGGGGCCATCCGGCATAGTTGGAACTCAGCAACGTGATACCTCCATAATTGCTGCACTGTGTGATATCTCCCTTTTTATGTATGAGACAGATTATGCCTCGTTGCCAATCGTCAGGCATTGATTCGCTGTCCCATACCTTGAGCACAAGTTGATGAACCACTTGGTGTAACTGGTCGCCTCCATATTTAACTAATTCGGCTGTAATTCCATCGGCTCCTGGCGACTTATGATTTTTTAGCCGATGAATTGGACGGACTATTTCTCCTAAACTTGGTGGTGGCAGTATTTGTCCGTCGTCTTCAGTTGGCGGGACCTCCAACTGGGCGATGTTCTGGTTGTTCAGTAGCTCATCAAAGTGCTCAACCCAACGCTCCAATATGCCCATTCTGTCGGAAATCAGATTTCCATCTTTGTCTCGGCAGGCTGAACATCGAGGCATATAAGGCTTCATCCTGCTGACTTGTTGGTGAAACTTCCGCGCCTGGTGCGGTTTCTTTTTGTACTTTTCGAGTTCACAGACCTGTTGGTTCCCCCAGGCTTCCTTTTTCCGTCTGTGAAGTTTCTTCTCCGCTCGACGGAGTTCGTGATAATTCTCTGCGCGTGCCCGTGTCCTTTGAGAATGCAACATTACTCGGTATGCAACATTCTTCCGTTCCGTTACTAGCTTACATTCATCGTCAAACCAGCCGTTCCGACTCCTTTGCGGCTGGGGCCAAGTATGTTTGTGGCCATACTTATGATAACGTTCTTCAGGTGATTGTTAAGATCATTTGTTGGTGCTTCACCTCCAGGATCTTTGTTGACTGCGGTTATTGCGGCATCCATTTCCGTCTTATAGGTATTGCGGAGGACTGTGTTATGGATGGCTTGAGTGTAACTCTCACCTGATTGTCAGAAGGTATCCTGGATGATGTTGTTATTCGAGCTCGGAGCACCATGCCATCGAGATAGTGATCCGAGTCTATATTGGCTCTGACATTCATCGAGGCTGAGAGGCAGCGGCGGTCGATCAACACGTAGTCAATTTGGTTGAAAGTGGTCTAATTTCGAGAGGCCCACGTATGTTTGTGGACCGCTTTCCGCGCAAACTAGGTATTTCCAACAACCATATCGTGTGACACTGTTAATTGGATAATCCGCAGTCCGTTATCATTTGCATTTTGATGTAAGCTATGGGAGCCAACGTATCGCCTGAATACGGGCTCGTTCCCTACTTGGCTCTTTAAAATCCGCAAGTATGATTTTGATATCATATCTCGGACATGCTTCGAGGGTTCATTCTACTGCATCGTAGAAGGTATCCTTCTCTGACTCTGCAGTCTCCACTGTAGGGGCGTGAACGTTAATGAGGTATATATTTCTAAATTTGCCTCACAAGCGCGGACTGCATAGCCGTTCACTTATATTTTCAAAGCCGATAACAACAGGTTTCATTTTTTGGTTGAACAGGAAACCTACTGCGAGCACATGGTTTACTGGATAGCCGCTATAATATATGGTGTAGCGACTCTTCTCTAAGAAACCGGTCCCTATCCAACGCATCTCCTGTAATGCTGTTACAACAGCCCCATATAGGGACAGATTATTGGCTAGCTGCTCATCAGCTTCATTCCTGTGCAGGGAGCCCACGTTGCACGAGAAAATGCGCAAATCGTTATTCCTTTGTCGTTGCCGAGTTCGTCGTTGTGTTATCCATCCAGCCCGAGGCTCCTGTTGTGGCTTCGTAACTTCGGTTTTCCGTGTAGGGCTTTTAGCCCTACCCAACCCCCAACCTGTCCCGTTTTTAGGCGCGGAAGACTCGGCTTAATCGTTCTCCGTCTGGAGCTTTTCGTTAAGAAAGAACGCCCAACGGTCCCCACGTGGAGGTGGAGATAGGGTTTGGCAGTAGAGCTGTTGATATTAGTTCCCTAAACAGACAGACAAACCGACAGGGATTAAACCGATTTTAATAAGGTTTTGTTTTGCAAAGAAAAGCTTAGAAAATAAAGTTGGGAAAAAAAATTAATTGGATTGTCGTATTTGTGGAAAGCGATACTATCAAAAACTGGGACGAAGCTTCCTCAGAGGACAAATGTCATAGACTAATTGCCGCTAGAAACAGCATGCTTTTCCTGTTAAAACCAAAAAACCATATTGGAAAGTGTTTCCTGCCTGAAAGCAGGAAAGTATGCAAAAGTACTGCGAGCATCGTTAATGGCAGTATGTCACTAACTGTCGGAACATTAGTTCCGAAGATTATAGGACTGGCGACCCGTTTGAATTTGCACTTCTTTCAATTTCGCAATGTCTTTTTCGTTGGAACTTTGGGTGCTACAAAGGTAGCAAGTTAAAGAAGGGAAGAAAAGATTTGGTTTGCTTATTGTATATGGTGTTTATTTCGACTAATATAGTTTTAACGAGAGTTTTTACACTTTAAAGATTAGACTTTTAATGCAGTAAATTCACCAATTATAACGGGAAGAA
The DNA here is from genome assembly GCF_905115235.1 of Hermetia illucens. NCBI lineage: Eukaryota > Metazoa > Arthropoda > Insecta > Diptera > Stratiomyidae > Hermetia > Hermetia illucens. Next base: position 158,622,913 of record NC_051849.1, read on the forward strand.
AATTTCTCCAAAATAAAGCCCTAAATCAAGCCACTTTCGATACCCCGCAAAAGCAAATTAAACAAAAAAGTTACGCCCTGTTTCGCACGTACGTTTTTCCTCAAAGGCGCTAAAAATGGACCTACATAGATTAAATCTTTTTTTCCATAGTTAATTAACAGAATATCGATCCCAACTCAGGAGAAACGATTGCAAAAAGGAATACAGAATTAATCCAATAATTATCTTATGTAAATTTCCACAGCAAAAACTGAGATCTTAATTTTATTTCTGTCTATCGAAGTGAAAATGGCAATCAAACGGACGGCAACCATAAAGCATCTGCTGATGAATATCCGGCGAATTGAAAATGCCAGTCAAATCGGGTTCGTGGAAGGATTGCTCATAAACAATTTAATTTTTCCCTTAAACGAATAACACAACGGGGGAGTGCTACCAATTTCGAAATTCGTCCAGATGTGACCTATCGAAAGTGTATCGAAACGAGACGCTTCTCCGAGGTAATTTCCAGTTAAAATTGAATCCTATTACATTGCTCCTGAAATTTACTTCACAACCATTCACTGTTCAGAGCACAAGTGACGTCCACTTCCAACTTTAGTTCGGTTTCAGATGGATCCAGCCAGGAAAAAGGATGGCGGTGGTAATGGGGCTTCATTGCAACTTGGATTGATGGGCTTGATTAAATGGGTTTTTTTCTCATTTGGGGGATTCAAATGAAGGGACAGGGACGGAACTGAGGTGATGCGGTCAACAACCATATTACGTGAGAAATTCTTCAGATGTTTAAGACTAATTTTTGTTTGTGAACGAGGATCCTAATTTACATCTTTCGGTCTTCTTTCCTTGTTTACTTGCCATTAGTAGACAACGCTCATTTCGATTGTATTTGTGAATACAAATATCTATAAAAACGAAGAGGCTATAGGAGCATGAACACCGCAACAAATATTAGCATCACCTTCACTCACTCCCTGGTTCCAACAGGAGTTGGATCAAGAGTGTCCCATCCTTTCGTTGCCAACCCACCAGTACTACTCTTATAACAACCCAATCTGGCTCCAGAAACTCCAGATTTAAACACCCAACAGGGCAGCATCCTTTCAATTGCTCAGATATCCATTCAAATGCGATCAATTTAATAGAAATGAATTTGCAACTTTCACGGGTGCTATTGCCGAAGATTCCACGTACTGATGTTTCTATCAACCACAAACCCCGAGCCGCTTTTGTTAAATCTCCTTCCTCCCCCTCCCCTCAACCCTTCTTTCTGCCCTGATGAAAACTTGTGGATCGAATTAATTTCCTTATTCGATTGTATTACCTTGGACACATTAATATTGTCGATTTTCAGTTCATCCCTCCACCTCGCCCCCACAATGCACGTATTGATGAATTTAATAATTTCAATTCTCGGCCGGGTGAGTGAAATCCGAAATTGTGTGGTTCATGGAAAAGTGAAAGTCAGGATGTGCTCGAGGAACAATTGCTTGTCTGCTTTGGGCTACGGCATGGGGGCCGACCTCTATGGCAAGGTTGTAATTTCGTGATTAATTTTTTATGTTTGGCTTTCAACGAAACGTTTTTGCTTATTTAATCGCGGAAAATTGGATGAACAATGACTCGAATTGACTTTGACGTTACGCTTGCGAGACGTTCCGTTCTCCACACAGCTACAGACGGGACCATGCTGGACCAACAAATCGAAAATTGTTTCTGTTGGCAGCGAATTGTGATGGATATTTCGTCCTTTTAGAGATTTAATTTGTGTTTGCCAAAGCAAATCGATTGGTCCACGATGGTGATTTGGATGATTATGTTTTATGATTTTCCGTTATTATGTTTTTCCGATGAATTTCGGACAAATGGAGGGTTTCATGAAATCAACGGATAAATTGGTAGATGTCGGAAAAAGCCAAATGGACGATAATGGCATGTGGTTTCTGATTTTAATTGTTCGAGAAATGATTATTAGAATTTATCGACTCTACATTGTTCTGCTTCAAACTACTACTTTTTCCGTGCTTGAAATTGACAATTGAAATATTATCAATTGTGCATATTTTCGAAGCACACGCCTAGCCAGTGTTTCCCCTTGAATTCGTATGGAGTTTATCAACACAATTTCACCCACAGAGTGAAACGGTGACGTGGGTTAAGGATAGCCTTTCTATCTCCTGGAACAAAAGTACCTGAGGATCGAATCCTTGTTGACGTTGTGGTTATTTATATATGCAATGGTGGTGTAAGCTTTCCACTTAAGCATCATTATGAAAAGATAATGAAGCCGGGAATAATCCTGTCGGGAAACGCTGTTGGAAAAATAATAAAACAGTAATTTCGAAACCGGGAAATGAACGCAATAATGACGGTTCTATAATGTAATAACACTATCCATCTTTTGTTATGACATCACGTTCAAATAAATTGCGATCCGGCACTGGATCCCGGTAAAAATGTATTGTCTGTGTTCTGGTTAAGACTGAATAGTTCCAGACAAAACTAGCAAGACATCTCCTTTGCTTCTATTCTACAAGGGAACACGACCGTCACTAAATAGTTCCTCGATAGCCAGCAACTCAGACAGATCGCTAAAATAAAATATACATCTCGTATTCGAGGCTCGACATGTCATGATCGTAGCTTCTTAGATCACTCGAAAATTGGTGCACACCAGCTTAATGACTAGAACAACAAAATGCGTGGAAGGCTCTCCACTATCAAAAACTTCCGACTGCATCTTGTAGTCACCTTCTTTACTCTTCTGACTGTTTTCGATGTCGGATGTTGGTTACGGGGCCATCGAAAGAAGGCAGAGGACATCATCCACATGTTGTGAGCAAAGAACCCGCGCATGGACTTCGAGCACTGGAGGATAAATTTTATGAATACCAGAAAGGACAAATCTACAAACGTAGAGGGTTTCAGCTTGGTATTCGAACTGGGCCAAAAAAAGTCTGAATGTGCTCAGGAGAAGTCACCATATGGTACTCCACTTCTTCCTAGACAGACTGAAATTGAACCATATAAGGAAACTGTAAAAACTGTAGAGCATTATCTCCACTTTGAGAGCGAAGGACAATGATGGTCTTCGACTCACACAATATAGAGCAAATTGCAACATCTTCGGTGTGCTCTCCCGCAAAGGAGCTACGCGCGGAGGATAGGACATACAGCGGTGGAACTTCTGTATGGGGATTCGAAATGGTGAAAGGGCTACAGAGTCAATCGTACCTGCTAGTTACTTCTCCTACACCATTTACGGAACTGGCGGAAGATAGGGAAGCGGAAGCCAGAGACGTGAACGCAACTGACTTTATGCCAGTTAGAGTGATCAAATCTGGTGTTAAGTGGAAAACAGACGAACACTTTGGAGGATGGGATGAGCCCTTTCATGGAAGAGGACATGGAAGCTGCAGTACCTCCAAGTGCGGCTTTTCTCAAAGAAATCAAACACGAGGGGATCAAGTCTCTGTCGATATCGTATGCAGGAAACCCCATCACACGCGGACCGCGGCATATACTTCTAACAGTTTTCCATTACATATTTTATTAAGTTTATATCGAATACCATAAAGATTGGTCAAATCAACCTACAGCAGGCCAAAGTCTTCTCCTATTTACTAGCAGCAAGACTGACAAAGCTGCACGGCGGCCCTTACATTTTTTGGTGTTAGAGCCATAGGTTCGATTTAATAGAATCTCTGGCATAGGATCAGCAAAGGGGGCTAGGATCTTCTACGATGAAAGATCCATAAAACAAGGAGCAACCATGTTGAGATAGTTCTGTTACCAGCACTTAGCCACAGTTCTCGTACAATATCATCACAGTTACCTCCGCTTATGTATCCTATGATTCTTTATATCCTCCACCGACGCAAGAATTAAAGGGATCTGATAGTATATGCAGAATCAAGTGGTCTCGAACTATTAATAAGTTGCGTTGCGAACGCTTAACATGTTTGTTGGAGCAGTAGCAAATGCAATCCAAGAGGAGAGAAGTCATTTGATTTCGTCACTTCAGCTGGTCTCATGACTGCAAACGTAGAGTGCCCCCTACGTTCGTGAGACCGAGAAAAAGTGAAATAATTGACCTAACAATCTCTACCTCAAAAGTGCTAGACGAAGTCTCACTGTCACACCAATATCTAGAAGTGAATTTGATTATTGCGGGCGAACAGTCTGCAATATAAAGACTTAATCTCAGGAAAACGGATCGAACAGAGTACAGCTCCCTAGGCGACTAACGACTCTTTTGGCGCTTAAAGATGAATTGGAAACTCTGAATTGCACCCTTTTAGAGTGATATGAAGAAGTTTGCCCTATTTGCCGACACCAAAGAGTTAAAACGGTTCCTTTGTTGAACCGTGAACTGCAAAAACTCAGGAAACCAAACAGACGACTTCTGAACTGCGCTTGCAAAAGAGAGATTGGAGATTGGTTAAACCTCCGGAACTCACAGCGTGAATATAAAAGGCTCGGTAAGTGTTCCAAACGAGACTCCTTTAGAGCGTACTATGAGGAACTGGAAGACGAAAGAAGACTTCAGGGCTATGCAGAGTCCTTAAAAAGGATGAGCCTGCCAAGTTGGACTCTCTTAGAAAACCCGACAGTACTTTCACGAGCTCCATACTGGAATCTGTACAGACCCTCCTGGAAGTATACCATACCGGAGAATCGGTGAGAGAAGTGGGGAGAGAGAGGACGGTTCTTGCAACCCCTTCAACACGCAAGTGCTGCAAGAGAAAGTAGAACACTGCAAAACCGGTTGTTACCAATTAAAAGGCGAAAGCTACCATACTGTCTTTTGAACACTTCAAAGCACCTGGCATGGATGGTATCTATTAAGCCATGCCAAAAATTTATGGAGCACTTACAGCGATTGTTAAGAAATATTTTTCTAGCATGTCTTGCTTTCGGCTAAATGTCTACCTCTTGACAGCAAGTTAAGGTAGCCTTCATACTAAAGGCTGGGAAAGATGACTATTCTAATCCAAAGAACTTCGGAGAAATCAACTTGACTTCATTCTTGCTGAAAGGTTTAGAGAGGCTGGTTGAACATTGAACTGTGCTCCTTTTGAAAAATTCTAAGATGCTGCCAGAGCATCCGCCGGGAACTCTCCGCAACATCGTACACGTATGCAGAATGGTATACTTCTGCATAGTTTGAACCAGACTGTGTGAGAGTCGCAGGACAGCAAGGGAAGCCGTAAGGGATTTAGGTATATACCTGCAGCTGATAATATTATGGGAATTACAATCACCCGCTCGAGAAGCCAAATTTCTTTGATTTCTCGAGCCAATAGCTCATAGTTCACCTTCTCCTCCACGTATTTCCGTTCGATGTCACTATTATGGGGGATAGCAACATCAACAATATCCACGGAGCGACCCGTCTTGTCAACAAACAGTACGTCAGGCTGATTAGAATATATCAATCAGTTAGAAGTTACCGGTCCCAATACATGTTGTAAGCAGAACTATCAATTACTTAAGGCTCATATCGGTAAACCAGACCTGTTCCCGTGATTAGCCCATGCTTGTATGCAAGGTTTTGATGGATAACCTTACATACAGCATTATGCCCGGTGATGTATTGATGTTCGACAAATGCAAATCGACAAATTTCTGCCAAAAACAATTCACGTATCTACCATGCATTGGCTTCGACTTCCATTCATCGATCCCCTCTTGATCTGACTTCACTCTCACACTTCACAGTCAGAATATTGAAAAATCGATCCTTCAAATTAAGTGGAGTCAGACAACAGTCTGCCTTACAAACAGCCGCGTGCAAGGGACTCGCCTGCTCTTTGCTGTAAAAATGATGTTATGCCGCCACGTCAACCACGTCCCTACCTCTGATGTCACGAGGCAGGTTCATCCGCTCCACAGCAAAGTTTGGATGATGCATTCGGAAGTTGGACATAATTGTCCGTATCCACCGCTGGGCGTTTTCCAAATCGGTTTTCGTTCACAGCAATATTCCGAAACCATAAGCCAGCCCTCAGGGGTCGTTAGCGACTTTTAACGGGTCGCTTACGATACGGGGTGTGACGTCCCCGAGGTGCCCAAGTAAGTAGTTAGGACCTCTAGCTGGCAGTATACCTGGATCCTTGGTAGTAGCCTCGCGAAAGCTTTTCAGTGAAGAGCGAACCGCGAATGACCAGTACACGTCGGGACACAATGGGAGTCTCCGGAGCCGTCGACAACTCTCTGTCGGCGTCGACGGGGTGATGTGAGCGTAGCTCTGCCAAGGTGGTAGTTGTGACGTGTATCACCACACCTTCGGGACCCTGATCGGGAAACGTGCATTGAACCGGTGTTAATAGACTGCGTTCCCCCGAGTGAGCGCTGATCCGTCCGTGAATTCCGGGATCAGCTAAGCGTAGGTCAGGCTTCAGGGAACTGGGGTAGGGGCTGTGTCCTCGAGGGTACACCCATTCCTGACTATTGCAGCCCACTCCCTTGCACACGATCATGGAGAATATTCATAAACTTATTAAAAAAATCGACGAAACAACAAGGAAGGAGGAAGAGCTGAGTGCGTTTGGGCGACGAAAATGCGTCGTTCACCGCAGCGATCAGCGAAAAAGGCAACGAGGGCTGACATATCCGATGTGATACCGGGGCGGCCAAATAAAGAGGAAGCCTCATCAAGTAACGCGACTCAACGAGTGGAGATGGCAACTCCAATACCTTGTAGTGCCCCAGTTCCGGAAGTAAGCTCAGTCAGAATCGCTAGTCCGGATTCGGATACAAACCGAGTGGAAGTGCAGTCGACCGTCCTCACTAGAGGCGAAAAGGAAAGGCTCATAAGGAGATGCGCAGCAGTGGTGAAGCGTATGCGCTCGGCAACGTTCCTCCAGGTGAACCTCAGTAAAGGCGCCAAAAACGGGCTGATGGAACTGGAAAAGGACCGCATCTCCTTCTATACTCGAACGTGGAGAGCAGCGGAAGACGAGGGCAGAAACAGCGCACTCCCCACTGAGAATACCACTGGCGTCAAACGGACCGCAGATAGCCCACAGCAAAGTGAACTGGGGAAAAAGCAGAAAGAGGACAACGTGCCCGAAGGAGGCTTTACCGAGGGTCCAAAAAACTAAGGTGAAGAAGGAAAAAAAAAACAACTGACTCCGCCCCAAGAGACACGTCTGTCCAAAGGCAAGGAAGCTGCCAACCAAAAGCCAGGAGCAGAAAAGACAAGGAAGCGCAGAAGGACTCACCGTCGGCTCTGCTCATTAAGCCGATGGAAGGCAAGACACTTGCGGAAGTCCTTAGTGAAATCCGCTACAGGATGAAACCCGAAGATAACAGAGCAGAGGTGCCTTCCATACGAAAAACGAGGAGTGGCGGAGTTCTCGTCGAACTGGACCCAAAGACGACTAACAAGAGTACGTTCTGCGAAAAGGTCGAAATAGAGGAGGCGCTAAAGCGTGAATGTCCAGAGGTAACCAATGCCCGGGTAGGTATCACCTCTGTAAATGCTCGAGGCCAAATCTCGCCGTGGTGGAAACTCCTTAGCGGGAAAATCACAATCGGATGGGTAGTATGCAGGGTACGAATGCGCGCACGTCAGCAGCTTGCAAGGGTCCGGACAAAAGGACAGCACGCCAGAGATGCGGCCAAGTGGGTCATCAAGCGAAGACCTGCAAGGAAAGCGAGAGTTGCGTTCTCTACAACGATCGTGGCGCGTCTCATGAGAGCGTCGCAAACACTGCGGGCTCGGGACGGTGTACGATCTTCAGCGCGGAATTGGAAAGGGGGTACGAACGGCATGATCCGCATTTTAAAATTAACATTCACTGTATTGCAACCGCTCACCAGTTGCTAGCACAGTTCGTTGCGGAAGTAGTGCTGATTAGCGAGCAATACCGAAACAAGGACCCGTCCTCATGGCATCTCGACTACCATCTGGGTTCGAGATGACGTTCGACTTCGTGTTCTCGTTGAAGGCCGGAGGAACGGGTTTGTCTGGATCCGGTGTTTAGGGATAACGTTTTTTAGCATTTACCTTGCGCCGAACGATGCTCTGGAGGACGCCGTTTCGAGCACGGAGAGACGAATTGTGGTAGGCGGTGATTTTAATGCAAGGACTCTTGAATGGGGCATGCCTCAGTCAGACTCCAGAAGGAAACGGATTCTGGAAATGACGGCGAGAACCGGGTTCGTAGTTTTAAACACTGAATCCACGCAAACATTTCGAAGCCCAGGTTGTGAAGGAACCATTCCTGGTATCACTTTTGCGTCGGAATCTCTGGCATCATCGGTTAACCGGTGGCAAGTCCTAGAAGACTTCTCGGCAAGTGATCACCAGTACATCGCATTCGAAGTGGTTCACGCTACTTGCCGGCGAGCACCAACCCGATGCTCCCCCTGAATGTGGAATGTCACGAGGGTGAACATCGGGAAGTTCGTTGAAGCTCTTGGAGCAGGCAGGGCCGTACTGGAGGGCACTCCGGGGGGTGGTAGTGTCGCAGCTGACACCGTCGATGATGACGGACGGACAACAGAAATTGCCGACTTACGGACGAAGTGTCATAAGCTTCGCCGTTTGGCCAACGTTTGCATACCAACGAGGAGGCATGTGCCATAAAGGCACAGTATAGATCAGCAAAAAGGAGCCTCCGTAGCGCTATAAATGAAAGCAAAGCTGGCAGAACCTTATTAACAAGGTGAATGAGGACCCGTGGGGACTTGGCTTATCACCCGCAAAATCGGAGTTCTGCGGAAGCCCTGCATACTAAGTACCGAGCAGATGGACCGCATTGTGCTGGCATTACTCCCTAGAAACCCCATACTGTTTGCGCGGAAAGCGTCGAGGATTGCCCCCTTTTCACAATGAGAGAGCTCGAAGAAGCGGTTCTCACTATGGAAAACAGGAAAGCACCACGCCCTGATGGCATCCCGGATTGCCGCCCCAATCCTGTCGGCCAAACCAAAACCAAGTGACCGAGAAGAACCTCCATAGTAGTGGCACCGGGAGACGCTGTATTCACTTTGGCTTGCCGGCCGTGATCGGTAGGCGAATCCTCCAAAGGGCTCATCAAGGCGATCAGACGCAAATCTGCACGGGGACTCATCTGAAGTGGCAAATTGGTCACGAAACGTTACCAGGGGTATACTGATACCATGGGAACCAAGATAGCTCCTGGACTCTCATACTTCGGGTGAACTCCCGTTGTATGTGAGTACAGCTCGGTTACATGCGGTTGGCCCCCTAGTGGGAGCTTCATAAGGGTTGTTGGGAATGCTCAAGCGAGAAGAGACCTTCGCGCCTCGGCGTGGTGTTGCGTTTCAACACGGGTGACGTACTCCTTAGTTCAGTAGAGATTTAGGTATGTCTTACATCCACCAGTATGAATGCTAACCCATGCACTTGGTATAGACTGGTACCATTGTTGCTTGTCTCAACGGGGCTCAGATTGTGGTCACAAAATCAATCCGTCTCTTAAGAAGACCGTGGGATTAAGTCGTCCAGACAGGTGCTCACGTTAAACCCTCAAGAACTCACTGTCGTTGGAAAGTGACCAGACTCGCGTTGATCAGTAAGGGCAAAGGAGACCCGGAGCTCCCGTCTGCGTACGACCGCAATGTATGCTTGACATGGCTGGAAATGTGCTCGAGAAGCTCATCAGGGGTAGACTCGCTGAAGGAATCTGTGCTGCCGGGGACTTATCCGCAAGACAATCCGGGTTCAGAACAGGGAGATTTACAATGGATGTTGTTATGGAGGTCGTAAATACGGTTCATCGAGCCGAGGCACACAGCCGCCGATCCCGACGGATAGTGCTCCTCATAACGCTTGATATCAGAAATGCCTTCACTTCCGTAAGATGGAAAGAGATGCTAGGCACACTAGAAATCTTATTTCACGAGCCAAGCTATCTTTTGCGGATATTGATGGATTATCCAGTGATACTCAATATACCCGAAGGGTCGCGACTGATCGGTTATGCAGACGAGGTTGCGGCATTTGTTTCCGGACGCACTGTTAAACAGGCGCGATCCGCAGACTTAGCATATTGATGCGACAGGTAAGCAAACGGTTTCAGCCTTGCGCTGGAAAAAACCAAAGTAGTCATCTTGACCAGAAAGAGAATCCCGACCCTGCGTCCCATATCGATCGGCGAGTTGACTATAGAGTCAGAACCAGCGGTTTAATGCTCGACTCGAAGATGAGCTCCTTCGAGCAAATCAAAGCCGCAGTCGCGGCCTTGAGTCGCCTAATGGCGAATGTTCAGGGCCCTATATCAACTAGAAGACGTCTCCCTATGGAAGCAATGCAGTCGGTTCTGCTCTATGGTGCGGAGGTATGGGCTAATGCCCTTGACAAGGAGGTGCATCGAAAACGCTTTGTTCAAGTGCAGAAGCGGGGAGCTTTGCGAGTGGCGTCTGCTTATCGCACCGCCTCCGAACCGGCTGTGTGTTCGCGGGAGTGATCCCTGTTGCCCTCCTTGCCAAGGATCGCAAAGCTATCTACCGCTGTGAGGGTGAAAACTTAAGAGAGGTCATTGCCCGTGAAGAACGTCAACGCACCCTTACCGAGTGACAACTTTCTTGGCAAAATGAGCCAAGGGGCAGATGGACTGCGCGACTCATCGACATGCAGCTGACAATATTATGGGAACCACAACCACCCGCTCGAGACACCAAATTTCTTTGATTTCCCGAGCCAGTGGCTCATGGTTCAACTTCTTCTCCGCGCATTTCCGTTCGATGTTGCTGTTACGGGGGTAGCCACATCAATTATACACGACGAGCGACCCATCTTGTCAACTAACAGCACAGCTTGTTATGTAGAGTATGGCGATCAGTCAGAACTTGCCGGTCCCAATACATGCTTATACTTTATTTATCTCTTTCCCTAATATCAACATTTTATTTTTGTTTTACTGAGAACATTACAAGGTACGTTCACCCAAACCCTTCTCCTTTACCTGAGTTTCAAACCAGGATACTACGAAAATAACATGGCGAAGTTTCACTTACAAGCAAAAGTACGTTTTTCTAGGAAGTGTATTCTGGCTTAGCCGCAACGTTTTAAAGAATGATTATTTTGACTTGCCTTCTCGCCCACTTCATCTTAGGACGATATTCAACTGATATAACCCGCGGAGCACCAATCATAACTTTTCGATAAACAAAAACAAAAACATTCTCTCCATCTCACGCATATGTGTCATAATCTTTCATATCTTCCCCAATCATAATTAACAATTAACCACCCTTGCCGACACACACAAATCCGGCCACCCTTCTGATCCAGAAGTTCATCATCGTTGTCATCACCATTGTGACACACCTAAACCCACTTCCTGTGAACCCTCAAGCACGCTATGTGATGACTCGGATTCTTTCTTGAGGTATCATTTATCTCGGAATAAAAACACCCTCTGGAAGCAGTAGGTCGTTCCCTGATAGCTAACGGAGCGTCTTCCCTAACCACAACACTATCGTTACAAAGTGGAATTGAATATTACTCATTCAATTCATATCCTCCGGCTAGCACAATAAATCTAGGCAGATTTACTTATTCAAGACAAACAAGAAGAAGTGTTTCAAGAGTTTGTCTGGAGCATTCAAAGGGAAGCTTTAATTTGAACTTGGATCCTTCTCGTCAGGACGCCGCCTATGGAGTAGCAATGAAAAGAGATACCATGGAAAAACAATTAGTCATTTTCCCTGTATGAGTAGATGCATACGTTTAGATCCATGCGCTACTCAAACAATATGTCGTGTCTCTGTGTCGTATTTTGAATACGATTTCAAGCGAAACTTCTCACAAAGAGTCCCCGGTTCCATTGTTTGTCAACCAGCTAAACTAAGATGTCACCAGCAACTATTTTAATTAGAATACAAAAGGATTCACATCGGTGACATGTGTACGCACTCATTTTCTGAGTTTCACTCATAGTCAAAAAGGCTGATTTGCAACCACTTGTTCAGCTTTGGGACGGTCACGTCAAAAAGATTGCATGGAACAATGGGTCGTTATGATGCATAGAGAATGGATGGAGGTTCAGGTGAGATTGGATCAAGGTTTTCTTACAATTCACTGCCGCGCCTGGGAAGTCTTGTTAAACGAAGTTTTGGCTCGAATGTCGAGGGAACTTTTCGCTTAACATTGTCAGCAGGATTAGGCCAACCTCCCAGCAGTATCTCTCCTTTCTCATAATATGAATAAATTAGCCGTCCTTTGCTACATGTCGTCGGATGTTAAGAGTGCACCCACCCTCCCATCTTGTTGCAAAACTTAAACTCAACGTAACTTACTTTTGTTTGTAGTACAAAAACGGATACACATCGCACTGACTGACGACGACTGATATACAACAATAGTTTTGATTAATAACTTTCTGTCAAAAACGGTACATTGTCGTATATGAAAAAGCCAGATGAGAATAATATGATTTGGTTACGTAGAACGTATGAACTGATGCCACGATATACGTAGATGAGAGTATCTTACACATGTTCGTTTGCAGATGACAAATGAAAATTTAGTTACAATTGAGTATGTTTCCAATTAAGGATTGTGGGAAAAGAGCTGAAATAAGGTCAGGGGTTAATAGTTTTTTGCTATTTGCAGACAAGTTAATTAAATTGGATTTTCGACTTGCTTGTGGAGGATTTGAGGAGCAGAAAAAGCAAGCTAGCATTAGATAGAAACAGTTATATTTGAGTGGCATGAACCTGTGTGTGTGCACTTCAAATGGAACTTATGCATGTTGACAGATACTATAAATGGACAATTAGACGTCCAGAGAAGGAAAGTGTAGATCAAATGATTTAGATTGCTGGTACTCATCAATCAGCAATTCCCCCCTCCCCATTGGATGAAATTCTAGCAGAAGTAACATAACATCCAGTCACATCTTTTGATATATCTGCCTTTTTCCTGGTGATTGACCTGATCTGAATTGAGTCTAGAGGCTTTCAAATCACCATTTAACGTATCAAATCATCGTTGTGTCGGTCGGCCTTTTAGTTGTTTCCCATCCACTTCAATCTCCACACCAATCTTAGCAAGTTGGTTCTCGTTAGTACGATTTAAACCGAAGACGCTTCTCTGCTAATTTTTCCACAATGAATATGATAACCCCATGTCGATTGCGGATGTCCTCATTTCGGATATGATCATAACGCGTTACGCCATTGGTCCAAGGCAGCGAGGCAGCATTCCTGTCTTTGATACCCTAGAAGGCGAACTACATTGCAGTATATTTTGGATTTGAGACGTTCGTTGGGTCATCGATCACAAAGAACATTAGTCACTCCAACCAAGTTATGCTGTTGCGTGAAGCACTTTCATAATATAGTTCACCTTTCGTTGATAACATTGACAGTAATAGTACCTGTTTCATTAAGGTCAGCCATCAAATACTGTTTTGTTCATATTCAGTCGGAAATCTGATGCATGAAGCGATCAATTCGCTTTTGGACAAGTTGCTCAAAATCAACTTGGTTATGAGACAGAAAGTCAAAGCGTCCCGAAATGACAGACCTGGGCAGAAAAGGGATCTGATGTTCAAGCTAAACTAATCCAGCGGGAAAACAGCGGATAGTTTTCAAGGCTAAGTGGAAAGGGTGCTCGGTGAACAAGCAGAAGTGAAAGCTCAAAAACGAGAGAAAGTAATTGAGTGCGAAAACCTAGACGAGGCTCCATCCCGGGGAGATATCTGTATTGGAATAGGAGAGGGCGCGATAAGGGAGATGAAAAAGGCGTTTGGAAGCACAGCGACCACTATTATCACCTTGTCGGGGACAAGTATCTCTCAAGAGATACTTCAAATGCTTCGATTTCGGTCACTTTATAATAGCATGTATTAGTGAGAATGATAGGTTGAAAAAGTGCAGGAAGTGTCGAGAAGACGTCCATCGGCGATTTCAATGCACAGGCATTAGACTGGGAAACACCAATTGCGCAACAGAAATGAAAACCAGGTAAGCTGGCTAGGGGAGACATTCGTGGCTTTAAAAGGTGGATGCCACCTGAAGGTAACGGGACTGGAAAAGGTGAGTCAGCTATCTCAGCGGCTGACTGAATCATGCGACTTCATAATGTCACGACCGCGTTTCCAAAATACTGAAGCAACCAGGAAATCTCGCTGTTAGCATTATCGTGTCTGCGATCGGGAAGACTTTAGCAAAGAACAATAGGAAAGCCAGACCATTAGCGTATGGAGAAAGAATATCGCAATCTTCGAAGTAGCCTTAAGAAAATGGCAGAGTAACCGAAATTGCTACAAGCAGTTGTGCCTCGAGGCAAATACGAGCTAGTGAGGTGCTACCGACAAAGTTGTAATGGAAAAGATTTCTGGGCAAAAATCAGCCCAAGTTATATGCCTGCGACTCCACTTCAAAGTAATCGCAATTCTTTTCCTATAACAGGAACAGAGTGAACCCCAGCCAACAGTTCAACAGGATGTCTTCTCGACACCCGAGAAGAAACTACGAGTGATTCTACGGTCGGTGCAATAGCAACAGTCGCGAATCTGGCTAGGGAAGCATTGACCGCTGGTAAGTGCTGCGCGGTGGTAACTGTTTTTTAATCGGCCAAGGGAGGTTGGAAGGAATCCTGGCTAAACTGGGTGTTTCTGGTTACTTAGCTCGGATAATCGAGAGCTACCTCTCGGAAAGACTTCTTTGGTAAGAAACTGATGACAGGGCGAAAAAATATCTTGCGATAGTGGGTGTTCCTCAAGGCTCTATATTGGGGCCTGTACTGTGGAACATAACTTATGACGAAAAACTGTCGCGTGCCAACGGTGGCAACATTGGCTGGTTTTGGCGTCGATTTGGCGGTTATAATCGTTGCGAATCACTCCGAGGACGTGGAACCTTATGTTACAAATGGATAAATTGGATCTGGCAGACGAAAGGACGGAAGCGATGCTTATTACCAATCGCAGGAAAAACGATACTGTCAAAATCCGAATTGATAACCACGAGGCCGTTTAAAGTCAATCATTAGCTAACTGTGTAGATGTGTCCGGATAGCTGAGTGGTTAGAGCACAAGGCTGTCGTAAGGAGGGTCAGGGTTTAAATCTCGTTGATGGCAGTGGGATTTGTATCATGATTTGACGTCGGACACCAGTCGACCCAGCTGTGAATGAGTACCTGAGTCAAATCAGGGTAATAATCTCGTGCGAGCGCAATGCTAACCACAGCAGGGATGTTGTCGAATTCAGTGGAATCGCGGCAATTCGTGCATCGATAATTCTTATTTTCGGCTAATTCGAACAACCTTGCTGATCTCCAGAGTTAATTTTCTCTATTTTGCACTCCCAATAATTGGTGAACCCAAAATTTCCTACCAAATCGACAATCCCCTGACGATACGAATTATCGAGATTCTATTGAATTGGAGAACCAAAATCTAGTCGCTTTCATATAGGACAGTATCGGATGAGGCAGTGCGCATCATCGCTGGAATTAGGCTCTACCAGAGAAAGAGAGCGAATCCAATGTGATTGCGTACTTCCGAAAAGCCTCTGAGTGTGATTTTAATAGATGAGAATCCTACCCACTGCTGAAATCTGGCGCAAGCAGCGTCTATTTAAACTTTCCACCTCCCTATATAAAAAAAAACAAAAAATAGGCCATAATATAATGCATGGTACCAAGTTTTCTGAAAATCCAACCATTACCATCTAAGTTGTATATATGGACTGATATGCCAACCACACCCTCGTGCAATTGCTCAGGGTTACGTGAAATGAGTTTCAGCCCCCACGAAACTTACCTCTATTGTTCTCCACCAAGTGCTCCGGGGACCACCCACTTGTCCGCCATCTTGGGAGAGGAGTTCCACTGCACGGCGTTGCCAACTTATTTAATACATGACCTATCCACTGCTACTTCCGCCTTCTAATCATGTCACCTACAGGTAACAGACCTATTATCCGACCAAGTTCTTCGTTGGAAATAATATCAAGCTAGTGCTATGCGGCGCAGATAAGTGTCCACAAATGCTTGAAGTTTTCCAATGATAGTGGTGGTCACCTTTCATGTGCTACTCCAATATAACAGCACGAATAGTAGCCAGAGCAGTTTCAACATGATCATGATGTTGAGCTAACTATATTTCCATTTAGACAAGGTTAATGCGTTCGATGGTATCCAGCTCGGTGTCAAATTGAAGATGCATTACTGCAGTTAGACTAAGAACCTTGGTTTTGTTGGTGTTTATCTTCAGTCCAACTTTACTTGCCTCCTTTTCCAAATCCAGAACTATTTGACCAAGATCCGTGACCTGGTCCGAGAGTAAACTGACGTCATCAGCATAGTCGAGCTGTTTGGGGAAAGATGCGAGTCCATTGAATTCCTCCAAATAAGACAGCATGGAAAACTTCAACAATAACAAGAACAAATAATATCTCTGACATATATGCTCGGTTCACGCTGTCGAAAGCTCTCTTGAAATTGGTGAAGAGGAGGTGAAGCCAGAAGGACCTAAACTTGAAACCAGCCTGCTCTCTGACGATCAGGCCGTTTGATGTGTTACAAGATTATCTTAGCTGCGTTGCTTAAATGAGCGTCCTCCTTCATAGGAACATAGAAGGATTTGCAAACTGAGGAAAGTTCTTTCGTCATGGGGTATACACTTTTGAAATCATTCCGTTCTGCGGGATTTTCTACTTAGCATACTACATTCAACTTCCCGGTGATTCGCACGGTACCAAAGTTCGTGCGTGATAAAGTTTTCAATTTCTTCCGTTCATCGATCCATTCTCAGGTTTCCGCAGGCAAGTATATATGACGCCCCCCCCCCTTTCGGGAGGTGGCCAACAACCTGCATAGTACCCGAAAAAGAACATTTTTGATGGCGACCCAATGCTCATCGATATTCTTAAGCGGATTACTCAGTATATCTGCCATCCAGTCAGCAAGATAGGTCTCCCATTGTCTCCCATTGGACCTGACAAGCGATCTATAATAAACTTCGTGGGATGCAACTCTCCAACCCTGCGAGAAGTGCGGGCGGAACACGCAAAAGACGATTAGATGTTCCATTTTCAGATGGAGATCCCTTTCGAGACCAATGTCAGTGCCTCTTTTGTTATGCCCATACAGGAGATAATTCATAAATTTATTGCTGATCCACTCCCTTGCGTCCAATATCTTCATATATTCTCTCATTGGTAGGGTGATCCCAACGGTCATGCCCAACCTTTCTTCCGCCTTTCCTGACAAAGACGGAGGAAAAGATTCTGATATGCAAGATTTAGCTCTCCCCTCCTTTGTGGCTGAATTTCCCTTCTGCTGAGGCATGTAAGCATAAGTGTATGTATGGGCCGGCAGTGGTTTAATCTCCAGCGTCGCATATCATGAAAATTGCCGTAATTTTCTTCTGATTGACTGCGTCATAAGTATTAAATAAGGGCTTTCCATGGAATAAAGAGTATGTCTTCCGCAGAACATGATTCTGCTGAGCCTCTAAAACCGGAGCCTCGGGCGGAACTTGATTGACTATGAGTTGTGGATTTAAAGTCTGTCTTGAACTCCATCTTCCTGTTTAGAACTCCATCACGTCAAGATAGTGCTCAAGAAAGTTTGATATGGCGGAATCAAACCTTCTCGACATTGAGACTGCACATCAGCCAGACTGCTTCAATGTTCATAAGAACCCTTTACTTGTTTTGGGAAAATAAACAAGCATTAACTACAACATGAAGATGACAGTATTTTGGTACTGATCTTCCCTGTTTTCGTATTTAAATTTTCTGTAATAATTCGCCCGGGGTAGGCAGGCAGACAACTACCTGACCGTTTCCAATACAAAACCTTAATTGGCCCAATATCCGCAATGTTATTTTATTTTTTCAATAAGGTACTTCACCGCAGGCACCAACTTTTCTGATTAAATCCGTTTGCGCAAATGTAGCAAACGGATATTAACCTCAGAGGAGTTGGCCCAAAGGAACTTTGTAGGAACATCCTCCTTCCAATATCAAAGCAATCCAGACCTCTCAACGGAACTCATAAAACTCTAAAGATATATGATCGGCTGAGCAAATAATAGGAAGAAATGGGATATTCCGCTACAATTTTGCTGTTGATTTGTTGATATCTAAATGTTTCTACCCCGAACCCATTAAACTTTCCCATATAGGATCTGCCGAATGATAAACGCTCATGTGCTTCCATAAATCTGTGAGCGCTGTATGAATGGAAGCTCTTCCGTCTCTTTTACTTCACCATGCACATCATTTGTATACCATCTCGTCCTTCCCACCCCGGAATTCGCATGTTCTGCCTTTTCTTCTCCGATTACGCAGACAAAAGCGAAGAGAAGGAGAAATTATCCTAGCGAATGCTTAACTTAAGTGCTTCTAATGGCAAAAATGATGCCATGGCTGAAGTTTCATTTCTCAGCCATTTTTCGGTTCACATTTTAAGTGGAAAACGAGTTTCAGATTTTTATTGATGTTTGCCCGTGTCGTGTCGTATCGTCGGACGGCTCTGTTGGCTGATCTGCGTCGAGCCAGGATTCGCTGGGGAGAGATAATAACCCAATGGGATATAGAATAATAGATGTTCATACTCGCGCAGGAAACCCACCCTATTAACCATTCGAATAATGGGTGTAATGAGTGTTTTCAATGAGCATGTAATTGGCATTATTACTTCAGGTGCCGTAATTACTCCGATACTTGAGATAATATTACATGTGACCTAGTTCGTAGCGCACAAAGCTCCTGGAAGTGGATTTAACAATGAGGAATTGTTTGCAATTCAAGTGAATTTCTTCATTCAGGAATATGCGGAAAGAATCTCAATAAGATGGTCGTTAGAAATGTAAAGCGGTTGGAGTAAGCGCTGTAGACGAAATGAATGGAGGATTATGTCATGTATGTTCATTCCTCATGAGCGATGCAGTATTGAACCCCTCAAAGATTTGAAGATAAACAATATTAAGGCACGATGAACCCGATAAAGCTATATATATTCTGTTAAAAACTAGGTTTACCCCCTCATCTTCAGAGTGCAACTTACATATTTTTATATGAGCTGGTTTTATTCTTTATCATTTCTTATACTTTACACAGCACACACAGCATCTTATACTTTACTATTTCCATATTGTCCCGACACAACTTTTATGGTATTATTCCGTGTGCTCATTAGCATTCATTGCAACTTTATAATTGCCTGCACCGTTACCGATATTGTTTCCAGCCATCAAACTGTTAACACGACTAAAATTCGTTTGATAATTTGTCTCCATAGTCAGTGAAAAATATTGCGAGAATTGGCGTTCCTCAATATAGATCCACTTACACGATTTAAGCAAAGCGCGCGGCGATAATGGTCAACTAAGTGCCGAGTTTTCGGTACTGAGACTTTCAAAAGAACTGGAACCTCCCGAAATTATCGTGATAGCAATCACATAAACCTCTCGAACAATCTTAAACGACTGGGGTAACATACATCTCCTGGAAAGCGATGAGATACAACAAAGCTAAATGAAAAACCCAGCCCTAAGTGCTATGAGAAACGTACTTATTAATGGATGGCACCAGTGATAAGTGCTATCACGAAATGAGTATCTAGGACACAAAACGACCTTTTTCTTATTCGTACACCGAATTGTAAAAATCTTAGAAAGACACGGTCGAGCAAATACGGAGTTCGAAGGGACCCGGGTGGGAGTCATATCCACTGAAAACCACTCCCGGACTCTCCAACCCCAGCCCCGTGTGGCCAATATTTAGGTATTACTGAGCAGGGTCAGTTTGCCTTCAATCGCTCCTGCTTCTACTTCTTCTTTTTCGTTCCTTCAGCAGCTCCTTTTGTATTTTTTCAATTGCGGACCATAAACCAGTTTTTCTTCGACCATCTAGGACAATTTCGCAACTCATCAAACCTAAAACGATACAGATACTGCCTAAATCAACCACCGTGTGCCATAATGTGGCGTTTGGTATCCCCGTGTTCTCACTCAAGCTGCACACTAAGGTTGAAATGAGCCTTTGCGTTTATCGAACCTACGTAGACTCGTCCCATCTATCTCTGACCTTGCCGCATACCTATGTTTTGTGTGGCCCTCCATACGTCTTGCAAGATACAGCGTTCTGATCTCTTTCACCAGGATATCGACTAAGATTATGCCCAGTACCAGCAGTAAGTACTGTATCATAAAATGTGGTTCTAAAAACGCTGCTAACCCTCAGGGACAACAGTCGGTAAACCAAATTCCTTCTCTGAGACTGTGCAAGGCTCTCTACCCTCTGAACATAGTACCATAATTCGGTCACTCATCTAGTAATTTGGACGGCTTTTTCTCAGGCCGTACCATTCAGTAATATCTAGGTCCTGACCGGCTCAGGAAACGTATCTCTCGAAAGCCAATTCACACTTGATTTCCATACAGATTGTCGGCCGATCGGTGGAAGTATAGTCCTCACTGACTTGCCAAGCAACTTTGCTAGCTTGAGCGGCGATCAGCTCCACTGTAAAACCAAGACCCCTGCCTCTCAAAGTGTATGCAGTCCCGACATTTGTAAATAGCACATCGAATTCCGCGAATGCTTCAAACAGCTCTATATTTCTTGCTGATATGGTCTTCCGTTCCATAGCTCCTACATTGCTTCGACCAGCTATCTGAACTGGTTCATGTCTTCGCAATATGACCGAGACCAAGATATCTAGAGCGCCGCTTCAACGCCACGTGCTCCCCTAACCCAAACTGTTCTAACTCTCCCGACTACTAAGATAGCGGTTTGTGTTCCACCGCAGGCTTCCTTTAGCGTTTCCATCGCCCGATAAGGTTGAAATACTCCCAGGGCCTCGTGAATCTTCCCCTTCGCAGTGATCGCATCTATATCCGTGCAAACTATAGTAATCTCCGACTTGCTAGCCCTTATGTCGGCTTCCTGTTCTAAACACTTTCCCATTTGACTGAAGAATTTTCCCACGGTTACATCCTTCAATTTTTTAGGTCTAATATAAGGTATTCTAGGACCGTATAATGCGGTTACTAGCATCTCCTAAGTTTTTTAGTTGTAAGTTTACTTTCACTATCCTGAGAATGTCAGCGTATGCCCCTTCACCACGTTTGGAAAAGACGATAACCTCAGGCCTTATTTTCCTTCGATTTCCCCTTTCCGAAGCGCCACCTTCATCCAGAGTTCCATATCCTCCTTATAAGATCCACTCCCTTTTTCCAGAATTGCGGCTATATGAGTCTCGCCGGTAACTTCAGCTACTCCCCTTTTCTAGGACTTGGGCCACTTTTTCTCTTCAGGGTTTACTGCCTTGTTTATTCGTTCAACCGTTCTTATATTTGCTGCCCCGGTTACCTCTCCAACGTTATGGCATTTGTGCTGCCTGATCCACTTCAGCTTGCCCACTCCTAAAAACTGCCGGTATTGAGTTTCCGAAACTCTGCATCTAGGTATCCTTCCCATAGCTAATATGTATCCACAGGTAGGCATTTTGTTATCACCTAACCGACCTGCGCATGAGGTTGCCCATACACGCACATCTCCCGGTGCATGCATATTCATAGGTACAACAGTAACAGTTCCATGAGGTAAATAAAGGCTGAGCTGTATAGCTCGATGGTGACGTTCAATAGGGTGAAATGAACTTAGACTCATTTAGAGCGTACAAACCGTTTGTTCCGCAGTATATCCGGTAAGACCAGATTAAGGTCAAACTCCGGACATAGCTTTAAATCAATAAGTTAAACCTCCTTCCTTGTCAAAACACAAGAAAGTACTTAAGAAAGAGGCTGAAATGTAAAAACAAAACAACAAAAAGATGACTGGATAGCAACCAGGTGGCTTCAATAATATCGCTTTTACATAGAGAGAAAAAGGACCACCATATATTATAAATATGATTGCCATTTACTCTTTGGGGGCGTATAGTGCGTCAACCACAGCCGCGTACGTTAATTTACCAACACGACGTGCGAGTTACACAGGACCTTACACCCATTAACATAAGTACACCAAGTACACTTGTACCTAACCCCAAGGTCACCTTCACCAATAATCCAGATGATGACATCAGTCCATATCATCAGTAATATAAGAACATATATAAACATCCTCAACCAATGTAAACACTAACCTAAGTTCATATGTAAACATCCCTTAACTAATGTAAACATCGATCCGTTCAATCTCATATGACTCATCATCTTATCTTTTCCAATATCCAATTCGTATCTTCAATACGATGAGTCATCACTATTTCATCATTTCAAACGATAGATGACTTCATTCGATCTATAAACAAACTAGATCAAATGAAGATCAGCGCGTAATTAAAATATCATATTACAGAATATGCAAAATGCATTATCAGCATTTTGCATCCTTTGTCCCAAACACTATAAATATAGAACTCATCCCAACATTAGACAGTTCTAGTTTTGATTTGTTGATCTTCGTATCTTGGACGTGATTAGTCCATCCTTATAGTAAAGTCGAGTCGGGTTCTTGTAATGGAGTTATTGTCAAGTAATACTTAGTTCCGGGATATGGTATTAAGTAAGAATACTAGTGTTATTCGAAGTTTAATAAAGTGCTTTTAAATTAATAAAAGTGGCGTTTCAAATAATAAGTCTCGCGGAAGAGACTTTTAAAATTTATCGTTTTGAGTAGCGCAAGCCCGCCATTCGTAACTGGCGCAGTCGTCCGTCAAAAGGTGGGAGGAAACCCCTTTTCGACTCGTAACCTACAGTTATTCGAAGAAAATTCGAATAACCTAATAACAATAGTTCAAGAAAATTGAACTATCACCATAACTCACATTATTCGGAGAAAATTCGAATAATATATCATAATAGAAACTAGTTCAAGAAAATTGAACTACTATCAACCACTCGAAGAAAATTCGACTGGCTAACACAAAAATATATAGTCCCTATTGTGCTAAACTCCATAAGTAGTCTGGAGAAAATTCAGGCGAAGGGAGCATACAAAATACTATATATATAATAAACAGTGAACACAGTGAAAAATAATACAAATCAAAATAATACAAATCAAATAATACAAATCAAAATAACAAATATAACACAACAAAATGGTTGAACAAATCCCTCTACCACTCGACTTTGGAGAACTCATCAAGGAAGCGAGAAAACTTCCCACATACACCGGAAACAACAGAGAATACTCTCTAACAACATGGCTTGAGGAGGCCACATCCTTACTACAACTTGTCCAGCCTGGTGATCAACAGTCGTACATCTTGAGACTAATACTCTACAAACTGCAAGGCGAAGCGAGACACGTAGTCCAAAAATTACCTAACCCAACATGGAACACCGTCAAAAACATTCTTCTATCAACATTTGGAGTCCACGAAACATATTCTACAATTGTAAACCGAATTCATAAAGTAAGTTCTAGAAATATAGAGGATACATATTATAAATTAAATAAACTATTAAACAGAATAAATACTAAATATGTACAAGATCCTCAAAGGGAATCCCATTTCGAATTTAACCCAATCAGAAACGAAAATTTAGTCCTTATTGCGCGAAATTGAACAAAATATTGACAATAGTAATTATAATAATAAATACAAAAATAACAGTAATAATCATAATAATAACTTCCGTAATAACTTCAATTCAAATACTAACAAGTATCAAACAAACAGAAATAACAATCACAGACCCAATAATAATAACAGTAACAGACAATATAATAACAGTAACCACTACCGTAATCGAAATAATAATAATAACTACAATCAAAACTATAATCGCAATTACAACCGAAATTACAACTCCAATAACAGAATGGAAATAGACAATTCTAATATATTCAGACATAATAACCCAAACCCAGATCCAATCCAATCGGAAATTACCTACCAATAATCAATCTCCATATTGATAATCAAATTGTACCGACACTAATTGATACAGGTGCATCCATTTCCAGTATTGACAAAAATAGTCTACCACAAAACCCAAAAATTTCACTAGACACCCCAATCTCTGTAAACGGATTAGGTGGATCCTATAATGTACAACAAAAAATTAAATCTAACATGCCCACGGAATTCAATTTACCACAATCCCATAAAATATTATGGCACGTAATGGATTTCCAGAATAAGGAATTCAAAGCCGTTATTGGTCAAAACATTTTACATCCCTTAAACGCCCAAATTAATGTAGGCGAAGGTGTAATGCTAATTAATAGTGAAAAACTAAAATTCAATTATTCGATCCCTGATGAGATAAATTATCAAATCGACATTGAAACCAACCAGTCCCGTGATCAATTGTTTGAAGGATTGAACAGCGAAGAGGCAATAATCCTCAAGAAAATACTCAGCGAATATGAGTCACTATTCTATCGAGAAGGACAAAACCTTAGTTGCACAACCCAAACAAAACACGAAATCATTACTAAAACCAATAAACCCCTTTATTCCAGAATCTATCGTTTTCAACCTGCCCATGAAAAAGAGGTCGAAAATCAAATTAACGACATGTTAAAACAAAACATTATAAAACCATCATATTCCCCCTATAACGCACCAATATGGGTCGTTCCAAAAAAACTAGATAACTCCGGTAAACAAAAATGGAGAATTGTAATTGACTATAGAAAACTAAACGAAGAAACTATAGATGACAAATTTCCAATTCCAAATATAGAATCCATATTTGACAAACTCGGAAAAGCCCAGTATTTCACAACCCTTGATCTAGCAAAAGGATTTCATCAAATTGAGATCAGCGAACATGATCGTCATAAAACTGCCTTTTCTACTCCCCAAGGACACTACGAATTCAATCGTATGCCCTTTGGTTTGAAAAACGCCCCTGCAACCTTTCAGCGAATGATCAACGAAGTTCTTAGAGAACATGTGAATAAAATATGTGTAGTATACTTGGATGATATACTAATTTTCGCCACTTCCCTTCAGGAAATGGAACTCAATATTAAAAAAATATTTAATACCCTTGAAAAATACAAACTCAAAATACAAATCAATAAATGTAAATTCTTCGCAAAGTCCACAGAATACCTAGGACACGTTTTAACAACAGATGGAATAGAACCAAACCCTGCAAAAATAAAAATAATCAAAAATCTTAAAATCCCTAAAACCACAAAAGAAATAAAATCATTCTTGGGAATAACTGGCTATTATAGAAAATTCATAAATAATTATGCGAAAATTGCATCACCACTTACTGACGCCCTGAAAAAAGACAATCAAATTAATATTGAAAACCCAAAATACGTTGCAGCCTTTGAAAAATTGAAGGAACTTTTAATAAATCACCCCATCCTAAAATATCCCGATTTCAAACAAAAATTCGTTCTCACAACAGACGCTTCAAATAAGGCAATAGGTGCCGTCCTTTCACAAAATGGACATCCGATATCGTACGCAAGTAGGACACTCAATGAACATGAGCGTAACTATAGTACAATAGAAAAAGAACTATTAGCAATAGTTTGGTCCGCAAAATACTTCAGACCTTACCTATACGGAGTAAAATTTGATATTAAAACAGACCATAGACCCCTTGTTTGGCTCAGTAACCTAAAAGAACCTAATTCTAAATTACAACGATGGAAAATAAAACTAAATGAATACAACTTTAACATTGAATACGTTAAAGGTAAAGAAAACAAAGTAGCTGACTTTTTGAGTAGAATAAACGCCGACAAATTTGAAATAAACGTATTAACAGAAAATAGTCCAATTGAGAAAATGGATATAGATCAGATATCCGATATTGCAACCATACACTCTGGAACAGAAGACCAACATGACCATATCCCTATAAAAGACGGAATAGTAAATATATATAAAACTCAAATAATAATTGTAGAGAAAAAACAAAAATAAATTCAAATCGTCAATAAAAGAAGACGAATATTCATTGATCAGAACGATATAAATTCAGAAAATGCTATAATAGATATACTTCGACGTTACATACCTGAAAAAAGATACATAGGTATATATTGCAAATTAAACGACCATCAATGGAACGTAGTTCAACAAAATATAATAAATCTTTATTCCAATAATAACGACCTAAAATTTACCAAATGTACCCAACTTGTAATTGACTTAATCAACGAAGAACAATGTTACGACAAAATTAGAGAAATACACGAGAATACAAATCACCGTGGAATAACAGAAAACTATGCCGAAATCAAAAACAAATTCTACTATAATGGGATACTCAAACTAATAACCAAATATATAAATAATTGTGACATATGTAACCAAATCAAATACGACCGAAACCCTGTAAAACCAAAATTTCTAATTTCCGAAACCCCAACAGATATCAACGAAATAATACACATAGATGTATTTACCATCAAAAAACGACTATTCTTTACCACCATAGATAAATTTTCCAAACACCTATACGTAAAAGAAACTTCCGATAAAAATGTCATAACCTTTATTCAATTACTACGCGAAAGAAACGCAAATTTAGGTAAACCCCTCAAAATAATTGCAGACAACGAATTCAATATGGTAAACATTAAAGAATACCTGAAATCCGAAAACATCGAAATACACTTCACTTCCCCTAAATCACATACAGGAAATTCCGACATGAATAGATGTCATAGTACCCTTTTGGAACATATCAGAACCTTAATTAAAACAAAACCATCCTTGAACATTAGCGAACAAGTATTAAAATCAGTAGAATATTACAACAATACAATACACTCCACAATTGAAATGAAACCCTTGAATGTACAGTACGGAAATATTGAAAAATCTAAATTACTCAAAATAATAACCGATAAAAAACGAAAATGGATAAAATATCATAACAAAACTAGAGAACCCAAACCAGAAATTGAAAACGGAGAAATATATATAAAAAACTACGAAAGTGAAAGACATAAAGACAAACCTAAGTTCAGAAAAGTAAAAGTAACTCTTGACAAAAATGGTAATATCTTCGCGAACAAAACTAAACATAACAAACATCAAACTAAAATTCATCCGAGCAGAATAAAAAGAACGAAAAAGTTCAATAAAATACAAATACCAGTAATAGAAAAATATAATACACATTTAACAACAGAACAAGAACAAGTAATCAAAAATACCCTAAACACAAACACAGATAATTCAATCATAACAACAAAATTTAACTTAGATATAACCAAAAAGGACATCGATACCCTAACAAATAACAATTGGCTAAATGACCAAATAATAAATTTCTATCTAAACCTAATAGCGGAAGATAACACAAATAAACCTAATTTACCTAAAATCCATGTAATGAATACCTTCTTCTTACCAACATTAAAAACTTCAGGATACAACACAGTTAGGAGATGGACAAGAAAAATTGATATATTCACTTACAACCTCATTTTAATCCCTATACACAAAAACAATAACCATTGGACCTTAGCTACCATAGACCTAAATAATCGAATAATAAAAATATATGACTCATTGGGAGAAACAGATAATAATACCCCAAAATTACTCTGCGAATACCTAGAAAAAGAATCATTGGATAAACTAAATAAACCTTTAGACACTTCTGATTTTACTATAATAAATGAGAAAAATATCCCAAACCAAACTAACAGTAATGATTGCGGAATTTTCGCATGCACATTCGCAGAAACCATAGCTAAAAATAAATCAATAAATTTCACACAAGAGGACATCCCCATTCTTAGAAAAAGAATAATATTCGAAATAATCCAAGGAAAACTTCTTCCATAATTACAGATCCTTTCATTAAAATCAATCTTCATAATGCTGTTACTCACCATCCCATTAACTAAAGCCGAGATAACCATAGAAAAAGTAGAATCACAATCTGGAATATTATTAATAAAGAAAGACCCTGTCCAATTAATAAAAAATTATAAACGTATCTATCACAAAATTAACCTAACGGAATACGAAATAGCATTAGATCAAATAACTTCAGAAATCCAAACAAATCCCCATATAAAAAATACAATAGAAACAATAAAAAGTGAATTAAAACTGTTAAAATTTACCAATCTCAGACAAAAACGAGGAATAATTAACCCCATAGGTAACATATACAAATTACTCTTTGGCCTAATGGATAACGATGACTATGAAGAAATAACAGAACACCTTGAAATAATCGATTCTAATAACCACGCTATAATAGAAAACAAATTAAAATAAATAACGTATTTCAAAATAATATAAATAAAATAACACTCAATATTAACCAATCAAATCAAATGTTAAAACAACTCTCGGAAAACGTCAATAATTCAAATAAACAAATAAACAGATTACTAGTAAACATACAACTTAATCAAAACCTCGACTCAATAAAGGATGAAATTGAAAAAATAATTGACAATATTAATTCAGCGCGAACAGGACTAATGTCGCGTTCTATTTTAACAAAAAACGAAATTTCAGATCTAAAAATTTCCTTTGACGAACTTAAAGACATAACCATTAATGTATTTGCTAAACAAAACATAATTATATTTGTAATCAATATCCCTGTACTTACTCAACCAATATTATCCTACTATGTAAAACAAATACCTAATAAAAATAATGAAACCTTAAACATAAGAATAAACGATGTAATACTATACAATGGAGAGTACTATCAAACAGAAAAACTTGTAAAACAATTAAAAAAACAAATTAAAATGTAATAAACCAAACTGCATAATTCCAGCTAACATTAAACCAAATGTAATAGAAATAGAAAAAGGATTATTGTATGTAACAAATATTAACGGAAAAATTATACAAAATTGTAACGAGAAAACTTACCAATTAAATGGACATTATATTATCAGATACAAACAATGTAAAATACAAATCCTTAACAAAATATACAGTAATGAAATAAAAGAATTCCAACAAATATTAACATTAAATCCAATAACAAATCTAACGGGATACACAAAAGTAATAAGTTTTGAAAAATTAAAAATCAAGGATATAGAAAACTTAAAAGAAATAAATGAAATAAAATATAACAATAAAAGAAATACAATAACATTTGGATCAATTATAATAATCATTGTCATAGTAATCATATCATACATTGCAATTCGTTTTTACAAAAGAAATAATATAAAAATAAAATTCATAAATAATAAACAAAATAATAAACAAGTAGAATCAGAAATAGAACTAAATAAAATAAAAATTGTTGAGGACAACAATATACTTAAGGTGGGAAGAGTTACACAGGACCTTACACCCATTAACATAAGTACACCAAGTACACTTGTACCTAACCCCAAGGTCACCTTCACCAATAATCCAGATGATGACATCAGTCCATATCATCAGTAATATAAGAACATATATAAACATCCTCAACCAATGTAAACACTAACCTAAGTTCATATGTAAACATCCCTTAACTAATGTAAACATCGATCCGTTCAATCTCATATGACTCATCATCTTATCTTTTCCAATATCCAATTCGTATCTTCAATACGATGAGTCATCACTATTTCATCATTTCAAACGATAGATGACTTCATTCGATCTATAAACAAACTAGATCAAATGAAGATCAGCGCGTAATTAAAATATCATATTACAGAATATGCAAAATGCATTATCAGCATTTTGCATCCTTTGTCCCAAACACTATAAATATAGAACTCATCCCAACATTAGACAGTTCTAGTTTTGATTTGTTGATCTTCGTATCTTGGACGTGATTAGTCCATCCTTATAGTAAAGTCGAGTCGGGTTCTTGTAATGGAGTTATTGTCAAGTAATACTTAGTTCCGGGATATAGTATTAAGTAAGAATACTAGTGTTATTCGAAGTTTAATAAAGTGCTTTTAAATTAATAAAAGTGGCGTTTCAAATAATAAGTCTCGCGGAAGAGACTTTTAAAATTTATCGTTTTGAGTAGCGCAAGCCCGCTATTCGTAACTTGCGTGTTGTGCAGTAGTTCAGCCATAAGCCGGCCTCCTTAAGCCCTATAGCAAAATTTTGTGTTTTTCTTCGAGTTTGTGCCATGTTTTTGGTTTTCTCTTCATTTATTTTTAGACCAATTTCTTTCGCTATTTCATCAAGTTTCATCGAAACTTTTCTTCCCCTCTCTTTCGATGTATATATATATGGTAGCCATTCATCTCTTGGTGGGGTACAACGCGTTAACCACACCTAGGCGCCATCATTCGCGGTTACTTGAAATGCCCATCAGCACTCCCCATAGCTTACCGAGACCACGGTACTCTTCCTCTACTGTTCTGCGCCAAGTGCCCTTGGGATGACCCACTCGCCTACCATCTTAGGAGAGTCGATTCAACCGCATGGCATAGCCAGCAATGCTATTGTCACCCCTCCTTAATATATGACCTTCCACCTTCCGATCACAGTGCGTATGAATGCCAGTCCTGTGCGCCGACTAAGTTCTCCGTTTGAGGTAGGGTTAAGCCAACGCACTCCGGCAATACGACGTGTTCACAAAGGAGTAGAGCTTTTGAGAAACAGTGGAGTTCACTTCCCATGTGCTACTTCCACAGAACACTAGCACAGGACAGTCTCAACTTGTTCTCGGTGTTGAGATAACTGCATTTTCAGATTTTAGACAGAGCAGCGATGACGAATCTGGCACTGTCAACGAGGCAGACAACATCCATTTCGATGTCTCCGTCGGCAGAGACCACGCTTTCTAGATTTACAAATAGATCGACGCTCCCAATGCCCTACTCACTAATGCAGATAGAGAGAGTGCGATGACCCGTCAGAATGAGAACTTTGGTTTCGTTGGTTTTTATCTTCTGTTCAACTCTACTTGTCTCTCTTTTCAAATTAAGAGCGATTTGACTAAGTTCCATGGCTCGGTGAGAGAGTCATTCAATTATTCCACGTCCTCCAATAAAACAGCATAAAGAACATCACCAATACCAAGAGCACATAATATCGATGACAGGATGCAACCCTGGCGGACTCATAATCCTCCGAGATTTTATCTCAGTGAAGCACGTCTCATTTGCCGCCATCATATGTCGCTGTGATAATGGCTATCAGTTTCTTGAGAGTGCACCTCCTGCATAAAGCACTGCAGATACACTCCCTCACCTCTCAATGAAGAGCAGGTGAAGTGACCATCTAAATTCCGGGCTCGTCATCGTGGATGAGAAATCGACCATTGACATCCGTTGTGATGCGGTATATATTTCTTCCGGTAATGGATTTCGAACGCGTTACGTCCACCTCTTCGGGATACGACCGGCGACCTGTGTAGCACACCAAAAAGAGCATTTTTTTATGGTGACCCAATGTTCATCGCTATTCTCAGACCGGTTACTCAGTACATCTGCTGTCCGATCAGCAAGATAGCTGTCCCACTGCCGACCGGCACCTGGATCATACAAGCGATCGATGTTGATCTTGGCTGCTCGCACAGAAGTGTCAGTTACGGACGTTCAGAAGACAATTTATAAATTTACTACTGATCGCGAAGTGGGCGATCTGATTGGTCATGGTGGCTCGGTCAATTGAAATCCAACTGACCTTACAGCAGGCTCTATGCCACCATTATTGTTGCAGTTGCCAAGACCGTGTTCCCCCCAGCACATGTCAGAGCAAGATAGTATCAGAGCCCACTTTGGTATTCCACGACCACAATCACAATATCATCTTTAGGAAACCTGCCCTGATCGTCGTATGCGTAGGCATACATATTGAACGTGTTGTAGCATCAACCGATATCCCATTCAATACAAACTTAGAGACAATCAACATTAACAGCAAAGAATCAATTCATCGCCCGGGAAGGAGCGCTTTATAAGGACCACACAACAGAAACTTTATCGGTAAGCTTATTAACGATATCAAAATACTCGCCACTTGAAGTACCATACCTTTTTAAGGGGAGGGTGACTTTCGCAATTTGTCAACGGGTTTGGAAAGAGCTGACCTCAGTGCTTCTCCTTCCCTGTGCTTTTCACTGCATACTGCAAGGGGGTTCCAAATCAAATCTCACCCTTTTGAATCAAAAATACGTGGTTAGACAGGACGGACCTGCCTCTTTCTTCCCAGATAATCCACTCCTTATCCGAGATTATAGCTGAAAACTGGAACTTCACCATGTTGATATCAAAAAAATCTATTTTGGGTGGAAGAACTTTTTAATCGAACTTTCTATCTTGAAACAACGAGCCGATGGAAGATTCCATTTTCAATTTTTTGAATCCTACTATATATCAAGCTACTCCAGCCACTTGCAAAACCCACTTGTCAATTTAGAAATTCCATAATGAAATTAATATCTTTCATATATTTCATTTTATATCACAGCACCTACCTTCCGAAGAATTTACTATTCCTTTAAGTTCCCTCATATATTTTTTTGTAATAATGTAATACCCCGGTCCCCGCAGCAAAAATATTTTACCAAACTTTAAACATCTTTTCAAAATGTAAAAAATTTGCCTTGAAAATCGAATACGATTCAAAAACTTTCCCTTAAAAGGAATCAGTTCAAATAAATCCCCACCCAATCGTCCAGAATTTTCCTGAGTCCACCTTACTCCCACCTTTCCCGCCTGAATGACCAAGTAGCCTTAATTTAATTTCATACCACAAAGTCAAAAACTGAGCAATAAATCGTTTCCAAACATTTTTGAACTTTTCCGCTAAGAAAAAAAAACTGAAGAATTTTGGGTTATTCGAAAAGTGAAAACTCGTTAAATCAAGAATTTCAAAATTCCCTAAAAGGCTACGACTCGTGATTTTTCCCTGAATCGGAAAAATGCACAAATTTCTTCAACTATTTTCCTACCTCCCTTCAGCGCAAATCTACCCTCATCAGCTCGAAACTCTTTAGATGTTCAGGTCAACGGACCTCTAATTTGAACCAATTCCGTACTTTTTCCCAACGCAGCACACGTTGGCATCTCCCTACAGATGGATATATATTGCAACCCAGATTTCCGCCACCAAACTTGCCCTCACCTTATCCTTTCAGAGCCTACAAATACACATTTGCCAAGGAAAAGTGGCGCGGCGCTGACGACAACGACAAGCTAAAAAGAAGATCGCAGTGACCCCCGAAAAAAGCGCCACGCACTGATGGCACCCCGAAAAGGGTTTGATATATTACCGGGGAGTATGAATATAAGAAGGATAATCTTGAGAGATTTATTTGTTTGGCAAACGAATTTGAAAAGGAATTGAATCGCACATTACTACACCCACATGCTCAAGCCAGGAGATGTTGTGCTGAGCAGCTCGAATCTGTATTATTATTCCGAGAACAGTATACACGAGCATTCGATAAAATTTTATGGGATACTTTTTAGGTTAGGTGGGAAGAGCTAGCTGGTCCAGAATTAAGAGGTTTTTGCAGGGTTCTCTTCAGCTGGGATTTAGGGGTAGTTTCGTTAAGATTCATGTGCGCAAAATCTCCCTTTTTGGTATTGCACTCCCTGAGCAGCACTCTCTTGAGGCACCGCTCTTCGATTTATTTTCTCTTAATGAACCCTAGTAAAGCTCCAGCAGAGAGTACATGGGCTTCCTGCATGAGACTGTTTTGATTTCAAGGCGAATCTGATTATGACCTTTGCGAGAGTCGAACTTAAAGCATTTAAATTCTTCGTGGGTGTGTACCGTGCGCTTGTTTCTGCTTAACTTTACCTTGAGATGAAAGGAATTCTACGAAAGTCTTATTTTTATTATCCCTGATTTGTACTGATCTTGAAATTCCAAGAAGATAGTAAGAAATATTCTGGACCTTCACCAGAATTTAACAGAAGTTAGAAGTTAGCTTTACATTGTATCCCCTCTCAATAGTGTTAACCCAGTTTTAAATTGAGAGAGGCACACTTAAAGCAGGATCAGATGGAGATGAAGCATACTCCCTCTTCAGGAATTCCCTAGTCACGATGAAGAAGAAAAAACAAGAGTTATCCAGAATATTAGGAAGTTTGTCCTAACAGGCAAAGAAAAAAAATTAATTTGGTACACAAATCATACGCATATACAGAAACGAAGACAACTAAGAGAGGAGGACTAAGAACAAGCTATGTTGGCAATCAGAAGGACCCTAACAGAATTTCAGCAATAAATGATAGAAAAAATAAACCCGGAGTAAAGACGAACGGTGAAAACAGTCTTGCAAAAGAAATACAAATTTAAGGCCTAAGATTTGGCCCATTAAGATCACGGTTTGTGAAATCTAAATCTGTGCCACTCTTTGGTTAATAAGAGATAACCTGACAATGCACCCTTTGCAGGGAGCAAAATATAACTACCTGGTGACTTATAACGCGAAACCAATCATGATGGAAATTGAAGGTACAGCTGCAATCTGCAGATTGAAAGATATTGGAGGTTGGAATTAAAAACATGCTTTATTCTTGGTCACCTGCTGATTTAAATGCACGGAGTTCGCCTAGACAAGCTGTTGATCAAGTTCATTGATCGTCAGCCAGTATCAAATTCGAATTCGACATAGGTGTATTTATCTTTGTGCTGTCCCGTAGCTGAAAGGTTATCACTTACAAAATATTATGTTCTCATTTTTACAAAAATTTTTGCTTGCTCCATTGACTATAGATATAAAAAGTTCTGTGCTTCTTTATGTGAAGAACTTTGTGTACATAACAGTTCCGCGTGTATGGTCATCATCAATGGCGCAACAACCGGTATCCGGTCTAGGCCTGCCTTAATAAGGAACTCCAGACATCCCGGTTTTGCGCCGAGGTCCACCAATTCGATATCCTTAAAAGCTGTCTGGCGTCCTGGCCTATGCCATTGCTCCATCTTAGGCAGGGTCTGCCTCGTCTTCTTTTTCTACCATAGATATTGCCCTTATAGACTTTCCGAGTGGGATCATCCTCGTCCATGCGGATTAAGTGACCCACCCACCGTAATTTATTGAGTCGGATTTTATCCACAATCGGACGGTCATGGTATCGCTCATAGATGTCGTCGTTTTACGGAATCGTCCATCCTCATGTACGGGGACCAAAAATTCGTATTCTTCTCTCGAATACGGCCAAGATTTCACAAGTTTCCGAGGAATACACGAGGACTGGCAAGATTAACTTGTACAGTAAGAGCTTGGAACCTATGGTGAGACGTTTCGAGCGAGACAGTTTTTGTAAGCTGAAATAGGCTCTGTTGGCTGACAACAAATGTGCGTGGATTTCATTATCGTAGCTATTATCGGTTGTGATTTTCGACCCTAGATAGGATCAGGTGCGAAGGTGCGAAGCTGGTAACTGAATATTCCGCAGTCCGTTATCATTGGTATTTTGATGTAAGCGATGGGAGCCAACGTATCGCTCCTGTTGTGGGTTCGTAACAAGTTGTTTTCCGTGTAGGGTTATCAGCCCTACCCAACCTCCAACCTGGAGGACCGGTTGATACAATTTGTCCCGTTTTTAGGTGCGGGAGACTCGCCTCCATTCTTCTCCGTCTGCAGCTTTTCGTTAAGAAAGAACTCCCAGCGGTCACGACTTGGGGGTGGAGATATGGTTTGGTAGTAGAGCTGTTGGTGTTGGTTCAGTGTGTATATGGTTAAAAATTCAATTACCATGTCAGTTATTCTCGTTAAGCGTTTCATTTGCATGGGTTAAGATGCGGGAAATTGATTACGTTTCAACAGCTATAAATTTGGTACTAATAGCCGAATTTCCACCAAACCGTATGCAATATAACGCGCAATACTATCCTCTATGCTATTGGAAGGGTGAATGTAAGGGGGTTCTTCGGCCAAATCCAAAAGTTAGCAATATCTTATTATAAAGTTTAATTGAGGAGATGTGTGGTATACAACGAACAACGAACAACAAACGAGTGAGACCCAATACCACACACAAATTGATCCATAAGGCGTCTATCCGCAGTTCTGTGGAACAGGTGACTACACCCAAGAAGGAAGAAGTTGGGAAGTCAGGGAGCCAAGCTCAACATTGGCCTCCCGCTACCAACTAAGACCCTTGCACGAACTACATCTGAGGTCAGAATATCAAACATCAGGTAGGAGATATTGGATCTGTGCTATCTGAAGAAAGGCCTGGAACTAAAAGAGGCTCTTAAGAAGGTTCAAGATTGAACTGAGACTTCAGCAACCAAACGAGGGAAAAGGGGTGGGCATCAGCCCAAAAGAGGGAAATTCTCCAAAGAAGCCCAAATTCGAGAAGAGCAAGGATGAGGAAATCCCGGGTAAGTGGGGACCCAGGAGGTCCGTCGTTACTTATACAAAAGCGGTGATAGTCATTCAATAGGGTACACTGCCCGGAGCTAATACTCACTTGTGTGTGGCAGGAAATCACCGGGGACCTCGTCGCCACACAGATGTGCAAAGGGTGGAAGACACAGTGGAGTGCCTTTAGACAATAATCCTAAAACTTCCAGGCTGGAAGAGGCCAGAACTGGTCACATGTGCTGAAAATGATATACCAGAGGCACACACTGGGATAGTCTGCCTCCCCAAAAACGGCAGCAAATGAGACGGACAAACTTCTGCGCCTTCTAGTCACTAGGGACAAAAATCGCCACATCCAATTATGAAGAATCTTTTGTAGTAAAAAGCAAAGTAAAGTCAAACTCCTCACGATCTCGGTAAAAATTATCGCAAAGATCACCTTCAGCAAGATAACCATCACCCCAATCTAATATCTTCCAAAATTTAAGCTGACTCCTCAGACATTCGAAAAATTTTTTAACACACTGGAAAACCGATTTCTTGCCGCTAGGAATTTCACTGCAAAACACACTCATTAGAAATCAACTCTAATTACTCTCAAGGAGTGACAATACTGGGACGTGCTAGCCCGAACCACTGGACTTGGTATCGTCTCATCTGGACAACCCATTTATTGGCCAGCAGGTCGATCGAAAAATCGCCATCCTGATTGATTTAAGTGTAAAAATGTAAGCAGGGGTTGATAATGAGTTAGCCGTGCTATAAACTGTTTTCAGACCACTCGCCGGAAAGTACCTCCTATAACAAGCGATACAAGTAGGAAACTAACAACCAAATCAACGCACTGGTTAAATTTCCGTAAGTGCATAAGCATCCATCTACAAATCACTACTCCCTTGAAAACCAGAGGTAAAATAAGG
Organism: Hermetia illucens; assembly: GCF_905115235.1. NCBI lineage: Eukaryota > Metazoa > Arthropoda > Insecta > Diptera > Stratiomyidae > Hermetia > Hermetia illucens. Next base: position 158,659,982 of record NC_051849.1, read on the forward strand.
CGACCTGCACCAACTGCAAGGAGGAACATCCAGCCAGCTACGGTGGATGTCCAAAAAATCCCAAGAACATCAAGAAAACCTTCGCCCAGATGGCAAAATCTAACCCTTCCCCACAGGTATCCCAACCAACCAACAAGCCGACAGGAAAAACCGCAACAGCATCAAAAACTCCCTTTTCCACAGCGAGCCCAAAGCCCGTACAAATGGATCAAGTGCTGAGCAGCATGCAAACACAGATCCAAAATACGATGGAGTCAATGATGACAAAAATGATTCAAAATCTGTTTAACTCGCAGATCCCTCTAGGCAACCCAACCAAGAATCAGCATAGAAAGCATTAAGCTTAGCATTCTCTCGTGGAACGAAAATTCCGTAAAAGGAAAAATGGGAGAATTGAAAGAATTCCTTTACGAAGCAGAAGTAGATATACTACTCATCCAAGAAACGTTCCTCAAACCAACAGACCCCCTTAAAATACCCAACTACGAAATATACAGAAACGACCGACTTACTGGCCGTGGAGGAGGAACCGCAGTCATCATCAAGAGAAGCACCACCCATCACAGGAATGGAAGCTACAATCATCGAGGCAAGACAGGAACAGCTGATGTAAAAATTATATCAGCCTACCGACCATCATCAGCAGATAGTTTCCTAGAGGACCTTCAACTGCTTCTCAACGAGGACAAGCCGACTTTTCTCGGGGATCTCAGCGCGCGTCATCGAGACTGAGGAGCAACACGAAACACCAAAACGGGGAGAGAACTACTCACTTTCCTAAACGGAAACGAAGCACCTCTTCCAAGCGGCTAGTAGCAGACTTAGTTCCAACCGGGTGAATTCCCAACAGGCATAGGAATGCCTAAATAGACTGAACATGATCGGCTTGCTTAATAAAAATACTCTTGGTTTCAGGTTACATTGGATTAGAAGGCAAGGAGTTGGCGGATACGCTTCTGTGGAATCGGAGAAGGATTCTTGGCTACGACGCTGAATGACAAAGAGAAACTGCTGAGGGAACTGCACTGGGCGAACTTACCAGGAAGGGAAAAGCCCAGGGTGTTTAAAGGGAGATACTATATCAAATTTAAGCCTCACCAAATGGAGCCTTAGTATCAGGATGCGCCTTGGGGAGCTAGGGATATCAACCCAGTTCGTCTCAAAATTTTGTGAAAAATGTGGCTAAACCTTCACATAAATACTAGGACAGTGTCCGGCACTTTTACAAAGTTAGTTGAGGCACCTGGCTAGATGCCAAATTGAAATATTTAGAAATAGGGAATATAATAAAATTGACGTCAATTATAAGCTTGATCGACACATCATCATCATCATCATCATCAACGGCGCAACAACCGGTATCCGGTCTAGGCCTGCCTTAATAAGGAACTCCAGACATCCCGGTTTTGCGCCGAGGTCCACCAATTCGATATCCCTAAAAGCTGTCTGGCGTCCTGGCCCACGCCATCGCTCCATCTTAGGCAGGGTCTGCCTCGTCTTCTTTTCCTACCATAGATATTGCCCTTATAGACTTTCCGGGTGGGATCATCTTCATCCATACGGATTAAGTGACCCGCCCACCGTAACCTATTGAGCCGGATTTTATCCACAACCGGACGGTCATGGTATCGCTCATAGATTTCGTCATTGTGTAGGCTACGGAATCGTCCATCCTCATGTAGGGGGCCAAAAATTCTTCGGAGGATTCTTCTCTCGAACGCGGCCAAGAGTTCGCAATTTTTCTTGCTAAGAACCCAAGTTTCCGAGGAATACATGAGGACTGGCAAGATCATAGTCTTGTACAGTAAGAGCTTTGACCCTATGGTGAGACGTTTCGAGCGGAACAGTCTTTGTAAGCTGAAGTAGGCTCTGTTGGCTGACAACAACCGTGCGCGGATTTCATCATCGTAGTTGTTATCGGTTGTGATTTTCGACCCTAGATAGGAGAAATTGTCAACGGTCTCAAAGTTGTATTCCCCTATCCTTATTCTTGTTCGTGCTTGTGTTTGACCAGTGCGGTTTGATGTTGTTGGTTGATTCGTCTTCGGTGCTGACGTTGCCACCATGTATTTTGTCTTGCCTTCATTGATGTGCAGCCCAAGATCTCGCGCCGCCTGCTCGATCTGGATGAAGGCAGTTTGAACGTCTCGGGTGGTTCTTCCCATGATGTCGATATCGTCAGCATAGGCCAGTAGTTGGGTGGACTTGAAGAGGATCGTACCTCTTGCATTCACCTCAGCATCACGGATCACCTTCTCGAGGGCCAGGTTAAAGAGGACGCATGATAGCGCATCCCCTTGTCGTAGACCGTTGTTGATGTCAAATGGTCTTGAGAGTGATCCTGCTGCTTTTATCTGGCCTCGCACATTGGTCAGGGTCAGCCTAGTCAGTCTTATTAATTTCGTCGGGATACCGAATTCCCTCATGGCCGTGTACAGTTTTACCCTGGCTATGCTATCATAGGCGGCTTTAAAGTCGATGAACAGATGGTGCAACTGTTGTCCATATTCCAACAGTTTTTCCATCGCTTGCCGCAGAGAGAAAATCTGATCTGTTGCTGATTTGCCTGGAGTGAAGCCTCTTTGGTATGGGCCAATGATGTTCTGGGCGTATGGGGCTATCCGGCCTAGCAAGATAGTGGAGAATATCTTATAGATGGTACTCAGCAACGTGATACCTCTATAATTGCTGCACTGTGTGATATCTCCCTTTTTATGTATGAGACAGATTATGCCTCGCTGCCAATCGTCAGGCATTGATTCGCTGTCCCATACCTTGAGCACAAGTTGATGAACCACTTGGTGTAACTGGTCGCCTCCATATTTAACCAATTCGGCTGTAATTCCATCGGCTCCTGGCGACTTATGATTTTTTAGCCGATGAATTGCACGGACTGTTTCTCCTAAACTTGGTGGTGGCAGTATTTGTCCGTCGTCTTCAGTTGGCGGGACCTCCAACTCGCCGATGTTCTGGTTGTTCAGTAGCTCATCAAAGTACTCAACCCATCGCTCTAATATGCCCATTCTGTCGGAAATCAGATTTCCCTCTTTGTCTCGGCAGGATGAGCATCGAGGTGTATAAGGCTTCATCCTGCTGACTTGTTGGTAAAACTTCCGCGCCTGGTGCGGTTGCTCCCTGTACTTTTCTAGTTCACAGACTTGTTGGTTCTCCCAGGCTTCCTTTTTCCGTCTGTGAAGTCGCTTCTCCGCTCGACGGAGTTCGTGATAAGTCTCTGCGCGTGCCCGCGTTCTTTGAGAATGCAACATTACTCGGTATGCGGCATTCTTACGTTCCGTTGCTAGCTTACATTCATCGTCAAACCAGCCGTTCCGACTCCTTTTGCGGCTGGGGCCAAGTATATTTGTGGCCGTATCCATGATAACGTTCTTCAGGTGGTTGTGAAGATCATTAGTTGATGTTTCATCTCCAGGTCCTCTATTGACTGCGGTTATTGCGGCATCCATTTCCCTCTTATAGGTGTCGCGGAGGGTTGTGTTGTGGATGGCTTCAGTGTTCACTCTCACCTGATTGTCAGAGGGGATTCTAGGTGGTATTGTTATTCGAGCTCGGAGCACCATGCCAACGAGATAGTGATCCGAGTCTATATTGGCCCCCCTATATGTTCTGACATTCATCAAGGCTGAGAGGTGGCGGCGTTCGATCAACACGTGGTCAATTTGGTTGAAAGTGGTCCCGTCTGGAGAGGCCCATGTATGTTTGTGGACCGCTTTCCGCGCAAACCAGGTACTTCCAACAACCATTTCGTGTGACCCTGCTAATTGAATAGTCCGCAGTCCGTTATCATTTGTTTTTTCGTGTAAGCTATGGGAGCCAACGTATCGCCTGAATACGGGCTCCTTCCCTACTTGGCTGTTAAAATCCCCAAGTATGATTTTGATATCATATCTGGGACAGGCTTCGAGGGTTCTTTCTACTGCCTCGTAGAAGGTATCCTTCTCCGACTCTGCAGTCTCCTCTGTAGGGGCGTGAACGTTTATGAGGCTTATATTTCTAAACTTGCCTCGCAAGCGCAGAGTGCATAGCCGTTCGCTTATACTTTCAAAGCCGATAACAGCAGGTTTCATTTTTTGGCTGACTAAGAAACCTACTCCGAGCACATGGTTTACTGGATGGCCGCTATAATATATGGTGTAGTGGCTCTTCTCCAGGAAACCGGTCCCTGTCCATCGCATCTCTTGCAACGCTGTTACATCAGCCCTATATTGGGACAGGGTATCGGCTAGCTGCTTATCAGCTTCATCTCTGTACAGGGAGCGCACGTTCCATGAGAAAATGCGCAAATCGTTGTTCCTTTGTCGTTGCCGGGTCCGTCGTTTTGATATCCATCCTATCCGAGGCTCCTGTTGTGGCTTCGTAACGGTTGTTTTCCGTGTAGGGTTGTCAGCCCTACCCAACCCCCAACCTGGAGGACCAGTTGGTACAATTTGTCCCGTTTTTAGGCGCGTTTTGATCGACACACCACATTTAAAAGGTTTACTGTAGCCAGTAAAGGAGCGTTTCTAGGACGTGGCGAAACTTAACTTGAGACACCTGATCTTTGCTTGGTGTACTCCTAATTCCAAATCGATTGCTTGTCCCATGTATCAACAAATTAAAAGCTTTGTCTAGTATTCCTGTCAGTTCCTCCTCTTCCACACCCCTTAATACAAATCTACATGAACATTCTTCATTTAGATAATTCTGGAACTTGTTTCTTTTGAATTTTATAGTAACTCGAAAGGGAACTAGGCAGTCTACTTTTAGTAACGGGTAGCTGACTTTATTCGAACGGAACGCCATTGACACCTAGGCGCCTCAGTGAGTATGGGGACTATAGCACAGCGGATCTTTTGATCCTGTACTCGTTACATTTACGTGAGTACAATGACCAAAACCAACGCGATGGAGACAGGCTCAACATTGGGCAGAACAGAAGCTCAGTAAAGTCTACACTATCTAAATGCCCTGTTTGCAGTAATTTCAAACATAGTTTCCAAGATGGAAAATCAAATAGACCTGGTTCCTGAACCCTATAAGAAAGAAACATGCAGGTAATTTGAAAGACGTTTTGTGGAAAGCCAAGAGCTTTAAATACAGCTACAAATACAAAATATACATTGTTGAGAGTTCATCCTCGTGGCTACCTTAATTCCATTGCAAACCTGAGGGAATTCTCACAATCGAAACATTTTCCGTGAGACCACGCTACGATCACACCGGCCCTGCAACTTCTTCTCAGCCAAGAAGCGAACGAACGAGTTTTTGGAAAGGAAGTTGAATTTATCTTTTGTAGCGGGTAGGAAAGACACAGTGTGCGAAAGGCCTATGAGCAACAACATGGCGTATCTAGAGGTACGCAATGAGCAATGATATGAGCTTCGAACTAGATTAAAACCAATGGTGGACTCAGACCTCACCAAACTCATCATTGACGTTAATTATGCCACCTGTCCTTTTAAGACAGTCACTTCATCATCATCAAGTAGAATAGAGATCACTCAAGGCTCCTCCTTAAAGTTAGCAAAGTATAGCGTTGATATACGTCACAAGCGCATGACAAGGCTAGGCTACAATCACCACTAATTTATAATACAGTAGTTGACAAACTCCAGGATTACAGGATATATACAGGATATTGTATTAATTTGCATTCATGTGAAAAAATTGCAGATGGGATTGCTACGTCACCAATTATTATTATCATAGAAGCTTCTCTGGAAGATACACGTCAAAAATATAAACACTACAAGAGCTTTGATGATTTGCAGGTTCAACCATGAACTCTAGACTATGATGGGAAATAAATATAATTGTTTGTTTAGTGATTACGGAGTCCTTAGCCAGCATCAACTTGATTTCGGATGGAGATTAATGGAAAACAACTAGCTTTTTTTGGTCAGCAGACTGCTCTGTGTTTCACGAATTATAAAAAGGAGCGTATGCCATCTGCAAGTCGCGTTGTTGACACTGTTTCCAGGGCAGGGATGAGGCAGCGTTTGATGAGTTGCCTCTACCCTGGCACAACAATAAACAATTGGCTCGTATAATTAAATCCGGGTACTCCATCCACGCCTTATTGTGTTCGAGAGCGATGATCAGGAAAAGAGCAGAAATATCTCTAAATGACCAAAATTCTTCTGTTGGATCGAAAGGAAGAGAAATGGCTAAGAAAAATATACTCGTCAAACTAACCGCAAACGGAAATGACCAGGGCACATGCGGAAGCATTGTTTGAACCTCACCAAATGCGGTCATTGCCTGCATATCCTAGAAAAAATTTCCGGTACTTATGCAAATTAGGAATAGCTTCCTAAGCATTCAATATATGATGCTTCAGGGTGGAGTTAATTTACTCGAAAAAGACAAATTCTACCTACCATAACTTTGTTAATAATATCACAATGACTTGTGGAACTTATTCGCAGTCTTAACGATCATCCCTTCCGAATGAGCATAAGAAACAACTCCGCAGAAACTGCAGGGTTTGTACGGGAATATTCCGCGTGATAGACCCTCAATTGCGGCGACTTTACTCAGGTTGAAGGCGTTGATGGCATAAATAATTTTGCCTCTATTTGCGGAAGCAGTCCGTATCCGCATGTTACAGTAGCCTACCATATCAACACAATACTTGGAGCCACACCGTATGTTATATGATTGGAAATGGTGGTGAAGCATCAGCCAAAGCCTTTCTTTTGTAAAGCACATTCAGAAGACAGCTCCTAAATTTACTATTTATTGCGATAAGCTCGATCTGATTAGATGTTCATTGCTGCTAGTCAATGGAACCCTACCGACCCCGTGCTTGAAGAACGTGCTGCCAATGACGCTAATAACGAGGCAATGGGAGTTTCAAAGTCTACAAACCTTTCACAATTATCCTTATGATCAACATGAACATACCTCCCAACACAAACCTAATCAAAGTGTTATCAGAACGCACGTTTATATTCAGATCACCCACCTTTAGGAAACCTGTCCTGAACTGCATTCAATTGCTCATAGCCTCCGTCTGATCTGCTGCCGTTCAATCGTAACACTACACTTCATCGTCAAAAACCTGGTATGACAGGAAAGCGTTCCTTCCAGTAGCGGTCGACAGCAGCCCTATACCGAATCCGCGCCTCCTACCACCAGGTTTTCCTGAATACAAAAGCAAAGTGAGGCGAGCAAAAGAGAGGCGAGTATTCTTCACACTGAGATACTTTGCTTTGACCAAGAAGGCCCAACTCAGGATGACGAAAGAAAGCATTCCAGTGACCCTCTACACTGTTATCGTGGAGCGTGAGCACATTCTACACACCACTCAAAAACCGATCACGCCGAATCGTTGGCATTTCGTTGGGAATAAAATTTTGAAATTTGCAGATTGTTTCCCCCATAAATTAATAACGCTTTTAATCGTCTTTTGCGACAGCAGTGAATGCTTTGTATGCATTTTAAACCCCAGCTCAAAGGGTCCTTCCATAAATTCACTGCTGGCACAGCGTCTCTGAATCATTCATTTCTATTCGAATTAAAAAGCTGATGCCTGACTCTCTATGGATTTGGTTAGAAAACTCTGTCGTGAAATTATCGGATGTCGTGGACTTCTATGTGATACGAGTATCTGACACATGAAACCGAAAGCCGATTTTTGCTCGTATAAACCTATGCAAGACGTACCAAGGCACTCGTATCCTAAAATTTGATATGGATAATTGAAAATTATTTCCAAAAGCATAAACGAAAAAAGGTCCCTCCTAAATTCATTCTATTAAAAGCTTGCCTCGATTAATTATCGCAGGTTTGAAAAACCTCCCAAAGAGACCTTCAAAGGACTTCTAAATTAAACAGAAACCTCACTCCTACGGGACAGCTATAAAGCATAAACAATCTATTAGGGAGAAAGTCACTAAATCTCAATCAACGATAAACACTTAATTAGAAAACCAATACCATCTCCCCTAATCCATCCACCAAGCTGTCTGCAAAATTTTGACAACGATAAAGGCTCTCTGAAATGAAACCCCACTCTCCGGAGACGCTATCCTTATGCAAAAAAAAAACCAAATCCAAAGAGACCTCCTGCAAACTTTCCGTAATTGCAATCATAAGCTACTTCACCTGCCCACCTGTCACGCTATTTTTACAACCCCCGTATAATGCACACAGCAGGAAACAAGCGCTCCAGTACGTAGACATAGTCAAAGAAACGTGCAATTCATTATATTTTTACTGGAAACGTATCCGTTTTCCTTGCGAGACTATTAACGAAACTGAAATGCTAGAGGGAAGGTGATGTTATTTAATTATTATCAAATGAGGAAATTCAGGGAATTCTCATAGTTGCTCGCGGGCGTCCTAGAGACGTACGAGTACGTGGGTTTCGCCGGTCTATGTGCAGATTTGTTGTGCAAGAACAACTTAGCTAGGCGGGATATCCTGCACAAACATATTGCATAGGAGCACTCACATAGCCGGCAGAAAGTGCTCTCATTTTGAAATGCAATTGTACTTCCTGGCATTAACATCCTTATTTTTCCTTCCACTCTGGCACACACGCGTATGTTTGCTCCGTAATTATGGTTCGAAAGTGACGGGATGTTAGGTGCCTCTTGGGTTGTTGCATAAATATTTTGCTTACAATAAAGTTTTATTATTTGCAATGATGAGAGTGTTGGGGTGAAACAAACAAGCCTGACCGGATGCTGGCTGTGCATAGTATTCGCCGGAGGAATCAAGTGAAGCACTTGCCCGGTTATATCTCAGTTAATCCTTTCTGCTTAGTCCTGCATGTTTCGTGCTGTCTATGCTCAGCCGCTTTCCCCGCGCAAATTCACGGAAACTGCAATTATGCGGAGCGGATGACATATAGCGAGGGAATGCTCCGGTAAATACCGGTATCCATTACATCTTGGCAACTCTACTGACGTACGTGTTCATGACATGTTTGTTTTCCTCCAGAAAGATAACACAATCACAGATTGCGTTTTCAAAATAAAATAAATGGCCTAGGGACATTTTCCGCTTTGCGCGGTTCCCTTCAGGACTCCGCACCATTTGCACCTGATGTCTTACTGCCGTCTGGTGATTTGTTTGGCTGCCTTTTAATTTTGCTTGCAAAAGGAACAAAAACAAAATCCCATTGTTATTGTAATTCACCCAGACCTGCTAATGACGCCCACACAGCCACACGAGTGTTGAAAATCCAAAAGTGACTGTTACCAACCATGGAAACCAAGGAGCTGATCCATTGTTCTCCAGTCAGAACGCTTTCATAACTAGCCTGAAAAGAATAATGAGCGAATAAATAATAATAAAAGGAAACACCTCCATTAACAAAAAAAGGAAAAATTGCAAACGCTTCAATTACAAAAGGACCCCCAAGGTAAAGAAATCGTGGGACAGAAGGCAGAGCTAGACAAGCTGAAATACGAAGCATTGGAATTTTCGGAATTTCCGCATGGGAAAAAATATTGTCGCCAAGCATCCAATGTGGGTGTTGTTGAAGAGTTTCTAGCAACCACTTCTCGTAGCTCTTCCGTTATGTTTCGCGGCGATCCTTTACACATTCCAAGGCAGTTTGGGAATTGAAAAATGTTTTTTTTTTTCGTTTTCGCACGTACTCATTCCCCCCGTCTCGGTTTTTCAGTTGTCACTAGATCCAACGATTTTTCATTCTGTAATTCGCCTCTTCATTCCATCTTTATTTCCTTCTTTATTTCAGAAAATCCCAGCATTTTATAAGCCATACGATTCGCGCTGCAAAACAACCATTCAGATGGGGATTGGAGGCAAACACTTCAAGAAGGACATTGAACTGAAAACGATTCCTGTTCGCGGGAAATGTTGACGGTATTGTAATGTTGATGATGGCAAGAATCTGTTGCTGGCGAAACATGTGGGAATATTGTGTGAGGAGTGCACTGCAGAGAACGTTGCATTTGTTCGGTGACATAAGCAGAAATGCATTGTCCTTCTCGGCTTTAATCTAACTTTCAACTGTGAAGCGGGTGATTACATATCGCTTATGGTGTATGGGAGATGTGAGTAAATAGTGAAATACACAGTTACAGTTATTTGAGCGCATTTTTAATCGTTTGCGAAAAAGATTTTTCAACAATGGAAATACGATTTCATGAAGAATTTTATTGTGGCGAATTGAACCAAAGTTTGATATCGTTGGTTATGGTTATGGCTACTTAGCCATAACAAAACTACAAATGAAATATATCTGCTGCACCCGTGCAAACTATACGGAACGTCAACTGCAAATTTGTTCTTGGCTAAGCACTTGAACTCTCGGCAAGTATTCCCAAACCAGGTTGCACCGCCGTCTGACTATTTCGTACCTCCAAGTCCAAGGATTATCTACTTCTGGACCTTTTCAAGAAAAATATAGTAAAGCAAAAGATTTATGGATTCAAGATATCATTGTAAATAAAGGAAGAACGTTTGAGACAACCTACTTTGTACTATCCTCAGTAAGACAAAAATAAAATGCTAGGATCAGGCAAAAGATAAATACTAGCTACTCCACTATGCTTAATCCTACCTGATCCCTCTTGGTGACAGGTCACGCCACAGGCGGATCAAGAAAATGCATTCGCACACATGTCGTTAAAAACAAAATGCTCGTGTTGAGTCATTATCCTCGGAAAAATTCTAGATCGTTTACCTCAGTCGACGCGACAGGGCGACGCATGGGCAACGTCAGAATGTAAATAAATTCGTCCCAGTAAAACAAATACGTGTCTGCACGCTAACTATTAGCACCCTCATTGGAAAGAAGGAAGAAGACGCAAAAGCCCTTGGGAAAAAGCATATTGATATTTGCGCTCTACAAGAAACCCGATGGTCTTCTGGTGGTAGAACATAAATGCGGAAAAATGGCTAAAAACTTCTCTTTTTTTGTAGCCCACACATTCAACACGGTGTTGTCATTGTCATCGAAGAGGGTTTCCGTGATGTCATTAAAGAAGTCGAACGACTTGATGACCGACTGATGAAGCTCACCATTGTGTTAGCTGATCGTCCTATTTACTTCTTCACCATATACGTACCACAGACAGGAGGTACCGAGAAGAATGGCTTCTAACAACTTACCGATGTAAATACCTGCAGCATGCCTGCTGATGCTATATCATTACAGGCGACCTTACTGGTCATGTGGATGAAAAGGTCCCATGAGGGAATGAGCGACATTTTACCACCATCACTGACTGCAAAGCCATTTCCTGTTGAACCATTGCACCTGAACATCAATCCCTGTAAGTAAGAAATAACATCACTTGCGTAATTACCAACCATTTTGTAGAAAAATCGTGGTTCGTAGCTTGGGAATGAACGTCCGTCAAAAGAAATGCCTGTATTATAAGTTTCAATAAATAAAATACTGGCCAATTGGCATATTTTCATGGATACCAATCTGGAAGCGAGGGATTCATTACAAAGCCCTTTATAATAAACTCGACAGATCTGTATTTCCTTGTCAAAGGCCGACACGAACACACACACACATATCAAACAATTCTATCCTGTTGATAAGAACGGTACGATCGACGAACCGCGGCGAACAGACAACGGAAATATTTCGAGTGGACTTCAACAGAAGACCTTGTTCATCCTCCACAAGCATTGCCGATATTTAGAGCGATTTCACCTGCCAGCGCGAATGAAGTAATAAAACGGACGAAATTGAGGAAAGCAACAGGACGTGACAACATCGCATCTGAGCTCAGGGAAGCGAAGAGCTGGGACCCAACACTGTAGCCAATGAGTTCTGCAATCAGGTTATTGAGAAGATCGACCACCATCTGATTAGGAAGGAAACACCACCATTCCAATATGGAAAAAGAATAGTAGCCCAGCAGAATGTTCAAACTACCGTCCGATCCGATCCCATACCGTGACGATTTTTGAATGCATTCTTGACAACTGTATTCCCGATACCGTTCATGACAACACCGTTCATTAGGTTAAATTGCTTCACCACAATCCGAAAAGTAAAGCACGGATTGTGGCAGGCATATTAAAACCGCTTCATGTCTCTGTCGGAGTTCATCAGCGAAGCAATCTCTCACCATTATTGTTAAGGAGACTATCACACGAGACATTCAACGTCCAGCGGCAGAACTGAGCAACTTAAACATTTCGGATCAATGCTATCAGCCAATGGTGAACGACATTATGAAATTGCATCACGCATTAGCACAATCTGGATGAAGTGGCAGTCTTTGTGATCGACGTAACGATGAACAACTCAAGTTGAAAATTTATCCCAGTGTCGTGTGCCCTGCCGCCTTCTATGGTTTTGAGTGTTGGCCGACTATAAAAGGCAATGAACGCGGTCTTGCGGTAATGCAGACAAAGATGTTATGTTAGGCCAGTGGTATAACTTTACATGATCACGATCGATATGGGATTGCATCGATCATGGAAAAATTGAAAGAGAGGCGTGTTCGATAACACGGTCACGTAATTCGCACTAACGAGAATTTATTGGCAAAGATAGGTCTGAAGATCGGGGTCGATGGGAAACGAACAAATAACAATGGCTTGATACGCTGGATAGTGACTACATCCAGCCGACCCCGCTTCTGAACGAGACAAAGACTAAAAAAGGAAATTCACGAGAAGACGCTTACCACCCATTTAATCAAAACCAAAGCGCTTATCAGCATAAACAGCCCGGCAAGTCTGTCCCTTTGGTTTCAAAGATAGAGGATGGTGGAGGTGTTCATGCATATCGAAGAAGCCTTTGACTATGAGCCGGTGGCCGACCGATACCAAGCACACTGAAAGAGAGCGCAACCTGTCACGAAGCCGATTGCAAAAGGCGGAATTACTTCAGATGGAATAATCGTTGTCGTGTGAAGTAGGCCTCTCCGGGTGAATTAACAGTTAGAAATTTATAAAAAAGAATATTATTAAGATTTAGCTTATCGTTCGAGGAGTGAAGAACTCTTGGCTTAGAATTTACATTTTATAAAAACATTCTAAAAGTTGTAAAACAATTAATTAAAAATGAAGAATAAATAAATTAAATAATAAAATAAAAATGTTTTAATATTGTGAGCAGAGTTATTCTATAATTGGCGACTGATTTGAAACTTTTAATAGAAGTTCACGAATACTTTTCCACTCAATTCCAAGTTTTTCAATAGAACAAAAAGGAAGGAATCGAAAAACGAAGAATGCAGCATATACAGCAGAAGAACAATAGTTACGAGTTGTTAAAGAATGAGAAGTAAAGTCGATCTAAGAAAGATCTAAGAGATCTAAGATCTAAGAGTTACCCTTTCGGTTATTCAAAACTTTCCACAAAAAGTTTTTCACTTCACTCTCCTTCAGGTTCTTCTGGTGTTGCTCCGCTTTTAACGTGAGGCCAGAGAAAAGGTCTCACGGGGCCATCAGCTAACCCCTAACCCCTAGCCCTGTTAGAGTGCCACCGTTTTGGCGGCGGAGCACAGTGGCGTGGTTTCACCAATTAGAAGCACAATTCACGCTGGCGGGCGTCACGGCGGAACCCACTAAATTCAACCACGTGTTGTTCGCCTGGATGAGGAATCCGTCGTACTCCTCGCAGAAGTGCTGAGCGAGTGCTCCTACGCCCGGCCAAAGGACCACCTTATCAGGCGCCTTTCGGTGATTGAGTCAGCCAAGCTCACCCACTTGCTGCCAGATTAAACGCTTGGTGTACGCACAACACACCCAGCTGCTTCGGGAAATGAAGTAGTAGGGTGATACCATAGTAAGTTTGCGCATCAAGCCACGAAATGTACCACCCCATGCACTTTCAACACGACTTCAAAAAACTGAGTTCGCTGGGGAGCACGGCGATGTCTACCCGAAGCGCAGCAACACGTGGCCTTACAGTTTACAACCACTCGAAGATATTCCAAAGACAGCAATTTGCACACCTTTGGAATTCTTCGAGTTCACACGGATGACGTTGATCCTATGCAATGCAGCGCAAACTTCCCGGAAATTCACCCACTCTTGGACTTCGATTTCGTCTATTTGGAACACATTCTGGTCGCACCTTCTACCGAGTCCGAGCATTTGCCACGTCTCGAGTGCATTTTTCAATGCCTCCTTGAAAATAGTCTAATTCTCAACGTTGACAAATGTAAATTTTTCCAGCAGCAAAATAAATTTCTAGGCCATTCCATGACCCCTGACAGCATTCGACCCGACCCAATCAAGCTGCAAGCGATCCGACCTTAGAAAGTTCTTGGACACGGTAAACTTCCACCGTCGTTTTCTGCCCAAAGCCATTCACCACCAAGCATTACTTCCTGTCTGGTCCTAAAGCCAAGGATTCGCGAGTAGTTGATTGGTCCCCAAAAGCCATTCAAATGTTTGAAACTACCTAGCAACAAATGGTAGACTACTCTTTCCGCATTCCCGGACCATGTTGCACCTATAACCGTATTCCTCGGTGCCTCAGACCCAGCAGTAGGCGCTGCTCTTCATCAAAGGACGAATCAAAGCTGACAACCTTTGGGTTCCTTTTCAAAACAGCTGAATTGCGCTCAACGGAATTACAGCAACTATGATTATGAATTAATAGCCGCGTATCTGAGTATTAAACACTTCCGATATTCCCTTGAAGGCAGCCCTTTCACCTTGTTCAAAGACCATAAGCCTCCGACTTTTACCTTACGGCAAAAGCCCGACAAAGCGTGCCCTCTCCAAGTTCGGCACTTAGCCTACATCAGCCAATTCATATCGGAGATTCAACGTATATCCGGTAAAGACAACTTAGTCGCTGACGCTTTGTTCCAGATCCCCAAGATCCAAATTCCAGAGCCTGCAATCGGACCTCAAATACAAATTCAACAGGTTCCCTATCTTCGGCTCACATTCCTCTATATACTGCGAGATCTCTGAAAAGGAACCTAGGCCATATATTCCCGGCTCTTTTCGTAAGGAAATGTTTCCCTCGGTGCATCATTTGTGTATCCCAACATTCGGACAAAGAATAGGCTAGCCTCCAGTAAGTATTTCTAGCCGTCTATAAACAAGGACGTGAACTCTTGGGCAAGAGAATTCATCGGATGCCAAAAGTGCAAAGCCACTAGACATTCTAGGAAAGAAGTAGGAATATTCCCGAGATCAACAAGGCGCTTCCATACTATGTACCTCGCAGGCCACAAATATACCCTCACGATCATTAGTCGCTTTGCGCGGTGGACTGTCGCAATACCTCTGAAGGACAAGGAGCGGAATCCACGCTTTGGTGTCTCCGCTGTCATTATCACAGACCAAAGAATGCAATTTGAATCTACTCTCTTCTCGGAGCTCGCAAAGCTTCCGGGATTCAAGCGTCAACGGACAACTGCATACCCTCTGCAGTTCAATAGGATGGTAGAACGTTGGCATCGGATGCTGAAAACAGCCATTATGGCGCGCGACGAACCGTCCTGGTTGTAGGTCTCGCCTTCCGTTCTGCTTGGCCACCGTACAGCCGTTCGCAAAAAGAATCTTCGATTGTTGGGCCTACTTCGAAAGACCATTCCTAAGTTAAAGCCACCTCCGCCATCTCGTCACACGCAGCCGACGGTCCACACCCCTAGGGAACTTGCCTCTACCGACGTTCTGGTGAGGACTGATGCACTGCGGAAGCCGCTATAGTCACCATACAAAGGTCGCTATACGGTCCTCGGGCGTGGAGAGCACTTGTTCAGCCTAGACGTTACTGGCAAGTCTAAGAAGATCCCATTCAACAGGCTGAAGCCTTTCTTCCAGGAGGCAGGCGCATTCGTTTTCGCGTTCGCCAAACGGCCGCAACCGAGAAGTTCGTCGAAAAACCTAGGTTTCCGCCGATAGCAGACGCACTGAGAGAGAGCGCAACCTACCACAAGACCGATTGGAAAGGACGAGACTACTTCACATGGAGCCTTGTCAGCTGAACTGACAATCGGGTTATTCACGGAAGGTAGAAGACAGAATGTTCAAATTACCGTCCGATCCAGCTACATTCCCATACCATGAAGATTTTCGAACGCATTCTTGACAACCGTATTCGCGAAATCATTTAAATAACCGTGCCTAGAACTTAACGATCTAAATATCTTGGGTCAATGCTATCAGCCAATGGAGAACTGCATTATTAAATTGCTTTGCAAATTAGCGCAACCTGGATAAAGCGGCAATCCACAACTGGTGTTCTTTGTGATCTATGTATCAATGAACCCCTCCAATCTAAAATTTGCGGCAATGTCGTCCGGGTTAGTTCTGAGTGTTGGCCGACTATAAAAGACACGGCGTCTTGCTGCAATTTAAACGAAGGTATCGCGTAACACGTTTTGTTCACATCCAAAATACGTCTCAAGGAAGGCGATCAGACCCCAGTCTGCAAGGACTCATCTGAAGTAGCTCTTGCCACGAAGCCTCACCGGAGGTTATCTAGTACCATGGGGACCAGGATGGCCCTCAGAGAGCATATGCTCCAGGAGAATTCCTGGGGGATGTGTTCTCGGCCCGGTTATTTGCGGTTAGCTCCCTAGTGGGAGTTTTATGATGGTTGTGGTTATGCCTACGTCGCGGGCAGAGCTCTTCGGAACTCAATCGTGGAGTTGCGCTGTACAACTTGGGTGCCGTACCCCTTAGTTGCGGCAGAGATGTTAGATAGACCTTGCATCCACTGGTATGAATCCTGAGCCTGTACTCAATATAAACCAGTACCACTGTGCCATTAATGGCGGGGCTCTGATTGTGGTCCCAAAATCGAAAAGCTACATCGGCTTCCATGCTATCAGATTTAATTTTCATTCAGTTTGTTGCAAAGCTAACCGCTATTTTTAAATTTAAATCTGGGGTCATAAACAAAAAGAAGAACTTGTTATAACCAATCATGGAAATCAGTTTCTTGAATCATTTGTCTATGGAGTGCAACCTACAAGTATTCATTGAAAATTCGGTTGGGGTAAATAGAATAAAAACTGCGAATTTCGTTTCATTTATGGTAGATTGAATATATATTCGAATTAACAAACCGTAATTTCAAGGAAAGCTATTTCATCTACCCTAAAAGCAACATTACCAACAGGATGACAGTCATTTTAGACTATCCATGCTCTCTATGGTAGAAAAAGAAGACGGGGCAGACCCTGCCTGAGATGGAGCGATAGCGTAGGTCAGGACGCCGAACAGCTTTTAGGGATATCGAATTGGTGGACCTCGACGCAAACCCGGGATGTCTGGAGTTGCACAGTTGATGATGATGAATACTCTCTTATCTTGTCCCATTTGCCTGCATTCTACAATTCAATACTGAATTATTATCCTGTCCAAGTGGAAACATCCGATCTTCAGACGTGATCCTTTTGTTATCGAACTCAAAAAGGAAATCATCGTGACCCTATCGTCAGGCTTTTTGAGTTTCAGTATAAAGCACGTATTCAAGCCGTGCTTTCACAACCACTCTGATGAAAGATTCAATAGCATTAAGTTCTTGCTCTCAAACTTCAAAACAAGTTAGCAATAGCAATCGACACTTCACTATATTTCACAATGTTCAATTAAAATGCAGCTGGAAGCCATTATGGTACCATCACACCAGAGAACTAAACACTTTCCAGAGACTTAGTCCATTGAATTCGCCTCCTCCACTTACTCCATTAGCCATCCAACAAACTACTGTAAAATTAGAACTTTTACAATTAAATAAGCTAATGCTTTCTTCGCTGCGAACTTTCTATCTGACCCAAGGAACTCTGCTCCATTCTCGCTTAATTTGACTAAAATACAAGTAAAATACCAGAAAACTTATTAAAAACATATTTTTCTCTTTGCACTTTCAATTAAAAACTTCACTCCTCTCGTTAGTAATATTTAGAATACGAAGAGGCGAAAAGAACAAAAAGAAAGCTCAAAGTTGAAACGGAAGAAAGTCACTCTGGATAGGGCAGCAAGGACGTAGCAGAACTGGTTGCAAAGACAGACTGCACCGCGATATATCCAATAGAAAAGTTTTGTAAGAAATGGTTGCATAAGAAAATCAACGATAATGCACTTTGCACGGTTCCGCTGGTCCAGCGCAACTTTTTCTTCGCATCCTCATATTTCTCTGTTTGAGGAGAAAACGTAATTCTAAGCATTGCCTGGAGGAAAATGCATGAAACTTTTCCTGTTTGTAACTTATCAATTTGCTCAAAGTTAAACTAACTTTTCTGGAAGACACAATGTCTCGCGGTCTGCGGGCGAAGAAAACTAGAAACCTTTACTGTGTCATTAATTTTAGACTTAGCAAATCATTCACTCTGGATACAATTTGAAAAGTAGTTTCTGGGAAAGTAGTGCTGGCAATTTCATTTTCAGCTTAGGATAGTTTCAGTGCATTGTGCTAACTTAAGTACTTGTGATTATCAAGGAAAAGGAAACATTATTAAGCACTTTCCAAGTAAGTGTTGCAGCTGCATACCCCTCGATTCACTTTTATTCACCCAGTGGATTGAAGGGTTCAACTATAGCTCAAGGACAACAAGATTATTTCATGGTCACTTCTGTAACTTACGTCAAGCTCTACCTGAGTTAGAATAACGAAGAAACTTTTCCTTCCATCGTCTAAAAAAAAAGGCTGGCTCGACAATTTACTCTAGTTTAGTCTCCGATTCTTCAAATCTGCTAGTTTCAAACAATGCCAAATCTTGGTGAGCGAAAGTAACAGCCCAGGGAACTCCTCCCTGCACTAGAAAAATAACCAATAGGACCCTAAGACAGGGTCGAACAGCATACACCGAGGGCTGTGTGGCCAAAGGAGAGCTTGGTATTTTGAATGGAGACTCTGAATACCTGGAGCCCCTTCAGGCTCAAGTTAGACCCTTTACCTAGTGGCTGGGATAGCCAGGGTGACTACTCGACTAAAAGATCCTCACAAGATCAGTCACACGCATTTAGTTCCCGAAGATCCCCATGCTCGTTCAATTTTTGCATTTTTAGAGCCCCAGGATTCCCATAGAAAACTGGGCGATTATCAAGGAGGAGGAACCTTAGGCGAGCAGCCAAACCTTTCTGATCCATATGAATGGATAGTGCCTCCAGACACTGAAAAATGTAGATTATACAAACCGGTCCAGAATAGAAAGATGAAAATATTCCGCACCGAGAAACCGAACGATGACCGAACGACGGAAAACCCCCTACGCAAGCAGATCATGCTGACAGACCTAGAGCATGTATCCTTGCCCGGAAAAACCTGCACACTTCTCTGCGGTCTGTAACTTCCAGCCATGTAACTGTGGTCAAACTAGGGCTGGAGAAAGCGGAGAACGGGTATATTTCCTCGGCTTGTATGGCTCACGACCGACCGGCTCCGTCATAAGAACTGCAATATTTCATCGCAGCAAAGAAGGCCAACATTTTGATCGGCTGCTTGCCTGTACAAGGCGCTTAGTCTAGCTCAGAAACCATCGAAAAAGGTGACTCATTCTTTGATTTTACAATTAACACAATTCTTTCGATGTAGCAGGGAAAGGACATCAACCTTCCATTCGTCCAGCTTCGAGCACTCTGACGGTTGAAAGGAGTTTCTTAACATCACCCTACTAACCGCCATTGGCATTCTTAGGGTAGAGAACTAAAGAGTGTCTAACCAAAGACTCTTCCCAGTTGGATACTTTCCAAACAATATCTTACTTTCACTTTCGGAAACCACAGGGTGATCGACTAGATGAAGTTTAGTCAAGCTATCGAGATCAAACTCTCCGGTCAAGCTATCGAGATCAAACTCTTCGACGAAGAAATGCTAGGGCGCCGACGACGTGGCAGGCCAGGCTTCAATCCTGTCGAGAAATCGGCATGCGTTCTTGACGCATGGACGGTATTAGGGCGTAAGCGAATGAATACGAGCCAAACAAATCCGTGTCTGCACACTAAATATAGGCATCTTCACTAGAAAGACGGATGAACTCGAAAAAGAAAGATGCATTGATATTTGGGTACTCCCAGAAATTCGATGGTGTGATGCCAAAAGCTGCGACGCTCCTCTATCTGTTGACGACATTACCATTTCTACTTAATCCGATCTGGCGATCTTAATGGTCATGAGGGGAAAAAGATAGGTGTCATGGGGGAACATGGTTTGGAGCACCCGTATCGTATAGTCCATCTACTCACAACCTAATAATTGTCAAACGATTGTTTCATCTTCCTATCTTTCATAGTGGAAGCATTAAAACGCAAGTCAACTTTATCCTCAAAAGACGCCGACATTTTATCACCGTCACTGACTACCGTTCCCTATGATCTTGTGAGGGACTTTAACGATAAATTTCTCAACCATAATAAAGAGCAGCTTATAATGCGACAAAAGCACATATAATAATACAGTGCAAAAATCCAATTGTATCAGGGCCTTGAAGTGTGTTAGAGCACTTCATTCAAAGCCGTAGCGGTACACTATAGGATTACAGTACCCTATAGGAGGCAATGTGGTCAGCATTGCGCACGCGGAGATGATTACCCTGATTTGACTCAGGTCCTCATTCACAGCTAAGTCGACTGGTATCCGATGCCAAATCACAATACAAATTCCACTGCCACCAGTGAGATTTGAACTGCGACCTTCCGTACGACATCCTCGTGCTCTAACCACTCAGCTATCCGGAAAAGCACATAACCACCACGAATTCTAGTCGTATATTCGTAACATTCGGAGCCCACCTCTGCATATCAACGTGCTTTCTGCTATTACAAAACAAAATGGTTAAAATAACACTTGATACCATTATTGCTTGAGAACTGTCTTTGCGTGTTTCAAATGTCCTCTGCTATGGAAGAAAATGTATGATGACTTCTTACGGCCCCAAGACCAAAGCAAGCCATTGCTTTCGCATTCGCTGATAATGTCGAGGTGATTATAGTATCCCGTCACCCTACAAAGTCAAAGTTAATGCGATTAAGAGTATCTTATTGATGCTCGAAAAGGGGTTTCAGCAAGGAACATGCTGCTTAACGCCCTCAGCTCCGCTGCCGCATGATTTTCAAAGACGTGTAAATAGACGTGTCGCGCAACCATATTCCGGGCTGAACTTTCTTCCAGGAAGAAAGACTTTTTAGGGAGACTCTATTGAGTATGGGCCTCATTCCAGGACCTCAAAGGGACCCTCATAAGGTAGCTGCAGAACGTATGTGTACAAGTCGAGATTGCTGGGGACGTCGGCCACGTTTTTCAGCTTGCGCACTGCGTCCTTGAGTAGACGCAGTAATCAGAAAGTGTTAAGGGCTGACCAACTATCGAGTATAGGAGATCCCCAGCTTCGCAGGGCTTGAAGTAAATTCTTATCGATTGGTTGTGCAGAGGCCAAACGCAACGATTGACAGGACTTCAGACCAAGAAGGGTCGGCTTGGGCGCTTATGGCAACTTTAGCATCCTAAGCAATCTTTCAAGCACCCCATGGAATTGGCAGTGGAATACCGGTGAATGCCAAGGAGTTTGGCCAGAAAAGGGAGCACTCGAACTCGCACTCCTTGGTCGGTAATATAACTTCCGGTACACCGATGCATAGAATCGGCACATACTTACGCAGAAATGCCTCCGACCGCAGTGTTAACCTATCTATGATTGTGAAACAATATTAGAAACCTTGCGAGAGAGATTATGTAGAAGCGCTTCGAAGAACGAGGGAATACGCCTACCTCTTCGATCACATGTTTTGCAGTTTTGAACTTCTGGCAGGCGATGGATTGTCTCGCATAAAAATTGTTCATGGACGGCCAGAAATACTTTGCTTAACCGATTCGTGGTCCAGATGCCTAGGTGCACTATTTCGTGAACGGCATGAAATCCTTCTTTATGGAAATCGGTCAGAATATAAGACCTTGACCACTTGTCTAAAGTCTCGGAGTATATACTGGACGTTAAACCGAAGATACGAAACTCCCTAGATGGATATTTGCAGTTGGTCATGATGCTCTGAACAAGTAAAGCTCATGTGGGGCATCTGTTCCCGCTGTTCCGCTTCTGTTTCTTATGGTTCGTAAACACTCTAAACGGCCTGTCTTCAAGGGACCACCGGAGGTATTTAATTGCTAGGCGCGCTGGTATCTGCCATAGTTTCCTTAAGCGGGATTCAGTTGCCTGGAAAAAAAGCTTAACGGCTGCAAACGGTTAAGTATGCATTTTGCTAAGGAAATGCCGAACATGTTGCTTGATGGTCTCAAACGCCTTGACAGTCTCCGGGGACCGCGCAATACCAGATACTGTAATTCATGTCAATATTTTAATATTACTAATTTAACTTACGTAACTTTAATTTATTCTAACTTTATGTTCGAAATACTTTCATTCAGGAAATATTTCCGTTGGTGGAGTATAATGCATCAACTACACCTACGAGCTATGGTTGGCGAGTATCTGATGTGCGCTTCAGGTCTCCGCACATGATTCCCGAAGACCCCTGCAATCCGTCTCAACTGTTCTGCGTTAAGTGCCTCTGGAGCGGACTAGCCGTCGACGATCCTGGGAGAGCGGATTCCACTGCATGCTTAGTCAGCAAACCAATTGTTGCCCCTCCCTAATATGTAGTCTATCCGTTCACAGTGGGTATGAGCGCCAGGGCTCCGTGGCGAACAAATTCTTCGTTTGTGATAGTATCAGACCAGCTTACTCCGATGATACGACACAGGTGAAGGCTTGGAACTTTTGAGCACCAGTGGGCGCCCCGTCGATTTGTTTAAGGATGACATCATAGTCCATTGAATTCTTCACATGCTCTGGACAAAGCAACATGAAGAACGTCACCGATAACAAGAGCACATAATATCAACTACAGGATGCAACCATAACGGGCTCCGCTTTCGGCCTCAAAATCCTCCAAGATTTTATCTCGGTAAAGCACCTTACATTTTCCGATATCATATGTCGCTTTGATAATGGCTATTAGTTTCTCTGGAATGCCCCTCCTGCGTAGAGTACTCCAGATACACTCTTCATGGTGGTATCTATCCAGAGCAAACTGCAAAAGGCAGAGGAGATCAGAAAAGCGCGGTTACGTACGCCGCGCAGAGACGAAAGGGGACGAAGCTAAAATGAGCTGACTCCGCCCTGTGATGTAATACAGTACGGTGGTTCCACGGGGCTTGGAGGGAGTCGGGGGTGGTTTTAGCGGGTAAGAATCCCACACGCTGGCGTGTCCAGACCAGTGTCTTTTGAAGATGTCCACCTCCTCAAAAAAAAAAGAGATACACTCTCTGTCCGCACGATCGAAAGCTTTCTTTTCTCAAAATCGGTGAAGAGGACTTCAAACGTAAATGTAAACTCCGCGCACTGATCCCAAATGATTCGCACGGTGTTGATGTGGGCAATGCAGGAGATTCCAGAGCCCAAAATTGGTGCCATTCTTTGGAATCTTCACAACTATCCCTTTTTTCCACGCAACCGTAAATGGAATATCTGCAGTAAATAGAGGTGCAGCGATTAATAGCTCTGCGGGGAGACAGATTCCCTGACAAGCGCAATAGCAGTAGCATTAAACTTACTGGGATTTCGATCGAAGTTCGAGCGCATCACGCCCGCCATCACTCGCAGTGGTGCCGTCCAATAAGCAACATAGCTGTCCATCTGTCGAGTGACAGCTGGATCACATAGCGATTTTGAACTTGGTAGATCGCAGCTCTCCAACCATACGAGAAGTGGCAGACGTAACATGCAAGCGAAAGCATGCCACCATGAGATGGTGATCCCCCTCAATAAGCGCTTCTCTTATTATGCAGATCCAGTAGACAACTCTTAAATCTACTGCAAATCGTAAAGTGGTCAATATGATTGCTCGTGCCGTGTCGGTCGAAATCCAACTGACCTTCTGAAGAGTTCTGTGTTTGAACAACGTGCCACTAATAAGGAGACGGTGGAAGGAAGGAATCCATAAACCTCCCATCATTGTCGTTACGGGCACCAAAACCATGTTTCCCCATTAGATGTCCGATGAAGCTACTATTATAGACTACCTTGGCGTTCAGTTTACCTTTCACAATCACAATCTTACATTTAGGAGGCCTCTCCTAAATTGCATGTAATTGCTCCCTTCTTCAGTATATCGGAAATTTCTGGTATATAGCTCTGTACAATAGTGATGCTCCTTATTTTGAAGTCAGTATCCTGTCAGAAACGAGCTCCCAGGTCAAGAAAGCGTACCTTGCGGTAGCAGTCAGTAACAATTCGACACCGAATTCGCGTCCCCTATCACTTGGTTTTCCGGAGTCCCAACGTCTTACTCCGATTAGGCCCAGAACGCAGTTTATATCGTTGAATTTCCCGCTCGAGTTGGAGAAAGCGAGCATTCTGAGTTCCCCGCTACCGTCACCGAGGGCCATGCGCACATTTCAAAAACCAATCATTGTCTATTTTCGATAGTCAAAGGTAAGTGTGAGGTCAGTCCCTAAGCGACGCATTGTTAACGTTTCGGTAGCTGGGAAATTTCAAAAGGTGCAGGTGCAAGCCCACAAATTTCTATCCCTTTTAGTCACCTCTTACAACAAATAGGGAAGACTTGGAGTATATTCTTAAGCCGTAACTCACAGGAAACAGAGAAGTTTGAAAGGTAAAATGAAAACATCAAAATATGTACACTGGACGCCGTGGTTTACGGTATTTGCAACGGTGAAAGGGAAGTACCAGCGGCTAAAAGAAACAGAAGTTGATCGGAGGTGTTAAAAGGAAAATAAAAACAGTTAACGGCTTCACACAGTCACCTGAAGCAACATCATTGGTCCTATGGAAACAGTGTGGACAAAAAATGGAACATTTTAGCTAGGAGGAGTCCGGCATGCGGGTTCTCATTTCATATGCGTATCCGTAACAGTTGTCTATTAAATAAACGCAAACAATCACCCAATTTTGAAAAACTCCCCCAAAGTTCAGCTTAGCAATAGGAGACTGGTTTCCACTCTGCATCTTTACCATCCGCCTGATCATTGAAGAGCAATGTTCACATTCCCGCTTCACCTGCTTTTCATAGATTTTCAAGTGAATTGACCATGTCATCTCTTCTCAATACTTCGATTATGCTAGTAGCTTATTTTCTAGAGGAGAGAATTAGGAAGAAATCGAAATAAATCAGAATGAAGAAAAAATCAAACGAGACGAAACTCTTTAGTCCGACCGGCTACTGCATTATGTCTTTATGCTGATGTATATAAGCGTTAAAAGCGACCACTGCTGTTACTTGAAAACTCCAAGCTTTCACCAGCTCGTATCTACGCTCCATTATCGGGTTTTAAACAGTATTAAAAAGAAAGATATGTGTACGGATCTAAAGGCCTGATACCCGTGGATGTGTTAAGCAAAAACCGGAGGTGTAAGCTGCAAAAAATGCACTTCAACAATAACGTGTAAGGAAAGTAAAAGTTGTTCGTACCTCCTTGGGTCCTAGCTCTCAAGCATATAAAACCAGACATGATGAGTAGTTCGGCAAAGGAAAGGAGGAAAATTCGCCAAGAAGGATAAAAAATTCGAAAAGATTTAATCCAATGGGAAATGATACCGATACTGACATAAAGAACACAGGTTGTCATAGTGAACCCAATAACAATTTAATTTAAGGTACTCCTTTTTTGTTCGTAATAAAATGAAAATAGTGCACACCATTTTATGTGACTTTGCATTAACTATCCCCCACACTCTCCCCGTGTAACCGGCAAACATATAGTTCACCGTCCGAATAAACATTGTGCATAGCTTGTCCTGCTGATTTCTCCATTAAATCGAATTTCAAACAGCTATAAAGTCCGCTCCAGATAAGTTTAATAGGTGCAAGTATTCTGAACCCTTTCGAAGCAAGCATAAACAATTCTGGGATGCATAAAGCTTATATTTTGTTCTTCAACTTTCCATACTGCATCCGAGATTAGAGCACTTTGTTCGAATATCCTCATTCCACTTTCAAAATTATTTCAATTTCAAAACTAGCAGCTCCATAATATGCATCCCATACGTACCCGAGATAGCTTTCGTAAAATTCATGTGCCCTTACTTAAGAGTTGTAACACATAATTACATACATATACACAGAGTCACACGGCGTGGAACTTTTTGATGTTCATACCGCTTTTGACTTTAGAACCTTGTTCTCATCTGAAATGCCTGAAACTTCCATCTGAGTTTACCCCTCCCAATCAAATCAGGAATCATATCCAGTCTGCACTGTGTACGGAAAGGTAGTTGGAAGGAGTCATTCTGCGCCAGGAGAAAGAGTTAAAAGTTGGAGAGAATTCATTGCATAACGAGTTAACTTTTAAAAGTTCTAAAAAGATTTTATTCAAACACTTCATAATTTAAATTTTGCCATTGGAAACATGTGACTCCTTTCATTCATATTCGTGGAAGGTTTTTATGCGACCAGTTTCGAAATATTTCAGCGGGGGATTCCAGGATGATATTCGCAATTATGTTAGTACCATTATATTAGATAAACATGGGCCCCGGTCATTTTTCGAACCGAACGACTACGAAAGAGGTCAACCCTTGAAGCAAGGAATATGGAGCATCCAATGAAGAAGTTTCGTATATATCCGTAGAAGTTTTGAGCTCCAGGCACCATGCACATGATCGTAACTTTCTTCGCCTGTTAATCGTCCTGTTTATCTGCACACTCTTTCACAACCAAAAGTCAATGCCATTTTCATTCGCCTAGCAACGGGATCACAGCCATACTTTGGAACTCGTACGAGCCTGGAAAGAACGCCTAAGCTGCGTCACGTCGCAAAAGTTGGGAAACGGCATAATTCCACTAAAGTTTACATAATTAAGAAGAAGTACCCCAGGAGTACTTACGATAAAAACCGCCGGCAACAACCTCGAATTACATAACTCACGTACGTCATAACGACAAGTTAACGGCCTTCTCCGTGCCGCATAATCAATGCCTCCAAGTGCTACTATTTAAGGACTATATGTGCATATTTGAACAAACAGAAATCAAATAGGATCGGCGAACAGGAGCTCAGACAGTAGTCGCTGCTGCGGAAACTACAGTTAAACAGTAAAGCTCTCGAGATCACGAATAAATTCTCATAAAAGCAAATAGGAAAAGTTGGTTTAAACATACCATGTGTGTGTGCTGTGTCGGATTTTTTCCATTTTCCCGTTTTATGTATTATTTCACAACCTTCTGTCTGGCTGATTTAATGGAGTTTCAACTTTTCCTTCTCACGTGGCGATTTCCACTAGAACGTAAGATGTATGTATTTCCTTTCCAAAGAGATGAGTACGTACAAGTTCCTTGCTGAGAGCGGGGAAACCGGATGGCCCATGCATAAACAGGGAGTTAAATGGCAAGTGTCCATCGGAATATCCGACTGTAAAAACCAAATTTCATAATACGGAACGTAGCCATAAATGGATTGTAGGGATGGCATGCATCCTTCTGAGACGTGCTCGAAGATGCTGATGGAGGATGGAGGTAGACATACAGTGTTTAGTACACAGACAAACTCGAGAGAAATTGTATTTGGAGAAAGTTATTTTAAGCACAGAAGGATATCTTCACACATCGAAATGACAGGGCTTTCGGGGAGCATAGGCAGACAGCAATAAGAAGTTCATCAAACATAAATCAAAGCCTGATCCAAACTATTTGAATGAGAGCTCAGGATATACATCTGGGGGAATCTAAGGGCTTTAAATATAATAGAAAACACAATCACCCCCAATGCACAATGCAAAAATGGATGGTTTACCTTTGGTCAAAAAAGTCGGAGACAGCTTCTCTCCAATTGATCCGGCCAAAACAAAATAATTTCTGGTTCGGCCGACTTAGGCCTGGATTAATCGGTTTTCGTCGTGAATCTGACTCAAAGTCCTCTCATGTCTCTGGATACATATAATAGAATGAACAACACCGAGAAGCCACTTTCGGTTACGTTTCTATAATACTTGAACAGCTTCTGGCCTAGACAAAAACATTAGCACCCATTGTTTGAGAAAAATCTATGCTTGGCCCAAGACAATGGGGCCGTGAACCGAAAAAAAAAAGTAAAACAATTTCTTCCCCAAGTTAATGCGGACTCGAGACTCACTCATTCTACAAAATTACTCCTGCTCTGATCGGCTCCATCCCTGTAAGCTGGAGATCACGAATCCACTCAAAGTATTCCCTGTTTGTTGCACAAGGCGACTAAAAGTGAAAGGAATCTACCGATTCTACCCAAAGGTCAACAATGGCTCAGGTGATCTCACGGCTACGATCTGTGGATATCAAAAATGGACTATGATTGGTTTCTGGTACCGCACGCTCATCGACAACGGTACCGAGAGTCCACAGAATGCTCACTTTCTCCTACTCCAGCGATAAAAGTGTATATTCTGGGCCTAAGCAAAGATGCTAGGACTCTGCATTCTGGAACGCCAAATAGTAGAAGACACAAATCTGGTGACAGATTGTTACTAACGATTACCGCAAGGCGCGATCTTTTATCCTGGGAGCCGGTTTCTCACAGAATTCTGACTGCCAGGCTCCTGACCAGGATAAGAAGCGTCAGAATTGCTATGCACCAAAGGAAATTTCAGATATAGTGGATAAGGATGCTTTCTACGAGCACCCAAACGAACCAAGGCGAACTCTGACAATACCTCGAACGGCTGAACGAACAGCATTGACCACATCAAGAGCCCACAAATCGTTTTGAAACAGTGCCTGGAGTTTGGAACTTCACCTGCTTTTCATCGATTTCGAGAAGGCTTTCGTAAGCAGCAACAAGTATTCTGGAGAATCTAATGCCCATTCTGGGGAAACTAAAAGCTATTATCAGAGCTATATATGGCATAAAAAGTCATGTGCTGCATCAAGCCAAAATCTTAGAGGAATTTGAAGTTCAAAATGTCAGAATTCCATCTTGTCACCGACATTATTTCAACATATTGCCTTATCTAGAGAACGTGGGTGAATTCAATGAACGCCGATATATTTCCTCAAACACCACGACTACGTTGATAACATTTGTTTGCTCTGCCACTAGGTCATAGATCATGGCCAAAGGGCTCTGGATTTGTAAATGGCAGCAAGCGGAATTCGACAGAAGTTAAACACCAACAAAACCAAGGTTCTTAAGCTGATGGGTGATCGAACTCTCCCTATTTGCATTAATTACCAAAGAATTGAAAGCGTCGATCAATTTGTATATCCAGGAAGCGTGGTTTCTGCCGACGATAGCACCCAACTAGATTCCACTCGACGCATTAACAGCGCAATATCCGCTTTCCCTGCCTTGTCTTAAGTCTGCAAATGCAGTAATCTCTCTCCGCTAATGTTCTTTCTGTGTTGCTATATGGGGAAAATGACCGCCACTGTTACCCAAAAGTTCCAAGCCTTCTTCACCACTTGTCTGCGACGTACCACAGGACTGACCTGATACTATTTCAAACAAGAAACTTGGTTGGCGTACAAGCCCTTAGACAATATGATCAGAAATTGAAACTGGCAATGGCACTGAAACCGACTCTCACAAGATGGCCGACGAATGGGTCGCCTCAAAAAGGAGGAGTCCTGAAGGGTCGCATTTCAGCGAACCGTGAACGATGCCGCATAGGTGTGGTAAATGGTAGCCACATATAATGGTCGGCTTAGGACTAAGCTTCTGCTATTTTTAATAGCGTCTAATTACCGCAAAAGAACTAAAGTCGCTGCCAAAATATGCCACAGTCCATGAAAATGTCTTCACTCAAAACGCCAGAGCTTATATACGAGAAAGTGTGTGTCGAGATTTTCCGCCGGTCGAGTAAAATTCTTCTTCTCGAAAATTAAAAGTTTGCTTGAAAACGAATTAACTGTCATAGAACCAACCAACTAGCCTTATATTGGATAAATAAAACAACCGAATCCCAGAGACCAAATCAAGGATTATTTGTAAATCTTGAAACAATACAGAGTTTCTATGGGAAGTTCGCAATGATCTAGGAGTCTGCGTGATAGTAACATTTGTCACTATATCCTTTTCCCGGTTCTTTGTTAGGGGATGGGCATGGGTCTTGTAACAATCGTGTCTCTTCTTCCCTGCTCACAATATCTTTGCATATCTTCGCTTGGTTATGAAATGTCTAGCGATACTTATTCTCTACCACATGACATTGTAATTGCGACCATTCTCGACATGGGTGAAATTAAAAACCCCTTTGCAAGAGCATCCGAGATTGCATGTTCTTCTACACCACAAAGCCCAGGCACCCAGAGTAGTTCCACCACATTGAATCCGGATATAAAGTTCAACCAAATTCTACATTCCTGAACGACTTTCAAGGTCAAAGACTGCTCAACACTTTGGTTATTGTTGCGGATTCGGATGTACTTGTTATTCAAACGCTTATCAATTACCCAGGTTATTGCTCTTAGATTCACATCTACCTCAACCTGAAACGACATTATATATTGCCCCACAAAATAGCAAACTTCTTAATTTTGATTGGTCCATCTCCGTTTCAGAACCCTGTTCTGGAACCAACAATTAATGGGGATCCGAGAATCTCTTCCAATGCTCTCTGACCCCAAAGCTAATAAGACACCCCTTGGGAACAGTTTTTCATTGCATCTCTTGTCAGTTATCGATCAACATGTAGTCCAGTACATAGCAGTCTTTGTGTTAGCATAGAATAGATCCACTTCAATGAAGTATCAACGATAGCAAACTTCAGAGCATGCTAAAAAAGTGCGATTCAAAATTTCTATTTATTGGCAGCCAAGTCCTTAGTCGCTTACGGAGTATTACAATCTATTCACCCTTAATAGTCAAACCGCATTCCACGTAACAAATGTGTGTCAATCTCTGATCAGCTCTAATAGCTTTGAAGAACAAATTATTAGGTTAATTGCTTCTCTTCTCTTTGGTATATCGAAGGTTAGACCATGCCCCAACCATAAAAACGATTCAAGTGATGAAATTAAATAGCTTCTCTACTCCGATTGCATTAACTACATAATTCCGAGACCACTTGACTCTGCATACATTACTAGATTCCTTAGTTCTTGCATCGATGGAGGACGTAGACGCAGATATGACATTTCCCTTTTTGACATTAACCTAATAGTGTATAAATGTCTTACACAGAACCATAAAAATTATATTCTACAATTTCCTGATATGCTTAGATTTCAATTTATCCGGAAAAAAAGTGGAGTATCATATAGTGATTGCCTCTGGGCAGCCTCAGAAGCTTTTAGTCCTGTTCAAACGCCAAGATAAACTCTTCTACATCTGTGAATCCGGCCCTCTTAACAGTCATGAGCTGTATTCTGTTCACCAAACATGCGGATGATGTCACCTATCTTCCTTCAACGAACGGGTATCCAACATTTGATATATGTACTTTTCCCTGCTTAGCTCGGTGGCCATGATGGTGAATTTTGACCGGCGGGCAACCAGAACTTATCACTGAGAGTATCAGAAATATGGGAGGGACCAGGTTCATTGAGATCTCCCTCGCTGATTTAATCCTTTCCTAATGTACCGATTTTATCTCCTCCAGAATTGGAGGAGTGGGCTACACCACTGCGTCAACGTAGTGCCCGATGGGAGATCGGGAGGATTACTGAAGGTAACTATTCTGCAGTTATGTGGAATCTTCCAAGTGCCTCTGTATTCGATCGTGAACTAGATCCCAGATATCTCATAATGCGACATGTGAAATGCAAGTTATCAGATGCGGATGAGGCAAAGCGATTCCCAACATATCCAGAATAACCCCGCATTTAAAAAAAAGAACCCTTCTACTGGTAAAGAATTAGCCTGCATCGAAAACTGAGTGTGCCAGACAGGGTCGAATAACAATGACAGTAGCACCAAGCTGAAGCCTGAACACCATTAGGTATATTTTTGGAAGTAGCTTTTGAAGCTAAGTTTCGCCTTCGGTTTGCCGCATAGAAATATTTTTCATCTCTAAGCAGAAAGCTTGCATTCAACCGCTTACCTGGTCTTTTGGTAGGTCCACTTTAGCCTTTCGTCCCACCTTGCCTACTGATCAATTAATTCCTATCATATATAGCTCTCGAGGTAGCGTTATTCGGGGGCAAACCTAAGGGCCGCTGGAGGACAGTGGGACTTTTTGTGGAGAAATCCGGAGAACTGAAAAACAGCTGGAGTGTGCCCTCAGGGGTAATAGCTCACAGAAACGCTGCGAAGCGAGAAAAGCTCTCCTTCATTTCTCCGGCACGACAATTTGAAAATTACGACAACTAATGCAAGACGCGATCAACGCCCTATCGATGTGATAGTTACAAGTATAATAGCTTCACTGTTATGCCCTTCACGTTGCCTAATATCCGTACATGATATTCCATCATAATTAGATAGGCACATAACCCTGGCGAAACGTCTGAAGACAATATAATCCTTAATTCGGCATCTGTCGTACCAAGGACTTCTTTCTGTCAATAAGTACAGCCTGGTAACTGGGTACTTGGCCACCAGGGACCTCATTAATTCCTGTGGTGATAATTGGACAATGTTTTCTGGCAGTACCCTTTTCTTTTTCTTGTGGCCAAACCAGTAACCAGTCTGATGAAGTCAATGATTAGCAGAAGCAAAATTGTTCCAAGCTCTTAATAAGTCAAAGTCAAATCAGGGTAATAATCTCGGGCGAGCGCAATGCTGACCACATTGTCTCCTACAATATACTGTAGTGTCCCGTTACGGTCTTGAATGAAGTGCTCTAACGCACTTCAAGGCCCTGATCCAATATGGATTGTTGCGCCAACTATTATTATTATTATCTTAATAAAGGGGAGCAACCTGCTAACGATTATTTGCTCCAAGGAAAGGGAGGGGAATTAGGCATGTGATTCGAAGGGATCCATAACTTTCGAATCGTTTATACCCATCTCTAGACAAAGCTATCTGAATCAGTTGCTTTTTCTTTCCTATAGAAGTAGCTCAAAGTTTATGCAAGCTTCTCCGCAGATCTGCTCTTAAACTTACTGATCAGACCTACTTACCGAAGGCTCGAGTGACACGACTATGTTAGTCGAAGTGCAGATAACCCGTCCGATGTACAACCAGCTTTTGCATCTCATCATCATCATCAACGGCGCAACAACCGGTATTCGGTCTAGGCCTGCCTTAATAAAGAACTCAAGACATCCCGGTTTTGCGCCGAGGTCCACCAATTCGATATCCCTAAAAGCTGTCTGGCGCCCTGACCTACGTCATCGCTCCATCTTTGGCAGGGTCTGCTTCGTCTTCTTTTTCTACCATAGATATTGCCCTTATAGACTTTCCGGGTGGGATCATCCCCATCACCCGCCCACCGTAACTTATTGAGCCGGATTTTACCCACAACCGGACGATCATGGTATCGCTCATAGATTTCGTCATTGTGTAGGCTACGGAATCGTCCATCCTCATGTAGGGGGCCAAAAATTCTTCGGAGGATTCTTCTCTCGAACGCGGCCAAGAGTTCGCAATTCTTTTTGCTAAGAACCCAAATCTCCGAGGAATACATGAGGACTGGCAAGATCATTGTTTTGTACAGTGAGAGCTTTAACCCTATGCTTTTGCATCTCCTACTGGATAATGTTTATCATCTGGGGATTGATGAGTCGTAAGCCATTCCGATCCACTCTGTTGTGTGGTGACCTTCCTCCGGGGGCCTCAAGCAATACAACTATTAAGAAATATCGCTGAAATCCTTGCAGTAATGTATATTTCCGATATAATATAGCAAAATGCTTTCTGTGAGAAATTACATTCAGTGAAGGAGAGGCTTTCTGAAGGTGGCATTGTGATCATAATGGGGCAACACCTTCTTCAGGATCGCAACAACAACGGTGAAAGGTTTATGTGCTTCTACAACTTTAACCATCTCACATGGGTCTACACTAGCTAGTTGTGGAGCTATGTGTGAAGTTTTCATCACCGCTTCACCTGCTCTTCATCGATTTCGATAATGTGGACAGGGAGTGTGTCTGACACCTAAAGGAGCACTCCAGAGAAATGAATGGCTGTTATCAAAGCGACATATAATGGCGCGAAATATCACGTGCTGCATCGAGATAAAATATCGAAGAAATTCGAAGTATGAAGCGGAGTCCGGCAAGGAAGATTCAATGGACTATATCATCTGACTGGTCAGCTCATTTTGTAAATCTAGGTAACGTTGCTTCTACGGACGGCGACGCCGAAACTTGATATCGCTCGATGCATTAACAACGCTAAATCCGCCTTAAGTGTTATGACTAAAATTTGTAAATGCAACTCTCTCAATCCCAACATCAAATTAAATCTGTTCCGCGCTAGTGTTCTCTCTGTGCTATTAAATGGAAGTAGTGCATGGAAAGTTACCACCACCGTTGCTCAAAAGGTCCAATCAGAGCAGAGTATTTTGGTCTAAAAAAGAGCTTCATCGGCATAAACGCCAGATACCCGACGAACCGGAAGTCTTAATGGATAAGACACACATTAACAAAGAGCGACAACTTAGGCACGTAGGCATGATTGACGGACTAGGTCCCATATACGAGACTATGACAACCATATATGTATAAATGTAGAAATTATTGGTTACAGGCCTCACATTGGCAAAGAATGCGCTGAATAGGCTGGTTTAAAATCAAGTGGGCTTGGACTAAGTCATTAATTATGTCTACAACGTTTGGGCTATAGAAAAGTTCACTTAAAGAAAACAGGTTAGATAGAATATTAGCTATCAAGGAAGGGGAAGGGAGGGTTCGGCTCGATGACAGATCTAATTTTTTTCGGTGCTCCACTAGCTCTCGAAATGTCTTGAACCGTCAATGGACATCGCACCCATAGCAATCATCCGGAAATCGTCTTTCATCTGGCAAACAACGCAAAAAGTTAGAGGCTGTTACTTTTGAAAACGGAGAAGACATCAGACTGACGTTCAAACGCAATGGATGAGCAAACATTTTTGAAAGTTGAAGATTCGAACGTCCAATTGCTGAATATCCTCTTTAAATTATAAGAATCAGCCAGGTTATAATAGCTTCATGTTTCACAATGAGTCGCGGCCCTCTCTTTACTATTGTGAGGAGCCTCTGACGACCAAAAAGGTACCAAAATTGCACATATAAGTCCAATGTAAAAAAGGGTGACCCTCTTCGTTGCAAAAACTACAGGGACATCCCATTGCTGTGCACGTGCTACAAGGTACGGACGAACATAATCGAAAGACGACCAAGAGAGTATACAGACATTTAGTTTCTCTGGAAAGACCGTCTTACGTAGAACACTCCAGATACACTCCCTCACCTCTGTTCACGCTATCGAAAGCTTTCTCGAAATCGATGAAGAGCAGGTGCTGCGGAGATCTAAATTCCGTGCACTGTTCCAAAATGATTCCTAGGGTGTTGATGCGGTTAATGGAGGAGGTCCGGAGCAGAAACCTGCTCTCTGTCGATTAAGCTTTCAAGATTTCGTTTGATGCGTTTCAGGATTATTTTAGATATTAACTTTACCACCACCAGGAGCACGGAGCACTTTTTCGATCTTCACGACTTTTGGAATCTTAACGATCATCCCCATCTTCCACTCTCTAAGGAAGTTCTCGGATCCCAAGATTTCCGTAAGAGTGGAAGCAGCAGATCTGCAGTAACTGCAGGTGCAATGATAAATAACTCTGCGGGGAGACCGTCAAGACCAATGACTTTACCCCGTTTAAATGCATTGATTGCCGAAATGATCTCTGTTCTACTCTGAGGAGCAGTCTGTATCTAGTTATTACGATAACTAGCCATTTCATCCACAATAGGAGAAATCACACCCGATGTAATACGGTTAATGACCCTGGTGAAGTTTTATTTCCACCCCTTCAGTTGTTCATCATCTTAAATGAGAAGTCGACCGTTAACGTCCTTCTCAGGACCATCGTATGATTTCCGACCACATGTAAGTTTTTTGTGATGCGGTACTCAGTTCAGAAATCACTGCGATCTGCGGCATTTTCCGCTTCCCTGAGGAACGCAATAGCAAATTCTCTTTTGTCACAGCGCACACTACGCTGAACTTCTCGGGCTTCTGTTCATCGATCCACCTCCACGACTCCGCAGTCAGCCAGATCTAATGACGCCCTTTCGCGCCCGACGACCTGTGCAGGTCGCCGGTCGCGTCCCGAGGAAAAAACGTTTTTGATGGCGGTCTAATACTCATTGATATTCTCAGGAACGTTACTCAATTGATCTACGGCTCGATCAGGAGCGCAGGGGTTTAATTGCTCATAGAAATTATCCCCGAAGCGGGACCCTTCTCTTTCTCTTGCACGTCGTCCTTGCCCCTTCCCCTCCGGGCTGCCGTCAGAAAACCCAATTTCACCATGAGAATATCTGAATACTCCCTATTTGCAGAACATTAACTTTTCAAGAGAATGACCACCACCATTTTTCAGCGTGGTTTGAAAGAAAGGACCTCCTACTTTTCCCTCCATATCCTCCTTTGCCTTGCGGAAATGGGATTCAAGCTAAATCCTAGCGTTTAACATGAAAATACCCCCATCTTGGCACGCCATGGCTTTTTAACGAGGGCGACCGACGCAATTCTTTAATGGAATTAGGAAGGGGAAACTTCCTCTTTTGCATACACACCCCATCTTCTCCTCCTCACGGAATATTTACGGGAGATACAATACTTTATTTATTTATTTATTATTTTCAATCCAGTTTTACAAAATATAGAGCACGAAAGGACCGCTCTATGCTGACCCGTGCCTTTCTCTGTAACCAGTCTCCTTTCAAGTTTATTACAGTCGTAGCACCTCCGGTTTTCTTTGTGGTCCTCGTCTGGCTCCATTCTCTTGGTTGATGACTCCTCTGGCCATGAGCCTGCAAGCACTAAATAAAACTTTCTCCCTACAAGTTTACGTCTGAAATATGCGTTTCACTGATATTATGTAGGAAAATTAACGAGTATTCAAGGGACCAACCCTAGGAAATATTTTCAGTTATACTGTTCCCACAGAGGAAGTGAAACGACTCTTAATGAGTTGCCCCTGACCAGGGTGATACAATTCTCTTATTGGGAATATTTTTATCATCGCAGTTTTTGCTATATGTGCTGCTGCGTCGCTTCCAAATTTACGCCATTCGACTGATTGCTAGACGCAATGACTTTTGCCCTCCATTGATACTCAGTAACATAGTCAATTGTGATATCCTTCATGCTCCAGTATTAGCCTCGAAATGGATAGCTGAGTAAAAAGGCATTGATGGCACTGAGAAAGCTGATGAACTTGAAAGAAAGAAAGAAAAAGTTTCCAAACACAATTCGGAATCAACAAATCTGCAACTGTAACCTAACATGTAACCTAATTATGGGAGACATTACTGTGAGAGGGGCCTAGAAAATTATTACAACAAGGATGGATGCCAGATTAAAACAGCCGAAAACCTGAAACTGAAGATCTAATAGTTATTGTTTTCTATAAAAACATCTTACGCGATGACAATCTATACTGAGGACCCAAAGAAGTGAACTCCAACATCTTATCAAACCGCCTCAGTTTGCACGCTGTAAACAGACTACCTCGAGGATACAAACCCTGAAAGAACTATCGATCAGACGTATCTAGATGATTATACACTGGCAACCAAGATTGACCTTTCCTCAGGAATGAACTGCAATAGAACAACAAGTAAGCCAAGGGTTAGCATGTAAGCATCCGCCAGCACCCCTCCATTCATCCCCGGGTACGAACGCGGTGACTAATACTGAGTATGACTCCGGCAAAATGAGCAACTTACTTGGAACCCAACCTCGTAAAATTAATTAGTCATCTCTACCACAGTCTGGTATTTATTATATTTTCAAATTGTCCACCATTTTCTGCTCAACACGTGATGGGCGAAATTTCAACATTCGATTTATATTTTAATTTCAATCTCATAGGCCCAAAATCTGATTAACTAAATTACATAGATTAATCGTTTTGAAATAACTGCATATTTGAAGTGGAATATTAAGAGAACAATTGATTTAATAATGCGGCACGTGGCAATAACCACTTCGGAACAATCTACTTCGGCGACAACTTGCTACATAAATGACCGAGCAATAGGTTAGGACTCCGCTCGATTACACTCTCTTGCGGCAGAGAACCTTTTCGATAGCCTCCTGCTAATTTTCCGGAAATTTTAATTTTCTAGCTTCTTATGCTTCGGTATTGTCAATAATTGGAGATTATAGATTTTTTTCGAGATTCTGTGCCGCCGTAGAAACATCCGAATGTTCCCTTCCAATTGTCAATTAAAATTTTCCTCAAAGCTACCTAATAAGTGGATGCAACATCACTTCAGCTTTTCAATAATTTTTTATTTAATTTCGAAGCAGGAGTTCAAAACAATTCCAATAATATAATCGGTTAGATAAAGTAAAACCAAACCCTTAACATCCTCAAATTCCATTCCCTTCTTCAAATAGTTCTGCATTGAAATATATCCTTCGTACTGTGAAACTTAGCCAAATCCTAATGAAGAAATTTGTGTTCGGGTCGTGGACGTGTACATATTAAACCGATTTAAATTTATAACGGTCGGTATTTTTAAGGGAGGGCGTTTAGAGAAAGGGTTCTCACATTACAATGATATACCGGCTGCGCGGTAGGACGTGAATTGTAAAATAGTTCCTTCTAGAAGGAAGAAATTCCCAGGGAGCAGTTCCTTTTCATTCATGCTTTGCTAAGATTATGCCACCATGAACTAAGTTTTTGTCTTAGCAGTGACACGTGGATATTTATGGATTTTATTCTTAGACCTGTTGAACTTTGATGCTTTTGGATGGAATGGAAATTGAAGTGTATTGAGGACTGGTGTATTTTTATTTGTTCTTTTGTATTGCAAATCTGTTACCATTGTTTTAGAAGGGTGAATTTTATGTAATTTGAATGAGGTCCCATGCCTTCAAGCCAGAAATAGAAAAGGATGGGTGTGATACGTAACCTACATCTGAATCCTCATAAATTAACGCGTAAGTCCTTATCAAACATTTTTCCACCGCATTCATAGGCTACATTACAAACCACAGCAGAAAATCGGGGGTTGCAACATGGTGCGATGGAAGCACTTAATCTAGTCTCCCATTCGGTGAATTCGAGATAAGTGGCGTCATAAAATGCTGTGTAATAGACTCCTCGCCTTATTTTCAGTAATGCCGGAAATCACTTCTATTGTTTTTGGAAAAAACTATTTGTTTGAATTGTTTAGGATAGTGAGGGATCCTAAGTCCACATCCACTTGATGTTGGACCGGACCGTTAGTCCCTATTTTTAAATGCTTGGGTGCCATGCCCCAAACAAGGGATCGTGGACCAAAAAATATGAGAGTAAATTGCTCTCCATTTGGTCCGGTACAACATCAAGTGGATGTGAACTTAGGATCCCTCACTATCCTAAACAATAATTTGGCTTTAGCCTAGCTTAGGCTCAAACTATTGGCGGTTTCACTTGGCGTGTTTTTGCAAATATATAAAGGAGCGTTTCCCATCTGTTGCCACTTAAGGTCACGCTGCTCCCAGACAGAGGTGAGGCAGCATCTAATGAGTTGCATCTGCCCTGGACGAAACCATTAGTCCCTATTTTTATATGTTTGAAATTATCAGTATTTGAAATTTCAACCAAATTCAAACACTGAAAAGCCCGCGGCATGTTGAGTGACGTCATAACTCGAGCCAAGAAACTTCAGTAGCCCGGCAACTGGCAGCTACTCATAAAAATATAAAACTGTCAAAATTAGTTTACCGCGTCAAATGCCAAGGAGGACGATGAAATATTGTTTCGTGCCTTTCTGCACAAATAATTCAACAAAAACCCCACAGAAAGCTTTTTGGCTGTCCCGAAAACAGATTTTCCGAAGAATTGGATCGCTTTCGTCCCATGGAATCCAGCTTCTTTGGAGTCAGGGTTAAATTCTGAGGATCCTTTCAATGTGAGTTAACATTTTTTAAACTTTAAATCCAATCTTAATTGGTATTATACGATTGCGTTAAAATTTTCTGTCACTTTTATTCAAATTCAAATCAAGTCAAAAGAGAAGAGATATCGCAGAATATTCAACCGGCCCAAAGTTCGAATCCCGCTCAGTGCAAATCAATTTTTATTGCGGCCTGAGAATCTTTCAGAAACTTACGTTCTATTGCCGCCCAGGTAGAGATGTCAGAATTTGATATATAGCTTGTTACCATTACAGCCGAAACGTAAAGTGAAGCGAAGGATTCTCCACTCACGCAACAATAAGTAACAAGTAACAAACAGTAAACCGGATGGTTTCACGTAGATAAGATTCAAATTACTCGCTGTATGTTTTTTAGTC
This sequence comes from Hermetia illucens, assembly GCF_905115235.1. NCBI lineage: Eukaryota > Metazoa > Arthropoda > Insecta > Diptera > Stratiomyidae > Hermetia > Hermetia illucens. The sequence goes on from NC_051849.1 coordinate 158,700,212, forward strand.
AATTTCTAAAAGTTGGTAATATACTATTTGCACGTTTATTTGGGCAGATATCGGAATGGGACATCTTTCGAGGCTTAGACTTCATATAAATATTTTACACAAAACCTTAAAAAGGGCTGGGGAGAAGAAGATGGCTCATAAATGCGACTTTATTATTTCACACGAATATCAATTATTCTCGTTAATTATGACTTCAGCATAAATAATAATTTGCATGGCTTTAGAAGTACTAAATTCGGGCGAAATTGCTAAGTTTGACCTACTATAACTTTGGCGTTAATGGGCCGATTTCCATAAAATTTTGCATGTGTATGCAAGATATTGTCCTCTATGCTGCAAAATTTGGTACTCCTAGGATGAACTTAAGGGGTTTTTTTTCAGTCAATTTCTAAAAGTTGGTAATATACTATTAGTAAATTTATTTGAGCAGATATCGAAATGGCACATATTCTGGGGCCTAGATTTCATCGCACCACCCAGATTTTTTTCGGATTTTTGGGTTGGGTAGTTTCGGAAAATGAGTCTGTCTCACTTTAAGTGTGTACATTTTGACTCCTTACTCGTACACTTTACAATTCTCGTCAAAACTATATCCAGTGAAAATTTTTTTTGAAACCCCCTTTGCATGTATGGGGAGCCCCCTTGAAACTCCCCCTAAATTTATGTCACTCACTGTATGCGTGGAATTTCATAGTTCCCATTTGTTCCCCAAATTTCGTTTGGATCGATGTAGCCGTTTTGGAGAAAAGTGCGTGTGACAGACAGACAGTGAATCGATTTTATTAAGGTTTTGTTTTACACAAAATCTTTAAAAGGACGAAGACCGTGAATAAAAAGGAGAGAAGTAACTAAAGATGTAATATGATCCGTTGCCTATCCTGGGGTAGTGTGATAGAAAGTACATTGGAGGAGAAATGATGACCTAGCTGTGGTTGTTGCAGCAAAACACCCAGAAGATGTGGAGGTTTACGCAACAGAAACAGTCAGAGCGGTAAAGTCCTGGCTAGAAAAGGCCGGGCTGACCTTGGCGGACGCGAAAACGGAAGCGGTCTTAATAACGAAACGCAGGAAAAATAACACTGTAAAAGTGGAGGCCGGTGGACATACGGTCGTATCAAAGCCGGCTATCAAATACCTGGGGGTAATAATTGACACCAAATTGAGTTTTAGGGAACACCTAGATTATGCATGTTAAAAGGCAGCCAGTGCCACAACGGTACTTGCAAAAATGTTGCCAAATATTGGTGGGCCGAAACATTGCCGGAGGTTGGTGCTAGCCGGAGTGGTGCGCTCCATCCTGCTCTACTCGCCGTCAGTGTGGGCAGAGGCGCTTGCAAACTCTCAGAGACGGAAGCAGGTGAGCTCGGTTTACCGGCGGATGGCTTTGAGGGTTTGCAGTGCTTTTAGAACCACATCAGATGAGGCAGTATTGGTGATGGCAGGCATGATCCCGGTTGACATTCTGGCCAAAGAAATGAGTGTCCTGTACAATGCAAGACATATAGAGGGGCATGCACAGCGTAGAAATGCGGCAAGGTCAGAGTCGCTTGATCTCTGGCAACGCAGATGGGACGAGTCTGCGAAAGGTCGGTGGACGCACAGGCTCATTCCCAACATTAGGGTATGGCTTGAGCGAAAACATGGGGAGACCAACTACCACATTACCCACTTCCTCACGGGGCACGGTGGTTGCTATAGGCAGTATCTGCATCGCTTTGCGTTGGATGATTCTCCGAACTGTCCCAGATGCGATGGCATACCGGATCCAGAGCATGTGATGTTTCACTGCCCACGATTTGCGGTGGAGAGAAGGAGCTTAAACCAGGTGCTGGGCAGGAGCGGGACCCCGGAGAGCTTGATTACTGAGATGCTGGAGTCCGAGGGAAAGTGGCTTGCGGTTGCCTCCGCAACCATCCAAATGCAGGAGGAGTTGCTGAAGGAACAAAGAAGGAGGAAAGCTGCAAATAGGAGACGGATGAGTGCCTAAGAGCAAACCTACCCCGCGAAGTAATACCTCACTGGTGGTCCCGCGGGGCTGGGGCTGGAGAGACCGGGGGTGGTTTTTAGTGGGTTTGAATCCCGCACGCGCCCGCTGTAGTTCCGCCGTTTGGGCGCCGGAGCTGCGGCGGACGTGTCTTTCTAAGATTTTCCACACACGCACAAAAAAAAACAAAAAAAAACATTGGAGGAGAGAAGAAGAGAAGCCTGCAGGAACGATTCCAGTTATTTCGAGTTTCGTTTTATCCTCCCTCATGAAGTGTATTGGTTGATAGATCTATGCCCTGTCGTCGATTAGATCTTTCTCTCAAGATAGAGCAACCCTACTATTGAAGAATGAGTTAATTTAATGAACTGATTCACAAAAAAAATAAACCACAAATCGATTAGTAAAGACTCTTAATGTATTTTCTCCAATGAGGCTGCTAGAAACTTCGAACATTACTTCAATAGAGCAGCACAACAGCGACTGCCGAGCGCAAAAAGTATTGGAATAAGAGCCCAAGGTCAAGCAAGTAAAGTAAAATAAAGGATATCCACTGCTATCTTAAATCGTTATTAGAAAGATCCAATAGTTCAGAAGACCAGTGATTATCCCACAAGACAGTTAAAACAGCTGGGGAATATGTGGACAGCATTTCGCTCGAGAAACGAAGGGCTTCAAGAGATAGCGCATCCTTTCTAGGGCACCCATATTTCGTGAAACAATATTTATCGTGATTAACACATATATACGTAAAAGTACAAAGATATGACAGTCCAATGAATACAGGACCTAGAAGCTACGACATTGCAATTGGTACACCAACTATGGATATTTTAGTGAAGTAGCAATAATCGACAGAACGGGCTATTGAACATATCGTCAACGACATCGACGGTGTTGGGGAAGTGTACGGGGAAAGGCTGCTTTAACATACTTCTCGAGCTGATATTTACTACCAACTATTACCTGCAAGGCATATACGACTGTCAACAAACCGCCCACTACTACAAAGCGTGGTCTTTGGTTAGGTGAGAAAAGTTTCCCCAAAAAAATGCTACATGCGGCATCCTAAACACAGGGAACCCTGCAATGATAGCACAAAAAATGCAGTGCGAGAATCGTTTTGCTCAACCCATGAGAACAGTGAATAATATACGTTTTATTGTAAAACTTTCTTTCAAAGAAGATCCTGAGAAACGTATCTGAGATCATTGCGAACGGAGACGTGAAACCCAGAATTATGCAGAGAGTAAAGCAAGTTTATGGACCGATAGAGACCATTAGGGCTGAAATCGACGCAAGAAGATGCAGAGTCTTCATAACTCTCTCTCTCGCTTCATAGCTCAATCGATGTCAATTAACGAGCGCAACCACTAAACTCAGAGCGGTTTTTGATTCCATCGAGAAAATCTCCTGTAAATATATGTGCATGGTTTGATCGATTTATTGTTCATACATCATTCTCGCAAGATTCTGCCTATTTTGATTTATTCCCGACATGGTTGTAGACTTGACAAATGGTATACGAACAACAAAAATCTCTTAAAAAATATCCCTGTTGATGCACAATGTTGTTTGCTGCCTAAGAGGAGGCGCGGCCCTGAGGTTCCCTTCCATCCTTGACATCCTCAGGCCATTATTTGGAGGATGTCCTACTAAGGTTTTGCGGAGGTTAAGGAGGAAGAGAGAGGGAAAAATAGAGGGACGCGATAATCAGCATATTACCGCAAGTGGTAAATGTTCAGAATTTAGGAAGGCTTTAACTGCAATGAAAAAACGTTAATTCAAATAAACCTCAATCATTTCAGAGTCACACAGAGTCTACTTGCACAGACCACTTACGAATCCCTCACGAAGGTTGCCTTCATTAGTGAAGCTTACAGAAACCTCGACAGTGAGTCGACTGGTGGAGTGAAAATGTGGGCGTGCGATCGCCAAGGCATACAATATGCCATGAGTCAGGCGGTTAATGGCTTTTTGTGCGCAAAACTAACTATCTCGTTAGGATGGTGCTCCGAGCTCGAATAACAATACCACCAATGTTAGAATCCCCTCTGACAATCAGGTAAGAGTGAACACTGAAGTCATCCACAACACAACCCTCCGCGACACCTATAAGAGGGAAATGGATGCCGCAATAACCGTAGTCAATAGAGGACCTGGAGATGAAGCATCAACAAATGATCTTCACAATCACCTAAAGAACGTTATCATGGATATGGTCACAAACATACTTGGTCCCAGCCGCAAAAGGAGTCGAAACGGCTGGTTTGACGATGAATGTAAGCTAGCAACGGAACGGAATCTACCGAGCAATGTTGCTTTCTCAAAGAACGAACTCCGTCGAGCGGAGAAGCGACTTCACTAACGGAAAAAGGAAGCCTGGGAGAACAAACAAGTCTGTGAACTAGAAACTAGATGCTCATCCTGCCGAGACGAAGAGGTAAATCTGATTTCCGGCAGAATGGGCATATTAGAGCGATGGGTTGAGTACTTTGATGAGCCACTGAACAACCAGAACATCGGCCAGTTGGAGTTCCCGTCAACTGAAGACGACGGACAAATACTGCCACCACCAAGTTTAGGAGAAACAGTCCGTGCAATTCATCGGCTAAAAAGTCATAAGTCGCCAGGAGCCGATGGAATTACAGTCGAATTGGTTAAATATGGAGGCGACCAGTTACACCAAGTGGTTAATCAACTTGTGCTCAAGGTATGGAACAGCGAATCAATGCCTCACGATTGGCAACGAGGCATTATCTGTCTCATACATAAAAAGGAAGATGTCACACAGTGCAACAATTATAGAGGTATCACGTTGCTGAGTACCATCTATAAGATATTCACTGCTATCTGGCTGAGCCGAATAGCCCCATACGCCCAGAATATCATTGGCCCATACCAAAGAGGCTTCACTCCAGGCAAATCAGCAACAGATCAGATTTTCTCTCTGCGGCAAGCGATGGAAAAACTGTTGGAATATGGACAACAATTACACCATCTGTTCATCGACTTTAAAGTCGCTTATGATAGCATAGCCAGGGTAAAACTGTACGCGGCCATGAGAGAATTCGGTATCCCGACGAAATTATTAAGACTGACTAGGCTGATCCTGATCAATGTGCGAGGCCAGATAAAAGCAGCAGGATCACTCTCAAGACCATACGACATCAACAACGGTCTACGACAAGGGGATGCCCTATCATGCGTCCTCTTTAACCTGGCCCTCGAGAAAGTGATCCGTGATGCTGAGGTAAATGCAAGAGGTACGATCCTCTTTAAGTCCACCCAACTACTGGCCTATGCTGACGATATCGACATCATGGGAAGAACCACCTGAGACGTACAAACTGCCTTCATCCAGATCGAGCAGGCGGCAATTGGCGCGAGATCTTGGGCTGCACATCAATGAAGGCAAGACAAAACATATGGTGGCAACGTCAGCACCGAAGACGAATCAACCAACAACATCATACCGCACTGGTCAAACACGAAGAAGAATAAGGATAGGAGAATATAACTTTAAGACCGTTGACAATTTCTCCTATCTAGGGTCGAAAGTCACAACCGATAACAGCTACGATGATGAAATCCGCGCACGGTTGTTGCCAGTCAACAGAGCCTATTTCAGCTTACAAAAACTGTTCCGCTCGAACCGTCTCACCATAGGGTCAAAGCTCTTACTGTACAAGACTATGATCTTCCCAGTTCTCATGAATTCCTCGGAAACTTGGGTTCTTAGCAAGAAAAATTACGAACTCTTGGCCGCGTTCGAGAGAAGAATCCTCCGAAGAATTTTTGGCCCCCTACATGAGGATGGACGTTTCCGTAGACTACACAATGACGAAATCTATGAGCGATACCATGACCGTCCGGTTGTGGATAAAATCCGGCTCAATAGGTTACGGTGGGCGGGTCACTTAATCCGTATGGATGAGGATGATCCCACCCGGGAAGTCTATAAGAGCAATATCTATGGCAGAAAAAGAAGACGAGGCAGACCCTGCCTAAGATGGAACGATGGCGTAGGTCAGGACGCCAGACAGCTTTTAGGGATATCGAATTGGTGGACCTCGTGGCAAGACCGGGCTGTCTGGAGTTCCTTATTAAGGCAGGCCTAGACCGGATACCGGTTGTTGCGCTGTTGATGATGATGATGATAGACACAAAACTAAATTTTAAGCCGCGCGTAAACTATATTCTATATTCTTTCCACGCCCAAAATTCGTAGAAGAAAGGAGAAGCCTAATAGAAATTCTAGGTAGAATGCAGTCAGGAAAAATTTTATTCGGAGAATGTTAGCATGCCAGGAGAATTGAGATGCTATCAACTCCATTATCGCAGCAATCCAAGATAAACTGCGAAAAGCAGCGAAGATGAGGACGACGGTAACACGGTAACAAAAGCCGCGTAGAGAAAAAGAAACCCGAACTAAAGTATGCTAACTCGCGTTGACTGTGCCGCAAAGCCATAGACACTCCAACACTTAGATCTTACGTCATTTCCTCACAGAAGCTTATCTTCTTCTCTGTATCAGAAGTCTCTATCGGTGTATTTTATTATGACGACAATTTATTTTTGTAACACCCCATTACTCCTTCTTTTCCCCGTTTGATGATAGTCTAAAATCATAGGAGCTCTCAATCTTAGGCAAGGTCGGAGTAACCCATCATTAGCTTTAAATTGTCCTGAAACTCGCAAGTTGTTATCGCATAAATTTATATTCTTTTTAGTAACTTTCAACGGCAAGCAGAGAATTCTGTGGGTAAATACCTATTCACCTACAAGAGTATGACTCTCAGTAAGGTTGCTTAGATTAACAAACACTATTGATTAACTACACTTGGTTTACACTAACCCTTTCCGACTACGCCCTGTGTTGGTCATATGTTTCTTGACCATTAAAGCTTTAGTAACCACTCCCTTTCCAACTAAGTCTTGAGGTCGTCCTTGACGATGTTAAGAAAGATTCGGCTAGTTTCTGTCCCTGAACCCTTGCTTTGTGCAAAAACTGGGACTGAAGCTGACCTCATAAAACTTTTAATGTTGGTAAATTTCTGTAGACAACATTTTGTGAAAAAGAACCTTGCAAACAAGGATACAATCCTCTGATACAATCTGAATACGAAAGCACTAAAACCGATGGTGATCCACCAAGAAACTTTGACTATTGCAATAAATTTCATTACAGCGTACCCCGTTACAAATCCAATGCAAATCGATGCCAATAAAAAGCACAAGAAACAATTGCTCCAAATCGAAATGATTTAATCTTAACGACCAAAGGGTCCGTTCTGCCGTGCTCTTTTTCCCAATTCCTTCGTATTTCCATTAGAACGAGTTTACTCCTCCTACTTCGAAAATTAACATCGAAGCGGTAATGGCGACCGAATCGAATACTGCAAAAAGGGACATAAATTCAAATTGTGTCATAAAGTCGTGGCGTGTAAAAACAAACGCACCAAAAGACGAACGCACCGAGAGAAAATCAATTAAATACCACTTTCAGCCTAAGCTCCCCCTCATGCTCAATTCGAGAGCTGGAGCATCCAGATGTCGAAATTAAATGTTTTCCCAATATCCAAGGAAGTGATCCGATAATGATGGGATTGGTTTAATAGCTTTCCCATCCACAGTCGCTCGTACTCTGGTGCGTAGACCATTCCATCCCTGTTGGTTGCTTCCCGCATTTTTGCTATGTACATTTTCGTCTTCGTCTCTTTTTTCTGCAAAACGGGACGTTTGTAATGAGGCAGAACCAGGACTCTTCAGCAGCACGGACATGGCAAGCCAAAATATTGCTTCCTTTGGGGGTAGCAAAAAGGGTATACCCTCACGTTTCCCTCATAAAATTGATTAACGTTTTCATGCCTCTCGTCCGTTTCCAATGAACCTGGGGGATCTAGATCCGGATTTCGATCTGAATCCTAGCACATTCACAAAATCCTTGATATCATTCAGTTGTTTCTGGAGCAGCTTCTTGTCGGGCATATTGCGTCGGGATAGGCTTAAGCAAGTACTCCAGTAAAGACAGTATGTCCGTCAGAATATCACATTTTTTGTTACGCTTTCCATCGTTTTCTTATCCTTTGAAGTGTTTTCCGATAGGACTTTGATTTGCAAAGATGGGAAGCTCTATTGTTAGGATGTATGGATGGTTTGTGAGAACGTTTAGTGTAATTACTCTAGTCGGGAAGTATTATCTGAAGCGGAACCGGCCCTCACTGAAAACGGATGACCTTTTTTCCCAGAAACTGGGCTCCTAAAAGTTCGTTCCCAATCAATTTCAATACATCAACTATGTTCTATCAACGCAATAAATATGGAAAGACCACACTTTTTCACAAATAGCCAAGAAATATAGCCCGTCATTTATGCTTTACACAAATGTATTTCCTGTGGGACGTTTTCCTTCTCGCAGCTAATCCTCCAAAAGAATTCATTTGTAAGTAGAGCCCATTGGAAGCAAGGACTCATATCCTGTATTTCCGAAGTGAAATCAGCATTCAACAAATATAACACTTATAAAGGAGAGGATATCATTTCCTAATTACAGTTCGCCTAATTAATGAATGGATTTGCGCTGTGAAAAGTTGGGAAGGAAAATCTCTCTGGAGAGGAAAGGCCTAAAAGATTTCAAACGGATATATATAGTATTATTTGTGTCTGCTAGAATTTACGGAGTGCCTTGAGATTTTCCCTTTTTTGTCTTAATGCATTCAGGATTTATGTCTTTGGAGAGATTTGAGCGCGAACGTCTCGATGTCTCAACGTCAATGACTTTAAGAGAATTAATCTTTCTGCTTAATCCAGTGTATTTTATTAGTCCCTCCGATAAACTCCTATGTAGTCTAGAGAGTAAGCAAACAATTTTATTTTGTTTCTCATTAAATAATACTCTGCAAATCATAGGCAAACACAAAGAAACGCACTGGTATGAAATATAAGGACCAAGCCTAGTGGGGACCACAGCGTCCGTACCGGTGATCAGAAGCTCCGAGCCTATAGCATGGCTACTTTACCTACGTCAATATTTTCTGGTGGCGAATGGTCGGTAAAGTATTGAGTTATATGTGAAATCATTTGTCATTACGATAACCTGACTCCCCCAAATCCTGTCACTGTTTTTCCCGCGAAGATACTCCATCGCTCAGTGATCCCACATTTATTGCCTACTTCCAGTGATTGCCCATACAACCATGTTATCTAGGTCTTCTTACCCTCCGTTTGGTGAATCCTAAATGACATTGTTCCTGTTCTCCTAGCACGCAAGTCTACTCCTATTCATGCCTACACGCCATCGTTCGCTGTTACCTGAAATGCTGCTCAGCTCCCGCCACGATTTTCTAAGACGCATGCAATCCTTTTCGATTGTCCTGCGCCACGTGTCCTTAAAACGACCCACCCGTTGGTCATCTTGAGAGTGTGGATTCCACTACATGACATAGCCAGCAATGCGATCGTCGCCTCTCCTTAAAGTCTGACCGATCCACTGCCACTTCCGCCTCCCGATCATAGTACGTATGGGTGCCGGGCCTGTGCGCGGATCAAGTTTGTCGTGTGTAATACTATAAGGTCAACTTGTCCCGATGATATGACGGAGCTTTTAAGTAACAATGGGAGTCACTTTCCATATGCTACCCCCATATAACACTGCCAGAATTTGGTTGGTAGATCTTTAGGTGTGGAAATTACGGTAAGGCGATTGACCTACGAGATAACTGTGGAATGCAAGAACGTTAACGAGATCATGACGAAGGACATATGGACAGAACTGGTGCGGAAATTTCAAATTCCAGGAGGGACGATGCAATAAAAACTTGCAAGAAGCATACGGTGGTACGCAAACGGCAATCATAAGCTTGCTAGCTCTTCGGGCTAACAAGTTGTTGGAAGCTGGCAAAGTCACGATCGGAAAGGTTGCCTGTAGGATTCAGCAGAAAATATCTCCTGCTGTGTATTTAATGTCTGTAGTACGGTCATATAGCCAGGTCTTGCACAAGCAAACACGATACTTCCGACCGATGTAAACGAAATAGACGAAACAGGACACCTGGCACGAAATTGTGAGAAAGACCCTAAATGCATGTTGCGCAAAGATGCATGTTTTGATGGTTAAGGCCATGCCGCAGGAAGCAGAAAATGCCACAGTCTAGGGAAGGGAAGATAAATTTCAACCGTTGTGAAGCCGAACACAATCTTTTGAGCCAGTCAGTCTAAGAGCTCGAAGTGGACGCCGCGATTATTAGCGAGCCATCATAGGAAAAGATAATGTGGTATGAGCCACCCGCAAAAGTGGAAAGTGAACAATTTAGATGACAGGAAAATACCCATTCGAAGAAATAACCGCAACCTCAAGTAATGGGCTCGTAAGAGCTAAAATTAACTGTGTTCATGTCTATAATAGGTACGATCTGCCAAGCGTAACAAGCGTGGAATATGAGCGAATATTACATCAACTGGCGTTAGACGCAAGTGTACAATCCCCGATTGTCATCGCGGGAGACTTCAACGCATGATCTACCGAGTGGGGAAGCAAGGTTTCTAATAACAGGATTTTATTTACATTATTACTGGAAACCTTTTTTTCACTGGACACTTAAAGGGAGAATAAGGGGAAGGGAGAATAGGTTCAGTGGTAGATATTACCATCAAGCTACACTGTTTAGTGTAATGTAGAGCAGGAGAATGAGGCATCGGAGAGACATAAAGTCATGTGAATCGAAGCAGTGTAGTTCAAAGGTTTTTGACGCTGAAATGTTCGCTGAAACATTTAAGGATAGTTCCACATCAACAGGTATAGCGAGAGAAAATTCTGAGCAAATTGTCAGAAACGTAGTTTCAACCTGTGATGCCTATATGCCAAAGCGCAGAAATAACGCCCACAGATTACCAAAACCGTGGTGGAATGACGAAATCAGGCAACTGCGTTCCGTATGCCTGCAAACAAAAAGAAATTTCCAACACGCAAATGATGAGCACAGAAAAAGGCGTAGTACAAAACTTCCGGATTAAACGCCTCCGTGGTAAAGAGGATGAATATCTCGAATGGGGACTCCTCGAAATCGAGACGTAACCAGGAAATGACATCGAAGCCGCGAACGAAGAATGGAAATGTTACAAGCCCGAAACTGGTAGACGATAAGAAAAAGTTTGGACAAAAGTTACAAGAAACGAATGGCGAAAAAGAGCAAAGAACTCAAAAAACCGAGGCCCCACGCTATTTTCATTAACAAAATGGGGGAAATGTCGCATGCGGATATACTGCGCAGCGTCAAATAATAATAATAATCGTTGGCGCAACAATCCAATTGGATCAAGGCCTTGAAGTGTGTTACTTCATTCAAGACCGTAACGGTACACTACAGGATTACAGTACCCTGGTCAGCATTGCGCTCGCCCGAGATTATTACCCTGATTTGACTCAGGTACTCATTCACAGCTGAGTCGACTGGTATCTGACGTCAAATCACGATACAAATCCCACTGCCACCAGTGAGATTTGAACCGCGACCTTCCGTATGACAGCCTCTATCCGGACGGCCGCGTCAAAACTGACCCCAAATTCGAGGAACTGGGCAAAATGGTGTCTAAAATTAAAAGAATGCAAAACTGTAGCAGACGAGAGAGCGGAGTTGATTCTAATCAGCGAACCATACAAAATACCAGACAATAATGTGTGGATTAAGGACAAGAGCAAACACACCGCTATCTGGACATGCGAGAAGCAAGCGTCCCTAAAAACCGAAGAGCCATTAGGGGGTTTTGTTCAAGCCAAAATAAACGGCTTCAACCTTTACAGCTGCTATGCAAGACCTAGTGGCACAACAGAAGAATTCTAGACAGTGGTAGACAATGTCGCGATAGACACATGGGCAACAGAGTGGATAGCCAGCACAACGTCAGAGGTCATAGGCCACTGGAAACGTTTGCGTCTTTGGAATTAAGAATTGAAAATAACAGTGAGGCAAACACACATCGTAAAGCCGGTATGGGTTTGATCTTCGTCATCACTTTCGGGTTAGCGAAGAATTCACCCAGAGTGACCATCAGGCGGGAGTGTTTGAAATCAAAGAACACACAGTGCCGCAGAATTTCAAACTGACAAGTCTAAAGTGGGACGATAGTCTCTTGGATAAAGATGCGTTTGACTTGGTGATGAATTCCGCCTGTATGAAGCAAGGATCAGCACAAAAGTTGACCAAACAGCTCCTTCAGTCTGTTATAAACACATGCTGCAATGCCATGAAGAGTTCCGAGCAGAAGAAGCTCACCATACTGCTGGTGGAGTGCCGAAATGAAGACTCTAAGGGCAAAAAGCCTGCAAGCCCGAGGAATCGTCCAACGTTCGAGGGGAAGATTGGACTTCCAGAAGCTGCTCTTCGCATTCAAACAATTGAGGCATGATTTCTAGAAAGCGGTTAAACAAAGCAAAAATAAAAACTTTAAATACTTCTGCAGCGAATCTGACGTAAACCCCTGAGGCACAACCTATAAAGTGGAAATGTCTAAAATAAAGGGGACGAAATCACCGCAAGTAACTTGTCCGACAATGTTGGCATCGATGGTGAAGACACTGTTCCGGCAAAAATTGAACAAAAACATCCAAGTAATCGGTGCAGCCGGTTTTAGAAACCATACTGCGTATCACCTACATGAATTGCTACAGGTATGCAAAAATAAAAGACAGGAAAATACTAGGACCTGATGGTATTCCCAATAAATAAGTGAAAGTTGCCGCCCACGCGAGACCAGACGTGTTTGTACAACCAATGCAAAAATGCCTCGACGAAGAATATGAAAGGGCTTTTTCCAATATGCAGGTTGGATTCAGCAAAGGTTGCTCCACCGTTGATGCAATAAAGCACTGCCATAGAATTTGGGAAGTGGTGATGGGGGTAAAAGAAACTACGGCGCATTAGTCACGGTGTACTGGGTCCACTCTTGTAGAATATCAAGTAAGATGGAGTCCTCCGCCTGCATTTATCAGAAGGGGTAAAAGTAGGTTTCGCCGACAATATTGCTGTGATTGTAGTTACAAACCACATCCACGAGATTGAAGCAGCAGTCAATAAAGCAATCTGGAAGATCAAGAGTTTGCTGGAAACTGCCGAACTAGTGCTCGCAGGTCACAAAACAGAAACCATTTTGATAACAAGCTGGAAAACCTTGGAATACTTCAAAAATCGGGTTGGAAACCAGGTCATAAGGAGCAAGGAGGCGGTTAAATACTTAGGTGTGATGCCCGACAATAGGCTTAAATTCAAAGTGCCTGTAGAGTTCGTCGAAATGAGGCAGCACTCTCGCGAATGCTGCCAAATATTGGCGGACCCAAAATACGTCAGTAAAGTGTTACCTAGAGTCATTAGCTCAGTTTTGCCGCTCCTGTATGTACAGAATCTGTGCCCTGAGAGTGATTTATAGCTTTCGAAAGATATCAGACGACGCGGCGTTCGTTATAGCCGGGCTGGTGCCAATAGGCATTTTATCTGAAGAGATGTCACGAATTAGGAGAACGACAATCCAAGACGTTATGCAATTGATCAAGAGCGAGAAATGGCATCATCAATGGTCAGATGGCAGACCCGATGGCATAGCTGAACGAAAGACCGATGGTTTGTTCTTAAGGTTAATACAAAAAATACACAATTTATTGATCTTAAAGCTAATAAAATGAAAAATATATGTATTTAAAGATATTCTTATATTTTGGATTTTTTTTTTCTTTTTGATGAGCGAAAGAGTAGTATAGGTCCCAGAGCGGAACGTGGATTGGTACCCACGATGAAGCATAAAACCTGAGAAACGCCTGCTGAACCAACACCAACGGCTCTACTACCAAACTCTATCTCCACCTCCACGTAGTGACCGCTGGGAGCTCTTTCTTAACGAAAAGCTGCAGACGGAGAAGGATGAAGGCGAGTCTCCCGCGCCTAAAAACGGGACAAAATGTACCAACTGGTCCTCCAGGTTGCGGATTGGGTAGGACTGACAACCCTACACCGATGTTACGAAGCCACGAAAGGAGCCTCGGACAGGATGGATCTTACAACGACGAACCCGGCAACGACAACGGATTAACGATTTGCGCATTTTCTCATGGAACTCTCTGTACAGACCGAATTCTGCTGAGCAGCTAGCCGATACCCTGTCCCAATATAAGGCTGATGTAACAGCGTTGCGAGAGATGCGATGGACAGGGACTGGTTTCCTGGAGAAGAGCCGCTACACCATATATTATAGCGGCCATTCAGCAAATCACATGCTCGGAGTAGGTTTCTTAATAAGCCAAAAAATAAAACCTGCTGTTATCGTATTATTTGAAAATATAAGCGAAAGGCTGCGTTTGCGAGGCAAGTTTAGAAATATAAGCCTCATAAACGTACAGAAGAGGCTGCAGAGTCGGAGAAGGATACATTCTATGAGGCAGTTGAACGGACCCTCGACGCCTGTTCCAAGTATGATATCAAAATCATACTTGGAAATTTCAACAGTCAAGTAGGGACGCACCCCATATTCAGGCGATACGTCGGCTCCCATAGCTTACATAGGGATACCAATGATAACGGATTGCGCATTATCCAGTTAGCAGTATTGCAAGAAATGGTTGTTGGAAGTACCTGGTTTGCGCGGAAAGCGGTCCACAAACATACGTGGACCTCTCCAGACGGGACCACTTTCAACCAAATTGACCACGTGCTGATTGAACGCCGCCACCTTTCAGCCTTGATGAATGTCAAAACATATAGGGAGGCCAATATAGACTCGGAGCACTATCTCGTTGGCATGGTGCTCCGAGCTCGAAATGCGACACACCTGCATTCCCCTCTGACAATCAGGTGAGAGTGAATACTGAAACCATCCACAACACAGCCCTCCACGACACCTATAAGAGGGAAATGGATGCCGCAATAACCGCAATCAACAGAGCACCAGGAGATGAAGCATCAACAAATGATCTTCACAACCACCTGAAGAACGTTATCATTGATACGGCCACAAAGATACTTGACCCCAGCCGCAAAAAAAGTTGGAACGGCTGGTTTGACGATGAATGTAAACTAGCAACGGAACGGAAGAATGCTGCATACCGGATAATGTTGCATTCTTAAAGAACGCGGGCGCGGGCAGAGACTTATCACGAACTCCGTCGAGCGGAGAAGCGACTTCACAGACGGAAAAAGGAAGCCTGGGAGAACCAACAAGTCTGTGAACTCGAAAATACAGGGAGCAACCGCACCCGGCTCATAAGTTTTACCAACAAATAAGCAGGATGAAGCCTTACATACTTTGATGCTCATCCTGCAGAGACAAAGAGGGAAATCTGATTTTCGATAGAATGCACATATTGGAGCGATGGGTTGAGCACTTTGATGAGCTACTGAACAACCAGAACATCGGCCAGTTGGAGGTCCCGCCAACTGAAGACGACGGACAAATACTGCCACCACCAAGTTTAAAAGAAATAGTCCGTGCAATTCATCGGCTAAAAAATCATAAGTCGCCAGGAGTCGATGGAATTACAGCCGAATTGGTTAAATATGGAGGCGACCAGACGATTAGCAAAGAGGCATTATCTGTCTCATACATAATGTGTCCAGATAGCTGATTGGTTAGAGCGCAAGGCTGTCGTACGGAAGGTACCGGTTCAAATCTCACTGGTGGCAGTGGAATTTGTATCGTGATTTGACGTCGGATACCAGTCGACTCAGCTGTGAATGAGTACCTGAGTCAAATCAGGGTAATAATCTCGGGCGAGCGCAATGCTGACCACTTTGCCTCTTAGTGTACCGGTACGGTCTTGAATGAAGCGCTCTAACACACTTCAAGGCCCTGATCCAACATGGATTGTTGCGCCAACGATTATTATTATTATACATAAAAAAGGGAGATATCACACAGTGCAGCAATTATAGAGGTATCACATAGAAATGGTAGAAAAAGAAGAGACCCTGCTTAAGATGGAGCGATGGCGTAGGCCAGGTCGCCAGACAGCTTTTAGGAATATCGAATTGGTGGACCTCGATGCAAAACCGGGATGTCTGGAGTTTCTTATTAAGGCAGGCCTTACCGGTTGTTGCGCCGTTGATGATGATGACGAGCATCTTCTGAAGTTTAACTTGCACCTAAGTTTCTTTCTTATGTGCCGTGTAGGCTATCAAATCATCAGCGAAGGCAACCAACGGCCTTTTCGGGGATTTATTGAACGCTAACAAGTTAAGTAATTCGCCGGCAAATACTGCGAAAAATGTAGGCGCAGTCACTGTTCCTTGCTGCAATCCATTCTCTATTGCTAGTGAGATTTCCATCAGTGATGACAAAGCATTTGCCGTACAGTATGCCAGGCATCATCGCTACAAGGTGATTGTGAAATTCGTTATTCAAGAGTCTGAAGATCAGGCTATCCAACCAGACGGTATCAAAAGCCTTCTGCATGTCTATAAAGCAAGCACCTACGCACTCACCATTGATAATCCGCCAGCAAATATCCGATGTTACCTTCATTATTGCATGTATTGTCGAATGTCCAGTTCGAAATCCGAATTGTGCATTCGACAATCATTCCTTCCTCTTGATGTGCCCCAAGGCTTTCAATACCAAAATCTCAAACACCCTGCTGATGTTAAGCAATAAAGTGATTGGGCGGTAACTCTTAGGACAATGAATCCTTTCCTCTCTTTGAGATCGGGAACACCCAGGCTTTCTTCCACTGTCCTGGAAAGAAGCAATTGTTCAATAAATTATTGAACAGGATGCAATAATTCCGAGTGCCAATATCTGGTAAATGCCTGAGGACCAGTAGTAGACGGCTTTTCATTTTTTTAAACCGTTTTATAGCTGCTGTTTCATATCCTGCCATATTATTGCGAAGTTTAATCTTAAGGACGACTTGTTCAATTGTATCCAGCAACTTTTAAATGCAGTATTTCCTCGTTGCTCAAATTCCTGTCACCTGGCACAATTGTACTATCATTTTCCCCATCAAAAGGTGGGTTGCTCTCGATATCCCCAAATAAACCTCTCTTGGAATTTCTTCCAATCTGTTTGTTGAACTTTGAGCCTGTGGACGCCGCTGTCCAAAGGCAGAAGGCGAACTTTTCGTCCATCAAACAGAACCTCAATAAGAATAACATTATGGTCGCTATCGTAAGGAAGAGTTTGTAGTTTCCGTTGAGGATTCCCAAAATTAAAGTGCTTCGGCAATGCACAAATCCAGATAGGAATTTGACCTGGGCCAGGTTGGACCCTCAGACCCATATAATTCGCATTTATAATCTATCTGGTATTTCTCTATCCAAGTTTTGAGGAATACCCCTCTGGGATTGCTTGTGGCGTTTAGCCACGAGGTATGCTTAGCATTCAAGTCGCCAGCTATAATATAATAATTATGCAGCCTGTTCAGTTCGAGTATCGTGAACAGAGAATGGAATTCTTCCTTGAACTTGGCTCGATTATTTCCCACTGCATTAAGTGACAGAATAAATACAGTATAAATTCCCTCCTCTAGGCAGTGAAAACAGAATACAAAAGAGGGGAGCCCCCCCCCCCCTTAAACTTAACATGGCGCCATTTACTGCATGTAAGGGGAACACCAGATTACATACTCCCACCAATTTTCGTGACAATGGGTTTAGCCGTTTCCGAATAAATCGGGCGTGACAGACAGACAGAAAGACAGACGGACAGACAGACGCCGTCTCGATTCTAATAATGTTTTGTTTCACACAAAACCTTAAAAAGAGCTAGGGAGAATTAGATTCTTCTTGAATGGAATTTCAATATTTCACTTGAATGTCATTCTCGTTAATTATGACGTCAGTATCTTGAATGGGACATCGCTCGCAGATTAGATTTCACAAAAGTGTTTTACATAAAACCTTAAAAAGGGCTGAAGATAAGTAGATTCTTCATAAATGCGACTTTAATATTTCACGTAAATGTAATTATTCCCATTTGCAATTATTCATTTGATATCATACACGAATATATCCGGTGGAATTTTTTTTTAACTTCCTCATTTCCATGTATGGCGAGCCCCCTTTTAAACTCCACCTAGATTTATATCACTCACTGTATGCGCGGGATTGCATAGTTCCCATCTATCCACCAAATTTCTTTCGGATCGGTTTAGCTGCGTGTGATAGACAGACAAACAGTGAATCGATTTTAATAAGGTTTTGTTTTACACAAAACCTTAAAAGTGATCCGTCCGTGACCTTAGGTAGCACCCGGAATAAAGAAAAGGCGGAAGGGGTGCCCCCTATTAATGTTATGAATTAGGTGGTAGAGGTTTAGCCACTCTACTTAATGGATGCGCGGGGATCTCGAATGTTATTATCAAAAAGACGGCGCCGGTGCGAGTCCAAATCAAATGTAAACATATAGCGGATTACTAGGAAGCAAGAGAGGTCCTCGAGCCAGTGAAGGCTCCTCATTTCACCTACACCCCAAAAGAAGAGAAGGTGCAAACCTTTCATCTGAAAGGCTTGGATGTGCAGAAAAAGCCCAATGAGAACCTCAAAAAGCTCCGGGAGACGGGAACTGAGGTCAGGTTCCTCTCAGTGTCCCGCTTTAGTACGAGGAGATCCGTTTTGGAAAAACGAATTCTGGTGCACTTCCTCGTGCAGATAAGGCTGGAGAGCGGAGGAAGCGGTGGCATCAAGTTGCTTAATTCCCAGGCAATGGAGGGTGCAAATTTTTTTCCCAGAGTACAGCCATGTGGGGTATCAAATGAAAGGTCTCAATTAGTACTTTTCGAAACTGATGTTGATGTTGATGTTGGGTGAAACATAGGGGAGTGAGGGCTCAAAATATGACCCCCAAAAAGTGTAACAGGTCTCGTTCTCAGGACCTATCCAACAGAAAAACCTGAAAAAAAGCGCAGTAGTGCTTCTCTACGAAATCTAGGCCTCAAAATATATCCGGTTGCGATATTTGCACAAATAAAGTTAATAATAGTATATTTCCACATTTTAGAAATTTACCCAGTACCCCCTTTATGTTCATTCCAGAAGTACAAAATTTGGCATGCGAATGAAGAACATAGTGCACAGTTTGGTCAAGTTTCAAGAAAATCCAATTATTATTAACAAAGTTATAGGGGGTGAAACTTCACAATTTTTTATGAATTTCGTGCACTCTACAACCTGCATGACGTTATCATCACATATCAATTCGTCAATACCACAACGAAATGAGTTCTTATGAATTTGGTCGCAAAGAATTATTTTGTTTTAGTTTTTTAGTCATTTGTAAATGAATATCAATTACTCCAAACAGACATGTGTGTATGTAGGTATATAGTATATGCGTGCTAATGAACTTTGCGGGTAGTACCTAATTCAGATAGATACAAGTCGGAAAACTGGAAGCTGGATGCTTCAGGTACGAAAGGTTTTGTGTATTTCTTAGTACGTAGCACGTAATATATCCATATATTATGTGAGAGTATCCACTTTCAGGTGATATTGACATTCATAGTCTTCAATTTTCAAAGAAGCAACAAATTTGAGGTATTATAACTTTGTTAGTAATAGCGCGATTTCCACCAAACTTGGTAAGATCATGCTCTATATTATAGCCTATATCACTACAAAATTTCATGGTACTAGGATGAACTTAAGGGGGGTTTCTAACCAATTACAAAAAATTGTAGTAATATACTATTATTAAATTTATTTAAACATATATCGGCATGGAAGGTATTTCGGAGCTCAGGCACCATATAGTGACAGCCTCCTGATTTTTTCCAGATTTTTTGGTTTGATAGCTTCTGAGAATGGCCCCTTTAAAGAAGTAATCACTTTCGACCCACCGCGCCCCCCACCCTTCCAACGAATGTCAAAACTAAGATCGGCTTTGAAAAGTACTAATCGAGACCTTTAATTTGATACCCCACATGACTATATTTGATGAAAAAAAATATTACACCCCCCTTTTGCATGTATGAGGACCCCCCTTAAATTCGTCGTAAAAGGATGTAATTCACTGTATGCGTGAGCGTTTACAGTTCCCACATTTCTACCAAATTTGGTGTCAATCGCTATAACCGTCTCCGAGAAAAATTTCCATTAAATGATTTATTTAAATCGCTTTCTAAAAACTAGAAGGTAATCGAATTTTTAACTATGTGACACGGAACTGTCATGCGCTCGTCGCTCCTCGCATCTTCTTGTTTTTCTTCAGCCTTTATCCCGTTCACAAGCGGAGTCGGCTCGTCGTGATCGGTCTCGCCATTTAATTTTATCAAATGCCTGATCTGGATACAACTTCGAGGCTTTTAGATGCCCGTCCAGCATATCAAGCCACCGTTGTTTCGGCCGGCCTTTTGGTCGCTTACCATTGACTTCGATGTTCAAAGCAATCTTGGTAAGTGAATCCTCGTTAACGCGAATTACGTGACCATTCCATCGAAAACGTCTTTCTCGGAGTTTCTCCACGGTCGGTGCAACCCCATATTGATCGCATATATCCTCATTTCGGATGTAATCAAAACGTATTACGCCGCCAGCGCAATGTAACATCTTCGTCTCCATTACAGCAAGACGCCGTTCATTATCTTTTATAGTCGGCCAACACTCAGAACTATAGAGAGAGGCAGACAGACGATATTGCGGTAAACTTTAGATTTGAGACGTTCGCTGATACATCGATCACAAAGAACACCAATTGTGGAATACTTCATCCAGGTCGCATTAATGCGTGAAGCAATTTGAAAACGCAGTTCTCCATTGGCTGATAACATTGACCCGAGATATTTAATTCGCTCAGTTCTGGGTAGGTTATTGAAGCCCCATACATGCAAAAGGTGGAGTAAAGTCTCTATTAGTACTTTTCGGAGCCGATCTTAGTTTTGACATTTGTTTGAAAAGTGGGGAGTGGGAAGGGTTGAAAGTGATGATTTCTTTAACGGAGCCATTCTCAGAAACTACCCAACCAAAAAATCTGAAAAAATCGTGAAGCTGCTTGTTTATGGTGTCCAAGCCTCAAAATACTCTCCATATTGATACCTGCTCAAATTAAGTTAATAATAGTATATTACCATATTTTTGGGAAAATTGAGCGAAAACCCCTCTTAAGTTTATCCTAGAGTTATAAAATATGTAATATTATAGAATATAATATGAAGCATGCTATCTCCAAGTTTGATCAAAATCATACTATTACTAACAAAGCGACAGTAGTTCAAAGTTGACTTTACCATTTAAATTTATTGCAACTAAATACCAATATCACACTACATACACTACATACTAAATGCATATAATTTTTTTTTTTTTTTTTTTTTTTATGCGTACACGGAGGTGGAAAATCTTAGAAAGACACGTCCGCCGCAGCTCCGCCGCCCGAACGCCGGAACAACAGCGGGCGCGTGTGGGATTCACACCCACTAAAAGCCACCCCCGGTCTCTCCAGCCCCAGCCCCGCGGGACCACCATTGAGGTATTACTTCGCGGGGTAGGTTTGCTCTTAGGCACTCATCCTTCTCCTATTTGCAGCTTTCCTCCTTCTTTGTTCTTTCAGCAACTCCTCCTGCATTTGGATGATTGCGGAGCTAACCGCAAGCCACTTCTCCTCGGACTCCAGCATCTCAGTAACTAAGCTCTCCGGGGTCCCGCTCCTGCCCAGCACCTGGTTTAAGCTCCTTCTCTCCATCGCAAATCGTGGGCAGTGAAACATCACATGCTCTGGATCCTCCGGTATGCCATCGCATCTGGGACAGTTCGGAAAATCATCCAACCCAAAGCGGTGCAGATACTGCCTGTAGCAACCACCGTGTCCCGTGAGGAACTGGGTAATGTGGTAGTTGGTATCCCCATGTTTTCGCTCAAGCCACACCCTAATGTTGGGAATGAGCCTGTGCGTCCACCGACCTTTCGCAGACTCGTCCCATCTGCGTTGCCAGAAATCAAGCGACTCTGACCTTGCCGCATTTCTACCCTGTGCATGCCCCTCCATATGTCTTGCATTGTACAGGACACTCATTTCTTTGGCCAGAATGTCAACCGGGATCATGCCTGCCACCACCAATACTGCCTCATCTGATGTGGTTCTAAAAGCACTGCAAACCCTCAAAGCCATCCGCCGGTAAACCGAGTTCACCTGCTTCCGTCTCTGAGAGTTTGCAAGCGCCTCCGCCCACACAGGCGACGAGTAGAGCAGGATGGAGCGCACAACTCCGGCTAGCAGCAACCTCCGGCAATGTTTCGGCCCACCAATATTTGGCAACATTTTCGCAAGTACCGTGGTGGCACTGGCTGCCTTTTGGCATGCATACTCTAGGTGCTCCCTAAAACTCAATTTGGTGTCAATTATTACCCCCAGGTATTTGATAGCCGGCTTTGATACGACCGTATGTCCACCGACCTCCACTTTTACAGTATTATTTTTCCTGCGTTTTGTTATCAAGACCGCTTCCGTTTTCGCGTCCGCCAAGGTCAGCCCAGCCTTTTCTAGCCAGGACTTTACCGCTCTCACTGTTTCCGTTGCGTAAACCTCCACATCTTCTGGGTGTTTTGCTGCAACAACCACAGCTAGGTCATCAGCAAAGCCGACAATCGTAGTCCCCTCTGGGACGGGAAGAGCAAGCACCCCATTATACATGATATTCCACAACAGGGGACCAAGTACCGATCCCTGTGGTACCCCGGCTGTGACAATGTACTCTTTGGGGCCCTCATCCGTCCCATACCAGAGAGTCCTCTCTGAGAGGTAGTTTTCCACCAAATTGGCTAAGTATCCGGGGACACCTATGTCAGCCAACGCCCCTTTAATTCTATTCCAGTTGGCCGAGTTGAATGCGTTTTTGACATCCAACGCCACCACGGCACAGCAGCCGCCAGAAATCAGTGCACCTTTTGCCAGGTTTACCACCATGCCAATTGCGTCCACCGTAGAGTGGGCGCGTCGGACACCAAACTGGCGTTCCGACAAACCATTGTTGGCTTCGACGATGGGCAGGAGTCTGTTGTAGATGACTCTCTCCATCATCTTCCCCATTGTATCCAACAGGCAGATAGGACGATACGACGCTGGGTTTCCAGGTTGCTTGCCAGGCTTCGGAAGCAACACCAACTTTTGCTTTTTCCACTGGGCAGAGAATATTCCTTCTTTTAGGCACGCCTCGAAGGTGTTGGCGAAAAGGTCGGGCCTAGTCTTCACTGTCAGTTTCAAAGCTCGGTTGGGGATGCCATCCAAACCTGGGGCCTTGTTGTCACCGAACCTACCACATATTTCCCGCAGCTCCTCCACAGTTACAGGCGGTATTATGCCGTTATTTGGTTGGACAAAAACTTGTCTTCCCCTATTTTCGTGGTGAGGGAACAGAGTGGTAACAATCTGTTTCAGGAGGCGCGGACAGGTCACCTGGGGTGATTTTCGCAGCCTTTTCATCACCACTCTGTAAGCCTCGCCCCAAGGGTTTATGTCGGCATGGTCGCACAGCTGTTTGAAGCAGTTCTTTTTGCTCCTCCGAATGGCTTCCTTTAGGCGGCCACGCAATTGCTTGTGTGCCTCCTCTCGACCGTCGCCACCGGGTTTTCCCCTGAGCCTCTGGCAAAGCCTCCTTGCCCGAAAACATGCGGCTCGCAAACTTGCGATTTCATTGTTCCACCAGTAGTTTGGTTGCCTACTGGGGAGCAATCGCCTTCTAGGCATAGTAGCATCGCATGCTTCCGTCACCCATCGAGTGATCTGGGTGGCTTTCTCTCCAGCCGTACCATTCAGGGATATGTCGGATTTGAGCACCGCGGAAAACGTGTCCCCCTCGAACGATTTCACTGTCCAGCCAAGCATACCACCCGGCATTTTGCGAAAACTCTTTTTCGAGCTCGATCCGCCCTTGATCTCTATGCAGATTGCCTGGTGGTCGCTGTGAGTATAGTCCTCACTGACATGCCAAGCGATTCTACTGGCTAAAGTGGCACTCACGTATGTCAGGTCCACTATAGAGCCCAGACCCCTTCCCCGGAAAGTGTACGAAGACCCAACATTCGCCAGTACCACGTCCAGCTCCGCGAATGCTTCGAGGAGAACACGTCCCCTCACATTAGTTATCCGGCTGCCCCATTCAAGAGCCCACGCATTGAAATCGCCTCCTATTATGATCGGCCAAAATGCATATAAATACTGGGCTACGTACAAATGGGATACTTCTGCAATCAAATATACGCACAGAAGAAGCAAACAAAACCTTTCATACCTGAAGCGCCGAGTTTCCGGTTTCCCGACTTGTTCTTTATAATTTTTTTTTTATTTTTTTGATACATAAAGCAAAAACTCACCCAGTTTTCCCTCTTCAGTCACACTTTTCACGCACCCTCTTCAGTCACACTTTCACGCAACCAGCCTGGTTAACACCCTCGTCTGGGATATTTCCACCGTCACCGTTGTCACCGCCTCTCGTACTATCAGCTTGATGGTTATCCTTACTTTAGCTCTTTTTAGATCTGGATCCTCCTCATTATATGGTGGCAACGTCAGCACCGAAAACCAACCAACCAACAACATCAAATCGCACTGGTCAAACGGGAAGAATAAAGATAGGAGAATACAACCGTTGAAAATTTCTCCTATCTAGGGTCGAAAATCACAACCGATAACAGCTACGATGGTGAAATCCGCGCACGATTGCTTGCAGCCAGCAGAGCCTATTTCAGCTTACAAAAACTGTTCCGCTCGAAACGTCTCACCATAGGGTCAAAGCTCTTACTGTACAAGACAATGGTCTTGCCAGTCCTCATGTATTCCTCGTAGACTTGGGTTCTTAGCAAGAAGAATTGCGAGCTCTTGGCCGCGTTCGAGAGAAGAATCCCCCGAAGAATTTTTGAAATTTTGAAGATGAACGATTCCGTAGCCTACATAACGACGAAATCTATGAGCGATACCATGACCGTCTGGTTGTGGATAAAATCCGACGCAATAGGTTACGGTGGGCGGGTCACTTAATCCGTATGGATGAAGATGATCCAGCCCGGAAAGTCTATAAGGGCAATATCTATGGTAGAAGAAGACGAGGCAGACCCTGCCTGAGATGGAGAGATGGCGTAGGTCAGGACGCCAGACAGCTTTTAGGGATATCGCATTGGAAGACCTCGGCGCAAAACCGGGATGCCTGGAGTTCCTTATTAAGGCAGGCCTAGACCGGATACCGGTTGTTGCGCCGTTGATAATGATGATCCTCCTCATTACGGGCTCCGCGGCCGATCCGAGTGTCCCTAGGCCTTATGGTGGGAGGCAGTCTACGTCCACCAATCGTCCACGTCAGCAGTTTCTGCTGATATCTTTGGAAGATCTCACATCCTGGTTTAGCCGAAAAAAAACCCTTTTGTCAAGAGTGGATTCCACGCTTTGATGTGCCGACAATTATAATCACCGACAGGGAATGTAGCTTGGGTGAGGAAACTCCAAACGCGTACCACTCGCAGCCAAAAGATGCCTAAAAGTTGGCACAGGACGCTAAAAGCCGCGATAATGGCCCAAGACAGCCCTTCTTGGTCACAAGTCTTTTCAATCACGAAGCATTTGCTTCAAGTCCCACGGAGCCGATATAATCGGAGAACCTGAAACTCCCCAGCGCCCCTGCCTTCAACATTAGGTCAGAACTTAACATGAACGGTTTGTTGCGCCTGCTCAAGGGCACAGTGTGAAAGTTAAAGCCGCCACCAGGCGAAAAACATGGTTAACGTGCCTAGAGATCTCGACTCCTGTACGTATGGCTTAATTAGAACAGACACCTCCCGGAGGCCGCTGCAGCTACCTTACGAGGTTCGCTTCGAAGTCCTCGAGCGAAGCCCACACCATTTTAGCCTAAACATCAAGAGAGCCTCCTTGACCCGGGTAAAACCTTTGTTCCAGAAAGCAAGCGCAGCCAGAAAGAGAAGCGCACGATGCATCCATCCGTGCTAATATTACACAACTAGAAACTATTCAAAGTAGTTTCGTAGCAGCTACTTTTCGAATATTGTTTATTGCTCGCCGATTTCGATTCAAGTGTACAACGAAGCGACTGAGAAAATATCATGCAAGTCTTTCCATACATTTTGGAATAATAGTCTTCTTTGAATCGATTTTAAACCTTCTAATAAAGCCAACTTACCTTCAAAGCGTTCATTAGAAAGCAGTCATGAGTTCCCAAAATCTTAGATTTTCTAATGGAAAAATGCACGTCACGGAAGCTTCGCCGTGTTAGTCACAAATTTTCCTACAACGAAAGGCGGTGCAGAATTTCATATGACCGAAAATCTACACGGGAAATGGTTTAACGATTCGCCAAATAATTAATTATCGCACTTCGTCTATGACTTCCCGTTGAACCGCCATTTATAGCAACCTCACCGGAAACTACAGCTGATTCCAACGAACCGACGCGCTGCCACCTGTCCGCCACCCCTTGCAACGTGGATTCGCATCCATTTACGCGCTCATATGTTCGTTTCCCCTCAGCAATTCGATGTTTATCGATTTGACGCGGCCATTAGCCCTCCGTCGGAAAATCTCCTGCCGCGCGAACTCTAGATCCATCCTCTTCCCGCACAACTCCCCAAGTGCCGATTACGAGCGGACTGTTGCGCTGCACTCACCTCCACTGCGCGTGTATGTGTGTTAAGTGGTTTGACAAGCGCGCTCGTGGCCGGAATCCAAAAACAACGCAAAAACCTCCGCCGAGGGGTCGTGCGCGAAAGAAGTGCCCAAGGAACCTGTTGGCCGGCGGAGGAGCGGGGCAGGGCGCGGCCATGCACTTTTCGGGTCAGATTTTGCGTAGGCGGCCGGCGACCGGCGGTTCGGTGCCGGGGGTGGGATGCTACGTCGCTGCTGCTGCGACGAGGCGCGGAGGCGGTCGCCGCGCCGTGGTAGAGGCCGTGCAAGAACAAGAAGGGGTTGAAGCCGCCTGGAGTCGAGGCCGCGGAGGTTGCAGTGCGATTTGTCGATTGTCGCTCGGAAAGTGTTTGTCGGCGATGGAGACCGCGGGCGGCGCCGGTCTGTGGAAAAGGTGAAAACGGGAGCGAGTCCCGCCGCGATTTCTGTGAAAAGTTGGGACGGTTTTGCGCCATTGTGGAAGCTGCGGATTCCAGGATGCGGGGACGCTGATCCGGAAACTCAGGTCACGGATCTTTCTGTGATAAAGGTAAGTGGAATGTGCAGAATTGTCGGGAATTACGGGAAAATCAATAGTCGCACTTGCAATAGTTCCGTGACGGATTTTCCGTTTGGTGCCGTCTCTCTCTTGCAAGTTGTTGCGACGTGGAAAAGAACTGCCAGATCAGCTGACAGGTAGTTGCGAATTTTTTCTGGGTTTTTGGCAGTTACAATTTGAAAATCGAAAGCTTAATGTTTGCACTGCGGAAATTCGCTACCACCCAGACGTGCATGGATCGACATGGTTGAAAATTCATTAATTATCCATTTGTAGTCACTGCCGGTCTCTTCTTTAAATTTATCCCAAATACAAACGTGGATTCACATTGAATGCAGATGCCATTGTATTGTTAAAATGAAGATGAAGATTTTCTAATAATTAAAATAAGCAATAAGAATGGGAATTAAGAAAACACACTTTCAGGAATTCTAAAAGTACAATCGCTTAATACCCACAGAAACGTGCATGCGTTTGCAAGTAATTTAATGAATTTTAGACGGTGAGAGACCTGAAAAAGCATTCCATTGTTCTTGTCATGAGAGGAATGCAAGTTCTCAAATAAAACGAAAATGTTAGAATGGATTTTCCTAATCGCATTTGAAGTCGTGGAAAATTTAAGTTATTAAATGGTATCAACGCAAATTTTCTAGGGAATCAAAAGATGACCAAATATTAACGAATTGAGGCAACACGAGTCGGAATAATCTAAATCGCAGTCAATAGCATCCGCAAGGCCAACTTCTCGCAATTAACTGGGGCCTTATTCTTGAAGGGTTCAATGGCTGACTGTGGTCACGTGAGCGGAGTTTTAGATTCATTTGAAAGAGTGAAAAAGCAAATTTATAGAGTTCATGCACAGCAGTTGAAGTGCAATACAGGACTTATTCACACAGTGGGATAATAGCCTAAAGGGCTGTCGATGGCCAAAAGACCATCCTGAGTGTCCGGAGACGACCAGGAGGTGAAGGATATCACAAAAAACCTAAAAAAAGATGGCGGAATTGATCATGAAGGTCCGTCCGCAAATATTGAAGCCCCATCACAGCGCTCCGTCGTCACGTGCTTGCATGCCTCTGTTCTAGCCAGGTTCGAGAATTTGGGGGGGGGGGGAGGGGTCCTTTGAGCACTTCAGTCTATCACGTGTCCTTTCCGGTACGTGGGTCCGCACCGGGTCCTGAAGAATAAACACCAACACGGGTGGGGAAAAGGCGTGCGGATGGTGACGAATTAGAGGGGGTCCGGACAGGATGCAAGTTGTTGTAGAAAAGTTTCTCAAAGCTAAAATTAGTGAGTTAGATAAGAAAAAGTATTGGTTTTTTTGGTATTCGAGTGGTGTCATTCCTCCGATATTGGCGACATTGGGATCTTTCTACCAGGAGCGCTGGTTGTGGCGGAAGCTACAGTGCTTGGTGTGGCACCGGATCAGAGGAGTCCAGAGCGTGCTGAGCAGACGACGCAGTGTGGTCAATCGCAGTCAGGATTTGGTCAAAAGTTCAAAACTTGAGATCGATAAAGTCATCCACGTCTGGCATTCACTGCATCATTAATTTATGAACCCCTCTAATTCAAAGCCTACGTCGATAGGTAGAGCTCCAATTGCCGACCGCCACTGTCTTAATCCCAAGACGCCATGATAGGATTCTAACGTTTGCGGTGTTGTTGGCTGACCAACTAACGATAGATTGCTCCGAACACGTGAGTCAATCCCCAGAGTTTTAATTGAGCTTTATTTGTTTATTTTAGTGATTAAGTTGACTGGAAACGATGCACCACAGAAGAGGTTCAGTTTTTATTCACATAGAATTTATTATGAACCAAATTGCAAAATTGGATTAGGTGAATTAGACCGCGCCATCCTGGTTTTTGGGTATGTAATTATTAAGGGGGTCATCCCGTGTGTCGGATCCGCGGAATCGAATTTTTTTTTGCATCAATTGTATCTGGATATAGCGTAGAATATATTGGCAAAGTGATTTTTTGATATTCGAAGTCATTCGGAAATTATAGTGTTAAACACTTAATAAGTCACAAGCCAGATTTATGTCGATCGCCGTAATAAAGCGCGTATTCATCGGTCGGAATGACGTTCGCATGACTTCACTAAAAGGAGAAGAATTGAAGCCAAGGCTGCACATGTGTTTCTTTAAGAAACCTAAGATTTATGGACTACGTATAGCAGATTAATGATCAGTAATGATTTTATGGCTAAAAATCGGCTGCCACCATAGCCCAAAATCTATCCAATGAAATTCTTTGAAATTTTCACGACCTATTCAGAACATATTTCTAGTGTCCACAAACTAGGATAATTGGGATTCATTCAGTAGTTTTTTTTTATTCATTAAAGAAGCCTTACAAAAACACCAAAATTCACAAAAAGTTTAACACGGCGCCAAAAATTTAGCTTTTAATATTTTTTAATAATCCTAGTTTGCGGACTGTAGTTAAGTTTTGACGTTAAAATGTCGTTTGCTTGTTTTCTTTAAGATAATAGTAGCGCCCTCTAGCGTGGCAGCAGAAAAACACCTTTTTTTGGAGATGGGTGTATAAATTGCTCTCTCTCTTCAATAACCAACTATGCGATCGGTCTGGAAAAATTACTATGCACGCTCAAGATATTAGTAAATCTATGGTGAAAAATTTATTTGTATCTTTATCCAGTTATTCACAAAAAAAAATTCTGAAAAAATCCAAGAAAACGGCCTTATTTGTATTCTATTACTGATAGCTGGTTAGCACCAGACCCCACTTGTAGATTCCGTTGCAATTACAATAATTTTTGTTTTTCTTGCATGTGAACATACTCTTTGCCGAAATAATGGAGGGGTTTGGATTTTGTAAAGTGAACTTCACCTTTGGATCTTAAAAGGAGGAGGGTCTGAATTGCATGTTTCTTATTATTTTTTATTTATTATTTTATTACCTAATATCGTTCTAGATTCTTGATTTCGTTTCGTTTCCATTTATTTGTTTAATTTTTTTAAAAATATTTTATATATCAATTTGAGCCTTTATCATAATTTATTATTTTATCATTTTATACTTTTTCCTTTATTTGGTTTCTCTACAATTGTCTTTTCTTCTTTTTCATTTAATTGAGTAATCTGGCATGATTATTATAGAAATATATTTTATGATGAAAAATATCTGGACACTTCTGATTTGAAGACTTCCTTTTCCCCTAGTCCTCTTTAGCCCCTCAAAACTCACCTAGGAAAGGGGGATCCTCCAATATCATGGCCTGAGGATGTTAAGGCAGGGTGGAAACCTCAAAGGCCGCGCCTCACAATACATCTGAGGCAGAAGGAACATCGATGGGGGATGTGATCCATCGTGGAACCTCCTTTTTGAAAGGGCTCGATTTTTCGAAACTGATCTGCTTCAGAAAGTGAAACAGGTCTCGTTCTCAGAAAATGTGCAATCGGAAAATCTAAAAAAAAATCACAATGATGCATCTGTAGAAATCTAGGCCTCAAAATACATTTCGTTCCGATATCTGCACAAATAAAGTTAATAATATTATATTGCCATATTTTAGAAATTTACCGGAAAACCCCTGCCAACTTCAGGTATCAGCGTAGGCGATAATATCGGACATAATTCTGAAAACTTTGAAGGCAATCCATCTATTACTAAAAAAGTTATATACGGTCAAAGTTTCTCATTTCAGATAAATTTATTGCTCCCTAAGACGTGTATGATGTCATCATCATCTAAAGTAGGCTTATGTAAACGGCAGGGTCCATGGGGGTGTTTTAATAATAATAATAATCGTTTTGCGCAACAATCCATATTAGATCAGAGCCTCTAAGTGTGTTAGAGCACTTCATTTAAAACCGCAACAGTGCCCTAGAGCACACTATAGGATGCAATGTGGTCAGCATTGCGCTCGTCCGAGATTGTTACCCTGATTTGACTCAGATACTCATTCACAGCTGAGTCGGCTGCTATCCGACATCCAGTCACGATAAAAAATATCTCTGCCACCAGTGAGATTTGAACCGCGACCTTCTGCTACGATAACCCAACGGTCTAACCACTTGAGGCCTCCGGACACATGGGAATGTTTTAGTTTCCCTTTTTTGGCTTTTTTTAGTTATTTGCATATCAGCATCAATTGCTCGAGGTAGACATATGTATGTAGTAATGAAGCTTGCGGGTAGTAACCGTTATAATATACATGTATGTACCCGGTTACCAGCGGTTTTTAATTTAGGTAACATATATACGTACGCTTTTGCGCATGGAGTAAAGTAAAAATGCGTGAAGATGCGTTATATCAATTTAGATGCGCTAGGCTGTCGTAGCAGAAGGTCGCGGTTAAATCTAGCTGGTAGCATAGGGATTTGTTATCGTGACTGGATGTCGGATACCATTCAACTCAGCTGTGAATGAGTGCCTGAGTCAAATCAGGATAATAATCTCGGGCGAACGCGTTTCTAAAAATATGTTCCAACTCTCTCAGGATTTCTTGATAAACTTACACTCCCGAGTGTCTCTGGTCCATCAAGTTCTAGGAAGGCTGATTCGTCAATGAGAACTTTTGGTTTCACTGAGTTGAGTTGCCGGTCAAAGATTTGTAACGCTTGCTCTATAACATGTGGATTTCAAATTCTGCTTTCTATCAACATGGGCCATGTTCCTGGCTCCTACGCCAATTTAATTGAGTCCAATGCGAAGTGCCATCATCAAAAGTTAAATAAAAAATGTTTGACGCTTTCAATATTTCGTCTAGGAAAATGCGATCGTTCTTCAGATTTAAAGCATGTGGGTATTAACTTTTAATACCACTCGTCTTCTTCACCAGAACCAGACCAAGGTTTATGGCTCGGCAGGAGGCATTTGACATACAACATAATCGAAATGTCTGTGGTATAGTGTCATTGCCCATTTGATTTCTCCATATCCTTCGGCTAAATTAGCCCAGACCAAGTTATTAATGATAAACAAGTCGGGAAGCCGGGTATGAACGGTTTCCTGTTTCTCTATGTGAGGAACTTTGACGGCATGGCAATGGCATGCGCTTCAAACAATGAAAGAAGAATTGTTAGCAAATGTGAAGAAGTTCACCTAAGAGGGACACAAATAAGTCGGAAAACCGGAAGCTAAACGTTTGAGATTGTGTATTGCTTATATAAGCATATTTGAGTGGGCATTTGTATCCAGCTCGTAATGTTTATGCATTTAGTTTGTCAGACTATTCACTTTAGTATGATACTGACATTCAAAGTTTTAGAATGTAAGAAATTTGCAATTTGGACCTATTATAACTCTGTTACTAATAGTGAGATTTCCACCAAACTTGGTGTCATAGTGCTCTATAGTATAGCATTTATTACTGCGAAACTTGATGATTCTAGGATAACCTGAAGCGGGGTTCCAGTCAATTTCTCAAAAATATAACATACTATGAGCCACTGCCTCAGGGAATCAAAGAAATTTGGCGTCTCGAGCGGGTGGTTGTAGTTCCCATAATATTGTCAGCTACAGGTGTTATACCTAAATCCCTCACGGTTTACCTTAATGTCCTCGGACTTTAGCACAGTCTGGTTCAAACCATGCAGAAGTACACCATTCTGCCTACATGCTCGATGTTGCGGGGAGTTCTCGACGGATTCTCCCATTGACCTACCACCAGCGCCCCTTTAGTTTTTAAGTAGGTAGGATCATCCGACCCTAAATGTTTAGCACTTAGTAGTATTAGGTAAAATCCGGCATCTGCCGAGATTGTGACAACTAGGAAATAATCGTGGGCGCAACAATTCATATTGGATCAGGACCTTGAAGTGTGTTAGAGCACTTCATTCAAGACCGTAACGACACGTTACACTGTAGGAGGCAATACTATTATTAACTTTATTTAAACAGGTATCGACATGAAGAGTATTTTGAGCCCCGAGACTGCATATTGTCCTCGAGGCTGCAAAATTTGGTACATAAGATGACCTTAAAATGGTTTTCCGTTCAATTTCAAAAAGTTCATTATATACGTATGTTCATTTGGACAGATATCGAAATGGGATATATTTTGAGGTCTAAATTTCATATAATCACATCGCCATGATTTTTTTTGAGAATTTTTGGTTGCGTTGTTTCCGAACTACTTCTTGCTTCACTTTAAGTGTGTACATTTTAACCCCTTACTCGCGTATTTTAAAAGCTTCGTCGAAACTAAAATCTCTCTATGAAAGTAGTAATTGAGACCTTTTATTTGATACCCCCACGGATATATAAGGTGAAAAAAAGTTCCTTGACGAGTTTTGTGTCTTAGCCGAACAGCTGGCCTCATAAGTGTCAATGACGCATCTGTTGAGACCATGTTGCCACTGAAATATCATGTGTAGGAGTCTGTTCTCCTGGGATTCCGTATTAATGTATCTACTTCCAAGTTGCCCTCAATGTGGAATCTGATTGTTCCGTGATCTAAAATAGAATTTTCATCCGACAGCCTCCAATTCCCGGCCAAACCGCTCATCAGAGTGTTCCCGAGAGTTACGTCAAGTACCTCTGGCCTGGTACTGGTCACGAATGTTGGAGTGTTCTCTACGTTATGTGCTCTGCAATCAATGTCACTGCTTCGCCAGACCTCTTGGTGAGTGTTAGTATCGCAGAAGTTCGATGGTTTTACGGCTAATGCGATTTGCTGGAAAGGATGCTGATACCACGACTGCCTCTCTTTTTCCCTCGTCTTCCGGTAAAACTTGGACAGCCAGTTAGAAATTCTGAAAGACATATGTATCTTAAGTTTATATTGAGAATGTTGCAAGCTCTTGGTTTTCCATCAGAGGAATTCCAAATTATCTGCATACTTCCTCCTTGCAGACCACAAATCTGCCCCCGGTGCAACCAGGGCTCTTGAGCCAGCACTATTTCAATGTTATCCTTGGACCTTGCCCTTGCAAATAGTGCAGATGCAGCTTTTATATGGTGGATGTTTACCTGAGCTATTCTTCGATGCTGTAGCATTGTCCTCCTCCTTCGACATGGCACTTCGTTGTGCTTCGCCGTTTCGAAGGTCTAGACCAAGGTCGTTCAATTTTTCTTCTGTGGGCAGCAGGTCCACCTCCTTGCTCGGATCTGCCCTTTTGGCCGTTATGGCTTCCGCGATTCCTTCGGATAGGATTTCCACCCGGTGTGTCCTCCGAAGTATTCTTCCTTGCGCACGTCGACAGATATGCTACCAAATCTGTAGTTGATGAGGCAATTACGATGTTTATTACCTCCAAGGATCGGTCGTCTACCCCCGTGAGGGTTGGACTCTACCCTTCTCCTTGGTTCTACAAGCTCTCCATAACGGGGGTGTGGAGATCCATGTTTTGAGTGATGATGAGGCGTAGAGACTTCCCCGTCTCAATGGCTGCGGTTTTGGGAAGGTAAACCGTTACCTGGTATATTATCCCCAGCACATGACGATAGTTCCGTTCCCTTCTGTCCTGGCAATTTAGGAACTGTAGTCCTAAGCCAGTCCAGTGTGCCCTCCATCGCATAGTCTATCAGTATGAAACCTGGTCGAAAACTCCTTATTTCATCCTTCACACATTTTCATGACAATGAGATTTTCAAATATTTCCTGCTCCTCACGAGTAATTGCTCCGGAAGTATTTTCGGCATTATGACTAGTCGAATGCTCTTTACCGCATTAACATAGATATCAACGGGTCACCTGACTCCTACCGTCAACCCTGACCGCCTCGAGATTTTCCCTCTCTTGGGCTCGGGTTTCGGTTTCTTGGGAGCATTTCCCTCTTACCGGCAGATTTTCACTGCACCCCGTTTTTTTTTGGCCCTGATACTGAAAGCGTCGGTCTGTCCAAACCTTCTTAAGGGTCCACCCTGGTTTCAGGCCGTCCTTCAGATAGCGCAGATATCATTTAGCACCTGCACCACTGAGACCTGTCTCCTTCCTGACGTCCTTTGGTTGTCCCTGCTTGGTTATCGGGGACCTTTGTTAGTTGTGTTCTTCGTAGTAAGTCCACTGCTCCTGGCTCTCAGTACTACGAAAATTTACTTCCGCCTGATCAGCCAGTTTGTGTGTGGTCTGATTTGCTGTTTTGTTTTATTATATTCCTCATATAATTCCTACAAGTATGTGGTTAGGAGGTCCGCCGTGCCATACCCCTGATACGGAAAGGTGAATCTTACTCACTGAAGTAACCAAGAATCAGTGGGGCTCCGTTCGAATACAGTCACTCCTGACTGCAAACTATACAATGGACGCGATTCGCATGGGGGAGGTGTTTTTCAACTCCTCGGTCTAGATCCATAGCGTTTTGATAATAGTACCGTCACCTTGTACCGGGGATATTTGTCCCCACCCACTTGGTAGACGAGAGGCTCGAATTTTTGAGAACCACAGATAACCCCCAGAAGGAGAGAGACTAGTAATATTCTGCATCAGTCTACCCTGCAGTCCATTGCGTAACCCCTTTGTTGTAGTAATCTTGTTGATGTCGAATGAGCTCATCCATACTTGTTATGTCCGCGATGTTTGTTTAGTCATATGATTTATCGTAGTAGTGTCACATCGGAGCCAAAGTTCTGTTGAAACGTGGCTTAGTTCCAGAAACGCGCTATGAACGCATCTTCTAGTCGATGTTTGTATTCTGCGGGATTCCGTTTTGAATCTGAATGGTAGGTAAATTGGTGTGGTTCATTCATCGAAACCATACGACACCCAGCTTTTCCACCGCTGATGATTGACAACGTCGCCGACAAAATAACCAGGGGAAGAGCCACTCTGGTGTTTTTCCCGTCTGTCGTCGTTCCTCAGCATCTCTCTGACAATGTTGTCTGGAGAAAGCTGTGCATCAGACACAGCGGTAGGCGCCGCTCTTCATCAAGGGGTGAATCCTACCTGGCAACCGTTGAGCTTCTTTTCGAAACAACTCAACTCAGCTCAGCGTAACTACAGCGGCTACGATTGTGAGCTACTCGTCACGTACCTCTCCATTAAATACTTCTGCTTCTGCCTTGAGGGCAGGCCGTTCACTGTGTTCACGAACCACAAGCCTTACTTTCGCGCTTAAACAAAAGCCCGACAAAGCTTATCTTCGCCAACACACATCCAACACGTATTTGGAAAAGACAGCGTTGTTGCGGACGCTTTTTCTCGAATTACGAAGGTCACAATCCCCACCGCGATCGATTATACGGCAATCACCGAGCCGCAGAAAGACGAAGTAGGGCTTCAGAGCCTGAGGCAAACTCCAAATACAAGTTCAAGGAGTTTCCTGTCTTCAGACAAGGGACCTAGGCCATTCATTCTGGCCGATTTTCGCAAGGATCTTGCACACCCGGGCCTCAGGACGAACCGGTTAGTTAATGGAAAATACTTTAGACCGTCCAGGTACAAGGACATAAATTCTTGGTTCATATAGTGCATCGCGTCTCTGAAGTATAAAATCTGCAAGTACATAAAAATCAAGCGCTTCCATACGATCGACATCATTGGTTCTTTACGAGACTCGCACGAATACAAGTATTGCCTCACAATCGTCGACAAGTTTACGCGGTGGTCCAATCCAATGGAATGCTGGAACGTTGGCATCGGACACTAAATGCCGCCTTAATGGCGCGCGGCGTTCCTCCGTTGAACCCGCGTGATTTCAGTTGAAGGCGAAGTGATGTGGTGGCACATCGGAGACATGAGCCCCGACTACATTGTCGGTGATGAAATCGACTCCGCCCACGCACTGTCCTGCCGCCGACATGGCTGGCGGCCTGGCACGAAGCAGGCGTGCGAACTTCCGCGCTGCGGAATCTCCTTTTAGCTTATATATACTCTGGCATTGTGCTGCATGCCTCCTCCTGGTCTTTGAGCATTGTGTCAAATGGCGGAGTTTGTAACACTCGTCAGTAGCTTGACAATTTCCGCCGTTCATCGATACATAGAAGTTTTACCATGACTCAGTTCCTCCTAGGTACGAAGGCTAACCAGACTGTTGTTATTAGGTTCGCAATTGAATTTACGACAGTGTCCGCTGCAGCTCCACCTGATTCAAGAGTTTCGATGTGATGTGTTTATGGTCACTTGCCAAGAAGTCGTCCAGAATTCACAACCCATCAACCAACGGAACCAGTGATTCCGATGCGAAGTTTAAGTCGGTAATACTTCCTTCGCAACCTGGACGCCGAAGCGCTGGTGTAGTTCCGGTGTTTAAAACTGCGAGCTCTGTTCTTGCCGCCATTTTGATAATCTAGAAGGTAGCGTCCTCCAGAGCATCAAGCTTAAGTCGAAGATCCGGTATCGTCTTATTTGGTGTTAGATAGAAAGCATTAAGCCAGGAATTAAGAGAATTCTCTCCCCTCGATCTTAAGTAAGAACATAAGGCAAATACCGTCCCGAACCATCTAGTAGATCGGGGTGCCCTGAAGCTTGATCCTTGTTCCAATACGGTTTCCGTATTTGTTGAAAGAATTTCGTATGTCTCCAATTTTAATCTCACGAGTAATGGGAAACCAGTCAGCCCTCCAACAGGGCTACTACTATACGTTGTTACTCCCAAAGGTAAGGAAGGTCTCTGGAGGCGAACTGTTGAAATATAGAGTAACATTGCTGCAATTCATCCGATAGGCGTGTCGATTTCTTCATCTCGGCTTATGCACTTTTTTAAGGGAAAAAATGGATAAAGGAAAGCGATTGCTTATTAACAAAATCAATTAGCGGATATTCGTAGTTGACCTTGTGAGTCATTTACTTATCAGCAACACACGATACGCGTGGGGCCACATGCAGCTCTGCGCTTGGAACTCAGCTACAAGTCAACCTGGTGCTCTTGTTCTCCCACTCCAGCATCCGCTCCGAAATCCTTGTTAGAAAATTGGCTTATCTATTTCGAAGTCGGTGATCTACGCATTCCTTGCAAACTTCCGGTTGCGAAATTTTCTAGACAAAAAAGTCCAACCGTCACCAATTTTCGAAATTGCAACAGGTTCATCTGGCAACATCGCCCATGTTTCTATGTTTCATGGCATGAACATTTTCCCGCCAAAAAGAGAGAAATACCCTCAAGCACCGTGTGCCAGAAAGAGACGCCATCGTCGCCAGTGACTTTCCCCAGCTGCCACTGCTGACCGGCGCACAACCAACGTGCCCGGAGTTCCGTCGACGCGTCGTAAAAGTTGCGCCGCGCTGCAGAAGACAAGACGTCGCTTGCCATCCGAAAGAAAATTCAACTCCTCTGCAATTGCCGTCAAGCGGGTGGAAAAGTCCACGGGAAATTCGCGCGCTATCGGTGAAAAACAACTGTTTGATCTGTGTC
This sequence comes from Hermetia illucens, assembly GCF_905115235.1. Taxonomy (NCBI): domain Eukaryota; kingdom Metazoa; phylum Arthropoda; class Insecta; order Diptera; family Stratiomyidae; genus Hermetia; species Hermetia illucens. The sequence continues at coordinate 158,738,595 of NC_051849.1, forward strand.
CGAGGCGGCCTCGCGAAGAGTTTGTGCAGAGTCGGCGGGACGGAGCGAGTGCGGCGTGTTCGCGTGTGTGGAAAACCAGTTCTGACTTTTCAAATCAGTGCGCCGAGGCGACGAGTCAACGTTTTGGAATTTCTTGCGTGGACCATTTTGTCACGACAACGACGGCGGCGACACTTTTCTTGGTAATTCTTAATGTTTGCTCCCTAGCCCATGTCTCCGGGCCCCAGGTGCGGCGGAGCGCCCGACCCTGGCTGGAAACATGTCATTCACTTTCTTGTTTTTGGCGCAAAGCCTCTGCGGAGGCGCACCGGTGCCCCTTCTAATTGTGCATGCCTGGCCGAGGAAGCTCCACCGCCGGCCCATCGGTCACCGCGTCATTTTTCGCAAATTCGCGCAATTCCCGACGAGATGTGGAGCTCGCAGGCAGCCGCCGGTGTCGTTGGGACCGGAGATGGCTTCCAGGGGCAGAGGGCCCCGTAGTGACTTCGATTGTAAATCACTTCTTGCACTGCACGCTCGGTCCCACGTTCGTGCTCCAGCTTGCCAAGAGCCAGCCGCCAAACGATCGGGCGCGAACCTGAATACCAAAAAGTCGAGAGAAAAGGTAGAAAAAGACGAGGAAAAGTCGTCGCCGACCGCAACGACGACGGCGATGACGAAAAAGAAACAGCCAAAAAGTCGAAAACCGGACTTGAAGGTGGAGGATGGGAGCCGCAACACGGCGCAGCCGATGGAGATGGAGCAGCATTGGATGTTGGTCTTTTTGTCGACGTCGCGGAACGCGGAAAGTGCGGCCGGTCCGAGCGAGGTGTCCACGGTCCCACCGTCCGGTCTTTGGATGTCGGCCGGCCGCGAGCGCGAGTGCCGAATGTGCAAGGAGATTGCGTGTGGAGCCGGGAGCGCAGCCTGGAATGTCCTCCTCCAGTTTCCTTCGCGAAAATGGCCAGAATCCGTAAAGAATGGCGGTTAGTTGGTCGCCACATAAACACTCGGGAGTCAGCCTTGGAAGACGTACTCGCAGCACCAATCAACCTCTCCAAGACGAACAAGTGCAAGCGTGTCATGGCTCCAGCGCGACCGGTCCCTCAGCGCCCCATTTGCTACCAGTCGGGGCCATTGCGGCCACCTTCCCGCCGCCGGTCTACTTGCAGCGATTCTTTCTTCTGCTGTTGCGCTGATTCGCGGTGAAGTGAACTTTCGCGATATTTCGGTCCATTCAGTCGCTGGATTTTCCCCGTGGCGGGATGAATCATGGCACTTTTCTCCGGCGCCCGCCCGCCGCCCCCTGGAGTGGTCGAAATCTGTGCTACGCGGCTGCAATGGCCACGGTGTCGTGTCACCGCATACCTTCTTGCCTTTGTGCCACTTTCCTCGTGCAGGCGGTCAGCAGGTTCATGTTGCGCGGCGACAGTGCCAATGTCGCCCGGTGAGCACCTCCGCAACATCGCGGAAAGGCCACCGTCTTACCGCCAGGCCTGCAACCCAGTCGGGGCCCGCAGCACAATTTCTTCATTGAGTCCGTGTCCAAATCCCAAGAATTCACAGGTCCAAGTCGTTTTCGTCGTCCACGTCTCCGTGTTGTGTCTTCGCGTTTTTTTGTTCCTTTCGCTCTGGCCTTTTCTTCCACTTTTCTACCTCTCGACGGGGCTGCAGATCTCGGCACAGCTCATTTACCTTGCCTGGAACACGACACGGCGATGACGATGAGATTCCTTTTCGTTGATGACTTTTTTCCCGTAGAGCCGCCATCGCCGTTTGTTGAGGTTTGGTTCGATATTTCTTAAATAGTTTTTTGTGTACTTGTCCGAGACGTTATCGAACTGCACCAGGCCGGCTCGGTGTCCGGCCGCTTGGACCTGGCCTGCTGCTGCCGTGTCGAATAGCGCGCGCGGATCCGCTCGTAGGAATTTCTTGTTGCTAGGGAGGAACACTGCGACGAGGCTGTGGGTTGACTTTTTTCTTTTCATTTTGCGCTATAAACCCGCGGCCTGTATTCTCAGTCATTCATCTCGGCGGCCACGAGCTTTTGTGCGTTCCGGTGTCGGTGCTACGTTCGCGGAGTCCTTACCCCTTCACCTTTCGTCCTTGCTGCACGAGTAACGTCTCCATATCAAATTAAATATTGCATTTGCTCCGAGCCAGTGAAGTCACATTTCTAATTCGATTTCTTCCATTTCCAACAGATCTGCCTGCCGCCTGTGGATACTCCGGTTGTCGGTCCTGGTCGAATGAGGTAGCTGCGGTGGAAAACGAGACCGACAACAAGTGCCTGAAAACCGTGTCTGTCCATTGTCTGCCCCCAAAGTTGGAACGCGACGAGCGCCACATATGTGCGGAAAATGTCCTCGCAAAATGGCAGCAGTCGGGAGTTCGTGGATGGGTGGACGCTTGCGCAGACCCTCGGCGAGGGTGCATATGGCGAGTAAGTAGAGAGAATTTATTTTGTTTAATTTGCTTTATATTCTGTCCTCGTCCGGAACACTCGGCGAAATACATATGAAGGCATTAGACGCAATTTGAGATTCGGTGGATTCGCAACTGGAATTCTCGACCGAGAATTTGAAATTTGAGTAGTGAAAGTTATAGGTGTGCATGCACCTTCTAAGTTCCTTGAAGAAGCGTTGAATTGACCAAATGAATCCTATCTTTATTATCTGCACTAATTACAACCGTCCTTGCATAAAGTGGGGGAGAACAGTCGATATAAAACAATAAATCCAGCCAGATGGATGCATCGTTGATGGAAATACTTAATTCTCCGTATTCTGCACGCAGAAGACTCCATCCTTTACTGTGCCACTTGGATTGGCAAGTAAGATCCATTTTCGCCTACGGTGAGAATATCATTCAAAACCTAACGGCGTAGACGACGATATAGTGAAGTTTTCCAATTCGATTTCAAATTTGAGCCCCGAACAACATGCCTGGTATCTTCACATCAATGTTTGCTGGCAATCTTTATTGTTCCCGCAATGTTACCATGGTGTTGCGGCATTTGAACCGGCTTGGCTGGCATATTGATGCGACGGGTAAGCGTTTCAACCTTGCGCTGGAAAAAAACCAAAATAGTCTTGGCTAAAAAGATAATCCCGATTCTGCGTTCCGTGGTGATTAACAAGCCAATTCTAGAGTGAAAACCAACCTTGGATTAACGTTTAACTCAAGAATGGACTTTTTCGAGAAAACTAAGGTAACAACGGATAAAGCTGCAGCAGGAGTTGCGGCATTGAGTTAGATAATTGCAAACGTTGAGGGTGGTACCACTATCAGGATATGCATTCTTATGAGTGCGACGCAGTCCATTCTGCAAGAAGGTGCGTCATAGATGCTTTGCGCAAGTACAGTGAGTCCTTGAGGGTTTTATGTGAGCACCTGCCTGGATGACTTAATTCCACGGTCTTCTTAAGACACGGATTGATTTTGTGATCACAATCAGAACCCCGCTGTGACAAGCAACAACGGTACCAGTCTTTACTCAGTGCATGGCTTAGCATTCATATTGGCAAGACCTACCTAAATCTCTACCGAGCTAAGGAGTACGGCACCCATGCAACACCACGCCGAGGTCCGAAGGTCTTCTTGCTTGAGCATCACCAATAACCCCCATGAAGCTCCCACTAGGGGGCCAACCGCAAACAACCGAGCTGTACTATATCCCTGGTAAGGTTTCGTGACAAATTGCCACTTCAGATGAGTCCCCGTGCAGACTCGGGTCCGATCGCCCTAATTAGGCCTTTGGAGCATTCGCCTACTGCATCACGGCCGACAAGCCAAAGTGAGTACAGCGTCTCCCGGTGCCACCACTATGGAGGTTCTCCTCGGTTATTTAGTTTTGGTTTGGTCGACAGGGTTGCCGCTCCATCTTCCTCATCGCCACCTCCGAGCACCTTTGCGCAAGTACAGAGACGGGGGCTATTCGGGTGGCGACTATTTACGTACTGTCTCAGAACTGGCTCTAGTGACAATCGCGGGAATGATTCCCGTCGTCCTCCTTACTAAAGAACGGAAGAAAGGGAAAGGAGGCGGATGCTTATAAATAAGTAATAACAATTTTGAGTATCGAGAGGCTGGCAGACTGCAAAAATTGTAGAAAACTTAAAGCTGTAGCTGAACCGAAAACATGATCGCCACCTTCTAAGCGGGCATGGAGGCTTTCAGTCTTACCTGCACAAGTTTGGGAAGGCAAAATCTCCTGACTGCGTTTTGCAATGGGGCAGTGGACGAAGCCGGTCATACTTTATTGTGGGATAACATTTGGCAGCAACTTTGTACAGAAACAGGAATCTCTCTCCGAACAACATTGGCGGAAAGGCGCTGAAAACCGTCGACACATGGAAACGTGTGGGGCAGTAGATCTGCCTCTTGATTCTGGTTCTTTTTTGCCAAGAAGATTAGACTTGACCAGTAAAGGGGTCCGGATGACAGGGGGTTCTTTGCACTATCAAATTCGCTTACCCTCCTCCCGTTGATAGAGGGGCTAGTTCCCTATTGACGAACAGCTGTTTAGTTGGCAGTTCAACACACTTAGTGCATAAACCGCAATCGAAGTCATAAAACTCCGGATCAATCGCATCATGCAAAGCTGCTGGGCCAAGTTTGAAAATTCTAAAACTTCTAAAACAGCTTAATTTTTTAATAAAACGAAAGTTGAATTAAAAAAGTCATTAAGGTCAGCCAACATCTAAATGGAAAGGTTTAGGACGGAACCTAATTGAGGCTTCTTATCCCTGTTATCACGAAATTCATCATATCTGAATTAGCGTTTAGGATTCGAAAGAATGAAGCTTGTAATCCTCACATATAAAAGTGCCCAATATAAATATTGGGTTGGGGAAAAATAATGTCGTATTTGTGATCGAATTTTAACGCTTTATTTAACATACTCGAATTATCCGATTTAAGTCAAATATGCGCCGTTTTGTTCACAAAGTTGTTGCCATCTAGAAGGCAACTCCACTATCCCCCTCTTATAAAACCCCTCTCCTTATTTGCAAAAAACTCAGACAGCCAGTTTTCGCAAGCCTCTTTTGAGGCGAACTTAGTAGCATTAAGAGCGTTTTGCATGGACCGGAAGAGATGGTAATCACTTGGTGCCAGGTCCGAACTATACGGTGGGTGCGATAGGACATCCCATCCGAGCTCCCGTAGCTTCTGGCGAGTAATCAAAAATGTGTGAGGCCGACCGTTGTCCTGGTGGAACGGAATACCATTCCTATCGACCAATCCTGGCCGCTTCTGGTCAATCGCCTGCTTCAAACGGTCAAGTTGCTTACAGTAGAGGACCGAATTGAGGGTCTGGCCATAGTTGAGCAGCTCATAGTGGATGACTGCCTTCCAATCCCACAAAGCAAAACCTTCCTGGCCGTCAATCCGGGCTTGGCGATGGTTTGGGCCGGCTCGCCGCGCTTCGACCACGATCTTTTTCGCTTGAGAGTTCCACTTTTCATCACCAGTCACCATTCGCTTCAAAAATGGATCGAATTCGTTCCGTTTCAACAGTGCATCGCAGGCGTTGATTCGGTCCAAGAAATTTTTTTCCGTCAACTCGTGCGGCACGTAAACATCCAGTTTTTTTGGAATCCAATCTTCTGCAAATGGTTCCAAACGGCCAATCGAGCGAATACTCACATGCCGGTCTACTTAGATGATTTCGACGATTTTATCGGTTTCTAGGACGATTGGCCGACCAGTACGGGGTGTATCCATCCACTACACCAGACCCGATGCGATGAGTACAACACAAGATACGTTTAAGTATCTATTGACAAAATACGACGTTACTTTTTCCCCAACCTAATATTATAGAACTGTGGGAAGAGTTGTGCAGAAGAGCAGTGCAAGTTTTCGTATTGGATGATACCGATAGCAGAGCAATCATGGGCACAAAGTCTCAGCAACTCATAGCATTCAGCATTTTTTTTCAATAGGATCATGACTGCTTCCATCACGGTTCCAAAAGCTAATTAATATCACTTTACCGCCTTAAAGTCTAGTGAAGATATTTGAACCGATCTTTTATCGAATAACAGTCATTAATTGCTTCGATTCGGGTTAAAAAATGATGAGCAAGCGCGGACTTAAATGAAGCCTTGTTGATAATAATCATTGGTGCGACAATCCAATTGGATCAATGTCTTGAAGCTTGTTAGATCACTTCATTCAAACCGCAACGGTACACCACAAACTACAGTACCCTGTAGGAGATAACATGGTCAGCACTGCCATCGTCCCAGATTATTACTCTGATTTGATGGCCGCGTTCGAGAGAAGAATCCTAAGAATTTTTGGCCCCGTACATGAGGATGGATAGCTTACATAACGACGAAGTCTATGAGCGATACCATGACCGTCAGATTGTGGATAAAATCCGGCTCAATAGGTTATGGTAGCGAGGGGGGTCCTGCCCGGAAAATCTATAAGGGCAACATCTATGGTAGAAAAAGAAGACGAGGCAGACGCCAGACAGCTTTTGGGGATATCGAATTGGTGGACCTCCGCGCAAAACCGGGATGTCTGGAGTTCCTTATTAAGGCAGGCCTAGACCGGATACCGGTTGTTGCGCCGCTGATGATGATAATTTACGATTCGCTTAAAATTTGACAAAAAAGAATTCCAAACCAAAAATGTTGTAGGCGATATTGGACTGATCGAAAACTGATGGCGCCCAGCACTTTGAGGGTCATAATCACCATGAAACGAATCCCCTACCTCGAAATAGAGGAGGCCAAATAGGATGTATGTTTTATCGTAGCTTGTCGAAATAGAAAGTACAGTGCCAATTAGAAAGCTTCATGAGCTCTTCAGCGCCATAAAAATATGATATGTCCTCTCTGTTGGAGAATTGTAAGGGAATATGGTTGTTGTGTTCATATATAAAGAGCTGATCTGGGGAAAGACTCGATCCTTTTTAAGGTTTTGTTGAAAACGAAATCTTATCAAAACAGGTTCATTGTTTGTCTGTCTCAGAAACGGTTACGCCTATTGTCATGAAATTTAAATATAATAAAATAAAACATACTATGGTGTTGATTGGCTTAGGCCTTTGCTCGTATGAAAAAAGAGACTGAAACTGTGCATTCGGGAATTAATCGGAACCCTTGTTATAGCGTGTGATATGGAATTAGTGCCACGAACCATTTCTCGTATTTCGGGCAAAGGCTTGCGGCTAAGAAAAACGATATACTGGACACCTCCTAACTGCGCGCGTACGCAAAACCTTGTCCAAAAAAATCTTGTTCACAGACGAAATTTTTTTTTTACGATGAAACAAATTAGCATCACGATCGGGTATGCGCTCGGTCATTATATGGTGCCAAACACAGAGTTCTACGGGTTCAACGAAGCTTGGTGGGGAGTCTCCTGGAAAGATGTAACTCCTATCCATTTCTGGAGGGGGAACCACCGCTAAAATTTAGGAAGACATTTTTCTCCAACCAATTCAATGATACCCTCTTCGCCGGTGAACATTAGATTTTCCAATAGAATTCTGCGCCGGTGCCTCAGTCAAAACATTGGCTCACGAACAATATTCCAACACTTATCCGTGGACATTGCAGAAGTCGCGAGAATATCGCCAAAGACTGCGTACGTGTATCGCTAATACCTGGCGTCTTTATAGCTCTATCAATAATAAAGGCAATCATTTCGAATGATTTATATCTCATTAGAATTGTATTTTCTTCCGAAAAAATGGAAAACATTGTGTGGCGACATTCTGCTCATATTATGGCATTTCAAAGAATTGCCATTACTTATGGCTAGACTATGTAGAGCAAATAGATGGCAGAGAAATTTCCAGATGACCCTTCATAAAGGAGATGGAAAGCAAGCGACCATCTGAAGTCCCGGGGCAAATGAGGGGGATCAGTGGACAACACGAGCTAGACTGCTCATTTCTTGAATTAGAGGACGCGGTTGCTTAACTGAGAAAAATTGTTCCTAAAACTTCAGAAGATGAACGGCCGCCTTCGGATTTTTCCACCATAGAAAAAGCTTAGCTTTTCAATTAATTTATTGCTGTCTCCCGGATTTCAAAGCAATGTTTTTCGTACGATATTTTGCACTCTATGCAGTCTTGTTTATATTTGTATGGAACACTGAATCTGCCATTCACTTGATGGCAGACCGAATCCATTGAAGAGAGACTTTCTTCCACTTTTTTGGTTCATGGACTCCTCTTTTTGGGCTAACACTCAGTTTAAAAAATTCGGACGACTATGGCTTGCATTCTTAACAAAAATTACTTCAGCGTCCGCCAGAATATCTATGCGGACTATTAGTTTGTGGGATAGAGCATTTGGAATAAAGCTACTTTTGTTAGTTTAAAGAAAATGGCTAAAAAGGAATCTCGTGTGTTAATAATGGATTCCTTTTTGGTGAAAAAACACTGTTGTCACCAAAGCTTGGCTTGATAAACATTATTCGGACTTCGCACCAGAAAAAGCAACCGTTGAGTAATGTTTTGCTAAGTTTAAACGAGGCAAATTGCATCCATTGAGCTTCGAATTGTTTCCGCATCCACCGTATTCTTCAGATCTGTTTCCAGCGTCTTTTGCCTGTTCTCAGCTCTCAATAGTCGTTTAATAGAAATTTAGCGATGTACAGGTAATCGCCGAAACTGGGACCTATTTTGAGACTAAAGACAAATCGTATAAACGCTATAATCGTTGTATCCTCTTCTAAGGCCACTATAAGGAATAAGAACATCCAATTTTGTAAAAAAAACTTTTTCAGTTAGTCTACGAACTACGCTGCTCCCAGGGTAGAGATGAGGCAGCGTCTGATGAGGAGTTGTTGGCCAAAAAAGAGGAGTCCATGGATCAAGTTTCTCTCCAATTGGCCCAGTTCGCCATTTACTTGATGACCCCCTCCATTCTACATGTGACAGTCTGCAATAATATTTTTTGGAATATTTTTTAAAGAAAACTGTTTTAGGGATATTTTTGCGGATATATAATAAAATATAAATTTTTAAAAGAACCTTCCTAGTTTTGCGCTGAGGTCCACCAAGCTGTCTGACGTCCTAGCCTACCCCATCGCTCATTCTGAGGCAGGGTCTAGAACGTCTTCTTTTTCCGCCATAGATATTGTCCTTAACGACTTTCCGGGCTGGTTCATCCCCTCTGCAGCCTATTGAAACGGATTTTTTTCACATGATGACCCTGGTAGCGCTAATAAATATCGTCTTTATGTAGGTTACTTAATCGTCCATTCTCCTGTAGGAAGCCGACAATTCTTCGAACGATTCTTCTCTCGAGCGCAACTAAGAGTTTGCAATTTTTCTTGCTAAGAACCTAAGGCCTGGCAAGATCATTGTCTTGTTTAGTAGGAACTTTGGCCTTATGATGAGAAGTTCCGAGCGGAGCAGTTTTTGTGTGCTGAAATTAACTCTATTGGTTGCCAACAATCGTGCACGGAATTCATCGTCGTATCTGTTATCGGTTGTGATTTTCATTATTCTTATTTGATCAGTGCGATTTGATGTTGTCGCTTCTTTGTTCTTTGGTATTATTTCTTTCACGGACCCATTCTCAGAGCCTACCTAGCCCAAAAATCTGAAAAACAAATCAGGAAACTGCCAATATATGGTGCCTAGGGTCCGAAATACCCCCATACCGATATCTGTTCAAATAAAGTTAATATTAGTATATTACTGTAGTTATTATTAATTAACTGCAAAACTCCCCTTAAGTTCATCCTAGAATCATAAAATTGCTGCAATATAGACTATATTATAGGGCATGATCCTACCAATTTTAGTGGAAATCGTTATAATAGATCGGTTGTCACTTGCAAACTCTAAGACTTTGAATGTCAGTATCACGCAAAAATGGATGTTTGACAAATTCTTTTTCTTCCGCCTTTATCCCGTTGACAAGCGTGGTCGCCTCGTCGTGATAGGTTTCGCTATTTTCTTCTACCAAATGCTTGATCTGGATGCAGTTGCGAGGCTTTTAAATCCTCATCCTGCATATCAAGCCAATGTTGTTTTGTCCGGCCTTTTGGTCGTTCACCATCGACTTCGATGTTCGGACCAATCTTAGCAAGTGAATTCTCGTTATTTCGAATTACGCTTCTTCATTCGACGAAGTTCGTGATAGGTCTCTGCTCGTGCCCATTCTCTGAGGATGCAGCATTGTTCGGTGTGTAACATTCTTCCGTTCCGTTCCTAGTTTACATTCATCGTCAAACCAGTAGTTCTGACTTTTTTTTGCGACTGGAGCCAAGTATGTTTGTGGCCGTACGAATGATAGTGTTCTTCAGATGGTTGTGAAGATCATTTGGTGATGCTTCATCCTCAGGACCTCTGTTCATCATCATCATCAACGGCGCAACAACCGGTATCCGGTCTAGGCCTTCCTTAATAAGGAACTCCAGACATCCCGGTTTTACGCCGAGGTCCACCAATTCGATATCCCTAAAAGCTGTCTGGCGTCCTGGCCCACGCCATCGCTCCATCTTAGGCAGGGTCTGCCTCGTCTTCTTTTCCTACCATAGATATTGCCCTTATAGACTTTCCGGGTGGGATCATCTTCATCCATACGGATTAAGTGACCCGCCCACCGTAACCTATTGAGCCGGATTTTATCCACAACCGGACGGTCATGGTATCGCTCATAGATTTCGCCATTGTGTAGGCTACGGAATCGTCCATCCTCATGTAGGGGGCCAAAAATTCTTCGCAGGACCTCTGTTAGCTGCGGTTATTGAGGCATCTATTTTCCCTTATAGGTGTTACTGACTACTTTGTTGTGGGTGGCTTAAATTTTCACTCTCATCTGATTGTCAGAGGGGATTCAAGGTGATATTGTTATTCGAGCTTGAAGCACCATGCCAGTGAAATAGTGATCCGAGTCTATATTACCGCCTTGGGACCTATACTACCCTTTAACCGCTCATCGAATATGCAAAGTCATGTATGATCTGCTAAGTTCTTTGGTCCCTGAGTTCTGGCATTGATCATGCTTAAAATTAACTGAACATTCCAGAACAAATATTCTAGTCCGATATGATTTAGGTTCCCTTCTTGTTTCTCACTGGAAAGTTGACAGATAACTTTCTACACAAGTTGTTTGAATCGATACGTTGTAAACATCTGTGTACTTCGGTGCATGTCTTATGATACGGATCTTCTTGCTACTTTATCTACTCTGCTACAAAAAATCATGATAATTCTGGTAAAAGTGCTAAAGATTTGACAGGAATCAGAGGAAATTATATATCTTTACTAGGGTGCTTACAACCCTTTCTTCAGCAGCAGTGTAACTTTCCCTTTGCCGTAGCCCGCAGAAAATTTGACGGTTATTGTGATTAGTATTCTAATTTTCATAAAGCTCAGCGAATTGTTTTTCACTTTATCAAAGGCTGCTTTTCTTAGTTTAGTTTTTGGAAAGTTTTAAAATTAAAACTGCCTCCAAATTATCTGAAGGAAACTATAATAGTTTTTCACTTTAGATGAACTTATCCTTTTCATTTAAAGATAGTTTTGAATAGTGGAAACCTGCAAACGTTGCTCGCTCATCTGTTGATATTTCTAAAGCCATTCCCAATCGCAAACACATCTCACTAATCCCGAAAATGCTAGTTTGCACTTCCGCTGTTACATGGCCATTTCTTGGTATTATGCATGTGTCACAGCATCACTTATGCGTCTACGTGAAACTGCTCGACTGTATCCCATTCTCAATTCCCCATCCCGAAATTTCTTCACACACACCATTTGCCACACGCCAGACTAGACGCGCATGTCCTTAATTTCCCCGAAAAGAAACGTCCCGATCCCAATAACAAAAATCTCTCCATAACTTGGCATTTCCCTCAACCCCCGTGTCTAGCGAGTCACTTGAACATTTTCACATTTTTCGGAAAATTCATATTTGTTGTGTGTTGCTCCTAATGACGTCTGAAAATTTCTCAAGTTTTAGTTCCTGTTTCTTAAATATTTCCTTATAATTTGTTGCAGAGTGAAATTGTTAATTAATCGTCAAACGGGAGAAGCTGTTGCTATGAAAATGGTCGACATGAAGAAACATCCGGATGCAACGTTGTCGGTTCGGAAGGAAGTTTGCATTCAAAAAATGCTCCAGCATCAGTACATTCTTCGATATTTTGGTAAACGTACTCAAGGCACTATTGAATATATCTTTCTGGAATACGCAGCGGGCGGGGAACTGTTCGATCGGATTGGTGAGTTGAAATATATTTATTTGCAAGATATTGTGATTAACGCAATGTTGTTTTGACGTGCAAATTCGCGATTACGTGAGTGATGCTAGAAAACGGAGGTGGTTGGCGATTGCAAAGTGGACACCGTAAGGGGTTGAATATTTGATTAAAGTACCCGAAAAGTTCCTTGGACCAGTTGAGACAAAGAAAAACAATTTCCTTACTTGCCCGAATTCTTCGCTCTGAGCGACGAGGCAATCTTTTTGAGAATGTTTTATTATTGGTAAATGTCTAAATTTCTAACAAAACTTTGAATGCGGTGTCAAAATCGACTCTCCCTAATGAGGTTGGTGCGTTTTAAACTTCGTATATTTATCCAGTTCGCTTGTATAGGACTATAATTGTCCAACAGGATTCATGTGCAATTCACAGAAAGCAATTCCATTCCTCCCTTGCAATTTATGCAAATCCACTTAGTGAAAAAATGACGGCCTCAATTTGATAAGAGAAGCTGAGAAGCTGTAGTATTAGTCAGAATTGAACATAAAGGCATTGACCCAATAGCATAAAAAATGGGCTCCATTAAATTGATACAGCGTAGTATAAACTCAAGTTGCAAAAAGTACACACAGCGATTACAATCCTATAAAAAAATATGAGATACACTTAAGGGAACATTGCCTTTGCTATTTGTCGACTCTTAAAACAAGTATTTTCGTAAAAAATTCACGGGGAAAAACCAAACAATGAAAGCATTGAACTTCAATTTTCTCGCCGTGTGCACGCAACGCGGCTCACCTAAACCATATTTGTCTACATTCTAATTGATATCTTGGGGAAAATTCACATTCAACCGCTAATTCTTTCATTACACAGAATTTGGCGCGGTCACACCAAAATCTTGTCTCCTCCATTTCCACATATAGCACATGAGATAATATCTGGCAGAAAACTGAGTGAGTTTCAACTATCATAACATCATCAATAGTACATATAAAAACGTCAGCAAAAAAGAAATTAACCGCAAAATGTCGTTATCGCCATATGCGTGCTCGTAGAAGGCAGACAAGTAAGCAAAAGCAAAAATTTAATCGGAATTATGTAAATTGTATAAAAATGTGACGCAGACAGAAGAGATACTGGTCCCAGTATCGAATCGACATAAAAAAATATTGGAGTAGGTCATTTTGTGCAACACGGCTCAACAGAAATTGAGGAATATATTTGAAATTGTCGCCTGGATTGAGGGCCGTGCGAATAGGTTTGTGAATTTTGAGTTGGATTGAAATCTGATTATCATATATGCAGTGAAATTCAAATTGAATCGGTGTCTGGCGCTCTTTTTAGTTTTCACATGGACACTACTGCAATTCAAATGGAGCGTTTTTGTTATCACACGGTTTGTAAAGGTGATGATGTTTGTATCGTTCATTCCCTCAGTACTGGATTTCCTTTCTAAGCCGGTTTGATTTCATTTGGAACCAATTGAATTTTTAAGAGTATTGTTGCTGGGCAAAATTTGAAAACATCATGCAAATTGGTGATAGCGACAATGAACGACAGTCGTGTGTCTGCAGAAATCAACATGCAAAAAGTCGTGTCAATTTCGAAGAAGCGGAAGTTTCCGATAAGAGATATCGAAGTGCACTTTGGGTATATTGAAATGTTTATATATTGCTTCCGATTCGGTAGTCGCCCTTTCGTTTATCATATTATTGGCGAACAATAGACCTCTCTCTAAGGTACGTAATTATTATTACACAAATAATGAGCCTAAGCAGCAGGAAAAATGGAAACACCCAAAGGTGCATCCACAGTTACAACTTTAGGCATAATAATCTATTCGGGTTACTATCAAGTCATGGGCTGGTAATGGAAATATTTTATTCAAATATAAAATTTCGAGTGCTCGCTCTTTGGGATTATTTGATTGTAACAGAGAGACAGATTCAATAATTACTTGTTTGTGTCGTTGGAGTTTATACGGAATGAAGCATCTGTTGGTTCCCTTGTAAATCTTACGTTATTCTGACTGACAGACCAAACCTTATGCGCTCAAAAAATCAAAAGAAACTGCATTATATTTTCCCGGTATGAAATGAAATGAAAATTTCGTAAGATATTTCGGTCTAAACAATGAACTAGCTGCAGTTGTACGAAAGTTTGTGAACCAATTCCTACAACTAATTTTCTGATAACCAAGCATTTTTTCGTGTTTCTCTTGTGCGATTTTACGTAAAGTGCCACAATGCACCAAAGTCTCGGATTATATTCGCTTAAAAGATCCAATTGGCCAAGGAATTGAAACAAAATTATCACCTGGTTGACAATGGTTCTACTAAAAAACAAGTTGGGAAACCGGAAGCTGGACGCTTCAGGTACGAAAGGTTTTGTGTATTTCTTAGTACTTAGCACGTAATATATCCATATATTATGTGAGAGTATCCACTTTCGGGCGATATTGACATTCATAGTCATAGCCTATATCACAGCATTTCGTGGTGCTAGGATGAATTTAAGGGGGGTTTCCAGGCAATTACAAAAAAATTATAGTAATATATTTTTATTATTATTATTAACTTTATTTGGTATAGAAGGTATTTTGACGCCCAGGCACCATATAGTGGCAGCCTCCCGATTTTTTTCAGATCTTTCGGTTTGGATGTTTCTGAGAATGGTCCCCTTAAAGAAATGATCACTTTAACATCCCGCACCCCCCCCCCCCCCCCCCCCACCTTTCCAACAAATGTCCATGGCCAACTACGACAACACCTAATGCCAGAAGAACTCGTGCACTGGGTTAAATTGTTATACCATGATCCGAAAAGTAAAGTTCAAAGTGTGACCGGTTTTTCAAAACGGCTTCTGTTGGTCTTCATCAAGGAAGCGCCCTCCATTCACTCGTCTTTGTTCTTGTTATGGACACTCACACGGGATATCTAACGCCCAGCGCCCTATACATGTATATATGTTTCTGTAGCGTCTTATAGCAAAAGCTAATTTCGAGCAACTTGTCCAAAAACCGAATAATTGCCCCATACAACACGGTTTCAGATTAAAACTGAAACAGACACTAACACTGTCAGTGGCAGTGACGTGAGCGATTTAAATATTTCGGATCAATGATATCAGCCAGCGCAAGCGCAACCTGAATTAAGTGACGTTCCACAATATCCGCATATCAACGTACATTCTTAATTTAAAATTCACCGCAGTGTCCTCCGCCCAGTCGCCCTTTGTGGTTCTGAGTGTTGGCAGACTATAAAAGATAACGGATGGCGCCTCGCAGTAATAGTGACGAAGATGTTGCGTGGGATTAGTGGTGTAATACGCCACGGTCGATATGGGGTTGCAGCGATCGTGGAAAAAACACGAACGAGGCGTCGTCGACGATATGGTCACGTACAGTGCTGGACGAAAAAATATTCGCACTGCGTGTGTGATGCGTGTGAAATCCAAAGAATACGGTGAAAAGAGAAATTTAAGTTGTGAGGGAAAAGGTACGATCGTCGAAAATGTGTGTTTCTAGTAGAGTACAAAAAAAGCGCCAAAAATAAATTATATAAAAACGATTTTTTTTTTTATGAAAGTAGATAAAATTAATTTTTTTTTTCGGTCTTTAGTATCTCGTTTTAATAATCTCTGCAGCTCGTACGGGCATCAATTGGTGTAAATTTTCAGTATTCATCCAGAATTTCATTGATCCATATCGTTTCTAAATTTGCTTTCGTTTCTTACCGATCTTTGTTGTAGTGCCGCTTCATTTACGCTCATAAGTTCTCTATGGGGTTGAAATCTGAACTGTTTCCTGGCCATGGCAGCCTGCCCAGCTCCTCCTCCCAAGATGTTACCTGTAACCGTATTAGGGATAAAAGAGATAAGAAAATTCACACGAGAAAAATTTTAATTTACTTACAGTACAAGCCCTATGATACGGTCCTCAAATATTACTTCAATAAAGTGCTCATGTTGTACTTCTACCGTGGGAACAACGCAATCTTCGATAACTTTTTTTGTACTTTTCTGCGTTGACAACACCCCTTAGAAAAGAAAAACGATCAATTGATTTGGATGTTATGCATCTCCACATCATTACTGAGAAGGAATGGCGTGCAGTTCGTACAATATATTGACTACCCAGACAACCATTTCTGACATAATTTAAAAAACAATCTAAACTTGCCTGAGAACTATTGCTTTTCTTCCCTATGTCTCTATTACTATCACGCCGTTCCCGCAAAACAAGAATACGGGCTTTTTCTTCAGCAGTAATTTTTTTTTTCCTGGTCACACACCAAGAGAACAAAATGGCATAGCCGATCACGACGAGTCGACTCCGCTTCTGAACAGGACAAACGCTAAAAGAAAAGAAAAGGTTTAAAATTTGGGTTTTAATGGCGCATCTCTTAGTTTCAGCTAGATTCTAAAGACATCACCGGTATTTTGTAAGAATACTGCCGGCGTTGACCAGCAATATTCTTTACACGTTGTCTGTATAATTTGAAGTCTCGTCGAAAATCTTTTACTCCAGCGGATATGTGAGTGTTGTTTTTTGTATAAAATTTGAATGTAAAGAAGGCAAAGTTTTATTGGGAAAAGCACATTGGATTAAGTAATAAGGAATTTAATAAGTCTTTTGCTATTTGAAACTTTCGCACAAATTTTTCTAATGCTCCGCCGAAATTGCGTCCCAATCGTCCTGTATTCGTTCAATCAGCTTTATCTTCGTAAGCACTCTCTCCTTCAATTCAGACCAAACATTTTCTATTGGATTTAAATCGGGCAACCGATCTGTTCAAATATTCGCCAAATTCTGCAAATCATTTGTATTCGGTCGAACTCCATCCTCCACTAAAACCACTAGTTCCCAGGTACTGGAACTTTTCTTTGATCCATAGAGATCGCCTACAGATTTTCCTACATACAATGGTGATTCTTGCAGCATTACCATCGAAAATTTGATTACCTCTCTACCTAACAATTCAGGTATAGTAAAAATTTCAGACTTGAAAGATTTTCTAAATTAGTTTTTTTTCTGGCACATTCATTCATTGACATTTTCATTTTTTGATTATTACTGCTTCATTCTTCCTATAATCCACGTGTGACAATTTACTCACGCTCCTCAGAATATTTTTTACTCCTTTGGTTGGTTTGGAGAAACTACATGCATCTTTTATTAAATTTTGTAACGAACCCCTCATAAAACCAAGGACAAGTTCGAATCGTTTCTTTCTGTCAAAGCTTTTATTTCATTTTTTAAAGTTGACCCTATTTATTTGCCAACAGACTGGGCTTTAGGCAAATTTCTAACTTTAACGATTAATCACAGAAAATATTCAGAGATCTTCTCGCACTAGAAACAGGAATAGCTGGTTCTCAAAATGCGGTACATAAAGAAATTAAATGGATACCTTTAACCAAAAATGATATTTTCTGTAAGTCTACTTCTATGGGAGATCTCTTCGCATTGAAGAAGGAAGCAACTGATTCTCCCCTGGATCCAATCCTGGGAAATATTTTTTGTTTTTACTGTTTGGTATGTCTATTACAGCCATCACCGATTTTTCCATTTTCTCCTCTCGATAGTTTCAGGAGCCTTCCCTCTGTAGGTTTTCGACCCTACTGAAAAGAAAGAAATAACCGGGAACCAATTTATGTGAATAAGCGATTGCGTTGCGTGTTTAGTCTGATCCGCAGATAATAATGACATTGTGGGACGGTGCATTATTGTAATGCTAAAACAACGAATTGCCCACAAATCCTTGGGTTTTTGGCTCACAACGCCCAAATAATATTCCTTTATATTTGGTTAACCTGGCCGAAATTCACGATGTACAACATTTTTGCGCTGAATATAGAGCGGAAATCCTTCAGCAAGACAGATTGAGCCAGCAGTTGACTTCAAGAAGAGAGAGAGAGATTAGATTCTAAGAATGTTGAGCGATGACTTCCGCCGCTGACGATGCTACTTCATAGACACTGAAAATCTTACGAACCCACGTAAATTGGGTTAATTCGTACTTTTCGCAAAGTACTCTGCCCCATTTGAGTTTTGCGCTGATTAGAGCAATGGCTCAGTAAAGACACTCTTTCACACAGTTTTAGTTCAACATTTTTCTGAAGGGCAGGACGCGAAAAATTATACAAATTTCAGTTGTTTTGTTGAAACTGATAGTCGCCTTATTCAAGGGAACCGCTGTTACATCATCTTTGAGAAATTGACTGGGAGATTGTTATTAGCATCGGTAGTACAACCCACCATGAGCCAAATTTTACTTTCAAATTAGCCAATGATTTCTTAAAAGATGACAAGCTAAAGAGGAAGACCGCTTTCTTATTCACACTGTAGCTGTGGTGTGCTAGTACTAGGACTGTGGAAGGAGGCACGTGGTCTCCAAAACGATTGTACGGGGGAAAAAATTAAAAAATTTGCAGAATAAGGAAAAAAACTTAGTTCTTTCTTCAACTTATATGTTAAAAAACTTTATAAGCATTTGTTGCTTGTTTCTTTGTTTGTTTGAAATAAATAGACGATTCTTGCTTTTTCGTTAGTGTTATTTTTTTCTTCGTATATTCCGATATTTCAGGAACCAGTTGCTCCCTTCATCAGTGCTACACATTCCTGTGGATAGTATATTTTAATAAAATAAATAACACTAGAATAAACCGTCTAACCCCAATCTAATAACTAGAGACATCGCAAGATAACACTTAGATTGCTTCTTCGGGTTTCCATTGAAAAGATCATATCAATATTGGGCGGGTTATATACTTGTATTGAGGCAATAAATTAATCTGCGAATCTTTGGAATAAGGCGGTGTTGGTCGATTCCTTGGCATTGCAGGCACGCACATTCCTCATCTGAACGGTTCTGTAGTAGCATATTTATTCTGCCAAGAATGACATCGATCAGAGCACAGTTGTGGACACAGCATGGTTACTGAAATTTACACAATGATCCAAATTGTAATGGCAGCTTCAAGATTGGCTAAATTTCAATATATTCGTTGATTTTGACATCAAACTTGAATTAGTTTCTGTTATTTGCCTGGTATCACTTTATATTTTCCAAACTGCTCCATCAGGACATTCTTCCCAAAGCGAAGATACATATCAGCTAAATCCTCACACAGCTCTATATAGGGGCGTTCCCTAGAGCTTTCTCACCTATTACTTTGCCAATAAATGGAAGAAGGGTATGGACGTTAAGATTCCGCAAAAAGGTATTCGCCTTGAGGGCGACAACTGGACGGGTGACCATGTGCTTCCCACTGTCGCCAAGATATTAGATAAAATCATCCTGGGATTCAATGAGCGCCGCGAAAGATTAATCGACAAGGAATCGGCTGCTTTCCATCCTAGAACCTCCTACACCTATCCCATTAACCCCTTTTGATAATTGTCAAATAGTACGCGGAGTTTACAGCATCGTTCCACCTGCTCTTCATCATTTTCCAGAAAGCTTTCAACAACGTGAACTGATAGTGTATCTGGAATGTTCTATGCAGGAAGCGCATATCGGAAAAATAACAGTTATTATCAGAGCGATATATAAAGACGCAACATGTCACTTGCTGCACCGACATAGAGACCCAGATCTGATTCATTTGTGTATATAGGAAGCTTTGTGTCTGCTAACGGCGGCACTGAACTTGATGTCGTCTGACACATTAACAGCACCAAATCCGCCTTCACGGTTGGGTCCAAAATTTGCAAATGCAAACGAGGAGTCTAATTTCAAAAGGCCAATTTCACCCTCAAGAGGAGCTGCACAGAAAAAAGTTTTTTACCACTCGATGCATGTTGAAATGGTTAGTACCATGCCCAACTCATTTTCGACAATTTTGGAACACGTGACCTTAGGAAGTAGATCCCTCAGATGTTCCAAAACTAATATCAAGTTGAGGTTATTCCCCGCTAATTCTACTTTGTGGGAGGGAGGAATACATACAAAATGACGAACTATTCCAGGATGACAGATTACTGGTTCGATCTAGAACCAGCAATCTGGTAGAACTACGATTTTCTGTGGATCTTTCAATCCGAGGAGGATTCGTTGGGGCATATGTCCTTGGATGTTCTCCTATATGGGCCTAGTATACAGAAAATGATAAGCTTCAAGTGTTTATTGAATGGTGTCTACACGCTATAATCAGAACACAGTATTAAACGAAGATCTATATCAGCGTAGGTACCAGTTACTCGCGACCAAATTAATAAGACTGCGCTTGCCACGCAGTGGAAACGGGTCGGATTAGGACCACATGGTGTCAGGCAATGGAGAAGCACAATATTCTCGGAAAATTTTGGAAATATTGAAACCCGTTGGCGGGAACCGATAGCGATGTTGCGTAGAGTTAGTTGATCCGCTAAAACTACTTAAGTCAGCAAAAGCACCTGCCAGCAGATGACAATTTTTGGTAGCAAAGTTCTTTAAATAAATTTACAACTAAACAGATTTCGAACAAATGTCTTTCTCGGAAAATGAACAATTACAGTGAAATATTACCATATTTGTATTCTGGTAAGTCCAACTAAACAGATGATTTGGCTCAAGTTTCCCAACCGCAAACCAAGTAAACAGATGAGCTCATAAAAGAAATACGCTAGACGATGTTTGCACTAACTTAGCAAAAGATAAGCGCGCACGTAAGGCTTCTAGAGAAAAAGCATGATTAAGATATTTGCTGCCGGGACGGTTCGGAAGCTCCTTGATGAATTGATAAGGTGCTAATCTCAAGGTCAGGCTGATGGAATTCGAGGGAATTGTTTTAAGCCTTCCAATGCCTAAAAATTCTCTTAATGTTGAGTAAACTTTCCTAACACAGTATAGCTAATGAGCAGGGGAAGAAACTGAGCTTCCGAATTTGTAAGATTGAGGTCGTATAACGGTTACCAGAAAGTTATTAAATTTGCGGTGAGATTGATTGCGTTAAAAGCAATATTATGTCGTATTTCCGTTATTAATCCAATTCAAAAGGACCTTTGAACTGACCATAATATTTTCTTTACATTTCCAGAGCCGGACATTGGCATGCCACAATACTTAGCACAACGTTATTTCAATCAACTCCTATCCGGCGTTCAATATTTACACACCCGCGGCGTAGCACATCGTGATCTGAAACCCGAAAATCTTCTCCTCGACGAGCATGACAATTTGAAGATATCCGACTTTGGAATGGCTACAATGTTTAGGTATTAGGTATAAACTTATTTTTTCTTCCGTAAACTTTATGATAAGTTTTCTTATATTTTCGCATAGAAAAAATCCCTAACATATCACACTATCCCTACAGAATGCGTGGCAAAGAACGCCTTCTGGACAAACGATGTGGAACGCTGCCATATGTAGCGCCTGAAGTTTTATGTCGTCCGTACCATGCAACACCCGCCGATATATGGTCATGTGGTGTGATTCTAGTCACGATGCTTGCAGGAGGTAAGATATTGAAGAAATAGTTGTTCTTGTTCAATTTTTAAGTGTATTTTGTTAATGTGTATGATGTCCTTGCAAGAAAGTGAGTGTCCATGCTGAATATTGGAAGTGACATATTTGTCAAAGGACAAGATTTATCTACATGGAAACTTGTACAGATAATGGAAAATGTAAGTTATAATTTATAGCAGCTCGGTAAAGTTACGGAAGTTCTTGGATAATGGAAACGATTTAACTTCCATTTTAAATGCCATATTCAATCCCGAAGCATGACTTTCTTGCAAGACAGCAACTATACATCTTTTCTACATGTTTCATGTACAAATTACTCGCTACACTTTTAATCTGCACAGACAAATTTTTCGTATAGTTTTTTTAATTGTGTTTGACTGAATGCATTTTGTCGTATAAATAACATTTACGGCTGGTTCTTTGGTATTCTAGCTGTAGATTTATAAAATGAAACCATCTAAAGCTTTAATACCAAAGCTCCAGCTTAAATTGCTTGCTGCACCTTTTTTGTTTTCGTATACTATATTTACAGTTGTTCTAAGTTTTAAAAATCTCAAATTGTTCAACGGCATATCGTTAATTCTGTAAATATTATTTTATCTGTTGACTGCCATTTATTGCACGTTTGATATTATGGAATGAAATTTGGTTGCATTGTTCACGTTTTGAGTTTCAGATCGTTTGATTTGCCTATGTTTTCATTTCAACAGTATGAAATTGAAAAATAGTGACTGAAGATTTCGTCCTAGACAGATGCGACTCATCTAACGCTGCCTCAGCTCTGTACTGAGAGCATCGTGACTAAAAGCGATCAGCATCAGATGAGTTGTCTCTGCCATAGACGAAATCATCAGTAACTATTTTTGAACAGGGGCCACAAAAACTTGGAGCCGCTTTCTCCTTGATGAGTTCGGTCCATCAATACGCCCCATTCTTCAATCAACAAAAACAACATGAAATTAATGGATATGTATTAACGAAGTAAACAAATTTTAGTTAAACAATCCAGGTTGAAATTACTACACAATGATTAATTGAATGTTATTTACAATGAATTAAGAAAATATGGTGAACGCGGTCCTAAGGTCAACAATATTATAAAAACCACAAAAATTAGCCTTATGAGTTGCGGCTTAAAAATACACTCAGATTCTTCCCTGCTTGGCGTAAGAGGTGACTAAGAGGAATAGAAATGTGGTCCAGCATCCCGCAAATTTCGAAACTTCACTGCTAACAAAGCCTCAACAACGCCCCGAATAGGGACTGACCTTACACCAGAATGTGCACACGCTCCTGGACAACGGTACCGAGGGTAAGCTGGTCATTCTGGCCTTAAGCGAAGTAACATGGTGGGACTCTGAAGAAGATTCCGTTACCTCTTGCTTTTGTACTCCGGAAAGCCTACGAACCAATGAACACTTCCGATATAACTAATTACGTCTCTATGGGTTTTGCATGAGTACCTGTCCGGTGGACTTAATCCCACGATATTCTTAAGACATGGATTGGTTTTGTGACCACAATCAGAGCCCCGCTGAGACAAGCACAACGGTACCAGTCTATAGTGTGTGCGCGGCTCAGTTTATTCATACTGGTGGAGGCAAGCCCTACCTAAATCTCTACCGAACTTCGGAGTACGACACCCGTGTTGTATCGCAACACCACGTTTGCGGCCCGAAGGTCTCTTGTTTGCTTGAACATAATCACAGCCCCCATGAAGCCTCCACAAGAGGGCCAACCGCAAACAACCAAGCTCTCGGGCATGTGATGGAGAAACATGGTCTTCACGACCATAATGATAACGGTGGGAGGTTTATGGGTTTCAACAGCTTCCATCGCCTCGTTATTAGTTCAATCACAAAGTTAAGGTCAAGTACGAGCAATCAGATCAACTACTTTGCGATCAGCAGTAAATTTAGAAGTTGTCTTCTGGAGAGATGCTGACATCGTCCTCGTCGGAGATCACCATCTGATGGTCGCTTACCTTCACTTGCGTGTTGCGCCCGTGTTTTATCGGGCAGGTCGCAGGGCTGCGACCATCCTATTTCAACATCGACCGCTTCTATGATCAAGTTGTTGCTCGAGAGGGGAGAGCTAAATGCAGGAACGAGTCCGCAATTGACCGGCGTCCGTAACGTTAATGGGATGCAGTTGGTTTGTCAGTTTCGATTGTCCAGGTGGCCGGAGATGAAAATTGATTCAGCCAATCGGCCAGACATGTTTGTGTAGGCTGCAGGTGAGAATTCAATGTTGTTTTAAGCAGTAAGCGAGAATTTTATTGGCATTTTCATCGTTGATAAACATTTTTTATAAAGCTCACGTACAAACTAACTGACGGGCCCAACTGAATGTCGATGGCGGTCTTCAATGGTATCCCATCCGGTGAAGTTCAGCCTGACTTCCGCTCTGGATCTTACTGCATTGAACACGTTTGCACCCTGTGGATAATTTTGGAATAGTGCGCTGAATTTAAATTCTCGCTTCAATTGCTTTTCATCGATTTCGAAACGCCGTTTGACAACATGTAAAGTATGCCTCGTGTGTAAAGCGGGGACCGCCGGGGTTGTGCTGATGACATCTGTTTGCCCTCTCACCGGGTCTTGAACTTTTTTATGGTACTGGTCAACGTTGGCCAAATCAGAAAGTTTTCCACAAACTGCACACTCACATTCCTTCGAATCTTTCATCTTCATTCTTTTCAAGGTGTATTTTTCCCTTGATTGTAAAAAATATTCAACCTTCACACCTTTCCTTCTTAAATTGCCCCTTCTTGAGACTTACTTGATGTAGGGGGAGATTTCAAATTCAGAGTAGTTTTTCTGAAACAACTCTCCCAGACCCAGGCCGACTCCAGCATACGGAAATAACAATAATCGTTGGCGCGAAAATCCAATTCGATCTGGTACTTAGAGCGTGTACCAGCACTTAATTCAAGATCGTAACGGAGGAGACCATGTGGTCATCATTATGTTCGCCCTTAATCAATACCCTGATTTGAATCAGGTATTTATTATGGGTCGACCGGTATCCGACATCCAGTCGCGATATAAAATGTTCCGTCATTAGTGGGATCCGAACCGCATAAATGATCAAATGAGCCTTAGGATTGGGACAAAATCAAGATGATGGACGAACCTAATTTGATACTGCCTGGGCGATGCAATAGGCAAAACTGTCTAATTTGTCGATACAGAACATCCACAGAAATCACACGTAATTCACCAAATATCAATGCAAGAGGAAAAAATTAGTTTTTTGACAGCGCACGCTGTCGTGGGTATTGACGCGCCACAAATGTATAGAAAAGCTTTGAAAAACTTCTATTTTTTACAAATTGGTGTAACTTGTCACACCAGAACCACTACGATGAAGTTCTTGCAACACAATACCGCGGAACATATACTTCAAAGAATAGTGGACTGGGCCTCCTTGTTCTTCGGATTTTTTTGGCACGACCCAACCGACCTTAATTGACTTTGCATTCAAAAGTAATTTGAATTAAAGGGTGACGAATATCTTAAATAAATGTTGCTCATTTGTCAAAATCGACTGAAAAATGCCAGTTAGTCAATGTTGGAATATCGAACATGTATATGGTGCACCCTGCAGCATTAAATATTATTATCGTAAAGTTAAATACCACTGAAACATTCTGACGCTTCGTCACCCGCCAAAAACGCCAGAGCCTTCGCAAGAAAGTTTTTTCACTTTGTTTTCCACATCGTTTCTTTGTTTTAAGTTTCCTTCCAATAGGTACTTTAGTCGGCTTGGTACAACTGTGAAAAAAACTGCTATCGCCGAAAGTGCATAAAATATAGAGCAGGGTTCAAAAATTCAATCAGCGGCCAGTAATGTAATGATTAAAAATTATTCATGAAAATTGTGCATAGTTTTAAAACGCTGATAAATAATTGTTATCCAAACGTATAACTTCTGCTCTATTTACACAGTAATATATCTAGTCATGTATATGATAGGTTCGAGTAAACGCCCCTATCACCACCTGAGGATATAATAATAATGACAGTTTGTTGTTACATAGGTGTGGCTAATCTATACGTCATCGTCTATCTTTTCGGGATTCTCTCAAGGTCTTGTACTTTTCCTTTATTGTTCTGGGTCATATAAATTTAGAGTGATTCGTTAGTCGGCCATCCTGCAGTAATGATTACATTGTATAGCAAAACCTGCAGTGCACTCTCCAGATGATTTAGCCCTTTCTCAATGTGTGATCTATTCACTGCCTCTCCCGCCTGCTTATCAATCCGTTCGTGGGTAAGATTAACTTTGAAATTATCTGAGACGAGGATATCCCAATGACACAAGTTAAGGGAAATTTAGAGCTTTCAAGTCATAGTCATGGTAGCATAGAATATTGATTCGAAACAATTTTAGCTTGATTTTCAGATTTTAGACAAAATAGTGAAGACGGATTTAGCGCTGTTAAGCTACAAGCGACATCGCATTCGGAACCACTTCGCTGAAACAACACTAACTAAATATAGAAATTGTTGAACGATCTCTATATTTTGCGGACTGAAAACCTTGATTTTGCCGGTATTTATTTTCAGTTCCTATGAGTTCTAAATTTTTCATCCCACTCCTTCTCGGTCCAGCGACCGCGTCCTCCAATTTTGGAAACCGAACGATCAGCGAAATTTATTTGTGGGAATAAGCCGTGCCACTTTCTCCAGCCTAGGTAACATAAAGAACATCACTTGTAACGATAAGGAGAAGTATCTACGACAAAATGCTCCGCTTTGCATTTGAAATTCTTCCTTGCTAACGAAATCAATGAAGAGCAGGTGAAGAATGATTTAAATTCGGGACACTTGCACAATGGTCTGAAGGGTGTTAATATGGTCGTTGCGGCAGGATCTAGACTGTAGTCTAATACGGGATACGATGCTTCCCTGAACAACGCAATGCTGTAATTCTTATTGTCAATGCGCCCGCTACACTCCTTGAAGTTTGTCATTGTAACCGAGCTCAAGCGCGTCGTGCTTACCGCTGACCATAAAAACTACAGTACCCGCAGCTCCTAACATCCATCGATTTGCCCTCGTATTTTTCCTGCAAGAAAAATTTTTCTATGTTGTCGCTTATTGGCACCTACAGTACTGTTGAGTGTTTGGATGGTAAGAATGACTTCTTTAGTTTACATCTCACAATCCAGCCGAATAGCGTGTTTTTGAACTATAGGAAACTATCTCTATATCACACAGATAATATGAAGTAAAGAAAGCCAGCGCCAATCAACAAGTCTACACATTTTGTTTCGTAAAATTGAGAATCTCTTTTGTTGTTAGCATGCGCCAGTTTGACGTGTCAATTAGGCTGGCTGACTAATCAGAAATGATCTTCCGTAACACTTGAGCTTGAAACCTATTACTCTTGATGTAAATTGTAAACTGATTCTCAGTTATTCGGGCTTGATTCCGACAGAGAAAGGAGTTTTATTTTCTTACTAGTGCTTTCGTGAAGTTGGTCTGCGAACTATTACCTAACAGAGCACGCTCCATTTTTTAGGTTTTGTGCAAAACAAAACTCTATTAAAATCGATTCACTGTCTGTCACACGCACTTTTCTCTAAAACGGCTAAACCGATCCGATCGAAATTTGGTGGACAGATTGGCACTATGATATCCCACGCATACAGTGAGTGGAGGTGTCGTTTAAAGGGGACTCCCCATATGTGCAAAGGGGGATTAAATGAAATGTTTGACCGGATATAGTCGTCCCATGCTATAATAAATGAGAATAATTGACATTTGAGTGAAATATTAAAATTTCATTCCCGAAGAATCTACTTCTTCCCAGCCCTTTTCGTATCTGTTGTTGGTTAAGTTCTTCAGATTTACTAATAATATTAAACTCCGAGTGTGAATCGTATGTGATTGACTATTGTCAATACAGTGCTTTCCATCAAATTATTTGTTTAAATCGCTTTCTACAAAATAAAGAGCAATGGAATTTTTAACTATGTTACACGGAACTGTCGTGCGCTCCTCGCTCCTGACATATTCTTCTTTCTCTCCAGCCTTTGTCCCGTTCACAAGCGAGGTCGGCTCGTCGTGATCGGTTTCGCCACTTGACTCTATCAAATGCCTGATATGGATGCGATCTCGAGGCTTTT
Source organism: Hermetia illucens (assembly GCF_905115235.1). Lineage (NCBI taxonomy): Eukaryota > Metazoa > Arthropoda > Insecta > Diptera > Stratiomyidae > Hermetia > Hermetia illucens. Next base: position 158,766,351 of record NC_051849.1, read on the forward strand.
AAATCCCCATCTAGCGTATCAAACCACCGTTGTTTCGGCCGGCCTTTTAATCGCTTATCATTGAGTTCGATATTCAGGCTAATATTGGCAAGTGAATTCTCGTTAGCATGAATTACGTGACCATACCATCGAAGACGCCTCTCTCGCAATTTTTCCACGATCGGTGCAACCCCATATCATCATATGCACTAGTCCAACGCAACATCATCGTCTCCATTAGCGCAAGACGCCGTTCATTGTCTTTTATATTCGGCCAACACTCAGAACTATAGAGAGCGGCAGCCCTGTATATTTTAGATTTGAGACGTTCGCTAATACATCGATCACAAAAAACACCAGTTGCGGAATGCCACTTCATCCAGGCTGCGTTAATGCCTGACGCAATTTCAATACGCAGTTCTCCATTGGCTGATAGCATTCACCCCAGATATTTAAATCGTTCAGTTCTGGGCAGGTAGCTGCCGCTGACAGAACAGCAATTTAAATATCTCGAGTCAATGCTATCACCCAATGGAGAACTGCGTTATGCTCCTGATATAGGGAAACGCAAAACCTTTTATACCTGAAGCGTCAAGCTTCCAGTTTCCCGATTTGTTCTGTAATGTTTACGAGAACCATACTTAAAATTGCCGTGAATACAGAATACAATCGCTTGAGAAAGATTGGTAAAAAGGATTGGCAACATCACTTCCTGTTATATTAAATGGCTGTTATGAAAACGTCATTTTAAGTGTCGTTGTTCATTGTTGTAGTTACAAACAGGATAATCACCACATTCTAGGATCCTTTTCGTTTATCATATTGGATTTCTGGAAAAAAATCTAGTGCAATTTATATAATTTTTCATCTCTGAAAAGGAAATTATTTTCAGACACTAGTCAGAGCCAAATGTTTAGCCTCGTCTCAGCCTCTATTGACATCAATTAATTATCCACCATCGTCGTTTTTTTAAGGTTTTGTGTGAAACAAAACCTTATTAGAATCGATTCGATGTCTGTCTGTCCGTCTGTCTGTCTGTCTGTCACACCCAATTTATTCGGAAACGGCTGGAGCGATTGTCACGAAAATTGGTAGGAGTATGTGATCTGCCGTTCCCTTTACATGCAGCAACTGACGCCATTTTGTGTTAAGTTTAAGGGGGGGCTCCCCATACATGTGAAAGGAGGCTACAACATTTTTTTTCACAGAATGTAGCCATGTGGGGTATCAGATAAAAGGTCTCAATTAGTACTTTTCGAAACTGGTTCAATATTTGATATTGGGTGAAATATAGGGGAGTGAGGGCTCCAAATATGACCATAAAAAAGTGTAACAGGTCTCGTTCTCAGAACTTATCCAACCGAAAAATCTGAAAAAAATCACAGTAGTGCAACTTTACAAAATCTAGGCCTCAAAATATATCCGGTTCCGATATCTGTACAAATGAAGTTAATAATAGTATATTTCCACATTTTAGAAATTTACCCGGCACCCCCCTTATGTTCGTCCGAGAAATACAAAATTTGGCATGGGTATAATGAAGAATATAATGCACAATTTGGTCAAGTTTGAAGAAAATCCAACTATTATTAACAAAGTTATAGGAGGTGAAACTTTACAATTTTTTGTGAATTTCGTGCACTCTACAACCCGCATGACATATCATTTCGTCAATACCACAACGAAATGAGTTGTCATGGATGGGGTCGCAAAGAATTATTTTGTTTTAGTTTTTTAATCATTTGTATATGAATATCAATTATTCCAACGAGACATGTGTGTATGTAGGTATAGTATATGCGTGCTAATGGACTTTGCGGGTAGTGCCTAATTCAGATAGATATAAGAAGTAAATCGGAAATATGGGTACGATCAATTGATATACGTGCATATATGTGTACAGTATTCGGAAATAGGCAGTTTGTTTATTTAGGATGAGCGCAATATCTATGGCTGTAATATGTACGTATGTCTGGTAGTTTGGAAAAATATAAAGGATTATGTTGGATTTGTAGCTATATACGGATAGAGAAATGTGCGTTGAAATTTCTTACATAAGATGAACACAAAACCTTTATACCCGGAGCGCGAGCTTCCGGTATTCCGACTTGTTACAAATTTGTTCAGTGATACGTGCATGTGCTATTTATCAAATATTTTTTCCATTTCACTTATTCCAATTATCTTGATCATGATATTTTGGAAAGTGGAAATTGTGCTATTATTTATTTCAGACATTTAAATTTGAGTTTTTATTAGCCTTCTTGCAGAGAAACCAATCCAAAAAATTTCAGGCACTAAAAATTCAACCTTTTGAAACATTCCAAACTGAATCATTCAACTTTTAATTATTTATAATGATCAATTAGCAAATACAATAAATTCGTCCACTCTTTCACAGAACTACCGTGGGATCAACCGTCAACGAATTGTGATGAATACGTTAAATGGAAAGATAGTGATCGATGGATGACAATGACACCGTGGAGTAAATTGGATACTCTAGCGATATCACTGCTCCGAAAGGTCCTCGCAACAAACCCATCACATCGGCTGTCTTTAGAAAAAATTATGGATCACAAATGGTGCCACATGCAGTACGCCGAATCAGGTAAGTGTGATCTTAGTGTTTATCATTTTACTTCTATTTTGAAGGGTAATATGTTTTCTGTCAATTAACATAATACGTTTTGTGTTTGTGTTCGCTTTATTTTTTGCGTTATTAATTCTTTTTGTTTCATTCATGTTGCATACAAATAATATTTTATACATTGATGGCAGAGTTTGAAGAGGAGAGTACCAACCACTGTACTTCCCTGATATATGTTCAGGTACTTAGTGACTCTCAGTGTCATTTTATATAATCTGAGAGTGCTGTCGTACCTGACCATATGTTGAGGGATTATCGTCCTAAAAAAGTTGATTTGTTTATAAATTTAAATAGTATTATGCTTGTGTATAATTTTATATAACGAGCGCGAAAACGAACTTCATGTGAAATCACACCGTACGGTGAAAAGGATAACACTAGAAAATTCAATAGCAATCATTAATCAATGATCTTTTTTTGTTTGAGAACCAGTGTTATATATGAAAATCAAAGTGTCCAATGATCTCCTTTCAGTCAATTAGTCTTTGAAAATGATATGTTACGATGTAAATATTTCGTATTAGAAAACAAATAGTGTCCAAAATCATGGGCAGTATAGCAATTAATCAACTGTTTACCTCTACCTGTAATTAGTGTCACATACTGGAAACAAACTAAGTCTCTTGTACACTTGCATATCATTTAATTCTTTTTTACTGCATCCTTGTCATTTCTTCACTTCTGCGAAGAAACCAAACACAACAGTGCAAGTGGTGCAGAAAATGAACTACAAAAACTTTTGTCCTGGATGTACTCATAACATTGTTGTCTAACATCTGACATCGTCAATGAAATCGGGCTTAATCAGCGTAGCCCTCTTTTTGTATTGCAAAAAATCGTAGTCATCTATGATCTTCGATGCTTCTGTGAATTTGATCCTTAAAGCGAAATTGTGGTTTGTCCTCATTTGCTTATTAGTAATTCTATTTTGCTTTCATAAGAAATGAACAACATATTAGCTTTGTAAATAAGAAAAACAGAATCCACAGAAACTGGGTTCAGTCTTCTTTAGTCAATTTCCAATGATTCGTTTGGTGTAGTCATCCTGTATCAAAATATACATCTGTAAGCATCTGTTGTTTTACGATCTGGGTAAAGGGTCCAGCTTTTGATTTCATCGTTCTTGATTTAGAGTGTTTAGGTAGGGTATGCTAATCCAGTGTAATTTTGTTTGTCCCAGTATATCTTTACGTGTTTATAAAATTAGTTTTGAAGTTAGACGGCATCCTAATCACATTGACGGTGAATTAATAAAAATTTAGACTCATTGGGAAAATTGGCAGCTAGATATACTTATCTTAGAACTGAGCAGCCGCTAGAATCGGTTCCCCTACCAATTAATAGTAATCTCTGTAATAGTCTTGTCCGATATAAACAGCTCATAATGACATAAATGCACGGCTGCGGTTTTTGCACGATATTCTATGCTTAAAGTTATAGTCATGCATACATTTTTAATATTATACTTAGTCATGATACCTTATAAAGACCATGTCTTTTCTGCGGCTAAAGCAGTTGTTCACAACTAAAAAATACGCTGTTAGACATCTCCCAGCTTGAAATCGTCCATAAATGGCTTCTTCTTTGAATCATTCCAATTCCTAATAATTTATAAGCTCGATTGTCGTCTATCTTCATAAAAGAATGCCTGGAATTCTTCGTCTTTTAGGGACCGAGTACTACGTGACCTATAGCAATTATCACCAATGTCATTTCCAAATTAACTACTTACTTAAGTAGTCAATTTCTATGATTTTTCCTCGCCGAGATTTTGCTTTTAGTTTGATTTTATTGAGCGGTATTTCTACTTTTTCTAAAAATGATTAACTTATTCTTTGAGCATTTCTGCGCTGTCATAGCTGTTTCTACACAAGACGCAGCGAATCCTTAAGTCCCGCTGCCCTGCTTCTATGTGGTAAAAAATTTAGGTTGTTGAAATAAAATAAATTGAGAAGAGAAACTATTAGGTCAGGCCTACAAATTGCAAGAACCACACTATTTGTATCCATATATATATTTTGCGCAACTAATCCTGCCGCTGAAATAACAACTTAGTCTACTTGGATCATCTGTAATCTCCATGCAAAGGGACGGATTAAGTCGTACCGTTTTTCAACACTGTTGAAGCGCGCTCTTCCTGAGGAGCAGGGCACGATTTAGTGTATATTGTGGTCAACTCTGTAATCAGTGGTAGTAGTGCGGTGTCACAGCACTTTAACCAAATTATTCTCCAAGTTTTTCTGTGGTGTACACTTATAATAAAAACAGCACTTTGGAGCTAAGTCATACTTTAACGCAAGGTTTTGGTGGAGAATTCTCTATACGAAATTATGACAGTTTTGGTTTGGAGGTTCCCATTCCATAACCTACAATTGGAATTTGTAATTGTGCAATCATCTAGAATGTAGTCTGTAGTTGTTTCTTAGGAAAGAAAAATACACTTTTAGTATATCATTTGCTGGAAGCATCGATTGCCAATGCATGGCATCAATACATTTTTGATATGCCCTATGAGTTTCTGCATGTCGAACTTCTGCTGATTGAAATTACATAAAACATGGGATCCCGTTCTCAGTTTCCCAACCTCAAAAAGGATAACTTATTTGCGATGGCGGAAGCCTTTTGTGCATTGTGTTTCTCAGCTTCGGTAGACCTGGATGGAGCTGAAGCAGCAGACTGACAGTAATTGCGGATAGTTGTGATTGATGCACACTGGAACTGGTTTATACGGAGCGCGGGCTTAACATTCATACCGGTGGATGCAGTGCCTATCTGACACCTCTGTCACAATTGAGGGGTGAATTGTACAGCGGAACTCCGCACTAAGCCCAGAGCTCGCGATATAGGTACAGCCACCAAACTTCCACAAAGGGTCAACCACAAATAACCTAACCGGGACGAGAACACATAATCCATTCTTCTGGGAAATATTCTATCAGAGGACCATACCGGTTTTCATGTTAATAATATTCGTTGGCGCAACTATCCATATTGGATCAGGGCCTTGAAGTGTATTAGGGCACTTCATTCAAGACCGTAGCGGTACACTACATGCTTTGTAGGAGGCAATGTGATCAGCATTGACGATATCAGTCACGATAACACACCCCTTTGGTATCAGTGAGATTTGAATCGCGATCTTCCACTACGACCACTACCCACCAGATAACCTCTGGTGAGGCTTCGTGGACACAGCCACTTCAGATATTAGTCCCTTGGGTCTGATCGCTATCCTAGGCTCCGGAGTATTCGCCTACTGCATCCACGACTAGCAAGTATATACAGCGTTTCCCGGTGGCACCACTTGGAAGTTCTCTTTTGGCCATTTGATGTTAACTCAACAGACGGGGTTACTGCCCCATTTACCCCAGGATGAGAGGGCAATTCGAAGTTCAGCTCGATGAATTTAGCCATGACAACGATCGACGTATGGACAGGTACGCTGTCATGGAGGAATACAGTAACCTTGCCTAGTATTTACCAGCGATGGTTTTATACTTCTGAAGGCAATCAATAAAGATAATTTTGCGCATCGGCATTGGTTCGCCCGTCCAATCCATCCTTTTGTTGTTGTTTGGTTTGCGGAGTGTAACGGTGAACCCAGGTTTCATAGCCAGTTATAAATCTACGCCCTCACCTAGTAGAGAACTTTCTCATCCAAAAATGTGAATGTGATGCGTCATTAGTGCTCGTGCGACCCTTTTTCAAGTCAGAAACTCAGCCTTTGACTACTGCATATTATGGAGAAGAGTCTTTCAGTGCCGAATTCACTCATTCTTTGATTTGAAGTGGTGCTTAACCTTCCGAATAGCAGTGTTTGATGTTTCTCTGATTTGTTCATTTTCATGTACCCAACCGAGTTGTCTTTTTCATTGCCCCATTTTTTAGTCAGGAGAGCAACTTTTCATCTATTATTTATTAATTCCCCTGACGGGCTTCCGTAGTACGACTAATCTTCTTTCTTAATTTGCCGCCTCCTGTTGAATCGGAACACCGAAAACGATAAGTCCTGCATTTATATCAGCTATTCACCCCGAGATGTTGACTGTGGAGATGAATAACCAACAAACGACTCAAAATTCTATTAAAGTCAGCCATGATTGTAGTTGCTGAAATAAATTTTAATATTGGGATCTTTGCCTAGTTGGAAGTTCCACATTCATCAAGAACATGACTTAATTCCGGGAAAATAATTGCGAACATTGTGTGGACTCGATGTCTATACCCTGCGGGATTCCGTTTTGAATCTGTGGTCGTTAATAGTCGTCGACAATAAATTCGTTGAATTGATCCGCCAAATCATCTAAGTCTTCCCCGTTCCTGGTGGATGAAAGTATCACAAAATTATCCCTAGGGCGAGAGGCGCTGGTATTGTTGAACCATGGTGAATATCCAGGTTTCTAGATTCCATTGAAAATGTCAAGAATAAATTCCTCAGTCTCTCCTGCGGGTGATGATCGAACTGTCAGCCCTACAACAATATCCGACATCAAAATTAAGACGGCAATAAAAGTTGCAGAATGCTTTTGCGCATTTTCTCATAAGTGCTCACCGAATTCATTTCGGGCGGGGAGTAGTTAGAATTGATGTATTTTTGTGGAAATGCGAAAAATCGACTACGGAGTTTCTATTTCTTGTTGGAAAATTAAAAATAAGTTCAACGCGGTGTGCTACAATGGTCAATTTTTTGGACTGTTGAATTTAAACATGAATATATTAACTTAATCATTTTGGAAATTTCTGGACCGCCAGAAACTGTAACCGTTGACGATAATATCGGTCAAGTTAGCCCAATAATCCCAGACGAAATTCAAAATATAGTTAGAAAGATAGGAAAAATGATTAATGTTCTCAAACATAAGCCTAAGATATCTACTGGCTCCTCTTTCTGAAGACAAGGATGTACAGAGAAACCTCTCCTAACGGACATCTCTGTTTGGCGGACCCTTCTTAATACCGGACAATCTTTGTTGCACGGACCCAGAGATATGTTTTTTAACACAACAGTTTCGCTATTTACCGAACCCTCGAAATAACGGACGCGAACACAAAATCATTAGAAATAATCATTGTCACGTATTTTTACCTCGCAATAACGGAAAGCGGGGCCAAGTTTTCTAATTTTCTCGGAAGTACATAATCGTTAGTTGGAATCTCGGAAAATCCCCCATGTTGGATTGTTAACTTTTTTTGCGGACAACATCCTGTTTCGTTTCTATAGAAATAATATTGTTTCTTTTGGGTTTATACTTTCCTAAGCTCCGTTCAGTTTTGTCCTTGACATAATGACCACGTCGCGCAAAAGGCGCCCTCCCTTTTTTTACATCATATATGTGTCATCTCCATTTAATGAATGCCTCTAAATAACGGACAAAGTGACGTGCCCCGAGGGTGTCCGGTAAATGTAAGTAAAAATTTGCTTTTCTGTTCAAATTGCAAAAGCTGTTTCTTCGGCAGAAAAAATGGAAACATCAGTTTTCTGGGATAGTTATCGTGTTTGTTAATCAATTGCATACAAGCAATCCTCTCGTTTACACCATAGCAGTTGCAATAACGAAAGTCTGCCAATTACGGTTTGAGTGGCTTGTCTTCTTTCGTAACCCAACAGATTTAGCCGTAAACGATTTTTTTTGTTCGGTAAGTCAAAATTTCTTTGAGATCAAATATTATCTCCGAATGAGGAGGCCACTAACTCGAGCGCCGTTCAAAAAGTAATGATAAAAGCGCTGAACAAAAAAGCATTATTTAATCTTCTAAATTCTTTCTTTTAAAGTAATTCCCATCCCCCAGTTGCCACTTTCACCATCATTTCTGTCACTTTTGAAATACAAATTTCATGTCTTCTGAAAGTTTTATTTGTCTTGATCTTTCACCTCCTTATGGGAAGTTTTACTTCGTGGAAAATAATAACAAGAATAACACGAGGCTATCATAAGTCCGGTCTATAGGGTGGGTGAGGTACCGTTTTGATGCCGTGTCTATCCAAAAATTCGACTAAAGTATGAGCCTTGTAGGGTTGTTTCCCATTGTCATGATGCAGTAAAATTTCCTGTTGCTTTTTTGCAACCGCTTTTTCTTGAAATAACGCAGCATGGTGTTGGAAACAAATTTGTAAGAGTCTGCCGTGACTGTCTGACCGTGAGGAGGAAACATGATAGCGCATCCTCTTGTCTTCGGCCGTTGAGCGAGAGTGGTCCCACTGCTTTTGGTTGGCCTCGCATATTCGTCAGGGTCAGCGATTATGTTCTGGATGTATAGGGCTATTTAGGGGCTATATCAACAACATGATATCTCTATAATTGCAGTGCTGCGTGATATCTCCCTTTTTATACATGGAACAAATAATGCCTCGTTGTCAATCGCCAGGCGTTGATTCACTTTCCTACATCTTCAGCATAAGTCGATTCCGTCGACTCTCGGCGATTTATGATTTTTAAGTCGATGGGTTGCACGGGCTGCTTCTTCCATGCGTGGTGTTGGCAGCATTTGTCTATCATTTTCAGTTGTCGGGACCTCCAACTCGATGTTTCGGTTGATGAGCAATTCATCAAAGTACTCAAAATATCGCTGCAATATACCCATACGATCGGAAATCAGATTTGCTTTTTATTTCGACACGTCGGCACACCAAAGTGTAAAAGGCTTCATCCTGCTGACGTGCTGTTAGAATTTGCACGCCTGATGCGGTTACTCTCAGTATTTCTCGAGTTTCATAGACCTGCTGGTTCTCCCAGGCCTTCTCTTTCTGTCTGTGAATTTGCTTGTCCACTCGCGTCCTTTGAAAATGCAGCACTCTTCCGTTCCGTTGTTAGTTTGTATTCATCGTCGAACCAATCGTTCCGATTTTTTTTTTGCGACTGGGGCCAAGTATATTTATGGCCGTATCAATGATAACGTTCTTCAGCTGATTGTGAAGATTATTACTCGGTGGTTCTACTCCATGATCTCTGTATACTGCAGTTTTCTAGGCGGTGTTGTAATTCGAGCCCCGAGCACTATGCCCACAAGGTAATGATCCGAGTCTATATTGACCCCCCTATATGTTTTGATATGCATCATGGCTGAGAGGTGGTGGCGTTCTATCAACACGTGATCAATTTTGTTAAAAGTAGTCCCGTCTGAAGGCCCACGTTTATTTGTAGACCGCTTTCCACGCAAATTAGGTGTGGCGTAGTAACTCCGCTGCGCCATATTTTATTTATTTCGATTGTTGTTAATTCGATTGACAGGTGCCATCACCGGTGTTCTCCGTAGCGGAGTAGGCCTGGATTAGGTCGAAAAAAGAAATTGTATTCGTAATTCAATTCTTTTTTCGACCCAATCCAGGCCTACTCCGCCACGGAGAACACCGGTGGTGGCAACTGTCAATCGATTTAACAACATTCGTGCGCCACGTAGGTACTTTCAATAATCACTTCGTGCGATATTGCTAACTGAATAATCTACAGTCCGTTAGCATTGGTGTTTTTATGGGAGCCAACGTAGCGCCTAAATGCGAGGTCGGTCCCCACTTGACTTAAAATCTCCCAGTACACTTGGGACAAGCTTCGAAGGTCCGCTCTACTGTTGTTGTTTTCGGTCCAGGGTACCCAACACCCAACCTGGAGGACCAGTTGATACATTTTGTCCCGTTTTTAGGCGCGCCTTCATCCTTCTCTGTCTGCAGTTTTTGATTAGGAAAGAACTCCGAGCGATCATCATGTAGAGGTGGGGATAGAGTTTGGTAGTAGAGCTGTTGGTTCAGCACTAATTTCCCAGGTTTTGTGCTCTATCGAGGGTACCAATCCACATTTCGCCTCGGGGCCTATACTACCTTGACCTTTGGATGTTACTCTACTTAATTATTCTGCAGAAGTTTTACAAACAACAGTCTTTTATGTATGTTTCTTAGCCTATCTTTTAGATTAAAACAATTTAAACATTTATTTCGATACTTTCAGAACCTTTTTATACCCTTGTTTAGTGTAAGATCTTCCGCGAAACTACGTGTGTTAAAATTATTAAATTCAGCAAAAAGAGGGCAAATTTTCGAATTGTTTAAATTTTTCGGACAACCCACATGTGTTTCTGTAATTCCAAATTAGACACTCATCATTGCTTCCTAAACCTTTATTGCAATCATTGAATTAACACTCATCAGCTACATGAAAGTCGATTGTCGAGTTGACCAAATTGCTTGTAAGCTAGATTATTTCAACGTTTAAAAGCTAATTTAGAAAATCTTAACTTATATTGCTTTAGCGACGTCCATGTCACCCTAATGTGTTTATAAACCCTCAACACTTTATCAATGATAAAAAAGCCCACAAATCTACATTTAATCAACGGTTTACCATTGCGCAACTTTATCTGCATTCTCTTAACCCTCCCCACACCTTCACCACCACAGAATAGTTCTAGTTTTATAAAGTCTTTAATTGTCGGTCCTTGTGGACATCATTTTCCGAAACTGTGCCTTCAATACACTTGGTATTCCGTTTTACTTTCTAGAGCCTCGGTTTATATTGCAAGTCGTTTATGTTTAAAGTAAATGGAAACTAACGATTTAAGCTCGATTTTTCCGATCCCTTTATCAAGCTTTGAAAAAAAAAATATGTAGTTTATCACCCTTCAATTTTAAGATGAATATGTAAGTACATTTTTTGTTTTGTTAATAACTACTTGCTAAAAAAATGGAACTTTGTAGCAATAGACAACAAATTGTAAAATAACTTTTCTGTTCTTCAAGCCAATGTTTGTTAACCATTATCTCCCAATAATTTAATACCACGCCAACATCCGTAGAAGTACTGTCCCCTCTCATACACAGAGAAAAGCAACAATTTATTCCCGAAGAAGTCTAAAATAAAAAACCCATTTTGGAACGCGCGGATAGTTTTCATTGCTTTGGCGCTTTAGCTGTATGATAGATTTGCTACTTCATAAAGCTAGATTACCAAAGCATTGAAGACTAGTCATTTGACAACGGAATCTAAAAAATTATAACATAAAGCCTTATTCCCATGAATCGATGCAGAGGAAACGAGAACGCATTCAAAATTTATCGCAATCTTATTGAGTTTCACACAATTTACTCCTTTTGTTGCACAATGCATGCCATCTGACAACTGATCGGAACGTATTGTATTTATGTTGAATTATAATCAAATTCCATTCATTCTCGATTATAGAATTAAATGGTTTGATTTATGCTTTTTGTGTGTATCGCTCGCTGTATTTATTATTATGAATTAGCTACATCTTGTATATTTACGTTCTATTTGATTACACTCAATTTGTTTAACTTGTGTTTGTTGTTTGAGTTTATTTTATCAGTTTGCAGCGGTCCGCTATTTTGTCTTTGGTGATTAAGCTCTGTGGTTATTTTTTGCATCCCCATGGAACTTTTTCACCAAATACCTAATGGTTGACGTTTAACTTCTTAATTTTTTATTGAATTGTTTCGTGTTCGTTTTATTGTGTTTGATTTAAAAACTTTCGTACTTGGTTGATAATTGCTTTGTTTTGTGTTAAAGCTTTTATACAATTTTATTATTAGCGTCAAATGTAGGATGTGTAGATGATGTGATCATAGGTTATTCGTTTGAACCGAAATAATTTCTTTGTAAGCAGAAGTAGAAGGTCCTGAATTTGAGCCCCTTCTCAATATTTCACATCAGCTATTGGCGTATATCTTTTTTGAAAACTATCACGTCATCTAGCTCAACGATTTCCTCCTACCATTCACTGTAACTAACTCAGACCATATTTCTTGCAGACATAAAATCTTCGGACGTAACGGATTGTTCATTGATCTCCTCGCCGCAAGCGAAACGACAACGTTCCAGTCAGGATATTTCTAATCCTTTCGATGACTCCATATCGCGAATGTACTGTTCACAACCAATGCCCACCGTGAAACACGACGAAATCAACAACGTCCAGTCAGCAAACGGAGGCGAGGATGCTGTCCGAAATGGATTCTGCTTCTCACAACCTGCCCTTCTGGACGATCTCATCCTTTGCTCCCAGATGAATTCAACTCAGACTGCTAGCCAAAATGTATTCCAAAGACTGGTGCGCCGCATGACGCGCTTCTTCGTGACCACACAATGGGATGAGACTGTTAAACGACTGTCCGCGGTTATTGAGAAATTAGGTTACACAGTGAAACTGAACGACGATAACATTACAATCTCGACAATGGATCGACGCAAGTTGCGGCTAGTATTCAAGGCTCATATTATCGAGATGGACGGAAAGATCTTACTTGATTTCCGGCTATCGAAAGGCTGTGGTTTAGAGTTTAAGAGGCGATTTATTAAGATCAAACAGATGCTAAGCGATATTGTCTGTAAAGGACCAGTCACATGGCCGATTGCTATCGCCACAAATTCGGTGCCTTAAAAAAGTACATTCAAAGTTCCATATTTCTAATTTTTGTACGTGCTGATTTTGATAATAGGAAGTATTACGCTGTTTTGCTTTATCTCATAATTTTATATGCAAATGCACCAACAAAAAGAGTGGCTACAAGGTGTTCATACGTAGGTTTAAGGATATTGTTGACGAATTTAGAACAAACAAATTATTTAGGATTTGATATGAAATGAGTTTTTGTTGATAATGAAAATAAAATGAAAATTTTTTATGAACTTCCTTTTATTTTCACTTCTCCAGGTAATATCATCTCCTCAGAATTAGGAAAGCAATGAAAAGCGTTTTCATAGCATTTGATGTAATTTATCTTTATTGAAGTAATGTCAAAGTGAGGGAAGAGGGAAATCCTATTATCAATGGTTTTAACTATTTCCGCAACAGCAGGACAGGCAACAAAACTTTAATCTTACCTAAATAAAAGGGCGGCGTCGGGACTCATTCTGGATTGTGTTAATCTAGTGAAGTTGATACTAAGCCTGCACCAAGAAGACAACGGAGGAGATTCAACTTCTAACGCATTGTTCGAAATTTTATGATAGGGGAAGACCATCGTGCACGTTCGATCGTCTACGGTATGCACGAGAAAAAATCTGCGCATTAGGTCTGATGTTAGGCTATGTGATTGCGAGCAAGTGACATTGCGCACACAAGAAAATCATCTAGGCGCCATCGACACACCAATAACTCCAATGCATTAACTTCAACGGAAACGGGTAAGTTAACTATCTCGTCCCTACCCATGGATACGCAATGACATTCCGTGTCCCCTATACACTTCATTTGCTTCTCTTATATTCAGTCTTCTTGGTCTGCTCTTTGAATAAGGCGCCGAAACAGTGAAAATCTACTTTCAGAAAATCAACCATTCCTTGGACAGTGGAACGTTAAACAAAACCCCGCTTGAAACTTCATTAGAAATAATTGATTTTTCTTGTGAGGACCCTTGTCCTTCTTTACCACCAAATTATCAACGCAGTTTTAATTGAAAGTATTCCATGGTAAGATCCGAAAAGACATTTTTGGGGTCTGTTTTCGTGTGGAGGGATCTGAAAATGAAGGTCTGAACCTTCACAGTTAATGAGCTGCTGTTGAGGTTTTCAATCCTTCCTCTCTGACAAAGGATGAAATTTATGTATATTCCTCAATGGATTCAGTAAGAGTCCTATGCCTTTGTATTCTTCAGTGACGCTTGATCTTTCTGTTTGAAGGTTTTTCCAAATTAAAGTATATTTACAGTGAACCAAGAAGACGGAAGTCGTACGGAATTTCGCGGTTCAAATCTCACTGGTGGCAGTGGAATTTGTATCGTGATTTGACGTCGGATACCAGTCGACTCAGCTGTGAATGAGTACCTGAGTCAAATCAGGGTAATAATCTCGGGCGAGCGCAATGCTGACCACATTGCCTCCTAGTGTACCGTTACGGTCTTAAATGAATTGCTCTAACATACTTCAAGGCCCTGATCCAACATGGATTGTTGCGCCAACGATTATTATTATTAAGAAGACTGAACAGGAAATTCAACTCTCGGCACTTATATTCTTTGGAATTTTATGTAGACAGAAAAGTCTTGCGCAAGCAAAATTACGCGCATAAAGGCTGGTATTAGTGCCGTGTATGATGCTGTGCATTGGTACGCGCCCACGTGGTTGCGAGCACGTTTCAGCATCTAGCATAATTATAGACATTGCACAGGTGTTCATGGCTTCCCACATCCCAGTCGGAACCAAAGGCCGAGCTTCCTCATAGGTTCATTTCGGATTAATAATAATGGAATCACTGAACGTATAATATTATACTTCAAAACTCCTCTATGGAAAGTTTGATGGAAGCAAACACGTGCAATATTCTCGGTAATAGATCCATGCTTGCTTTCCTTGGCAGGGACGAGGAAATAAGCAGCTGCATCCAAAATCTATCTTTCGGGTTCATCCGTTTCCTGCTAAAATAAGATGAAGAAACACACACAAGAAAACCATCTAGACGACATCGGCACACTGACGCAGCAATACCACTTATCTATCTCGTCCCTACCCGAAAGCTGCACAATGAGATTCCTTGCCACTTCACCACTGAAGCTCCTCCTGCTCTATGTAGTCTTCTTGTACTGAACCAACGGTTACTGATTTTGGAGTATTATTTGCACTTATACTGCGGACACATTCGCCAATCGGAGTGATACTTTGTGATATAGCGGGTTATATTGTTTACATTTATGACGGTCATTATCTAAATAGATTTTCTTCGACTCGGGCGGATTTCTTGAAAAGGAAATACTGATATTTATGCATGCTTATTATGAAAAATGAGGATGATGGACGGATGTTATCTATCCTAGTTGACAAGAAAAAGCTGCTGTAGCTCCTTCTTGGAAGGTGGCGCAAATTCCGCTCAGCGCTTGTGTGCATCTAGTTCAGCTCAGTACAATTGGAGAAGTAGATGCTTGGTTAATGTTTACATGATTTGACCTTTGTATATTTTGCGGAAGATTTGGGTAGTATGAGGATCATTAAAAGAAAAGTGGGTAAGGGTGTTGCGCCGTGTCGGCATCCGTCTTTTATCGGGTGATTCAAGGCTTGGCCCCAGCCTTTTGTTAAAGTAGTGGAGGTTCGATAGTACTTGCCCCTTGTATTAAGTTACTAGGTGTGGTTCCAACTTTTATATAGCGCGCCGCATTAACCCAGAATTAATTTGAACTTTAGCCACATGCAACAGACCATCTTCGCTCTAAAATACTTGCGTGATTCCGTCCATTGACAATTTAAGTGGTGGAATACCGTCCTCTCTCCAAACTACCATTGTCCCATTTTATCGCTACTCTAGCTGGTTGAAGTAACTCCCCATGGTAACATTTTCAAAAGTCGTTCCGGATGACAGTAAGCAGCTTCTACCGGCTGTTTAGGTTGGTTCAACATCGATTTTTGAGGTGAAAAAATCGCCTATTAAAAACCGTCCAGAGGAAATTGGCGATAGGTCGAGTAAGATGGACGTCATCGACCTCAATTCAAAATCGCCTCTATCTCGATTAATAAAATATCCAGTTCCTTGTATTTGAGTAAGGTGCTCTACATCAAATGTCCGATTTAACTGCGGCCTCCCAAATTTCGCTGAAATGAGATTGTGGCGGTATTAAGTGGAAGTCAATAGCACTTGAGCTGCAGTCTCTGCTCATCGTTCATCTCTTGTTGTTCGTTTCGACGAAATTCGTTGCATTATCTGAATAGATGCTTTTGGAGGACCACGTCTACCAAGGGACCTTCTACGGACATTTGTCTCGAATACGGCAGTTGATCGACATGAGCCCACAGAAAACTGCTGTACGCGATGTTTCAACAGGGTAATGAAAAGTTGATCTACCTGGTTCGGATAGGCTCTGTTATATTGCACCCAGTTTAATGTGATGAATCTAGGAATGGTTTTCTGTTTCATAAGCCAAAAACGCCGCTTAGTGGTGGCTAGCAGCGTTTGGGGATCATCGCTCATAATAAACTTTATGTAGAGATCATCATATGGGATCAAAATTTGATGCTTGACGTCGTAAGGGTTATAAGTTGCTTGTATCCGCTGTCTGTCTTCATCGAGAAATGGATCTAAGGTTGTTAGACTTCTCGACCAATTTGTGTTTCATGAGGTGTTTCAAATCATCATGGAACTTCTGCCCTTGCTTCTATTTTCACACATATGTTGAAGCCCTGTATAGCTCCTGGGTTGTGAGCCACGGCAGGTTTGTTGTCGATTGTACTTTCATCGCGATGTTTATAAAACGTTGTGTGTACGCGACTATTCGTTGAAGCAGCGAGAATAAGTTATGGTTACTGATAGGATCCAAAAAGTCATTCTAGTACGTACCTTTGGTGCCTATCATGGCTATTTTGCCGGGCGGATGACCAAATCTTTTCCACCCCATGGAAAAACCTTAGTCGACCAAACCAGACAGTGTTGTCATAAAACTTGCGTGGAGTCGCACCACGTGATATTATATCTGTAGGATTCTTATTCGACGAGACGTACCTCCATTGTATTGGTGCAGTAAATCTCTGTATGGCCGCAATTCTGTTGGCAATGAATCTCTCGTAAGATGTAGGTGACGATGATGGATGCATCGAATATGACACGGAGTTTGATGGTTGTGGTTTCTGGCTAATTTTAGGTTGCATGGCATGTTTCATGTTGAAGCGTCGACATGTCAACCGGATCACTATTTGATCAATTATGTGAGCTTCGTGTCCGGATAACTCAATGGTTAGAGCGCTTAGAAGTCATAGCGCGGTCTAAATTTCACTGGTGGCCGAAAGATTTGTTATTGCGTCCGGATGTCGGCTAGCAGTCGACTCAGCTATGAGTACTTGCGTCAAATCTCGGGCGAGTACAATGCCGACCACGTTGCCTCTTACAGTGTTACTGTAGTGTACCGTTCCGGTCTTGAATGAAGTCCTCTAACACGCTTCAAGACCCCGATCCAATTGGATTGTTGCGCAAACGATTATTATAATTATTATAGAGTTTAAATGGACGCTCGGAAATCGATGATGCCCGATTTCCTCGAAGAGTTGGGATCTTAGCAAGAAGAATTGCGAACTCTTGGCCGCGTTCGAGAGAAGAATCCTCCGGAGAATTTTTCGCCCCCTACATCAGGTAAAAGTAATTTCGTTCTCTCTTCTCCCTAGGCTTGAGCATCCTAAAAGTATACCACATACTTTCTGTGTTCGGCATCTCTTCACTTGGATTGTATTATCACTGGATGTTTTGTAACCAATATGATACAGGAGATGCTTAAAACTGAATGTTGTACCTATTACGGCTACCAAATATTGGCTGGAATTATTGTGGTCGGTGTGATTTCCAATGTTAATCAAAATTAAATTTTTTTTAAAGCCCTTTGTGATAATGAGTATTATGTTTTACAACTATAATTAATGTTATATTTGCTGTTACCTACTATGGTGGCTTGTTAAAGGTTTGATATATCATTGTATATGATAAAATACAATAATGGACGTGGGATATCCGTGGATTGGTACCCACGGTGGAGCATAAAATCTGGGAAACGACACAATCACCTGAAGAACGTTATCATAAATAAGGCCACAAACACACTTGACCCCAGCCGCAAAAAGAGTCGGAACGGCTGGTTTGACGATGAATGTAAGCTAGCAACGGAACCGAAAAATGCTGCATAGCGAGTAATGCTGCATTCTCAATGGGCGTGGGCATAAGCGGAGACTTATCACGAAATCTCCGAGCGGAAAAGTGACTTCACAGACGGAAAAAGGAAGCCTGGGAGAACCAACAGGTCTGTGAACTCGAAAAGTACAGGAAGCAACCCCACCAGGTACGCAAGTTTTACCAATAAGTCAGCAGGATGAAGCCTTACTTACCTCGATGTTCATCCTGCCGAGGCAAAGAGGGAAATCTGATTTCCGGCAGAATGGGCATATTGGAGCGATAGGTTGAGTACTTTGATGAACTACTAAACAACCAGAACATCGGCGAGTTGGAGGTCCCGCCAACTGAAGACAATGGACAAATGCTGCCACCACCAAGTATAGAAGAAACAGTCCGTGCAATTCATTGGCTGGATGGAATTACAGACGAATTGGTTAAATATGGAGGCGACCAATTACACCAAGTGGTTCATCAACTTGTGCTGAAGATGTGGGGCAGGGAATCAATGCCTGACGACTGGCAAAGAGGCATTACCTGTCTCATACATAAAAAGGAAGATATCACGCAGTGCAGCAATTATAGAGGCATCACGTTGCTGAGTACCATCTATAAGATATTCCCGCTATCTTGCTAGGCCGGATAACCCTATACGCCCAGAACATCATTGGCCCATACCATAGGTTTCACTCCAGACAAATCAGCAAACAGATCAGATTTTCTCTCTGCGGCAAGCGATGGAAAAACTGTTAGAATATGGACATCAGTTGCAAGACCTTTTCATCTACTTTAAAGCCGCCAATGATAGCATAGCCAGGGTAAAACTGTACACGGTCATGAGAGAATTCGGTATCCCGACGAAATTGATAAGACTGACTAGGCTGACCCTGACCAATGTTCAAGGCCAGATAAAAGCAGCAGGATCACTCTCAAAACCATTCGTCATCAACAACGGTCTACGACAAGGGGATGTCCTATCATGCGTCACTTAATTCGTATGGATGAGGATGATCCAGCCCAGAAAGTCTATAAGGGCAATATCTATGTTAGAAGAAGAAGACGAGGCAGACCCGGTCTGAGATGGAGCGATGGCGTAGGTCAGGACGTCAGACAGCTTTTGAGGATGCCGAATTGGTGGACTTCGGCGCAAAACCGGGATGTCTGGAGTTCCTTATTAAGGTAGGCTTAGACCGGATACCGGTTGTTACGTCGTTGATGATGATTCTTCCTTCCGAATAGTTGTCGACAAAGGCAAGATGATAATTGGGAATATCAGTCAGTTGCCTGGATCTTTCCAATTTGCTCACGGTTGTTCGAATTCGATGTATTCTTCACATATTTCCAGCCAGCCCGGAAGTCAGTTTTACAGTTTTAATATTGATATCACTTTACGGAAATTAGATTGTGATTCTGAAAAGCCTCTACGCCAATAAAAGTTCAGAGCAGTCATTACCCGCTTCAGCACTTTTTCCATAGTGCTTAAAAGTTGTGCCGAGGGTGACTTGCTTGAAGGTTCACCAGCTTAAGGTTTCATTAGAAACTTTTGCCATTCCCATAATGCTACGAAGATTTCCTCTGTAATGAGTGCTTTGCACAGTTTGGCAAACGTACTTGACCTTGCCTTTACCATGGATGTGAACGTTTTATCAGGTATTCCTTTCGGATCCGAAATTTTTCTTCCTTATATTTTACTGCAAATTTCTATTATCACTATTATCTCCTACGTTTTTTTATAGCAATGCATTAACCCCTGAATGATGCCGAAATGAGTGCGCATGATCCCCCGTATATCTTATCTCAACCCACTAAAGACAAACTAAAAACCTAGATTCTCTCTTACTGCTAAACAACTAATTTTGGATTTCTTTAAATTTATATAGGTTTATTCTTCCTTGTCAAGTTTCACCTATCGCCTTGTTGTTAGATGGCGACCCTAAGGATGGTTGCATCATCTCAAAGTTGAGTCGAATTTTGTTCTGTAGAAAGGTCTCTTTGTGCAGGTTCCGGATTTAACTACACCTCTGCAACAGGTTACCGGGGTATTGCTCTCGCTGATCTTCTTTTCTCGTTCCAGTTAGCACCTATCTCAGTTCTGAACAGAAACGTGGGTATAAAGTAAACTTCCCCTTCTTTGGCATAGCATGGATGTTAGGCGACATCGCACTCGTTGGCAATGTGTATTTTATTTAATCAAATTCTGCATTAAATGGGCCGGAAAGTAGGTTTTTAAAGTATTCATACAAGAGCATGCACGATTATAGAGAGATAAATATGGATCCGAAATGATTAAAGTTCCTATTCCGAACCTTTGAGTAAACTCCTGATTGGCTCCTTCTTCTCAGCCCGTTCTTAATTCAATTTTACATTCAACTGAACTTAATTAGCACAGTTTGATTTGAATAACTAACATAGCTCATAATTGCATTCCCACGTTATTTTTCCCTAATCAACAGATTACATGAATTTTCCCATGTTTTTGCATTTTAATAAAATTATTATTGCAAAAATGCATTGCTCTCGAATAGACAAAAAACTATGGCAAATTAGCATTTTATGTAGCTCTTCAGTCCCAACCATCATCGCACGGCTATGGCTGAAACGCAAGGTAAATAAAAGACAAATGAAGAAAGTTAATAAATTGTTGAAAACAAAAAGTAGAGTGGAGTACTCCATTACGTGCGGGTAGGATTGTGTGCACAACGAAATTAATCGATAGTTTCAGAAACGATGCGCTATCGGCTTTCAACTGAAAAAAAGGTAAGCAAAATCGAAATTACAAGAAAACAAGATTTATACTTGATACCTTAATACTTGATGAAGTAATGTATACTTTATGGTTTTACTGAAATGCATTCAAAAATCAATTTTATGTAGTAACATGGATCTTATCTTCTAAACTCAACAAAATAATTCTAATTTCCTACCATTCCCCGTCTTATCAAAGCCTTGAACTAGCACCAAAGGGTATTTCCTGAGCCGTAGTTTCACGATAGAAAAGAATGCTAGTTTAGATTCAATGCAATTGAAAGTATACTGAGTTACCATTCGTAGCTTTTAAAAAAAATTACCCGCCACTCGAAGATTGATGCGAATTCCATCTATTTATCCCCCACAATACTGACTATACCAAACCCTGCACCAAAACCACGCACCTCCCCCTCCATCTAATAAAATTTCCTTTTAGACTTTCTTCACAGTCGAACATCTGAAAGAAAACCAGAAAATGTCGCGTAAAGTTTATATAAAGTCTTTAAGATTAGCTGGCTAAGCTCCAGTAAAGATTTCCATACGTTAGATATCGGACGATAAAGCCAGTCTCAGTGCCGATCGCGATCCCAGTGTTAATGCAAAAAGTTACAAGACTGTGGGTACTGTGATCGCACCAACATTGCATGCACATTTGTGCCGACTACGGAATAGATTGCGCTAGAAGAAAAGATTTTTTAGACATGAGTGAAAAGTGCATTTACCGGCGAAGTGCAGTGCGATTTAAATTGATCAATTATCCGAAAGCCGGCCTGGCGGTGGTTATTTTCTGTGTTTTCAGTTTAGTGGGACTTGTGGAAAATGGTAATTGGATTTTGATGAAATTTGATTTTCGTATCGGAAAATAATGAACTTCATGGAAAATTGCCAAATCTTGTAGAAAATGAGCAAATCCTGCACAAAAGTAATTTAGAAAACGCAATTTAAAATACATATTTTGAACAGATGGCGATAAAAAGGAAGAAGGAATAAAGAACGTGAAGGAGTGAAGAGCTCTAAAACTGAGAAAATTTGGGCAGTTTATGAATTGGCATAGGAAGGAGAAACTAAGTGTAATCAATGGTAGATTTCCTAACTCCGAGGAACCAAATGTTCATTGAAGTAGTAACTCTTTTGTGGAATGAGGATTAAAGTTCCATTCAGAGTACTCTCCGCTTATCGTAAAAGGCATATACGAGAGATAAACATTTATGAACTAGCTCCCTAGTAACTTCCCTGTGGAATGACAGTTGAAAATAACTTCCTATATACCTAACTACGACCACATCAGCACACTACGGTTCATTAAGACACAATAGCTGAAAATTTGAAAATTCAATTTCCTTTCCATTCTCTTTTCACTAAAAATGTTAGACATATTTGGAGTAATTGGTGCCTTATTAAGGCGGCATATCATCATCATCGGCGCAGCAACCGGTATACGGTCTAGGTCTGCCCTAATAAGGAAGTCCCTTTTGTGGCTTCATAACAAGTTATTTTCCGTATAGGGTTGTCAGCCCTATCCAATCCTCAACCTTGAGGGCCAATTGGTCCAATTTGTCCCGTTTTTACGCGCGGAAGATTCGCCTACATCCTTCTAAAGCTTTTCATTAAGAACTCCCAGCGGTCACCACGTGGAGGTGGAAGTAAGGTTTGGTAGTAGAGCTGTTGTCGTTTAGCAGGCGTTTCCCAGGTTTTATGCTCCATCGTGAGTACCAATCCATTCATTTCGTGCCGTGGCTTATACTACCCTTTGATTGGCAAAGCGGTTTATGACGCTCCAAAATGGCACGTGCTACTGCACTGATAATATTGTATTTTTCATACCATCGAAAGACACAGGCGTGAATTATAGTTACGCACGTAATACCTACTCTTTCACCTAATTATGGACCTTAGTAAAACGTCCGTGGGCCTGAAGATTAGTAATAAAAATAACAATGCTTTCCTTTGTATTCTTTTTGCCTTGACGGATTGAGTGTTAAAAGCCAACAGCTTGTTTACTGGGTAGTGCTGCTTCCGTTGGAGGTGTCATCGAACTTAGCGTCGTTCTTAGCATAAACTCTGTCTTTGTTGCTCTGTCAAAAATTTTAAGGCACTGACGCAGGTACTGCAACATTATGCTGAAGCGCATCAATGTTTCCACGGAGCTGGTAGATGAGGCCAGTACGTTAAAAGCAGCCGCCATTATCACTGCATATAAATCCTTATAAAAATGTCTGACGCAAACTCTAACCCTTCTTTAGTTATTGCCTTACTATATATGATCGGGAAACTACTAATCGTGACTAGCATGCCATTAAAAAATAATTCTTAATGACATCACACAAAGGGTAAGTCGCGTGACAAACTATTAAGGAACAGAAAAGATAACCTACACTGGTAACTGTTCGGGCCTGTTGTCGACAAGAGGAATCCAAGATGATAATTCCTTCCGGTCTTGAAATTAGCTTTATTGAACAATTTTGGACGCGATAACCAAACGCTTATGCTTATGGACGCTTATACCAAAGTTTTTTCCATTCTTTGAAGAATTCCAACAAGTTTTTTCCAGTATAATCGGGCGTAGTAATTCACACTGAATTTCTCGAATAGACTCGAAGTGGTGTTCTTGGAGCGTTCTTTTGATTTTAGGATATAGCCAGAAGTTATACGGGCAATATGAGCTGAATTTTTGGTCATTCCATCTTTTTCGAAAAAAATGAGTGCTTTTGTCGTCAAGTGAGATTTGTCTCTACCGAGGCGTAAATGGTTCTTAAGAATTGTTTCACCATATCGATAATTGATAATTTTCGAATACTAATACCTTGATTTTCTTCATGATCAGTCGGCATTGATGGTTGTCCGGGATGATCCAAGTCCTCAACACGCTCGCTGCCTTCTTTGAAGTGTTTGTACCACTTATGACTGGTAAATGTAGACGGCATGCTATGTCCCACATAGGAGCTGATGGGTATCGTATATATATGTATGAGGGGCAACGTGTGCAGGCTTTCCGCCTGCTTGAACCTTATTGTATTCGTAACTATAGAAATTCAAAAATTTTCCTTAAAGTTTTTAATTTGAATCCATATACCAAATTTTGGGAACTATTTGATCCCTTTTTTAGTGCAATTTTCTGATGGTTCCATATTTCGGGAACCATTTGATCCTTTCTTCAGTCCAATCTTATGATGGTTCTTGAAATACCGGTTGATTTTTTTTATCAGTATGGTATATGCATTTAAATAACGAACTTCAGCCTTGTGCCTCCTGCTCGGTCTGGATGGTCTGGATGAAAGTAGTTCTTTCCATAATATCAATATCGTCGGCATAGGTCAGTAGTTATGTGAAGTTGAAGAGGATGATGCCTCTTGCATTTACATCAGCATCGAAGATCACTTTTTCCAGAGCCAGGTTAAAAAGGATGCATGATAGGTCATCTCCTTGTCTTAGACCGTTGTTGATGTCGAATGGCCTCGAAAGTGATCCTGCTGCTTTTATCTGACCTCGAATTTTGGTCAGAATCACCCGAGTCAACCTTATCAATTTCGTCGGCATACCGAATTCTCTCATGGCCGTGTATAGTTTTACCCCAGTTATGCTACCATAGACGGTCTTAAAGTCGATGAAAAGATGGTTCAACTGATCGTTACATTCCAACAGTGATCTGCCGCTGATTTGCCTAGAGTGAAGCCTCTTTGGTATGGACCAATAATCTTCTGGCCGTATGGTCGTATAATTGTTGCACTGCGTGATATCTTCCGTTCTATGTATGCGACAGATAATGCTTCGTTGTCTGTTGTTAGGCGTTGATTCGCTGTCTTATACATTAAGAATAGGTTGATGAACTGCTTAGTGTAATTGGTCACCTCTATATTTAATCATTTCGGTTCTTGGCGATTTATGATTTTTAATACAATGAATTGCACGGAGTGTTTCTTCCATGCTTGGGAGTCGCAGCATTTGCATGTCGTCTTCCGTTGTTCGGACCTCCAACTCGCGGTACTTCTATATGAATGCATCTAAACACGTATGAGACGATACAAGGAAAAGACCAAAAAGCACAAGGAAGACAAAGAAAGTAAAGATAATGAAGTGCAACAAAAGTATTGGCACAGCAAGAAAAAACAAGTGGGGAACCTGGAAGCTGGACGCTTCAGGTATGAAAGGTTTTGTGTATTTCTTTTATAACGACATTTGTGAGAATATCCACTTTCAAGTGATATTGACACTCAAAGTCTTGAATTTGCAAAGAAGTGACAATTTTGACCTAATAGTGCAATTTTCACCAAAATCTTATGCTCTATATCATAGACTATATTGCTGAAAAATTTCATGGTGCTAGGATGAACTTAAGGACGGTTCTGCTGAACCAACACCAACAGCTCTACTACCAAACCCTATCTCCACCTCAACGTGGTGACCGCTCTGAGCTCTTTCTTAATGAAAAACTGCAGACGGAGAAGGATGAAGGCGAGTCTCCCGCGCCTAAAAACGGGACAAATTGTCCAACTGATCCTCCAGGTTGGGAGCAGGGTCACACGAAATGGTTGTTGGAAGTACCTGGTTTGCGCGGAAAGCGGTCCACAAACATACGTGGGCCTCTCCAGACGGGACCACTCTCAACCAGATTGACCACGTGTTGATTGAACGCTGCCACCTCTCAGCCTTGATGAATGTCAGAACATAAAGGGGGGCCAATATAGACTCGGATTACTATCTCATTGGCATGGTGCTCCGAGCTCGAATAACAACACTACTTAGAATCCCCATCCACAACGCAGCCCTCCGCGACACCTATAAGAGGGAAATGGATGCCGCAATAACCGCAGTCAACAGAGGACCTGGAGATGAACCATCAACAAATAATCTTCACAGCCACTTGAAGAACGTTATCATTGATTCGACCAGAAACATACTTGGCCCCAGCCGCAAAAGCAGTCGAAACGGCTGGTTTGACGATGAATGTAAGCTAGCAACGGAACGGAAGAATGCTGCATACCGTGTAATGAGGCATTCTCTAAGAACGCGGGCACGGGCAGAGACTTATCACAAAACTCCGTCGAGAGGAGAAGGACTTCACAGACGGAAAAAGGAATCCTGGGAGAACCAACAAGTCTGTGAACTAGAAAAGTACAGGGGGCAGCCGCACCAACAAGTCAGCAGGATGAAGCCTTATACACCTCGATGCTCATCCTGCCGAGACAAAGAGGGAAATCTGATTTTCGACAGAATGGGCATATTAGAGCGATGGATTGAGTACTTTGATGAGTTACTGAACAACCAGAACATCGGCGAGTTGGAGGTCCCGCCAACTGAAGACGACGGACAAATACTGCCACCACCAAGTTTAGGAGAAACAGTCCGTGCAATTGATCGGCTCAAAAAATCATAAGTCGCTAGGAGCCGAATAGATTAAATATGGAGGCGACCAGTTACACCAAGTGGTTCATCAACTTGTGCTCAAGGTGTGGGATAGGGAATCAATGCCTGGCGACTGGCAAAGAGGCAGTACCTATGTCATACATAAAAAGGGAGATATCACACAGTGCAGCAATTATAGAGGTATCACGTTGCTGAGTGCCATCTATAAGATATTCTCCGTTATCTTGCTAGGCCGGATAGCCCCATACGCCCAGAACATCATTGGCCCATACCAAAGAGGTTTCACTCCAGGCAAATCAGCAAAAAGATCCGATTTTCTCTCTGCGGCAAGCGATGGAAAAACTGTTGGAATATGGACAACAGTTGCACCATCTATTCATCGACTTTAAAGCACAAAGGTATAGTAACAGATCGTTCTAAAATCGTTCGCAATGTTCTTTACAGAGAGGAATTTAGGGGTTCAAAGAAGCCATTGCTTTCCCAAAGAAATATTGAAACAAGTCAGAATACCGGCAGCTCGCGCTTTGGGTATAAAGGTTTTTTTTATATAGCTACATATGTAGCTACAAATCCAACATATTCCTTCATATTTTTGCAAACTACAAGATATGAGTACATATTTCAGACATAGACATTATTCTTACCCTAAACAAACTGCCTATTACTGAATACTGTACATATCCATCATCATCATCAACGGCGCAACAACCGGTATCCGGCCTAGGCCTATCTTAACAAGGAACTCCAGACATCCCGGTTTTGCGCCGAGGTACATCAATTCGATATCCCTAAAAACTGTCTGGCGTTCTGACCTACGCCATCGCTTCATCTCAAGCAGGGTCTGCGATGCGATACTGTGATTTTTTTTCAGATTTTTCGGTTGGATTGGTTCTGAGAACGAGACCCTGTTACACTTTTTGATGGTCACATTTTGACCCCTCACTCCCCTATCTTTCATCTAATATCAGAAATAAGGTCAGTTCCGGAAAGTTCTGATCGAGCCACATGGGTATATTTTATGAAAAAAAATGTTGCACCCTCCTTCACATGTATGGGGAGCCACTCACAAAATGGCGCCATATTCTGCATGTAAAGAGAACAACAGATCAGATGCTCTTACCAATTTTCGTGACAATCGGTCTAGCCGTTTTCGAATAATTCGGGTGTGATAGGCGACTCGATTCTAATATGTTTCTAATGTGTTTACACAAAACCTTAAGAACGTGTTGAATATGCTCGAAAGTTTGTTAATTAGACAGAAGAGCTTTGGGAAATCGTTATTTTTTGCGGCAAGTCTAAATTCACATTTTTGGTTCCGAGGACCTGCAATTGATGTGGAGAAGGGTGGTCATTGCCTTAGAGGATCGTAGCATCGAGCCAACAGCAGCATCATGATCTAGAGTGTTATGGCGTCCAGGATCAGGATTATTGCATATAATCCAAGAAAACGTCACTAAAACATGTTAAGTTGATATGCCAAATCAGCTACGGTTGATATATTTTGCTTGCCATCTGATATAATGTTAGATCACTACAATGATCCAAAACACACAGCCAGAGTATTTAAGGAATGGATCCCCTTTAATGTCAAAAGGACTCTTGCTCAGCCACCTCAGAACCCGGATTTAAATCTGATAAAACTCTTGGGGGCATACGTCCAATAGGAGTTACACAAAGGAGAGGTAAAAGGCAAAAAGGACTTGAAGAATCACATAAAGGATATCTGGAGGTTTATTCCTGCAGAAGTTAACAGGACTTCGCGCAATTTGAAAACCTAATGGTCACCATA
Source organism: Hermetia illucens (assembly GCF_905115235.1). Taxonomy (NCBI): domain Eukaryota; kingdom Metazoa; phylum Arthropoda; class Insecta; order Diptera; family Stratiomyidae; genus Hermetia; species Hermetia illucens. The sequence continues at coordinate 158,794,463 of NC_051849.1, forward strand.
CAAAATAATAATTTACTCAATTGTCATCATAAATTTGTTCTGTTTGTATTAAATTTGAAGTGTCCAAGTTCTTTTGGCTTCGCAAAAAGCTAATTTTTTGTTTTATCGATCCTTTTCTGTTTAAACTAAAATTAATCAAACAACAATAACGGTAGAAAATGTACATACAAAAGTATTCACTTTCTCCAATATGTTATTTAAAAATATCAACTGACTTCCGAGATATTTGACTGCAAAGTGTGTTCCTCTTATTATGCTCAGGCGAAACTGAAGTTCGTGGTCAACAAAAACGTCGACTTACTACAGTGTCAACCGATTAAGGAGTTTTTTGCTATATAAGAATGGTTGGAAATCCCAAAATGTGAAGTAGTTGACATTTCATATTCAGAAGTGGCTTAAGGAAGTTGATACTAACATCGTACAACTTGGTTGCTGGAGTATCGCTAAAACATTAATAGGTCGCTGACAAGAGCCGGCTTATTGAAGTTCCTTATTTTTTTATATTGACATAATTAAACTAGTTGGAACGGCTTACTTAGATAGTTACATTATATTTTCAGTTACCCCTTATTAGTTATTAAGCGTCGTTGATGTTATTGAATTGATGTATTATATAACACATAGAAGTGCTTCTTAGATGGGAAGTGACATGGACTGCTTGAAAGTTCATGGAAGAAAGGGTCTAAATACTATATTAGCACTATCTGCAGATTACTTCTGACTACCTAAGAAGATGGTTTGGAAGTGTGAGTACCGCCAATTTGTAGGACGCTGTGATAAATTGAGATTCAAATAACAATTCGAACTAGAGAGTGTGACTGCTCTACAGCGCTTCTATAAAATTTGGTCGATATTCTCACCTTTACAGATTTTACCATCTTTTTTCATTGCATTGGGGAGTGTTTGCGTTAGTTTTCAACAATCATTTGGTTCCGATCGCTACGCCTCTTATGTCGCATATCGACTTTACCAAAACTCTGTATTCCTATTTAACTTTTTCAATTGGGATTATTCTCTAGTAAACGTATTTGAAAATATGCTATTACTGCGTTGATGCTCAATACTCAGCAGATAGAATAAAATTTGACCAATCTCTCCAGTCGCTGTCATTACATAAATACTTGCATCTTAGATTCTGTGAAATCTTCAAATCTTATTGTTCCACTCTTGCCTAATTAAATTGAGTATTCTCGTGTACCTTTGTATTCACACAACATAATATCTTCATTAGGTTTAATTTTTGTTTTCCACAAATGTGTCATAATTCGAATTGCGTTAATATTTGACAGTGATTTCTTAATAATATCTCATCAGACGCACCATTGTTTTCGTAAAAAAGTTCCCATTTTTCCATGTTCAAAGGTTGTTACCGGGATTGTGTATATGCAATTCATGTGTCAGAGGTCGCATTGCATTCACCTGAATATTACTGTGTCACTTTTGAGAGCTTATGAACTCTTAAAGTTGAATCCATAAAACGAATGTTGCTATTTATTAGAAATAGAAATAGAAGAAAAAATTGTCTAATTGCTTCAATTTGATTGAATCACCAGAAACATCACGAGTATATATTTAATTGGAACTCTTTAAGGTTGCAAATTGCTTTAGAAAATGGAGTAGTATTATGCTATTCCCTTTTCAATATAAGGAGGGTAAAAATGAGTATTGCGAGAATGTTAGTGCTATTCATTACCATTGAAACTGCCTGCTTTAAATCCAATTAATTCAAGGACTGCCTTGTAATAGAGTTGGGAAAAATGGAAAATGGAAATCAGGAATCGATCCTGCTAAAACTTCACGTCCTTCTACTTTGCGTACTCTAGCCAAATGTCGTCAGATATTTGCTGTAGTGATCGACAGACATATAGTAAAACAATTTTGTCAAGGTTTTAGGGGTACTGTCTCCATGTGTCCACCCTTCAGGTATGAACGGTTTTGTTTGTTTCGTCTGTGAGTCTATTTGAGTGCAGAATTATCCCATTTGTACGTAGCCTGTTATGTGTGTGCATTTAGCTTGTCAGACTACTCACTTTAGTGTGATATTGATATTTAGTACTTTGGGTTGCAGTAAATTTGCACGGTAAACTCAACTTTAAGCTACTGTAACTTTGTTAGTAATAGTACGATTTTGATCAAACTTGAGGATAACATGCTTCATACTATAATCTATATTACTATAATTATAAATCTAGGATAAACTTAAGAGTGGTTTTTACTCAATTTCCCCAAAAATTTAGTAATATACTATTATTAACTTGATTTGAGTAGATATCGATATATAGAGTATTTTCAGCCCTGTTCCCCGTATAGAGGCAGCTTCGCGATTTTTTTTCAGATTTTTCGGTTAGGTAGTTTCTGAGAATGGGTTTGTTAAAGAAACCATCATTTTCGACTCCTCCCACTCCCCGCCTTTTCAATAAATGTCAAAACTGAGACCAACAAAGTACTAATCGAGACCTCCCATTTGATACCCAACATGACTTATATTAGGTAATAAAAAAATGTTACACCACTCTTTTGCATGGACAAGGACCCTCACTTAATCTCAACGTAGAAAGATCTAATTCATTGCATCTCTGCGCGTTCACAGTTCCCACTTTCTCACCAAATCTCGTGACAATCGGTATAGCCGGTTCCGAGAAAAGTGCGTGTGACAGACAGCCAGACATTGAACCGATTTTAATAAGGTTTTGTTTTCAAAACAAAAGCAGCAGGTAAAATCATGCTCTATATTATAGACTACATCACTGCATATTTTCGTGGTGCTAGGATGAACTTAAGAGAGGTTTTGCAGCCAACTACTAAAAATTACAGTAATATACTATTATTAACTTTATATGAACAGATATCGGTATGGAAGGTATTTTGGAGCCCAGGTACCATATAGTGGCAGCCTCCTGATGAGGGTGAGTGGTGAGAGGGCGCTTCCTTGAAGAACACCAACAGAGACACGAAGCGGATCGTGGTAGAACAATTGAACCCAGCGCACGAGTTCTCCTTGCGCTAAGTGTCGTCGTAACGCACACCAAATGAGTTAGTGTGGCACACGGTCAAACGATTTCTCTAGATCCAGAAATACAACGTAAATAGGGAGATGCTTCTCACAGTGTTTCTCCATGAGTAACCGCGTAGCGTATATTGCGTCAGTAGTTCCGCAGTTTTTGACAAATCCGGCTTGATTCACGCCGCGATTTCGCGAATATGGTTGTGAAGAATGCGTTTAAAAATCTTCATGGTATGGGAAAGTAATCGGGTCGGACGGTAATTTAAACATTCTGCTGGGCTACCTTTCTTTTTCCATATTGGAACAGTGGTACTTTCTTGCCAGTCAGATGGTGTTCTTCCTTCCTGAATAACCCGGTTAAAGAATTCACTAAGCCACAGTGTTGGGCCCCAGCTCTTCGCTTTCCAGAGTTTAGATGCAATGTCGTCAGTTCCTGTGGCTTTCCCCGATTCCATTCGTTTTATTGCCGCCTCGACTTCAGTTGCGCTGGCTGGTGGAACTGATCCAAATGTCAGCAATGATTGTGCAAGTGGAGGATAAGCAAATTCCTTGGTTGAAATCTGTTCGAAGTATCCTCGCGGCTCGACAGTTGGTAAGCAAAACACCGTTCTTGTCATTAACGCAACAGAAGTGTTCGATATCCTATGTACGTTCGTTCCGGCTTTTAGCAAGTCGATACAGGTCTCTCTCGCCACCCCGAGTGTCCAGTTTGTCGTAAAGATTTTTGTAATGGTCCGCTCGGGTAATAGGGACTGCTTGCTTTACTTCCCGGTTGGCATTCCTATAAATTTGCCAATTGGCCAGCGTTTTATCGTCGAGAAATTTGTGGTAGAGGCGTTTCTTTTCACGGACCTTCATTTCAACATCATCATTCCAAAGCCAAGTATCTCGATTGATGTACCATTTACCTGGTTTCGTAACACCAAGGGTTGCAGAGACCGCTTTGTGGATCGTGTGTCTCGTGCTCATTAATTAGGCTATTTCTTCGATGTTAGCTCCTCCTTAGTGGCAAGTAATTTTTCTGGCATGTAACGAACTTCATACACAGATGAATCATTCATAAATATCAACTATAAGGCCTACTAGGCCTAGACCGGATACCGGTTGTTGCGCCGTTGATGATGATGATAAGGCCTACTTCTTCACATCCAAATGTGTTTACCTTTCCAACATTGGCTAGAGTGATGTTCAAGTTGGAGAAGACCTAGAGTAAAATCCTTCTGCTTTTGTTTGATGCCCAGCCTCCTCATTGTAGTATTCAGGAGTTGAAGTCGCCAACAATCGTTTTCGGAATCTGATGCTTTGTGTTTGCAGTTAGTCTATTCATCAAATTCGCAAATTCTAGGTGTTGGCAAGGTTGGTGCAAAGTAGCAGCTGTAAATGTAGACATCATCGATATTAACTCTTAAAATGTTTAGTTCGCGATGTTTCATTACTTGCTGGATAGGTCGGTTTCTGCAAATCCACACTTCAGCCTTTTTATTTGTGGCTAAATACCAAATAAGGTAATAAAGGCTTTCATATTGTTCAACCCTTTTCATAAACGGTATGTGATAGCAAGTCCAGCTTGGCAATGCTGTAGATGTAGCAATTTAATTGGCGCAGTATACTTAGGATTTGGAAGCTGAACGTCTGGTTCTATCCATTATGTGCTTACAGGCGCGGTTCTTGACTTCCCTGCAAAGTAAATAGTAAACGTCTTTGTTGTAATCCCTTGTCAGGGTGAGTTTCTTTTTCACATCTTCGATGCAACTTCGGTCCATCATAAAAGTTGGTGCAATCTCCCACTATGTGCCTGAAGTCGATCTACTTAAAGCATTTAATTGTTATCTATCCGTTGCTCACCTTACGCGCTGAGGGTGCCTTGTTTGCCGCTGCTGAAGACATAGTAATTATTGCTCTTCGGGTTCCACTAAATGCCTTTCTTAGGCTCACATCTGACTCCTACAATTCTTTCTTCAGAGTTGTGCAGATTTCCTCCCTAGTGGTAGAGTCATGTAGGTCCTTACATTCAACCCCAACTGCCGTCTGCCTATCCGCAACAACGTAACAAAGAGAACATTATGGGTTTACTCGGCATATTTGTTGAAAATACTGAGCACATTGGATTGCTTTAGACCAACTCTATCGTCGAGTTCTCGATTGGAACCTTCTGGTTGGATTGGAGTTTGGGCCTTAAATTTAGTGATTCGGTTGATGAGTTTTTAATTGATATTCACGAAGCGTTAAGTAGAAGGTGGTATGTAATGAACGATTCTATGAAGCTCGATTATTTAGATATTTCAAGGATAATACCACCATGACCACCAACGTTTAGCACTAGTGATCGGAATGAGAACACAACTGATGATGAGGGAGAAGCTTAGAGAGCAATATTGTTTTCATATTGTTAGGTAGGTAGGTATCAGTGGCCGCTCCAAGGAGCCCAATTTGCGCCAAGGTGCGCGGTTTGGTGCCACAAACTGCTAAGACTGAGACTGCTGTTATGGGAGCAGGGAGACAGAGTCTATCCGGCTCGGATCTTCAGAGTCAGCCCGTAGCATTCACGAAAGAAAGCAGCTCTCCCACCCTGCAACTGGAAATCTCTCTGAGGTCGCAAAGAATGGTTTACCTAGTGTCCGCAGTCTGACTCTGAAAGTGCATGAGGGTTTCCTTCCTTCTCCGCAGCAATTGTAGGGTATGCCAAGACTAGTGGCATGGTCCCCTATGGGCCAGTGTCCCGTGCAGACCGCCATAATCTTGAATGCATTTGCACGCGTCTGGCCCAGGAGCTCTCCTGATCGGGCTATGTTATAAGCGGGCCAAATTCTCCTTGACTTGGCACAGCTCGTAAGCCTTCGCCATCTAGACCCGGCCCCCGACAGCCGCCAGCGGAACACCGACTGTATTCCCTGAAGGACTGCCAAGAGCAGAGCTTCGACTGGCCAATCCGTCAGTCCGCCCATTCCCCTCTGTGTTCTTATGCCCGGGAACCCAGAGGAGGGTGACCTTGAGCGTGCCGCCCAGATGTCGTCGCTAAGTACAAGGCCTTGATGGCCGTTTGGTTGTTGGTCAGAATGGCTATGTTACGCTTGGGGCTCGAGTCTCGCTCCAGCAATCGACACATTTCCAATATCGCCAGAATTTTCGCCTGGAATACACTGGCGAAACCTGGGAGAAGATACGACTTGGATACACTGTGTGTATTCGAGAGAACCCCACGCTGACTCCACAGGCCATCTTTGATCCATCGGTAGAGAATACTGAGTCATAACTTTGCAACACGCCGCCGGTCTTCCACTTAGCCGTGGTTGGAAAGTCCACAGCAAAGTTTCTCGTGAAGTTCAGCTTACGTGTGGCATAGTCCGTGGGGAGTGCCCAGATTTCCCGAGGTACTTTGTCTAGGATGTTGCTGTGGTCATAGGACTTTGCTGCCCAATATCTGAACTCACGTAGTCTGACGGCACTGCACACTGCAACGTATTTAAAGTGGAGGTATAGGGGGAGGAGATGTAGGAGTACATTGAGAGCAGCAGCCGGGCAGGACTGCAAAGCCCCAGTAACACCTGCACACGCGGTTCTTTGAATCCTATTGAGCTTCATCTTATTGTATTTTTTCCTCAAAGCCTGTCACCATACAATGGAGCCGTACATCCAGAGAACCACCCTCGGCCGGAGACTCCATTTCTTTGCAAAGGTTCTTTGGCAGACATAGAAGGCTATACAGGCCTGCTTAACCCTCAGTTCTATGTTCAATCTCCAGTTTAGCTTTGGATTCAGGATTACACCAAGATACTTTACATTAGAGGAAAGAACCAATCTTTGCTCATTCAGCCGTGGTAGATGGAATTCAGGTATCGTTGGCTTGGTGGTGAATAGCATCAGTTGCGTTTTGGTTGGGTTTATGCTGATTCCGCATTTTGCGGCCCACAGGCACACTTTTCGCAACGCTCCTTCCATGATTTCGCTCATAATGGACAGAAATATTCCTGATATTATAATACTAACATCACCCACTCGTAGGCATACGCCACCAGCTTCACCCCGCTGTTGTCGAATGTACGTAAAATTTTGTCCATTACTATTAACCAGAGCACCGGCCACCCTGGGGCGTGCCTCTGTCCATAGCTCTGGTTAAGTGGTTGCCTCCCAGATAAGACTGGATTATCCTGGTACTTAGCATGGATATAATCCAATGTGTGAGATACTCGTCCAATCCAATACTGGTCAAGGCTTCCTTGATGGCGTTGATACTAACGTTGTTAAAAGCTCCCTCTATATCCAAGAGGGCAGCTAGGGTATACTGCTTGTACTGCAGCGATCGTTCAACCGTGCACCCTCGTGAAAGGCGGTTCCTGTGGATTTTCCTTTGAGGTAGGCATGCTGGGACTTAGAGAAAGGCGTTCTCTCCATAATCGTCCTTAAGTGAATGTCCAGGACGCGCTATAGGGTCTTCAGCACGAAAGAGATTAGGCTGATTGCTAGAAGATTCCGTCCAGGAGCCTTCCGACTTTTTAAGGAAGGATGGGCTCTTATGTTCCTTGGACAGTATCTTACTGAGCCTCTCGGATTCCCTGGTGCTTTGAATGTTCTGACAATTGTCCAACTAAGACCGCCTCTTCGCGGTTCTGATGACCGATTTGAACCTCGTCGGGTAGTTCATATATTCAAGATATTAAAGTTAGAAGGACTTTGTACTGGTGGTTAGAAATCTGTCTAAACTATGACTTTGCCATAGAGAGAAAATTCAGGCCTGCGGTAAAAATTATGCTGAAAGATGAGTCCTAGGGTGAAAATGATATGGGTCTGGAGTGAAAATTATGTGGGCTCCCTATTATACCTTTAAGATTCAGGATTTACTTCTGATACAAACATATGTATATTCGTATCTGATTCAGATTTGCCTCGAAGAATACAAAATGCATAACTTGTGCTGTGGATTACAATGTTGCAAACCAGCGAAAGTAACATCGATTTTATGAATAAACTTATTACATGTTGCAGTCGACGAAATCTGAGCTAATTATCTTAATCTTAAAGTCGAACGTCCATACTCGTATTTCATGAGTCAAATTATGCACCAGACAATTTAAGTCACAAATCTGCAGTCATGTTTACCACATCCCAAATCGCACTCTCTTCCGTAAAAACCTTTAACCGCAACGCTTCAATGGGTATTACGAGAAACCGAGCAACTTATCTTCTGACCTGCTCAACAATGGAGGAAAGTAAAAGTCTTGTATATGGTTATGATGTTGGGATATGATAGCGTAAGACAACCTTTCAAGTTCACAAGTGGACTTTCCTGGGCGGTTACGATGGAGAGGTTGAGATTTCAGTACAAGTGATCTGAGGAGCAACTTCAAGGTAATATTCGCTGGTCCAGATACTTGATTGGATTCATTCATAACATGCAATGAAAGAGCACTTAACCGATCGCATTATGGTTGATATTTAAATTTAATTACAAATATTAGTTCGGTAATTAACGGTTTATTACAATTAGGCTTGCTCGTCGATACTTTCGCAAGGATTTGTCGGCAGCCGCTATCGCCTTGTGGAGGTGATAGTAGTTTGAAAGGTTGAAGAAAAGACAATTATTTAACTGCAATTGACTCGGTTGCTTTGCAGACCAGAGAAAACTCCATTTGGTGGAGTACGTATTTAAGCAAGTTGATAGTGTTAGCTACTTTCACCCAACATTGTAGAATTGACTGAAGATTTCATTTCGACATTTTCAATGGACTTGCTTTAACAAAGAATCTCTTGAGTTTGCAGGCCTACTTTACTGGAATGTCTTATTCCAACATTTCTTAGAAGCAAAAAAATGGAACGCTACAATTATATCATCAGCCCAACAACATAATATTTAATACACTATCAATTATTTACTTCCAGCGTCCGCCGAGCACAACGTAACCAAGCGCAGCTTCAAGAACACCGTCCGTTGCATTGAAGATGGTCGCTTTTATCGGAATCCAGATCGTGCTGTCCACAAGATGTGGTCCAATGCGGAATGCACCAAATACTATCTCTGCCTGGATAAAGAAGTCTTCGAGTTCAAATGCTCCGTGGGTCTGTTATTTGATGTCGTGCGGCAAATTTGCGATTTTAAACAGAACGTGGACAACTGCGATATAACAGCAGGTGAGCTTTCTCCTCCAGCGATAACATTGTTACTACCATAGCTCGTCGTAATTGCAACCTGGGCTAGGAGGCTAAACGCTTGCCATACAACTATCTGAAGGCTGACCAATAGAGGAAGTTACTCGCCAGGCATGCTGAGGTTGGCCACTGGAAGCTGTAATTATGTCAGCAATAGTTCGGACGCATCGTTGATTCTGATGAAGTTATCGAGAGCATGGCACTGTTGTCGATATACGAGCAAACTATTTCCTGGTTTTTGGTATCTTTGTTGCCTTCCTATCTCGTCTTTGCGTTTAGAAACACATGTTCATACTATGACTTATATTTTTCTAGAGGTTCGAGCTCCAAAACCACTGCTGGAGGCTGCCCAGTGCCCTGAATCGAATCAGCTGGGTTGCGCTGATGGAACCTGTTTGCCGAACGAGTACTTCTGCGATGGATCTGTGGATTGCCCAGATGGTTCCGATGAGGTAAATTGCACGCTTTAATATGTAATGAATGTAATTAATACTAAGTCAATAACAGGGTGTCACATTTCGAGTTAGTAGCGCACCATGTCTACCAGAGACTTCCTGGTTCGAAATAACAACAATGACTTTAGGTTTTCCGCGAGTTGGTTTTTGAGGGTCGAAGTTGCCCACAAATTGTTCTTGAAATCGAATGCAGGAAAACTCAGTAAGGCTTCCAGATCGTGGAACCGTGAAGGGCTTATTTAAAAAACAAAGAGCAATAGATGCACAGTATCAGGAAGGTGTCTGATATCTAAGTCACCAGTACTTTACAATTTACTGCCCTCCAATATCTCGTTGGTGTCGTTATCTCCTTGATTATGACCTATTGGCTTACAGTTTCGGAAGGAGTAGCGTCAGGTATTTATTGACACTACATTCAGGGTAGTGAGGATCATCCAATAAAAATCGATTAATGTACATAGTTTATTTGACGAGGTGTATCACAGCATGTGCGGTTATGGATTCCTTTGTCCTATTGTTTTTTCAGTAACTTTCCGCGGTTGATTTCCATCTTTAATATTTTTTCTCCCTTTTTTCAACGTCCGTATAAAGCGTGCCTCAGTTACGAAAAATTACAGGGGAAGTCCCATTATAAGGATACAGTTCACCTCCTGCCTTTTCTGTTAGTTTGAAGATTACATAATGGTTTATTTTAAACTGGGATTGCTTCAACCACCGGTATTATGTAGCTGTGTCCTACAATTTAACCATTCTCACGGGCGTAATATTTACTTTTTTTTAGGAATTCCTTAGGGGTCCCTGGATGCAGAATTTGGTGCTAATCATTATTTTTAGATAAATTATACTATTTTGTACTGTATTGGCGCGTCCCTGTACTGGATCGACTATTCACTGCGGCGGTCAAGGCAAGAAGGAAGGAACCGCAACGCACCGGTCTGGTGCCAAGCCGTCAGATGTGCCAGCGGTAGTTCCGTGCATCGGCGAAGGCGTTCATACTGTCGACGATGCCGTCGGTGGTCCACGTGTCCACTGTGCCGCCACATCACTCCGATCCTAGCTGAAACTGCGCGAATTCAGCGGAGGAACCGGGGACGTGATGTCAACGATGGCGTTAACGGGCGAATCCAGTGCTTCGAGGACGCTTTTTCGGAGCGTCCCCGGTATTACTTCAGGCCATCGTGTAAACCTGCCGATGATTGTGAGGCACTACTTGTAACCGTGTGAATCTCGCAAAGGGCCAATGATGTCGAGGTGGATGGTGTGAAAATGCTTGGTCGATCGAGGGAATACACCCACTTTCTTTTTTTCGTGCTTGTTCGTGCACGCGATGCACTGTCTGGCCCAAAGTTTACGTCTTTGCTCATGGAAGGCCTGAAGTATTTCTGATACCTGGATGAGTAAGATTGGTGGCATACTTCCTTGCGGAAATCGGCCGGAATAAATGGACTAGGTCCCTCGTCTGAGGCTTAAATAGAAGTTTGAGTCGAAAATAGCAAACTCCATGAACTCGGATTTGGTAAAATGTTAGATATTGCCTTCTGTTTGTAGTTAAGTCTAAAATTGATAGACCAGTAGCTAATTCCAAACTACAATTTTATTTTATTATGTATATATATTTCGGGAGCAACTTACTCCCTTCATCAGTACAAAGCTAGGTAGGTAGGTAGCTTTGTACTGATAAAGGGAGTAAGTTGCTCCCGAAATATATATATGATACATAATAAAATAAAATTGTAGTTTGGAGTAAGCTACTGGTGTATCAATTTCGGATTTGGTGTTTGTCCTCAGGGTCTGAAGCTCGGCGTCATCTTTCTGCGCCTCGTAGATTACCTTATAATCAGCCACCCTGGGGACTGTAACCTCCAAGATTCGTGACAAAGCGTCCGTAACGATGTTGTATTTTCCAGATACGTGTTGGGTGTCGGAAGTAAATTGGTTGATGAAGCTCAGTTAGTGCAGTAGGCGAGGAGACGCTTTGTTGGGCTTTTATTTAAGCGCGAGCATAAGGACCTTATGATCTGTGAACAGAGTGAATGGCTTACCCTCAAGGGGAAACAGAAGTATTTAATAGAGAGGTACGCGACGAACACAGCTAGGGGTGCATCTGGCCGAGGAAATGTCAGTAGTGTAGCATCAGCAAGCTGTTGTTTGACCGTTTCAAACACCAAGGCGGCCTCAGTACACCACGCAACCTCGCGGGACTCTTTGGTTTTGGGCCCAGACAAGTAAGCGTTGAAGGTCGTTTGGTGGTGAGCGGCCTTAGTCAGGAAACGAGGATGGCAGTTTAGCATGCTCAAGAACCTTCGCAGATCCTTCACCGTGGTTAGAAGGGAAAAGTTTCTGACCGCTTCAACCTTGTCTGGGTCTGGTTGAATTCCATCAGGGGTGATCATGTGGCCGAGAAATCTCACATGCTTTTGTTAGAATTTGCATTTTTCAATGTTTAGAACGAGCCTCGCCTCAAGGCGACGTTGAAAAATGCACTCAAGATGCTCCATATGCTCAGATTCGGAAGAAGAGTCGATCAAAACATTATGCATGTAAACGAAACAGTAATTCAAATTTCGTAGGACACAGTGGATGAATCACAGAAATGTCTGCGCAGCGTTGCACAGCCTTGCCAGATCCCTAGTCGTGAAAACACGACAGTTTGCGCAAAGCCATGGATGAGTGGAATTGGGTCCCAGTAGGGAATTGTCAGCATTGACTTAGGAACCAAATAGAGTGGAGATGACCAACAGCGCACCTTTGAGAAGATTGGGAAGCCGGCGGTGTTGATGTGGTGCTGCACATTGTGCTTAACCGGTTGGGAGAAACTTCTTTCAGTAGTGATGTTGCGATATTTTCGAAGGAGTGCGCGAATGCGATGGTCGGCAATATCCTCGAAAACAATGGAAAAAATGTTGCTTGCACATCAGGAAGTTTTCCTGATGACTTTAAAGAGGCTGCGGGATCTATCAAAACTTTATTCTGTAAATCTACCAACAGCCCATAGTGACACAAGGAATATGCACCCAATATGGGGTTGGTAATGTCTGCCAAAAGGAATCGCCACGAAAACGTTCGGCACAAACCAGGACTCACTTCCATCTGTCTGTGGCCGTAAGTGCGGATGGGAGAGGAGTTCGCGGCAGCCAGTCACAAGTTTTGCGGTATTAAAGTATCTGGGCGAGGTACGGGGAGAACCGACACCTCCGCGCCTGTGTCGACCTGAAAGCAACATCTGCTCAAAGAGTCGAAAATTGTAAGACAACCTGCGCTTCGGGTAGTCGCCGCCGAGACACTCAGCGAGCTTAGTTTTTTGCGTTGAAATTGCATCCAATGTGGATAACACTCGTGTGAAGCATATGAGACTGATGCTCGTTGATACGTAGTTATTTGTATATCCAAGCACGTTCTCCTTTCATGTGTCGTATCGCTGCTGCCGTTAATGTCAATTATCCAAGCACATAATCATTAAGTGAGTAGACCATCGAATGGTTGATCCACCCATACATTTGGTTGCAAAACTTTTAAGACTGCCCAATAGAATGAGAAAAATTGCATTCGCACTTGTACTTCTTTTGCAATTTATTTTATCCACAGAGCGTGCATCATTCGAAACTATAATTTGTAATTACTGTACTGGCGCGTTTTGCAATTGCATTTGGCGATACATTTAGTCCGTTGAGCTCCGAATTTACGGTAGTACCAGCAAAATGTCGGAGCCTCTGAGAGCCCCGGGGTGCGACAACCCGAACGCCATTTGCGGGAGAGCACACCTCGACCGTGACTGCGATCGTGATTTATCTCCCAAACGCAAAGTAATCACAGTCGCTGTCAGGAGACTGCGTTCGCAATCAAGTCACCATGTTATCCGAGATTTTGAAAACAATATCAAAAGCTCCCTTTCGCAATCACTTTATCTACAATAAGCTCATCCTTTTTACCGAACATTGAAAAATAGAATTAATTAATGGTATGGGCAACTTTGTCTTAGAATTGCGACGGGTAGAACTAGAGCTTTGATTAAATCTTTTATTTTTAGGCTTTGAGAATGAATATGTTGATCATGTTGAATTGAAACCCCAAACTCCTAGACTGAAATCTGACGAAAATTTATCGGGGGCGTTAATTCTTCAGTCTCCTTTCGTTGGGGTTAGTAATGTTTTGAGCCAAATATGTTTTATCGTATACTAAAACACGTCAGATGCGATGTTGTAATTCCACTAAAGGAACCTCCCTAACAAATCCGCTATTGATAGTTCCAAGCTTGTTTGAAAGAGAACGAGGTCCAAGCTTGTTTGAAAAAGGAGACGGTGCCTGAATGGCTGTGTGATACCCAGGCGTCGTAGGGTCTCTTGAACTAACGTATCTACTATTAAGTTGAAAAGTTCATGCCCCTCCCCCTTTTGAGCTGGGGCTTGAGAATATGCTTGAAGTATTCCCTACTTCGCAAGGGGCGACTAAAAAAGAAGAAGAAGAATTTATCCATCTTATTATGCTTCAGAAGCGAATACTCCGTCGCAGAAATGGATTCATTTTTCAGCTGCCACTTTTTGCTTCCGGTCTACGATTGAGTTCTGGAATGCGCGACACTTCTTGACAACAGAGGCGCATAATGCTCCCTTGCTCCGACTTCTGCGAGAATTTGAGGGGTGTAGGGTATTTTGGGCTTAAAGGAAGTAAAGTGTTGGGATTCCGAGGAATACTCCTTTCTCTCTTGCAGTGGATTGCGCTCTGGCACCGCATTATGAAAGAACTTGTAGGTGGTCGCAATTTTTTCGGTGTGCTTGTGAGTGATGCTAACGGTATGCTCCTCATTCACGGCGATTAGCTGTTCAAGAGGCGGAAGGAGCTCATATAAATTGATGAAGTTTCACTTTTTATGAATGAAATGGCTAGACAACATAGCATGTGGATACAGACTACTTGCCGGTCTCAATGCAGGACTCTGCATTGTTGTTTCTTAAATTCCTGCAGAGTTGCTGCTTCTACATATTCGTAAATATGTTTTTCCCAATGAAGAAAGGGATAATTAATATTTCGAAAAAGAGCACCCTGTCTACTGTCGGAAGAATAATAGCTAAAATTATCCTGGGTGTGTCCGCAAAGATCATTTGTTCGCTTGGATTTCATAGTGAAAGGTCGGAGTTCAAATCTCACTGGTGGTAGAGGGATTTGTATCGTGGTATATCATATCAGGTATGATTCAGTTGTGAATAAGCATTTGAGTCAACTCTACAGTGTACCTACTGTAATGTACTGCTACGGTCTTGAATAAAGTGGTTAACACGCTTCAAGGTACGCATCAAGGAACATCTCGAAAGCTTGCTCGAAGGAGAGCTATCACCCCGACCCATGCACCTTCGCCAAATGACTTTGTATTTGGACAAGGAGGTAAACAGAGCCGGAATAAAGATAATTACGAACAAAACCAAGATTCTCACTCTGACTGACCCTCTTTCCATTTAAATTAATGGGCAGAGTATTGATGGTGCCTACCTTAGTAACATCGCTCGGTTGGTAGGGCCATTGAATTCGATTTTGCTCGACGCATCAATAGCACCAGATTCCCCTTCGCTCTTCTGTATAAAATCTAAAAATGCAGATATTGTTCCGCGCCAAATGTGTTGATAAGCGGAAGTGGCAGTGAATAGGTTACATTTTAAGAAAGGGTGACAATTCCATTGTTGGCTATGCCAGGGTGATCGGCAAATGTCCTAGAAAAAGAGAAGACCAGAAGGGACCTGAAACGCATTTCGGCGAATGGCGGTATGGTTAACGTGCATCGTCCCATTTAGGGATAATGACAACCATATATAACGAGTTGAAATAATACTGGCGGCGCATCTCTTTTTGGTGCTAGCTACAACTTAGCTAATATGACCCCTTTTTCGATGTTGCTAGGAAAATGGACTTTATCATACTGAATCGCCAACTTTATTTCTCCCTCGATATCAATGGAAAACAGATCGTTGTGTAAAAACTTCCTAAGATGGTAATATGGGTAATAAAGGAGAGTCTATAATGTAAAAATCGTATTAGTTTGCAAATGGTTTTTCCATGTGCTCGTTGAAATAACCGTGAATCAAGCCGATTTTGCCAAGATCTACGGAACTACTGACACACGGTTACTCATGGAGAAACATCGTGAGAAGCATCGCCCTCTTTACATTGCATTTCTGGATCTAGAGAAAGCGTTTGACCGTGTGCCACACGAACTCATCTGGTATGCTCTACAAGATAATATCAGAAGAACTGGTTTCAATTGCTCTACTACGATCCGAAAAGTTCGAAGTGTGGCGGGTGTATCAGAACCGCTTCGTGTCTCTGTTGGTATTCACCAGCGAAGCGCCCTCTCACCACCTCTCTTTGTTCTTGTTATGAACACTGTTACATGGAAGATCTAACGTCCAGCGCCTTATACACTGTTTTATGCAGATAATGTTTTCCTAGCGTCTAATAGCAAAAATGATCTCGAGCGACTTGTTCAAAAATAGAATGATCGCCTCATGCAACATGGTCTTAGATTGAATTTGAATAACACTGAGAGCGGTAGTGATCTGCCCAGAACTGAGCGATTTAAATATCTCGGATGAATGCTATCAGCCAATGGAGTACTGCTTTATGAAATTGCTTCACGCAATAACGCAACCTGGATCAATTAGTGTTCTTTTTGATGGAACTATCAATGAACGTCTCAAATCTAAAATTTACCGCAACGTCGTCCGTCCTGTCGCTCTCTATGGTTCTGAGTGTTGGCCGACTAGCGGTGAAGTAGTGGACTAGTGGCGTGGCACGTTTTGATCACATCCGAAATGAGAATATCCGCGATCGATATGAGGTTGCACCGATCGTAGAAACACGTGGTAAGCGACCAAAAGGCCGGCTGAAACAACAGTGACTTGATAGGCTGGATGGGGATTTAAAAGCCTTGCGATTGCCTCCAGAACAGGCATTTGATAGGGTCAAATT
This sequence comes from Hermetia illucens, assembly GCF_905115235.1. Lineage (NCBI taxonomy): Eukaryota > Metazoa > Arthropoda > Insecta > Diptera > Stratiomyidae > Hermetia > Hermetia illucens. Next base: position 158,811,023 of record NC_051849.1, read on the forward strand.
GCGAAACCGATCACGATGAGCCGACCCCACTTGTGAACGGAACAAAGGCTAAAGAAAAAGAAGAAGGGGAAGGGTGCATATACTATTCAATAAATAACTGACTCCGGGGAAATGGAAATCCTTTGGCATTGACTGTTGCCACCACCCACACTGTTCACCTAGCTTTATCTCCGCAACACCAGTGTGAAGTTTTATTTCGTGAAGAGGATTGTGGTTTAAACCAGCGTGCAGCTCCCATTATTGAAGTCCCATTCGTATCGTCGGGACGGTAACTTTTACCGCGGTTTATTTCTGATTTGACTCAAATGTCTCTTTGATTAAACTGCAGAGTTCTGTGTCACTGTTTATGGCATTCATCACTCTCCACCTTTCTTCCATGAATCCTGCCCAACAGAGAATTTAGAACAGTCAAAATGCACATTCAAATCAAAGTGATGCAAATACCTGGCAAAATTACAATATTACAATCCCATAAGGAATTCTTGTTTACTTCTCCGTGCTTCGTTTAACCCACTAATCAATACATGGGATACCTTTTTTAAATTCGAAGTCCGCTCTTATATCAGATGGATTTGTTTTCTATTTCTTGTAAAATAGTGGCCCTTAATCGCTGGAAGATTTAGAGGGATTATTACTGCAATGATGTACACTGCTTCACCCGATATTATCTTAAATGAAGGAGAAGGACACCTTCTACGAGGCAGTTGAGCGGACCTTCGAAGCTTGTCCCAAGTATAATATCAAAATCATACTTCGAGATTTCAATATTGAAGTACAGGCGGAGCCCGGAGCTGGAAGCAATTGGTTTTCGCGGAAAGCGGTCCACAAACTTATGGGGGCCTCTCCAGATGGAACCACTTTCAATCGAATCGAACGTCGCCACCACCTTTCAGCCTTGATGAATGTAAGAACATATAGGGGCCAATATAGACTCGGATCACCATCTCGTTGGCATAGTGCTCCGAGCTCGAATTACGACACCACCTACCATCCGCTCTGACAATCAGGTGAGAGTGAATACTGAAGCCATTCACAATACAGCCCCCCATAACACTTATAAGGGGGAAATGGATGCCGCAATAACTGCAGCTAACAGATGTTCTGGAGATGAAGCATCAACAAATGATCTTTACAATCACCTGAAGAACATTATCATTGATATGGCCACAAGGATACTTGGCGCCAGCCGCAAGAAAAGTCGGAACGGCCTGTTCAACGCTGAATATACGCTAGCAACGGAACGGAATGCTACATACCGAGTAATGTTGCATTCTCAAAGAACACAGGCACGCGCAAGGACTTACCACTCTGCCGAGCGGAGAAGCGACTTCACAGACGGAAAAAGGAAGCCTGGGAGAACCAACAAGTCTGTGAACTCGAAAAGTATAGGGAGCAACCGCACCAGGCGCTGAAGTTTTATTAACAAGTCAGCAGGATGGAGGGATTCGCGATGCAGATGTAAATGCGACAGGCACCATCCTTTTCAAGTCGACCCACCACTAACTGGCCTACGCTGACGATGTTGCCATCATGGGAAGAACGTACAGTCTATCTTCATTCAGATCGAGCAGGCGGATCGAGATCTTGAGCTACACATTAATGAAGGTAAGGCGAAGTACATGGTGGCAACGTGAGCGCCAAAACCAAAACATTGAACAACATCGAATCGCACTGGTCAAACGGGAAGAATAAAAATAGGAGACTACAAAAATCTGTGAACTCTTGGTGAAGTTCGAGAAAAGAGTCCTCCGAAGAATTTTTGGCCCCCAACATGAAGATGGACGATTCCGCAGCCTACATAACGACGAAATCTATGAGCGATACTACGACTGTCTGGTTGTGGGTAAAATCCGGCTCAACAGGCTGCGGTGGGCGGGTCATCCAATCCGTATGGATGCGGATGATTCCACCCGGAAAGTCTATAAAGGCACATTGTGAAAGGAGTGCTCATGACCAATGGGAATACAGAAACTGATTTTACTACTGAAATCTCAAAAGCATCTCAGCATATCCTATTCGACCTGTGTTGTAAATACCAAAGCAGAAATGCTGGAGAAGGGCGGGCTGAGTTGGATTACTTCGTCGAGGAGACTGATGTTGTTGGATATCGGAACGGAGCTTATCGGAGAGACTCCTATAGTGCGAGACTGATGAAGGACCGAATAAGTACACTGTTACGGTTGGAGTTCTTTAAAGGTTCGTATTGGAACCTCTTTTCTGGAGCGTAATCTTTAATCGTTGAAGGCTTATTGATTTGCCAGCAGTTGAAGTCACGAAGTATATCGAAGACGGGGGACTATACGCTCATTATCATTATGGATAAAGATCTGCTACCTGGGTGGTATCAGCCCCCACAAAAGCATCATATGCTGGTTATATACCTGGGGTAGAAGAAATATGAAGCTAAAGGTGGTTTTCGTTAATGTGATGATAATTTTGGATTTGTTGAAATTATATGGCAAAAAATTGATCTTCAGGACAAAAGGCGGTCTTTACTTGGGGCTGGAGTACTTGCGCCTCTCCCCATTGGGCCGTTACGTGGGCAGGACTTAATTGGTCCGATGGCTACTTTGCTCTTGGCTTATTAATGAATTTTCGAAAAAGACCTTGGTGTTGTTTCTTGACCGGAATGACTTATTGAATTTGATTTACTAATGTAGACTCACTTAGATAATATTGTGGAAAACGGATTGTCAGTATAACCTAGTTAGGGTTGCCTCGTAACATAACTTTGTTGAATTTAACTTCTAACAAGGGAAACCAGCTTACCCAACATCCCTTATTAATAGTTGATCAGAATGGACACAACGGCTGCAGATATATAAACTCCTTATGTATGCTAGTTTCATTTCCAACCCAGACCACTCCTCCAATCTGCGGTGGTTGTAATAGGTTCACAGATTATTGTCACTTTACTTTCACTTTCCTAAAGAATAGTCTACAAGACTAGGTCCTTCACGCTTATATTCTGCTGATGCAAGTCCCCAACCTATCTGCTGCAAAACAATTTTGCTACCACTTTCGTGATTAGACTGTTGGTTGTGATCTGCATCTTGGTATAAATTCGACTGGACTATAATTAATAATAAGAAAAATATAGATGTACTATGTGTGCGCCAGATATCAAGCCAACAGATTTACTCATAACCTCTGAAACTATTAAAGAAATCATATCGCCTAAATGAATGTTCAGGAGAGAAAACTGTTAAATCATGTAGCGATTTGTATTTAGGAACAACATACCATAAACCGGTATAAACGTTGGCTAAACCAAATATTAATTTTATGTTTATATTTAAGGGTTGGTGCGACGTGGATAATGACCCAAATGCTGCAGACGCTTGCGACCCATCATCATGCTCTCTTCCCGATTGTTTCTGTTCGAAGGATGGCACTCAAATCCCTGGGCGAATGGAACCCAGTCAGGTCCCTCAAATGGTTATACTAACATTCGACGATGCCATTAATTTCGATAATTGGGAGCTTTTCAGTAACGTGCTCTTCACTCCAAACCGAAAGAATCCAAATGGATGCCCGATCAGAGCAACATTCTTCATTTCTCATCAATACACGAATTATCAGTACGTTCAGAAGCTTTGGAATGATGGTCATGAAATTGCAGTTCATTCAGTTACGTAAGATTTGTTTCGAATTTTCTTCAGTAACCATTTACGAATAAATTTGACATTACAGGCACCGTGGCCCTGAAGACTGGTGGTCAAGGAACGCAACCATCGAGGATTGGTTCGATGAAATGGTTGGACAAGCGAATATCATCAACAAATTTGGTAACGTCCGAATGGAAGAGATTCGAGGCATGCGAGTACCTTTTCTGCGTGTAGGGTGGAATCGGCAATTCTTGATGATGAAAGAGTTTGGATTCGTCTATGATTCATCCATGGTAGCACCGTTCTCTAACCCACCACTTTGGCCATATACCATGGATTACAAAATGCCTCACACCTGCACTGGAACGAAGCAACTATGCCCATCGCGAAGCTACCCAGGAGTGTGGGAGATGGTTATGAATCAATTAGAAGCCGGGGATTTCCATTGCGGAATGGTAGATAGTTGTCCACCTCATCTGAGTCCTGATGATGTTTACAAAATGCTGACTCATAATTTTAAAAGGCATTATTCCAGTAACAGGGCGCCATTTGGACTGTATTTCCATTCGACATGGTTCAAGAAAACAGAGTATCTGAATGTGTTTTTGGTAAGTCCCAACTACTACTTTTTGATACTGATTTCCAATGAACTACTTTTTGATACTGATTTCCAATGAAAATTCTCTTCAATCTCATAAATTTTATATTTAGATTTAAAATTTAGGTAACTATTCGATTTTTCTTGTCAGTCAGGTTTTTGCTTTTGGTAAATCTTATAGTGTGGAATTTAACAATATTCAGGCATTGACCTTTTGTTGCAGATTGTCGGAAAACATTTATCAGAATTTCCAGGTCAGAAACTAAGACGTTCTGGATATCGAAGGACATGGCTGATACATGTAACTTTTTCTGCGTTTCTGGTGATATGTACAACCCCCTCAACCCCCTGGGCAGAAGCTCGTTTAATCGTACTTCTTATGTCAATAGGTTCAGCTTAGCAGAAATCCAAAACTTCTATGCATCTGTAGAACCGATCCTTGACCATGGGGATTTCGCCAATATGTTTATCAGTGATATTGGGTTCGAGTTGCTGCAGTCAGCGAGATACTTTTTCCTTTTGAGAACCAATCCAGGGGGACTGATTTCTACATACATAAAGAGTTTAAGGAGCATTTCGTAGAACGTAGATAACGTCATCAATGTTAGGAGAGAGCAGGTCCAGCATATCAGCAGAAAAAAATTGTTGAGATAGGTATATATGGAAGATGTGGTTCTATCGGGAGCTGTAGTCAGCGATAGTGTATTGAGATTTCGATATTTCGTGGCATTTGACATTATTTTCATCGTTCCATATTAATCTTGACAGTATTTCCCTGTGAATTTGTGGAGCCGTTTGATGAAAGATAAAGTCGGAGGGGTTGGAAATGCCGCTAAATTGGCCATAGTTCGTGAGATGGGGAGAGAAGGCTATATATGCGCCTTTTTAAAAAAAATTGATTTGAGAGAGGTGTTTCACAACAGTTTTGTCATTCTTGAATTATCTTTTACATGATATGTGGGCTTTCCGAACTTGGTCGTTTTTGAGCTATTTTTTTCATCGAAACAAAAATTCGAACTATTAAACACTACATATTAGTAGTTTAAGAGTGATTTTGGTCACCGGTTTCAAACATGTCATTTGTAGAAAAACGCGCTTAAGGTTTCATCTTCAGGTCGTTTACGATATGGATTCTTCTACTTCAACGATTATATCTCAGTCAATTTTATTTCATGGACAGTTATATTGAAAAAAAGCGACAATCGATTTTTTTCAGTCACAACTGGGGTTAACCCCGCGTCAGAATCCTTACAATAAAATTGTTCGAAGTGAAATTTACACCGTTTCTAAGGTTGCCGAAAACAAAACCTTATTAAATTCTATCTGTCTATCAGACGCTTTTTCTCAGGAACCGTTACACCTATTGGCATGAAATTTGGTGGAAAGGTAGCAACTGTGAATGCCCGCGCATGCAGTAAGTTACACAATTATGGAGAGTGTAATTTTTTTTCGCCAAATATAGTCACGTGGAGTACCAAATGAAAGGTCTTATTTAGTACTTTACAGTTTTGGGGCCGATTGCGAGGAGAGTTAGGTGGTCATAAAAGGGTCACTTAAATTAAGGGGCCATTCTCAGAAACTATCCACTAGAAACATTTTAAAAAAATCATGACGATGTCCCTGTATGACACTTAGACCCCGAAATACTCTTTATACCGATATTTGCTCAAATAAAGCTAATAATATTATATTAATATATTTTTAAAATTTCCGGCGCACCCTTCCTCAATTTATCCTAGACCCGTGCATTAATATAGGCGTTATTATGAGGGAGCATACTGCTTATAGCAGTTCAAAGTCATAACAGGTCAAAGTTGTCTCTTTTGTGTCAAATTGGTACTCCCTAAGAGATAAAATGTCAGTGTCACATCGAACTGAATATTGGGCATATTCAACGTATATACACTACGAGCTATGGGACCATCATGTACCCAAATACCATTAGATAAAAGATCGACAATACGTTTCATACCTGGAGCGCCGGGCTTCCGGCTTCCGACGTGTTTCTTTAAATGTACTCAGGTACGTAAATAACATCCCCTAGGATGATTTTCCGCATTGTTTTTGCAATTTGGCCCGGTAATTTGCTTATTTCTACCAACTTCCGCTCAATTTCTGATTTTTTACGGAGCTTTTTTTTATCATAACCGATAACAGCTACGATGATGAAATCTGTGCACGGTTGTTGGCATCCAACAGAGCCGATTTCAGGTTACAAAAACTGTTCCACTAGAAACGTCTCACCATAGGGTCAAAGCTCTTACTGTACAAGACTATGATCTTGCCAGTCCTTATGTATTCCTCGGAAACTTGGGTTCTTAGCAAGAAGAATTGTGAACTCTTGGCCGCGTTCGAGAGAAGAATCCTCCGAAGAATTTTTGGCCCCCTACATGAGGATGGACGATTCCGTAACCTACATAACGACGAAATCTATAAATGATACCATGACCGTCTATATGTGTTTCTTGAAGAAACCTAAGGTTTATGGATTAGGTATAGCAAATTAACGGTCAGTTTAGGTTTTATCGCTAAAAATCGCATTTTACTTTTTAAATGCGTTTTTCTCGGAACCGCATGTTGAAAATTGGCTGCCACCATAGCCCAAAGTCTATCCAACGAAATTCTTTGAAATTTTCAAGACTTATTCAGAACATACTTCTACGGTCCGCAAATTAGGATAATTGCGATTCATTGAGTAGTTTTTTTTATTCATTGAAGAAGCCGTGAAAAAACACCAAAATTCACGAAAAAAAAAGTTTGACACGGCACCAAAAATTTAACTTTTAATATGTTTTAATAATCCTAGTTTGCGCACTGTAGTTAAGTTTGTACATACAAATGCCGTTTACTTGGCAGCAGAAAAACACTTTCTTTTGGAGATGGGTGTATAAATTGCTCTATATTTTAATAACGAAGTATGCGATCGGGCTGGAAATTTTACTATAATTACTACGCACGCTCAAGATATTAATAAATCCATAGTGAAAAATTCGTATTTGTATCTTTATCCAGTTCTTCACAAAAAAATTTCTAAGAAAAGCGAAAAAAACGTCCTTCACACGGGATGACCCGATTAAGCTTTCGAGGTGTTCTTTGACACATTCCAGGAATATTTTAAATATTATCTCTGTAGAGGCAGAGAGTACGCAAACACCCTTCCAATTGTTGCACTCGAAATGGTTGCCTTTCTTCTTTTTTGCCTTTTTTAACGATCACCCACTTCTCCCACTCATTGAGAAAGATCTCAGCATCGCGGAATTTACGTATAAGTGAAAGTAGCAACTCTACAGGAAGAGCAGGGGCTGTAAGGAATATTTCCGCAAGGAGACTGTTAAAGCTGGCGGTTTTGCTCCGCTTGAACGCGTTGATCGTCGAGATGATTTCGCTGCTATGTGAAGGAGCAAACCTTATCCGCGCATTACGTGGCTTGCCATATTATCCATAAGGGGTGCAACTTCCAGTTGCAGATCATCGTGGATCAGAAATCTGCTGTTAATGTCCCTCACAGGAACATTGAAAGGCTGACGGTCAAGAGTGAGCTATTTCGTGATGGCGTATATGGTGGCAAATTTACTACTATTTAAGGCAGTTTCTATTTTCTTGACTAAGGTAGAATTTGTTTTGTCACGGCGTACGTTACGCTGCACCTACCTTTGCTCGTAGTCAGAGAGAGACTCTTAGCTTTACGTTTTCCCAGTTAGTCAGGTCTTGTAGCGCCTTTTTGGAACTTTTGATGGCAGTTCAGTGCGCATCAATATTTTCGGGTGGGTTGTTCAGTTTGTATCGCTGGCCCAGGAAGAAAGCTTGACACTTGATTCCCTCCTCTATTGGTAGACACAGTAGGGACACACAAGCAAAAGTAAATTACCATTAGATTATGGTCCCCTTTGAGGCCGATGTCAGCATCAATTTTGTTACATACAGGATTCAGATCACCTATACATCAATGTTACCTTCAGAAAGCTTCTCCTGAACTGTGAATAGTTGCTCTTAGGAAGTCTCCTCATAAATTTGAGTGTTTTGTAATACTGTGTCCGGATAGCTGAGTGGTTAGAGCACAAGGCTGTCGTACGGAGGTCGCGGTTCAAATCTCGCTGGTGGCAGAGGGATTTGTATCGTGATTTGACGTCGGATACCAGTCGACTCAGCTGTGAATGAGTACCTGAGTCAAATCAGGGTAATAATCTCGGGCGAGCGCAATGCTGACCACATTGCCTCCTATGTATACTGTAGTGTACCGTTACGGTCTTGAATGAAGTGCTCTAACACACTTCAAGGCCCTGATCCAATATGGATTGTTGTGCCAACGATTATTATTATTGTAATACTACACGATTGTGATGCTCTTAAACCTGGATTAGAGTCTTTTTATGTGCATTAACAGGCAGAACATTGCGGGCGTTGCTTAATTTGCCTATCTTAACAGCTACTGACAAGGATATTGATGGTGCCCGACGCATTAACTGCTCTAATTCGCCTTCGCTGTTTTGCCTAGAATCTGGATATGCAGATACCTCAACATCAATATTAAGTTGAGGTTGCTCCGTGCCAATTTTCTCTCTGTGCTGTTATATTGGAGCAGCACATGGATAGTTACTGCCAATGTCATTCGAAGGCTCCAAGCCTTTGTTAACACTTGTTTCGCCATCTTGTCTGTCTACTCTGGCCAGATTCAATCTCCAACGGTTTACGGGCAAAGTAGCTCTAAAAACCCATGAAGCAGAACAATAGCAGAGGAGTGTAAACTTTTCCGACAAACTGGCGATGATGTGGTTGATGTACCATGGCATATTTAAGGGACATTGTTTGCGATATATAGCCTGAACTAGAGTCCCGCAGTGCAATATTATCAGAAAGCCACACACCAGAAGAGCGTGTCTTGCGGTAGTTATCAGCATTATTCCGACACAGTATACGCATTTACTACGACAAGGCTACGGTTATCGTTCACTATCGTCGAGCGGGTATATGAGTTTGAAACCCTTGGTTCGGAGTAAAAATGTCAATGAAAAAAAGATATTAGGAGCACTGTACAATTTTCATCCCTGGCCCTGGCATTTTTATCACGATCCTGGATTTTCTCTCCATGGCCCTGTTAAGCTCACAAAAATGGCAGATACTTTCATGCAAGGAATGACGGTGTTCGGAAAGACTAAGTGTTTAGTTTTCTCTAGAGCCCACGAAGACATAGAATGTGCGCAAAGAATGTTAATAGAAGGAAATAGTATCCACAGCGCTATGCACGAGAAAAACATTTTAAATGAGTTGACGGCAAGTTTTAATGCAATCAGTTCCCTGCAAAATTTTGTAATGACTATTGAGCGCTTCGATCACTCGCGTGCCATTAAACCAAAATTCATGTGTTTTTGCCGATGCATGCACACGCGAGCTCAATCTGGATCCACGACGGATAACATCCTTGATCATTGTTCCTTCTACCTGAGACATTCAGTGAGGCGCGAAATTCCTGCAAAAAAAAACACAATTCAAACCCTTCATTTTTAGTGAAATAAAGGAAAGTTTACCATGGACCTATTTTAAAAAAATTAAAAAAGAATCTCGCGGTGAGCCGCGGCCACTACAACTTCTACTATGCAAAGGAAAATTGTCGTCCCGACCGCTACGAGTCTGGGGAAGGAGTAAGAAGGGCGAAAATGAATATCAAATTCATATCCTAAGTTTGTCGAGTCATAGCTATCTTCTCATATGCACTGATGAAGGGACCTTCAAGATGTCTAACAATTTTCTTATTTAGGGTTCAAATAAGCAAATAAGGGCGAAAATAATTTTTGACCGAACTTACACTATTCTATTTTTGATAAGTTTATGTATTAATCACGAAAAATCAATTATTGGACCATAGAACAGAGCAATTTTTCCGAACCAGCTCTTTAATCTTCTAAACCCTGAAAACTCTTCGCGGAAAGTTGCCAGAAAACAGCGAAAGTGGATTCTTTTCTTATTAGAACCTAGACAAGAGTCATTTACCAGCTACCATTAATATCAAGTTGTCTTAGCCTCTTTAGAAATCTTTCTGAAGTTCATGACGTTAAAAAAAATTTCATTTTCCGTTTTTGAAGTATCTACCCAGATCGAGCAGGCGGCGCGAGATCTTGGGCTGCACATCAATGAAGGCAAGACAAAGTATATGGTGGCAATGTCAGCACCAAAAACCAACCAACTAACAACATCAAACCGCACTGGTCAAACGGGAAGAATAAAGATAGGAGAATACATCTTTGAGACCGTTCATAATTTCTCCTATCTAGGATCGAGAATCACAACCAATAACAGCTACGATGATGAAATCCGCGCACAATTGTTGGCAGCCAACAGAGCCTATTTCAGCTTACAAAAACTGTTCCGCTCCAAACGTCTCACCATAGGGTAAAAGCTCTTACTGTACAAGATAATGGTCTTGCCAGTCCTCATGTATTCCTCGGAGACTTGGGTTCTTAGCAAGAAAAATTGCGATCTCTTGGCCGCGTTCGAGAGAAGAATTCTCCTAAGAATTTTTGGCCCTCTACATGAGGATGGACGATTCCGTAGCCTACATAACGACGAAATCTATGAGCGATACCATGGCGGTAGGTTACAGTGGGCGGATCATTTAATCCGCATGGATGAAGATGATCCAGCCCGAAAAGTCTATAAGGGCAATATCTATGGTAGGAAAAGAAGACGAGGCAGACCCTGCCTAAAATGGAGCGATGGCGTAGGTCAGGACGCCAGACAGCTTTTAAGGATACCGAATTGGCGGACCTCGGCGCAAAACCGGGATGTCTGGAGTTCTTTATTAAGGGTGGCCTAGACCGGATACCGGTTATTGCGCTGTTGATGATGATATAACTTGTATAATCTGGATCCTCAGTATAGGGCAGTAACTGGGGAAAAGTAGGGAGGGTATGCCACTGAGCGCTAAACGCCGCCGAAATGATATGGTTGAAAGATAATTTCAAAGTTAATCTATTTACTAAATCCCGGGTTCGGTGTATTACACATTTGTATGCTATGGACTGTCTTTCTCATACCCGATATTGACGCCACTTACGAAGTCCACATTCCCATCAATAGTATTATTGCTGTCAGGCGTATCCTGCTTTTAGGTAGAATGGGATTTTACCCTTTTCCTCCAGAGGGGTAGCAGAATCAACTCCTAAACGCCGCCACTAGATATCAAGGCTTGATAAAAAAGGGATCCGAAAATTCGTCGAAAGTCGTCGATTAATATTTGCTTTCCATTTTATAATTTCAGAAATTCCTCGATGACCTACAAAGGCTTCCGGACGTGTACCTCGTAACTAATTGGCAAGCGATCCAGTGGATGCGCCACCCAGTTCCATCCAATCAAATAGGACAATTCGAGCCTTGGTTATGCAAACCCAGGCCCTTAGAGCCACGAGAGGTGGCATGCAGCCTGCCAAACAGTTGCAGACTCCACAGTCGCGTTCTCCAGCAGGATCGCTACTTCTTTACTTGCAACGAGTGCCCAGCGCAATATCCGTGGATTCGAAATGAGTTTGGTCTGGACTAGGAGCCAGGACCAGCTTCCATACGAGACTTATTAATTAAGAAATGCTTCCTTCGGAAATTCTTACTATTTATTGCCTTATTTCCTAAGCGTTAATGTTATTTTAGAAAAATAATAAAACATTTTTACAAGTGTTCATTGACAAACTATTCCGTGTTTCAATTGTCCTGGGCAATGAAAGGGTTCTGTATGGATTCCATACCGTCTTGGGGGCAGATCAGAACGACGGAGGTGCCGCGACACACAACCAGCCCCAAGCTGCGAGTTTCCTCCGCCAGTTTAAAAGGTTCGTCTGGGTCGCGTAGATATTCGACTGTGTTATCCAAAACCAAGTTTAACAAAGGATCATATCCTTTAAGGACACCAGCCGCTTCTCGACCGCCAGCGAATTTCACGCGGATTGTCTTTTCGAGGTACTTTGAGAGATCGAGGATGGATTCTTTGCGACGCTTCTCCTTGTTGTCGCCACCTCCTCCGCCACCACCTGACCCCTGTTGATGGAACAAATTTTATATTGAATTGATCTGACAGTCGATGTCGTTTTTGTGCAACTCACCTTTGGTTTCTCTGACATTCCGAAAAGTAGTGAATATTTACGAAAATTAGGCGGTAAACAAATCGACAGCAATCGTGTTATTGCTTTTAGGTTATGTTTGGCACAGGGTGGTGAGATTCCAAAATGTCAAAGTCATGAATGGGTTTCGTACAGTGGATTACATTTGATGCGCAGGAAAGTCGATTGGCGGCAAAACAAATTCGAAACATCTTAATTTCGATCATTTGATTGCTTATGTATGTACAGTGCAGTGGCAGCGAATTATGAACGCCCTTAGCTTCAATGTAGCTATGCTACTCTGCAGTATATGTAGTTTTAGGAGATGTACATTTTCTAGAAGTGTCCGGGTGCCTCAAATGGTTAGAGCGCTGAAATATCGTAGCGGAAGGTCGCGGTGCAAATATCACTGGTGCCAGAAGGATTTGCTATCGTGGCTGGATGTCGGATATCAATTGACTCAGCTATGAATGAGTGCCTGAATCAGGGTAATAATCTCGGGCGAGCACGCTGACGGCCACATTGCGTACTACAGTGTACCGTTGTGGTCTTGAATGAAATGCTCTAACACACTTCAAGGCCCTGATCCAATATGGATTGTTGCGCCAGTATCCGCCAAATATCAAAGAGAAGAAATACACAAAACCTTTCATACCGGAAGCGTCTTTTTTCCCGACTTGTTTTGCTTTCCTGTTAAGATAAAAAACTTATGATAGAGGCGTTTATTCTGACGGACCTTAATTTGGACTTTGTCATTCCAATCATTTAAGAGGCTTGATGATCCCGAGGATTGCATAGGTCACTTTGAGGGTGGTACTTTTGGTCTGATTTTTTTTCGTTTTTTTTTGACGTTTCGACGCCCATTAGGGCAGCAGTCGCTTGAATAAGACAATTTCCTCTCTCTTTTCGTGAAATCGCTTCAATTTAATTCATGTCGCGTCTGGCGTTTGCGTTGTTTCAACGGTGGCTTGATTCGCAGGCCAGCAATCAACGCCCGATTTTGAGGTAGCTTGCTCTCTTAGCGAATGATTTTACTGTCAATGGCGGTGCGAAGATGGCGGCAATTTATGAGGATATAATCAAATTGTGACTTAATGTTTTCTTTTATAAAATATAAAGTGAAGAGGAGGAAAATCGACGATACGCTCGTTACTCTGATTGCGTATGCGATAGCACTGAATGGGAATTTTTCGGTATCGATCCGACGTCTATTTAACTATGGTGCGTCTTCGGTAAAGAAATCAAAAGTCTTCCAGCTCTTGCGAGTTCCTCTGTGTTATCAGTGAGCGTACCTAAATTTAATGCACAGACAGGGATTTGTGTGGTTCGGAGTAGTTTGTTTACGCCCTGATGCTTCAACGTGGCTCGCCCTGCCGCGTCGACTAAGGTGAATGCTCTAGTATTTCGAAGCTTGTTAACTAGCACGACCCTAAAGCATATTCTTGGTCGTCCACCCAACTACATGCCTATGCTGACTATATCGACATCATGGGAAGAACCACCCGAGACGTACAAACTGCCTTCATCCAGATCGAGCAGGCGGCGATTGGCGCGAAATCTTGGGCTGCACATCAATGAAGGCAAGACAAAATATATGGTGGCAACGTCAGCACCAAAGACGAATCAACCAACAACATCAAACCGCACTGGTCAAACACGAAGAAGAGTAAGGCTAGGAGAATACAACTTTGACACCGTTGATAATTTGTTCTATCTAGGGTCGAAAATCACAACCGATAACAGCTACGATGATGAAATCCGCGCACGGTTGTTGTCAGCCAACAGAGCCTATTTCAGCTTACAGAAACTGTTCCGCTCGAAACGTCTCACCATAGGGTCAAAGCTCTTACTGTACAAGACTATGATCTTGTCAGTCCTCATGTATTCCTCGGAAACTTGGGTCCTTAGCAAGAAAAATTGCGAACTCTTGGCCGCGTTCGAGAGAAGAATCCTCCGAAGAATTTTTGGCCCCCTACATGAGGATGGACGATTCCGTAGCCTACACAATGACGAAATCTATGAGCGATACCATGACCGTCCGGTTGTGGATAAAATCAGGCTCAATAGGTTACGGTGAGCGGGTCACTTAATCCGTATGATTGAGGATGATCCCACCCGGAAAGTCTATAAGGGCTATATCTATGATAGAAAAAGAAGACGAGGCAGACCCTGCCTAAGATGGAGCGATGGGGTAGGTCAGGACGCCAGAGAGCTTTTAGGGATATCGAATTGGTGGACCTCGGCGCAAAACCGGGATGTCTGGAGTTCCTTATTAAGGCAGGCCTAGATCGGATACCGGTTATTGCGCCGTTGATGATGATGGTGATGGGTAAGTGTAGCTGTTGGCCACGACCCGTAAGGACATCAAAAGACATACATGACTGAACGTAGAGATATATCGATGAACATGATGAGTTAAGAGCTTTATTTATCACTGCGCGACTTACTGAAAAAAATACGAGAAATACCACGGACCGTATGCTGTCACAAAAGAAATTCCATCATTGCAACGGTGAGGAAAGCAGAAGCTGCAGCAAAAGTGATGATTTTTACCATATACCACAGCACAAAAATTTGATGGTTCTGTAAGTACTGTGAAAGGTAAGTTTCTAATCCAGAATGTTGAGCAGTTTAATCGAATAACACCTGGTGTAGTTCCACTTCCTCTGGATGATATGACATATACCCTTTTCGAACTATTCTGGCATTCCGGAAAAACTAGTAGCTATTATCAGAGTGATACATGATGGCCCAAAAGGTCACACAACTTCAGTTAATTTCGCCAATTTCTTAGGTTTTTGAAATAGCTCTGCCCTCTAAGTCGAGGGCCGAGTCCTTTAAGACATTATTTTTGCAGACGGCGGCACTAAATTTGATGTTACTCATTAATTTCGCCCTCTCTTCTCTTTGCTACTCGTAAACATTAAGCTTTCATAAATTCTTGTCTGCCCGTGTCATCAGGATGATGCGCCTAAGAAAATAGCAAATGGGGAATTTCAGCGGCATATGGGCCAAATACTCGTGGATATGTGAATCAGAATGGGGAAATGGCAGTCGATAGGCCATACATTGAGAAAGGACGACAACCCCACCGCGGGGCATGCCATACAATGGAAAAGCTATCCTAGGATGGGCGGGGAGTGGTTCAACTAAGAAATACGCGATGCAGAACGGAGCAGGCAAACTGCAAACTTTTCGGAAAATTGTGGGGGAGCCGCAGCATATTGCCAGGAACCGAGGTATGGTTTACATAGAGGCAACCATATATACTCGTATATATCAGTGCTTTGATGACATATTCCTTAGATGTGTGAATAATAATAATCATAATCGTTGGCACAACAATCCAATTGGACCAGGGCCTTGAAGTGTGTTAGAGCACTTCACTCAAGACAATACACTGTAGGAGGCAATGTGGTCAACATTGCGCTCGCCCGAAATTATTACCCTGATTTCACTTAGGTACTCATTCACAGCTGAGTCGACTGGTCGGCAGGTGAAGAATCGTTCTTTTTATCATTGTAATCGTTTAAGCGTCTATTTTCTTACTTTCTAGATTTTTTGCCACAATGCGATTGTTTTTTTTATTGAAGGGTGGAGTCTTTATCAATATTTCTCGCATTATTAGCAAGAAGCCCAACAGCGCAGTAGTTGTGTTGTGCTTTTATGCTTAAGGGAACTTTCTTGTTTTACTTTGGAAATAAGTTGTCTGTTTAAGACCGATCTGGGTTTATCAGAGGATTTTAGTATACTGTGTACGGTGTGGACGCAAACCTATAGAAGTTTGTGATGGCAGTCGTAGAAGCGTGATTCACTTGTACATTTTGCACCCCCCTTCAAAACAACTCAACTGGAAAAAGCCATGTTGTACAAATATTGTATTTTCTTTATTTTCTATTATATTTTACTACAAATTGCTCACAGCGTTAATGAAAAGTCAACATGTAATTTCCTAAATCAATTTACACGCATTCAAAACGTTTAATTTATATTTGTAAACACTACAAGAATTCTAAAACAAATCGTAGAAGTAATCTAAGCCTTGCCCTAGTTCCCACAGTGAGACACCAACTCCAAGCTGCCGTGCCAGATTCAACCGTTCATTAATTGAATATAGTGTGGGATAGAAAACATAGTGACGACCAGATGGAGTTCTGACAAAATGGACAATTACTAAATAAGAAGAAAGTAACCCTTTTCAAATAAACTTACTTGACTTCAAAGAAATTTTCTGCATCGAGTTCATCGTGACGCAATCTCTGCTTCGCATGTTTCAAAAGTTCTAAGAACTGATGACCAATTATTGGGCCACCACCGTCTGGTGTGTAATCATTTCCATACATGTTCAATCCCAATAAGATCTTCTTGCGTTTGACTTCAAAATTGCTGGCAGTTATCGGAACAATGTGTTCAACAGTTCTCTTCATCCAGTGAAGGGGTGCATTTGCGCCTGGGCGCTGTACACTCGAAAAGTCGTAGGTCATTAAGGAGAATGCATAGACGTGCTCTTGAAGAGCTTCGAAATGCTTCGGGCTGAACAGGTCGTGGGTTTCTTTGCGAAGTGGCGGTACAACCAGGATTAATTTTAAATCCTTCTCTTTTAAGGCAGTGGCTGTTGAAGGTGGAAATTGACTCAGTTTTTGATTTCATGAGGATAGTGAAAGTGATACTCACCTATTCCAATCACAAGATTATACAAGATGTTGTCATCAACCCGAAGTGCAAGTTGTGGCCAAATTTCTAAGACAATACCATCGAATTTGAACTTTTTACAGGATTTCACGATTAAAGACTGAACTGCCCGTTGTTCGCTATCGTGGGATAGAAGTTTAGTGTAGTCCTGATCTGTGAACTTGTCGAATATAATTCGAGGAACAACTGTAAATATAAAATAAGAAGGAATAATGAATAATCATAACTGTTTCATTGATTGGTCAACGTAAAAGAAATCACGATTCGAAAAGTGGTGGAAGTGAAAATGATATAAATGAAATTCATGGTCGCTAATTACGGGCATATGCACAACCAACAATCCACCCGTCGACGACTCTTTTTTTTGCTTATCCAGTTCAGAGTCCTATTCTAAACATAATTCTACGTCATGCCGAGCTGTGATAATTAGTCGACCCCGCTTGTGAACGGGACAAAGGCTGAAGAAAATTGTGATAATTCTCTTCCTGACATTTAGTTTGCTCTGTGGTTCCTTCTATGCAGATGTGGTCCCCATGTGAGTATAGCGCGTCACATGGATTTTCGGTTAATTTCAACTTACTTTGTATATTTTTATGACCAGCTTTCCGGACATCTTTAATCCAGCCTGAGTCAATATCATGCGTTCCCGCCAGTTCGTACTTATTGTCACCTTTTCGAAGAATCTGTAGCCAGACGGGTGAAATTAGATCGAATTTTTTGGCAAACATTTTCGCAATGTCGTATCCGTGGTTGTTCCACTGAAATATAGATGAAAAATACAATCAACTGTTAAATGGTTTAAAAAATTATAAAGTTTGCAATAAAGAGTTTTCGAACCGCTGGTTAAAGGTAGCCATTACAAACCATTTAATTATAGTCATATGTATATGCGCAAAAAATATGGACGAGGCTTGAAGGGGAATCACAGTAGTTAGGCAGTGTGAGTAAAGAGAACTGTTTGTACATTCGAATGCAACAATCCAGAACTATTTGGCCAAGGTCCATGACTGAGTGGGAGAACAAATAGATGTCATCAACATAGTGGAGGTGTTTGAGGAAAGATGTCATCGTCCATTGAACTACTCCACGTCCTCCGGACAAGATAATATGAAGAACGCCACCGATAACAAGAAGAAATGATATCGGTGACAAAATGCAACCTTGGCGGACTTCGCTTTGAACCTCAAAATCCTTTCAGATTTTATCTCGGTGCAGCATGTGACATCATATGTCGCTCTGATAATATTTGCCACTTTCTCCGGAATGCCCCTGCCGCGTAGAGCACTCCACAGCTCGTTCATGCTATCGAAAGCTTCATCGAAATCGATGCAGAGCAGGTGCAGCAAGGATCTAAAGCCCACCAACTATTCCAAACTGATCCGTTGGGTGTTGATGGGGCCAATGTAGGACGATTCGGAGCAAAAACCAGCCTGCTCTCTGTCGATTAAGCTTTCGAGATGTTCTTTAATGTAGTGAGTAGAGTCAGAACAAGTGATTTTCCATTGTCCTAGATTCGAGGCTGAACAAGTCGGAAAAGATAGTTGGGGTGATGTTCAAGCTAAAGGGAATCTCTCTTACAGTTATTTTTCCAATTAAAAAAAATATAAAAAGATGCAAGAGAATGGAAAGATAGAAGAATTTAATAGCAAAGCTTTTCCTGGTCTTTTGAGAGATATTACATTTCAGATAAAAGAGACTTCAGGAATGCGGGTTCTCTGGAGCTTGACAATGAATTACGATTATTGTCCTCCTTTCGGATCATGGCGTGCTACCCCAGTGATCCAATGAAGCATCTTCATGTCCGCTACATGAAGATGTTGTTCATTGACCTTGGTAGTTGGTCAGTACTCAGAACTATAAAGGATAATAGGGCGCACGGCACTGCGGTGGATTTCGGATCTGAGACGTTCGTTGATGCGTCGATCACCAAAAAGGCCGATGGTAGAACGGGAGAAAGGTGCGCTGATGGGTGAAGCGATTTGATAGCACCGTTCACCATTGGTTGTTAGCATTGGTCCGATATACAGTAGACATTCAATGTAACGAACTGCTAACTTATTTCCAATGTAACGAATGGCAAATTATGTTCATTGACACTTCTATGTAATGAATGCCTTTTTTGGCATTCAATTTAGCGAACATCGTAAAATCGTGTTTGGTCACTTACTCTTTTTTTTTGAGTTTTAGTGCATGGACTTTTTCCTTGTAATACAAAGTTTCGCGTGTTTAATTCCGCAAGGTAGTTGGTTGTGGTTCTTTGATGTTTTATATCATGTGTCAAAATGAGTGCTAAACGGAAACGAATTTCGTTAGAAAATAAAGTAAAAATTTTAGATGAGTGTAAGAATGGAGCACCTGTAAAAATTTTTTCTGACAAATACGGGTTATCTAAGTCAACAAAATGTACTATCAAATCCCAGAGGGATAACGTTTTGGCTGAAACGGTAAAAGCCAGCGTGAAGAACAAATTCACCTTAAAGAGCGGAGAGTTTCCAAAAATGAATGGAAATTGGAGCACATGAGCGCGGCGCAACAGTGAACTCTATGGTTCTGAAAGCTAAAGCGCAAGAGATGCCAAGAAGCTTTATGGGCGATCTGCGGTAATGGAGACGAAGATGTTGCGTTGGAATAGTGGCGTGGCACGTTTTGATCATATCCGAAATGAGGATGTCCGCGATCGTTATACCGATCGTGATAAAAATTGCGAGAGAGGCATCTTCGATGGTATTGTCACGCAATTCGCGCTAACGAGAAGATTGGACTGAACATCGAAGTCGATGGTAAACGAACAAAAGGCAGGCTGAAACAACGGTGGCTTGATACGCTGGATGGGGATTTAAAAGCCTCGAGATTGCATCCAGATCAAGTATTTGATAGAGCCAAATGGCGAAATCGATCACGACGAGCCGACCCCGCTTCTAAACGGGAAAAATGCTACTTATTAGCAACGGTTGGTTTTCAAAATTAAAAAAAAAAAAATATGGAGTACGACTTTTACAAATATCCGGGGAAAAACTTTCTGCAAAAGTGGGATTAGTCGAACCGTTTAAAGATCGTCTCGGTTAGGTCATTTGTACCTACCAACTTTCTCTCGACGCTATTTTTAACGTAGACGAAACTGGCTTCCTCTCAAAGATGCTGCCTAACAAAATATATGTACATTGTGCAGAAATTAGTGCACGAGGCCGCAGATTATTTAAGGAGGAATTGACTGTTTTGTTGTGTGTGAATGCCTCCGGAATGAAAAAAATAAAACCTCTCATTATTGGAAAAGCCGCAAAACTGCGTTCCTTCGCTAACAAAGTTTGGCCGCCTGTATGCTATTCTTCAGCCAAGAGTGTCTGGATGAGTAGCAACATTTTTAAAAATTGGTTTCATAATGATCTTGTGCCACAGGTTGGTATTGTAAAATGAGAAATTTTTATGTACCTTTCCTCAGAACTCTTTGAATTAAAGGTTGAAGTGCTTTTGGTAACTCGAAATCTGCCTGGAAAGGCAGTGTTGGCACCTAGTTATTCGTCAGCTAATGAATTTGTCAAAAAGACTAGCGACGGGAAAATATGGCCATTTTTGTGCCTGGGAATGTTACACTTTTAGTTCAACTAATGGATCAAAATGCCATCCGGTTGGTTAAATTGAACAATCGCAACAGCTTGTTAAAAAAGTTGTCAAACTAGAGTTTACTATTTATGAAGCCGTCTGCCTTATAGCAAATGCTTGAAACAGTTTGTCTTCGACTACAATTAAAAACTACTGAAACAATTTACTGAACAGCCCAGAATTTGATGAAACCGACGATATCCCTCTAGCACTATTATTCTGTTATGATCAAGTTTCAAAAGCCACCGAATCACCGAGGAACTCAACCGAGCTACAGGACCGTCTGTTTGTCCGTATTGTTTAAAAATATTTGTTCAAAATGGCGTCCTCACGTCGTAGATTCTGCTAACAAGTCTTAGAAGTTGGGAGTCACGATGGGTACAGTTAGAAATATTTTGCAATGGCCAATGAAATTAACTTTTTTAATGTCTTATTTATCATACATTATGTTTTTGGATGTCTAGGCATGCAAAACCGATTGCTTTTCATCTCACTCAAAAGCCATTAACATCGGAAAAAACTGTTACGCGAGATTATGATCATCGAAAGAGTACGTTGAATGGCTTGTCAAAGGTTGGACTGCCGTATCTTATTATTCGACTAACCAAAATTTATACTCTTTTCGATCTTCTTTTGGAAAACGTTAGGACGTCAAATACCAAGTGCCGTTGATCAAACATTGAGGCGAGTCCATGACGATGTGGCGCAGCGGGGTTAACATCATTCGAAATTTGTTTCGGTTGGAGTTTCGCTTTTGTGGCGAGTTCTTTTCACTTTAGTCTACGCATCCGCTTCGGAGTGCGTTGTTGGTATCTGCAATTCGCTCGTGCGGGCATTTGTGGGTACAGTCTGCCGTAGTTAGTGCAGGGCCTTATTAGAATCCGGTACAGCCGCGTCTTCGACAAGACTCGCGTCGTTAACTTAGCTTTAGTTATGGCCTTTGACAATCATGTGACCGCCCTCGCTGTCCGCGTCCCTCCATTTTGGCGACGGAATCCGGAACTGTGGTTCGTCCATTTGGAGGCGCAGTTCCACATGTCTGGAATAACGACGGACGCAACCAAATTTAACCACGCGATTGTAGGTCTGGATGAGGAGTCCATCCTCCTGGTAGCCGACATTGTGAAATCGACCTCTTATACACTGTTGAAGACCTAGTTAATCAAACACCTGTCGGTAAGTGAGTCAGCTAAGCTGGATCACTTGCTGGCAGGTTTGTCGTTGGGCGATCGAACTTGCAGCCAATGGTCTGCGCTGCGGTGGAGAACACCGATGGTGGCCACTGTCAATCGAATTAACAAAATTCGAAATACCCCCGCCACAATGGTACGGTCTATTGTTTCTCCTCATGCAATTTATTCAGATTCAGCCACAGGGCGTGTCGCATGAACCATCATCTCACTTTTGAAAAAGTTACCTGAGATCAGCTTTGTTGTGAGACGCTAGGAAAAGATGCATAGAGCAGTATAATGCCATGGATGTTGGATGTCCCGCTTATGTATAAGTTAGAAGTAGATGTTGATAATTATGCGCAAATTATGAGTACGTTCTTGGCGTCATCTTCTAGGCCAGGGTATATGTTTAGCACAAAATTTAATAAGTACCCATGAGTAGCTTTCGAAACGATGATTTACGTTTTACCGAAAACACCGCAAATTTACTCCCCTATTTATTTATGCCTTTAGCATAAAAAAGCATGGTAGGAATCCGTTAGATAGCTACCTATTCGACACTGAAAGACTTCACAAATTCCCTTGGAATGATGTACCGGTATTACTTGCATTGCGTTAATCCACTTTATAAGGTTTTGTGTGAAACAAAACCTTGTTAGAATCCATTCAATGTCTGTCTCTTCGTATGTCACACCCGATTTATTCGAAACAGTTGAAGCTATTGTCACAAAATTTAGTGAGAACATGTGGCCTGTGAATCCTTTTACATGTAGCAAGTGGCGCCATTTTATGTTGAGTTTAAGGACGGCTCCCCATACATGTGGAAGTGGGGTGTACATTGTTTTCTTGGCCATGTGGGGTACTGAATGAAAGGGCTTGATTAGTACTCTTCGAAACTACAGCAGCACTGTACAGTATCAAATTTTGTACCAAAATAATAACACTTTTTACACAAATATATGTTGGTAGACACTGCGTGAGAAACTGAATGGAAGGAAGAAGGGGAAGAAGTAAAGTTAAGTAATATTCCAACTACTTGACCGGAGCGAATATAAGATTGAACAATTCCAAGAGAAAGAAATTTGACCGAAAGCTCGTGGAAAGCGAAGAAACTGCACCTCGACAAACACAAAAAAAGTACCCAACATTTTTTTCTTCTCTCTTTTTATAAACATCAATGGCCATAGTCCAGTCATTGAAGCTGTCAACCTCCGAATTGTTTCAGTCAAGACCGATTGACATAAAATTTGGGATGGGAGTAGAGGATGGTTCCTTAAATAAGTTGATCATATATGTCAGCCCAGCTTCCGGTATTCCGACTTATTTTTATTTCGGGCTATGATTTCGTTGTCTTTGATTGGATAAAATCAAGTGCTGCAAAATACGGGAAACACTTTTTCTCTCAATTCGCCATCTTGAAGTAGATGCTGATGCACGACTTATTCAACCAACAAAAACGAATGGTTCTGATTAGGCCAGTTGAGGTTTTCTTTCATAATTTCTTGTCAAGTTATGTATTTTCTTTATCTTCAGCCTTTGCCCCGTTCACAAGCGGGGTCGGCTCGTCGTGCTCGGTTTCACCATTTTGCTCTGCCAAATGCCTGATCAGGATGCAATCTTGAGGCTTTTAAATCCCCATGTATGGGTTTGAATAAAAGGGAACAATTAACCCTTGGCTATCTGTTATGGGCACGCTGTTTTCAGGGCAATGATAGTCAATTCCCTATCAATTTGTGTAGTATAGATAAATGAAAATGAAATGAATATAAGCCTCATAAACGTTCACGCCCCTACAGAGGAGACTGCAGAGTCGGAGAAGGATACCTTCTACGAGGCAGTTGAGCGGACCTTCGAAGTCTGTCCCAAGTATAATATCAAAATCATACTTGGAGATTTCAACAGTCAAATAGGGGCGGAGCCCGTATTCAGGCGATACGTCGGCTTCCATAGCTTACATAGGGATACCAATGATAACGGATTGCGCATTATTCAGTTAGCAGTATTACACGAAATTGTTGTTGGAAGTACCTGGTTTGCGCGGAAAGCGGTTTACAAACATAAGTGGGCCTTTCCAGACGGGACCACTTTCAATTAAATTGATCACGTGCTGATTGAACGCCGCCACCTCTTAGCCTTGATGAATGTCAGAACATATAGGGGGGCCAATATAGACTCGGACCACTATCTCGTTAGCATGGTGCTCCGAGCTCGAATTACGACACCACCTACAATCCCCTCTGACAATCAGGTGAGAGTGAATACTGAAGCCATCCACAACACAGCCCTCCGCGACAACTTAAAGAGGGAAATGGATGCCGCAATAACCGCAGTCAACAGAGGTTCTGGAGATGAAGCATCAACAAATGATCTTCACAACCACCTGAAGAACGTTATCATTGATACGGCCACAAAGATATTATACTTGACCCCAGCCGCAAAAAAGTCGGAACGGCTTGATGAATGTAAGCTAGCAACGGAACGGAAGAATGCTGCATACCGAGTAATGTTGTATTCTCAAAGAACGCGGACACGCGCAGAGATTTATCACGAACTACGTCGAGCAGAGAAGCGACTTTACAGACGGAAAAAGGAAGCCGGGGAGAACCAACAAGTCTGTGAACTGGAAAAGTACAGGGACCAGCCGCACCAACAAGTCAGCGGGATGAAGCCTTATACACCTCGATGCTCATCCTGCCGAGACAAAGGGGGAAATCTGATTTCCGGCAGAATAGGCATATTGGAGCGATGGGTTGAGCACTTTGATGAGCTACTGAACAACCAGAACATCGGCGAGTTGGAGGCCCCGCCAACTGAAGACGATGGACAAATACTGCCACCATCAAGTATAGGCGAAACAGTCCGTGCAATTCATCGGCTTAAAAATTACAAGTCGCCAGGAGCCGATGCTTGTGCTCAAGGTATGGGACGGCGAATCAATGCCTGACGATTGGCAACGAGGCATTATCTGTTTCATACATAAAAAGGGAGATATTACACAGTGCAGCAATTATAGAGGTATCACGTTGCTGAGTACTATCTATAAGATACTCTCCGCTATCTTGCTAGCCCGGATAGCCCCATACGCCCAGACAATTCATTGACCCATAACAAAGAGGCTTCACTCCAGGCAAATCAGCAACGGATCAGATTTTCTCTCTGCGGAAAGCGATGGAAAACTGTTGGAATATGGACATCAGTTGCACCATCTATTCATCCACTTTAAAGCCGCCTATGATAGCATAGCCAGGGTAAAACTGTATACGGTCATGAGAGAATTCGGTATCCCGACGAAATTGATAAGACTGACTAGGCTGACCCTGACCAATGTGTGAGGCCAGATAAAAGCAGCAGGATCACTCTCAAGACCCTTCGACATCAAAAAAGGGCTACGACAAGAGCCTACAGCTTACAAAAACTGTTCCGCTCGAAACGACTCACCATAGGGTCAAAGCTCTTACTGTGCAAGACTATGATCTTGTCAGTCCTCATGTATTCCTTGGAGACTTGGGTTCTTAGCAAGAAGAATTGCGAACTCTTGGCCGCGTTCGAGAGAAGAATCCCCCGAAGAATTTTTGGCCCCCTACATGAGGATGGACGATTCCGTAGCCTACACAATGACGAAATCTATGAGTGATACCATAACCGTCCGGTTGTGGATAAAATCCGGCTAAATAGGTTACGGTGGGCGGGTCACTTAATCCGTATGGATGAGGATGATCCCACCCGGAAAGTCTATAAGGGCAATATCTATGGTAGAAAAAGAAGACGAGGCAGACCCTGCCTAAGATGGAGCGATGGCGTAGGTCAGGACAGATTTTAGGGATATCGAATTGGTGGACCTCGGCGCAAAACCGCGATGTCTGGAGCGCCTTATTAAGGCAGGCCTAGACTGGATACCGGTTGTTGCGCCGTTAATGATGATGATATTAATGAGAGTGTGTTTGTGTTCAAAGACGATATGTGAAAAGGAATATTTTTAAAACTATATGGTTGGCGGGCCTTTGTCTTCGCAAGGAAATCGAGCGTTAAACATTCTCGAATATTACTAAAATGTATTTTCGGAATCTTCTTCTTTCTTCTTTTTCTTCAGCCTTTGTCCCGTTCACAAGCGGGGTCGGCTCGTCGTGATCGGCTTCGCCATTTGGCTCTACCGAATGCCTGATCTGGGTGCAATCTCGAGGCTTTCAAATCCCCATCCAGCGTATCAAGCCACCGTTGCTTAGGTCTGCCTTTTGGTCGTTTACCATCGACTTCGATGTTCAGACCAATCTTTGCAAGTGAATTCTCGTTTGCACGAATTGCGTGACCATACCATCGAAGACGCCTCTCTCGCAACTTTTCCACGATCGGTGCAACCCCATAACGATCGCGGATATCCTCATTTCGGATGTGATCTAAACGTGTGACGCCACTAGTCCAACGTAGCATCTTCGTCTCCATTACCGCGAGACGCCGTTCATTGTCTTTTATGGTCGGCCAACACTCAGAACCATAGAGAGCGACTGGACGGACAACATTGCGGTAAATTTTAGATTTGAGACGTTCGTTGATACGTCGATCACAAAGGACACCAGTTGTGGAACGCCACTTCATCCAGGTTGCGTTAATGCGTGAAGCAATTTCATAACGCAGTTCTCCATTGGCTGATAGCGTTGACCCGAGGTATTTAAATCGCTCAGATCTGGGCAGATCACTGCCGCTGACAGTGATTGTGCCTGTTTCATGGGGATCGGTCGTCAAAAATTCAGTTTTGTTTAAATTCAATCTGAGACCGTGTTGCATGAGGCGATCATTCCATTTTTGAACAAGTTGCTCGAGATCATTTTTGCTATCAGATGCTAGGAAAACATCATCTGCATAAAGCAGTGTGTAGGGCGCTGGACGTTGGATATCCCGTGTGACGGTGTCCATAACAAGGACAAAGAGGAGTGGTGAGAGGGCACTTCCTTGATGAACTCCAACAGAGACACGAAGCGGTTTTGATACACCCGCCATACTTCGAACTTTACTTTTCGGATCGTGGTAGAGCAATTGAACCCAGCGCACGAGTTCTTCTGGCACGAAGTGTTGTCGTAAAGCATACCAGATGAGTTCGTGTGGTACACGGTCAAACGCTTTCTCTAGATCCAGAAAGGCAATGTAAAGAGGGCGATGCTTCTCACGGTGTTTCTCCATGAGTAACCGCGCAGCGTGTATTGCGTCAGTAGTTCCGCAGTTCTTGACAAATCCGGCTTGATTCACGGTTATTTCAACGATTTCGCGAATACGGTTGTCAAGAATGCGTTCAAAAATCTTCATGGTATGGGAAAGTAACCGGATCGGACGGTAATTTGAACATTCTGCTGGACTACCTTTCTTTTTCCATATTGGAACAGTGGTACTTTCTTGCCAGTCAGATGGTGTTCTTCCTTCCTGAATAACCCGGTTAAAGAATTCACTCAGCCACGGTGTTGGGTCCCAGCTCTTTGCTTTCCAGAGCTCAGCTGCGATGTCGTCAGGTCCTGTTGCTTTCCCCGATTTCATTTGTTTTATTGCCTCCTCGACTTCAGTTGCGCTGACTGGTGGAACTGCTCCAAATGTCAGCAATGATTGTGGAAGTGGAGGATGAGCAAATTCTTCAGTTGAAATTTGCTCGAAGTATTCTCGCCATCTATCCGTCGCGGCTCGACGATCAGTAAGCAAAGTACCGTTCTTGTCATTAACACAACAGAAGTGTTCGATATCCTGTGTGCGTTCATCACGGCTTTTAGCAAGTCGGTACAGATCTCTCTCGCCATCCCGAGTGTCCAGTTTATCGTAAAGATTTTTGAAATGGTTCGCTCGGGTGACAGCGACCGCTTTCTTTGCTTCCCGGTTGGCATTCTTATAAATTTGCCAATTAGCAGGCGTTTTATCGTCGAGAAATTTGTGGTAGAGGCGTTTCTTTTCACGGACCTTCATTTCAACATCATCATTCCAAAGCCAAGTATCTCGGTTGATGTACCGCTTACCCGGCTTGGTGACCCCGAGGGTTGCAGAGGCCGCTTTGTGGATCGTGTCTTTCATTTGGTTCCATGATTCTTCCACATTCGTAATGGTTGGCAATCGTATGAGTGAGACCGTTTCTTCGTTCTTCTCACCAAATCGCCACCATTTAATGCGCGGCGGGCCATTGCGTTCCTCACGCCGTTTTATCGGTGGCTTAATTCGCAGGACAGCAATCAACGGCCGATGTTGAGGTGCGATGGTCTCATAGGGAACGACTTTGCAATCAGTGACAGTGGTAAAATGTTGGCGTCTTATGAGAATATAGTCGATTTGCGTTTTATTGTTCCCACTATAAAATGTGGGAAGATGAGACAATCGTTTGATGAACCATGTATTCATAAGTACAAGGTCATGGGTGTCCGCAAAATCGATTATACGCTCACCACGTTCGTTGCGCGCTCCGAACCCCTTTCCCCCATGGCACCTGTTACCGTCTGCCTTTTCACCCACATGACCATTAAGGTCGCCGGCAATGATTATGTAATCGTCAGCAGGCACGTGACAAGTCTTTTCATCGAGAAGTTGCCAGAAGGCATCTTTCTCGGCATCAGGTCGGCCTGTCTGTGGTGCATACGCGGTGAAGAAGTGAATAGTGCGATCAGCTGATATAATGGTGAGCTTCATCAGCCGATCATCAAATCGTTCGACTTCTTTAATGGCATCACGGAAACCCTCTGAGATGGCAATGCCAACACCATATTGAGTGTGTGGGTTACCAAAATAGAGAAGTTTGTAGCCATTTTTACCGCGTTCGCGTTCAATGTCGCAGCTTTTGGAACCAGACCATCGGGTTTCTTGCAGAGCGCAGATGTCAATGCACCTTTTCCGAAGGGCTCTTGCGAGTTCCTCGGTCTTTCCAGTTAAGGTACCAACATTTAGCGTGCAGACACGTATTTGTTTTGTTCGTTGTGTGCGGACTAACTTGCTTACGTCCTGACGCCGTCCATGGAATACATTGTAGAAATAAGACCTATTGCACCAATGGTAAATTGAGGAGCTCCACCCTCTGCTTACAATCCGCTACTTGTCATAGGCAACGGTTCTGAATCATAGGCATAGTGCATAGACTTCATAACAAGCAAACTTATAGTATTTAGGATACGGTCAGAAAGAGCTTAGCAAGGAGTTCTAGGAAATTGTTGTTACGATCGTTCTATACATTAGCTAGAGTTTTTAATGTTTACTGGACATATTGTGCATCTTTTTGAACTTTTGTACCATTACTTACTGGTGTAATATACCCCAAACTGGTTCCTTGAAAGACTCGTTTACTTGTATCCTTAAAATAAGCTCCATTTTCAACTAAGATATCTGTTGGGGACGGTTCATCTTCTACAAGGCCACGATCGAAAACACTTTTATCAACTGGTCCTTTCCGTTCATTCAATTCTTTTTTCTTTTTATTTTTATGTTTGTCACTTGGGGAAAGAGTGCCACTGACTAGGATGCTGAGAATCAGCACAGTAAGAAATATGGAGATGACCTTCTTGTGCATTTCAGAAGTAAAAAATGAAATCAGTGAAAAAGCCGGCAAAAATTACAAAAATTTCACAAAAGACACGTAAATATTTACAAGTTGATGTCAAAAACAGCTGAAAGTACGGAGAAATTCAGTTTTCTTTTTATCGATTTAGTAGACATCTGGTGCGGGATATTACAATTGCAGTGACGGACTTCCGGTGGATATCAGTTAAGTTGTGAAGCCGCTGAATACTGGTATTAGCTGCAATTTCACCTTTTATCGATGAGCATTGTCTATTATTTCCTATGGACACCATGATACAGTCCAATAATTCAATTCCAATCGCGAGGTCAATGGATACTAAAAACGAGCGAACTTGGAAATTCTGCTATAAATGGTAGAGTTTAATGGATGTATACATGATATGTTTTATATTTTCGGGTGCAGTAAATTCACACAAGAGTGCAGTTTTAACCTAATATAACTTTGTTGATTATATAGTGCGTTTCATAATTATAGGACCGCCTTTAGTTTGCCTGTTTTAACCTTTTAGTACTCATTCACAGCTGAGTCGATTGGTATCTGACGTGAAATCACGAGACAAATCCCGCCAGTGAGATTTGAACCGCGACCTTCCGTACGACAGCCTTGTACTCTAACCACTCAGCTATCCGGACACACAGAGCAGACAGACTTTTCAGAGCAGCTTATCAATTTCGAAAATGCAGGTTCTGATACTATTTACGAGATTTTTCATAATTTAAAGTTCGGAAGTATTTCCTACGAGAAATACTGCTGTCTTAGGGTTCTCTCCTCTCCCACACACGCCACATAGTTCTAGGACGACCCATTCGTCGGCCATTCTGAGATAGAAGGTTTCATTATATGGCATAACTCGCAATAGAATAGACTCCTTCCTTAACTTGTGATCTATCTGCTGCCACTTCAAACTTCTCATCAACACGTCCATGGGTATCTGGTCCGTACGCCGACCAAGTTTTTCCTTAGACATTGTCTTCTCTACTACTGTTCTGTGCCATGTGATTCTAGGGCGACTTATGCGCCAACCGCTCTGGGAAAATGGGTTTCATTGCAAGGCATAGTTAACACTCAACAAAGTTGCGAGGGTCTTCGCGATGTCCCCTGGATACGGCACTTCAGATATACTACCTGTTCACGCTGTCCAACGGCTTCTCGAAATCAATGAAAAGCGGATGAAGCGGATATCTGGACTCAAGTTTTCCAGATGTTCTTTATTGCATTCCAGAATAATCTTAGCTAATATGCTTGCGGTGTCGGAAATACAATTGTCCGGCTTCCTTTTCGGAATTTTGACGATCATTCTCTTCTTCCCCTTATTGGAAAAGATCTCAGATTCCCAGAATTTATGGATGAATGGAAGACGCAGCTGGTCGCATGGTCGAAGCGGCTATGAAAAATTCCGCAGAGTGACCACCAAGCCGAGGGGCCTCGTCTTGTTTGAGATTGAGAACCATGGTGAAGTGCTCCTTCCATATATTCAGCTATTCATTATCGCGAACAAAGAGTCTACTTTCAAAGTTTTTTTACAGGATTATCGAGAGAGTTGCGAACACTTGCATCGTATAGCACGGTGGGGAAATTGTAATTATTTCGGACACCTTCTGGTTCCCTGATTAGCGCAATAAGAAATTCCTTCTTATCGCGGCCCATATTACGCTTCACTTCCCAAGATTTTCCGAGGTACCGCAGCACAAACGCACCACGCTCTTCCCTGCTTGCAGCAGCAGTATGTTCCGGTACATCTTATGGCGTCCCTTTGGGTTGTGGCCAACAACCTCATTTGCACCCGAAAGTAGAGCATTTTTAATGGCGACGCAGGGCTTGAAAAGTAATCTTTTTTGTCGTTTGGAACTCATTGTTAAATGATATTTGATTTATACGATACTAAGTATGCAGGGTTTCTACAGAGTCCCAATTTTCCGGGTGATAAAATTATCACCGAGTCTCTACGGATCCCCATACAAGTCGTCGACTAGATCCTGCCTGCCTTGTTTGTTTTAGCTTATCACACTGTTTAGTTTCCAGTTCGGTGATCTATATTCTGCCATTTTGGTGCATGCCTCCTCCCGGGCTTGTAAAAGTTATGCCAAACGGTGGAGTTTATGACACTCCTTTCGTGGCTCCGCAATATCCGCCTGGGTGCCAGAACGTTGCGTGGATCCGGTATTTAAAACCACAAGCCCGGTTTCCGCCGCCATTTCCGTTTTCTTTTGAAGTCTGGCTGAGGCATGTCCCATTGAAGGACCTTAGGATTGAAGTCACTTCCTACCAGGATCCCTCCCTCCGTGCCTAAAACGGCGTCCTCTAGAGCACCGTCTCATTCAGCATTAGATAAACGCTAAAAATGTTATACACACCAAATTCAAACAAAGCCATTTCCTCGGCCTTGGGCAAGAATTCAAAGTTGAGTGCCGTCCCGAAGTCAAATGGCAGTGGTATCTGATAAGTCGCAATGCCATGAAGCTGGGTTCTTGTCCTGCATTACTCGCAGATTGGCACTAGATCGGCTTTTACCTTCGTAGTGGAATGCGTTAAAAACTTGCGGCAGTTACACTCTGGTGCATGTTAATTTTTAGGATATGCATCATGCTAGCCGTGTTCCAGTTCTTTTCAGTTCGGCCCTGAAGACTGAGTGTGTGAGTTTTTGGCCTCGATAATTTTGTATGGAACACACTTCCGCTCCACTGTCTACGGGCTTTATCTTATAGCGGATTTCACTAAGAACTTCTGCAAATGTCTTGCTTTCCATCGATTTAATGAGCAATGACGACGGTCAAGACCTTTATCGTTTTTTCTTCTTTTCCATTAGTGAGTTACCATTCGTAACTGCGTCTTTCCTTGCTTTCTTTTTTTGGGTCCTGGAGACAACTTGTCTTTTCGCTTTTCCCTCACTTTACTTTGCAGAGGGTTGTTTATGATCCATTTGGTATTTTCAGCGTTCTTAGCGGGAAGCGCAATTGCTTCTGTTTTCCACGCGTTTTCCGTTCATGTCCATATTCGTCTGTAGTAGGAAAGGCCGTCCAAGAGTTCTTCCACTTTCATCAGCCCGTTTTTGATGCCTTTGCTAACGTTCTTTTACCACTGCCGCGTTTTTCCTGATGATTCTTTTCTCTTCGTCTCAAGCAATGCGTGAGTACGAATCCAAATGCTCAGGTCTAGCGATTTTGAGTTTTTTTTCGGAACACTGAATTTTCACTGCTTCTGTTGCATATACTGCAATATGTTATTCCGCCAACCAGCGTCAGTTGGCAGTATGAATGTCGACTCAGTCTTACCTTCATGGCCCGGGATGTTATCTGTTTCCTTCCCGAGATAACGATTGATGTCACTCGCGAGGATGGTATAGGCACATCACTGACTTTTTTGTCGAGTGGCGGCTGATTTGGTAACAGGTGGGGAAGAAATGAATCATGAGATCAAAAAGACTACATATAGGAGAAGCAAATCGAGTTTCTAGGTGGCGTGAAATGCCATCGCATATACGCGGGAAGGGACGAGATAGTTAATTGGCTCGTGTGTGGATGACACATAAATGGTTTGCTCGTGTTGTGTTTCCTCATCTCATGCATCACATATACGACAGTAGCACCATAGTAAATGCGTGAAATTATTTACGCGCAAGTGCTTGAAGAACGGTAACCATGCGCAATGCTTTTCTTCCATCGTACAAATTCAAACAGTTCGCTGGGAGACGAGTCTTCTGTATGTAGCCTTCTTGCGTGAGGTCAACTGTAATGATGGGGTCTTTATTAAGAGGACGTGACTTGTTCAAATTCTTTACTCTTTTAGTAAGGAGGCATATATTGTGAAGAAACTTTGCATATGCATTATCAACTGAAATACCATTGCCATTGTTGAGTATTGTAGGAATTAATTAGTACCTGAAAGGAAGTTAGAATAGTCTTCTGGAGCAGGCTTTTTTTAAAAGTGACTTTCCGGCTTGGTTAGCTGTTTTTCTCTTAGGCGAGTTCGGTGTTGGTTGCACTTCAAATGAAGTATTCGCAAACCGCACAGAAAAGTGCCCAGGTCTTATCATGGAGTTACACTATCTTTCTACTTGTCGCGTATTTCTGAAAGATGTTACCGGTATTGGATAGTGCGCCGATTGACCCAAAGGACGGCTTAAAGGCAACTCATTAGACACTGCTTTACTTCTGCCCTGAGAGTAGTGGGTTCGAAATGCTTACAGGTGGTAATCGCTCAGACATGGATGAAACTAGGGTGGAATGATTTTTTTTCTGTTTAAGGATTCAGAGAGTTCAAAGTCGGCATCCACTTAGTGACGAATTGGGCCAATTAGTAAGAACTTTCTTCCACGGACCCCCCCTTTTTGGATTAAATATCTTCAATCCTTAAACAAAAAACCATCGACCTTTTTGAGTCCAAAAATGAGGTCCGTGAGCCACAAAAGTGGATGTCCGTGAGCCACAAGTGGATGCGGACTTAGAACTGACTCTTTAATTAAACAAGTCGGAATACTGAAAGCTCGCGCTGCGGATATAAAGGTTTTGTGTTCATCTTATGTAAGAAACTTCAACGCACATTTTTCTATCCGTATATAGCTACAAATCCAAACTACAAGACATACGTACATATTACAGCCATAGATATTATACTCACCCTAAACAAATAAACTAGCTATTTCCGAATACTGCACATATATATGGACGTACCCATATTTCCGATTTACTTTGTGCACAAAAGCATACATATGTATATATGGTATATAGTAGACACTGCCCGCAATCTTCATTAGCACTCATATACTATATACCTACATACACACAGGTCTGTTTGGAGTAATTGATATTCGTGCACAAATGACTAAAAAACTAAAACAAAATAATTCTTTGCGACCCCATTCATAAGAACTCATTGTGTCGTGGTATTGATGAATTGATATGTGAGGATGACGTCATACAGGTTCAAATATGAAACCAGTTTTGAAAAGTACTAATTGAGACCTCTCATTTGACACCCCACATGGCCACATTTTCTGAAAAAAAAATTTGCACCTTCCATTCACATGTTTGGGGAACCCCCTTGAACTTAACACAAAATGGCGCCACGCTGTATGTAAAGGGGGGAACAGATCACACACTCTTACCAATTTTCGTGACAATCGGCCAAGCCTTTTTCGAATAAATCGAGTGTGACAGATAGACAGACAGACAGAGTCCGACATGCGTGTCCTAGATGCCGAATGCGTATCCATGATGGATTTCCCACAGCTACAAAAAAAAGACAGACAGACACCGAATCGATTCTAATAAGGTTTTGTTTCCCACAAAACCTTGAAAAAGTTCCTTCTCCTCTTGCCCTTTGGATCCAGTTTAGTGGACAGGCTTTAACCACATTTCTTTTTAAAACAAAACCTTATTAAAATCGGTTTACTGTGTGTCTGTCCGTTATGCGAATTTTTCTCGCAGACGGTTATAGCGATTGACACAAAATTTGGTAGAAAGATGGGAACTGTGAACGCTCACGCATACAGTGGGTTACATCGTTTTACGTCGAATTTAGGGGGGGGGGTCCCCATACATGCAAAATGCGGTGTTAACTTTTTTCATCAAATATAGTCATGTGGGGTATCAAATTAAAGGCCTCGGTTAGTACTTTTCGAAGCCTGTCTTAATTTTGACATTTGTTGGAAAAGTGGGGATTGCGGGGGGTTGAAAGTGATCCTTTCTTTAAGGGGGCCATTCCCAGAAACTACCCACACGAAAAATCTGAAAAAATCAGGGGGCTGCCACTATATAGTACCTGGGTTCCGAAATACCTTCCATACCGATATCTGTTCAAATAAAGTTAATAACAATATGTTACTTAGTAATTGGCTGCAGAACCTCCCTTAAGTTCATCCTAGCACCACGAAATGCAGTGCAGTGATGCAGGCTGTAATATAGAGCATGATCTTACCAAGTTTGGTGGAAATCGCACTATTACTAACACAGTTATAATACGTCAAATTTGTTGCTTCTTTGCGAATTCAAGACTACGAATGTCAATATCACACGAAAGCGGATACTCTCACATAATATATGGATATATTACGTGCTACGTACTAAGGAATACACAAAGCCTTTCGTACCTGAAGCGTCTAGCTTCCGCTTTCCAGACTTGTTTTACATATATAAATGGTTTTCGTGAACTTAAAGGTATTTATGGTCCACATAATCGGCGCATTCTGTCTCAATGGATACGTTGGTAAACAAACTTGCCATATGTGGACTGATGAGCAAAGAGTTTCAAGAGCTGCAACTATATCTACAGAAAATCATGGTTTGGTATGATATCTGCGTCGTTGGAATAATCGGTCCTTATTTCTTCAAAAGTCAGGTCAGGCAAAACGTAACTGTCAACGGTGATTCCTATCGAGCCATGATAATGGATTGCTTGCTATCTGAAATTGTGATGTCATGTGATCTTAGAAAGTTTTGGTTTCAATAAGATGGTGTTACTTGCTACACAGTGTGAGAAACGATGAGCTTATTGGGGGCAGTTGGACCATCAGGATGGACTGTTTAAATCTTAGTCCCAAGCAATATATAAACGAAATTGATTTTGAAAATGCCATGCATTCTTGTTTCCAATCATAATAAAATTTTGGATTCTATATCTTTGGATTTTAAAAAAACAACAAAAAACAAAAAACGACCTTCGTATCGGCGCAAAACGTTGTAATATGTACTGATATTGACACTGTTTATCTATCTATAATTATGTACTAAC
Organism: Hermetia illucens; assembly: GCF_905115235.1. Taxonomy (NCBI): domain Eukaryota; kingdom Metazoa; phylum Arthropoda; class Insecta; order Diptera; family Stratiomyidae; genus Hermetia; species Hermetia illucens. The sequence continues at coordinate 158,847,040 of NC_051849.1, forward strand.
TAGCTTCCATGAGTTCATTACAAATGATTTATAGTCTAACGATTATAATTTTAATTGCATTTCACCTAGCCTGTAATAACCATCCAGACCACAGAAATCCATTCAAATGAAAATTTTATCGCTAATAATTTAATAGATGTTAGACTCATTGACATCTAATGCACTCTTGCTCATTATTCCGAAACAATTTACGACCGTCCAATCTGTTTTGATCATAATTTTTATAGTAGCCATTTAATCCATTTGAGGTTTTACTTTAGGCCCGTAAAACATACTAACAACCTGATAGTAGCTCGCCCGGTGCATAAAAGATCCGACTTTTCACCTTCGTCGCCATATACAATAGAAAGTCATTCCAAGTTCTGCATACTATGAAAGCTAACGACTGTGAAGTAGTAAAGCTAGTAGCCATAGTGATGATGCGGTAGCGGTACTATGCCAGCACTGTCTATGCGCGAACCCCAGTCCACCAAGCGCAAGGGATCCATTTGTGGACCCGGGGGAAACGACAGTTTTCATCCAAGATCATTTTCATTTCCAGCACTTACCCACAGTATCTTTTTAGATACCGCGGTCGGCAGAAGATAGAGTGGCTCCTAACGGCGGCAGTTCGTGTGAAGTGTTGTTCCTAAAGTTTAACCGACATTTTTATTGTTGTTTGACGGCCAAGTTTTATTGTGAAGTGGACGTGCCTTTTGAAACATTTTAAAGGTTTCTTTTCCAAACGCAAAGAGAGGACTTCTTTCAAATTCCAGACATGTCGGGTCTGTTGTACGAGAATCCAATCGAACGATTTTGGACACTATTCCTAGATACATTAGTGTTTTTCCTGAAATCTATTACCTACATTGCGGAAGCGATTTACCTTACAATTTTGCCGAGCAGTTTTCGAAAAGTGAAGGTATGTCTTCCTGCTTGATGTTGGAGATTGTTGGTTGGAAATGAGATAAATACTGGTATTCGTTGCTGATTGATGCGTGGTACCTTCGCATCACGTTTTTAGTGTAACTCAGATGCCGTTATGTTAGTATCATTGTTGTACAATGTACTTTTCAAATGCAGCTTGGCTGAGTCTATGCGATTTAGCTTCGGTCACTAACTTAAGGTAAAACGGTTCTCGTTGGTGGCTTTCTCTCTTGCATTAAGGTGTAATTAGTACCATTTCAAAAGGTTTGATGATAGACTAGTGCAGTTGATGGTTACCATAAAATGTTTGGAAATATTAATTGTTATGGTTTAATTGTCCGTAATTACTTCAGTTATGATGTTTGGAAGTGCAGTAGTCTGCATAGTTTGCTCAAGCGTCTATGGATAATATGCGGCGGGTAAATGGACGTTACCTGTCTTGAATGTAGAACAAACTCGTTTGTTTCAAAAGAGTAAAGATTTTCCAAACACCGTTGGTTTCTTGATTGCACGGGAAACTATCTGAATAAAATATTCCAACATTCTCACTAATATGGTGATAGCATGAAGGTAAGTGTATACTTCGAACTTATATGAAGGAAAATGTTTTGCAATCGATATCATAACAACCTGCTGTGAATACGCTAGGAATCCTGAAGCAGGAGATATGTTATTTTAATGAGAATCACTGCAATCCTGGTACAGTACTAGCTCGAAAATCTGAGAGAAGGGTTTGGCCAATTTTAGTTTCTTCTAATTTGTAATTTCCAAGCGTTTTCAATAATGCCAATAGTAAGGTCCTTGATCATATTTCAAAAGAATTGAGAAGATTGCCTTTTACTAGTTTTTGCCGGCGAGCTATGGTAATAATTTTGGGCCCTGATAAATAATTATGCTTAGTCCAGTTAAGTAAACTGTTAGAAATAAGTTGCCCTTATATGAGACGCTCGTATGTTCAATTACTCGCCCTCGGAATCGCAACTAGTCAGTGAATTTAACTTTTGAACAAAAGTATTGTCATTCCATTCTTTGTCCCAAGTTCCCCTTATGTCTTACAATAATCAGGAATCCTTACGTTGTGAGTTCTGCCATTTGAAAGACTCATGATCTACCTCATCCAGAAGTTTCAATCTTTCCTGCCTAAGACTCAGAATAACCATGGCCATATTCATGATAGCGCTATCTGCACAGTGATCCAAAAGTTTCTTCTCCCTTGATTGCAGTGCAGTCTGAGAAACAGAATCCCAAGTAAACTTTAAAAACAGAATAGTTTTTTGACTACATACATATATTCATACATAGCTTTCGGTTCCTTGTGATGTTAAAGAAAAGAATTTACTGTCCTCAGTTTTCTTCACCGATAATCGCCAGAATAAGCCACGGCTAACAAATCAACGTGTACCGGAGTGCAACCATTCACGAGTTGTTTCCATGGTTCTGGAGGAATAGGCCGATCTAGTGCTGATCAGACGTTCATCAGACACCAGTGTAATCTGGGTTCGAAATAGGGCTCAACTTCACGTACGGGCCTAAAATCGAGGGGATCGGGTTTTTTTTTGGATTTGGTGGTTAGGGTTAACGTTTCTCAGTGTCCATCTAACACCGAGTAAGGGGATGTCGGATTTTCGAACCATTTTTGAGGTTTTAGAGGACGCTGTGTTCAGCAAAGATTACGGATCTTAGTTGGAATGATTTCAGTCATCAGTGCTGTCGTCTCTATCTTTCGGCGTGCACCAGCCCGACGCGTGGAATGTCGCAAAGGTGAACATCGAGAGATTAGTCGAAGCTCTTGGAATAGGCAGAGCCGCGCTGGAGGACACTTCAGAGCAAGGTGGTGCTGCAACTCGCATTTTTGTTAATTCGGCAATGAACATGGTAACGAGAGCCTGCATGGTTTCCATGCCCTGATCGTGCTAAGCCTTCTTCTATACATTGATAATTAATAAACAAAAAACAAAGTTCACTGTTGGCAGGAGTTAGTCGACGAGTTGGACGGGGATTCAGTTATAAACTGTTCAGCGAACAATTGTGATCATGAGTCGAATTGTGTGGATATTATTTCCTACGGTCCCACTCCGAGTGTTAGGCGATATCCTTCATGCCCCGTGAGAACCTGGGTAAGATTATCGTGCCGTCTCTCCAACCGCGAGCTGTGTATCCACCGACCCTTTTCCGAACGTTTCCAATGCTCTTGACATCTATTAAGAGATCTCTCTCTTCAGCGTTCTTCGTCTGTAATAAAGGAGAGATAGACTCCGCATTGTATATGTTCGTCATTTCATCTGCCAATATGTCAATGGGCGGAGATTACGAATGCTGCATAATCTGAGACAGTCGTGCGGGTAGAGCCCAACCTTAAGGCTGTTTTTCTGTAGACTGCACTCAGTTTGTTAGCGTTAAATATGACCTGCAATGCTCCCCCGAAACTCCCCCGAAATCGAACTCACTGTCTTAGCTACAAGCAACCTGGAAGCATGCCGTGGCCCTCTCACGTTCGACATCATCCTGGCCAGGGCTACACTTGCGGTGGATGCTTTGTCACAAGTTTACCGCACCTGTTCCTTACAAGTGCGCTTCTCATCTACCATTACTCCCAAGTATTTGATGGCAGGTTTAGAAGTGATTATATGGTTTCCAATTGGAATACCGACATAATCTCTTTAACGGTGCTTGGTTATGAGGACCGCTTTCGTTTTTTCCTCTGCAAGCGTCAGACCAGAACTCTCTAGCCAACCGTTAACAACACTGATCGGTTTGAATGAGTATAACTCAGCATCTTCGATATCCTTTGCGACTACTAGCAGTGGCGTAACTTTCCATCGTGGCTTCCTTGAGAAGCGCAAGGTTAAGAACATTGTTGTATATGAAGTTTTACAGCAGAGGGCCCAGTATTAAACCCTGTGGGACACCTGCGGAGACAACGTACTCTTGGAGTCGGTCATCGGTGTCATACCAGATCCTCTGTTCTTGTAAATAGCTGTTAACAACATCTGAGTGTAATTCCGCGGTATTTCTAGCGACTAACAAGTCCTTGTTAGCACTGATGAAGGGAACAAGTAGTTCCTGAAATATCGGTATTTGCAAAATATAAATTAACAATAGCGAATAGGAAAAACAAGTTTTTATTATTTTAACAATAACTGCGAGATATGCGGGAATACCAATCGCTAGAGATTCCCGTATTAGATTCCAATACATTTCTCATGTCAAGGGTCACCACCAGGTAATATTTGTTAGTACTACCCTTTCCGTGAATTGCATCTTTAGCCAAGCTAGTAATTATGGAGTCCAAAAGACATATATGGTATGTCTGTAGGACTTTGGCATACCTGGAGCTTTACAAGTCGTAGGCAGTAGTATTAGCGTCTGCTGGTTCCAGGCCGCAGGAAATATCCCCCCGGACAAGCACGCTTCGCAAAACTCAGCGAACATGTCCAGTCTGGATTTCACGGCAAGCTTAAAGGCCCAATTCGGTACGCCATCCTGACCTGGAGCTTTGTTATCCTCTCTTATCATCTTCTATCTGGCGGTATTGCCATCACATTCGGAGGTCGCTAGAAGTTATCAGTGTCCTCCCTTTACTGGAGGAATAGCCCCTGGATGATCTTTAACCAGTAGGTAGAGCACGTGATCTGTAGAGATGAACGGCCTCTAAATCGCCTTATCACGATTAGCTCCTCTTTGGGTTTATCTTCGTTTCCGAAAAGAGCGTCTTAAAGGATTCCCTCGTTAGATTGCGATTTTGAGGGGTTTGCAGGCTTCCTTATAGGAGCGCTCTTTTTGCCCTTAGTCGATTTCACTTAGAGCCCTCTGTGCCGCTCTTCTGGCTCGGTAACAGGCTGGTCAGTTATTCCACCAGTTGTTTGGTATTCTATTGCTGAATGAGTACCTTCTGCTTTATTGGGTTGGTCCAGCTACATCTCTATGGAAGAAGCTTTTGCAGACCAGCCTGATATCTTTCTCGGTTTCGGGCATGATGATTCTCTACTCTGTAGGGAGTCTCTCCCCCCCCCCCCGCGCTGACGTACCAGGACATCCCACGCGCCAGTGTAGGGCTGACAAAGGTTAAGTCTACGATTAAGGCAGACCCCCTTTCCGTCTATTTGTCACACTCGATTTACTCGGAAACGACTGAACCGATTGTCACCAAAATTTGGTAAGAACTTGTAGCCTGTGTGTCCCTTTAAATATTTTACAAAATATAGCCATGTGGGGTATTAAGTGAAGGGACTCGATCAGCATTTTTCGAAATTGATCTGTGATATTGGGTGAAACACAGGGGAGTGAGGACTAAAAATGTGTGCCTCAAAAAGCGAAACAGGTCTCGTTCTCGGAACCTACCCAGCAGAAAAATCTGATCTAGGCCTCAAAATAGATCCCGTTCCGATATCTGCACAAATAAAGTTAATAATAGTATATTACCATATTTTAGAAATTTACCGGAAAACCCCCCTTAAATTCATCCTAAAAGTACAAAATTTGGTAGTATAGCAGATAATATAGGACATCATTCTGGACTGTTTGGATGCGATTTGACTATTATTAACAAAGTTATATAAGGTCAAATTTTTACGTTTAATCCAAACTTATTGATGTCTAAATGAGCGCGCCGACCAAATTGTTTAATGGAATGCAGCTTTCGGAAAAGCTTATAAAGGAAGAACTAGGAAATCATAAGTGATTGAGTTCTCATTTCTATTCGGTCAAGAACACCAACGAAGTTAGACTATAGCCAATTCAAATTCTCCTTAGATTATCAGCCTTTGGTGAGAATTTTCCACCAACATGAACATTATGCAGCTTTTTTTCATAATTCAGTCACAAATTTGAATTGGGCAGGGAACTGAACGAGATGACATCACCGACAGTTTGGGGTATAAGAGCGTTGGCCTCGCGAGTTCGTTGCTCTGGTTTCGAATCCCAGTCGTCCTGGCTGTTTTTGTTAGGCTTGCTGCTGTGAGCTTATCATTTGCATACCATTAAACGAGCGGGACCGAAAGAACACGACAGTTTTGTTAACACTTACTGGGAACTACGTCTTTTAAGGAGCCAGTGTCATAATAATGAAACTGAAGCACAGTCTCTCTGTGTGAATATCCTATACTCTGCAGAAGAGTTAAGATGAGATAAACAAATCTACAAAGATTCCATTTCTGGAGCTTTGACGTAGAGAATCGGCTCACTGGTAAACTTAAGCCGCGATGAAAATTCTGAAAGAGATGGGAGAAAGCCATCAGGTCATCATTCCGAAGAAGTTTCAAGCCTCCCTAAATAGGTTCACATAACACGTTCATGAATATACGTGTACTGGAATGAAATAGACACAGATATCGGACAAATTTTGCGAGTATGTGTAGTATGCTGAAAGGTCGAAAAATGCCCGTTCCGGGACTTCACTTTCAGAATTTGCATCATGCAATCAACTTAATCTTTCGATCGCGTGTTCCAACTTCGAAATCCGAGCAGTGATGCACTGTTTTCGTCAACAGAGTCTGGCTATCGCTTTCAGAGTTTGCCCCCCCCGGTTTTTGTTCTTCTGTTCTCTTTTCGAACACATGTCCATTGCAGCTTCGGATTTCCTATTTGCTAGTGTTGATTTTTATTTTGCAAATACCGATATTTCGGGAACCACTTGTTCCCTTCATCAGAGCTAACAAGGACTAGTGAATAGGAAAAACAAGTTTTTATTATTTCAAATAATTAATCACTAGAAATACCGCGTAATTACAATCAGAACAACTTCTTTTGCTGTTTTATCGAGCTTCATAAAAATTTCCTTTGTTGATGGGAAAGATCACGCCATGGCTTACAGAGTAGCGTGCCTTTTGTATCTACTGGCAACTTTTGTCCAATGTCAAATTGAACAGAGGTGGCAGCCGGCATTTGTCTCAAACGCATCTGTCAGGCCATTATTGATTCTAAACTGTGCTGTTTAGTGGGATATTATGCTAAGGCTTACCAGATTTCCTACAATTGTCAAGCAAGCATTACTTTGGACATTACATTTCGGCCGATACTATCGTATGCCTGCTTGAAGTCAAGGAATATTTCATGGATGCCGATATTGAACTCCTAACATTTTTCTAGCACCTGTTTGAAACTATCGAAGTAATGAGCGTCGAAGAAATCTTCAATCGGTCACGACACGGAGCAGACAATATACGTACTATAGTATTTGTGCACTATACGAACGTCTCAGAGTAGAATATAACTGCAATCCCGTTTCGACATTTGGCTAACGGTTAGTAGTCCAGTCAATTGCTTCAGACACAACAGCAGATGAGGTCAAGACCAGAGAAAAAATACACTATTTCGCATACTCCCTCGCTCCTCAAAATCCACATATCATTCTCTGATTGCGTAAGATTTTGTAGTTTTAATATGCCCACTAAATTTCGTTGCATTCTGGAGTTGGTTTCATGAATATTTCAGTTGAGGTTAAGCGTTAATTTTAGCTTTTCAAGGTGTTTGGGCCTTCTTATGTCGCTCAGCGCTTTACTCGAATGAAATGAACTACAACGGTCTGAGCGCTCAGGGGTTGAACCTGTTCTCCATTTTATACCCAATTTATTGCTATGACTCTTCACTTTACTTCTACGGACATTTACCCTTGAACTCTTGGATCGCGATAACGGCAACCTTAATCAATTCGAGCTCTGTGGCTTTCTGCTATAAGAGACTCTGCCAATAAATCCAAATTCATGACCTCAGTAAATTTTATTTAGTCTTGTTGTCCCGGTGAACGATAATGAACTGAATCAACAACAAATTATTGAAAAATCTCAATTAAAGTTGGATGGCGCCAACTTCCGTGTTAACTGGTTTCGTTGACATAGCAATTGGAGGAGTTAATTATCTGAACTGAGATTATCATTAGACAGAATTATGCGGACTTTAACCAATGTGAAGCTGGAGAAACCTGCGATAGTGAATGACTGTTTTGCTGAATGTAAAGATTTGCCTATCTTATCTGTTCCGTGAGCGTATAGATTGTGCTCTGAATGAAGTGCTCTGACATACTTCAAAGTCCTGATCGAATTGGATTGTGGCCCAACCATAACTATTACAATTGACTGTTTGACTGAAAATGGAAATACTAAAAAACAGATTACACAAAGTTCAATTAACTTCTTGGTGGTAAAGTCCAACTCTGGGCAATAAAAGCTTGATTGGAAATTCTGAATCGCAGACTTTTAGATTGGTTTGAAGAGGCTTGCCCTATTACCCGAGGTACATGTGGTAAAATAGTTCACTGTGCAAACTCAGTAAATTATTCAAACGACTTCTGAACTAACAAAAAATAGGACTCTCTCAGGAAACTAGATGGTATTTTCATAAACTCTGGGGTTGATTCCGTATAGATTCCCTTTGGAAGTATACCATCAGGGAAAACAGGTGATAGGATTAGAAAGGAGAGAGAGAGCGATGATGACAAGTGAAAATCAATTATTGTTATATTATCCTTTGATAGTTTTGAAGTGCCCGGGAGGAATGAGATTCATTCAGCGGTGATAAGGAGGATATAAAGCACCTAGACCGACTTCTAAAAAATACTTTCCTGGCGAGCTTTGCTTTGGTCTACGTGCCTATCTTTTGGTAAAAGGTTAGGATAATCCTCATACCGAAGCCTGGTAAGGATGATTATTCTTATCCAAAGGACTTCAGACAAATTAACTTAACATTATTCTTGCTGAAGAGGCTAGTTAAGGGTCATATTTTCCAGGAAGCGCTAAGGTACTCACAGAACGAAAACTGTTGCTTACCAGCCTATGGATTTATATTAGTTAGAGGTCGCATTATCTGACCTCAGAAGCAACTAAAAGTGAATAAAAGTACAATGATATAATTTACAGAAAGGAGGTAATAGAATGACATTTGCCTTCCAAAGCGGAATAAACCTTTAACTTTTAAAAAAAGTAAAATATCTTATTTTATGTAAGAAGATGGAATGAACTCTCAATTTCCAAAAAAATCTCACTGGGGTCCTCAAAGAATGGTTTACTTAGTGCGCATAGCCTGGCTTTAGCTGGAGTTAGGCAATCGTAAAAGAAATACTTGAGGGTTTCTCCCTCTTCTTCGCAGTTTCAGCAATGCGAATTGTAGGGTATGTTGAATCTGGCGGTATGGTCACCTATAGGCTAGCGCCCCGTACAGACTGCCTTAATCTTGAAGGCGTTCGTACGCGTCTGGCACATGAGTGATCGGGTCTTGTTATAGGCCGACCAAATCCTCTTTGACTCGGGGCAGGTGGTGAGCCTTCGCCATCTAAGGTTGCTAGCGGGACATAGACTGTGCCTACCTAGGGACTGCCAACGGCATGACCCGCCACCGTTTCCACTTGGAATATACTGGCGAATCCTGGGAGACCGTATGACTTGGATAAACTGTGTATCCAAGAAAGCTCCCACACTGCCTCCATGGGATATCTTTGATCAGGTAAAGAATACTGTGGCAAAACGTTGTAATACCCTGCCGGTTTTCCACTCTGCCTTTGTTAGAAAGTCCACAGCAAAGTTTCTAGTGAAGTTCGGCTTGTGTGTGACGTAGCTCGTGGGGAAACCTCAGGACTTACGGTGTACTTCGTCTATGGTTACTATGGCCGTAGGATTTCAGAAGTCATGTAGTTTGACAGCACCGCATACTATATTGTATTTAATGTGGAGGTCCAGGGGGAGGAGATGTAGGAGGACATTGAGGGCGTCTGTTGGGCAAGAATTCCAAGCCCCTGTAGTACTTGCACATGCGATTGTTTGAACCCTATTAAGCTTCATTCGATTGCACTTTTTCCTCAGCGTCTGCCATTACATAATAGAACCGCACATTAGGGTGGGACGTACCACGGCTGCGTACATTCAGAGAACAATATCGGCTGGCGACATAATTTCATTACAAAGCTCCTCTTACAGACGTAGAAGATCACATAAGTCTTTTTAGCCCTCAGTTCTATGTTCAGTCTCCAATTTAACTTAGAATCCAGGATTACATCCAGACACTTTACGTTGGAGAAAAGAACCAACTTTTGTTCATTTAGCCGCGGGAGGTGCAGTTCGGGTACCCTTGTTTGGTGGTGAATAGTATCAGCTCCGTTTTGGTTGAATTTATGGCGAGTCCGTATCTTGCGACCACTCGCCATACCTTTCCCAACGCTCCCTCCATGATATCACTCATAACGAAGGGAGACGTCCTTGGCACCAATATCACCAAGTCGTCGGCATATGCCACCACCTTCACTTTCCAATATTCGAGAAATTTCTTCCATCGCTATTAACCAGTGCAGCGCAGTGTCTGGTCAAGTGGGTACTTCCTAAATCCGCCTGGATTATCCTGGTTCTTAGCAGGAATATTATCCAATGCGTAAGATACCCCTCTAATCCTATACTCGAAAGGTTTCCTTGATGACGTGAGTACTAAGGTTATTGAATACTGCAGAAGGCCGCTAGAGTATAATGATTGTACTGTAGTGACCGCTCATGGGACTCATGGCCGCGCCTGCCCGCTTTCGGTATGAAACCTACGACTGGGGCTGCATATTCTCCAGGCAAGGCTGTGATTCACAGTCATTCCCCCTGGCGAAGCAGCAGTAGCTCCAGGGTTTTATCAGAAGATTCCGCCCAAGAGCCTTCCGACTTTTTAAGAAAGGATGCGCTCCTATGTTTCTTGGAGAGAATTTCATTGAATCTGGTAAATTCGCTTGTGCTTTCATTGTTATGACAATAGTCCAAGCAGGACCGCCTCTTGGCAGCCTTGATATCCGACTTGTACTTTATCAGGTAGTCCTGGTATGGCTGACAGTATTTGTTAAATACCTCCCTAGTCAGCTTCCTGAAGCTGGAGAGATCTTCATTCTACCACGGTGGTAATGTTTTTTTTGCAGTATTAAGCGGTGCATGAGACTTTGAAGGCGGTATCGAATTCATTTTCCACAGCCTCGACCTTTGACTACAGTTCATTTGTCGTGCCAATATTTTCATTGCGAATTTCGGAGGGTTTGTTGTTGGTAACTCGGCCACATGTCTTGGCTGGCCCATTCACTAGGATAAGGGTCTTACTTAAAATTGAAGGTGCTCAAGGTATTTAGATTCTGCATGCTAAAGACCAAGCTCCCCGTTGGTTACGCAGCTTTCACGTATGCTGTTCACCTTGGCTTGGATTCTGTCCATTTCCAATACATGGAGGACGATCCACGGGCTGTTGATTCGGCTCACCCCCCTTAGATCCGCTTGTATGACCAGATTGTCGTCAGTTCGAATAACCTACTTCCAGCACGGCCTTATATACTCTTGGCCCGTCCGGAGGAGGATTTACCGATTTATGTAACCTTGGCAAGAAGCATAATCAGAGCAGGTTGCCACAATTTACTAATTTTTTCTCTGTCAGATTCGGATAAAAATGAAAAGTAGGCTTTATTTTTGGAAGAGTATACAGCGATCTTTCGGACTGATCTAAGAGCTAAAATCGGGTTTATTGACGAACAAATGCCTTTTGATTACCTTAACAATCGTTCAGAGGTATAGGATTCGTTCGAACTGCTTTGGTCACCGTGATGTCAAGGGAAATGGCATCTCGGATACCTTAACAAAAGAAGGTGCAATGTCCCCCATGCCGGGACAGGAACTAGCAACTGGAGTGTCTGTACCTAATGTAGGCTAATGCTGCCGTCAAAAACTGGAAAGCATTTCATAAGAGCAAATGGAAGAGACTAAATGTCTCTAGACACATTTTCCTGCAGGTACACATTTTTACTGGCTATAATTCTGAAAGACAAAACACCTTCTATGAGAGTGCTGTGCTTATGGGAATATCAGACACCAGGTAGTTTTTTCCGAGTAAGGTTATTAGATTAGGTTTCGTGCTCCATCGTGGGTACAAAGTTGCGTTTTCTCTCTGGGGCCAATCCTACTCTTTGACACCCTTAGCTTTGTATATTATACAATTAATGCTATATGAATGATGAGACTAGCTTATAACGAAGAAGACAAATTCAAATATCCGTGACTGACAAGAGCCTAACTACCTGGAATTACTACATGAAAACAAAAACATATCCATGGTGGAATTTCAAAACAAAACGAGCAAAAAATAAGCCAGAAATGGCATGGATGAAGCTGTACTATAGGATCATAGGCAGATTTCATTGCTTCTGGATATGGAAGCCGGTAATTTAAAAACATCTTTTTTGTTAATTGTCAACAACGAGAATGGTAACTGAAAAATAAAAATCTCCAATATGCAAATGTATCCGTTTTTGCGATCTCTTGTGATATGTGAATATATTTTGTAGACTGTTGTGTTGAAAATAACAATGTTAATATTCAGGTCGAAAAGCATCCTCTTCTCTTCTTTTATATCTTGAGGTGTGTAAATGTCTTCAAACATTTTATACTAAAGTGACGTGAGGCAGCATATGAAGAGTTGTCTTCACCAATGATTTTAACTGTAAGTTACTGGGCCGTGCACCAAAGTGTGGGAGTCATTTTCTCCATAACTGGTGCAGTCTGCTATTAAGTTTATGGGGGCTTAGGACTAATTCAATCCCCAAACAAAATTAGTAAGGCTGTGCCCTCTTTTTAACACGATCTTACACAATTGTCAATTTCTAAATTTTGCAATAGCAACAGGTGGAGAGATTTCCAAGAAAATTGGTGTAATGAATTGCGTACGGTGTGAAGTGTTGTTAATTTTAATGATAAATACACACAGTAGTTTCACAAAGGTTTCTGGCTGTTATCAACATAGTGGAAATTTCTCCAAGTTTTCATTGCTCTATATGTATTTACAAAAATATGTATAGGAAAAGATATATCAAACCAACGTTTACCGTTTTATCCAACTGTTGTTCATTAGATTATTTAGCAGCACTTCTCGTGTTAATCGCGGCAGCAACAGCGGATATTGACCCAAGTTTTTATAATATGCCGACTAGTATGTCAACAAAGTTTCGTACATAAACGTGAACATATAATTGTGTCGCTTGATTGTTAGCGTGGAAAACACTGTAAACTAGAGAAAAGTGAAGAAAATTTTAAATGAACGAGTACTTGGCAGTCATTTCCAATTCCACTGTTAATGGTTGTTAACAAATTGCACTTAGCGAGGAAGAATGCTCACATGCAATACGGCATAGTTGGAAAGCAGCCTATTGCAGTTGGCTAATCTGTTGCAACGACTGCTTGATAAGTAGATTGTAAGTGAAATATTGGATTCCTTGAAATCTGCGAAGAAAAGTGGTTTCAATGATATTTCTTGTGCTACTCATGAGGTACAGCTGAAAGTGAAAGACGTAACTTCTTTCATCACAGATCCAATCAATCCTCAGAGGTTCTGCCATGAAAGTTTCACAAAATGCATTTGAAGTAATCAATTCCGTTGCGTTTATACGTTGATGTATTAGTGTTATATAAAAGAATATATAATAATTTGTTGTCTGGAAAATCGATTTGATGACATAAGCAACACTGCTTTTATAGATGAGCGCATAACATTTGTTGGCGCCTGCAACTGCATTAGTGTTGTTTTTTATCCTTTTTTCTTTTTCAAATATGAAATTTTTGAAAGAAATTAGGTGAGAAACATTATTTGGTAGTAATTGAATACTTATCGAGTTTCTCGCTTAAGTCTTTTGTTTTTGTTTGCAACAACTAACCAAGGCATAATAGAGTTCTAAATTTACAACTATTTTCTATAGTGAATATTTGCTTCATTTTCGCTACAAAGATTGTCTAATTATTTTTTAATTAATAATTAAATAATCAATCATCAAAACTGAGAACAACATATTGTAATGCAAAATAAGGCAACATTTATACAGAGAATTCAGTTTTCACATATAAAAATACAAAAAATCTTAGGACAGCGACTCTCTACCCTTACTAGGTCAAGATGATGATTCAGTTAATATTATTGTTTAAATAAATTTCTCCACACAAGAATACCCACGTGAATATGATAATGATTCATGGGGTTTTCTTTGAATTAATTTGATTTTCTTATAGGTTTTTTCTTGTCAATAGTGAGAAAGTTGCATTTGCGGTTTTATAGTAAAGTGGCTGAACTACTTTGAATATTGATGAGTCGCGTTCTTTTTTTAGTGTGGTATTGGATTAGGCACATATTTGATAAATGCAAAAATTTAAGCAATATCTGATGAGCGAGAAAAGATTTACTATAACGAATCATTAGCTATATAAGTTTTTTCTCTGAATTAATGGAAAATCACAGTTTGGATTTCCTTTGGTGTTACTCTATTCATTGTAGTGAAATTCAAACCCAAGATTGAGCTGTATTTTGTTACTTTTGAAGTTTTTCAAGGGTTCCGATGCAGATTTTATGCAAATTTTCGACTTATTGTCATCTATTTTGATATATTATGGACATTTTTTTGCAAATGGTAATGATGCAATTATTATACTGGCATTAACCTCTTTAAGAGCAAGTTTCAGAAGAAAATGTAACGTTTCTAACAGTGGCCATTGATTTAGATTGATAATACAATTTTTCGTCTAGATCATTTCAATATTAAAGGTACAACAATACATGTATTTTTTCAGTTCTGTTCATGCAGCAGGGAGATCAAAGACCTACTCTTTAAGTGGAAAATCTACATATTTTTTTTTATGTACATACTTATATATAGTTAACCTATCCATTTTGAACACATGGCCAACATTCATATTATTTTTGAATAAAACGATAATAATCACACCAAAAACAATGCGAGATGAAATTGTCTCAGCTCAGCATTCAGATATACAAATGCGTTGCTCTACTTAACCGCGTATCCAAAAATGCACACAAAGTAACATTGCGTAATATTACTAAGCGTGGAATCTCATATCTTTTGAGTTTATCAATGGAAATAAAAAAGAAAAGCAATTATTGTTTTTACTTTACTCACATTCAAATTTTATGAATGGAGGAATTTGATCTGAAATCGGAAACTCGATCCATATATTCCCCTAAATTTCACAAAGTATACATATATCCGCCCGTGAATGTTCAACTAATTTGATTCAATCATCTAAATTAGAAACTTGATTTGTCATGGTAGTGCGCGTGGATCTATTAACTGATGGGTTGATTTGGGAAAGATTTAATAAGTGTGAATAGGAACAGTATAGCCGGACGTGTAATATTTACCTATAATGTCAGTGTAGAAAATATTAGCATTTTTTGTTGATTTCTGCTTACAATATAATTGTGTTATGCAAATGCGTTACAATTGGGTGAAATCACATTTCAGATGCTTCGTTAAAAAAAATAAAAGGAATTTGCTGGTGACCTGACTTTCTAATTGTTAATTCCAGTTATTCCATTAAAGAAATTGAAAATAATCAATAAAATTGATATACATACAACATACAACCGATAAACAAAAATGTAAATATAAATGGATTGTGTTATCTTTGGCCCTTTCTAACCATAACCCAGTCAGTTTTTTTGATTACACTAGTCTATTTGACAAAATTTGCTATTATAATTTGTGGAAATTAGCTAATGAAATACGTAAATAAATTTTGGAGGGTATTTTTCTAAATTGTTATTTTATATAAGTAGGAATCCGAAATGTAAAGCCAGTTTTCCTGAAAGACTTACTCCTTGACCATTATTTTCATTTTTCTGAGAAATAGCTTGTAGCAACCACTGCCCTATTGATGTGTGAAATGATCATTACCGCAGTTTGGTCTCATCAGCTTCCTAGTTTATATTTTTATGCTACCATTTGCCCCCTTATACTTTAAGAACATCTAGATATTGAATTAAACCACTTCTACTTTTCATCAACATTTCTGTTTTTGTATGCCTTGTGCTGGTTTGAGTATCTATGGTATGTCGATACCTTTTTCTCAGATTTGCCTTTCCAGAAGAACTTCCTCAGATCAGTCTTTATCGCATGATTCTTGATATACTTCATTTTTCTTTTGAATCCAAATTTGATCATTATTATCCATCACATTTCACAGAAATGACACCTTTTTTACGCTTTCTCTTGTGGTTCAATCCTGCGTTCTAGATAAGACTTTTGTTTAGAAAAAAACTATTGATCTGTCTTGTTAAATAAAATTCGATGCTTTTTCGCCAATCATTTATTTATTTATTTAATTCAAACTGTACAATAAACAGAAAAAAATCCGTGGAGATATAGTATGTTTATATTTATGATGATACAAATTTTAATGGTAGATAGTATATTTGTTTGAGGTAAAGTGGCCTGGGAGTTGGTACTCTAGTTTTTACCGTTACAAAGTTATAGCGTTTTTCGTAAATAGTGTCAAAAAGCTTGAGCTATAAGTGGATATTTTTTCAATTGCAAAGGTTATCATCCCTTTGAAGATATAATTGTTTAAATTTTAAAGAAATTTAGAAATCAATTTATTATCTAAATTTCAATATGCATTATTATAACGGTATTTTAAATTTAAAAACTTGCAAAGTTGACAAAAGTTGCCTCATTATGTTAGCTTTCAAATGACATTCAAAAATGATCAGATTTTTGATGTTGATGTGCTCTAACCGCAGCGGGTAGCATCACATCCATTAACGTTAGACGAGGAATCGAGTACAATGGACTACTAGGATCTGAGTACTCAGAGGCTTTGCCTCTCCCCCACCTCAAATGCACGCATAAACACGTACATACATGTGTTTGCACCTTTAAACTTCCAAAGACAACCATATTCTGACAGATTTTTGAAAAAAATTGTAGCCTTGATCTCAGAATTCCCAGCACACATTGGGGCACCCAATATCCCCCTGGAAAGTAAAACCAAATTTTACTAACAACACTTTTGGAGTGTCCAACCATAGTTTAAAACAGTTTTGAGTTAATTTGGTACAGAGGATTCTTGGGAATCAATTCTTCATATTTTGGTTTTGGAGGGGTTTGGAACTAAACCTCTCAGTTTTCCTCAACATATTCTGTTATACTGATTAAATCAGGAGGTTCAACTTTGCCTTTTAGGTTAAATACTTTCATGAATTCGCTGGTAATAAAATGGGGCCCAATTTGTGCGATCGGTTTCAGAATTGCACTGAAAATGCCATACAGACCTAACATCGTTCTGCTCGGGAGTTTCAAACATTTCCTTTGAATTCTTACCGAAAGCTATTAATAATAATAATAATAATCGCTGGCACAACAATCCATATTGGCCTTGAAGTGTGTTAGAGTACTTCATTCAAGACCGTAACGGTACACTACAGAGCACTGTAGGAGGCAATGTGGGCAGCATTACGCTCGCCCGAGATTATTACTCTGAATTGACTCAGGTACTCATTCACAGCTGAGTCGACTGGTATCCGACGTCAAATCACGATACAAATCCTACTGCCGCCTGCGAGATTTGAACCGCGACCTTCCGTACGACAGCCTTGTGCTCTAACCACTCAGCTA
This sequence comes from Hermetia illucens, assembly GCF_905115235.1. NCBI lineage: Eukaryota > Metazoa > Arthropoda > Insecta > Diptera > Stratiomyidae > Hermetia > Hermetia illucens. The sequence continues at coordinate 158,864,336 of NC_051849.1, forward strand.
CCCGGGCACCGAAAGCGATTGCCAGGGTTTTATCGCTCCTCCTACGACCTTCTCGTCGGCAAAAAAATGTTCACATATTTATTTTGTTCTTACAAAGCTTCTTAATTTAGTTGGACGCAGAGGTAATAAACGGTATCTAATAGAAATGTTACTAGTTAACTTAATCCAAGGTTAAGGAGCCTAAACTATTCGAATTTTATAATAAGCAATTTATAAAAACCACCTTTACTCCCTGTGGAAAAGTTTCATTGTATGGAAGGAGTGGTACGGGGAGGGGGAAGGGATATGTTTTTGAATAGGAAGGGAGGTGTATTAGATGCGGCGCAATGCGTAGAAAACCACTCTACCTTCCCTGCGGAATAGACAGCTAATACTCTCGTAGGGAAAGAGAAATAGCCACGATTGTTTCTTTTGGAGAAAGGTTTCTTCGCCGATTTCAATACCGGCAACCGATAGAGATCTTGATTTTGCGCGGAGATTCACCAATTGGATATCCCTAAAAGCTGCTGGGCGTTCTGGGCTATGCTATCGCTTCCTTTGAGGCAGACTCTTCTTTTTCTACCACAGATGTTACCCTTGTAGACTTCCCGGGCTGGATTATCCTCATCCATACCGACTTGGTCTTGAGAGTGGTCCTGGTGCTTTTATTAGGCCTTGCCTTGGTCAGGGTCAGTCTAGTCAGTCTTATATACCGATTCATTCAGCGATTAAGGAGTTTGGATGTAACAGATATGTTTTTACGAATTTTATCGCGTATCTAGATATGTGGTATTGACGTGCGATGTTTCTGAGCCGAATCATAAAAAATCTGGTTGGAGATGTACCTCCTGGGGATGGGAGTTGAATTGATACTAAGAGCTTTTTGGGATTGGAAGTCATTTATGGAGACCTCCCCATTCTGTTTCCATGAAAGACGATCATTTGGCGCTGAATAAATATAACTGTTCAACTCCATTTATGTTATGCTTATTAATGCAAATGGGAAGAGTATGATCAATCATCAAATTGAGAATCTTAATGTTTTTGGTGTTTATCTTGATTTCGACTCTGTTTGCGGTTTTCCCCAAATTTAGAGCCATTTGACCAAGGTGAGAGAGCGGCCATATGTCAGAAGTATAATATTTGCCGAAAGATCACTTCGTCCATTGAACCCTTTTACTTCCTCGGAACAAGGCAGCAAGAAGAACGTCACAAGTAACAAGAAGAAAATGTATTGGTAATAGAATGCAACCCTGTTGCACTGGGCTTTAGTTTTCAAAGTTTTCCAAAATTTGGCCTTGATAGAGCTTGTGACATTTTGCGCCGGAATGACTTTCTTGCACAGGGCAGTTGCAATTCCTGTAGATGCCGTTGAACGCATTCTCGAAATCGATGCAGAGCATGTGAAGCTGTGAACCAGAACTGTAGACACTACTTACAATAATCCGCATAGTGTTGATCCAGGAGGATCCATAACAATACCCAGTCTGTTCTCTGCTTAACAAGCTCTCAGGTTGCTTGGTGTGCCTCCCTTCTGTTTGGAAGAGCATGTCGTATTCTCATATTAGTGTGGCTTGTTATATCGTTCTCGAAGAGTGAAACTTCATTCGGTGCTTTTTCAACTTTTGCATTTAGTTATTATGGTATATGAAGACCTCAACGTTAACACCCCTTATAAAATCTTCGATAATGTTACGAATAAGTTTTTCGCGATAGGTGGTCTCTGACCAAAGCATTGGTAGAATTTCTCAATGTTGGTATGGTTTCGGAGCACCATCGCGTCAGGCTTGCCTTCGCTCGCACGGCGACCGATAAATCCACTTCCATGTTTCTGCAGTCAGTGAAGATTTGTGGTTAGGTCTTAAAAGGATATCAACATCAATTTTCAATCATACATAGTTGTGTTGCTCAAGTGCTCTAGGGGCCGGTGTCAGCCAACTTAGAGAACAACACTTGATAAACACAAATCTTTTGCTAATCACGATGTGGTATATCTGATTGACAGGCAGTAGAAGCTATATAAATTCACAACCCTGCAACATTGACGTTATGGTCACAAATACGCCTCTACATAACATGCAACCGGAATCTTGCAGTTAAGATTTTGTCAGAAACCTAGGCTACTAGCAGTAGTTTATTACCAGATCTACCTTTACTACTGCTAGGCTTACGAGAGTACAAAAGTATAGTATCGCAGGAGGGAGAGGGAAACTCTTCAGAGCATGGCGTGATTAAAAAAGAATATTCACTCATCCAGTCAATGTTTCTCCTGTCATAGAATTTGAGGAGGCGTGGTCTTAGACTTGCATTTCCAAACTATAATAATGGAAGATATCTCTTGTATCTAGTGTGAGTTCAGTGGAAATTATGGATGAATGGGAAAAGTGGGACCGTTAATTAATAACTTTTAACAATTACAATTACTTTTTACAATTACACTTTTTTACCGAAGACATTCAGGCGTTATAGGGACCGGTGAACTTGCGCTTCATTACGGCGATCAAACCGGGCATCTGGCACCTTACCTGTTGAACACTGTAATTTCCGAATAACTGGGAATATCGAAAAATCGCTTTGACCGAATATCCTGCACTATATCTGTATATAATTGATGGCAAAAAAATCGATTTCTAGGACCTCCTTAACCTCTTTTAACAACACCCAACCCTTAACAATTATCCTATCACACTTCTACGGGGAAAATCTCACAACACAAAAATATTCTCAAGTCGTGTTTCTAACTGTTCTTTTTGGATAATTTCCAAAAATTTGGACGATTAGGACCAATTTCAATTGTGGAATCAATGGACTTTAATCCATTTGGAAAATCACTGCACAATTTAAAATGATCGCTAAGAAATGTTGTTTAAACTTGAAATATTCCTGCACTTAATTAACTACGCACTCCTCGTGAATCTGCGATGAATTACCGTTCGATCTCTAAATCATTTTTTCTAAATTTTTCTTTTTACTCGCCAAAGATAAAAATTCGCTGCACTTTCCTCTAGTAAATTATCTTCGCACCTACACAACAATAATTCTAGTGCAGCATGCGTTTAAGTATTCTGCAATTGTTTGGGACGATCCGCTGTGCAAAATGCATTTGTCAGCACACGGCATGGATATGCCTATGTAATTTGTGAAGAAAACAACGAAAGAGAAGATTAAAGATTAATGAAGATTTGTAATATTCGAAAATATTGTATAATTACCTGAATCCGGCATACGGTGTTCTGCCTGTGTAGCCTTTCCTCTTTATCAGGACGGCACTATGGTTGGTGGGGTAGAGCGATTTCGTTGCCCCGAGTTCGAATGCAATTAAAAAAATATATGTATGAGTGGCAGCAAACAATTGAATGGATTCAGCTCGTTATACGCTTCACATTCTTAATATTTTTTGAAAAGCGTTTGTTGTTACAGACCTGTGTAATTAAATTGTGAATTTTGTCACGTTTCGCACATGAATCCAATTATGCAGGCAGTACTCTACCGAAATAACTTACCATACCATAACTCTGAGAGCCATTGTACTCTTATATTATATTTTATTTTGCATTTAGTTTACAAAATATTTTTATTGGTTCCATTTATGTATCTAAGTAGCGAAGGTTTGCCAAGGAGATTTAAACTATCTGCGCATTCCTCAACAAAGGTAACCTGCCTTCGCAATACAATAACAATTTCAACAATCGACTAAAATGCGATACTTATTCACTTTTAGTTCCTCCTCACAAATCAGTAATTGTTTGTAGATATTTTACTCTGAGAATAAATAGTTCATCTACTATTGTGTTTGCACTTTTGCTTTTTATTTCTGCTCATGATGGCGTTCATGTGCCACTAAGAATGTAGAAATTTTCGATATTCAATTTTTGTAACTACAGATGACGTTAGTTGAGCGCATTTTTAAAACGCGTTATTTTAAATATTCCAATCATGTCCGCAGTTTCGGTTAACGTTCTCAGTAATCGAGTTTTCGAGGTCATTTTGTATTCGCCAGTGGTTTCCGCGAGGAAATATTTGACAGCCTCATTTCAATATTGTGCACGAAGTATGAAATGGTTCTAGGTGCAAGATTGTATCTTTTTATTCTTTGCGGACGATTGGAGCATTTTGAATGATTGTCCATGATTTTAACTTCTATGTTAGGCAGATGAGTACATACTAATTTTGGTAGCACTTCAAAATTATTGAAAAGTGAGTTTCGGTTAAGGCCTTAACCGTGGTGTGACTTCTGTATAGTGGCTTTAAAAATGAGATTGATTTACGTTCGAGCTTTAGCTTAAAGTATGCTGGCTTCCTAGAATCGATTTCACTATGGTCTGTGTATTCTGCGTAATGGTCAGAACTTCCATCAATCATTAAATTGTTAGAAACTGATCCATTAGAGTGGGTCGAAATGGGGGATAAGAACAGAATAGTGGCTATTACTGAATAAAAGCATTAATTGTAATGCGTAGATTGCCAAATGTATGTATCCAAATCTTCTTCATGGGCCGATATTTCTGAACTTTTTTGGTGGGCTCAGGTAAGTTAAATGTAAAATAAATCAGTAAGGTTGACGAAAACATGTGAGTTACTTTGCCTGTTTTTTTAAGTACGAAACTTTAAGTAGCATTACCCCCTCTCTTCTACACAGTCGGCAAATTCTTTGCCAGAACTCGGGAATATAAATATAATCAATGTGATGGAATCTCTCTCTTTATGTGATGATTTTTTTTTTGGTTAGAGAGGTGAAACGCATTTACGTACAAAGTGCCGTACTCCTGTCTCAGACAGACTACCGGCAAAAACGCCTCTCTGGAACGTTCAGGACTCTGACCTGGAATTGTTTGACACATTACCCCAGGTCACGCTTATTCAGTATAGGAGCAAAATCCCGTAGATTCCGGGAGCCTCAGCTACTCTGGCATCGTTCCTATCCATCTCCCTCTTTTTCGCCCTAACAATGCCTTGCGTAGAACACGTCACTCGGCTCCACGTATCTTCGCTTTGCATCATGGCCTCAATGATGGTGTCAGGGGACGCAAGGTACCTTTCCAAAAGGTAATGGCGATGGCGCTCCCACCTTCTGTAGAAGAAAAAAGTGGGACAGGCATCATTCACTACGTTCTTGCAATAAATGCGGTCGGGCGACGGTGATTTTCGGATTAAGTTTAGGAAAGATTGACAATACCCATGTCCGCTGAGCAGCTGAGTTGGGTAATACCTAAACTTCACCGTGCTTTTGACTGTAATACGGTCGCATTTTATAAGCTGCGCGGTCCATTACCCCTCGATATTCTTTCCTAAGATTGTTGCCATGCGCAGATTACGAGCTCTCCCTTCACAAGCGACAGCTTCCTTATTTCCTTCGCTCGGCAGCATGGAGACCGACCGGAATAACTCTCGCGATGACCATTACAGCTGGTACTGAGGCGGTACGATAGGCGGACACAACTCGAAGAGACTCTCGTCTTTGTACTTACGCTAGGTGCTTACAGTACATTTCTTTACTGAGCGAGTTGGCCCATACTTCTGAATCGCAAAGGAGGATGGACTGAACCGCACTCATCAATAAGCGACGCCTGCTGGATAAGGGACCTCCGACAATGCTTTGTCTGTTGTCTGCTGTGTTGCGAATTTGCTCGAAGAAGCTCATCTTCGTGTCTATCATGATGCCGCTTTATTTTACCAGGTTATAGGAAAAAGTGCCCGCACGATTTCTTACATTTTCGGTGCTTCCATAGAACAGGGTGTACTGATGATCACTGGCCATGAACTCTTCTAGTACCTTCCATCGTTGGACCGCTGACACTAAGGACTTTGTAGCAAAAGTAACGTCAGGGATAGTGCCTTTGCAACCAGCGCGTCGGAATGTCGGAGAGGGTTTTGCGGTGGTTAGGACAATAAGTCCTGTCTTGGCAGTCATCTGCAGAATCCGTGTGCCTCGAGAATCTGGTTGAGGCATACCCTATTCGAGGGCTCTGCCGACTAGAATTCTCTCTTCCGTGTTTCTAATTTCGTCCTACAAGGCGCCGAGCCTATTCCGAAAAGCTTGCATAGATTCACTCGGTGTGAACGAAACGCTGAAAAACGTTACTTACGCACAACGAACCCAAACGAGCCCTTTCCTCGACCATAGGCCCACACTCACAAGTTAATCGTATCTCTCGCCCAGATGCAGCAGGGCCAGATATATCGGAATATCATGATGTTGAGCTCCTATCTCGATATTATTCGCTGAGAAGCAACAAGTCAGCTCTTCATTCTTGCATCATCTGCTCCATCAGGTCGTGGGCAGTTTCTGGAGACCGCGGTCACAGGACACAGCACTTTGCAGATTCACAAGCCTTTGCTTAGTGTCCGGGTTCGCCCTATTTGCAACACAAAGTGCTTTTGTCCTGCCCCTTGCAAGCCCCTGCTATATGTCAGTATGCCCAGCACTTAAAACGGCGGATTGGAGCTGCTCTTTGCCTTATTCTACAAATAATTCACCCGATCTTCATTTTCCTGCAATGGAGAAGTTGGTTCGCGGTCTTCTCAGTGATGGTGGCAATGGTCAATTTTTGTCCTCTAGAGTTGACAGACGTAATTCCCTCCTTAAGGTTGTTCACATCCGGGTAATCCCTTTTTATCACCTCTTCCACCCCTTTCGTATTAGCGAGACAATCCAGATCCCTTGTTTCAAGGGTGCACATGGGTTCTAGGCTGGAAACTACTGTTTTCGTGCCTGGACTGTTTAGCAGAATGTACTCTTCTTACCAGTCTTCGACCCAAGCTCAATACGTTTATCGCCCAGTCCGCCGACTGGGGATTTGACGTCTTACCCAGCGTATTCTGGTTTGACGTCGTTGCGGACTTTTCGATGAACGCGCGAAAGATCTCCCTTCCTTCGGCTTGATTCTCATCAATCCGTGGTTTGCCCCTTTTTCTTCAGCGCTGATATTGCTGTTGCCGTTCAACTTGGCTACAGTGGAGCCACTGTTGTCGCTATTCAACTTAGATTGTTGTTCCTAATTTTTCCTCTTTTTTCGACGCTGTTTGACCCGTTTGGTTACCACCTCGCGGAATTCTTCTTGCTGCGTCCTTGTCGGCAGATCCACGATGTTTTCTTGTCGCTTCCTTTTGTTGATTATTTGTTCCCGCTCTGGTAGGCTGAGGGCATTGCGTTTTGTGCAATTAGGGGATGCACTAGCAATGCGCTTCGCCGTCAGCTCCTCTTTGGCTATCTTTCAGAAGTTTCGCAATTTGTGTGTGCAATAAGATCCAGCAGTTCTTTCATCGCCATTATGCCTCTTTTGACATTCATGGAGATGTTTCCCTGGATGATGGTGGCAGCCTTCATTTTTCGTAGGACCACCCCGCATTTCTTGAGAAGCCTCTCTTTCTCTATTCTTATCTTTCAGATGAGGCCCTTCCTCTCCGGAAAAATGACTTGCATTTCCACTTGATTGGGGAGTTCGCCACCATTTATTCCGGACGAAGGGGTGTCACTCAGCTCGGAATTTGTGATCTTTTCTCGTGGCCCCTTTTTCGAACTCGAGTTAGATGGCGTCCTTCCTTTCTGGCCGAGAGAACTCTTAGTCAAAACAGTGCCACTACCTTTTTCACTTCTAGTCGCCTTCGCTGTTGGAGCAGTGGGCATTCTACTTTATCTGCAGGTGAATGGTTTAACTTGCAAAGGGATTTATTATGAAATCTCCTATTTTAACCGCCAGAAGCGATGAGCTTGGTGTGTTGTTGCTTCTTCTGAAAATTATGGCTATACCCGGTTGTGTCGTCATGTTTGTTGTTGTTGTTATTCGTGTTCTTGTCATTTTAATTTGTCCCAGTCCCAGCTACAAGCCGCTATCTCCGCTAGATAGTGCGATCACCTTAAATGACCCCAGTGTTTGCCTATGCGAGCAGGAAGGTCACGCGTAGGTTGATAAGGTAACAGAATGCCACCGCTGTCAGCTGATGTGTACCATATTTTGAATCGTTTGCCAAATCATAAATCAATGTCATGCCGGGCCGTCGTCGTTGTTGCCGCTTACGTTAGCTAGTGGTTATCCAGTCGACTTGGTTCGGAAAGAACAATGATCAGTACAATCCAGCAACTTTGCCCTGTCTGTGCGAAGCCGTTTGGCCCTTGTGATCGACTTATCTGCTCCTGTATGAATTTCATTGGTGTGCATCTTGTCTTCAATTATACCAACATAGGAGTCCAGATCAGAGTTAAACCTTTGTGGAAATTGCTTAAGCATCAACTTCGATAAGTTATCCCATGGCTTCCTTCCGAGCTTCAGCTTCAAACGTCTTTTGGATTTCATATCCCTTTTCGTTAATTAAATTTTCTTTATTTCTTTTGGTTGTTCTAATTTTTGATATTTAGTTGCTTTTGAAGTTTACAAAAAAAATCGTTGTAATAAATTCGATATTTAAGCCTACTGTTCGCTTCTTTAGCATGAACATGGATAATCACTATATGGTATACATGATCTCTACCTTTTCCTTCCAGATGAAAATGTGCATTTATACTGTTTAATCAAGATGTTAATTAACCACTATTTGATTAGATTTATTACATTTACTTTGAATTGTGTGCTAAAAGTATCTGCAGCTCTCGGATTTCATTACTCACAAATAGATAAACACATAAAACTACCAGATGTAGAAAGGTCAAAAGGTCTCGCAACAACTCATAAAAACAAAAAATGAAAACAAAATCTTTGGAATTTGCAATACCAAGTGATGGAGAATGAGTGGCAGTTTGAATTTGTAATCGATTTGAATGTTTTGATTTTGGCTAATGTAACATTGAAATCAAAAGATTAAGACTACAAATATCACGCGAAAGTTTTAATTAATTTGCCTATAAACTAAATCTTTGGTTGATATAGCTTAACTTATCTTGTTTCTCGTAAATTTGCTTAGGAAAGCCCAATTTTTAGTGGCAGATCAAGTAGAGCTCAAATATTTAAAGAATGCCTTTTTGGATATGGTAATAAGCAAATAAAAATAGTCAAAGCGCGTTTTGCTTTACCTAATCTTGGGTGGACTACTTTCTTTTAAAATGTGTTTTGTGGAGGTAGTAATTTAACTTGACTAGAAACTAATATTTTTCCAATCATTTTCTTATTTTTGTATTACGACTTTTTTTTCTTTAGAAGTTATCAGTAATTCGATTACGTTGATTTTTTTTAAATATATTATATATTATTGGCCCTAGGTATGATGTACTTATTCAATGCTATTTAGCTAATAAGAATTTCTATTTGGTTGATATCGGTGATGGTTTGTAGCTCGAGAAAAATTTTCACTGAACTGTACTTGCATCATCAGACATAATTATAAAAGCTTACCTAAGAACGAATCCTTTTTTATCATAATCGATGTTTCAATAGCTAACTTTATTTCAATTTATATCTGCAGAGCATCATCATTATTTCTATTGTATATCTAAATAAAAAATATTGCCATCTTTAGGACAACCTTTTTACATCTACATCTTTTCATGCAATTTAATCATTCACAGAAGATAATAGGATGCTTTCCCATAAAAACATTTTATATTTCCTAAAAAGAGTTTAACGATTCATAAAATTACTATAATTACAAATAGATGATGATTTTCCACTTAAAAATGGGGGTTTTATGCCTCAATAAAATTCAGCAAATCACATAATCTCTTCTGCAAAAAGTACATGGTAAAACGTGCCAATTTGTGGATGCCAAATACTTTAAAAAATACCGAACTATTTTCTTCGTATAAGGTAGTTGGAATGTCTCTCTATTTTTCTCTGATTTTGAGTAAAGTATTTATCTTGTTACTTAGTTGTGTTTATAAACATTTCATGATTTATTTGATGAGTGTACCACTTCTTATTCTTTCATTTTATGTGATAATATTCATACATATCAGAGTCTTTTCAATCAAATAATATTAATATTCAAGGCTGGTCCGGGACGTCATTTAAAAGAAAATAATTAGACAGCAGAAAAGCCTTTTGAATTGTGCCTCTGTCAAGCATACATACTTTGGTTCCAGTGAAAATCAAAAGAATTAAGCCAGAAACGTGATTCTGCTTATTTGATACCTTGTTATCACTGACACTATTACAATGATTTTTATTACCATTGAACAATTACAAACTGCAATTTACTGAGTATTTTTATTTTATTTTGCAGGATGTTTCCGGACAAGTCGTACTTATTACGGGTGGAGGTGGAGGCGTTGGACGACACTTAGCATTAAATTTTGCTGAACTTGATGCCCGTGTGATTGTTTGGGATATCAACCAAGCAGGTAAGACAATTTTTTTATTTGATATTAGAGGTATGTATGCATATTAAGTTTGCGACAAGGAGAGGCTATTTCTACTTAGCTAATTTTCTAAGAATATCTAACTGTTTCATTTAAAGCTTATTTGTAAGGAGTACGTATTTAGAATGGCACGCGATTCTCTTTAGTATGATATTGGCATTGCCTAGATTACGGATGTAGAAAACGGACAACTTTTCTCCAATATATGTTAGCTCTATTGCCATCATCATCAACGGCGCAACAACCGGTAGCCGGTCTAGGCCTGCCTTAATAAGGAACTCCTGATATCCCGGTTTTGCGCCGAGGTCCACCAATTCGATATCCCTAAAAGCTGTCTGCCGTCCTGACCTACGCCATCGCTCCATCTTAGGCAGGGTCTGCCTCGTCTTCTTTTTTTTTCCATTGCCTATTGCCATACCTTATGATTATAGGAACTATTTTAAAAAGTAGTAATAGACATATATTAGCAGAAAAAGTATTTGAGGCGAAGGTATCATTTAGCGTAGTAGTTCGATGCTTTTCTAAGATTTTTCTGTTCGGTAGTTTCTGAGAATGGGTCCGTGATCCACAGGAGAAAATATCTGGATCCTCTGCATACCACAAAAGTGTGAACAGGATGCATTTAATCTCATTATATAGTCACACTTTGTTTTTTTTTTACATTAGTGATAACTGAGTCTAGAGCGTCGACTCAAATGCTTGATATCTCATCGCTCTATGAATAGGGTAATGCTTAGTTATTCGATTGTGGCCTCCGAAGTATCAACTCAGATATTTCCTTTTTCTTCAAATAATTTGGGTGCTGGTTCTGTCTGTTTCTTTCACTTTTTTTGCTTTTAAAGGTGGAAAAGTTCGAAACCTACTGCTGGTTCGTGCCATACAGTTATGTGAGGCTTTCCTATTCACTAAAATCACCTTCTTCTCCTTCCATTCTGCCCGTTGAAGTGCTTCAAGACATGGCGTCCCGGGGTTGGAGTCCTTATGGTTGGAGTCCCGTCATGGTCCTCTCCCTTCTTTCTTTTTTACAATTCTTTCTGCCTAAGCTGTTCCTGAATAGTTCCCAACACTTTTTCGTCTTGTTCCCAAGCCTCCGTTGACCTTAGTATGAACTCTAGGGTATATTCAGACGATGAGCGCATATCTGCGAAAATCTCCATTCTTGTCCGGTGCGCAGTAAACCTGGGGCAATTAAATACAACATGCTTCGTCATATTAACTCATCTTAGGAAGTATGAGGAATCGTATTGCTCAAATCTTTGTAGGTAGGCATGGATGTGAAGTATTGATTCAACTCGTAATTTAATTCCCCGTGGCTTTAGCTTATTTTTTCCCTAGCAGTTTACCATACCGCACACCTACCTTTGAAAGAAGAAGATGTCGACTTTACCTTGGCCCACCAATGTTCGGTAGTCGAGATCAGCACAGTGATGGAAGAAGCTTTGGTTCCTGCACACTTTATGTGTTTTTGAAGTTAATCCTTCTGTCGATCATCATCTCAACTATTTAAGCGCTGGTTGGGAGTAAACTATGTGTTCGCCAGCTTTACTTTTTACCGTTGCTGCCTTCCTTATCTTATCTTGCTGATTAAACTGATTCTGTTTTATTTTCAGCAAATATTAGGCTTTATGGAATTGGAAAATGATCATTTCTTTCACTGACCCATTCTCAGAAAATACCCAACCCAAAAATCTAAGAAAAAATTAAGCTGTGACTATATGGTGTCTGGCCTCTGAAATAATTTCCATACCAATATCTGCTCAAATGAACTTAATAATGGTATATTACTATACTTTTTAAAAATTGTCTGCAAAACCCTCTTAAGTTCATCTTAGAATAGTCAAATTGTAAAAATTTTGGTGGAAATCACACTACTGATAACAAAGAAATATTGACCTATTACCAAGGACGCTTTTATGCAAATGTACTGAAATGTAAGATTTTGTACGTCAGTGTTACACTAAAGTAATATTCTAACAAAAGATACGCATATATGTTACGTTAGGTACAAATGGGGCAAATGTCCATTCAAATCTTCTTATATAACAAATATATAAAATATTTCATGTTTGAAGCGCCGAGCTTCAGGTTTTCTACTTGTTTGGTATGGTTTTATTTTAATGTAGTTGCCTTTCTTTTCCCTGCTTTTCCCGGATTCACTTATGGTTGAGCGAAGATTTCGTGTTGCTGAAGAAGATCGATTTCCAGAGTTGCGTTTTGCGGTTACTGCTCACGATTGATGTAGTGTTCCTGGATTATTTTTTATTTTCTATCACTATCCCATTGATCCAACACCTGTATTGGTACCCTACTGGTTGGATGGCTTACTTTCCCGGTTTTTCGAAGATTTTCGATTAATGACATCAATAATGTTGAGCCGGATTTTATCCACGACCAGACGGTCGTGGTATCGCTCATAGGTTTCGTTGTTATGTATGCTACGGAATCTCCATCCTCATGTAGGTTGTCAAAAATTCTACGGAGGATTCTTCTCTCGAACGCGGCTAAGAGTTCGCACATCCTCTCGTTTTAGACCGTTGTTGACGTTGAAAGGTCTCGCGAGTGATATTGCTGCTTTTATCTGGCCTCGCATATTGGTCAGGGTCAGCCTAGTCATTCTTATTAATTTCTCCGGAATACCGAATTCTTTCAAGGCCGTGAGCAGTTTTACCCTCGCTATGCTGTATGACAGGCGGCTTTAAAGCCGATGGAAAGATGGTGCAACTGATGACCATATTCCAACAGTTTTTCCAACGCTTGCCGCAAAGAAAATCTGATCTGTTGCTGATTTGCATGGAGTGAAGTCTCTTTAGTATAGGCCAATGCTGATCTAAGCGTATGGGGCTATCCGGCCTAGCAAGACAGCGGAGAGTATCTTATAGATAGTACTCAGCAACGTGATATCTCTGTAAGTGGTGCACTGCGTGAAATTCCCCTTTTTATGTATGGAACAGATAATGACCCGTTGCCAGTCGTGAGGCATTGATTCGCTGCCAATGATAACGCTCTTCAGGTGGCTGTGGAGATAATTTGTTGATGCTTCATCTTTAGAACATCTGTTAGCTACAGTTATTGCGGCATCCATGTGCCCCTTATAGGTGTGATGGATGGCTGCGTTGTGGATGGCTCCAGTATTCACTCTTACTTGATTGCTAGAGGGAATTGTAGGCGGTGTTGTAATGCGAGCTCGGAGTACTATGCCAATGAGATAGTGATCCGAGTCTATATTGGCGCGCTTATATCTTCTGACATTTTATCAAGGCTGAGAGGTGGCGGCGTTCAATCAGCACGTGGTCAATTTTTTAGAGTGGTGTCGTCTGGAGAGGCCCACTTATGTTTGTGGACCGCTTTCCGCGCAAACCAGGTACTTGTAACAACCATTTCGTGTGATACTGCTAACTGAATAATCTGCAGCCCGTTATCATTGATATTCTTAGATAAGCTATGGGAGTCAACGTATCGCCTGAATCGCCTGCTGTTAAAATCTCCAAGTGTGATTTTAATATCATACCTGGGACAGGTTTCGAGCACATGGTTTACTGGATGGGCGCTATAATATGTAGTGTAGGGGCTTTTCTTTAAAAAACCGGTCCCAATCGAACGCATTTTTTGCAATGTTTTTACATTAGCCTTGTATCGGGTCAGGGTATCGGCTAGATGTTGAACAGTATTCGGTCTGTACAGGGAGCGCACGTTCCATGAGAAAGTGCGCAAATCGTTATTTCTTTTTCGTTACAGGTTTCACCGTTTTCAACTTCATCCTGTGCGAGGCCCGTAACCTCGGTATCGCTACACTTCCTACCGCCAGAGATAACACACTGTTGTTGTTGACGATTTTTGACATTTGCGGTTTATCTCAAAAAATCCCAGAGAGAGATTTTTACTGATTGTTCCCTATTAACCGTTACTCCATAGAAATTCCGCAAAAAAAAAAATGTCTCTCTTGCCTGCTTCAATCCATTAGGGATAATAGTATCTCGTCACATGCTGGCATAGACATGTATTGTACATAGCATTATGATATTAACTCTTAGACAATGTGGAAACTGGTATGAAAGGTTTTGCCGAATTAGTTCGTAGTGTATATCGGTTAAATATACTAGATATTCAATTCGATGTGGTGCTGATATTGTACTTCTTACGAACAGTAATTTGACTCCAAAGAGGCAATTTTATAACTGTGTTACTAATAGTAGGATTTCCACCAAACTTTCCAGTATGTTGCTCTATGTTAAAACCTATATTACTGGTAAGGATCTAGGATGAACTTAAGGGGGGTTTGTAGCAAATTTCGAAAATATTATAATATACTACTATTAACGGGGAGTACATGATATGTGCATGGATAAATATATTTTTTCCAGATTTTTCGAGAGAGTAGTTTCTGTGAACTGGTGCTTGAAGCAATTGACGCTTTTCGGACCCTCGTACTGCAGCGAATGTCAAAACTAGTATCTGTTTCGAAAAGTATTCCTCGAGGCCTTCATTTGTTTAAAAAAAATTTGCAAGTTCAAAGTGCAGCAATGTAATTCACCGCATACGTGAGATTTTATAGTTTCAATCTTTCTACCAAATTTGTCAATAGGTGTATTAGTTTCTGAGAAAAGTGCGTGTGACAGACATACAGACAGTAGGCAGATTTTAATAATGTTTTGTTTTCAACAAACCTATATAATTAACATATAATTTTGAGAGGTTTTCGGTAAAAATTTGGAAATGAAGTTAAGGTGATAATTTAAAATAAATATCTATAGGAGGTCCAATTTTAATATCATGGCATCGGGACGGAATGTAGGATATTGGGGATGAAGACGATTAAAAATTCTATGTTGAAAGGGAAGGGGCTTGCATACATCAAACGATTCAATCAACTCAAATCAAGGCAATGAAGAATCAAAGATGATTTGCAGGTCGTGACCCCGGCGCATACGGCACATGTTTGCGCACCTTTGTGAAGTGGTTATCTACTATACAGAAAGCGGTTCGTCTTTCACAATTCCCAGTTCTTAACATATATTAAGAATCGTCAGTTGTCATATTCAGAATCACCAAAAGTGAGGAAAACTATTACATATATAATTAAAGCTGATAGAAAGCGGCAACGTGTAAACAAACATTAGGCAATGCTTGTAGAAAGACGATTTCACTCTGGGGAGATTTAGGTCAATTAAGACCTACTTCGATAAAGACTCTAAGACGCTGGTTTGAAGTGCTTTAATTTTAGGTAAATTCGAGATGTAATCTAACATAAATGAGAAGGTCGAATAGGGGATTTTGAAAGCCTGAAATGTCCAGGAATAACATGTTGTTAAAAAAACGCACGGTTTGTTTGGAAATATACCCTTAACTGTGATTCTTAAACAGTAATGGGATATGTCCAATTACCATTTAGCAGTATGTATATTGAATAAGTTACTACTTTCCTGACAAATTGTGAATATAATTAAGATAATACTATTTTAGTCTCAAGTTCATTCACTTTCGTCACATATACTTGCTAATAAGAGCTCTCTTCAAACACTTTTCTTTAACTAGTTTTTGTAAAGTAATCTTATTGGCAACATACTTTGAAATTTTCTTGCAAGTGAGAGTAGGTAGCGCGTAAACAATATTAATAGCAAAAAAGTATCGAACATTGCTGCGTAGATTAGACCGCGAAGAAAATGGATAGTGGTAAGTTGCAAAGACTTTTTCGAGTCTTTAATTAAGATTTGAGGATATAGCAAAAAATTTAATTTGTTATGCTGCTTTTGAAATTGGTTACCGATTAAGCTGCAATGAATTTACTCCGTTAGCGGTTTGGAGTATGTTGCAAAAGATTTATAATAAAACATTCGTTAGTTTTGGGCAGTTTTTTGGGCAGATTTTTTTTTCATTTGAATTTCCTTTCGAAATACAATTCAATGGGCGAAAATGAAAATATTGGAATTTACTGTCATACGAATATGTTACTACGTAATGTGAAAAGATTGACCTTTACTTTCTCTAGACAAAGCTTCAGCGCCGCGATCTAAACTATTATACTTAGGTGTAATTACGACTTTTTGGACGTTGAGAATTGGGAAAAGTTAAACGAGAGTTTGCGAACTTATTTGGAGTGAATTCCACATTTCTGAGCACGGTACGTTCTTCATCTGAGAATCGAATACTTTCGAAAAGAAATCCTGAATCCCGGTCCTAGCCAATTTAAATATAATGTACATATATAATTGATTTATTTGTTCTGCTTAATTAAACGTTACATTTCTTACTATAAATGTAAATAAGCATTAACTGGGATTTCAATAATCCATCTTAACCCCGAAATCACATTAAAGCCATCTGTCTAGCTTTTATTTGCCCACCAACACATTTTAGGCTCTAATTAAAAATTTGCCAAAGATAAACATCATAATATTGGCTTTAAAGCAATAATTTTTATAGTTGATTGGGTAATTTTGTTGTCTTTTGCATAGGTATGCTTACTTTACTCAGGTGTAAGGTATAAGCATATTTTGACAGCGGAAAAGATAAAAAAATGTTTTCAGTGTTTATTTTGGGCACGTACAGCCTATTTATGAATTGGAGAAGACGGAAAAAACATATTTACCTTGGAGGTACGTGTCGTTCAAGTATTCAATTGAATATGCAGAGTTTCAAGTAAGGTGGATACCAATCAATTCTGTATTGAAAAGATATAGACAGCGATTGTGTAGGCCGTTTATTCCGCAGCATCTTATTCTCACCTTTCCCTACATTTACCGAAAAATTGGGTAATTTCACAATGTTTATCTGTTTGGTTTAAGCTTGAAGT
Organism: Hermetia illucens; assembly: GCF_905115235.1. Lineage (NCBI taxonomy): Eukaryota > Metazoa > Arthropoda > Insecta > Diptera > Stratiomyidae > Hermetia > Hermetia illucens. The sequence goes on from NC_051849.1 coordinate 158,881,393, forward strand.
TTCCTATTGTAGGTGGGTACAATAAAGAAGTCATTTTGTAAATTACCTAGGCTGAAGTTTTATTTACAGACTTGAGGAAATTCTCAGGAGGGAATATTGGTTTTTGAAATTTCGTGGCTTTTTTTCTCGTTTTCCATTTAGTCGGAATATTTTCTGGTTCAGGGAAGTGCATTGAATTTCATCAGAGCAAAGATGCAGGAGGGCGGACTCTGAAGTCCTTTGAAGAAAAGAGAACGGTTCTTTATGCATTAATGGCATCAGAACGTCAACAAATTAGTCCCGGTCACAGAAATCCGTGTATGTATGGCTTTATTGATAAGATGGTGAAATTTGCAAGAGCCCTTCGGAAGAGACATACCGGTATTTATTCTGAGAGAATTGTACTGCGCTGCCAACAGTTGCGATAAAGTACTTGAATTCGACGAAAATGGCTATAAACTCTTTTCTAATATGGTTCAATGGTTAGAGTGCTAGGTTGTCGTACGGAAATCCGCGGTTCACTGGAAGTAGTGGGATTTGTATTCGACTGGATGTCGGATACTAGTCGACTCAGTTGGAAATGAGTACCTGAGCCAAATTAGGGTAGGACTCAAGGGCGAGCGCAGTGCTGACCGTTACGGCCTTGAATGAAGTGTTCTAACACATTTCAAGGTCCAGATCCAGTTGGATTGTCGCACTAACGATTATTATTATTGCCATTTTCAACAGTTCCTCGCTATTAAAGAAGTGGAGCGATTTGATGGCCGATTGGTGAAGCACACTATTATCTCACCTGATCCCTCGATTCATTTCTATACACACCTACACGCTACAGATTGATCGACCCAATGCCGAGAACACCCTTTCTGACAGCTACTTGACATAAAGACTTGTAACGTGGCCGTCGACAACGTCGTCGTTAATGCAGATGGTCTTAATAGTCATGTGGGCGAAAAGTCAGAAGGCAGCAGGTGGCATGGAGCTAAAGCTTTAGAGCACGCAATGAGGCTGGTGAGTATATTATTGATTTTGCGGACAGTCACGATCACGTACATCATTTCACAGTTCATGTGGGAACAATAGAAGACACGTTGACTATATTTTCGTATGACGTCGTAATTTTGTCACCGCCATTGACATATAGCTTTTCCCTGCGAGACCATCAGATCTCATAATAAAATGAACCTCGGGATGGTGAAGTAAAGCCGTTTCAGTTTGTCAGAAGCTAGTATGAACCAACATTGCATATAATGATACCGTTGCAGTCCTTTTATTAAAGCGTAAAACATTGGTCAATAAAAATTGCTCCAGACTATAACTACGATTATTCGATTGGCAGTATGGAAAGACATGCATCGGATTATTCAAATTACGTTCCGATTTTGGTTGTTACCTCATAGCATGAGGATTTTTGAGCACTGAAAACCACATCAACATTATTTAAAGTGCCGTGAATCCAGTTATCCAACTAAGTTTGGGGATGCAAATAATTTACCATCTGCTACATAGAATATTTCATGTTCCGGTCCTGCAGACACCACGTGAAGAGTTGTCTAGTAGCAATTCTACCCACTGTGCTTTACCAACATTTTTTACTAACAGCAAAGTACTTCCTTCGGCTTTTTTGACATCATATCAACGATCGACCCTCTTAGGAGATGTTAACGTGAGCTATCTAGATAAGTATCTATATATTGATCGAGGATGCTTTGAGGTATGTGGAGCATACGCTGGGCGTCTGTTTGCTTGTACCAAATTAGTTAAGAACAAGGAGTCCGAGAGAGGCCGGGTTATGGGATCACATAGAATACCATACTCACATGATCTAGATGGGTTGAATCCGTCGTCGTTCTGGCTGGAGTGCCTTTTCAGCTAACATTGCAGGTATTAGAGACGTCCCAAAAATTTTGAAAGGGATAGTTGCTCTTGTCGGCACATTTTTCTTCATTAGATTATATTAACAGGGACTAAGCTGTTAAAGTTGCGGATATCTTTCGCGTGTACTATGCATAATCTCATCTGTCTCACTGAAACTTAGTTTGAAAGCAGTAGGTTGGCTAGGTTAATTTAGAGTTTTTAATTGGGTATCTAATTCTTTGTATCGGTTGCAATGTACTGATTTGGGATAAGCTTCATTGCCGTAAAATAGCATCTTCCTATTGTCCCAATTACCCAATTAAACACTCGCTTCTAAGAAGCAATCACTGCTCTCATTTCACTTTCAAACTGCGCTTTGTTCATTAATTCCTGTGTTTGTTTCCTATGTTCTTGTTCAATTTCTTCAACGGATGGATGCTCAAGTAAATACCCGAACCAGCCAGGAGGAGAGGATAGAACTATGTGGGGACGTCAATTGTCAGGATGAAAGGGTCGACCTTTGCCTGCTTACCCGTCCTTTTCAAACATATCATTCCCTTGTTACTAGCTCTTACAGCGTTCAAAAATTCCTATCTCACATACATGTCCCAAACGTCTATCACAGTCATAACATAACAACCAACTTCTTGATGTAGTTTTTCCAACATCTCTCAATATTTTATCTTTCAGTAATTTAGTGAATACAATTTTATTTTACAATCTCCCTTTGAGTTCGATTTCCATATTAATCGATTCATCACACAACCCATACCTACGATTTGAAAATTCAACTTCCACAAAGCCGATCTCCTATTCCTAACTAAGTTGCTTTTCACAGATTAATGGCCGCAACCCTCTAAAATTTATCTTGCAACCAGCGCATTATGACTTCATGAGAAAAACTCCTTTCTTGCTTTGCGCCAACTTTATGTTGTAAGCTGGTTAGATACTCGGTTTTCGTTTACAGTAGAAACTTGTTATTTTGGGCTAAACTACCGTAGTGCAGCTGATCTAGCCAATTTTAAAATTCTATTTTCGTCCACAAAAACCTTAATCAGGAACACTTATTCGGAATATTTATCAAATATTAAAGGCTCCCCCGAGCGACAGAAATTAACGCTTTCTAGACGCCCGCTTGTCCGTCTGTCTCTCACACGCTCTTTTCTTAGAAACGGTTACTTCTATTGATACGAAATTTGGTAGGAAGGTGGGAACTTTGAACTCTCATGCATTCAGTAAGTAACATTAGTCTACGTTGTAATTTGTAATTTAATTGCCGAATTTAGTCATGCAGGAGGGGGAGTGCGGGGGCTGGGAAATAATAATTTCTTTCATGGACCCCTTCTCAGAGGCTACCTGACCAAAATATCTAAAAAACATCACCAAGCTGCATACGGTGTCTAGGCTCCGAAATACCCTCCTCCTCCGATATCTGCCCAAATAAAGTTGATAATAGTGTGTTACCATCTGTTTTTAGAAATTGGTCGTAAACCCCCCTTAGGTGCGTTGTGAGTTACAATGTTGCAAATATGTGCAGTAATATAGACTATAAAATGAACCATGATACTGGCAAGGTTGGTGGAAATCGTGTTACTACTATCAAAATTATAAAAGGTCCAAATTGTTGCTTTCCAGTTTTTTGTTTTTTTTCATGTAAATAACAGATTTCTCCTCTGCTTTCGTTGATTTTAAATTGAATTCAATTAAACTATTAACGGTTTTAAGTTGAATATAATTCGTTGTCGTTTTCGATCACGCTGTTCGCAGAAAAGAGGTGAGACAGCGTCTGATGAGTTACCTCTGCCCTGGACAAAACCGGTAGTCGCCTGGTTTGAATAAAAGTTTATCTGAAGGTACCTTTCTAGATAACTCCACTTACTTCCACTTACAGGTACTTATCATTCCTTTATACAAAATGTTTTACTGGGAGGCATGGGTTTCAAAGGGGGCGCTCAACCGTAATTGCTTTATCGGAGTATACCAACTTTATTGCTAAATCCTTGAATGAAAGGAAAGCTGTGCACGCAACTTATACTGACTTCTCTAACGCTTTTGCCTCCATTGATGGCCTAGAAGTGTCCTCTTTAACAGGTGCAGCCCAACTATTTTTTGGCCATCTCTGGAGCCTCAGGTTTCCATCTTTGGTTTGTTCTCCATTCTTTTTCTTCATTGATGATCTTCCGTGTGTCCGAATGGCTCAAGTGGTTAGAGCACTGGACTGTCATTGCGGAAGGTCTCGGTTCAAATCTCACTGGTGGCAGAGGGATTTGTTATCGTGATCGGATGTCGGATACCAGTCGACTCAGCTGTGAATGAGTACCTGAGTCAAATCAGGGTAATAATCTCGGGCGAGCGCAATGCTGACCACATTGCCTCCTACAGTGCACTGTAGTGTACTGTTATGGTCTTGAATGAAGTGCTTACCCACTTCAAGGCCCTGAGCCAATATGAATTGTTTCGCCAACGATTATTATTTTCTGAGTTATCACAATCTCGGCAGATGCTGGATTTTACCTAATAATAGCACTAAGTGCCAAGCATTTAGGCTCGGACGATCTTACCTACTTAAAAACTAAAGGGGCACTGGTGGTAGTGGGGGTCAATGGGAGAATCCGTCGAGTACTCTCCGCAACATCGAGCACATATGCAGAATGGTGTACTTCTGCGAGGCTTGAACCAGACTGTGCGAAAGTCCCAGGACACCAAGGGAAGCCGTGAGGGATTTAGGTACAATACTTGTAGCTGACAATATTATGGGAACTACAACCACCCGCTGGAGACAACAATTTCTGTGAGCTACCGAACCAGTAGCTCATAGTTCACCTTCGTGGCTCTACGTATTTCCGTTCAATGTTAGAATTATGGGGGATAGCAACATCAATAATATACGCGGAGTGACCCGTCTTGTCAACTAACAGTATGTCAGGGTTGTTATGCGCTGTATGGCGATCAGTCAGAATTTGCCGGTCCCAATACATGCTGTAAGCAGAACAAGTACTGCTTCCGGCTCATATCGGTAAACCAGACATGTTCCCGTGATCAACCCATGCTTGTATGCAAGGTTTTGATGGATAATCTCACATACAGCATTATACCTGGTGATGTATTGCACCGGTGCTATAACAGTACAGCCAGAAATGAGATGGTCCAACGTCTCTAATGCCGAACCACACATTCTGCACTGGTCGTTCTTTCATGATGAGCTTTTTATAAACTTGGGTGGCGACCACGCCGTCCTGAATGGCATACATGAACCCCTCCGTCTCAGCAAAGAGCTCCCCAGCACACAGCCATCTGTTCGACAAATGCAAATCAATAAATGGGTGCCAAATACAATTCATCTGTTTACCGTGCATTGCCTTATTCAATCTTCTCGTCCTTTGTAAACTATGCCACGGTAGCTATTTAATTTTCGATATTCATTTCCGCGGCTCTTCATATGGTATCCGCCCAGCTAACGTTTACCGGGTGACTTTCGGGGAGTTTTTGAGCTACTTTCACTCAAAAGTGCCAGGAATGTTGCCGCTGTGGGCTTTCTCTTGTCCAATATTTTGTTTTTTGAAATTCCTTGTTTATTGTAAATTGGAACAATGCAGTACACGCTGGTTGGCCATTCAAGGAGAAATACCAACATTGCCTCCTTTATATATCGAACTGTCGGACCTCGGTACAAAACTGGGGTGTCTGGAGTTCCTTATTAAGGCTGGCCTAGACAGGATACCGGTTGTTGCGCCGTTGATGATGACGTATCTCGTAAAATTGTGAGAAAGGTTTGTTCGATGGTATTGTATTATCTTGTAATTCGCGCTGACGTGAACTCGCTCATTAAGATTGACCTGAATATTGAAAACGATAGGAAACAATCTCAAAGCCGACTAAAACAATGATAGCTTAATATACTAGGAGATGATTAAAGAGTCCGTCGATCCCATCTCGATCAGGCCTATGATCCAGAAAAATGATGATGCTTATCTAGATGAGCGGTCCCGGATATCGAAAGGTAGAAGGAGTTGCGGACTACGGGTCATAGAAGATTAAATCAAAATCAAGATCCGAATAACTAAACATTTACCAAAGGACGAAGTGTTGCACTTTTCTAAGTGCAGTTATAAGACGTTTGCTGCCGTAATTAAACCCTTTGAGAGATTTCCTTGATGATGACATATCATTCAACAGGGATTTCTGACGAATGCTACGAGCTGGGAATATTTTTTCACGATAAAATTTCAGAACCTCCGGAAATTCGCCCGAATAATGTTAAGCCAGTAGGGATGTTAGTGGGGTCTACACATGTTGTATAACTTTTGGAACCTTAAATACTATCCATTAATCCAATTGTTTCGGGCTTATTAATATTTGTTGACATATCCTTTTTAGTAAATATGTACACTTTATCACTTTGGAGCCAGGCCATATACTATTAAGTTCGCTTCGAGTGGTACAAGGATTCGCTCTATCAAGTTGTGACATTTGAACTCATATCGTTAGCGAAAATCTTCGTGAAGGAACTTGAGAAGATGCCATTCACTCCTTGGTGTGGTATAGTGGGTCAACCATGGCTACGCGCTATCGTTCACGACCAACAACGCTTCGGATAAAGACTGACCTCATGGCAACGGCCTTTAGCTTTTGTAAACAGTTTATGATTGTCTTGCAAGCTCGGTTAAAGGTTGCATAGCACATAGGGTAGGGCTCTGGATGTTAGGAAAATTGCTGAAAAGTGGAGAAATATTTTGAGAAAATTTGAATGCTTGTATTTCCATTAATATAGAGAATTTCGAGAAAGGAATCGAAATTAGAAATCACTAGTTTTACGGAAGAGATGGAGCAGAAAAAAGGTATATATGTAGGTTGGCCGAACCTTAGTAGGGCTTCTAATGGACACCGCTGTTATCACTTTTACCTAGAAAAAGTAAAGCTGCAAGAAGGAAGGTGATATGGCTCTGCACTTTATATACAGCTACTCGATCCCTTCAGGCCCCAGGCGGAGATATCTCGGAAGAGTTTCCTTAAAAGCGAATCTGCGTACGCTTTCTCTTTGACAGATCTCCTGAAATTCGCAAATTGCATGGAGGAAAGCGTCTGAACAGAATAAGGGATAGTAAAGTACATCTCAGTGCTTTATGTAACGACGCATCCTTTTCCGTAGTTAAGCATGAGTTCATCCTTCCCTCCTTGGTTCATTCAATTAACCACCTATTTACCTTAACATCTACTCAAGCATTGATTTGAACATTTCACTTACTGTCAAATTCTACGGCTTTTTCCAATCATTGAGTTATCAAATTTCGTGTAAAAGATATGATTTTATAAAAAATACTTGCACGAATAATTATGGCGATTGCTTGCTAATTTGTAACTATTCTTCTAATTACGTATTATCTAATCATTCTAAAAACCTATTACATGTATAACTTACTTACAGCTGTTCAAACAACCATCGACCTACTTGCCAAAAACGGTTACCATTGCAAGGGATATGTAGTGGACATCTCCAACCGTGACATGGTTTACGAAAAAGCTAAAGAAGTTAAAGCAGAGTTCGGCTGTGTCGACATCCTAATCAACAATGCAGGAATTGTTTGTTGTAAACCATTTTGGGAGCTTCCTGACCGCGTCATTGAGAACACATACTCAGTTAACATCATTTCCCATTACTGGACCGTGAAAGCATTCCTTCCTGAAATGATGCAGAGCAACTTCGGACACATTGTTACTGTAGGTTCAGTAGCTGGACTTCTTGGAACTTATGGATGTTCAGATTATAGTGCCACAAAATTTGCATGCTCCGGATTTCATGAAGCTCTATTCACGGATCTGAGGACGCATGGCTATGATAACATTCATTTGACTTTAGTTTGTCCATATTACATCAACACTGGTATGTTCTCTGGTGTCAAACCGCGACTATTCCCAATGTTGGAGCCGAAATATGTTGCGGATAGGATAACGCAATCAGTACAACGTAATGAGGTTAATTGTGTGATGCCACATTTTGTTCGATTGCTTCTGCCCCTAAAATGGTAAATTATTAAAACATATGAAAAGGATTCGTTGACAGGTAAAGAAAATTTCTCCCATTCTAGTCTTCTTCCTGCTAAAATGTGTTGGGAACTGATGGCACGTGTAATGAAAGGACCACAATCGATGATGCTCTTCGAAGGACGAAAAGTTCCAGCTGGTTAACAATTTCAGAAGCGAAATGGAGCTAGTAGTGTTAATAAAGTAGGTTTAAGGAGGAAATTGATTTATTAATGTTTATTTTTTAAATGTTTCTACAATCAAATTGTTTGTTAATGAGAATATTTTAGTTTGTATGGTTTCTTATAAAAAAAGTCTGAAATTATTTTTGTGTTTTAATGACATCATCATAACAAGACCCAGTTTTAGTCACATGGTATATAGGAACCGAAAAGAAGGATTTTATAATATTTCATTCAAAAGGATGATGGAGAGACTTCAGAAGTTATTTTTTAAAGTAGAAAATAAACCTACAACGCATTATACCGCAATTCAACTTGGTTCGTAGAAGAAGGTAGATGATTAAGGTATAGTATTACCGAATACTTTATAATTTATTGTTGATTAAAAATTTAATTTAAAATGAACATGTGCTGAATACGAATTTGTAGTAGACCGTATTTAATATTTTGAGGGTAAATTGCTTTTCTTTATTTGTTAGTAATTTTTTATGGAACCAACGAAATATTCCAGCATCATATATTTGCTATTTATGTCATCGATTTCATAGTAGTCCTTTAAATATTCTAAATTAGCAGCTACGGTCACAAAATAATCTACTTTAGTTTGGGATGATGTTTAGCCTATGTGATCGACGAATGGGACATTCATAACTCAATAGTTCTTTTATTGCATAATTTGTGACGGTATCGGACCTTGATTGAATCCCTTATGTTCATCGATCCGCCTCCACGATTTCAGGTTTTGTGATGCCCCTTCTGAACATGGCCGACGACCTGAGTAGCCTCTGAGGAAGGAACGTTTTTAACGGTGGAGCACGTAAGCGAAGGTAAGTGACCATCAAGTAATGATGATCGACCTGAAAGCTCGTTGCCGGTCAGTTGAAATGCAATTTTTGTGACTGGCTTTGTGCTCGAATAATGTACCACTAATGACGAGGTGGTAGAACTTGCTACGTTCTACAAAACTCTCATTGTTTCTCCAAGGTGTCATCAGAGCCCGCTTTGTTATTCAGATCATCCATCTTTAGGAAGCCTCCCGTGGATTGCATTTAGTTCATCATAGAAAGCAGCTTTGTCCTCTATATGAAAAATTTCCGTTGTTACGTTACACTGTAATACTCAAACGGTCTTTATTCTGAACCGGAATCTCGCAGTTAGTTTCCTGTTCGAAACCGGTTCTAGGTAACGAGGATGCGCCTTTCTATGCCATGAGCATTGCTTAAACACCAGGTTTATGGCCGCTTCCGTCAGACTTTCCGACATACGAAAGCACAGTGCCCCAAAAGAAAGCAAGGAGTACTCTCCTGTCAACTTCGCCTATCCCCAAAATGCCCAGCTTATACCTTTGGAACTATCAACCAGGACTCACAGGATAAAGGTCCTAGACAAAGGTCGTAGCCGTTAAGTATGTCCTTATATGAGCCGCGTATATCATTTTAAAAGTTAGAGGTAGAATTTAAATTTGCTTGTTGATCTCAAAAATATTCATACCAAAACGCACATCAACCGTATCTAAGTGTAAAGGGCCACATGATTATGACATCTCCGTCAAACAAGGCTGAGAAGCACTGGTAGTATGTCCTAGGCAGACATATTAAGAAAGGTGAAAGCTGACACTAACCTTCAAAGCCTTAGTGGAAAATATCAGCAGCATCCGGAGAAACCAAAAGGAGAATTTCATTCTGGAACTGAAAAGCTCTGAAGAGAACAATGCCAAAAACTTCAGCAGTCAAGTCAAAAAGCGGTAAGTGCGATGAGTTCAAAAAGGCGCTAACTATAGTGGGAAAATGAGGTTGATCCAAATTAGCCTAAATTACTGCAGAGTCGTTTAAAACCCACTCATGCAGGCAATCTATATGGATATAATAAGGGACACCTACAGAAATCCGATGCGGAAGTTCCTGGTTTAAATCTCACTGGTGGCAGAGGAATTTGTCTACGGATACCAGTCAACTCAGCTGTTAATGAGTACCTGAGTCAAATCAAGGTAAAAATCACGGGCGAGTGCAATGCGGTCTTGAATGAAGTGCTCTAATACACTTCAAGGCCCAGATTCAATTGAATTGTCGTGGCAACGATTCTTATTATTATTATACAAACCCTAACAATGACACCTGAGTAGCTGATCCTAGAGGGGCGGGGGGTCTTTGTGGGCATGCGGTTACAAACCCATAGAGGAATATAGGAATCAGCCTACAGCTGGGTTCGTATGGGTATAACCAAACGGCATATACGTGCATAGTAATATAAGTGTAATCTTTCGATGTTTTTAGCGATTAATTTATTTGAAATGTTTAGATGGTTTTTGCTTTTTCGTTGGTATTTTTTGTTTTATTCGCATATACGATATTTCGGAAACCATTTGTCCCCTTCATTAGCGCTACACGTTTGCACTCAGAGCAGTCTAACTATTTCAAACGTCTATAGTTGCTTTGCCCCTTCATGCCTGACGTTGGTTTAATTCGAGGACATGTTGGACAGACTGGTGTTATACACAAAAGGACGGAGACCAAACGTCATTGCCAGTGACTTCAATGCATTCGCCACACAATGGGAAAATTCATTGACGAATGCAAGAGGGCATTGTCACTTAGAGGCCTTCACGCAGTTAGACATCATATTCAACATCGGTATCGGGTCTAGGCCGAAGGGAAGGAGAAGGGGTCTACAGGGATCATTTTGCAGTGGTCCCGCGAGGAAGAGGATAGGAATTGGGGGGCCTGGGGGAGGGGTGGCTTTAGTTGGAAAAAGTTCTAAATGCTGGAACATAATGCCATTCCACCTCAGGAAAAAAAGACTATAGCGGCTCATCACTTAACCTTTCTTAAACGCGATTGGGATGATTCCTTGGGGAGTTACAGCTGTTGTGTATGCGCTCAGTTCACCCCGCTATCAGGTGTTGCGCATCAATATAAGTTCATTTTCATATTATTTTTCCTCTATTTAATTTTCAATGAGGCTGTGTTTTCACTATCATCACACCTAACGTTGAGTAGATAGTAAACTCACTGTTGCGGGGAAAATATGATATAAACATTCATGACGCATCGGGTTTTCAACACAGAGCAACTAGATCGATATACTAACGTTTAACTAATTCAACTTTTTGGAACCTTTGTGGAATGATCCTTCATTTAAATCTTTGAAGTCCCAAAAAATCCTTTGGTTTCAATTTATTGGTCTATATATAAAATGATGTTGCTAATGGAGTAATTTGGGGTGAGTATTTCAACTGAGGGTCAATTTTGTATATCTAAGATGGGTTCTTTCTGCCGATGACGGCTCCGAATTTGATGTTGCTCTACGCCATCGCATTCACTGTTTTGTTCCAAATTAGAAAATGCGACTATTTTAACATTAACACCAGTTTGAGGCTACTACATGCCAAGCCTCTATATGCGAGTAGTATTTGAAAAGTATTCGCCAAGTTTTCATCAATTCATGTCTGGGGTGGTCATCGGGATATTATGGCGTCTGCCAACAGCTAAAAAATAGTTTGATCAGCCTACGGACCAGATACCCATGGGCATATTGATAAGAAGGCGGAAACGGCGGTGGATAGGTCATACATTAAGGAAGGGCGGTAATTCCATTCCGGGTTATACGATACAATAGAACCCACTAGGATGGGCATTTGTGTAATATAGGCTACCGATATTTAAAGATACGACTTCCGAGGTAGATTGAAGTTAATAATTGGTGTTGAAATTAAACACAATCTTGAGCAGACAATTTTGTATGTATTGAATGTATTGTTAGACAATTTTTTTACAAGTTGAGATATAAAGATGGTACCTGGTTTTCAGGTAGGAATTGTATGGATCTGTGTTTTCGCTCACAACTGATAAGCGAACAAGGGTGGTCAAGTTTATCTGTGAATGTGTGAGAACATTTATGATAGTTGGTCAGATTATCACTTACTTTCAGTTCGTACTTACCTGGTTCCATCTGATGCGGCGATACTGGAGATAGCGGGTGTTCAACTAAAATATTTGCTGACTTTCTGTGATTGAAAAATTCGATCTCTATTTACATGGGCTACAGATTCAGATTCAGTTTTCTTCAATCCCCGTTTATATCCTCTCCATGAACTCTAAGAGGGCAATTAGATCCGGGATGGGAGTTTCATTTTTACAATCTTTAGCAATTAATGACCCCTAAAGAAACGTGGATTTTTAAATTTCATGACGACTAAATTCTTTAAATACGCAATATTACATTATCTCCACATCGAAGCTATGACCGAGACAGACTTCTACAAGTACCTAGGAATTCTGCAAGGAACCCATGTTCGAGGTGGTGATCTGAAGAATGCTCTGCTGTCCAAATTTCTGCGACGTGTGAAGCTGGTGCTGAAATCGCATCTCTCAGAGAAGAATAAGAGAAGTGCATTGAATATACGCGCGTATACGCTATCCCTTCACTGGCTTATGCATTCGGAATATTGCCGTGGACGAAGACCGATGTGGAAAACGTCCAGCCGTGGATACGGACTATTATGTCCAAATTCCGAATGAATCATGCAAAGTTTGCCGTGGAGCGGATAAACCTGCCTCTTGACATCAGAGGGATCTTCTGAGGGAGGTGAAATCCGACCAAGAGTGGGTCGATGAATGGAAGTCGAAGGCAATGCATTTGTCGAACAGATGGCTGTGTGCTGAGGAGTTTTTTGCTGAGACAGAGGGGCTCATGTGTGCCATTCAGGATGGCGTGGTCGTCACCCGAGCTTTTAAAAAGCTCGTCATTAAAGAACGGGTGGAAAATGACCAGTGAAGAATGTGTGGCTTGGCGTTAGAGACGCTGGACCATCTCTTTTCTGGCTGCGCTGTTATGGTATCGGTGCAATACATCACCAGGCATCATGCTGTATATAGGGTTATTAATCAACACCTTGCATGCAAGCACGGGCTGATCACAGGAACATGTCCGGATTACCGATAAGAGCCGCAAAGAGTACTTGATAGTTCTGCTTATAACATGTATTGGGACCGGCAAGTTCTAACTGATCGCCACATTCCACATAACAAACCTGACGTATTGTTAGTTGACAAGACGGGTCGCTCCGCATATATTATTGATTCCCCATAATTCTAACATCGAACGGAAATACGTGGAGAAAAAGATAAACTATGAGCCACTAGCTCGGGAAGTCAAAGAAATTTGGCGTCTCGAGCGGGTGGTTGTAGTTCCCATAATATTGTCAGCTACTGGTATTGTACATAAATCCCTCACGACTTTCCTTGATGTCCTGGGACTTTCGTACAGTCTGGTCCAAACCATGCAGAAGTACACCACTCTGCATACGTGCTCGATATTGCGGGGAGTTTTCCACGGATGCTCCCGTTGACCTACCACCGGCCACGACCACCAGCGCCCCTTTAGTTTTTAAGTAGGTAGGATCGCCCGAGCCTAAATGCTTGGAACTTAGTGCTAGTATTAGGTAAAATCTGGCATCTGCTGAGATTGTGACAACCCAGAAATATTAATAATCGTTAGCGCAACAAACCATATTGGATCAGGTCCTTGAAGTGTGTTAGAGCAGTTCATTCAAGACCGTAACGGTCAACCACAGTACACTGTGGAAGGCAATGTGGTCAGCATTGCGCACGCCCGAGATTATTACCCTGATTTGACTCAGGTACTCATTCACAACTCAGTCCACTGGTATTCGAGTCACGATAACAAATTCCTCTGCCCCTAGCGAGATTTGAATCGCGACTTTTCCGCTACGGCAGCCCAGCGCTCTAATCACTTGAGCCATTCGGACCTTAGGAAATTACGGTCGAGAGTTTTATATATAATGTTTGTTTACTGCTTGTACACATTTCTGCGATGCATTGATGGATGTGGTAATCAGTTTAACACCCCGTACTCCGACAGATGCCAGAGGCATAAAAATCCATAAAAGATTATGACGCTATCCTATGGGGGATCATGACGCCAGACCCTGCGTACGTTACAATGCGCTGCCGAGAAGAGGGAGAACCCCTTAGGCACTTCCTTTGTGATTGTCCAGGCTGGCTCTGAAGATCTGAGCCGGTTGGACTCTGCTCTCTTGTTCTTTCCACGGCAGTCATGGTACTAGGAGTTTGCGACATTAAAATGGCGCACCACAACACTAATTTTGCTTCTCGGAGCAGCCACTGATTTCTTCCCACCTACCCTGTTCATCCTTTGAATTTGGGTTGGTTTGTTCCCTTATTTTGTGTTTTTTGAATTGATGTTCTTTATGAATCGTTGTGGTTCATCGCTGCCTAAATTTCGGACCCGGGGGTTGCTTTACCTGCAAATCCAAAATTCTATTTAGCAGAATGGCGGAATAACTCAATTGGTACCATTTCCCTTTTGACTTATTATGCCTACCTTCTGCCCTCCCTCTTTCTTTTTCGTTCGCCTAGTGTCATAATGACTGACCTGGTACATCAAATAGTGTGCAGTTTCGTTTCGTTCCAAGCTGGTGATGGTTAAGCAAATATGTTAGAGGCGTTAGTAGGGTATTCTGGCAATTGGTTTCAATTTGTGATTTGCCCTTCTGGACAGCTTTTGGTAGTTGTTCATATTAATCGTCTCTCTCTGCCTGTCCCAGCTCATTAAACCTCTCGAAATTTAGATTGGAAAATCGCCAAACTATTCCAACATAGCATTGCGAATCATTTTTTTTTTCGTTGCCAACAACGGTATAATGTGCATTTTCGTAATTTATTTTAGGGTCAATTTATTATAATTTATTCAATTCGAATATATGCAGTATTCGAAGACTATAAGTTAGGTTGAATATGCGGCAGATACAGGGTCAAGGCTGCCATCAAAAATCGCTGATTATAATCGTTCGAAAGTTACGAATTTCATCAAATCTCATGCACTTTACTCGTGGTCTTGAAAATGTTAAGCCTATTCACAGTTTTCAGTTTGTTTTTCTTTTGTTTAATAACAAAATATTCATATTTTTTGCTCTACTACTTTCCAGGAGATTACCACAAAACGTGTTGGTTGAACCATTCGCTGCATCAAACGACATATTAATATAGTACAATAAAAAGAATAATGTGCCATAAATTAGTAGGCTCATAGCGTGCATGACAAATATTGTTAGAGCCTACAAAATAATAAGAAAGGAGATGAGATGATGTGATGAATATTAAAGATCATTTTAATTATCTGTTTTTAAATAGAACGTAGTAACTAAGCTTTGCTGATTTGTGAGGCTTCGATTAATTTGAGTCTGCTACTTGCCATGTAATCAATGAGAATGTGTGGTGGTTGGCGATTTCTGTGTAACACATTGCTTGTATATCTGCGAACTTATAATCCATCTAAAACCAAATCAGATGCATTTTTCATTGATCACCGTGGCATATTTATAGATATGTATGCTCACGAGAATGTACAGCTTTAAATTTAAAATTATATATTCTAAATGTTTGCAAGATTTTGCAGTTTATTAGATACATTTTCACTTAAGTATTCACCACTACAGACCCTCAATGAGGAAATGATTTTTTTTGTAGTTTTGTAACTAAGATTGTTTCTGCATAGATCGTTGTGGAACTTATAAGTAGCAGTAGTTTCAGGAAATGATCCTTGTGTGGTGTTCGGGCAGGTTTACTGCTTTTTTCATGATATCTTTTTTAACCTTTATTAACAACACACACCTGTGTGTGAATTTTTGATTACAAAATATTCAAATAAGAATTTACTCTGTCGTCAAATTCAAATGCTAACCTACTTAATTTTCGTTCAATGAACCATTGCATGAAAAATTGAAGTATCTCTTTTTTCTCTTTTTACAAATCATCGAATGGTAGATTTGGAAGCTGCGATTCATCAAAATTTTGAAATCAATTCAACAATATGCTCTACGAATCGGCCAAAAAACGAAGGTGGGCAAATTTAAAGGCTAAGATATTTCAAGCATCTTATGTATTAGACATATCAAGTATATAAATATATAAACGTATCAATGTATTGGAAGGTTTTTCACGAGTGGTATGAATACTTTCACTTACAACTACCTTTCAGCCATTTAATTTCATATCTAATCTAATATGAGAAGATAGTGATGTAAAGATGTTTCGTGAGGTCTCAATTCAAATTTATAGGTACATTCACTGGTGGATTGCAGAACTCAAAATGGTTGGTTGCCGAATTGTTACATTATTTTTTTCTTCTTTTGTTAAGATGCATCTTTAACATCATACATAGATACATATATTCATATAGCCCAATTTTCGATGGTGTAGATCTAATTTTTGAAGTAAACGAAAGGTAATGGTTGCTTGGAGAACGTGAGAAGATTGCAAGTGGGTTTGTAATGTAAATATTGTGTTGTTGGTTGCATGACGTTGAAACATGCAACGATTAGAAATGAGCTCATAAGACGCCTTGAATGTACTTCCTTCAGTATAATAAAATAAAATCACTCTAAACAGGAAAAATAATTCACATTCGATTTATTCAAAATAAGTGAGCATAAATCGTGCATTATGTCCGGATAGTCTAGATTGCTACCAATTCAAGAGTTGAATCTTGCAGAAGACTGTTAGACGAAAATTATAACAAAACTTTGAGTGGAATTTGTGGATAAATTTTGCAAACGTGTAGCTGGATATATTATATCATGGGCGTGTCTAGAAAGGTTTGATTATTTATTGATGCCTTGTTGCAGTGGATCTTGCTAGTCACTTCCTTATTGGCATTAGAAAACGCAAAGTCAGAGTCTTGGAAGATTTTGTGTTCTGCTCAAAATATAATAGATTTCTATTTTAATTTTATTATCATCATACTTATTTTTGCGCACGCAGTACAGTTGAACATTCGTGTCTATGAGTAATCAGGACTTGAAGGCAGTACAACGAGGTCAAGAGGCTGATGCTCTATTAACTGTTCCTATTTTCTATAGAGCTCCTTCCTGTTGGCTTTTACGAAGCCCACATGTACTTCGGCCGGATTCGCCCTCCTCTTCCGGTAGAGACAGCGTACCTCATTCGCTAGAAGATATAAGGGAATAATTCCCGTGATGGCACACACTGCCTCGCTGGGTACTGTTCTGTATGCGCTGCACACCCTCAGCGATTGGCCAGTATGCGGAGCTCATTCTTGTTTGGTACACTGTCTTGTCCAAACAGGAGCCTCCCATAGCAGGATGAATTTCACCGCGTCGATGGATTTTACCTGCGATAAGCGATTTGATTTTCATCATCACCATCATCAACGGCGCAGCAACCGGTATCCGGGCTAGGCCTGCCTTAATAAGGAACTCCAGATATCCTGGTTCTGCGCCGACGTCTACCAATTCCATATCCCTAAAAGCTGTCTGGCGTCATGAACTACGCCATCGCTCCATCTCAGGCAGGGTCTGGCTCATCTTCTTTTTCTACCATAGATATTGCCTTTATAGACTTTCCGGGCTGGATCATCCTCATCCATACGTATTAAGTGACCCGCCCACCGCAACCTATTGAGCCGGATTTTATCCACAACCGGACGGTCATGGTATCGCTCATAGATTTCGTCGTTATGTAGACTACGGAATCGTCCATCCTCATGTAGGGGGCCGAAAATTTTTCGAGAGAAGAATCCTCTCTCGAACGCGGCCAAGAGTTTGCAATTTTTCTTGCTAAGAACCCAAGTTTCCGAAGAATACATGAGGACTGGCAAGATCATTGTCTTGTACAGTAAGAGCTTTGACCCTATGGTGAGGCGTTTCCAGCGGAGCAGTTTTTGTAAGCTGAAATAGGCTCTGTTGGCTGCCAATAACTGTGAGCGGATTTCATCATCGTAGCTGTTATCGGTTGTGATTTTCGATCCTAGATAGGAGGAGTTATCAACGGTCTCAAAGTTACTATCTCCTATTTTTATTCTTCCCGTTTGACCAGTGCGGTTTGGTGTTGTTGATTGGTTGGTTTTCGATGCTGACGTTGTCACCATATACTTTGTCTTGCTTTCATTGTTGCGCAGCCCAAGATCTTGCTATACTCAGCAACGTGATACCTCTATAATTGCTGCACTGCGTGGTACCCCCTTTTTATGTATGAAACATTATCAGTTTCTCTTTACCAGTCGTCAGACATTGATTCGCTGTGCCACACTTTGAGTATAAGCTGATGAACCGCTTGGTGTAATTGGTCGCCTCCATATTTAACTAATTCGGCTGTAATTCCATCGGCTTCTGGCGACTTATGACTTTTAAGCCGATGAATTGCACGGACTGTTTCTTCTATACGTCGTCTTCAGTTTGCGGGACCTCTAATTCGATTAGATTTTGGCCCTCCTGTATTAGACTTGCTAGAGATGAGCAGCCTTTGCTGCCTTTACGCGCACATAGTCCAGTTACTGCTTGACTTTGTGTTAGCCTCGTTCATTACCCTCAGATATCCAATTGTTGTATTGTATTGTTTTTCCTGCATTTGGAAAAAGGATCGCCTCCATCTTATCTTCGGCCATGTCCATTTGGAGCCATGTTTTGATGGAGTGAATGGTTTGACTTTCATACAGGTCCACATCCTGGGGTGTGTCGCAACTACTAACATCGCCAGGTTGTCTGAAAAACCAATCAACGTTGCCTCCTTTGGCAAGCACAGGCCGAGCACGCCGTCATACATTATGTTTCATCGCAAGCGTTCCAATACGAATCCTTGAAGAACACCTACTGTCACAACATTTTCCTTCGGCCGTCAGTCACTCGTACCAAAGAAGTCTCTAAGAGAGGTAGCACTCGATTATCCGAGCTAAGTAACAAGGGACACTCAGTTTAGCCAGGGTGTCCTTAATTCAACCCCAGTTGACCGAATTAAAAGCATTCCTGACATCCAGCGTCACCATCACGCAGCACCTACCAGCCACCGATGCCTCCCGAGCCATTGCATCAATCGTAGACCGTGCTTGTAGGCAGCGCTCCACGGGTTCGTAATTGTCTTTAGAAAGATGGCCTGGAGGTCACTGTGGATGTAGTGTTCACTCAACCGTCCGATCATCTCTCTCGCCAACGGGATACTGAGGTAAGTCAGATTGACGATTTTGCCTAGCGCTTTGCCTCGGAAGGTGGCCATGCAACCAACGTTGGCAAGTACAATATTTATCACTCGACTTTCCTCGTCTAAGACCTAAGCGTTGAAATCGCTAGCAATGATTTTGGGCCTGTGGTCTCTAGCGTTCAGCACCAAGTCGTCTAGTATCTCCTCATATTGTGCTAATGTTGCACTGGGAGGAGCGTAACAGCTATAGATATAAATAGCGTTGACTTTTGCTCTTACAAAGCCGGCTCCTGAGACTATCGTCGCATTCCCAGATGAATCTTTCACCCAAGTAGCACTAACGTAATTTCTGTAAGATTCACAGATTACCTCTGGGTTCACATTTGTCTCTCGAATGGTTATGGTGATTGATTTGTATCAACCTCATTTAACCCTGCGAATCATCTTTCTCTTATATGGCGGGTGCGGGTGCCGCAATCTCGTCCGTCCTGTCGCTCTCTATGGTTCTGAGTGTTGGCCGACTATAAAAGACAATGAACGGCGTCTTGCGGCAATGGAGACGAAGATGTTGCGTTGGACTACTGGCGTGACACGTTTTGTTCACATCCGACATGAGCATATCCGCGATCGTTATGGGGTTGCATCGATCGTGGAAAAATTCGATGGTATAGTCACGCAATTCGTGCTAATGAGAATCCACTAGCCAAGGTTGGTCTGAACATCGAAGTCGATGGTAAACGACCAAAAGGCAGGCTGAAACAACGGTGACTTGACACGCTCAATGGGAATTCAAAAGCCTCGAGATTGCACCTAGATCAGGCATTCGATAGAGCCAAATGGCGAAACTGATCACGACGAGCCGACCCCGCTTGGGAACGGGACAAAGGCTGAAGAAAAATAGGAAGAAGTGCTTGTCACCACTTGCAACGTTCCGGCCATCCACTCCCTTTTTCCCTTTGCGCAACATGCATGCATCCATGTAGCCTTTAATAAGATGACCCTTTTCTCCACACTTCCTGTATATTCTCGACCCATCGACCTCGAAGTCGAAGCATCTGAAGAATCTATTGAGAGATACTGGCTCCTTAAGTCGGCACATAACCCAACCTATTCTTACCTTCCCGCGATAATCACCTTCTTAATCCTTTTGATGGCGCTTTCTTTTATTCCGCTAGGTTAGCGCAGTGAAGGTATCCTCTAGTGTTATGATCTCGTCTAGGTCTTTGCACTGGATTACAAGTTGTTGCTTTCGGGCTTTCATTTCTGCTTGGTCACCTAGCACCTTTTCCACCTGGCCGAGAAAACTATCCGCTGTCTTCCTGCTGGATTTTTTTAGCTCCAGTATCAGATCCCCCTTTTGCGCACATCTGATGCAACTGACACTGCCACCCAGGTCTGCTAATTCCGGATCAGCTTTGACTTTCCAAAGGATATTGGCGTAGGACGTGTCTCCTATCTTGGAAATAATCATTATTTCCGGACGAATCTTCTTTTTTTCTATTTCTGCGGCCTTTTGCTGCCACCTTTGTCCATTGTTCGGGTTTACGAGCTGTAGGCTCTTCCATTCTCTTGTCATAGTTAGGGTTGTAATCGAAGAACTATCCGGAAATTTCACCGGTTCGCTTTCTTCGGCGAAGAGGCTTTTTTCTTCTTGGCCGATTGTTGGGGCCAAAGGGGTTCATTTATTCTATCCCTACTCCGTTTGTCCGCATTCTCAGGCGTCATCTATGTCTCTGTCGTGGCTTTGCCACATGACGCTTGGCCATTTTTCTCGGCTACCTACATAATATAGGACAACTTAATGCTTCGCATCAGAGCCCTTTCGTTGATGAACTCACGGAGTTTACTTATGTGTTCTCTTCTAAAGGACACCTTATTACAGTTTGCTGTCTTTCACGCTCGTCTTCTACAGCTACAGCTCTACAGGTACAGTAATCATATCGATCTGGGGACTATCTAAGTTCCTTTCCGTTGATGATGATGATTATTGGGGTTTTGAGCTCTTGCGAAATTTATTCAATACGTATCTCATTTCCACTCCACTAAGATCTCTTCTAGCATTAGATGACAAAGTAACTAAGTTTCCCATTGTTGAGGCACTGCGATCGCTGAATATCGATGGTCGGGAGTCCGCTTGCCCGCTCCCAAAAACCGCCGGTACTGGATTTACGAAGCTTTGTACCCTAAAAAACTTTCTTCTTTCTCTATGTCCTCCAGTCTACAGTACATCAAATCAGTAGTATCCACACTAAATAGATCGGACTTGTGAATGTATTGGAAAAGTTTATCCGTACTTATCATGGGCACTAAACCACATGTAGATACTGCCAGATGTTGAGGGCCTATGATATGTACGTATAAGCTTCCCCAATAAATTCGCAATTCCGGTCCATTGAGAGTGGGTACTGCCTATTAGATATACTGTGGTCCAGTCATTAAAGATTTCAACTTCCGACTTCTTCCAGTCAAGATCGATTGACATGAAATTTGGAAGAGAGAGGGGGGGGGGGGAAGAAGTTCAAATAAGAAACAAAAGTTATATATCGCCGATGTGCGCCTCCGCCCCGGAGTGGCACCCCCTCCACTGGTATGGAAATTTTTAACCACAGAAATCGATTAAATGGTCAATTCTAAGCAAAAAATATTTAGTGAAAATTGTTCGTACAATTAGAAGCTTTCGAGTTATTTGTGTTCAAACATGTCGTTTTTCATCGAAAAAATGCATGTTTTAAATCGGTTTTTGGCAAATAATTCGAAAACCATGCATTTCGTATAGAAATGATATTAAGCAGAAACAAAGCAAAAAGAATGGATGTTTTCATTTTTTTTGTAAGTACAAGTAAGTAGAATATGGACAAAGTTATGGCTCGTCAAAAGTAAATTCGTAATTTAAAAGAAAGTTAATACTTTCAAGGTCAAATAACGGATTATTCAGTTAGCAGTATAGCATAGGGCTCTGGGCTCGAATTACAACACCGCCTACAATCCCCTCTCACAATCAGGTGAGAATGAATACTGAAGCCATCGCAGCTAACAGATGCCCTGGAGATGAAGCATCAACAAATGATCTATACAACCACCTGAAGAACGTTATCATTGATACGGCCACAAACATACTTGGCCCCAGCCGCAAGAAAAGCAGGAACGGTTGGTTCAACGATAAATGCAAGCTAGCAAGGGAACGGAAGAATGCTGTATTTCGAGTAATGTTGCATTCTCTAAGAACGCGGGCACACGCAGAGACTTACTAAGAACTCCGTCGAGCAGAGAAGCGACTTCATAGACGGACCAGACTGCACTAGGCGCTGAAATTTTACCAACAAGTCAGCAGGATGAAGCCTTATACACCTCGATGCTCATCTGCCGAGATAATGAGGGAAATCTGATTTCTGACAGAATGGGCATATTGGAGCGATGGGTGGCGTATTTTGATGAACTGCTCAACAACCAAAATATCGGCGAGTTGGAGGTCCCGCCAACTGAAGACGATGGACAAATGATGCCACGACCAAGCATAGAAGAAACAGTCCATGCAATCCACTGGGTTAAAAACCATAAGCCGCCAGGAGCTGACGGAATTACTTAGATATGGAGGCGACCAATTATACCAATTGGTTTACCAACTAATGTTCAAGGTGTGGGACAGCGAATCAATGCCTGACGACTGGCAACCAGACATTATCTCTCTCATACATAAAAAGGGGGTTATCACGCAGTGCAGTAATTATAGAGGTGTCATGTTGCTGAATACCATCTATAAGATATTCTTCCCTATCTTCCTAAGCCGGATTGTCCCATAAAGATAGGAGACTACAACTTAGAGACCGTTGAAAATTTCACCTATCTAGGGTCGAAAATCACAACCGATAACAGTTATGACAACTATTCCTCGAAGACTTGGGTTCTTAGCAAGAAAAATTGCGAAATCTTGGCCGCGTTCGAGAGAAGAATTCTCCGAAGAATTTTTGGACCCTACATAAGGATGGACGATGCTGTAGCGTACATAACGACGAAATCTATGAGCGATGCCACGACCGTCTGGTTGTGGATAAAATCCAACTCAACAGGTTGCGGTGTGCGGGTCACTTAATCCGTATGGATGAGGATAATACGGCCCGGAAAATCTATAAGGACAATATCTATGGTAGAAAAAGAAGACGAGGCAGACCCTGCTTGAGGTGGAGCGATGGGGTCGGGGGTCGAAAATTTGGTGGTTTTAGAATGTGTTTCAACCTCTATGGGAACGGCAAGGACAAGAACCTCATTATACATTACGTTTCATGAGAGTATCTGGCCCTGTGGTGTTTTTGCGTCGACGTTGTTCTCCTAGGCCGTTCCATTCGGAGAGATAACTTTCGATTAGTTTAGTTCAGGGCACCCGTTTCAGACTTTTTGAATCTCATCATCTCCTTCATAAAAATCCTGTACGCTGTTCCCCAGGGGTTTAGATCAACCTTTGTGTAAAGTTCTCTAAGTTATTCGTGCTTGCAGGTACGCGTAATCTGCTTTAGTCTACTTCAAAGTTTTGCGTTTACTTCCTATTTCCCGTCTAGTTACTATATTTGTTCTACATACCGTCAACATCGCGGCCTCCCAAATGGATCCCTTCAAATAGTTTGACGGACCAACCCTGATTTCCAGTTCCGCGAAAATACAGATTGCCAGATGACCCATTTTCAAAAAGGAGGAAAAATGCCTTACGATCGGTGTGAATATAATGGTTACTAACAGACGGGTCTCGCACCAAATGTTACAATTTATTTTGACTTACGAGACCTTAACAATGATTTCACTTTTCTCGCTTGTAACATTATTTTTATCGACTTTAATTATATCTTCAGGTAGGTCGTTGATCAGCGACGTGTTATTGCTTTCCATTTCCTTAATTCCATTTATTATTTTTTCAGCGGATTTTGATATTAAGGAGATAGTCGTAGTAATATTTTCTGGAGTGGTTCCTTTTCCAAAATTGCCGCATTTTTATATTAGATTAGATGATGGAATTGAAGAGGAGAAGGTGGAAAGGCTTAGACAGTTTTCAGAGACAAAGGAAAATGATTTAGTGGGCTGGTGTATGCTTAGCTAAACTTGGCAAGTATATGTATACGTATACCTTGGACCAATCTTGAAAAGGGATATTACTAGCCAGTTCTATGCTAACATCAAGATATGTTTCAATATGACGTCTAGGGAATACTATCTAGTCTCTATGCAGAAATGATGACTATGATTAACAGGGCAATTCTCAGAGAAAAGTACTTAATTTAACCTTGTAGAATTAGGGTGGTTGACGTTTAATTTCATAACTTAAAAATAAGTTTGGTATCAAGAAATAGAACTTCTTCTTGGTAGGGATTGTAGATTCTCCCCGCGACGTTAACATAGAGGACGTTTTGGTGTTTCGGTGCTTGTTGACACTTGTGTTAATATGCTATGTGCCCTATTTATAGCAAATGTCTAGCTTCTTTTTATGATCATCAATGAAACATTGGTGTTGAAAGGAAGGGACGTTCTCGAGA
Organism: Hermetia illucens; assembly: GCF_905115235.1. Classification (NCBI taxonomy): domain Eukaryota; kingdom Metazoa; phylum Arthropoda; class Insecta; order Diptera; family Stratiomyidae; genus Hermetia; species Hermetia illucens. The sequence goes on from NC_051849.1 coordinate 158,905,924, forward strand.
AGGGTGGTAAAAATTCTGATTGCCAGTATTCTCAGTTTCTTCAGTGGTACATGACGAGATTTCTAGTATTATAGGCTGCAGCTGAGGCTGAAACTGGTGAATTGCTGATTAATTGCTTTCAAGCAGAGTATTCTTGGGGGCCGAATTCCCATCTTATTTCTAGAAATGTTTTGTCTTCAAACCTGAATTCAGGATTGAAAATGTTCAAAAAATTTACTACTTATAAATGCATATTTATTTTCTGGTGTCGTATAAATTGTATGTAGCCTTACATTTCTAACAAAGTCTAATTACGTAATAATACGATAACAAAAAAAAAATTATGTTTTCATAGAAGATTCATATCCTGCCTGAAATAGGACCTTTGAGATATGATGAAGTGTGTGTGAATAAAAACCTTACATCAAAATATCTACAAAATCATCAGTTCTACCATACAAATTGTGTACAAATTTGATAAATGAGTTGAATCTATAACTACAATCATACGTTCATTTTTGTTCATCTAGAGTATTAAATAAACTTAACATAATCACTTGCCTATATTACGGAGCAATAAGGTTCCAACTGCTTTAAATAAACAAGAACTTTCAGATGTGCACCTTTAATAATACAGGTGAGCAGCATTTTATAAATATCTTTTCTACATATGAGTGCAATTGCTAGGAAAGCTTTCACTCATTTATAACTTTTCAAAAGCCTGAAAATTGTAAGCAAATTAAATTCACCACACTCTCATGCGATAAAATCAATAACTATCGAGAAATATTGGATTATTCAACTCAACTTAGATTACCAAAAACATACTTCATGGTTCGAAAGCAGTCTGCACTTTGGTATTGCTTGAAGTTGGCTTTCTCAATGCGGATGGAAGCTCAAATTTTGATCGTTTTTGTTTCTGGAGTTAAATGTTTGCATAAATGAGGTTTGGTTAGCAAAAGTAAACTTCTTCACTACAATTTATGAACTGGAAATGAAACTGCTTTTAATGTTTAATTGGAAATAAATTATGTTCTAATAATAACGGGAAATTAGTTTAATACCTATTATGTAACAATTTTAAATGTGAATATTGAGGAAAAATTAAGTAGTTAATATTTGTATGTATACATATGTTATACATACACATATATAAAATAGATTGAAGTAACCTATATAACTTAAACTTTTTCAATTCCGTAAAATTAATATTTAGAATTTTCGAGAAATATAATTTCTGAAATGTGATAGAAGGTTAGTTACTCAGTCGTGAAAAATGAGGAAGGATGTCAATTTTGTTCATATTTGTGTGGGAATGATGGTATTCTTTTGATTTTTAGTCTCAAAATTAGGAAAAATTCGAAGTTCAGTCACCCACTTAAGATTGTTCATTTTGTAAGTTTAATATATATATATATTTCTCTTCGTGATTCTGAGTAAACCCCTCGAAAATATATCTCTTTGCGGAGGATGTTTAATGTTTATTTTTCTTTTCACTTTTGAAGTACTGGTCTAATAAAACGACTGAAAAATTAATTTATTTTGAGGAGAATTTTATATGTTCGTATTTTTAAGGTATTGGAGATGACTAGAATACTTGAAATGAAAAATAAAATTCAATAAAGTTTTCTCAAAAGCAAATGTTAACAAACATCTCAACAGAATTAAATGGGGCATAAACTAGTCTTTCATGACATTTCGCTTGAGAGCTATCATGAATACCAATCTTACCACCGCAGAAGTAATAAAAGTTTCATTATCCTGCGTCACAAATACCTCGATTAAATCCTTATTCATTGTTTGACTACTAATCTGATAGCATTGGTTTGGTCATTCTCGTTTTGTTATCGATAATATAAAATTAATATTTATAGATTGACATCTGTGAGTGTATATGCTGTTTTCCTGGCTTGTAAATCTAGACCTGATGTTATGATACTTATCTAGATAAAAATTGGGTCTAATAAAATAAAAAAAGGGAAAAAAAGAATGGATCTTGCTGGATGCTTCAGGTATCGAAGTTTTTGGCGGTATTCTTCTGTTAGGAACTTTGAACGTACGTTTTCACATCATCATCATCATCAATGCGCAACAACCAGTATCCGGTCTAGGTCTGCCATAATAAGGAACTCTAGACATCCTGCCTTTGCCAGGTCCACCAATTCGATATCCCTAAAAGCTGTCTGGCGTCCTGACCTACGCCATCGCTCCATCTCAGGCAGCGTCGGCCACGTCTTCTTTTTCTACCATAGATATTGCCCTTATAAACTTTCCGGGCTGAATTATCCTCATCCATAAGTGACCCGCCCACCGAAATCTATTGAGCCGGATTTTATTCACAACTTGACTTGGCTCATAGATTTCGTCGTTATGTAGGCTACGGAATCGTTCATCCTTATGTAGGGGGCCAAAAATTCTTCCGAGGATTCTTCTCTTGAACGCGGTCAAGAGTTACCAATTCTCCTTGCTAAGAACCCAAGTTTCCAAGGAATACATGAGGACTGGCAAGATCATTGTCTTGTACAGTAAGAGCTTCGACCCTATGGTGAGACGTTTCGAGCGGAACAGTTTTTGTAAGCTGAAATAGGCTCTTTTGGCTGCCAACAACCGTGCGCGGATTTCATCATCGTAGCTGTTATCGGTTGTGATTTTCGACTCTAGATAGGAGAAATAATAAATGGTCTCAAAGTTGTTTTCTCCTATCTTTATTCTTCCCGTTTGACCAGTGCGGTTTGATGTTGTCGGTTGGTTGGTTTTTGGTGCTAACGTTGCCACCATACACTTTTTCTTGCCTTCATTATGTGCAGCCCAAGATTTCGCGCCGTCTGCTCGATCTGGATGAAGACCGTTTGTACGTCTCGGATCGTTCTTCCCATGATGTCGATAACGTCAGCATAGGCCAGTAGTTCCATTGCATTTACCTCGGCATCACGGATCACTTTCTTGAGGGCCAGGTTAAAGAGGACGCATGATAGGGCATCCCCTTGTCGTAGACCGTTTTTGATGTCGAATGGTCTTGAGAGTGATCCTGCTGCTTTTATCTGGCCTCGTACATTGGTCAGGGTCAGCCTAGTCAGTCTTATCAATTTCGTCGGAATACCGAATTCTCTCATGGGCGGGTACAGATTTACCCTGGCTATGCTTCATAGGTGGCTTTAAAGTCGATGAATAGATGCTGCGAGTGATGTCCATATTCCAACAGTTTTTCCATCGCTTGCGCAGAGAGAAAATCTAATCTGTTGCTGATTTGCCTGGAGTGAAACCTCTTTGGTATGGGCCAATGATGTTCTGGGCGTATGGGGCTATCCGGCTTAGCAAGATGTAGGAGAATATATTATAGATGGTACTCACCAACGCGATACCTCTATAATTGCTGCACTGTGTGATATCTCCCTTCTTATGTATGTGGCAGATAATGCCTACGTTGCCAATGGTCAGGCATTGGTTCGTTGTCCCACACCTTGAGCACAAGTTGATGAACCACTTGATGTAATTGTTCGCCTCCATATTTAACTAATTCGGCTGTAATTCCATCGGCTTCTGGAGACTTATGATTTTTAACCGGATGAATTACGTTTTCACATAGTCAAAAATAAAGACATAAATATTATGCTCATCCCAAACAAACAAACATTGCATCGCACGTGTCTGAATATTTCCACTTTACTTTTTATGTAGGCAAAAGCGAACATCACTCGCACTGAAAGACTATGTACAAAGGGGGGCCAAATTATTGGGCCCACTCATATTTTTCATCTGATTGTAAAAACATGGTATTTTTTGCATATTATTTTTTATTTGGCTGCTATTATTATCGTTTTTGAGAGATATGAGTTTCTACTATACTTTGTCATATTCTTTTTCAATGTAATGGTGCTAATGTTTTTTTGAACGTTGTTTGTAGTGACCACTGTAATTTTGTGATATAAAAGTGGTTTGGACGTGCTCCAGGATTTTGAGGTTGGTTTTAATTAAGTTTTGTGATTTTTACGCCGTGATATGTACCTATTTATTCATCAGTTAGTCATTTTTTTAAAATTAATTTGTGTATAACACGATTATATATATATAGTTTTTAATTTATAGGTTTTTGTTATGAAGAAAAATTAAGATTTACCCCGCAAACAATTCTTGAGATAAAAACGTTGCCTTAAACGATAAAGTAAAAGCAAACTGCCTTGAGGCAGTAAATTCATAGGAAATAGAAAACTTTGACTTAGTATAATTTTGTTGGCTAAATACCGTCAGTACAAACCACGCTTTCAATATACAAATTGATCGACGCCTTCGATGTTTCGGCCAATTATAAAGATGGGGAGAGTGCTATGAGCCGTCAGACTGAGGTCCATGCAAACAGAGCAACGTAATCAACGCGGTTAAGAAAAGATGTCATCGTCCATTGAACTCCTACAAGTCCTCCGGACGAGGATGCATGAAGAACGTCACCGATAACAAAAAGTAATAAGATCTGGCTTGATACGCTGGATGGGGATTTAAAAGCCTCGAGATTGCACCCAGATCAAGCATTCGATAGAGCCAAATGGCGAAGCCGATCACGACGAGCCGACCCCGCTTGTGAACGGGACAAAGGCTGAAGAAAAAGAAGAACAAAAAGTAATAAGATCGGTGACAGAATGCAACCCTGGTGGACTTGGCTTTCAACCTTAAATTCCCTTAAGATTTTACTTTGGTGCAGCACGTGACAACTTATGCCATCATATATCGATCTGATCACAGTTATTGATTTCTGCGGCATGCCGCTCCTGTGTAGAGCATTCTGGATACACTTCCTGTTCGCGCCATTGAAAGCCGTCTCGAAATCGATGAAGAGCAGGTGAAACGAAAATTTAAACTCAGCGCACTGTTCCAAAATGATCCGAAGGGTAATGATATGGTCAATGTAAGAGGAAGCGGAAACCAACACTCTCTCTGTTGAGCAAGCCTTCGAGGTGTTCCATAGGTAATATCTTGGTGACGGCAGGGAGCATGCTGATGTCCCTCAAATTATCACACTTAACATGGGTGCCTGAAGGAGTGGGAGTAGATATGTAAAAATTACTTTGCTCCGTTTTGCGGTGATGACCGAGATGATTTCTCTGCTATTTAGAGCAATAGTCCGAACCCGCATGTTACGATAACTAACCATTTCATTCACAAGAGGAGGGACTTCACCAGGCGTAATACGGTTAAGAGCCATGGATGAGTAGTCGACCGTCAGCGTCCCTCGCAGCACCATCGAAAGGTATGCGAGCACACCTTTCTTGATGCGGTATATACTTCTACTTCCCTAACCAGTGCACACACTTTTGAATTGGAGTTCGAGCGCATCACGCCCGGCATTACTCTCAGTGGTGAATCGAGCCTTCAATCCCACTGTTGAGTGACAGCTGGATCATATAAGCGGTCGATGTTGAACTTGGGGGCCACAGCTCTCCAAACCTGCGAGAAGTGGCGGATCCAACACTTAAGCGAAGATAAGCGACCATCAATTGGTGATTCCTCTCGGGGCCAATGTCAGTGCCCCTATTTTACGCACACCCAGAAGACAACTCCTAAACCTACTGCTGATCGCTAAGTAACTGCTTGTACAGTGTCGGTCAGTTGAAATGCAATTACCCAAATTAATTGTTCATAGAAACCAACCTTCTCGGAAATCTCTGTTGGTATATAGGCTGCATAATTGAATGCTCCCTAACCTGGAACGGAATCTTGCAGTCAGAAGTCTGTTCGAAACGCCAGATTCACGTGAGTTACCACTTGGCGTTCTAGAGTACAGAAGCACATTGCTGTAAGAGGGAGAGGAGTGCTCCCTACAGTTCCACCATTCTATTTCGCTTAGGTCCAGAATATGCAGCTTACATCGCTGGATCTCCCGCGAGTATCTTGGGGACTCTCGATACCGCTGTCGACAAGCATGCGCACATTTCACAAACCAATCATAGTTCGTTTCGAAAACTGGCCCTATCCGAGGCGTTGTTTACGTTTCGGTAGCAGTAAAATTTCAAAATTTGCAGGTTGCTAGCTCACAAATCTCTAATCCTTTTTATCACCTGCTACGGTAAGCGGTGAAGTTTTTATACTCTTACAACCTGGTTACGAGAAGATATTCATGGCTTATATGGCTCTAGTTGGATGATGCCGAATCTGGGAGAGAGTGATGAGCTCGATCTTATTTAATTTTATTTTTTAGTTTGGGGGAAAGACACTTCAAATATCATGCAATGCGCATAAATTGTGTGTGGTTTATAGAACACAGCACGAAGGGTGTGTTCTTCCTTCAGAACCGTCTCAGATGGTGCAGAATTCGGCATCTCGGGAATGATGCCAATGAACATCTTGGAATCTGAGATGATGAGCATGTACAACGTAATGTTCATTGCTCCTTCATTGCCGAAAAGCAACCCTCAAACAGGGAGATCCGTTAATAAACGGTAGTAGCGTTGGAAATGTTCTGGAAAGGGTCGGCGAAAATACAAGCTGATCCCTACTCATCAATTTCAATTTCGTCGACTTTATTCATGCTTCATAAATAAATAAACAAAAGCAGATCATTTTTTCCTTTAAATCTTAAAAGAAAGTTTTTTTGTTTATTTTGATTCCTACTATATCAAGGAGTAGTCATGGGGCAGCGGAGATTAATTATAATTTTACCCAATTCCTCATAAGACAGGATTTTGTTACTACCTCTGAAGGTTTAAATCGAACAATTCACCTGAATGTCAAAATTGCGATGGAATTTTCGAGGTACTCAGACAGCCCCAATAGCCTTGTCATTCGAAGCAGCGAAAAAAGCTATTTCTGTTGGTAAAATTCCTGTTCGTTGGGTCAGCTGGGTCAAAGGGTAGTATAGGTCCACGCTGGAGCACAAAACCAGGGAAACGCCTGCTGAACCAACACCAAAAACTTTTCTACCAAACCCTATCTCCACCTCCACGTGCTCATCGCTGGGAGTTCTTTCTAAATGAAAAACTGCAGGCGGAGAAGGATGAAGGCGAGTCTGCGGCGCATAAAAACGGGACAAATTGTACCAACTGGTGCTCCAGGTTGGGGGTTGGGTAGAGGTAACAGTCCTGCACGGAAAACCGATGTTACGAAGCCATAGAAGGAGCCTCGGACAGGATGGACTTTACAACAACGAACCCGGCAACGACAACGGAATTTCGATTTGCGGATTTTATCATAGAATGTGCGCTGCCTGTGCAGAGATGGATCTGCCAAGCAGCTAGCCGATACCCTATCTCAAAATAGGACTGATGTAACAGCGTTGCAGGAAATGCGATGAGCCGGTCCCTGTTTCCTGGAGAAGATCCACTACACCATATATTATAGTGGCTGTGGCTAAACCATGCGCCCGCAGTAGGTTTCTTAGTCAGCCAAAAAATGAAACCTGTTGCTGTCGGCTTTGAAAATATAAGGCTATGTAGTCTGCGTATGCAAGCAAATTTAGAAACATAAGCCTCATAAATGTTCAACGCAAGAGGAGATTGTGGAGTCGGAGAAGGATACCTTCTACTAGGTAGTTGAGCTGACCCTCGAAGCCTGTCCTAAGTATGATATCAAAATCATACTTGGAGATTTCAAGAGTCAAGTAGGGACGGAACCCGTAGTCAGGCAATACGTTGGCTTCCATAGCATACATAAGGATAACAATGATAACAGACGGAACCACTTTCAACTAAATTAACAACGTGCTGATTGAAAGCCGCCACATCTTAGCCTTGATGAATGTTAGAAGAAAATAATGTTGTGGAAAATAAATCCCCAAGCTTATATGGCATTCCAAAGAAAGCTCTACTAGTATCCGTTAAAACAGTTCCAAGGTGGTTCGTTGAAACATTGACGACGTGGTTCAAAGAAAGGGCTTTCCCGTAAAAGTGGCAGAAACAAAAGCTTTTCTCCTAATCATGAAGCGAAATAAACCCTTGGGGGATTCCTTATTCTTATCGGCTTATATGCCTATTAAACGAGGTCGGGAAACTTTTCGAAAGAGTCATCTAGAATAGGCTTGTAACGATCGCAGAAAAGGAGGATGGCTTCTCAAATAGGCAGTTCGGATTCCGAAAGACGATCTACTGTCAATGCGATCGGTATGGTGACAAAAATTGCTGAGGAAGCAGTAGAGGCCAATAAATCTTGTGCGATAGTTACTCTCGGCATGAAAAATGCCTTCAATTCTGGAAAATGGAGCAAAATAATTGCGGGTTTAGCCAAATTGGGTGCTCTCAAATGAATGGTGCGTATAATCAAAGAATTCCACCGGGAGAGGCAATTATGTTACGTTTCGGACAATGGACCTATGACATATAGAACAATCCGCGGGGTTCCACAAGGATCAGTCCTTGGTCCTCCCATGTGGGTAATAATGTATGATGTATGAACGAGCCAATATTTGATATTAGGTCTTGGCTAGAAGAAGCTGGTCTGACGCTCGCAGAGCATAAAACCGAAGCACTTTTGATCAGAATTTGCGAACACATAATACATTCGCAACCAACGTGCAAATACCGAGGAGTCATGGTTGATCAAAAGCTAAAAGGGTCCTAGACAAAGCCGTTGACTCCTTATCTTGAGAGTTGTCAGCTCCATGTTGCTTTGCTCCAGTTTGGGTATCGGCATTAAAGCTAAAAACAAATAAAAGGGAAATCGCAGCCTCATATCGATTGAGTGTCCGGATAGCTGAGTGGAACATAAGGCTGTAATATGGAAGGTCGCAGTCCAAATCTCACTGGTGGCGTAGTCGGTCTTGAATGAAGTGCTCCAACACACTTCAATGTCCTGATCCAATTTGATTGTTGCGCCAACGATTATTATTATTAATCAAAGTGAAATTATGCGGTGTTTCCAACGATTAATTAATTAAAATAATAAAACTTGTTGTTTCTTTTTCGTTGGTGTGGGTATTTATTCTTGCAAATACCGATATTTCGGGAACCACTTGTTCCCTTCATCAGTGCAAAACTTGTTTGCACTGATGAAGGGAACAAGTGGTTCCCGAAATATCGGTATTTGCAAGAATAAATACCCACACCAACGAAAAAGAAACAACAAGTTTTATTATTTTTATTATTATTATCTTATCGATTGAGTGCGTTGCGAGCGTCGTGCATTTACCTACAACATCAGACAAAGCAGCATGTGTGATAGCAGGCATGGTCCCCATCCACATTTTGGCAACGAGGGTCGACATCTCTACGACCCATCATATTCAATCAGCGAGTCCTGTATCTATCGTCGGCAATTAGCACGAAATGAAGCTATTTTGGAATGGCAAAAAGATGGGATGATTCAACTGAAGGACGCTGGACTCGTAGGATTATTCCAGACGTCTCAAAATGGATCATACGAAGGCACGGCGATGTTAGCTACGACCTAACTCAATACCTTAGTGGACACGGAGGGTACCGTGCATATCTTTATTGCTTCGGGCGTGACGACTCCCCATATTGGCTAACATGCGAGATGATTCCGGAGGATGCGGAGCATGTTGCTGTTAACTGCCCGTGGCTCGTCGCACACAGAATGTGGGGGAAATTGACGCCGGGGCGAGGTTATTACTCGAGAATATCGTGGAGGAAATGTTAGCCTCTGAACAACTTGGAAGGCGGTGGAGAAATTAATGAAGGCGATGCACAATCTGTTGAGGAAAGAGGAGGTTCGGAGGAAAGTAGCAAATAACGACGGATTCTGCCCCGGGTCGTAATACCGAAATGGTAGTCCCGCGGGGTAAGTGAAGGAGAAGGAACTTTTCCATCTTCTAACGCAAAAAAAAAAACAAAAAGACGCAGACAAACATCGACCCGATTCTAATAAGGTTTTACTTCACACAATACCTTAAAACAAGTCGAGAAACCGGAAGCTAGACGCTTCAGGTATGAAAGCTTTTGTGTATTTCGTTTATAAAGAGATTAGAGTATGTAATATATGCGTATATTATGTGAGAATATCCACTTTCAAGTGATATTGACATTCAAAGTCTTGAATTTGCACGGAAGCGACAGCTTTGACCTATTATAACTTTGTTAGTAATAGTGCGATTTTCACCAAATTTGGTAGGATCATGCTCTATGATGTTGCTGCAAAATTAGGAGGAACTTAAGGGGGTTTTTTCCTGCCAATTACTAAAAATTATAGTAATGTACTATTATTAACTTTATTTGAACAGGCATCAGTATGGAGGGTATTTTGGAGCCCAGGCTCCATACAGTGGCATCCCCTTGACTTTTTTCAGATTTTTCAGTTAAGTGTTTTCTGAGAATGGGTGCTTTAAAGAAATGATCACTTTCAACCCCCCGTACTCCCCATCTTTCCAAGAAATGTCAAAACTTAAGATTTTATGGCTAAAAACCACATCGTACGCATATTGAAAATAGTGGCCCATAACTCAAAATCTATCCAACGAAATTTTCTGAAATTTTCACGACTTATTCAGAACATATTTCTATGGTCCGCAAACTAGGATAATTGCGATTCATTGGGTAGTTTTTTTTTATTCATTAAAGAATCCTCGAAAAAACACCAAAATTCACAAAAAAAATTTAACACGGCACCAAAAATTTAGCTTTTGATATTTTTTAATAATCCTAGTTTGCGGACTGTAGTTAAGTCTGCACGTTAAAATGCCTTTTACTTTTCTGCTTTAAGATGATTGCAGCGCCCTCTAGCGTAGCAGCAGAAAAACACTTTTTTTTGGAGATGCGTGTATAAATTGCTCTGTATTTCAGTAATAAACTATGCTATCGGGTTAAAAAAAATATTACGCATGCTCAAGCCATTAATAAATATTTGGTGAAAAGTTCATATTTGTATCTTTATCCAGTTCTTCACACAAAATTTCTAAAAAAAGCGAAAAAACGGCATTCACACGGGATGACCCCCTTAAGGTTTCACAAATCTGAGATCTGATATATTTTGAGATACGCACAGTGTAGCCAAGTTCTATGATTTTCCATGATGCGGCAGTATATTCCAAGTGGAGATATTGCCGATGACTGTTGCATGATCCCAGCCTTAAGCGTAATATAGTCATTATGGTTGGGAACCCAGCGGTTATTAAAGCTTGATACTCAGTGGCGACACCCGTCCCTCGGATGCGTGTGAAGGATGGAATCTACTTACACTACTTGATAGCCTCATTACCATTCACTAAGTCAAGAAAGGTATCCCTTCCACAGCAAACCCCCATTGCGAGAACTTTTGGGTCAGACGCTTGCGAACGCATACTGGAGTATGCCGGTTTACGTGGGCACTGGCAATACCTCACAATTCGTATTGCCGAAGTCTCGGGGAGGAGCGAGAGATTCTCAGGGACTTTCGTTGTATTTGCCCAGCTCAAATTAAGGCCAGGCTAAGGACATTATGTGTACAATTCTTCTCCGGCCTCAAAGAGATCTCTGCTCATACAGCTGATGGAACATGGTTTGGATATGTGCTTTCTTGAAACGGATATTTTGTTGTCCAGTCATGCGATTTACCACCTTTATACTTTTTACTCTGATGCTAGTTAAAGACAAAATCTACGTCAATGCTCAGTAACGATTGCAACCCTTAAAGGCAATATTAGAGGTGCTATTGACGAAATGAAGTCATTGTTAGCTAAACATTTTCGTCGCAGTAAGAAGAACGGACATTTGGGGGTTATTGCATTCTTTTACTAAAGCCAGACTTTATATTGAATTCAAATAAAAGTAAAGTAAATATCACACCCCGAGACATTGCGCTTTTATGGCGATTCAAAATATCATCTTTTGATCAAAGATCTTCTATTAGATCAGTATATGTACATATGGATGAGAATAGTAGTGACGTCCATAAAATAATCAAAGTGCATCTAACTTGAGCCTGTGTAAGAAGGTGCTGGAGGGAAAGTATCAGTCCAGCGGCGAAGACGAGGTAACGATGGAAGGATTTTTTTGGTATTGAAAATGTATTATTGCTTGCAGTATGTAACTTGTTGATATAATCTCTGAACTAAGATGGCTGGAGAACGCGGATTTACGAACCAAAGGCTCAAAATATGTATGATCCGGATGCAGACACTGTTTGTTTTGTGCTGCCAAATATTAGCAAAGCCAAGACGGCACACCAGTAGTTCTGAAACAATCTAACTGGAAGCATCCAAGTGGGTACGCTGTCTGTACATCATATTGTTCACTTTCTTCTCTTACTAATTAGCGGGGTTGAGCCTTGAACTGAGATGCTACGTACACGCAACTATTGTCATTACGCAATCCATTCTGTCTCATTTCTATTTCGCTGATGATACAATTTCGAAACCCCTTCATTATACAACTTTCCGAAATACGGTAGTAATTTTCAAAATTTTAAAGCCCATAATCCACCTTCTGTTTTTTTCCAACTTCCACGCGATTAATAGTTGGCTAGCGTGTAATGATCTTTGTTAATTTGAGCGGAACTTGAGATGATTGGTAATGAAAGTGTTCTACGTAAACACATGGTACTTGACCCAAAATTAAGGCGCATGGATAATCCAAGTACTCTTCCACTCTCACTCTTGCGCGCTATAGCATTAGGTTTACACATTGTTATGATTATTATTATGACTGTTATGGTTTTAAAAGTACAATAGATATGTGAGCATTCGAGGAGGTAATCTTGCATTGACCAGGTGAGGTAATTAACTTCAACTGATGGTTGTAGTGCACGCATATGGCGGTTTGATTGCCATCGTACGGCCGACGTATTATGTTTTTGTCCATAAAAAATGTTACAAAAGTCGGTAAAAAATTGTAATGGCTACAAGCCTAGTACTATGCAGTGTTTTTTTTATGTAATTGTGCATATATGCAGCTATTAGAAGCACACTATGTCACATGTTTCAGTTACCAAGGAAACAACATTTCATAATATGACATATCCAATGAAGTGTAACAGTTTCTTATTATGCAACTGATAAGTAGTTCAGATGGGAACAATTTAGGGACAATTCTGCAGTAACGAGGTAGCAAAATTTAGCTAATTACAACCACTTTTCTTTTCTTGGTATTTTTAACACTTGGTGGAATGAACCTAATGATGTGGATGCATGTAATGCATGCAGTGTCATATAATCTAGTTTGCATGTAGCAAACTACTGTTCAACACTATTACGTTTTTGAAATTATAATACGAGCAACTTCGTCAGTTTCAAATTGTTGGCTTCAAGTGATTCATTCACAAAGTCCCTACTTACCGGCTCCCTGGTCTGATTATGTTTCACGTTAAGATTGCATAATTCGGCAAGTTCAGACATGACCTCTCCGCCGTGGTTGCTGGAAGCTATCTTCGGATGGGCCACAAGTGAGAGTAGGTTTATCCACCTAACGAGGAGCTGTTTGTCTGCTAGTCACGAATGATGAATCAAAGCAGCAGCCCTGTGACGGGCTGTCGGACTGTCAGTTTCCAGTTTAGAACCACTATCGTTGAAGTGGGCGTAGCGTGTACCAACCACAATACTACTAACATGGAACCATCGATATTGGGGTAAACTAAAAACAAGGGCTGACAAGAATGTCGCTTAATGGAAGCCAATGAATGAACAGAGCCAATGGTACTAGCAACGGGCGGGATGAAAAGAACTCCTTTAAATACTAGGCGGTTGCCGAAGGAGGCGATAAGAAAATGCATGTGAAACACACATAAACCTTCTGCTTTGAAGCGTAATTGATTTCAAGATGAGGTCGCACAGCAGAATAAAAGGAACAAAGTATGCAAGCAACCTGCAACAACAGAGAAACAGTAACGACCGGCTGACATCACTGCGTCAACTGCGAAACTGCGAAACCCTTACATGTGGCGCTGGCGAGTAGTAATCCTGTGGCGCAGCGGGGTTAACAATTAATTCGATTTCACAGTGACCACCATCGGTGTTCTCCGTAGCGGAGCAGGCCATGAAAGAAAAGAAAAAATAATTGAATGGAATTAGTAAAAAGATTGAGAAGACTGAAGTCCTAGACATAAGAAAAAGGAAAAATAAAATTGTGAATTCTACATTGAATAAAATAAAATAACAAAAAATAGATTAAAGTGTTGTTATAACTAAATTGGTGACCCCAAAATCGGCAACACGTGTTCCCAAGACTGCTTTTCAACGACCTAACGGACTCTGAATATCTTGTCGTTTTTCGGACTTCACCTCAGCCTACCTCAAAAAACTAGGTCTGCGGGGGTTCCAGACGACGGTTATCCAGAACGCAGCGCTATGTCGCCTAATAATTTACGACCCTTTCAGCAGGCGCAGCAATCTCGTAGATACTGGGGCGGAGGTTTCTGTTCTTCCCGTACCCCGGCATCATCGACTATTTTCTCAATCGTTAAAACTGGCGACAGCAAATTCCTCTCGAATTAACACATACGGGTATAGGCAAGTGGACGTGAGTCTTGGCTTGCGTAGGACGTTTTCGTGGCGATTCATCCTGTCAGATGTAAGCTTCCCCATTTTAGGCGAAGACTTCTTGTGTCACTATGGGTTGCTGGTGCATTTGCAAAACAAGTCTCTTATAGATCCCACGACCAACCTTAATTCGTCGGACCAAATGGCATCTTACCCAAGTTATAATCTTTCCGTACTTTTAGAAGACATTACCGACTCTTGTGTTCGGGCACTTCTCCAAGAGTTCAGCCAGATTACTACCGAGTGTAGTCTCTCTAAATCAGTCAAGCACAATGTGCAGCACCTCATTAACACCACTGGTTCCATGATCTTCTCGAAGTTGCATCTCCTACCACCCCAGAAGTTGGCTATTGCACGGAAAACGTTTGAACAACTTACGCAACAGGGTATCAGGAGACCTTCGGACAGCTGTTGGTCTTCCCTACTCCATATGGTCCCTAAGCCAAATGGCGGGGATTACAGAAGGTTAAACGCGCAGACTTTCCAGATCGATATCCTATTCCTCTCATCCACGACTTTGCGAATCATCTCGCAAACTGCCACATCTTTTCGACTTTGGATTTAACCAAGGCCTATCACCAAATCCCTGAAGCTTCAGAAGACATTCCAAAGACAGTAATATGCACAATCTTTGGACTCTACGAGTTCACACCGATGACTTTCGGGTTATGCAATGCGGCGCAAACCTTTCAAAGATTCATCCACTCGGTCCTGCGAAATCTCGACTTCTGTTTCGTATATTTGGATGGTGTTTTGGTCGCTTCTTTCACAGAGTCTGAGCACTTAGCCCATCTCGAGTGCATTTTTCAACATCTCCTCGAGGCTGGTTTAGTTCTAAACGTTGATAAATGCAAGTTTCTCCTGACATAGGCGAGATGCTTCGGTCATTTTATTTCCCCTGACGAAATACAGCCGACCCAGGCAAGGTGCAAGCAATCTCAAGTTTCCCGCGTCCGAAAACCGTGAAGGATTTGCGGAGGTTCTTGGGCATGCTAAACTTCAATCGTCAGCCCAACACCAGCCCGTTTTGAACCCGTACTTGTCTGGTCCCAAAACAAAGGACACCCGAGAGATTGTGTGGTCTGAAGAGGCTGTCTGCGCGTTCGATAAATCCCGACAGCAACTGGCTGATGCTACACTCTTTGCATTTCCTCGACAAGATGCACCCCTAGTCATTTTTGTTAATGCCTCTAACATCGCAGTAGATGCTGCTCTTCACCAAAAGGTGAACAAAGTCTGGCAGCCGTTGAGCTTCTTCTCCAGACAGTTAAACCCCCCTCAACAGAACTACAGCACTTACGGTCGAGAACTGCTCGCCGCGTACTTGAGCATTAAGTACTTCCGATTCTCCCTTGAAGGCAGGCCGTTCACAATGTTCACGGACCATGAGCCTCTCACATATGCTTTGAAATAAAAGCTCGACAAAGTGTCCCCTCGTCAGCTTCAACACCTGAGCTTTATAAATTAGTTTACGTTAGACATCCAGCACGTGTCCGGCAAGGACAACATAGTTACTGACGCTTTGCCACGTGTCTCTGAGGTTAACATCCCCGCTGCACTCCACTTCTCGGCTATCGCCAAGGCACAGGAGGATGACGCAGTACTTCAGAGCTTCAAATGCAACCCCAAATACAAATTTCGGGAGTTCGGGAGTTGCCCATCTTCGGCTCGAACCTATTTCTCTGCTGCGCAGTCTCGGAAAAGGGACCCCGGCCATCCATTCCGGCCACCTTTCGCAAAGAAGTGTTCCACGCGATTCACGACTTAGCGCATCCAAGCATCAGGAGAACAGATCGGTTAGTCACCGGGAAATACTTCTGGCCTCCATGAATGGAATGGGCCAGAGAGTGCATCGCATGCCAAAAGTGTAAAGTCACCACGCATGTAAGGAAAGAAGTGGGCTCATTCCCCCGCACTACCAAGCGGTTCCACACGATACACCTCGACGTAGTAGGGCCTTTGCGAGACTCGCACGGTTACAAGTATTGCCTTACAATCATCAACAGGTTTACGCGGTGCCCTGAGGCAATACCTCTGAAAGACATTACGGCGCAATCTTGTGCCGAAGCCCTCTGTCGAGAGTGGATCTTTCGCTTTGGCGTCCCTGCAGTGGTCACCACTGACCAGGGAATGCAATTTGAGTCCACCCTTTTCTCGGAGTTAGGCAAACTCCTGAGTTTCAAACGCCAGCGAACTACGGCATACCACACTCAATCTAATGGGATGCTAGAACGTTGGTACCGGACGCTGAAAGTCGCCATTATGGCAAGCGACGATCCGTCCCGCGGAGCTGGTATACGGGGAAAACCCGAGACTTCCAAGTGATCCGGTCTTCGACAAGAGATCGGGTCTCACAGATTCGCGATTGCTGCGCCTGCTGAAAGACAACCTTCGCCACATGAAAGCCATACCTCCCACACGACACTCGTCCGCACCTGCCTGCGCGCCCTGGTAAGGGCGGATGCTGTCCGGAAGCCGCTGCAGCCTCCATACGGGTTCTCGAGCGTGGAGAGCATTTCTGTCAGCTCGAGATCGGGGGACAGAAAAAGGCTGTTTCCTTATCCAGGTTGAAACCCTTTTGCGCCCCAAATCAACGTCGCGTTCGCTTCGTCGTATGATGAGGAACGCGGTTCTGGAGTTGGTTGCTGAAACCCCTAGGTTTCATTTGGGGGCGGAGTGATGTGGCGCAGCGGGGTTAACAACATTCGAAATTTATTTCGAATGTTATTAATTCGATTTGACAGTGGCCACCATCGGTGTTCTCCGTGGCGGAGCAGGCCATGAAAGAAAAGAAAAAATAATTTAATGGAATTAGTAAAAAGTCAGATTGAGAAGACTGAAGACGTAGACGTAAGAAAAAGGATAAATAAAATTGTGAATTCAACATTGAATAAAATAAAATAACAAAAAATAGATTAAAGTATTGTTATTACTAAATTGACATTAAAGTGTTGCTATGACAAAAATCCTGTTAACCGCAAATTAGCGCTGGAGGTGTAGACCAGTGTTGAGGCCAGACTGTTGGAAATGATCATTGAGCGTCTCCTCGACATCAAAGTGGAAGAGGGAGAATATATCCGCTGCTTTGATGCCTCCCGGGTGATCTTTGGGTTTGACAGCATACAGAGAATAACTAGAAAAGTTGGGCTATAAAATGGGGTTAGGAGACAGAAATGTAACGGCGAAAGTTTTCCGCTCTGTGCAACGGGATGACGACTTGGATCCAGTCAGGACACGCCGCCAACAAGCTGCCGGTGGAGATTTATTTATTTATTTATTTGATGAGGACAATACACAGAAAGCAAATTTCTTATTACATATTGTCCTCAGAGGGAGGAGCAAGTAAATGGCGCTTAAAGCTAGAGAGGGACATAGAGTCAAATGAACCAAGCTGTAGGGCATTGTAGAACCGGCAAAACCTCGGGATCGGAGAGTGAAAGTAAATCTCGAGCTCGGCTACGGCGTTGCTGTAGGGAGGGGAGATTGAGGGTGCGGAGTCGTGACGGATAATCAACCCGTGGAAGGTTCTTTTTGTAAAAGAGGGTCCGGGTGAATTTGCGTTGTACAGCTTCAAGAGCGTGGCTGTCACGGATGCGGTAGGGGGACCAGACTACACAGCAGTATTCAAGGATGTTTTTGACAAGGGAATTGAAGAGTGTTAAGGAGGGCTGGATTGAGGTAAAGTCGCACGAGGAACGTAGGAGATGAAGATCAACGGTTGGACGGGGACAGCTGCAGCTGTGAGGCTCCCATTAAATCTACAGCACTCAAAGTACGTTTTAGCTAATTTGCTGGTCTTCCTTCTAGAGGAAGAATTCGACTTTGCATTAATGTCTACAGGAGCCCTGGATCGGTGAAGGCCGAACCATCAATGGACTCCAAATAAAATATTACAATTTACTCAACAGCAGAAGAGACAATGATAGGGACAGACCTAGCGTATATATCCTTACTAGGAACAGCTTGCACGTTTTTCAGTGTCCGAACTTGAGTTTCAGTGACCTAACCAGTTCCTGTGACCGCGTCCACCAAGGCAACGAGAAAGATCAACCTCGGAAATCAACGAAAGAGGTAAGTCTCTCTTTGACTTCATTAGTAACAAAAATCTATCAGTGTGTAATAGCGAAAGTACACCAATTTTCAATTTTCCTAGCTCGGAGAACTATACCGGTGGGGAGAATGTTGTTGATATCATACTACTAACTGATAAAGGAATTTCAGGATGGAGAACTGGAGAGTGTCTAATCCATGATCCTTCTCAAATCACAGCTGGAAACTTTTCGGTTAAGGTCTCTTAACGCTGCAGAGACTCCAGAAAGTTCAACTGGAGGAAGTTTGATCAAGTTAACAAAAAACAAATTCTTCGAGCACGAGAGACGAATTAGATTCAAAAGTTGGTAATTATAAAAAGGTATTTAACTCGCATTTAAAGTCTCTTGCCCTATAAAATACAACAAAAAGACATTGCCACCAGTGAAGTGAAGATCTGTCTAACCTTAGGAAGGTCAACTGGGAGGTCGTCAATATCTGCGACAGGCACAAATACTGGAAGCCATTCGAGGACTACCTGAAGAGGTATAAGTCGGCCATCAATAATGTCAGGAAACAGTCCTGGCTGGGCTATTATCGGAACATTGAAAAGGCCAGTGAGTCTGCGAGATTTAGTAAGATTCTGGTAGATGGACACAACAAATATTTTTTTTTAAATCTGAAGGCCCCTGGAAATAATGTTTTCGTGAGTCCTTGAAGTTGCTAGTCTGTACACACCTGCCCGCAAGTGAGAACTTCTAAATGGCATAATGTCACTCAAACTTTGAAATACCATGAAATGGTTGTGCCGTGTCTTGTAGAAATTTGCAAAGCTTTATTTCGTTTGGATATGTATCGCACTCCTGGAGACGCGTGGTTTTCATATTGCAGCTCGGATATGAGTCCACGAAGGATTTTCGGTTGATCAGCGTCACCTCTTTCATATTGAATATCTCTAGAGCACATCATGGACATCCACCTACGTCGTCGTGACGACGCCCATTTCTAAATCTCAGCAAGGCTAAATTAAGGACGAATTCACAGAAACCACTCTTTGCAAAGTAATTAGCATGGTTGAGCGGTCGCTACAACACAACCAATGTACCCAAGCGGTGTCTAGGCCTAGGGTGATTTTCTGAATGTACGCAGTCGGTCTCATTCTAACATACGCGCTATTATGTGATGGCCGGTGCAGGTGCTACTAGGGTTCTGCAATCCTGCCTGATAGATGTTTCAATGTACCCTTATAGATCTTCATATTAAATACACTGTATCGGGCACTGCTGCCTGACGATGTGAGTCTGAATGTTGGACAGCGACTCTATGGCCAAAGTAATATCCTAGAAGTAAAACGGGAATACTGGGTATTCCTAACGGATTACGCCATACACCAACCGGGCTACGAGCGGAATTTTGATGTGGGCTTCCTAGTCAGGGCAGAATGGAATATCGTCGAATCGCACGATTACGAGGCATCATTTTTCAACCACGTTTTCTGGGAAACGAACAGTGTAGCCAAGTTATACAGTTTTCTGTGATTCGTTAACGAATTGGAACCGAAAATACTAGCAATACTGGAAGCCTCTCGAGGGTTGGGGCTTAATCTAAGCTCTGCTCTTTGCTGTCCTTCGGTGGACGCGGTTGGTGTGCCTCTGGCGAATATCAAGCGCGGGGCTACTCGCATTGCTTCACAGCTGAAGACTTGAGATGAAAAATGGTCATTATTTGCTCCAAATTGTGGAGTATTTGGCCCTTCATAGCAAGATCCGATCACGAATACCTCTAGGTTAGAGGTGTGTATGTTGATACATTATTGCTGCGATTTACAAGGGCTATGCCTATAAATGCCTTGGATACTCTGGTTGAAAAGATAGGGAACTGCAGTCCTACGTAAACGTTACGTATTCCCTCTGAAAATATGAGCTGACAGGGTCCTGCCCTCCTTGCCCTTCCAGCAGTCATGGTCTTATGAGTTTGTGCATCAAAACGACTCCACAGTGCTTACTGAAACCTTCCTATGAAAATATCATGGGAACTGGGAATTTGACTTTCAAAGCCTTAAGAATTCACAGACTTCGAAAACACCCGGAACTTTGAGTAACTAAGCTCTGACAAAGCACGGATTTTGGAGGCCGCGCCCAGGATGCAGCACTTATAACTTTTTGGAGTTATTGGGTCTGTTTAGCAAAATTTGGTTAAGGTGCAGTATACCTGCGTCCTAGGTAATAGCTTGGAGAAAGCCTCTTGGTGAAGAGCGAACCGCGAATGGCTAGTACAGTCGTCGGCAGCTCTCTGACGACATTGATGGGGTGATGTAAGCTAAGCTCTGCGAAGGTGGTACAATTGTGACCTGTATCAGGAACCAGTACCTTCGGGACTTTGGTAGTTGTTAGTAGATCGCGTCCGTGAGTTGCAGGATTAACCAAACGTAGTCAGGTCTCAGGGAACTGGGATAAGAGCCTTGTCCCCGAGGGCACACCCGTCCCTGACCATTGCGGTCCGCTCCCGTCCACACGATGCGTTGGTAAACTTCCTATGGACAATAAACATAATAGAACAAAAATATCGACGAAATATCAGGGAAGGAGAAAGAGTTGATTGCGTCTGGGGGCAACACAAAAATTCATCGCTCACCATAGCGACTAGCGAAAGAGGTAATAATGGCTGAAGCACTCGACGTGATAGTGAACACCCACGACGTTAGTGAAGCGTATGCTGTCGGCAACGTTCCATCAGAAGAGCAAAAGTGTCAAAGATCGGCTGTTGGAACTGAAGGAACTGCTGGAACGCATCTTCTTCCACAACGGATCACAGATAGCCGACTACAAAGCGAACTGGGGAAAAGCGGGAAGCAGGAGACGTGCCCAAAGGAAACTTTACTCAAGTAATTTCCAAGGTGCAAAAAAGGAAGGCTTGTTATATCGCCAGGGATCCACCTGACCAAAGAAAAGGAGGGTACAAAAAAGGTCAGTAACAGAAAAGACGAGGAAACGAAGTAGGGCTAGACCGTCGACTCTGCTCATTAAGTCAGGTAAGACATTTACGGAAGTCTTTAGTAAAATCCGCTACAGGAAGAAACCCGAAGACAATGGAGCAGAAGTGTGATCCATGCGGAAAATGGAAAAGGTAAGGGAGTCCTCGTCGAAATAGGACCAAAAACGAGTGTAAGGGGAATACTGGAGGGTGGAGGCTCTCGTTTCTAGTGCAGAACCTATGTGCTCTCTAGAAATCTGACATCTAGACTGCCTCACTGAAAAGGTAAAAGTGGAGGAGGCTAAACAGTGTGAATGTCCAGAGGCAGCTAATACCCGGACTTTCGGCGCAGACTTGATGCTCAGGAGGACGCCGTTTTGGGTATGGAGGGGCGAAACCTGCTAAGCAGTGACTTTAATTATCGGGCCCTTGAATGAGGCATGCCTCAGCCAGACTCCAACGAGAAACGGATGCTGACAATGGTGGCGAGAACCGGTCTCGTAGTTTTAAACACCGGATCCGCGCCAAAGTTTCGGCGGTCACGCTGCGAAGCAAGCATCCCTGACATAACTTCTACGTTGAAATCTCTGGTACCGTCTTTGGACAAGTGGCGAATCCTAGAAGACTTCTGGACAAGTGTTCACCAGTACATTGAAGTTGTTGACGCTACTTGCCAGCGTATACCAACCCGGCGCTTTCCCTGCGAGTGTGAGCATCAGGAAATTGTTCGAAGTCCTTGGAACAGGCAGAGTCGCGCTGGAGGACGCTTCGGGGAAGGAGGGAGAGGTGGCGGAAGGAAGGGTGACGGAGGAGGGGGGGGGGGTCGTGACGAATTTGGTTGAGGCAGAAATTGCCGATATACGGAAGAAGTGTCGTAAGCTTCGACATTTGGTACAATGTTTACATGCCCGCGGCAGAACTTAGTCAACGGGGTAAATGGTGACTCGTGGGGGCTTGGTTATAAACTTGCCACCGGGAAAGTTCTGGGGAAACCCTGCATACTAAGTACCGATCAGGTGGACCGCATTGTGACACATTATTCCTCAGACGTCCCGTCCGGGTTGATGTCAACAGAGCGGAAAGCGTCGAGGATTGCCTCCTTTTTACAATAAGAAGCAGCTCTCACTATGAAAAACAAGAAGGCGCTAGGGCCTGATGGTATCTCGACGGAAGTTTACAAGTTGGTTAAATTTGCTGTTCGGAGCGTTCATCACTTGCCTGAAGGACGGCATTTTTCCTTGTCGCTGGAAGGAGACGAGACTCGCACCAATCAGCAAAGGAAAAGAAGGCCCTGAGCTGCCATTTGCATACCGACCGTTATGTATGATTCACATGGCCGGGAAAGTACTCGAAAAACTCATCAGCATTAGACCCAATCCGCGCTGCGGGGCTTATCCCCAAGGCAGTTTGCGTTCGCAGGAGGGAGACCCACGGTTCATCGAGCCGTGGCATACAGTCGTGTGTTTCGACGGATAGTGCTCCTCATAACGCTTGATGTCAAAAATACCTTCAATTCGGTGGAAAAAACCGAAGTAGTATCTTGACCAGAAAAAGAATCCCCACCGTGGATAATACAAACTGTTTGAGGTTTCTCTGAGTTATAGGGTGACTATATCTCACTCAATAGTTGCAAATACGACGGGTCACTTTAACCTGCCGCAACATAGCGATTTTGAAGCTACGTCATATGAAAGGTGCTGTACAGAATATGAGTAGGCTAGGCATTATGTGGCTATATATCAGGTGTATCATCACAACAAACAACTAGGATTAGCTTTCAATGAAAATAGAATCTAGAAAAGTAATGCTAACCAAATTGCAATAAAAATCTACTCAAATTGAGAGAGCTTAGAAGATCGTGAATGCTTTACAGATCAAAACAAGGCAGAGTGGGCATTGGACTTAGTGCCGTGGTTTGTGTGGCCTAACTTAATTCTATTTAAGTTCTAAATTTGCAACTAAGAAACGCTAATACTTCTCCAGTCAAGTATATAGTATTTGGAGAAAATTGACATGCATAGAGCGTGGAGGATTTTATCAACACAATTGACATTTATGAATTATATTAGTATTTCCATGAACTCCCTAATTAAAAACTTGTCGTTGCCATTGACCGTGAAATGTGCGTTTTTTTGCATCTATCGATGTTTAAGCCATTATATCGTCATTCAAGATATTAAACCCTCGAAAGTTCTCCTCCGCGTGTTTGATGAAGTTCAAATGGTTAAACAATTTTATAAAAGTTTACCACGAAGGCTATTTCTAATCATATGAGCCGTAACCGAGCAACGAGATCGAAATTTGACCATACAAAATCTTGACCTTTACCTCGCAGAATGTTTACTAATGCGATTTTCTTCGATTCAAACATTTTTTTCTCTGAATTTGATTCGTTTTTTTGCTTTCAATTTTTTCGCTTTTTTAATTTCAATGTCTTTACAGCTGAAGATTAAATTTTGTTTGTAATCACTTTTTGTGTATCTTGAGATACTAATGAAGTTGGATTGTTTGTTGATTATTGTCATGTTAGTAAAAGTGTCTGATCGGAAGTTTGAATGTTTCGTGGGTATCTATTGAATAACGTCAGTTTTTAATCAACAATCTAAGCCTACGGAATATGGTAATATGTTCGAGTGTCAAGCTTTCCTCTCGCAAAGAACCGCATTTGTATCTTAAGCAAGGAGACAGATATATATAAACTAGTTAGTGTTAAATAAACGTTTTTATTTTTGGTTTATTGACCTACATTGGTAACTAAATCATTTGTGTAATTATAATAATTACGACATGGATGAAACAGATGAAACAATAAGAAGTTTGCCGGAACCTTGGCAAACAGATACAACTATTCAAATGTTCACTAGCCCCTTCCAGCGGATCTCTTGAAATTTCAATAACAAATCGATCATTTATACTAACATCGATAGTGAATATAAAACACAACAATCTATGACATTGTTCCATTCCTGAATTAATTAAGTTATCGCCAAATGGCATTTTTTAAGTTACCACACATTATAATCGAGTGAATACTTTGGAAATCGAAGCCTGGGGAGCGTACTATCTTTTCAAGTTCAACACTTTATATATATGAGTATCTTCAATCTGCGACGTGTGTATTCAAGATGCTAGACCGATAAAACATTGCCACCAATCTTCAAACATGCATATTTTGCAATTATCTATTTGTGGGCAATATGTATTCATGAAAGATGCTCCTTTAAAGTTTGTTTATTGCATAAGCACGTACTGGCAATCAAGTAAAATGGACTTTGAGATGTTAGATAGAAAAGGTATTATTAATTCAATCCATTATTCAAGTTGAAAATAAATGGTTCTGCTCAGATAAATCAATTAAGGAAAATAGTAGCGTACAATACTAGGAAGACTACCTGTTTTATTCGTAATTAATCAAATCCAGAAAGCAGGATCGATACTAAGTCTAATATGTTATTCTGAGTAGACAAGCAACTGTCGCCTTTAACTGATTGATATTTCACTACAGGCCTGGTTGAATGACCAAAGAACCTCTATTGCTATGAAATGTACTTGGGGTGTAAAGCAATGAGAAAATAATAACTACTCCTTGTCTCCCATGCGAACTGACAATTATCCTTAATTACGTTTTGATGACAAGTCCCAAGACAGGTTTGTTTAACGTTCCCTATGACACGATCGCACCTCCCCATGACCATTGATTACCATCTTGCGAGTCCAGCCACCGATAAAACAGCGTAAGGCTGCCCCGTCCCGAGTTAAATCGTGGCGACTTCGTGAGAAGAAAGAAGAAATTGTCTCTGCTACGCGATTACCTACCATTACGAATGTGGAAGAATCTTGGGGCCAAGTTAAAGACACCAGACACAACGCGACCTATACAAGGCAATGTGGTCAGCATTGTGCTTCGTCGAGATTATTACCCTGATTTGCCTTGAGTACTCCTTCACAGGTGAGTCGGCTTGTATCCGTCATCCAGTCATGATAACGAATCCCTCTGCCAGCAGCGACATTTGAACCGCGACCTACCGCTACAATATCCCAGCGCTCCCACCACTTGAGCCATCCAGACACATGTTGAAATAAAGGTTCCTGAGAAGAAACGCCTCTACCACAAGTTTCTCAACGATAAAACGCTCGCCAATTGGCAATTTTACAAGAATGCCAACCGGGAAGCAAAGAAAGTTATCGCCCTTACCCAAGCGGTCCAGTACAAATATCTATACGATGAACTGGACACACGGGATTGCTAGAGAGATCTATATCGACTTGTCAAAAACCGACACCAACGTACATAGGATATCGAACACTTCTGTTGCATTAGTGACAAGAATGGTACTTTGCTTTACGACCGACGAGCCGTGACGGATATATGACAAGAATCTCTCGAGCAGACTTAAACTGAAGAATTTGTTCATCTCCACTTCCACAAGTACTGCTGACATCAGGAGCAATTCCACCTGTCAGTGCGACTGAAGTCAGAGAAGTAAGAAAACGAATGAAATCGGGGAAAACAACAACGCATCTGAGCTCCGGAAAGCGAAGAGCTGGGACCCAATCCTGTGGCTCAGTGAATTCTCCGATCGGGTTATTGTGGAAGATAGAACACCATTTGAAAGGACCGATCCGTTGACTGATCCGTACCATGAATATTTTTGAACGCATTCTTTACAACCATATTTGCGAAATCGTTCAAATCAAGTCGGGTTTTTCTAGAACTGCGGAACTACTGATGCAATATACGTTGCGCGGTTACTCATGGAGAAACACCGTAAGAAGCATCGCCCTCTTTACACTGCATTTCTATATCTAGAGAAAGCGTTTGACTGTGTGCCACACGAACTCATCTGGTATGCTCTACCACAACACCTGGTATCTGAAGAACTCTAGCCCCTATACACTGTTTTATGCAGATTATGTTTTCCTAGCGTCTCATAGTAAAAATGATCTCGCGCAATTTGTCCAGAAATGGAATGATCGTCTAAGGCGACACCTTGTCAGATTGAATCTGAATAAAACTGAGTTTTTGAGGACCGATCCCCATGAAACCGGCACTGCTATTACCGATGGCAGTTTCCTACCCAAAGCTGAGCGATTTAAATATCTCGGGTCAATGCTATCAACCAATGGAAAATTGCGTTATGAAATCATTTCACGCATTAGCGCAAGCTGGGGTTCCACAACTGGTGTTCTTTGTGATCCACGTATTAACGAACATCTCAAAATTTACCGCAATATCGTTCGCCCCGTTGTCTTCTATGGTTCTGAGTGGTGATTGACTATAAAATGTAATGAATGGCGTGTTGCGGTTATCGCGGCAAAGAAGTTGCGTTGGACTAGTGGGGCAACACGCTTTGATTATATCCGAAATGGGGATATTCGCGATCGATATGGGACTGTATCGATCGTGGAAAAAGTGCGAGAGAAGCGTCATAGATGGTATGGCTATATAATTCACGCTAATTTCACTCACCAAGATTGGTCTGAACATCGAAGTCGATGACAAGCAACCAGAAGGCTGGCCAAAACAATGATGGCTTGATACGCTGGATGGTGACTACATGCAGATCAAGCCTTTGTTAAAATAAAACGACACAACCGATCACGACGAGCTGACCTGGCTTATGAAAGAGACAAAGGCTAAAGAAAAAGAAGATCGTGCTGAATAATGGGACCCGGTTATTTCGGGAAATGAGCAAGGATTCTTGACGTATGGACGTATGGAAAGTAAATTTGGTGGAACAATTTTTGGCCTGCTTCAGGACGATGGAAATTCTGTAGCCAGTATAATGACGAAAGGTACAAGCCATACTACGGTTGTTTGGTTGCCTATAAGATGCGGCTCAATAGACTGCGGTAATCGAAATTACCTCATTCGTATGGGTGATGATAATTCAGCCAGAAAAGCCTATAAGGACAATATGTCTGCTTGAGTCAGACTTTCACTTCGCACTAAACGGTATGAAGGCTTAAGGCCGAGTTTTTTAACAAGTTGATCCGTTATAAAATGGTTAGCTGCTTGGGTTATTTTGAAGGATACCGACACCTACCTTTGCTGTAATTGAGGGTTTCTGTATGCGTGTTTAGGTCACGGATTCATGCGCTCCACTTTGTTCTAATATGTCTGGATTCGGTCAACTAAAATCAATTACTGTCTGTATTTGGTGTTTTTGTCGTGAAAATTCATTTCCGGGGCCTTTCCAGAAGTGTCTCCACTAATGGAGGTTGGTTTTGTTTGCGTCGAATTTCCCAAGGGAAAGGAAGCCTTGGCTACCTGAGATATATTTTCAATCAGATTAGGTATCATGACATTTAGAGGTTCACCTTGTTGGCTTGAAGAGTGCCCTTTCATTTGAGCTAGGGTCATCATAGGGGAGCGCGTTTTGGGCACTTAGTTTTGGGAACGAGGAGCCGGAGACACATGTGCATTTCTGATTCGATCACTTCTCTTTTCTTTGTACCAATTTGTCCTGGCCAAATTAAAGTTCTCGCCGTCACCATGTGTAGGATCCGGCACGTCCCAGACATTTCTGGATTGCCCCAGTTATCAAAAGCTTATCAGGGCCGCTACATCCCCTTCCATATAGCTTTCACATTTGTTGCTTTAACCTGCGCTAAGGACACAGGGAGCCAAACAAAAAGTAGGATGCACACTTCCAAATGAGGAACGAATTCCCTTAAGCACCCAAAACAATCAGGTAAATTCAAAACAAAAAAATCAAGAATCTTATAAAGAAAAGCTTTATGAACTTGCAGGTATATCAATAACATGCAAATTCAACCAGCGAAAATCCCGTTCAAGGAACCGTACCGAGAACCATTACAACGCACTATCACAGACTCTACACGTCAATCTAGGTGATGACTAAAACACAGAAGCACTATGCTACAGTTTGATCGAGAGAGACATCAAATTTGGTGAGGAAGTGGGAACTGCAAACACCCACGCATGCAGTGAGTTGCATTGTTCTATGTGAAACTTAATCTAATGCAAAAGCGTGGGGCGGACATTTTTCTCATGAACCCGTTCTCAGAACGTACCCAACCGAAAATTTGGAAAAATACCAAAGCTGCCTCTTTAAGCTGCTTAGGTTCCGAAATACTCTCCATACCGATATCTGATCAAATAAAGTTAATAATAGTACATTACTATATTATAATAATTTTAAGTAACATAATTGACTGTAAAACCCTCCTTAATTCATCATACAATCATGAGATTTAGTTAGATTACAGGCTTAGATGTTAACTCTTGTATTAATATAGTTTTACAAATCTTACCAAGTTTGGTGGAAGTCGCAATCTTACTAACAAAGTAATAGTAAATCAAAATGTCACCTCAGTGAAAAATTCTAAGGCTTGAATCAGTTTCACCTTAAAGTGAATATTCTGACATAATACATATATGCATATATGTACATCACGTATTAGATACAAGCGCAACAAATGTCCATTCAAATATTTCTATATAAGAAACACAAAATCTTCCATGGCTGAAGCGTCCAGTTTCTGGTTTTCCCACTTGCTTGGGTGTTGCGTAGGTCGTCGGCCACTACACGAAGGCGAGTCATAATATTTGGCAGATTTCGGAATCATAAAAATGAAATGGATTGATGAACGGAAGGGATTCAAGGTTCTATTGGTCACTGCAAATGATGGCGGGCGTGAGGCCCTCGAACTCCGATACCGTGCGAAATCCCAGGAAGATGAACGTAGTTTGCCAATAATAAAAGGGAATTTGTTATTGTGACGGTCAATGGAGCGCATCTTGAAAGACCTTGCAAAGCATTTAATGGCCCAGTGAAGGACGGTAACGGTCGACTCCACATCCGCGATGGCGAGCACTTTAAGAGGTGGAAGAAACACTTCACCACCACATCCTTTACGTGTTACATTCGGTGGAGTTTCGCCTTTGCGGATGAAACTGCCAATCATCATGGTCACGGCCATTATTGCACCCCGCAGTGAAGCCGTTGGGTTATATTGCTGCGCCTACAGTCTATACTACTTCCACTCGTACGGAAATTCCTTTCCCAAAGAGTGGCAAAAGAGAATGATCGTCAAGAATAGAGAGTAGGGCACCCGTTTTGAGTGGAACAACTATAGGGGTATCTGTGTGCTGCCCGCCGTTTGCAAAGATAATAGTTAAAATAATCCTGGAACGCATCACGGACTTGTGGAAAGCTTGATTGACTGGTTACCGTTCTGGATCCTGCATTGATAGCACCCTACGGATATTTTTGGAACAGTGTGCGGAGTTTAGATCTTCACCTCATCTGCTTTTCATCGATTTCGAGAAAACCTTGGAGGGCGTGAGCAGGAAGTCTCCCTGGAGTGCTCTACGTAGAAGGATCATTGGAGAGAAAGTGATAGTTATTATCATAGGACATATGATGGAGGCACATTTGGTGAGGATTGTATCTTGTCACTGATATTATTCCTCCTTTTTTTCGGTGACGTTCTCCATGCTTCCTGGGTTGCGTTCAACGGAATATCACATAATTCTTCAAGCACCTCGACTATACTGATGACGTCTGTTTGCTTTCTCACCAGGTAATGGATCTTAACCAAATGGCTTTAAATTTTGAAAAAGAGCCAAGCATGAAAAAAGGGACGAAGACGGCTACGGATTGAGGAGTTCTAAGTCCGCATTAATTCAGTGTCGGACCGGTCCAAATGGATGATGAGTTGCCTCTGCCCTGATACGAAACCGTAGCTGTCTTTGTCCCTCTCTTCATTTTTAAACTTTGGAGGAGAGGAGAATGGGAGCAAGTTGTGCTCCATTTGGACTAGTCCCGCATTAAATGGATGTGGACTTAGGACTCCTCAATCCCTAAAAAACAGGCAAATAGTTTCGGATTGAAGAAACACCAACCATACCGAGGATCTCGGTCTGACATATTATTGCACTCTTTCTGTCAGCATTAACGGGCATAGCATTGAAGTAATCCGTCAGTTTAATATTTAGGAAGCGTAATTTCTGGCGACGGTGGCACCAAATTGGATTTGCCCGACATTAATCTGAGCGTCTGAAAGTAAATAAATCTGAAATTTATGGCAGAACCATTTTTAATTGATTTTGAAAGTATTTTATTTGCATGAGATTGCAACTAATCACAGGACTCATTAAAAGATGTATACAACTGAAATTGTTACAAATTTAAGGGGTTGATCTAACTTGGACCCTTTCTTTCTTTAGGTATATTTAGGAAAATCATTTGAATATTTAATAATTACTGAAATACACAAGATAGGCTTTTTAAAGATATTGTGTATCAGAGTATATGATTGCTTTTCTTGATCATTTGGCTGCAATGAAAAACATTATGATTATTGAAAGAATTTTTGCTCCAGATACTCCTTCAATATGTTGCTTGAATCTTCCTTTCCCGTAGCACTCATAATTGCACGCGCTTTACTCAAAAGGCACTTCAAATCTAAATGTAACGCTGCCATGATGTACTTGATGAGAGTGTTGGTATCGACATCCAAGAAATCCGCCTCCCACCTCGTCATATAGAGAAGATCATCAGCATCATCACGATATGCCCAACACTCTTCCTGTTGCTCGTCCTGAAGATCCCTATGGTAGATGCACCAGTCCAGAATTTTCCAAAGAAGTGGCGTATCGATTTTCGGTAAGGAAATGGTTATTTCTTCTTCATCTTGGCTATACTCGTGGATGATTAGTCGAATGGACCTCATATGTTCAGCAATTTTGCTGTCGATTTTCACGGTTAGACCGTCAGAGGCACGAAGTTTTACTGTCTCCATCTTGATGTTAACCCTTGAAATAATTACTGTTAACTGAGAATGAATTTGGCAGGCAATTATTCTTAAATATTTAAAAGTATTTAGGGTAAAAATTGACCTCTTTGTAATTAACACAACTAATTACCTAAACTTCCCGGGAAACAATCCTAATTATTATGACCTGATGACGAAAGTGATAAGAGTTGAAAGTTAAAAAGTAAATGATTTTTAATCAACTTTTATTCAGCAATGAAACAAGAGTACTCAAATGCAAGATGTTGGCATGTATCTGGAGCCTAATGGCGATATTTTATTTGCTTTTGACCATTTTCTGGTCTTTCGTTCATGCTGTTGTTTTTCAAAAGGAAAACGTTTTTAGAATTAATGAAAATTTCTATAATTATGGGCGTATGCGCTGAGTGGAAAAATTATGTTGCCCGCGTCGTTTCCACTATGGCCCACATGGTAAGATATTCTAGATCCACTGGAATGAAAAAAGCCTGGAACACGACTTTGAGCAGTGCGTTGCGATTTCGTTAAAGGGTAGACCTATTATGGAGTTTTGAAGGC
This sequence comes from Hermetia illucens, assembly GCF_905115235.1. Taxonomy (NCBI): domain Eukaryota; kingdom Metazoa; phylum Arthropoda; class Insecta; order Diptera; family Stratiomyidae; genus Hermetia; species Hermetia illucens. The sequence continues at coordinate 158,937,614 of NC_051849.1, forward strand.
TTTCTCGTCATCCAGTTATTCTATTTCAGAATAATGTTAACGAAAACGAATAACGGCGGTGGTTAACTATATGCTACTCCCATGTAGCAGCACAGAGAACAACTTTAACTTGATGCTGCTGTTCCAACATTACATTTACATTTCCGAATTTTAGATGAAGTAACAAAGGCTTGTCTAGCCATGTTAATACGTCGAGAAGCCTCAAATTTAGTGCCCGACTTAGTAGGAAAAAGCACCAAAATGAGCAAATTGACCAATGCCTTCAGTGATCTGGCCATTACTGCAGATATGAAGAGTGTGGTGATCAGTCAGTCTGATAGCCTTGACTGGATTGGTGTTTATCATTTGTCCGAATCTAGTCGCCCCTTTTGCAAATCCAGTGTCATCTCCAAAGGTTCATTACTTGGCTTGAGAACAAGTAATTGCCATCAGCCCAATCGGGGTGTTCTAGGAAAGATAACCACTGAACACGTTAAAGACCTCTCTATAAGGCGTTTGGAGGTCGTCACTGATAACTTGAACTAGCTCGAAATCCGCTTTTGATTTCAGATTTTCCATCCTTCCGTTATATCTCATCATGTTATTTTCAGCGATTTCTGCTTCCTTGATTAGCTCAGTATAATTTTATTGTCGCGGTGCATGTTACTTGGCAATATCCGAGGTCTCCCGTGGTATCGAAGCTCAAATGTATCACTTTCGCTCTCAAGTGCAGTATCAATAAGGACTCCCCCTCTTCAGGCTTTGCGATCCGCCTCCAAGTTTCAAGACGCGCCAACAACTAAAGCAAAGAGCAATTATAATGACAGCCCAATGCTCATGAATGGTACTTGCGAAACTGTTCAGGATGTCGCCCATTTCGTCAGATATATTTTCTCACTGCCAAACTACAGCGGATCCCAAAAGTGTACCGTTTCGGGTTGAGGAAGTCAATGCTATCTACCCATACAAAAAAGTACGGACGCAGTTAGCAATACAAGGCAAGCCCTTTTCGAGGCCAAAATCAACTTTTCTTTTGCTATGTAGAAAACTTCCATATCTACTGCTGATCGCCATGTCGTCGATTTGATTGGATATAGCCAGAAAATGAAACAAGTTGAATTCTGGAAGTTTGGCGTTTAAGGGATGAAAAACTTAGCGCATTTCTTATGTAGAACTGTTCCATTTGCACCTAATTCATTGTGTATATTCAATTAAGGTCTTGTTTTATACAACTGAGTATGGTACTAACAGTCTATAGGTTTATTTATAGGTAATATACAATTTTGACCTACTATCTTTTGGTTGATGGTAGAGGGAGAGAAGGTTTTCAGCCAACTAGCTATGATTCCCTACTTCCACTTCCCTTTACTACCAACTGTAAAACTTTGGATTGTATCTTAAAGTATTGATCTAGATTTTTCTTTTGATACCCCACATGACTGCATTTGGGAAAGAAAATGATATATATGAGGATTACCGCTTAAACTTAATGTGGAACGATACCACTTGTTGCATGCGCTGGAGTTTACAGCTCCAACGTTGGTCGATTTGGTGTCGATTGATGTGCTATAACCATTTTCAAGGTGTTGAGTAAAACAAAACCTTATTGAAGTCGGTTTACTGGCTACCTGTCTGTCTGTCTGACTTTTTAGCCGATGGAATTTGGAAAGCTGCAAAACTACCGCAGGCTCTTGCCACACAGTTATGTGGGACTCTTACCCACTAAAACTACCTCCTTCTCCTTCCACTCTCCCCCCGCCCTACGACGTAATACCAAAGGGGGACTCCCAAAATGGGAGTCCCCATTTGGTATTACGTCGTGGCGCTGGATCAGAATTTATTCTGCGCTCGTGCTAACATTTGTGTTTCTCTCGCGTTTATTCTTTCGAATGGCTTCTTCCTGCCTAAGCTTCTTTCCGATGGCTGCAATCACCTTTTCAACTTTGGTCCACATCCCTTTTGTTTTCACTATAAGTTCCATTATATTTTCGGGTGCAAAGTGCTCCTCGGTTATAGCTTCTAATGTAGCCCTTTAGCTTCGAATCCCGGGCAATGGAAAAAACGTGTTCGGCGTCCTCTGCAATATTTGGGCACGTTGGCCAATATGACGAATCATCACGCCCAATTCGATATAGATATGCTCGATAGCCTCTGCGTCCGTTCAAAAACTGAGTTAGGTTGAAACCTACCTCACCGTGGGGACGCTCGATCCATTTCCGGATATCCCATATGATCTTGTGAGTCCACCAGCCTTTTTCTGACTCGTTCCACTTCTCCTGCCGTTCCACAACAGTTTCAGTTCCTGCGAACTGTCGTCGACAGTGAGATACGATCGATCGTAAAGTCGTTAACTTTCTTTCGCCAGAATCTCATTCGGGGGACCATTCCTGCTATCAAGCAAGCTATAGACATTCTGTAGCATTCTTTAACCACTATTTGCTTGACTTCTTCGAAAAGGCGTGCAACAACCATCACACCAATATCGTCCGCGAAACCAATAGAAGCCACGCCAGTAGTATTTTCAGTTTATAGAGTTCCTTACTAAGGTTGGCCTAGACCGGATATCTGTATATGATAAGGGCCGTTGATGATACGGACTATACAGACATTGCAGGTGATCTTTATGGTAATGTGAGTGAAAAGGCACCCAAAGAGAGTGGTGAGTGTATAGTCAATTTTTCAACCACTCGCGATCTTGCATTTGTCAATACATGGTTTACCAAACGATTGTTTCATCTTCCTCCATTTGACAGTTGGGAAACTTACAAGAAAGCGAAAGCAAAGAAGACGAACGCTGTTACCGCTGTTAGCGGTCTGCAAGAACGGTCTTCATTATAAAGTGAATATTCGGGACGGTGAAAGAGGTCTGTATCGACTTGTTAAAGGCCGACATCAACGCACACATAATATCGAACACTTGTGTTTCGTTAATGACAAGAACAGTATTTCGTTTCCTAAGTGACGAGTCGTGACGGACAGATGATGGAAATACCTTGAGCAAACTTCTAAGGATGACTTTCTAAGGATGAATTTATTCATCCTCCTCTTCCGCAAGCATTTCTGACATTTGGAGCAATTCCATTTGTTAGTTCCACCGAGAGCACCATAGGTTTGCTCGCTGACATGCGGGTGTTCACTGCAAGGGGTTCGACCAAGGTGGCCGTTGTCATAAATGATATTCATCTAGATTGCGTCTGTGTTGAGAGTCTCAGTAGTGAGTTAGGAGTATGTGTCTCAATTAAGGAGCCTTTGGGTCGGCGGTTTTGTGTAAGCATGTATTGTCTACCTGCAGATGACCTGAAACAGTATATCGTGTACCTGTCTGAGGTGGTTCCGTGATCCCATTCATCCTGGAATACCAACGATCCATCCCGGTAGAATTTATGTGGTACGTCAAGATAAACCAGCACACATCCTGCCACCGTGCTTTGCGTGTCTAAAATGGTGCTAAAGGTTGATTTGTTCTGTTTGGATTTCCCATCAAATGATTATAAGTCTGAAAGCTACTGGGGAATCACTGATATTAAAGTTACATGTGTGAATTTTGCAGCAAAGGAGTTTGTCCAGTCACGGAGTTTGTTGGATGGGTGTAATATAAGTGACTACACTTCTATTGGAGTTGTGCTGGTCAATAGGATGGAGCAGTTAGCCGGCTGCCACCCCTCTCTGAGCTCATGCTTTTGTCACTGGATGAGAAGGTTGAAATGTTGTACACCCTTTGCGGTAAGCGGAGGAAAATCCGTAGCCGGAGGAAGAGAATCCAAAGTGCGCATCGTCAAAGTGTTGTTAATCTACTTGTTTATAGCGACCAGGTTCGCCTATATGCAAGGTATATCGTTTTACCAACTGCTAACGCAATCTAAGGTAGACGACTGGGGGCGTTTTGTCGGTGAGTATAGTGAAACGAAGTTGCATTGCAGTCATCAAGGTGAACGGAGAATATATGCCGACATGGCGTGATGGTGTTTTTACTTTACTGGGTGAAATCTGAATCTTTGAATTATCCTTCCGTAGCACAGCAAACACCAGGTAGACGGGCATTGGTGATGGGAACTAGAATTCGAAGTTATGGCATAACATCGAGAATCACGTTCAACATATCACGGTTAGATTTAGGAATGGTATTGTATATATAGAATAAGGAGACCATTATAAATGGATTCAAGATAAACCACCTCTTGATGAACTTCTATATTCTATTAAAATTTTCTTACTGATTGGGCTACTTAACACGGGCTGCCCCTCCATCAAAGCAACTGTACCAATATACTCGTCTCCGCTCTGAAATTACAAGAAAGGAATCCGCGAAGAAAACATGAAAAATTGGGTTTCGTATGGAAAGATATGTGTCCTAAATGGTTGAATTCCGGAAAGTATCCCCTCTTTACGCCCCATTCAGACAAAGCATTCCCTTCTCCCTACCTCCGTTTAAAATTGGAGTTATTGCCTGAAGTATCTAGTATCTGCATATAACATGTATGACATGTAATATATGTATTGCATTTTTTATTGCAATTAGTAAACAAGCCGCGAAACCGGAAGCTAAATGTTTGAGGTGTGGAAGGTTTTGTGAATCGTTTAAATAAGCATATTTAAGTGGGCATTTGTCCCGTTTGTACCTAACTCGTAATGTTTATGCATTTGGTTTGTCAGACCATTCTTTTAGTGTGACACTGACATTCAACGATTCTAAGATAAACTCACGGGGGGTTCCAAGCTCCAATCCTAAAAGATATACTTAAAATAAATATGACAGTGTTTTGTTATTAACTTTATTTAAACAGGTATCAGTATGGGGAGTATTTTGAGGCTTAGATACCATGTGCATAGATCATGGAGCTCTTCTTTGTAACCAATGTTAATGTTACTGGCAACTTAAAGAAATACTAATCAAGATCCTTAGTTTGATAACCCACACGATTATATTCGGAACTATAGTACTCCCTGCATGCAAGGGGATTTGTAGGTCCCAACTTTCAAGCAAATTTCGTATCAAAAGTAGTAACCGTTTCTGAGATACTAGGTGTGGCGGACAGACATACAGTAAACCGATTTTTATAAGGTTTTGTTTTACACAAAACCTTGAAAACGTATTTAGCATAGTAAGCAAATTTAATCTATATAAAAGTTTGTCAGTTGAGAATTCCAAGTTTTTAAGCCTGTTTATTCGAGTCGTCTTATGAGCCTGCAATACGTTCTCAATATTGGTCCTTTGAGCCGAATAGCCAAGTATAATAATACAAGAACTAAATTTCAAGACAGTACAGCGCATCATTTCAAATTACAGGTGGGGCAGCGAGTCACGACATAGCTTGGCGTACTTCGAGACTAAGTTGCAAAAATGGAAGGAAACTTGGGTCAAGTGCGAAAACCGACATCCGACAGCATACTATGAATCAGCAAAGAGTATGTTGTCTTCCGTGAAGTATAGGGAGGAGTATGGTGCTTATGGAAAGTATGGTGCTCGACTATTCTACATTATTTAAGCAAAAGAACATCTTTGGATCAGAAGCCCAGTCAATAGCGTTAGCAGCGCAAAGGAGTCAGTATAACTGCAGAGAATCAAAATCCTCTCATTTAATGGAACCTGCATACGTTTGCCTTCCGAGATCTTCCCAAAAGCATCGTAATCATCATCAACGGCACAATAACCGGCATCCAGGTGGTTCTTCCCATGGTGTCGATATTGTCAGCATAGGCCAGTAGTTGGGTGGACTTAGAGAGGATCGTACCTCTTGCACTTACCTCAGCATCACGGATCACTTTCCCGAGGGGCAGGTTAAAGAGAACGCCTGATAGGGCATCCCCTTGTCGTAGACCGTTTTTGATGTCGAATGGCCCTGAGAGTTATCGTGCTGCGTTTATCTGGCCTCACACATTGGTCAGGGTCAGCCTAGTCAGTCTTATCCTTATCTTTCCAAAAGCATGGAGAATGAAAATACAAAAAAAAAATGCGGTACCTTCGGAACTCAGTGTGTGTGACGAATAAGAGTAGCTTATTAATCACCTTAGCATAACAGAGATTACCTGCGAGCCTACCTGGAAACTGCTTTGCGAATGCTAAGACAATCCCTGCAGGATCTCTTTGGAAATCTTGTAGCCTTTCTGGGACATTATAGAATGCTCTTCGAAACATGATTGCAGGATCTACAGGAAAAGCACAATTCGGTTCTGCACATAGATAGCGCTGATGCTGCTATTGAGGCTCCAACAAATACTCAGAGTCTTGAAGTAATAAAAACTTGTGGTACCGGGTTAACTCAAGTTATTCAACCAGAAAGTGGTGTTATAAATTTACAAACACTGTTGAACTCTGTCTCTCAACGATCATTCATTAGTAAATCGGCAATGTAACTACTCAAGAGCGGTCGCAATTATGCAGAAGTTAAAATCGGAGGAGTTGGCGCAACAGGCAAATCTGGTTGAATAAAGCAGACCATTTCTATCAAAAAATACTTTAGCGTTTCAATATACTACGGTACGCCAAGTGCACCATTCGTGGTTGCTGGAACATTGCATCAATATGCAGTTGATGAACAATCTAGATTTCCAGAAGCAACTGAAATTTTTCATTCAGACTTGTATATTGATGCCCTTTTTATTATCGCATACCAATTAGTGGAATTACTCAAGCGACAATCAGAGCTACAGAAGCTACTAAAGAGAGGACGCTTCCACTTACGTAAGTGGACACCAAATCATACTAAGCTAAGCGCGTTCTAGTAGTATATCGAGAAACGCAACTTCCTCTAAACCTTTCCTCATAAAAACGTGAAAAAGTTAGGCCTTCGGTGGCACCCGGTAATAGACGAATTTTCCTTTTATAAAGATGTGGACTACACCTAAGAGCAGTTAAAACATACAAAACGTTCCATATTGGCCGGAATTGCCAAATTGTTTGACCCAATCAGTTGGTTATGCATAATAATTGGTAAAGCCACGATCCAACAATTTTAATTGATGAAATGCAATTGGGATGATTTCTCAGAAGATGAGATTATCGACTGGCTCGTTGTACGGAATCTGCTACCATCACTACGTAATTTACGTATTCAACGTTAGATAGGATATTGTCCGGCAAAGCGATTAGAGCTCAATGGGTTTTACGATGCATTATCAAAAGCCTATGCAACTGCTACATAGTTGGTAGCAGCAAGTTCAAGGTAGTACTCATCAAAATATAGTCCATACCCTATTTGGAACTAATGTGATGCAGTTCCATTAGTCAAACTTATGATCCAAGTGGTGAAAGCACTTGGATCAAGTGACGTACCAAAATATTATTGGACGGATTCGACAGTCGTTGTCCTGGATGCGATCACCTACAGCGTGGTGAAGGTTTACGCTGCAAACCGTGTGAGCAAATTAAATTAGGAAGCTCTGTGAACAATTGGAACCATGTTGCAACGAAAGAAATTCCATCTGACCACGCTGCGAGGGGAATAAGCCCTGTAGAGCTGTTGACAGCAGCTGTGTGGTGGTACGGACCGTCATGGTTGAGGTCAAAAAGTATTCACTGGTCAAACCCAATAACAAAAATATAGCAGAATGTGCCCTCATTATCATATAAAATAAAACTAAGCTAGACAGGGGTGCACAGATAGCTTTAAAGAAATTGTGACTAAAATGATGATAGGGGGCCACCCGGTACGAAAGACTATATACAAGTGCCTAACTTATTTTAAAGTGATCGTGAAATTCAGAGATTATTATTATTATTATAAGACTTATCCACAAGAACATGTATTACACCAGCTCGGAGCTTTATTTCTCGATGTGGGAAGTGCCCGATAATTTACAGTGATTGCTGTAACAATTTTTTGGGTCACAACCAACAGTTGCAAAACGAATGCAAAGAAGCGCTACAGACTAGCGGTGCCGAATTTGATAATTATGGCCTAGAGTGGAAATTCATACCTGCCAGCAATCCCACTTTGAGGGACTCTTGGAATCCGGTGTGAAATCAATGAAACGTCATCTCCTTGTCAACGGTTGAACAACAACTCTCAAATCTTGAAAAATTTAACACACATATGGGGCAAATAGAGGATTGCTTGAATTCACGATCATTCATAGAAATCAGTCGTGATCCAACAGATGATTCAGCTTTAACTCTAAAGGATTTTCTCACCGGAGTATTTGAGTTACAAACTGCATTCCCGTAGAACGACAAAGAGGTGGAAATTAGAACTATCTGAAGCATTAATTCTGGTACCAATGGAGTCAAGAGTATTTGAATCAGCTTGAACGGAAGCCAAAGTGGTTAAAACTCCTAAGCTAGGAGAATTTGTGCTAGTCAAGATAGACCACATTCCATTTATGCAGTGGCCATAAGCCAAAATATTAGCCTTGCACCCTGATGTTGATTGACTTGTTTTTGTCGTAACACTGAAGCTACATGGTACGATTATAATGAGACCGGTAGCGAAGATTTGCAACTTAATGTTCGGTGCAGAACCAGAGAATGAACCGAATCAACCCTAAATATAACAGGCAGCTAGCACGCCAGGATAACATAATACAAGCCCAGTGAAAGAAGAAGGTCTCAAGTCAGTCAAGAACTGCAAGCAAAGGAAGGCGCTTCTAGTTTTAGGGTTTACCTAAAAAATGTAAGTAAATTTAGAGAAATTACTGAATTTGCATTTTTCATCGCAATTAATGTATACAAACTGTGAATAAACAATTATTAGTTAGTTGGAAATTACAAGCATTTTTATTTGAGTCGTCTTGTGAGGAAGCAAGACGTTTCCAATTCACACTGGAACATTCCCCATTTTTTGTGAACCAGTTTCACCACGTCTTTATCAAAAGCCTAGCTATGTATTTTTCCAAATGAGTACTTACAACTCGCAACAACAAAATGGAATTTTTTTCTTCTAAAGAACGAGTGATTACACGGTCGTCCGCATTTCATCTGGTTATGCGAAGCGAAGAATATTCCAACTTCCAAGTAAAACAACTACAATCTTTGTCGTTTACTAATATTTCCGCGCGCATTCGCAGCTTCGCAGCAAAAGTGCTGGATCCGTTAGACAGAAATACACCTGATTGAATGCTATCGCGGTAAAGTATATAGCATTGCGAAGTTAATTTCATCGAAAAGGGTCTATAATCATTTCAAATTTTGAATTGGATTGCAAAGTCATTAAATGTGGGTTTCGAGACATTTTGAAGTTGATATGATTTAAATATGCATTGTTGTGAGGTCGAAAATACTATATGGCAGGAAAAAGGAAACTGCTGCATACCATGAAATAAATTTCTCCTGAAGCTCGACAACAGAAAATAAAGAAACAAAAAAAAGTGCTTGCGATGAACCCGCGGATTCTACAAAAGGTATTTTTGAGGTATGTACTAACTGGAGGGGGAATCATCGTGAGAACTGAATTTAATATTTGGTTACATTCATTATCCGTCATCAAGTTTCCTTCGAGAACAATTTGGTTGTAAAAGGGCATTGTGAAATATGTACATAGTTTGCAACCGAATTTCCAGCTACTTATACATAAATCAAACTAGCATCCCCTTGAAACTTTCCACATAAGACAACAAAAAAATTTTCTTGATTTGTTTATCACTCGCTTCAGATAATTTTTGAAATTGTGTTTACCAATCGTTTTGTCTACATATCTAAAACTTAGTAACCACTTCTTTGCTACTAACAAGTTTTATACGGAATTTTCCTTCCATCTATTGGTAATGAAACGGCTTCTTCCCCTTTTTCCGCGAACCTAAGATAACTTCTACCATAAGCACCAGAAGAACCATTGCCATTGATAAAAATATTTTAAAGATATTTAATATTTATAAATATTTAAATATTTTAAATTATTAGTGAATTTTTTATTCAATTACAAGGCCAGAGTTCTGCCTATTGAAATGGGGACTTCAAATTTCCTCCAAAGTAGAATATTGTTGATAGACGACTTTTGATGTAAGAATACGCTGCATTATGCTATCGTGCCCTTCGATTTTTCTTTTAACTCATTCAAGGTCACTGCGGCATTTCAAGATTTGAAAATGTCATTTCAAAGCTGATTAGTGGTAAGAGCTTTAACGCTGTAAAAATGACTAAGGTCAATTGATTGCTTGAATCGTAATCATTAACGATATAACTTACTTCCATTTGATTTAGTCTACTATTATTCCATAGCCTTCTTCGAAAAGTATCGGAATGTTAATTTTCACGAGTCGATATTGTATTATTTAAAGAACTTGTTACCTTTGATGACCCAATTTAATGCTCCGATTTTTTTTATGATTGCATTGCAACCTGCCTTCGAGGTAAAGTATCGTCTCCACTGGAGATACGTATGTATGCCTGCCTCCAGGACATTTGTAGTTATATTTAAGTATGTACTCGTATGTACACTTTGAAGTGTAGCTTCCTGCTTCGCTATTTCATGGCAATTTTAGCCTTTTCAGGACGAAAAAAATTGAACCATTCTCTGTCTTAATTTCATCCATTATCAATTTGACTAGTGGAAAAGACGTTTGTACCATTACAGTAAGAGGCGCGCTTTAATAGTACCAATTTTGTGAAAGAGGAAGATTAGAGGAAGAAGAACTTTTTGGAGGCTTTTGCCGAAATCAGGATACTTTCAATCTTCGACGTGGTAGTCAAGCCTTTTATGAAAGAAGCATGGAGCTGAAGAAGAAGGTTCTATATGAGATTGGTTCAAGATATTTTGATGATTCTACAAAACATGAAATTGCGCCTTTTATGGTATTTCGGGAACAACTTGTTCCTTTCTTCAGTACTTATAATGGATTTATGATCACCAATGACAAAATGGGAGAATCCGTCGAGAACTCCTTGAAACATCGAGCACGTATGCAGAATGGTTTACTTCTGCATGGTCTGAACCAGACTGTGCGGAAGTCCCAGGACATCAAGGGAAGCCGTGAGGGATTTAAGTACAATACCTGTAGCTGACAATATTATGGGAGCTACAACCCGCTCGAGACGCCAACTTAACTTAATTTAAATTATTCAATTGAATTTCCTCTTGCTTGACTTCTCGAACTCCAACTGACATCGAAAAATAATTTTCGCTGACAAAAACTTTTTTCGTTGCCGTGGCTAACGCGATTCGTACTTGCGTGCATGCGATGCGCAATTTGTTCGCTTCGCCACAACACTCCACCGCCAGTTGAAACCAAAGGGGGGTTTAAGCGAGGAACCAGACGCACGGTTCCCTAAACCCGGCTGTCGCAAGTCAAAACGAATGCATAGTGCACCTCTCGGCCTGGTGGCGTTTTCTTTCTAGACGACGGGTTTCAGTCGAGCCAAGAACCCCCTTTTGATCGTGACCCCGACGTTGAGGCTATAATAACGTCAGCCTCGCTCGAGGATTTCGAAGGGGGCCTCATAAGGTGACTGCGTGGCGTCCGAGGAGCGTTCATCTTAATTAGGACATGCGGACAGGATTCCAGACCTCTGGACACGCCAGCCATGGTTTTCGCGTGGTTGGTGGCTGGTGGCGACTTTCGCTTTAGCATTGCGTCCTTAAGCAGACGCAATAGGCCAGTAGCGTTAGGTTCCGACCTGATGTCGAGAGCACGGCGCTGGGAAGTCTCAGGTTCTCTTTGTTTATCAACTCCGCGGAATATGCAGCGAAGTCTTCGCGGTTGGCTATTCGGAGGCTAAGAAGAATGAGTGGCAGGGCTTGTGACAAAGGAGAGTCGTCGTCATGTGTTGCCCTGTGCCACCTTTCGAGCATTTTATTGGACTGCGGGTGGTAAGCGGTTGTCTGGGGACGTTTGAAGCCGGGGACTTTGCCCAACTCTGATAAAAGAGAGAACTCAAACTGCATTGCTTGGTCGGTAATTATAATTGCAGGCACACCAAAGTGTAGCATCCATTCTGGACAGAGAGCCTTAGCACAAGATTGTGCAGTAATGTCTTTCAGAGGTATTGTCTCAAGCCACCGCGTGAATCTATCGATGATTGTGAGGCAATTTCCGAAACCGTGCGCGTCTCCCAAAGGGCCAATGATGTCGAGGTGGATTGTGTGGAAACGGTAGGTAGACCGAAGGAGCACTCTACCTCTTTCCTCACAAGCTTTGTAGTTTTGCGCTTCTGGCATTTGACGCACTGTCTGGCCCAAGAATTAATGTCTTTGTTCATATACGGCCTGAAATACTTTGCGGTGACTAACCAATTCATAAGTGCGGTAGATTGTGAACGGCATGAAATACTTCCTTTCGGAAATCGGATGGAATATATTGCTTTGGTCCCTTGTCTGGAGTCACGCAGTATATACTGGATGTTGAGTCGGAGTTGGTCCTTAAGCTCTGAAGAATTGCGTTGTCCTTCTGCGCCTCGACGTTTGCCGGAAAATTGAGGGTGGCGGGGATCTTGATCTCTGGCGCACATGACAAAGAGTCAGCAACCATGTTATCTTTTCCAGATACGTGTTGAATATCGGAAGTAAACTAGCTGATAAAGCTCAAGTGCCGAAGTTGGCGAGGTGATGCTTTGTCGGGCTTTTTTTAAAGAAAAGTGAGTGGCTTATAGTCCGTGAATAATGTGTAAGGCCTGCCTTGAAAGGAAAACGGGAAGTATTTAATTGCGAGGTACGCGCCGGGTGACCCACGATCATAGGTGTTGTAGTTCCATTGACCGCGATTGAGATGTTTGGAAGCTTAACGGTTGGCAGATTTAATTAAGTTTTTGGTGAAGAGCAGTACCTACGGCAATGTCTGGGGCATCAACGAGTACGGCTGGGGGTGCATCTTGCTGAGGGAATGCCTGAAAGGTAGAATCCAGCAGTTGTTGCTTGGCCTGGACAGCCTCTGGGAACCACACAATCAGACGGAAGTCTTTGGTTTTCGACCTAGACAAGAAGGCGTTTCCGATTGATTGTTGGTGGGCGCCCTTGGGCGAGAAACGACGATAGAAGTTTAACATGCCCAAGGACCTTCTCCAATTTTTAACTGTTTTTGGAAGCGGGAAGCATGAACTCGCTTGCAACTTAACTGGGTCCGGTTGGACGCCTTCAGGGGTAAACAGGTAGCCGAGCAATCTCACCTCCGGTTAAAGAAATTTGCACTCTTCAACATTGAGTACTAGATCGGCCTCAAGGATATACCGTGACCAAGTCCAAGGTTTAGAAAACACGAAAGTTAGCAACATTGTGCCTGGATGAATGGGCTGGGGTAACAGAATTGTCTGAGCATTTAGACGTCTCGCCACAAGGTCTTCCTTCGCTAACAACTACCTGAAGATCTGCAAAAACCTTTCTTAAGAAGTTCTTCGAACTCTTTTCGTGAAACTGCGAGCTTCTGCGGTGGTAATGGACGCACCTTAAGAAAAATGGGGAACCATTACTGTTGCTGTGGTGCTATGATGTGCAACATCACATCATCTTAACGGACTCAGAGGGACTACACTCGGTAGTGATATTGGAACCAACTTAGAGGCAGGGGCTGTTAATGCTGTCACCATCTGCTGCAGCTGAGTCACAAGGCTTGAGTTGTTGCGAGACACCTCACCAACCATGGGACGGCTAACGTATCCAGAGACTCCGAATTCGCATGTGCCAGGATGGCCTGGGTGTTCTTCAGAGGCCTCTGTAACCACAAAGATTGTAGCAGATCAGTGCCGAAACTGTTATCACCGTTCATTTCACGAAGCATTTGGCTTGCCGCACGGTCACATAGCGTTAGTCCTGTCAGTAGGCGGTTAAATTTAGCCGTCTTATCTACTGACAGGCGAGTAGGCTGACATTTGTAGAGAACGGACGTTTCTGCAAATTAATATTATTAATATAAATAATTTTAAGACTTTAATTAAATTCAATTAAATTTTATTAATAATATAAAAGGATATATCCCAGACAGTGAAACGTGCGGCAATCACAGCCCCGAAGAGGGAAAACCGGGTGAGTTTTTGCTTTATGTATCAACAAAATTAAAAAAGGAAAACAAAAATGAAGAAAAAATGAGAACTGATGAAAGGAAAAACATAAGTGGGACTGAAAATTTTAAAAATGTTCCGACCGGGACCACAAGTAGCACCCAAATTAAAGAAAATCGAGCACCCCATTAATGTTTATAAATTAGGTGGTATAGATTTAGCCACTCTACTTAATGGGAGCGCGGGGCTCTCGAATTTTATTATAAACAAGTCGGGAAACCGGAAGCTGGACGCTTCAGGTACGAAAGGTTTTGTGTATTTCTTAGTACGCAGCACGTAATATATGCATATATTATGTGGGAATATCCACTTTCGGATGATATTGACATTTATAGTCTTGAATTTGCGAAGAAGCGACAACTTTGACATTTAATAACTTTGTTATTAATAGTGCGATTTCCACCAAACTTGGTAAGATCATGCTCTATATTATACCCTATATTATTGCGAAATTTCGTGGTCCTAGCATGAATTTAAGGGGGGTTCTGCAGCGTTTTACTAAAAATTATAGTAATATACTATTATTAACTTTATTTATGCAGATATCAGTGTGGAAGGTATTTCGGAGCCCAGGCACTATATAGTGGCAGCCTCTCAATTTTTTTCAGATTTTTCGGTTGGGTAGTTTCTGAGAATGGCCCCCGTAAATGAATGGTCACTTTCAACCACCCGCACTCCCCACCTTTCCAACAAATGTAAAAACTAAGACCAGCTTCGAAAAGTACTGGCCGAGACCTTTAATTTGATATCCCACATGACTATATTTGATGAAAAAAAAATTTACACCCTCCTTTTGCATGTATGGGGACCCCCCCTTAAATTCGTTGTAAAAGGATGTAATTCACTGTATGCGTGAGCGTTCACAGTTCCCAGCTTTCCACCAAATTTGGTGTCAATCGCTGCAACCGTCTCCGAGAAAAATGCGTGTGACGGACAGACAGACAGACAGACAGACAGACAGACAGACAGACAGACGGACAGACAGACAGACGGTAAACCGATTTTAATAAGGTTTTGTGTTTACACAAAACCTTAAAAAGACGGGGGCTGAGAGAGTCTAAATCAAATGTAAACGTATTGTGGATTACAAGAAAACAAGGAAGATCCTTGAGCGAATGAGGGCTCCTCACTTCACCTACACACCAATGGAAGAGAAGGTGCAAACCTTCCTTCCTTCGACTTCGATGCGGAGGAAGAACCCGAAGAGGTGCTCAAAATACTCCGGGAGACAGGAACAAAGGATAAGTTGATCTCACTATAGGGTTTTTTTAGTACAAGGAGATCCGTTTTGGAAAAACGAGTTCTGCTGCATTTTTTCGTACAGATAAGCCCGGAGAGCCGAGCAAGCGATCTGATTGGCATCAGGTCGCTTAATTACCAGGCAATCCGTTTTGCGCGCCTGCCGAAGATGCCAGCGCTATGGCCACTCGGCAGTGAACTGCCAAATGACCTTGCGATGTGTAAAGTGCGGGAAAGGTCATGCCGCAGCCGAGTGAAACAGAGGGCAAGAAAAAAACCTTCTGTGTCAACTGCGGAAGCGGAGGGCATCCGGCTTCGTACCGTGGATGTCCTGCATGTTGCAATGTTAAGGTCACAAGACAGCAGGCGCCTAGATCGACCCAAAGGATGAAGGTGTCAGCGGTGTTGTTCCGGGAATCCCGTTTTCAGAAGTAGTCCGGCAAGGGTGAGCTAAGAAGTCCCAACCAGATGCAGGTGGCGGGATGAACACCATCCTCAACAAAATACTAACTATGTGTGAAAATATGCAGCATATGCTACACGTACACAATACAAAAATGAACAGTATAACAGAATATTTACACAGACAGCATGCTCCCCGCTAGGTCGGGGGGGTTCGCTGTCTCAAGTGTAAATCGCAACAACGGCGACGGAGTCTTCTGACAGTGCCAATAGCGGCCTAGACCACTGGAAACGAACTGCTCTCAGTCACATAAGTAATGGTTTACTTCCTTCTTTAGCTTTCTCTTCTTGTGAATATAGCGCTACCGAAAGTTAGGTCTCGATCTAAGGATGTTGCCTCTTGATTTAAGTCTGCCGTTCCGGAGTCTTAGTAATCCATTTTGGACAATGGAGAAGGTGGCTCGTCCAGTGAGAGTATTTTCAGTTGACTTACGCGATTGTAGCCGTTGCTCAGTGGAGTACCACGTTTCCTACTTTCAGTGTGCAAAAACCAGAGACACGCAGTTGATTTTCTCTCAAATAAATTTGTGTAAGCGATTTAAGTAATTTCGTTTTTAAATTGAAGCGAAATAAAACAAAAGTCAAACAAAAGGAAAAGATAACTGAAAAACTGTTTTCCTTTCATTTTCGTCAGATGCTTTTTATTTGATTTTATTTCATCCAGTATTTTGAAATTATTCGTTTTTGTTATTAATACGGTTGTATTTTTTTAAGTACGTTTGTCAAACTTTTTCGCTTCGGGGTGACCAATTGTGATTTAAACACTTTATTTTATTAATTTTAAATATTAATTATTTTTGTTTAAGTTAATTTGCATTATTTAATTGAATTAAGGGAGTGACCTGTCTTCTCTTGCTTTACTTCTCGAACATTATCCACGATGCTATTGTAAATAATCTAATGGTCCATCTAATGGATTTAGTTTCAGCAACTTGCACATTGGCAACATTGGCAAACAGATGGGTCGAGCTGTAGCATAGCAGATAATTAAGAACTTTTAAAGTAAATCGCCAGTTATTTATGGACCCCTTTTATTTAAAATAAATCTTACATAGGAAAGGCAGATTACCAGAAGATAAATCTGATTTGGGAGATCTTCTCCATCGAGAGCAAGAAGACTGTCTACAATGCAAAACTCTTTACACAGTTGCGTCGAAATTTATTTAGTATACAACTTGCAAGGGAAATTACTGTTCATCTATATTTGACGCATAGTTATCTATGGAAAATTGTCGGCATTACCTCATCTCTTTAACTGTACCCACTCCAAATAATTTGCATCAAGCTTTTCAATGAAAGTGATATAGCCTCCAATTTATGAATATCAAACAAATTATCCGTCAGTGTTACGAATAATAGATTCGCCGCTACGAAACCATTGATGGCTTGAACTGTGTCAAGTTCAGCGCAGCATCACTTATAGCCAGATATATGTTATAGATATGCATATTAGTCCACTCAATGCAACTCGAAAAGTGCAATGTGCACCTAGTGTGCTCACAAACGTGCATATCTGAACCTGTACCCGCGCATACCGAATTCGGATGTGTTTTTCACAAACCACCTTGATTAGAATACTCGTATGCTGGCTCGCTGGCCAGCCTTACTCGCAGACTACGCTCAAGTGGTTTAGCCGTTTCATCACGACTCCCAACATAAATAACAATCTAAACTGTAAATTTGAGCAACTTATTAGATGGCTTACCTACGAAATGGTGGAACGGATTATTGATCTTGAATGTTGCGCTAGATGCAATGCCTTTTGTTAGATTAACAATTTTGATTGTTAATGATCTTTGATTCATTGATATTTCGCTGGAAGTATTTAGAGGGAATGTACACATTATACATGAATGATGGCATTTGTTGAAGGTACGTTATCGTGTGTAACGAGTACTTAAAATTGCTTTAATATCACTCGGACAACTTTCAACTGAAATGCAGTATTTCCTCCACTTGATGAAAATGTATTACATCCAATCAATGAAGTTTGGTCTTTTGGAAAATTTAATAAAATCAGCAATTTCAGAAGGATTGAATGTACCCAGAATCGAGTTGCTATGAAAGTGACAAATAAAGAGTGTTTTGAAACTACTTTTTGAATTTCTTTTTGGACAAATTTTTACACTATTCATAGGTCTACTGAAACTATCAGAATTGTTAGTACCGTGAAATATGTAAATGGACCATATTGAACTGAGTGTATTCGTAGGTTGGAGTAGAAATTGATTGTTTTGAAATCTAGCAAATGTTAGGCCCCACATTGGGCGCCATTTGACACTACGATGCAGCTCCACAGAAGAGTCCCTTCGATACGTGCCTGCATGTCGTCGTATTGGTCCAGGTATCGGAGGCGATAATGAAAAAATCACTAGTGATCAGTTTACCACTGATTATTCTAGACGGATGCTGTGGAACAGCCCTGGACTTTTTTGAGTCCAAGGTCAGTTGTGGCATTAGCCGAACTTCATATTTCAAGACGGGTGAATTAGTATTGTAGAACTTCGGAAATGTACTCTACAACTAAAGTTACGTGAAACCGACCAATGCGTTGGTTAGTAGTAATGTAAGCGAAGGCAGAAATATAATATATAAAGATTATGTAGACAATATATAAGGATAAAGAGTCACAGTTTATGTTTTCAGATAATCTATTGAGGGAAAAAACAATACATTTATATGTGCATTTTTTACCGTTATTATTATTTGATTAGTTTTATTTTAAGCAAAAAAATAGCGATAAAACAAAAAAATAAGCGTTTTGCGCAGTGAAAAAAAACTCGGACAGTTTAAATTTAATAGAAAGAGAACAAATTTATGATAACAATTGAGTAGATTAATATTTTGGGTGGTAATCAAAAACTTTTAAAATTACGAGAGGTTTTGACCCTGAAGAAAATGATTCGCGATGCAGACGTAAATGCGAGAGGCACCATCCTCTTCAAGTCCACCCAGCTACCAGCCTACGCTGACGATATTGACATTTAGGAAAGAACAACCCGAGATGTACAGTCTACCTGCAGCCAGATCGAGCAGGCGGGGCGGGGTTCATGCTTTTTTTTACAGTTAATAAATAAATTAAGAAAAGTACTAAATACTGTTCCCTCTGCTGTAATTTTTTAATTTTCCTTAGGCATACAATTGTTTGAGAGACCACATGACTCCCTCATCAGGGCTAGTACCCGATTAATTAATTAGTCTTAAACTACCCCGATTTATACGGTAACTTTTAACTGTACTTTGTAATTGTTTTTCATTTTTCCCCTATTTTTTATTATCTGCTGCATAATTTTTTTACCAAGCTCGTTGCACAGTTTCCTTCATCGTGATTTAAGGTTACATGCCTCCTTTTTTTGTTGATACATATGCTCTCCGCTGCATCCGAAAAGTGTGTTTTTCGCACCTGCTTTATAATATCTACGTTGTTCATCGTTACGGTATATCCCTCTTCCACCATATGCCTTGCTACCACTGATTTGATGTTTCGAGAGTCGTCGCTTTTTCGTTTGGTGTACTCTCTTGTGTGCTCCTCGAATCTTGTGGTCACTAGCTTTTTGGTCTGACCAATGTACAGTTTTTCACAGGCAGTTGGCCTTATAAATTCCACTCATCTCTTCACAGGCAGTAGGATTAACATTCGAAGCGCAGACTTCTTGTGTCAAAGGTTTTGTGTAAAACAAAACCTTATTAAATTCGGTTTACTGTCTGTCTGTCTGTCTCTCCGTCATACGCATTTTTCTCGCAGACGGTTTTAGCCATTCTCACCAAATTTGAACTACTACCGCTTCTTATTGCTGATTAAATATTGTATGTAGGACGTCTTGATCAAGGTTTCACGCAATGCCACTAAAGTTTGTAATGACAAAGACTTCTGAAAAAACCGGAACAATTAAATCTCTTTTTAGGCAATATTTTTCAAATCAGACTTATTCGAATATCGGTGGTGAACTAAATGGGGGTTTCCATCTGATAGACGATGAGGCCAGGTTAAGTGGACAGACTAAACTAGGCCACTTCATTAAACTGCAAGGAAAATTTTTGTTCACAGCACCTGTTACTTCACCAGTAAAAAATAACAAAACTTCATTTGTTTAGAGCTGTCTGTTTTCTTCTGCTTCATCTTTGTCTTGTCCAGAAGCGGGTCGGCTTGTCTTCATCGGTTGCACCATTTTGCTCGGTCATACGCCGGATTTCGATGTAGTTTGGAGGCTCTAAAATCACTCTATCATAATTTCGTCACGATATGAATAACCCCTTATAGATTGCGGATATCCTTATTTTGCATATGATCATGGCATATTACGTCTCTGGTCCAACGTGACACTTTTGGTTTTCATTATCACGAGGTGCTGTGCATTGCTTTTGTAGTCGGTTAGCACTCAGATCCATGGAGGACGACAGAGTGAAGGCCACTGTGATAAATTTGAAACGATCGTTGATCACAAAAAACGCCAGTTGTGGATTTCCAGAGGAGTGAAGAGAGGGCATTTTCTTGATGATGAAGCAGTTTTGATATATCCGCCAAATTTTGAGCCTTACTGTTCGGATTGTATTGGAACAATTTAACTAAGCACACGAGTTCCTCTGGTATTAGATGTTACCGCACATTGTCAAATGTCTTTTTAAGGTTTTGTGTGAAAGAAAACCTTATTAGAATCGAGTCGATGTCTGCATATCCGTCTGTTTGTCTGTCTGTTACACCTGATTTAGTCGGAAACAGCTAGGCCGATTGTTACGAAAATTCGTACGAGTGTGTGATCTGTTGTTCCCTTTACATACAGTAAGTGGCGCCATTTTGTATTAAGTTGGGGTTTAAGGAGGGGGTAGGGTATTTAATTTTTTTTTTTTCATTTTTTTTTTATTTCGAAATTCAATCCGTAATATCTGAAGAATATTGTGTTAAATTTTCAAGTCAATTGGAGCAAAATTGACGAAGTTATGAGTATTTTTATACCTGCCGGATTTTTGTACCTATACCCGAACCAACCCCAACGCCCCGAGCTGAAGCTGAACGACAAACCAAAAAAGGCAGGATTCTTCGTAGGTAGGAGCAAAAAGATGCATTAGACATCATCGATGATAGCAACATCCTCTATGGACCTGGCATTGATGACTCAGTGTGAGGTATGTCGATAAAATTCGCTTATAAACGTTTTAACTAGATTTTTTTGTGATTAAAACTTTAAAGCGTTTTTCCCACAACTCACGTTTTCAAAGTCGGTGCCCCTGATAACTCCAAAACTACTGCACCGATCCTTTTGAAATTTTAAACACTATTTCTGTACATCATTTACGAGGTAACGCTGTCGAGTTTTTTTTTTTTTTATTCATAATTTTGATTTTGCAATAACAAATTAGCCGATTTTTTTCCACAAAATTGTGTTTTTCACTTTAAAGTGTTCGAAAAAATTTAAAAAAATTTGGGAAAAAAAAAATCGACAGCGTTACCTGGGGAAAACTATTATCTAACGAATGAACTTTGATTTTTTGATTTCAAATGATCCAGCACCAAGTTATGAGGGGCACCGCAATTCAACTTTTTTTCGAGACACGTCCGAACAATTGCTGCCATTGCCGTATTTTTTAATATTTCTTTGTAAAAATTTGATGAAACATTCTTCGAATGTCATACTTTAATGTACCATTGGTTGAGTAAATAAATTTTAACTGTGTCGTTAGAAAAAAAATCACAAAAACATGGCTTTTTTTGTACGATTTGACCTTACCCCCCCCTTAAGTTTTCATGAAATGTGCCCATCTGGGGTATTAAATCAAAGGGCTCAATTAGCACTTTTCGAAACATGTTCCATATTTGATATCGGGTGAAACGTAGGGAAGTGGGGACCGGAAATATTGCCCTCAAAAAGTGTCACAGGTCACACCGAAAAATCTGAAAAAAGTCAGGGTAGTGCATCTGAACAAAATCTAGGCCTCAAAATATATCCAGTTCCGATATAGTGCTTTGCAGGCAAAACCTTAAAAAAAGGAACATGTATGAATTTAGGCCCTCCCTCCTTTAGAGCTCTAAAGGTGAAGTTCTCTTTACAAAATCCAAAGGCCGCTCTTTCCCCAAAGAGCACATTCACAGGCAAGGAAAAGGGAAATTATTACAACTGTAAGTTTTGTTTAATAACCGCGATTTAGTAATCAACGCAATCAGATGCTGGCCAGCTATCAGCAATAGCATACAAATACTACTCACTTCAGGTTCCAATTAGTTTCATATGGTGCGACAGTTACCATTCTTCCTTCCTTATTTATTTCTCTTCTCTTTTTTCACAAAATGCCTTCTAATTATTTCTCCTTAACTTATTACGACCTACCCACCTCCATATAAATATAAATATCATTGCCTCCACATTTCGGCCAAGAGATCTTAAACAAACAATATGATTCTTCATTAACAAATCCATACCCAACAAAGCGACAACTCGGTCTAATTAACTAATCCATTTTTGTAATTTGATTCATAATAAACTCCACGCCAATAAACTGAACGTCTTCTGAGATGTGTCGAATGCAGTCAGATTAATCAGTTAAATACATAAACACAGTACAATAAAAATAAACTCACGTGTTCGGAGAAATCTATCGTTAATCGTTCAGGCTGCACAGCCGAGCAACACCGTAGACGCTAGAATGCTATTAAGACATCCTGAGAGGGAATAAAGTGGCGGTCGGCAGCTGGAACCCTACAGATCGACACAGACGTTGAGTTAGGGGTGTTCGGAAATTAATGATCCAGTGAACGCCAGATGTGGATTACCTCATCAACCTCCACAACAGTTTTCAACTTCAATTTACGTCGCAGAAGTACTCACCATTAATCTTCCCGTCTAAACTGAAAATGCCCACATCATCAACTCCCGGTCCAGCTGTTCTGATGTTCATCGATCAGCCGGTCCCACGAATTCCCCATGAAAAATGCTTTTTCAATCAGCTCAACCAGAAACAACCGTTTAAGTCCAAGGTCAATGTTCCCTTTTGACCGGTCATGCAATATTCAAACATTGCTATTGTCTACAAATTTACAATTTGTATAAAATACATGAATGAGTTTTATAATTTTAGGGAAAGGTAACAGTTGGTGATAAATGAAATTAAATGATTAAATGGTTGATATAAATGAATGTCAGGGAGGGGAAGGGAGTGGGGGGAGGGAAAGGTTTATTATCATATTGAGGAAGGTAAGGGGTGTTGAAATCAAAGAAAAGGGGAGAATATTTCCTATTAGTAAATGCATTCATTTTTAAGGTTTTGTGTGAAACAAAACCTTATTAGAATGGTGACGGTGTCTGTCTGTCCGTCTGTCCGTCTGTCTGTCTGTCTGTCTGTCTGTCTGTCTGTCTGTCTGTCTGTCTGTCTGTCACACCCGATTTATTCGGAAACGGCTAGACCGATTGTCACGAAAATTGGTGAGAGTATGTAATCTGGTGATCCCTTTACATGCAGTAAGTGGCGCCATCTTGCGTTATGTTTAAGGGGGGGCTCTCCGTACATGTGAATGGAGGGTGCAAATTTTTTTTTCACAGAATGTAGCCAAGTAGGGTATCAAATGAAAGGTCTCAATTAGTACTTTTCGAATCTGGTTCAATATTTGATATTAGATGAAACATAGGGGAGTGAGGGCTCAAAATATGACCCCCAGAAAGTGTAACAGGTCTCGTTCTCAGAACCTATCCAACCGAAAAATCTGAAAAAAATCACAGTGGTGCATCTCTACGAAATCTAGGCCTCAAAATATATCCGGTTCCGATATCTGCACAAATAAAGTTAATAATAGTATATTTCCACATTTTAGAAATTTACCCGGCACCCCCCCCTTATGTTCCTCCCAGAAATACAAAATTTGGCATGAGTGTAACGAAGAATATAGTGCACAGTTTGGTCAAGTTTGAAGAAAATCCAACTATTATTAACAAAGTTATTGGGGGTGAAACTTTACAATTTTTTGTGAATTTCGTGCACTCTACAACCCGCATGACGTCATCATCACATATCAATTCGTCAATACCACAACGAAATGAATTTTTATGAATTGGGTCGCAGACAATTATTTTGTTTTAGTTTTTTAGTTATTTGTCAACCAGACATGTGTATATGTAGGTATATAATATATGCGTGCTAATGAACTTTGCGGCTAGTGCCTAATTCAGATAGATATAAGACGTAAATCGGAAATATGGGTACGATAAATTTAGATATGTGCATATATGTGTACAGCAGGTAATAGGCAGTTTGTTTGTTTAGGGTGAGCGTGATATCTATGGCTCTAATATGTACGTATGTCTCGTAGTTTGGAAAAATATGAAGGATTATGTTGGATTTGTAGCTATATACGGACAGAAATGTGCGTCTCTTACATAAGATGAACACAAAACCTTTATACCCGAAGCGCGAGCTTCCGGTATTCCGACTTGTTTAGATTGTTTCTGGAAAAGACAAACGAAGAATTGTACCTGTTGTTGATAATTTCCCCTATCTAGGATCGAAAAAACAACATCTACGTTTTTCACAGCCAACAGAACCTATTTTAGCTTGCAAAAACTGCACTCGAAAGGTTTCAGTCAAAGCTCTTACTATTCAAGATGATGATCTTCCCATTCCTTGTAAACTCCTCGTAGCCTTGGGTTTTTAGCAAGAAAAAATGGGAACCTTTGGTTGCGTTCAAGAGGAGAATCTTTCGATAAATTGTTGGCCTCTACATGAGGATGGTTAATTCCATAGCCTAAATAACGACGAAATTTATGAGTGATATCATGATCATCTGGTCGTGGGTAAAATCCGGAGCAATAGGTAACGGTCGGCGAACCACTTAATCCGTATGGGTTGGGATGAACTTGACTAGAAGGTCTATAAGGGCAATATCTTTGGTAGAAAAAGATGACGTGTAGATGCTGCCTCAGATGCCCTATCTAAGTTAGGGAGGACGCCAGATAAGAACTGGCTGCCGAAATACGTATATATGTATATGGTTATAAACAAAGATTCATTGTCGGTAAGTAACTTGGAATTTGTTGACTTTTAGGGCATAATTTTATATAATTTTATTTAAAAGGAGGATTTTTGGATATAAACAGTATGAACGCGACTGATAGCTTCGCCTGGGCTGAGGCAACTCATCGAACTTATACCCTGAGATGATCATGATCGAAAGTGGTTTCCGGGTCCTAGTTGCTCTTTCATAGATCTACGTTCGCAAAGACTGGGCGAATTACATATATTAAGGGCAGGAAACGCGTAGTTCAGAACTGACTTTTTTGTGCTCTTTTCGGTTAGAATTTTAGTAAAATAAATCTTTATCGCCATTAGATAGGTACGTGAAAATAATTCTGCTGAAATAATGTCAAGCTTTTCTAATTTAGGTCTGAGATGTGACGGTCGTGGTTTAAGAAGCTATTGGTCGTCTTAATATCGCTCTAGGAAAAGTCCCCTCGTATGTGAGGCCTGAAAAAGACCATCATTATCAACAAGGTGACGACAAAAAATACATGCTTTATGAGTCATGCTTGTTTTTTAATAATGATTTTACAGTTTCTTTTCTTGAATAAAGTTTTTAGGGTCA
Source organism: Hermetia illucens (assembly GCF_905115235.1). NCBI lineage: Eukaryota > Metazoa > Arthropoda > Insecta > Diptera > Stratiomyidae > Hermetia > Hermetia illucens. Next base: position 158,962,780 of record NC_051849.1, read on the forward strand.
TTCTTTTGCTTCTTCTCTGCTTTGCTTCTATAGATATAAGAGGGTTTATAATTATTTATTGCCAAATGGAGCATAATACCCTTTTATAGATAAACTTTTTTCACTTGCATAGTCTTGTGATTACGACTTATTTTAAAGTGCATTTGCATAATATACGCGTTGATAGTCAGAAGTTCCAACTTCTTAGTATAAACTTTGCATATTTCCCAAATTTAAAGTAGCTTTGAGTTGATATGATGATTATGTCGATTATCTTTAAAATGTGAGCTGAAATCGAAATGGAGGAGATAAAAAAGATTCACTAATCAAGGCGCTGAATTTTATTCGTGAAATTACCTATCTAAAGTAAGATTATGGAACCGATAATATTGCAATTTTTCACCCACTAAAAAGTAAATTGCATTCACGCCATTTCCTTGCTACTATAAAAAGACGTAAAATCGTTGAGAAAGAAGCTTCCTGTTCCTGTAAGAATCACATAGCCTTGCAATATCGCTTCTAGTTTTAGTTCCTATGCAATTTGCCAAAGCCTGTATCTGAGTGATGGCAAGATTTTACTTTCAACTTCCATTTCCTCGAGATAAATTATTTTCAGAATCGCAGTAGTCAGAATTTAAAGCAAATAAATATTGGATCAAAGATAGAGTTTGGTACCGGTTGAGTAAATTCGTGCGTTAATTTTATGATCTGGTGTCTAGTGTTTGATTATTCAAGGTCGGAATGTGGAAAAGTGTTTTATTGTTGGTCAAATTAACCACAGATAACCTTCTTCTGGTTGTGGGTACTTCCCATATGACTGATCAAGTTTTTGTTTTTGTTTCCGTTTATTGATTGGATGTACAGTTGGTTTGTGGTGGAAGTGAATTAGATATTGAATGATTAAACTTCGAACTTAGTACAAAATTTAAAACAGAGAAAAAGAGAATAATACCACAACTTCTTAGGGGAGAGGCTCTGCAATCTCTTTCCCTGCGATCGATGGTTACCTGATTTATTGAGGTGTAACTGTTCGGTTGTTAGTTGTGTGCGATCGCATGTAAACGGGCTGGTAACCCTCATATCGATAGTTAGCCTCTCGTCGGAAGCAACTGCTTTTAAACAATATACAGTGGTCGTAAATACGTATTTCCTATATAGGTGTCGATTTACTTCAATACTTGTTATGAGCGTTCATCGACCTCTTCATGCTCTTCCTTTCTGAATTTGTTCATTAAATTTCCAAGATCAAATGCAACAAAATTCGAGTAGGTGCCTAAAGTTCATTCACTTGCATGCTCCTCTGAGTAGTGATCTTTGCTTTAAATAATTTCCTGAAAACTGGAATTGGGAATCAATTTCACGGAAGACGGAATAAGAAGAAACGTGAAAGGGTTTATTCGAGGGGAGAGCCATCAAAGTATGATATTTCAAAGGCAAAGAATCGAAGTATGGCGAAAGCCATGGAAATGTAAATGTGCACAAATCCAGACGTCTCTTATTTAATCAGATTATTGAATTGAACGTCCATTAAGTTTGCGCAGAATTGCAGTGAGGAAAGCCGGTTTTGGGCAAAGCTCCCTATCGGTATTCCTCCTCACAAAGTTCATTCTTACAGTTTTCTTTTCCACACTTGATTTGATGTTCTCCACATCGAAAACGAAATATTATAGGGATTTGGGAAAGACGTTGAGTATGAGTTTGTCTTTCTGATGCGTCAAATATTGGATGTACAAATGATAAGGGTTTATCTCACCTGCTTCTCTTGGAAATTTCCTAGTTTTAAGACTCTGAAAATTGGTAATCTGTCGCAAACATGGTGCAAACCATTCTTTGGCGAATTTACGACTAGCTTTCACCTTTAATGCTACTGAAATAACCCCTTCTTTTAAAGTTTTCATAAAAGTCATAAAAATAGCAACAATATTATTATTATTCTTTTAAGGGAAGTTAACGGGGGCCCTAAAAGAAATATTGTGCCCCTTTTACTGATGATAGGGTAACTACTAATTATAGTACGACAAGCAAGCCAATAACCGTCAGGAATGTTAATATATTCATTAGTCCAGGTGCCTGGAGCTACTTTGCAGTGCCGGACACTATCTTAAAATGTATATGGAGGTTATATCATACTGGGCATATAACCTGCAGGCAGTGTCTGTAGACATCCCTTCCCCAGTTGAGAGTTTAGTCGACAGTGACCAGTAAGTATTCCCGCTATAATTCGGAGGTTCTTCTTGGTGAGGTATAAGCAACTTGGACTGCTCCATTCCGGGAAAGTTCGACGAGAATAGTTTCCTCAGCCGTTACTTTTCATTTCTTATTGTTATAACCACCTACCCGTTTCTGATTCCACGGAAGGGTCCTGGTGTGTGAACAGGCGTCTCTGCTTCCTGCCTGGCCAGTTCGTCTGCTGGCTCATTGCCTTGTAACCCAACATGGCCTGCAATTCAGAGTAGACCTTATTGTGCGAGCCGAGCGTAGGGGCAAACTGTCTATGGCGCGTATTTCCGCCTGGAATATGCTGGTGTATTTACACATTGGTTTAAAGTAGGTTTTCCTTGGGCTGGCGATAGTAGCCCGTCCTGTGGACAACCTTGAGTAGTGTTCAAGACAATAGAAATTGTACCTGTTGTACTTCCGTTTGCTTACTCTCTTTTTCGATACCCAAAAACGCACACAGTGCTATTTCCTTTGTTATAATATATAATAAATCCATTAGCTGATAGAGTGTAGTTTCGCTTGACCGTCCTGCCCGGTAAGGGTGTTGACACTGATATAGGGGATTGCGTCTTAGAACGTCAGTTCTAATATAGTTGTCTATGACCTTCTCCACCGTTTTGAGTGCGAACGATGTAAGGTAAATTGGTCTGAAAAGGATTCTTTTTATCCATCCATCTTTCGTCTATATCCTAAGACTATGCTGCGCTTCACCCATAGAATTGACGCTAAGATGACTTCTAGGCGTTTCTGGAGTAGTGCTTGCAAGATGCCCTCCACTCCAAGTGATTCCGGTGGTTTAAATGCTTTTCCCACCCCCCCACTTTACTCTAGTTTCCAAGCATAACTTTTTTGTTAGTTTCCAGTTCTCCTTTGTGCCCCTTTTGTTCATTGTAGTTGCATTGTGCAAAATGTTCCCTCCCGCCTTGGGTAGGAGCCCGGTAGATGAGTTCTGAGAAGCAGATATACCCTGTCCTCCTCATTCTCGATAAATATTCCATCTTTCTCCTTCCGACTAATAGCCTTGTCTTTTGTCATGGCTTTGTATAGCCTGGTTGCCTCCGTGATTTGTTCGATCCCTTCACAGAATATCCTGAAGCTGTTCCGTTTTCCTTCTCTGATTGGGTTGCTATACGCAGTCAGCACATTTACGTACCTCGCCCAGCCGACTACCTTTTAAGTGTTTCCCTCGGCTTCTAGTGAGACTTGTATTGCCACAAGGAACCCTGAAAGACATATTTATTCGTTCAAGAATGACGCAAGCCCTGAGTCCTAAATTGCCCGCATGCTTCCTCCTTGCAGACGCAAGTCTGTTCCGATTGTACCCAGGCTCCTGAGTCATATTTTAATGCTATCTTTGAATTTGCCCTCACAATTACTGCAGGTGAAACTTTTGCATGATGGAGGTTTACCTATGCTATCTTCGTTCTGACCAATGGTTTCGTTAGTGTTTTGAGCTCTTCCCCACTGTCGGAGTACTACCCTCCTTTTCCGCCATACGCTTTCTTGCGAGTAGCTATCCACCCTGAGCGCTAGAAAATCCAGATTTAAGTCATCCAGCTCCTCCTATTCACTGGGTCCTCGGTGGGTTTTTTATCCGATGTTTCCTCCGCAGTACCTTTCCTCGGATTTTCGTAGTGCACGTGCCACATCTATAGTTAATTTGGCAATTTCCATGTTTGATTGCCGATCAGTGATCAGTGATCAACCATCTACCCCGCTCATGACGAGTTTGTTTACCTTTGCCCTCCACCTTGTTTCTAAAGACTTTTCATAATCGGGTATGGAGATCATCGTTCTGAGTAACTACGAGTCCCCTAAGACCCTCCGGCTCTAACGTTGCGGCTTTAGGAAGAAACACTGTCACCATGTGTCTCCAGCACATTTCGACAATTCTACTCCTTCCCAACCTGGCAATTTAGGGACTACAGTTCTAAGCTATTCCACAGCGGTCTCCGTTGCGAAGTCCACCAGTATATGACCTGGTCGAAAGGGTATCCCGCTTCATACTCCATCCCTTTCACATCTGCCTGACGACAAGGTCTTTAAGAGTTTCCTGCTCCTTACGAATGAATATTTGCTTTTGGAAGTAGGGCCTGCCGAATGCCTTTCTTGGGTTCAGGTTTGGGATTTTTGGGAGCATTCTCCTCATGTGGGCTTATCTTCGCTGCTCCAGACTTTCGTGGCCAAGTTAATGATGGCTGATGTCTGTCTTGATTCTTCGTAAGGGTCTCTGTTGGTGTCAGGCCTTCCTTCAGATAACGTAAGAAACATTTGATCAGAGGCGCCTAAGAGGAAAAAAAGTACATTAGCAGTTCCGAAGAACGGAACTCAAATCACAGAAGGTAAGAAACTAGTGTCCCAAGTGCTAACGTCAGCAATCAGAAGGAAACCTAAGGGGAACGAGCATGATGAACGAACGACGGTTTCTAATAAAAAGGCAAAGACGACGAAGTGACATCCAAGGCAAGTTTGGCCATGGCAAAGATAATGCCGAACGAGGAGGGTCATGGTATGGTAAGCTACTTATGGCCAGGGTGGTTTTATTCCGTAAAAATTCGACACTCTGGCGTATCCGGGCCAGAGTTTTTTGACAATTTCCATCTCCTTACAAAAAAAGAAGAAGGCAGACAGACAGTAAACCGATTTTAATAAGGTTTTGTTTTACTCAAAAATTGAAATTTCTCCAGGGTCCCTGCCGTTCATATTCGTTTACTTCATATGACCATGACTCGCCTTAGAGTGCAATAAATTTACATAAAATAGAAAACTTTCATCAATAACTTTGTTAATAATGGTTAGATTGACTTCAAACTTTTCAGAACTATGCCTGATATTATCACTTTTGCAAAATTTCGTAATCTGGAATGAGTTTAATCAATGCATCATTATTAAATTTATTTGAGCAGATATTGAAATGAATGTATTTTGAGGCTTAGATTTCATATAGATGCATCACTGTGTTTTTTTCAGAATTTTCGGTTGGATAGATTTTGAGAACAAAATTTGTTTCACTTTTTACGCCACACATTTCCAATCTTCACTCCCCCGTGCTTTACCTATTATTAAAAATAGTAAGATCATTTTAGAGTAATACTAATTGAACTCTTTCATTTTATACCCCACAAGCCAAAATTTTGTGAATTGAATCGATTTTACTAAGGTTTACAGGTCAACGGCCTTGCTTGTAAATATTTAGAGTAGCCACTCTGTACTGACCGCGGCTTTGTGACGTTGACAACATTTTCTTTGCCTCATCCAACACAACACAAAACCTTATTAAATGCGGTTCATTGTCTGTCTGTCTGTCTGCCTGTCCGTCACACGCATTTTTTTTCGGAGACGGTTGTAGCGATTGGCACCAAATTTGGTAAAAAGGTGGGAACTGTGAGCGCTCACCCATATAGTGAGTTACATCCTTTTACGTTGAATTTAAGGGGGGGGGGGGAGGAGACCGCAAACATGCAAAAGGGGGGTGGACTTTTTTTTTCATCAAATATAGTCATGTGGGGTATCAAATTAAAGGTCTCGGTTAGTACTTTTCGAAGCCGACATTTGCCATTTGTTGAAAAGGTGGGGAGTGCGGCGGGTTGAAAGTGATAATTTTTTTAACGAACCCATTCTCTGAAACTACCCAACCGAAAAATCTGAAAAAAATCAAGGGGCTGCCACTATATGATGCCTAGGCTCCGGAATACCTTCCATACCGATACTTGTTGAAATAAAGTTAATAATAGTGCATTACTATAATTTTCAGTAATTGACAGGGAAACCCTCCTTAAGTTCTCCCTAGAATCACGCAGCAATATAGACTGCAGTATAGAGCATGATTCTCCCAAATTTGGTGAAAATCGCACTATTACTAACAAAGTTATACTAGGTCAAAACCCCCGCTCCTCTGCAAATTCAAGACTATGAATGTCAATATCACTTGAAAGTGGATATTTTCACATACTTAATATATGCATATTTTACGTGCTACATGCTAATAGGACAAACGCACACCCAAATCTCTTTACAAAAGAAATACACAAAACCTTTCATACCTGAAGCGTCTAGCTTCCGATTTCCCGACTTGTTTTTTTTATTTTCATTTTCAGGATTTAGCTCGCGTACCGGTTCATTTCGGAAGGCTTGTGTGAATTCCCTTTGTTTGTGTTATTTTCAGGATCCGGTACGGACCCACGCATCGGTATAGACACACAAATTTCTTATAATGACACGTGAGGAATCGAAATGCCCAAAGGACCCTCCACATTCCCGAACCTGGCTTGGACAGGGGCGTGCAAGCGCACGTCGTAGAGCGCTTGGATGGAGGTGCTTCAGAGCTTTATTTAGGCAATTTCCTTTAGGTTTTGGGATAGCTCTTCTCTCTAGGTCGTCTAAGGCCACTCAGGATGGTCGTTTGACATCTCAATTCTCTTTAGTTCATTACAACTCCAACTACGGTAGTTAAGCCTCGGTGCATCTTCAAGCAGTCAAAATGTCATTCGTAGGGGCGACATCACATCGATTCGGCTCGGCTTAACTTGTTGTCTACGTAGAAATTTTCCCTTAAAAGCTACCTAAATATAGCTAAGATAAATCTCATTTCATAATGGATAGCACCAGATATCTTTCAAAATCTAATGTGACATAAATCGAGAGTCACAGGTATATGTTAGGTACCACCCAAATAAACCAACAGTTTCTCTCTATATAAATTTCCTTTATTCCTCATTTAATGGGTATGCAATTTGCCGGCTTTTTCGAGAAGACTTCCAGAGTTTTCTATGAAAATCTAGCATTGGAGGGGTTAATGTTGCTGCCATACAAAGCCTACGTTTGAATACGCAGATTTCAGTTTTTTTTAAATATTCTTTTTCATGTCCACAGATCCGGAAAATATTTGGTCGAAAACATCCTAATAACTCCAGCGTCAATACGGGTAGTATTATTTTATGTTATTATTCCGTTAACCGAAAGAACCAGAAGAAGATAATATGGTAATTGCATCCCAGGTCTTGCACTCGGCATTCGTATTGCGCATTCTCGTTAATTTGGTACTAGAGCAGCAGGACATTGCGCATGTCCTGAAATGGGTCAAGGCTCTTGAAAAGGACGAGGGGAGGATTTTTTAACGGCTGTCAAATCTTTGTGTCGGTTTGTGATTGCAGTCAGCTGATAGGTGATGATCTACCAGACGTTCGGTATACCGTCTCTGAAGATTTAGTCAAAAAAATCGGTACCGGAAGTGTGCAAAGTGCCTTTGATAGTCTAAAACGAGTATCTGAATGTTTGCATATTTTAGGAACTTTTTGCATTTTACTCTCAGTTGTTTCGTGTGAATTAATTGTGAAAATGTGAATCTTTCTACTGAACATTTACAATTCAATAAAAGCTAAATCCCAAGCACGGTGTGCGTATCAAACGAATTACAACACACAAAACGTGTTTGGGGGAATTGAGACTCCGACTAACATCAAATGGAAGAGAAGCTCCAAAGAGCCTCACAAGAGCTGCACACCTTCGATGGCATAGCGGAGTGAAGGTCTTGCAGTCAGTCGCCTGAGTGTTCAGTAGTGACTCCCGAAGCCCCAAACAGACGACTTGGACGCCACTCAAACGCTACAAGCTCACTCGCGAGCGGTTACACGCCTAACATTTCCGTTTTGAATCCATTACGGCTCAGCTCAAAGCCACCCCCAAACGCTACAGCCACGATAATGCCAGTGCAATACTAATGGTCCGATCCAATGTGGGAATCAGTAGTCGGCACTGTTTGTCCATGTCCAGTCCATCCGGTTCGGTGGTGTCTACACCTCTAGTGCTTCCCGAACGTCCGAATAACAATAAATCCAGCGCTTAGAACGCATATGGTTGCAGTCTTGGACGCGGTCTCGAGTTCTAATCTTGCTAAGGCTCCAGTGGGCAGTAGGCTCCAATCGCTCAGCAATTGCAATTGCCGTCTTGCAGTTTTCCGATATTTGCAGTACGAAAACGAGGGAGAACTAGCTTCCGTCGCGGTCTGGAAAATTATTAACCAAAAATTCACAATTCTTCGTCTACGCTCCTACGTCTAGCGTGAACGTTGCAGAGAAATTCGTTTTGTTGTGGAATTGAAAACGAAATCGAGAGTTTTTGTGTTTGATCGGTTTTTTCGTGGAGTTTTTTCGGTATTTGGAGATTCACTTCTTTCGGTTGGTCAGTTTTCTGTGTCACATTATATAACTCGCAATTTTTTTGGAATTAATAGTTGCAACACATCATAATCATAACATAATAGAATTTATTCGATTTGGGTTAGCGATTTCCATTTTCCGGTATTTTATGATCCGATCTTAATCTTTGACCGGTTTTTTTAAAAATTTGGTGCAGTTAATACTTGAACTAAGAAGTGTGGGTGCTCACTATCTCTTAGAACTTGAAGTAAATTTATCTAATTTTCAAACAACCTAAATTGAGAAGTAACCATCTGAAACTAAGAACAATCTTAAGAAGATGACGTCACAAGTAATGAACGGAAACGGAAAAGCTTTCCACGACAGCGACGTCGGAAAACCACCTGAACCAAATTTCGCCATGACAACATTGCAAACTGTTTTGGATTTCATCTTGTTCATCTCCGTCTCGATTGGATACATCTTACAGGTAGGAAATTATGAAAATATTTGAGAGAGTTTTTTTCGTTATAAACATTTCGATTGTTCTCTTTTTGCATTAAGTTTTTGGTAATTTTTTTCCGCCGTTTTCTTTTTCGTTTATCGATAGTTGGTGAGTTAGTGGTTGAACTATCTTGGCATTAGGCGATGTTTCGCCGATGATGGCTTTTACGTTTTTTTGTCGATACCTTGATTTGTTGTTATACAATTCGTGGGGTCTGATTACCTGCACTTAATTAAAATGAAGTTGAAAGCATATGGGAGTTTGCGAGTAATACATGTATGCTATGCAGACTAGTGGCGTCATTTGGGAAATGTTGAAACCTCCTGTGAATACTAATAATGGCACCCACCATCTGTGGGTGGTTTAGAAGCGGAGAATGTGAGGTGTCAGTGAGTTTGTCAGGCTTTTTTAGAGACAATAGACTCAAGCCGTTTGCAAATTTACATTCATTGTTGGAAGATGAAATATTGTTCGAAGCTTTAAGTGCATAGTAATCGAAAATGAATGTTTGCTTTTAGAGATACAATGGGCTGTAAATAAACGGGAAGGTTAAGGACTTCTGTGGAATCTTTTAAGTGGAGGCTATTTGTCTATGCAGTTACTATCGCTAAAAAGATTTGTTCTTTTAAGAAATTTTCTGAATAAAAAGTAGTAATTACAGGTAACAGACTCTTCGGTTTACAAATTGTTGCCAGTTGAAATAAAAACTTTAGAATTCTTTGTGAATATTAGCAAAGATTTGAAAAGGTTAGAAATTGGAGAGACCAAATTAATACGGATAAAAGCATCAAAAGCATCTTAGATAAGATTGTGTTTTACACCAAACCTCTGAGAAATAACGATAATCTGAAGAAAACGTGCAAAAAACTCAAAACCACTTGGTGTTTTCGATCAGATTAACCGCCTTTAGTGTGTTTTGTTAACGATTTTAGTGGAAGACAAAATGAAGCGGAAAAAACAAAGGTATTTTGGGAATCCGCTATACGAAAACTTGGAAAACATTGTAAAATTATCATCAAATCACTAAAAAATTACGTCAATTCTTAGAATAATCTTGAAAGCCTAACAAAAAAAAATCAATTAATCCGGCATTAATGCGTGTAAACACTATAACTATGTACACGTTCCCCATGAACTTACTATGTAAATTTTTACTAAACAAATGCTTGTTATTTTAAAACGTGGTAAAAAGATAATTGTAAACATTGAAAATTAAGTACATATTCAAAATGTTTCTTTGGATTCGTTAAGATTGCCACTAGAAAAATATTTCATTTTGGAATTTGTCTTTCAAATATTTGTACGGAGCCGGAACAAGGTGAATTGGGATGTGTTATTGTAAATATGGCATCTAAACGAAAAAAGTGGATTGTCATTATTATTCAGCGTTATGGGTATGAAAGAGATTGAATTTTCAATGTCTTCAAATGGGAAACCAGACAGTTCAAGATAATGTGCTCTTGAAAAAGTGGTTCACGATTAAAAAAAAACAAAACAGATGAAGGCTGGAATAACTGTCAATTGAATTTTTATCAGCAAGTATAAACATTTATGTTTATCTAACTAAGATTTTGTCCCTTTTTTATATCACGTTTTTTAGGTAGAGTCCTTTCTTGTTGTCTCTATCCGCCAATCGAGTCATTCAACTTTATTTCGGTGTTCACTAAAACGAGTTCCTCTATTTTTGACTAGATAGCATTGACAGTTTTTTCAATCATTGTGTTTCAACAATTGTCAAAGTTATCAATGACGTTCAGCCGTCATAATATTTAGTCAGCTCTATCAATTTATAGTGAATTGTTGCAAGTTTGCCAAATGTGACGAAATCATAATAAATATTATCGGAATTCCGGTTCAGCTCTGAATAAGCAACGTGAGGGACCTCGGTCTTCATCATGGCTTCATGGTGCAGGCAATTCGTCACATTAGTACGTTACTTTGAACCTTAAGCCACGAAACAAATATCAGTGCGAAGTGAAAAAAAGGCAGACCAAGCAATGTAGATTCAGCGCCGATCAGCTGAATTGGATACCGTCAGAGAATAAACCCGGCTTAATTTGCGGTTTGATTTGGTTCTATATGATTATAAAATTATGCTGACGCCTGACGCCTGACGACCATAGGCAGCACCGGGAGTTCGTCAACTGGCCACTGAAAATGTTAGCCAAAAATTCAGATTTTGGTTAAAAAGATCGTCCGAAAACTAAAATTGACTTTGTTGGAGCGACCATATGACAAGTGTTCGACCAAGCATCAATGCAACCGCAAAACTTGACAGTTTGGTGCCGTTTGTGACATGGTGGCATAATCGGACCTTACTTGTTTCAAAATCAGGCAGGAGGCCCTGTTACCGTCAATGGTTCTCAGTGATGTTAACCGACTTTTTATATATAAAAAAGGTGGACGGTTTCTACGTTAGGAAAAAACTGGTATATTCTTACAAATATCGATATCTAGGGAGCCGGTTGCTATCTCCCTCATTTGAAAGATTGTAACAAACATAGAGAAAGAGAGTAAATAGCTCCCGAAATTATGATATTTTCAAAAATATTCCGGGCTTAATAATAATAATCATTGGCGCAAAAATCCAATTGGATCAGGGCCTTGTAGTGTGTTAGAGCGCTTCATTCAAGACAGTGACAGGATTATAGTACATACCTTATAGGAGGCCGAAAACTAAGCAACCAACAACATCAAATCGCCCTGGTTAAACGAGAAGAATAAAGATAGGAGAATACAACTTTGAGACCGTTGATAATTCCTCCTACCTTGGGGTCGAAAATCACAACCGATAGTAGCTACGACGATGAAATCCGTGCACGGTTGTTGTCAGCCAACAGAGCCTATTTCAGCTTACAAAGACTGTTCCGCTCGAAACATCGCACCATAGGGTCAAAGCTCTTACTGTACAAGACTATGATCTTGCCAGTCCTCATGTATTCCTCGGAGATTTGGGTTCTTAGCAAGAAAAATTGCAAACTCTTGGCCGCGTTCGAGAGAAGAATCCTCCTAAGAATTTTTGGTCCCCTACATGAGGATAGACGATTCCGTAGCCTACATAATGACGAAATCTATGAGCGATACCATGACCGTCCGGTTATGGATTAGGCCCGGTTCAATAGGTTACGGTGGGCGGGTCACTTAATCCGTATGTATGAGGATGATCCCACCCGGAAAGTCTATCTATGGTAAAAAAAGAAGACGAAGCAGACCCTGTCTAAGATGGAGCGATGGCGTGGGTCAGGACGCCAGACAGCTTTTAGGGATATAGAATTTGTGGACCTCGGCGCAAAACCGGGGTTTTTGAATTTCCTTATTAAGGCAGGTCTAGACCGGATAACGGTTGTTGCACCGTTGATGATGATAGTAGGAGGCAATGTGGTCAGCATTGCTCGGGCTAAACCTGACAAGTAGGGTGCCTGATATAGCAAAACAAACTTTAATTCTGACCATTGCACTGTGAACTGGTGCATTGTTGTGATGAAACACATTGTCTTTTTAGACAAATGCAGCCTTGTTTGCTTGCTTTCTTCCTTCAAAAGTTGTAATAATTTTCCAAACTAATTGTCGTTGAATGTTTTCCTTCCTCAAGATAGTCAATGAAAATAATACCATTCGCATTCCAAAAGAACCAACGCCATGGCCTTGCCTGTGGATGAAATGGTCTTCGGTTTCTTTGAACAGGCTCTCCCTTTTGAGTTCATGGTTTGATCGTTTTTCCTCTCGGGTGTGAAATGATACACCAATATTTCATCCATGGGTACGACGCAAATATTCTGCTTTGTATCAGTGAAACTTCGCTAAAAACTCAAGCGAAACATCTTCACGGCACTGCTTTTGCTCGAATGTGAGCAGATACGACACCTATTTTGCACATAGCTTTCTAATCTCCAAATTTTCGATGAATATGTACCATATCTTTTGAAATGTGTGTTATATCTGCTAACTCGCAGACTTTTAGTCGATTATCACCCAGTACCATTTTGTGGATGTTCTGCACTATTTTTGAAGTCGTCACCTCATTTGGCCGAGCACTCCAAGGCTCATCTTTGCAGATCGTGCGGCCTCGTTTAAGCTTTGGTACTTAATGTTTTATTGTTCTAAACGAAAGACCAGACTCACCTAAAGTAGAATCCCGTTAAGCTTTTAGACTGGCTGCGCTTAGGTTGTTCAAATAAAAGAACTGTGCCACATAACGATGACTAATTTTCTCCATTTTCAAAAATTTACTAAAAACGTTCACTACTGATGGCCGCCAAACAAATACTCAACAGGGAGGCGTCTTAAAACTTAAAATATATGCCTGTGATTGTGTACTTTTAAACAAAGTGTCATTTGTAAAAGATCTACCGCCCTCTCTTTGTCAAGTCGGGAACTTTTGGGACAACCCTCGTTTTGTTAATCAAGTTGAATACAAGCTTTTTCCCTTTTCTAACAGAATGTCATAATATAACTTTGAGGAAGTCCTTTATTTGTTCACTTTTCTTCGGAAATATGTTGATCTGATCTTGAATTGCGTTTCCAAGATATTTGCTTGGTGGTCGCTATGTATACTATATTCCTCATTGATATACCAATACAGTTCCTTGGTCAGTTTGTAGCTAATGAAGTTGCCGCACGCTATGGAAGCTGCTTCTTTCACTTTGAAATTGAAAGTGCCTCAAGTAGAGTGCATCTTCTTGCACTAGATTCGCAGCTCCCCCCCTGTCAACTCAGTTGCTGTAATCGCTTGCCATAATTTTTGGATGATCGCAACATGCATCACAGACTAGCTTTTCCATCAATGGCCCATATTCTTCTAGCATTAGGGTGGATGGAGGTTGTTAAGCTACAGAAGACTCTAATTTTCGTCCCGGGATGATCAATTTTGCAGGTTTCTGTTTGTTTTCTGTATAGCCCGAATTAAACAAGTTTTTATCGTCGCTTCCCTATTCATATTTGTTGTCCGAATACCTTTTGTAGGACGCGTTAGAATGTATTTCCTGTCCCTATTTGCATTAGAAAAATATGTCCTCGATCGCTTGGCATTGATCGTACCTATCTTGTAAACCTCTTCATTTTATCCTGGGAGACGGGAGGGGATTTTCATTTTCGATACAACCGGAATGTACCATCTTAAATGTAGTTTCCGTCATGTCTCCAAAACCAGCCCATTTATTTAGAGCACTTGTTCAGCTATATTTGCCCCGGAACCAACTAACGATGTGAAGAGGAACTACGATTTTTACAAGCCTTTTTATCATTACTCGACGTTTTCTAAACACTTCCAGTTCATTTTCCGTATTTGTGGATCTATCGTTTGGTATTTTTGGCTACTAAAGCCATTTTCGTGCTGCTGCCTTCTTTCTCGTTACACCATTGCAATAAATGATGTCGTAGCGACGACATAGTTCTAGCTATATTCGTGGTGGTCAACGATCTTTGGATGTTTCCATATGATGATTTTGAATTTTCCTCTTGCTTCGCCGTAACACTGAACAGAGTTTTTGCAAGATTCCTTATAGGAATGCTCCTTTACTTCATAATTTCTGAACACTACTTTCTAGTCCGCTCTTCTGGCAAGGTGACTTGCTAGCCGCAAATTGGAGTCCAGTCAGGTCTTCTTTTTGGGGAAAGAAGGACTAGTTGATGTTAGATGTAATGTTGAACCAGCCCTTCGCACCTTCCAGGTAGGTGTTCCCCTGTTTCAAATAGGTATTGACTTCACAATGACTCCAGCAATGACTTCAGGTGTCTATAACTTTGCATACGAAGCCAAATCGCCCACCACCTCCTTATCAGTGTAAGACGTAAGCAGTGTAATGATTATTTTCGGCCAATATAAAAAGCATGTATTTTCATTTTATTTATTTGACTATCCTCGCATATGTATATATCATAAATTATGAAGCAGTTTATCTTGTGAAATAGAATAATAATGGCAGATTACTTGGTTGCTCAACTTAATAGGACCTCCCTCCACTTAGATTTTTTTCCGATCTGAACATTGACAGTGTGGCTGAAAGACATTAGGCGTTCCGTAATTGTAAGAGACGCCTCTACAATTATTTTTGTTATGGATTTGAATTGATTCTAACTTCCTAAATATCTAATGGTGTCGCCAGGGAAGCCACTATCTTCTGCACTTTATTATATGATTTACTCTTTTGTAATGTTAAAATTTAAAAAAAAAAAACCCAAAATTGATGGTGTTGCGTAAGTCTCTTCTTTGTATATCGCGTCAATTTTGTGTATTTTGACTGCTCTGGTATTCCATTATCATTATACTAAATCATGTACAAGTAATAAACGTTCAGCATGGGAACAAATCAAAGACTACCATAGACATCGATGACAAACTAGCACTGGAATTCTTGTAACAAGGCTGGCATAACCAACTCGACCATCGCATAGTCGAAAGCGGTTATAGATGTCACTTGCCTAATAACCATATCAGACAATATCATTGGGTTCTGGCCTTGGCTGAACTGAGGCTGCACCCATTTTGTTTGACACGCTTCGTTTGATCAATTCAAATAAGTTACACTGCTAAAACCTTCAGAGTTTACGCTTTTGCTGGCACTGGCGTCCGAAGAAAAATTCTAAATTAGATTCATATTCAACTGAGTAAGATGTTATCTCTATTCGGCGGAATCAAAAGTGTGATCAATTCATCCCTCCTGTTCTCAAAGCGGTGTGTAACGAAACGTACAGGTCTAGGTTTCAACCAATTCCGATTTCTATGACGGATGTTCATTGCAGTTTTGCTTTAGGGTTTGACGTCCTGTTTAACTGATCTCTACAGGTTGATAATACCCAGGTTACCAGATTCAATCTTTGCTACCTTGTTTCTTTTCTTCTAGATCCATTTTTGCTCGACGTCCTCATAAATGATCTATTTTTCATTTGGTTTATTTCAAAACGAAGATTAACTGCTAGTAACGATACCAGTCTTCCCATAAGTTGATAGTGAAAAGAGAAGAAAGAGAAGAAAGTGGATTCAATGTGATCGAGTGCCGTTTAGGTTAGCATCAGCATTAGGTCTGTCCTGTTAATCAAGACATTTACGAAGTAAACCAATGAAAGGTAGGAGGAGTTTTCTAAACATGCAGAGTGAGAGAGTTATTTCTGTGGCGGAAAACCGCTGAAATTTACAGGAGTGAACAGACGACCACTGTTTCGTCCGAGTTTCGCGTTTCCGTCCTCTGTTCAAAGTCTCCCTCTACTTTGCGGCCGTTTTCCTTCATATACTCCATATCTCTCCATATGTTCTCAGGAACAAAAAGTCTCCCTCGAGTGCGTATTTTCATCTTTTGCTTCCCACTTGAATGCCATTTTCGGTATTTTTGTCATCTCCATTTCACGCCTTTTGCAATTTTATGGTAGTGTAAATTTTTGGCTTATCATTGATTGCATCTAATCCCTAGTTCTTATTAATTAGCTATTCCTTTCTATTTAGAATTGCTCTCATATCCTCCACAAGATCTTTCTTTTCTTCAAAGGATTTTTAACATTTCTTTTTTAACAAGTAGTGGGTTGGCAGCTATTTCTTCTATTCACTAACGGTGTAATCACAGTCTCCATGAAACTTTAACCAGCAAAGCGGCCTGAGGCACATCCTCTAAGATTTCTTTCAGGTTATACGACCTCAGAGGGCTATTTCGGTTCTATGGGTCCCAGGTAAACTCCAATGAGGCTTCGATGCTAGAGTCACTTCAGGTTATTTTTTTAAGGTTTTATTTGCAAAATAAAACCTTATTAAAATCGGTTCAATGTTTTCTGTCTGTCTATCTGCCTGTCTGTTACACGCACTTTTCCCGGAAACGGCTGTAGAGATTGAGACGAAATTTGGTGAGAAGGTGGGAACTGTGAACGCCCAGCCATGTAGTGAGTGACATCTTCATGCATACATGCAAAAGGGGGATGTACATTTTTTTACCAAGTATAGTCATGTTGGGTATCAAATGAAATGTCTTGATTAGTATATTTGTTTGAAAAGCGGGGAGTGGGAGGCGCTTAAAGTTATGATTTCTTTAACGGACCCATTCTCAGAAACTACTCGACCGAAAAATTTGAAAAAATCATGAAGCTGCCTCTAAATGGGGTCCAGGCTTCAAAATATTCTCTATATCCATATCTGCCTTAATGAAGTTAATAATAGTATATTACTATATTTTTGGAGAAATTGAATAGAAACTCCCTTGACTATATCCTAGAGTTATAAAGATTTATAGTAGGAAGCATGTTGTCCCCAAGTTTGATCAAAGTCATATAATTGCTAACAAAGTTACAGTAGCTCAAAGTTGACGTTAACTAAATCTCAATATCACACTAAAGTGAGTACTCTGACATGTTAAATGCATATATATAACGGGTTACTTACAAGTGGGATAGTTCTGCACTCAAATGTTCTCGCAGAAGACACAGACAAAACCTTTCACACCTGCGGCGCCGAGTTTCCTGTTTTCCGAATTGTTGTATATTTGGGTTGAATCGCCCTTCTCAAGTATGTGGGTAGTTCACTCCTCAGCAAACTAACTGTAATTAACTTTAGTCCGGATAGCGAAGTCCTCCCACTAGAATTATTCCGTGCTGGGTGCAAATATTTCATACAGATCTGCATTGTGTTCTTGCATTTTCGTGCGACCTATTTGGCTGTAGACAGTTGCTTTATTCTGAAACTGTGGACAAGCGATCCCAATAAGTGACTACCACTGGGTGGAGCTTTTAGCTTACATTTTTAGGATCAGTACGTGGTCAATTAAACGTGTTACCATTGGGGTGATGTCTGAGTTTTTATAACCCCGTTGATGTGAGAATCAAACCTATTGTCTAGTGGACATTAAATTTTCGAATTTTGATCATAACGGTTATCGTTTCCTGTTCCCGCTTTGCCAGTGACTAAAACCTATTTATGACCAAAACCTTGAAAAATGTTGTCCGAAGTAGTCTATCCTCTCTGAACCAGTAGGTGCTCGGCTTGGTTAATCTTTTTGGCCATACCCAACCCCTTTATGAATGCGACGATAATTGAAATAGTATTTTCGACAACGATGGTAAAACATTTTAGGTGACTGTGAAAATTGTATTTCATTTCTTCGTCTTCATTTTAATTAAGAACGTGGGTACTGATGAGTCGAACGCCAGCATGTTGGCATTTTTGGAAGCTCATTCGGTTTTGAAATCTTCTTTGGGTAAATTTTGGGCCTCATTGTTTCCTCGACCAAGTCAAAATTATCGATTTCCCGAACATATCCCGCTCATAAAGAGTACTGGCAATTAAGTAGCCATGATTTCCACTCCGTTTAGTAGTAGTAATGATGATAACTGTATATTTTGCAGATTGTTTAAATTTCTCATTTTAGATTCAGATTTGATATTAGTAGCTTATGAGCCCATTGATTGATTGATCAGATCATTGATATTTTTATCTCCCTTAACAAAAGGTAGGATCAGGTAGGACTTAACACTTTCGTGGAAGAAAGAAGGAACCTAGAGGAAACCCTAGGTGAAGTGCTATTACCGGAAAATTTTGTCGGGAGAATGGTAGCTTGCCAAGAAGACTGGGATGCGATCAATTTCGTAATCGCAGTGATCCAGGGGAAACTGCGAAAAGCAGAAGAAGTGGGGAAGGCGCGGTTAGGAACCCCGCGGGAAGACGGAAGGAGACCTAGCTAAAGTAAGCTAACTCCGCCTCGTGATGTAATACCTAAAGCCGGTTCCACGTGGTAGGGGGGAGTCGGGGGTGGTTTTAGTGGGTAAAAATCCGACACTCTGGCGTGCCCAGGCCAGAGTCTTTTGAAGATTTCCACCTCCTTAAAAAAAAGGTAGGACTTAGCAATTATTGCAACTGGACTAAGAGTTCATCTATATCTTCTTCATCACTTCCTCCTGTTTCTAACATTGCTGAGGATAATGCTAGGTCCGCTGTTTTGAAACAGAGCAAGTTGCAGAGATTCTTCTTTCTACTATACGTGTTATAGGTGTACGTTTTATTTATTGAGAATATTTGGCTCATTAAAGATTTGTTAGAAGCCGCCGGGTTTTTTAATTATCTTACTTTTGGTATCTCAATTCAGTTCAAATATGATTATTTTACTTTTCTATGCTGTGTATAAGAAAGAACTCTTTGGTATAGTACCACAGTGCATTCAGTATTATTTTATTTTAGAATGATTTATTAAAACTTATATATATAACAGAATGACAGATAACGAAAATGTCGAACTTCATCGGTATCGTGTAATAAGAATAAAAATCTTCTCAAACTTAATCCCGGGCAATAAAATGAACAGAAGAGAGCTTCATCTT
Organism: Hermetia illucens; assembly: GCF_905115235.1. NCBI lineage: Eukaryota > Metazoa > Arthropoda > Insecta > Diptera > Stratiomyidae > Hermetia > Hermetia illucens. Next base: position 158,981,911 of record NC_051849.1, read on the forward strand.
GAAGTAACATTCTCTTTTTCAGGAGTTTCAAATCTGTTAACAAAAAAAACTCTAAAATGCATTAAAAAAGTGATTGTGAATCGTAAAGGTAAAACGAGACTCTTAAGCGAATCTATCAAGATGTTTAATGGTTTACTGCATTTCCATAAATGTAAAAAGTGGACATATTTTTTACATACACTGAAAAGGTAAATCAGACCACGGAATAATACGGAATAATCTGAAACTGTATTGGGACTTAAATCAAATAACTCAGTTTACGGAAAGTCTAAAAAAGTTGCCATTATGAGTTTAAATGTGTGCAGTGTTCAAATTTAACAAAATCACGGACGTCTAGAGTGGATGCCAGTGACTTAACACTTTGCTTGTTTGTTTAATTTTTGCAATATTTTCATTTTCAATGTGCTTCTGGCTGTGATTTCCCCGAGGTCATGGAAAAATACATCGTCTGTTTCCTCGCCGAGAGTTCTAGATCATGGCCGAAACCCACTGGATTTAAAGAAGGAAGTAAGTGAGGTCAAATTGAAGGTTGATGTGCCGGTTCATCCGCCGACGAAAAAAATGTTAATAGACTTTTGTGACTAATATGGTTATATGTTTAGCTAATGAAACAAAACCTTAATATGGCATTGTATTATTTAATGGAAATGAATCAGAGATATTACTATAATTTAGTAAAATATAGAGGACGAAAAGCATCTTTTTTTATTAACTATAACTTCTTAATAATGAGAATGGGGTCCCCTTTCGATGGTTGTTGTGTCTATCACAAATATAGAAAGGGTATATGAATCCGTCCTATAATTGGCAAAAATGTTAAAAGGTCTCCTATATCTAGTTGCTTTAGCCTAAACTTCAGAGTATATGCTTGATGTGTACAAGTTGTGGACGTAGTATCAAGATGTGCATGGAGGTTTCGTCATCCTCCTCCCATGATCAGCACTTACTGTCCTCCTTTGATGCAATTTTAGCCTGCAATCAGCTGTGAGGATATCGGTACACCGGACTATTCTATTTCTTGTAAATTAACCCAGCTTAGTCCCCTTAGCTATTTTTTTTCTTGGGGTGTCATGATCGTTTGTTAATTCATCTGGTGCTTCCTTGTCTACTATCCAAATCTCACAATCGTGACTCTATGCATGAAATAATCTGAATTACTGATGTTGCGACAGAATTAATGCATCAGAGCTGCAAAATCGTAACAAAGGTCATGATGTACATCGAAATGTACGCTACCTCCAGAAGAACAACGTTGACCTTTGCTTTTTAAGGTTTTGTGTAAAACAAAACCTTATTAAAACCGGTTGATGTAGTCATGTGGGGTATCAAATGAAAGGTGTCGATCAACACTTTCTGCCAGGCCTAGTTTTGACACCTGTTGGAAAGGTTGGGAGTGCGAGGGGCCGAAAGTGATAATTTCTTTCACGGAAAATTAGAAGCTACCCTCCCGAAATATCTTTCATACTGACATCTGTTCAAATAAAGTTAATGACAGTATATATTACTATAATTTTTAGTAATTGACTCCAAAACCCCCCTTAAGTTCATCCTAGAATTACCAAATTGTAGCAAAGTACGCATAGAGTATAATTCTTCCTTTGGTGGAAATTGCACTATTACTAACGAAGTTATAGTAGGTCAAAGTTGTCCCTTTTGTGCAAATCCAAGACTTTGAATGTCAGAATCAGGCGACAGTCTGTATTCTCACATAACATATGCATATATTACATGCTATGTTCTAATTTTTACATAAGAATATACACAAAACCTTCCATACTTGAAGCGTCCAGCATCCAGTTTCCCGATTGAGATGCTTTGAGCAAAAGCGAGATTTCAAATATGCTCATGGCTGTTATCAGAATAATATAATGCGACTAAATTGTCATGCGTTGCAAGTGAAATTAAATCTACTTCGGCAATTGAAATTCGGATTAGGTTCCAGAGCGTGGTGGTCATCAGCATTAGTTTATCTTGTAATTGGTGATGAGCTTCACTTTGTTTTAACTGAGGGAGATAAAGGTACCAAAAAGATTCCGATTACGCAAGTTGCATACATTTGCTTGCTCCATATCACTAACCGAACTTTGTCTTATGCTTTAGGCGCAGCGAAGCAAACTAAAGCTAAATATGTAATATGAAAAGGCGGGTGGAGAATGGGACAATGGTTAAAAAAGAAGGTGCCTTTCTAAATGTTGAGTTTGTGCATTTGTCACAAGTGCATCGAGGTTGATTTCTTTCGATCTAGTGTATTCTTGAATACTCCAATAGTTATGTCGCCCTTGTCGTTTTAGTAGGTCTCAACCAGTTTATATGTGAACACTACGTTCTTGAAAAAGGAAGTAGATGTTATTACTTTGCAACTTATTTCTTTTTCTTTTCTTGTAGTCCTTGCCTTGCAAGTAGACTGAGGCTTTTTCTTCGGCATAGATACAAAGATGGAAATTATGACGATCCCAGCACCAGTTCTTTGCTTTCTTATGGCAAATGGTCATTGGGAGACGTTTGCGACAGTATTCTAGTATCTTAAAGATCAAAGGGCAAGTCGCATTTGCTTGTAGTGTTACCAGGAAAGGCTGATCAGCACGACAGCATAAAATGAGTAGAAAAATGAGTAGAAAAAACTCTTAGATACAATTCCACAGTTTCTTGACTTAAACCAATACAGGGGGAACGAATACGTTATGGGAAACGGGGTAGTCTCCGCAAAGCAGGTTTTTCTCAACTCTCCTTCTGGAACAGTTATTTGGGGGTGGACTTCTTTCCAGAGTTTTGTACTGATCACCGCTGTCACCTCAAATCTTAGGTCAGCTTCTGAGCATATCGTAAAGTTGCTAGTCCTTGTAGCCCTTTTGTGGCTTCTTAATGCGATAAAGATAATAGATAAGCCTCGCATAAAATACATTTCACATAGACCGCAACTTCGTTAAGATACTGAGGACAGATGAATGGCGCAGACAAATGTTTCTTATAATTCGCATAGTAATGCTTTTCATCTACTACATTTTTTATAAGACCATATTGAGGTACTTTTATTATTTTAAAAGTATGTGTACATATCTATCAATTTGTTCCAATCAGGGTAGTTTCTAACTAGTATATGGTATCTCAATAATTTTACTCAATAACTGAATCAAATGAAATGCTTCCTCCATTTCGAGACGATCCATACTTGATTATAGGACCTAGACTCCAAAACAGCATCTATGTAAGAGCGTGAGTTTGATTATAAAGTGAATTACACGGCTGTGTTTGTCTCTTGAGATTGAAATTTCACTCTGGTAGAATATGGTATTTACTTGAGAATGCAAAAGTGGCTATCAAGTGATTCCGTTGTGAAAATTTCAAAAGAGCATGAGCCTGTGAGAGTGATTCAAATAACGACAGTGCATTTTTGAGATAGAAATGTCTGAATCTGATAGAATAATGTGATTGTTGAGGATGCTGGGAGTCCTGGGTCCACGCCCATTTGATGACGGAACGGACCACTAGGGAAGCAAAAGACAACAAGAGAGGAAGTAAGTTGCTTCCTATGTGGTCCCGTCCCTCATCCAATATGAAGCCTGATATTTTGCAAGCATGACTGTTGACATTGAAACAGAGGGTCTCAGAGAGAGCTGAATTTCTCTTCTCAACTAAATCCTGGATAGAACTAAGATGTGTCAAAGAGCGACCGCTAGGAGAGTAGGAAAAAATAGTGAGTGGGAATTTAAGATAGTAATGCATTGAGGCACATTTGCAGACGCTTGATGCCAACATATTAGCAGAGCAAACCCACTATCCGGCAATGGGATTTTCAGGGTAGAGAAATTGTCTCCCTGGAGATACTTCTCAAATCACAGTTGTATACTTTAAATTCTATGTCTCTCTGTAATGGTCTTCAACCCTTTTAGAGACCGGAAAGGATTGACTGGAGGAGGTTAGATGAAGTTTTATGAACAAAGCCTCCCTTGCGCATATTGGCAACACACGAGCTGCAACCAAAGTTCAGGGATTTGGAAATGACATTCGAGTCCACCTTTAAAGTCTCATGTTTTTATACCGAAAGCGGGCAGGTGCCGCCATGAGTAGTATAGGACTTACGATCAATCAGCCTCGCCTTCTTTGTATTGAAGCCCCTAGAGCGCGTCCTGGACAGATGGGTGTCAGGGAATTTTCCTTCGATTATGAGCGAAATCATGGAGGTAGCGTGGGTTGTAAGATGGCATTAATCCGATCAAAACTGAGCTGATGCTATTCATTACCAAGACAAAGATCGTCTAAGTTCGCCTCCGGCCCTTAAATCAACAAAGAATGGTTCTTTTCTCCAATCTTAAGTATTTGGGTGTAATCATTGATGCTAAGTTAAATTGGAGACAAACCCAAGTATTGAGGATTGAGGATTGAGGGAGTCACTATAACCTTCTACATCTGCAAAAGGACCTCTGTGAGGAAATGGGGTCATTGCCCGATGACTGTTCTTTGTATGAGTTGCATTCTGCCTTAATGTACCATTTCGTTGTGTAGCGATAGACGCTGAGCAAGATGTACAGTAGAATCAAGTTTAATGGAATTCAAAAAACCGCATGTACATGTGTATTTTGCCCGATAGATTTCCTCCATCACACGGACGTCGACATTAAATACCGTACTACGCAGGATTTTAAACAGCGAAGCCCTATGGCCATAGTAATATCCTAGACGAAGTATTTCATGAATTCTGGGCAGTCCCAATGAATTACGCCAGTCGAAAGCCGCGCTTCAGGCGGAAACCAACTGCGAACTTTCCAATCAGGTCAGAGTTGAAAACCAGCACCGTGCTGGAAGGTTACGACACAGTTTTCTTCACGGGGTGGGTGCAAGGTTGTTCTCGGATCCACGGAGATTAGCCGAGACTTACGGTCTCCCACGATTTGCAGGTGTATTCCAAGTGGAAGTATTGGAAGTCTGTTGATGGCTAAGGGATTATCTGAGCCCCAAGCGTAACATAGTCATTCCAACTGATAGCCAAGCAATCACCAAGGCACTTAGTGGAACATCTTTCAGGCTGGTGGAGCAGTGCAGGGATATGGTGAACAGTTTGGGGAGAGGGCCTCCTCTGAGGGCTAATGTAGTATATATTTTCCTGATTTGCACTGGACATTTACACTGTCAGTTCCGATTATCATGTTTGATTACTCAGTTTTGTACTTCCTTATATCGCCATGTTCTTCAGAGTACATAGAAGTAGTAGGAACTGTTACATTTCGGTGGAAAGTAAACTTTTTGAACAAAAACGGAGGGATGCACGGATGCAAGAAGCATAAGTTGCCTGCTTTCAGACCAACAATAGTTTATAGCTTTTTATTACTTTTATTTGGATAAGGACCTGGGATTAAGGTAGACCGTTTAGCGACCTCCCATTGCCTTTAATTTGCTCAGCTCCATTGTAACGTCTTCTGCCTTAAGCTGCATGGGTGAAATGTGCCCATGGACTCAGCATATTTCCATTCCATTGCATTACCGATTTCGTCTTATGAAAAACAAAAAAAAGTTTTTGTACTACATAAAGTAAGTTAGCAGAAATATTCCAATGTTTTTTGTTCAAATCTCAAAGCAGCAACAAAGAAGTTAAATGAGGCTATAAGCTAGGTCATTACCACCTATTAAGAGGAGAAGTTCTCTTTTCATGAGCAATTGTTTTTTCTTATTCTTTCATTTCTTCTAAGATGTATATCTAAGCCGGGTGCTCCGCTCGATTTAGGTATGAAACTCGGTGAAACATGATCAGGAATGTTATTATCAACTGTCATTTCTCCATTAATCCACAAGCACACTAATTTTAATGTAATTCAGTCCAATAAGTGAGCAAATGATGTTTACATCTGCTGCAGAATGATCCAAATAAAGCATCTGATGAGAAAATGAGATTTTCGGAAATTTTAACTCGTTTACGGAATCACAATGGGGATGAATCTCTGCCCCCAACCACCGTATAATAGTGACGAAAAGATTCTCTGGTGAGTGGGAAAGGATGATCATAATTGTTGAACCATTAGGGGAAGATCGGCATGCATCTATGCGTCTATACAAATTGATCAGCACGTTTGATGTTCTGCTCATTCACGCAGGATTGTTGTTTTTGGTGTTTACCTTCAATCCAACTCTACTGGCCTCTCTGCCTCTCATCGGCGTGGTCAAGTTATATGAGGAAAGATGTCATAGTCTGTTGAATTTCTTCACGTCCTTCGGGCAAGGCCGTATGAGGAACATCACTGATAACACATAGAAATAATATCGGTGACACGATGAAACTCTGGCGGATATCACTTTGGAGCTCAAAATCCCCCAGATTTTACCTCTGAGTTGTCTCGAAATTGATGAAGAGCAGGTGCAGCGAAGATTTAAACTGAGTGGACTGTTCCAAAATGATCCGTAGAGCGTTGATGTGGTCAATGTAGGAGCATCCAGAGCGGAAACCATCGATGTCGATCAAGCTTCCGAGATGTTTTTTGATGCCATTATCTTTACGAATGCAAAGAGCACGGAAATACCACTTCAATTGTCACACTCAAAACAGATGTCTATCATTGGAATCTTAACGATCATCTCCTTCTTCCATCCCTTGGGAAAAATCTCGGATTCCGAGACTGGGAAGCAGCAGGACTACATAGGACGAACACATATGTCCATGACGACGAGATAACGAGGCTGAAGCATTGGCGCTCAATTAACTCTATTATCATGCTGTCAGCGATAATCACTTCAGTAGTAATCAAAAGATATTTCAGACTCGTGTTTTCGTCCAGCACCAAAACTGATGTGGCGCTACAACTTTGTGGTATTGCGAGTAGCCCCACCTTACCTTCTGAATAATGAATATTTCCTGTAGCCAAATTATTGGCAGTTTTAACAATGCAATGATCCATCCATATAAAAAGAAAGTCTGTATGCTTGAGAAAGTTAAAAATTTAAGGTTCTTTAGCTTTCAATCTTAAAAAATGAGGTCTGACGAAGATTGCTGTTAAGGCAGAGGTGTGGTTGCAATATGATAATCTGCCTCTGTCGTGGAAACTTTTAGCTCTCATTTCTGGTAAATTGGGTGCTGTGGGAGACAAATCATTTTTCTCGCAATCAAGTGAATACGGGTTCGGGTCCTCATATCCAAAAATATTAGTATTAATTCTAGTCTTCGTTAATGCACATCTGTTTTTATGCTTTGAGTGATGGCTCTAAAATTTGCAAAGAAAGCTAGGCAAGGTGAAGATGATTATTGAAATCTAAATTTATTTCTGATGTAAATGTGAAGCTATTGTATTCAAACAAAGCAACCACTTTCATAGGCCGAAAATCGATTCATATGTTTAAAAGTTCGATCAAACCAAAAAATACCCCCAATTATCCAGCAAAGACTGGCATCCAAACAAATCAAGGCCCCATACTTTTCTTCTGTTTTAATTTTTCTATGAAATTGCTAACTAATATCTGATAATGTAAATCAAGTTTTCACAATAACATGCGAAATCCAAACAAAGCAGACCAACCTCATAAAAGATTAACTTCTTTATTATTCATGTTCATAATGGGATTAAAAAAGATTATTAAAACATTTCTGAGGCAGTTGTGCATCGTGTGGAAATGTTAATGCGATTGAGTGTCTGTCGCACCTACATAATTCAGATGAAAATATAGAGCAAGTTTTTTTTGTACTTTGTAGTTTACGCAAATATGACACAATCTTGAACGGCGGTAAGGGTGGTGTAAATTTGTGTTTCATAAATACTAGAAAAAGCAAGAAAGGTAGTAACAGCAAAACGTAATAAATTTGAATTGAATATGCATAAATTTGCGTTATATTTTAAATTCAGGAAAATATTATGATTATATTTCTATTTCTACTCCGAGCACATGAAATTATTAATAATATATTTCACGAAGTATTAACATAAAAAAAAACATAAATTGTGAAAATTCCTTTGCAAATATAGTTTTCAAACAAATAAATTATAATAGATACAAAACGGTGTAAATTAGGAGCTCCGAATGCGCTATTACTCAAATATTTTGATTTTTGTTACTCATCGGAATCAAACCACTATGCAAAAGTTATTATTATATCATAATTAACATGCATAACATTCCGTGAATCTTTTATTGAATTGTTTGCTCTTTTTTTGTAAGAATCGAATACATAAATCCAATGGTAGTAACAGAGTGTGTGGAAAACGTCTGAACGGCGTCAAAGTGTAAATTAATTCAGGCTACATAGAGTAGATTTCAGAAAAATTGGGTAAAAAGAGGTTGAATATAAATTATTCCATTATGAGGAATTTCTTCAAGATTTATATATAGTACATGTCTATGAATTGCAGCATATAAACGATTATTTTGTAAATTCAAAAAGTTTTTTTTAAAATATTTTATCTTTTTGCGGTGTACAGTGGTGCTGTCACTATACAAACTTTTTGGCCCGTAAAGTTAGTGGCATTTTGAATTACTTCAGAGAGGTCTGGAAACCATCTTAAGGTCTCTCTTATGGATGATAAAAAGAAACATATCCAGAGTTACGCTGATGACATTGTTTTAATCGATAGGGCAAACCTGAGGATATCCTATTTGACAGAAGTTAAACTGGACTACGAATCACTAGCACCTGGTGCAGAAAAGTGGGGCTGCATACCAATCTAGCTAAAGACGGTTTAATATTGTTCATTAGCGCAAACTTGATCAGCTGAGCGGTATTAGATTTCATGGCATGGAGGTGAAACGAGTAACAGGGGCCTAATTTTTGGGAATCATATTAGACCAAAAACAAACTTGAAAGACATATGTCGAAAACATACGTCGGAAAGCAACAAGGTCTCTGAGAACTTGCTGGACTATAGCATGCTAAAAATCGGGATGCACAATGAAAATACTGCCCTGCTGAATACTCCCCAAAGGGTACACACGATGGAGCATAAAACCTGGGAAACATCTACTGAACCAACACCTACCACCAGCTATATTACCAAACTCTATCTCCACATCCACGTGGTGACCGCAGATGGAGAAGGATGGAGGCGAGTCTCTCACGCTTTAAACGGGCCAAATTTTACCAGCCCAACCTCCAGGTTGGGGGCTGGGTAAGGCTGATAACCCTACATGGAAAGCCGAATTTCCGGAGCCACCAAACTAGTCACTAATTAGGTTGACTACACAACGACGAATACGGTAACGAAAACGGACTAACGATTTGGACATTATCTCATGGAACCCTGTACAAAACAGGAGCTGATAAGCAGCTAGCCGATCTCTCAATATTGCGGTGATATAACAGCGCTGCAAGAGATGCGCCAGACAAGGGATGGTTTCCTGGAGAAGAGGCACTTCACCTTATATTATGGTGGTCACCCGCCACTGGTAGGGTAGGAATCCGTATACAGGCGACACGTTGACTCATATAGCATACACTAAATTACCAATGATATCATACTGTGGATTATTCGACTTGCAGTGTCTTAAGAATTAGCTGTTGGAAGTACCTGATACAATGTGAAAAGCGGTCCAAAAACATACATGGGTCTTTCCAGATGGGACCACCTTCAACCAAATTGACCACGTGTTGATTGAACGTCGACATTTTTCAGCCTTGATGAGGGAGGCCAATATAGACTCGGATTACTATCTCATTGCCATGGCGCTTCGGGATTGAATAACAATACCGCTTAGCACTTCTCTGATAATCAGGTGACAGTTAGTGCTGAAGTTTTCCATAACACAACCCTCTGCAACACCAATAAAGGGGAAGTGGATGCCGCAATAACTGCAGCTAACAGAAGTGCTGTAGATGAGAAGCAACAAGTTTATGAACTCAGAGTAACCACACCAGTTGCGGTTTTACCTTATACATTTCGATGCTCATCCTATCGAGATGCCTGGGAATGCACTTGAATCTGAAATATAAAAGGAATATCTAGCGACATCCCATCAACACTGCGAATGAGAAGTTACAACTGGAGCCGAGAAATACGCAATCGCACCGTAGGCGGGAAGCCATTGAGTAGGCAGCTTAGTTAAACTAACTAACTAGTCGAGGTTTGTGCTCTGATGTCGACCAGGTGCAGTCTTTAGGGTCTCCTTGCATCTTCCGCACATAATAATCGGTAATATCCTCTTTATCAATGTGCGAGTTCTATTATTCATTTCATCCATTTTGGATGTTCCGCTGATAAATTAACAATTTGCAGGGGTAAAGAAAAATGGAAATTCAAATTGAAAACCACAAATTAATCTAAGAAGGGATGGCTTCCCCAAGAGCTCGTAGTTGTGATAATTATTTGCACCTCGTGCACAACCGCAAAGCATATGTTACGAAGTGGTCGCGGTACAAAGAGATCATACGTACCAAGAAAATACATTTAACATGATCCGCGTTAGAAACGAACGATGTGTCCACATTGGGCGCCATTTGTAATCGCATCCTCTTTATGCAGGCCTCACGGGAGGAGGGTAGAAAGGGGGATTACCTCCGATCCGGATTTTTCTCGGGCTCCCGGAGTATAAATTTCAATGAAAAAAGTGGTAATATGGATTCCGCATAATTTTCAACCAAGACTCGTATAGTTTTCATCCCCAGTCCGATTTTTAAGGTTTTTATTAAAGTTGGTTTACCGTCTGTCTGTCTTTTTTTTTTTTGAGGAGGTGGAAATCTTCAAATGACTGGCCTGGGCACGCCAGAGTGTGGGATTTTTGCCCACTAAAACCACCCCCGACTTTCCCCTACCACGTGGAACCACCTTTAGGTATTACATCACGGGGCGGAGTTAGCTTACTTTAGCTAGGTCTCCTTTTGTCTACCCACGTGGTTCATAACCGCGTCTTCCGCACTTCTTCTGCTTTTCGCAGTTTGTCTTGGATTACAGCGATTATGGAATTGATCGCATCCCAGCCTTCCTGACAGGCTACCATTCTCCGGACAAAATTTTCCGGTGATAGCACTTCACCTAGGGTTTTCTCCAGGTTCCTCCTTTTTTTCACGAATTTAGGACACTGGAAGAAAACGTGCGCTGGGTCCTCTGGGACCCCGCAGTTTAGATAATTAGGCGAGGTGTCCAATTTAAACCTGTACAGGTATTGATGATATCCTCCATGGTCGGTGAGAAACTGGGTGAGATTATAATTGATCTCCCCATGTTTTCCCTCCAGCCACTCCCCGATGGAAGGGATAAACCTGTAAGTCCAACGACCCTCTTCTGGCTGGTTCAATCGCTGTTGCTATCTGCTTATGGATCTCTCCCTTTCGGATTTTTTCACCTGAGATAAGGAAGAGATGAACCTGGTGTTATAAATGTTCATCATTCCGGTTGCCAGGATGTCAATCGGCATCATTTCCGAGATGACAAACGTTGCATCGTCTGAGACGGTCTTGAAGGCAGAACACATCCCGAAGGATGTTCTTCTGTAAACCGTGCTCAGTTTATGTGTATTGCCTAAAACCTGCAGTGCTTTTTCCCAAACTGGGACTGCATACAGCATGATAAAGCTCTCCACCCTGGCTATGAGCAGCATGCAAGTATGACGCGGGCCTCCTATGTTCGACATCATCTTTGCCAGAGCCATACTCGTGGTGGATGCTCTTTTACAAGTATGCTCTATGTGCTGCTTAAAATTAAGTCCTCCGTCTATCATCACCCCTAAGTATTTGATGGCCGGCTTGGAAGTGATGATACGATTCCCGATTCTAATGCGGGCGTAATTTCTTTTGCGGCGCTTAGTGATGAGGACCGCCTCCGTCTTTTCCTCCGCGAGTGCCAGTCCAGCACTCCCTAACCAAGCCTTAACAACGCTGATTGCTTCGCTTGAGTGCAATTCAGCATCTTCGAGATGCTTTGTGACCACAACCAGTGCTATATAATTGGCATAACCCACCACCGTGGCCTCCTCCGGAACCGGAAGGTTGAGTACATCCGTCTGTCTGTCTGTCTGTCTGTCCGTCACACGCGTTGTCATCGGAGACGGTTATAGAGATTGACACCAAATTTGGTAGAAAGGTGGGAACTGTGAACGCTCACACATACAGTGAGTTACATCTTTTTACGTTGAATTTAAGGGGGGGGGGGGTGGCCTCCATACATGCAAAAGGGGTGTGGAACATTTTTTCTTATCAAATGTAGTCATATGGGGTATCAAATTAAAGGTCTCAGTACTTTTTGAAGCTGGTCTTAGTTTTCCCATTTGTTGGAAAGGTGGGGAGTGCGATGGGTTGAAAGTGATCATTTCTTTAAGGGTGCCATTCTCAGAAACTACCAGGCCGAAAAATCTGAAAAAAGTCGAGAGGATCCCGCTATATGGTGCCTGGGCTCCGAAATGCCTTCCATACCGATATCTGTTCAAATAAAGTTAATAATAGTATATTATATTTTTTGTAATTGGCTGGAAACCTCCCTTAAATTTATTCTAGCACCACGAAATTGTGTTGTAATGTAGGCTATAATGTGGAGCATGATCTTGCCAAGTTTGGTGGAAATCGTACTATTACTAACAAAGTCATAATACGTCAAAGTTGTTGCTTCTTTGAAAATTGAAGACTATGAATGGCAATATCACCCGAAAGTGGATACTCTCACATAATATATTGATATATAACGTGCTACGTACTAAGAAATACGCAAAACCTTTCATACCTGAAGCGTCCAGCTTCCGATTTCCCGACTTGTCTTAGAATTATCTTTCGTTTTCATGTTTCGTAAGTTATTGTATCATTTCTGCTTCCGTAATGATTTTGTCTTTTTTTCTCCAATTTTTATTAAAAAATGGATTGACATTATCTCTTCGGTTGTCTGAAACCGGTGTTAGAGAACCCAAGGGATTATTTCCTTTCGAAGTGTTCCCGTCAAATAATCTAGAGAGAATATGGTGGTTTGTGAGGAACTACCGAAAATAAAAAAAATTGAGAAGAAGGACGGGGAGGAGTGTTTTTGGATAAAGTTGAATGTAGGAGAAAAAATTATAGGAGAGTTTTAAAACTTGAAAGGTTCCCGGAAAATTAGGTCATAGTCTGCGTGCCTGTGATTGCGCTTTATGGGAAGTGATATGGTGGTTTGGTCAATGCCCGCAGTGTTTGCTGTTGTATTTTCCTATTTTGTATGTAGGCGTTGTATCCATTTGCATGAATACTGATCCTTTGGGCATCCTCATGGTAGTTTGAGGCACACAAAGACTCTCTTCCTCAATGTGTCTGGATGGTTCAAGTGGTTAGAATGCTGAGCTGTCCTAGTGCAAGGTGGCGGTTCAAATTTCACTGGTGGCAGTGGAATTTGTATTGTCGTCTGACGTCGGATTCGACTGGTATCAGCTGTGAATGAGTAAAATCGGGGTAATAATCTCGGCGACCCTTAGATATTCTCTTCTTTAAACCAAGTTGTAAACAATGTGAATGCTATATGATATGAAAATAGGAATATTTGAAAAGGCCTCAGTGACTAACTTTAGCAAATTAGTAACTGTGAAAATCAGGAGAAAAACTACATACTTGGATCTTCTTTAATTAAATGAAAAGTGAGAAGGATTTTATAAAACGCAATTTGGTGTCCTTTAGCTTTATATGGAGGACATACATATAGCAAATGGATAAATGTGCTGCCAATTGATTGTTGGCGCATACAAACAAAAGGGAGCGTTCATATAAGTTAATGTTCAAGTTTTCTTTTAGGACCCCCAACTATGATAATTTATTCCGCAGCTTATTTATTTTATTTTGTTGTTCATAGACCATATTCAACACCTTAACATTTTTAAAAAGTTTGGCAGTCAATTATCAATGCTTCCGCGAATTGGTAAACATTTAATCTATTCATAATGTTTATGCCATTGTTACATTCATTAGAAAATTCTTTCAAAATCAATTATTAAGAAATGCTAATTCATTTCTAATGTAACATTTTATATTTAAAGATATATATCGCATTAGGTAATTGCTGCCGTTTATTGAGTAAGCTCTTGCTCTCCTCGATTATTGTTTTTAATTACCGGCAGAGATTTCTCAATTGGAATAATCGAGGAAAAAATCTAACGGTGGAAAAGACATGGTCATTTTTTCATGGCTTTGAACTTGAAATTGACTTTGCTTTTATGAATATTTCTTAACTACTTTTATGTGAGATGAATGGAACATTTATACCTATTGAAATTTTATTGGACATATTTTTTGGTGAAGTACGGTTCATTGAGATTTTTGCATAAAAACTGGGACAACTTCCGATTATGATGATTTCTTTCGAAAATTTGTATAAATATATCTAATTATTTCAGTATTAATTATGCCCCAAATAAAGCCACTTCTTACAGTACCGCATAAATGTGAGATTCATATCGTTTGTTAATTCAGTTTTTATTCAGCATTTAATTATGTTACCGTTAGGAAATGAGTTCAACTAATATAATTAGTTTAGTTAACATAGTAAATGTTTAGTACCAGGAAATAAAAAGTGGTGTTTTAATTTGCAATAAACTTGCTTTTTCGTGTGTTATTTGCTGAAGTTCCTAACAAGAGATTTTCGAAATCATACATATGTATAACATATTCACATAATTTTATAAAACTTACAACATATTTTGTTTTTTCAGTAGTAATCAAAACTTTGGAAACTTCTCTGTGAAGAGAATCAAATGCTTGTAAAATTTGTATTTTTTGATGCATTTCAGGTTTTTTTTTGTGTTGAAACTTTCTGTATATTCTTTCGCATGAATTTTATTGCTGTGAATTAAAATTTTTAAAAAACAAAAAGATTCAATAAAAATTGGAGTCGTAAAATTTTTGACTGGTCAAAACTTTGGAAACTCTTTTTAACGTTGGATATTACAGTTTTTAAAAGATGCCTCATACTAAAACACTTTCAAATGAGGTAAAGGAACTAGTGTTAAGTGTAATCAAGAATAGTAGCACTTTATGAGAAGTCAGAGTGCTTTTGGTGTCACAAAATCTGCACTATGGAGAGTCCATAAAAAGCAGAGGGAAAGGGGTACGATAGATCGTTCAAAAGAAGGTGGATGCCTAACTAATTTAACGAAATCAACGCGCAGGTCCTTGGTCAACACTGAGCGAGCCAATCTGTGTACTAGCATGTGTCGAAAGAAGTTGCTGAATTTTACAATATTCAAATATCGACACCAGCTGCTCAGCGTCTTTTGCGGTTGTGAAACAATTGAATTTTGCTAATATGACCTAATTATAATAACTTTTAGTAAAAATGGACTAATGGGATGACGACCATCAAAAAAATCTTGGATTTCGGAGAAAAATATGAAAGATAGATAAAAAAAATGAGGAAACTCATAAAGATTGATCAATTGCTGATTGGGGTCGCGTTTTGTGGAGCAACGAATGCAAGCTTAATCTGTTTGATACTGATGGAATTAGATATGTTCGCCATTCTGGTGAAGCCCGTAACGATCCCAAGTACCAAGTACCCATCAAGAAGCATGGGGATGGAAGCATGATGATCTGGGGTTCATATCAGTTCTGTGTGAAATTTTTGGCACTAACAACACTTGTTCTAGGATACTTTTCTTGTGATGGTGTGAGTCCCTTGATTCAAGTTGAAGTAGTTATGAGATCGCCAATATATTGTGACGTTTTGGGAAAGCACATGTTATTACATGTTCATGACAAGATGGGAAAATATTGGGTCTTCTTACAGAATAGCATTCCTAAGCACATGTCCATGTTCGTTCAGAATTGGCCAAACCAAATTGCAAAAATAACCTAGTCTTCTCAAAGTCCTGACCGGAATCTTATTGAGAAGAGTTAGATTAACTTATTTGAAATCAAAACTTTTCCAAAACACCTAAACTAACGGCTGCTCTCCAACAGGAGAGGTCACAACTCTAGTTGATGTAATAATGACTTGGAATCTATTGCGAACATGTGAAGCAGTAGAGCCTATTCAACAAGATGTTACAAAAAATTACTCCTTTCTAGGGTTTTGTGTAAAACAAATTGCAATCAAATCAATTGAAGACAATACTTTGAATTCTTCTGAGTGTGCAGCGAATTTTACCTATGTTACTTCGTCGTAGGAAGTACCTTTAAGATTAACTCAATCAATGATGAGTGAACTTTCCTCTCTTGTATAAAATCATTACAAACTGAATATACACGTCATCTGCAACAACGATATTTGGCTTTAAATATCTTCACCATGTTTCGACCGCAACCATCAATACAACCAGCTCAACTGGTACAGCAAATGCAAGTCCATCGCAAGTACCAGCATTAACTAGCTCTACAAAATAGAACCTATCAATTTAGCTCCTACAAAACCTTGGAATTATTTGACTTCAGCTCACAATCCAAGCCGAGCACCCCAACGGTGGTCCCAGAACGTCAGAACGGTCAAGAACTCCGGGAGAAGAATTTAATGAAACAAGTTACCGAACATCATTCGCAAAATGAAGAAGAAGAACAAGAATGAGTAACCTGGATTACATTTTTTGTATGTATCGTTAAAGGAAAGGAAATTAAAACCGCAAATCCGAGGAGTCGATCATTAGTAGTCAGAAGACCCATTCGATGAGCAAATACGCTAAGCCCTAAGCAGTTGCTCAGGACTCCTTGCCTCAGTTTTTCACGTTGTTACATTCATGACAACGGAACGACGTTTAACATCAAGCTCGGATAGATCGCGAAGGAGCTCAAGAAGCAATCCGCCATAGACATTAGTCTGTGTCAATGAAGATGGGAAGGTTGCTGAATCGTTTCCACCCGCCAAGGGCAGTAGCGAAGAGCAGCATCCCGGTGACGATTCACTTACTAACAGATCAAGATCTCTAGTTAAATCTGTTAATTTAATTAGTTTGATTTCAAAATATTGGAAATTGTTGTTGGCGTGTTTAAAAACAAACACAATATAAAACAAGTCGGGAAGCCGGAAGCTGGACGCTTCAGGTATGAAAGGTTTGTGTAGTTCTTATATAAAGATAATTGTGTGATTTCCACCAAACTTAGTACGATCATGCTCTATATACATTACTTCAAAAATATATATATTGAAGAGATATGGGTATGGAGGGTATTTCGGAGCCTATGCATCATTTAGTGGTAGCTTGTTAATTTTTTTCAGATTTTTCGGTTAAGCAGTTTCTGAGAATGGGCCCGTTAAATAAATGATCACTTTCGACCCTCCCCTGCACTCCCCACCTTTCCAACAAATGATTATATTTGGTGAAAAAAAATTTCCACACCCCTTTTGCATGTATGAGGACCCCTCTTAACTTCGACACAAAAGGATGTGTTTTACTGTATGCGTGAGTGTTCACCGTTCTTACCCTTCCACCAAATTTGGTGTCAATCGCTGTAACCGTCTCTGAGAAAAATGCGTGTGACGAGCAGACAGACAGACAGTCAGACAGCAACGTCGCATGAGTCGGTGCTACTCCTTTTCCTCGAACCTGGCTCTTGGTTCTGGATTTATTCGTGTCCGTTCTCCTTCAAGTTGTCGTCCAGTGGATTGGGAGTCTTGCTCCTCTACAGCTTTCCTTCAAAGTTTGTTTGCGTTTTCGATACTGTGAGGTGATGCAATAGGAAGGAAGTCGTGGGGTCTTTTGCCGCTCTAACCCCAGTCTCTGTTAGTGTGTCACCGTTTTGGCGGTGGATTTCGGAGGTGCGGTCTTCCAGTAAGAAGCGCAGTTCGCGCCTGAAGGCGTCACGATGGACGCCACTAAGTTTAATCATACGCTGGTCAGCCTGAATAAGGAGTCAACCGTTCTCGTCGCCGGCGTTCTGAGAGAGGGTTCATACGCTCGTCTTAAATAACACCTCATAAGGCACTTGTCGGTAATTCAGACACCCAAGCTGAATCACTTGCTAACGGATCTGGCACTTGGCGACCACACCCTGAACCAGCTGCTTCTTGAGATGAGGCCTGACGATATACAACTCGACCCAGACAAAGTCGAAGCGATCGCGAGCTTTCTGCTGCCAAACACGGTTAAAGATCTTGGAAGGTTCTTGGGTATGCTAAACCTCTTGGTAGCTTTACTGAGGGTAAGACATCTATATATCCGTTTCTCCTGGTTTTGCCCTCAATTTTAAGGGTCCATAGGCAGCGAACCAGTTCGGAAATGGTGTGTGTGTGTATATCGCCAGTATGGGCTTTGCCTGGACGGATCTGCCACCAAAGTAGGAGGCCTTCATGATTCTTCTTCGCTACTGTCTTGATTTGATTTTTCATTGAACCATCGAATAATCACTTTTGACTCTACGACAAGTTTATTTTTATTTATTATTTTAATTTGGTGTCCGGATAGCTGTATGGTTAAAGTGCAATGCCGTCGTATGGAACGTTGCGATTCAAATCTCACTGGTGGCAGTGGGATTTGTATTGACGTCGGATACCAGTCGACTCAGCTGTGAATGAGTACCTAAGTCAAATTAGGGTAATAACCCCGGGCGAGCGCAATATTGCCCACATAGCCTCCTACAGTGAATTAAGTGCTCTAAAACATTTTAAGGCCCTGATCTAATATGGATTGTTGTGCCAACGATTATTATTATTATTTAAATTTGATTGTTGAAAGGCTAAGTCTCATTTTAATTATATATGTAAACATCGGTGGGCCTCAATTAGAACTCTTTATTTTGCTGAAATGCCAAGACAAGTATGCGTGAATAGAAGAGTTTACCAGTGGTATAAGTCTTTAAACGCAAACTAGTAAGAACTTAAGGATGATGACGGTCATACAGGTTCAAGTGCATTAACGGTTAACTGTTAAAGAATAAATTAAATGAACCCGGTAAATGGTTCATTACTAGGTATATTGCTATTTATGTTGGTAAGTTTTCGGCTTATATCATGCGATTTTTTACATCTTACTACATTTCGTTGCCCAAAATCATCTAAGTACTGCCTCTGGCGCAATGTGCTTCAGCTGTTCCGATGATTTTTATACACAAAACATCGAAGGGGAATATGACACTGTTGACACATCGAACCACTTCAAGTTCATGCTTGCTCTATATGCAAATTGATCATCGCCTTTGATGTTCATTCCTTTCATGCAAATTGGAAGTGTGCGTGGATCAGCCAGACCGTGAGAATTGGTCTTACTAGTGTTTATCCTCAGT
The DNA here is from genome assembly GCF_905115235.1 of Hermetia illucens. NCBI lineage: Eukaryota > Metazoa > Arthropoda > Insecta > Diptera > Stratiomyidae > Hermetia > Hermetia illucens. Next base: position 159,000,971 of record NC_051849.1, read on the forward strand.
CCAACTTTGCTTACTTCCTTTCTCAAATTCAGAACCGTTTGGCGAAAGTTCGTGTCTCGGTGAAAGCAACGCATTTACATTAGCAGGCAGCGTGTCACGATCCACACCACATCTTTCGGACTGATAGGCTTCCTGCTTTACGTCCAGAATTGGGATATCATCATTGCGAAGATCCTGGGAGTGGGGGAAATGATTTTATAATCAAGCCTAATTGGCTGTTTTTAACCAAAAGCCTAGAGCGTCACCTCACTATTTAATTTTAGGAGTGATAAGGGCTCCGGTTTGCCGGCTCGATAATGCTGGTCAGGTTGTTAACAAGACCACGAAAGTGGGCAGGATGCTTGAAGACCGTGTGTTAAGTTTAGTGAGCCGAGGCTTGCACGAGAGTGATCCTTAACATCCGAATAGCAACCGAAGTCGCAAGAATGCTAGTAAAAATTGGTGACTGGTTTGTTCATTTCGAGGTAAAGAATTCACTTTCCCGAATGCAGCAATCGAACTAGCGAGGATCGTGACGTATTTCTTCCGCGGCTGTACCGCTTTTCCGGTCTTTTCCGGTGCTATAATCCCAACCAATTGGGTGGTAATGCACCTAGGTTTTGTTAGACCTAAACAGTCAATAATCGTCACTTTTCCACGTGAAAAATATGGCTTTGGTTCTTCGACACATAATTGAAGTTTTATTCAGTAATCTGTTACGCTCATGATAAAATTGTTAAACATTAGCCATTCCACTGCAACTCCCCGTGTTTAAATACTGGAACACTATGGATGTTTGTTCTCGTTTTTGTATTCTCCCGCTGTAGTAAATTGCACCCGCACAGCATTCAGTGTCATGATAATGAAACTGAAGGACGTAGTGAGCAGGAACCATAGAGGGGAGTAATAAATAAGCCTGACTGATAAAATTGATACCACAACATGAGAGAAAATATTAAGTGAAGATGGCTTTACGGTTTCTTACCAGGGCATAGGCAAATGATGAGACACTGCAACTCGCAGACGTTAAATGCTTCTTTATATATTTCGCAGTCATGTTGTTTGCCTCTGCCCTGGTAAGAAAACATAAAACCGTCTCCGTCTAATATTTTTTTTAAGTTTGGGTGCTATACCCTAAACGAAGGGTCCGTGGACCAAAAGAAGAGGGAATAAGTTGCTCCCCATTTGGTCTGGTCCGACATGAAGTTGATGCGGACTTAGGACTCCTCAATCCTTAAACCAAATAACTTGAGAGAAATTCGGTAGTTTGATGTTGGACTCAATAGATCATAATTTGGATATGTTAGCTACCGATTTCAGTCGGTTACCAAGATAATAACGGGCAAATCCAACTGAATGTAGGGTTAAGATAGCTATGTAATCTAATTGGGTATATGTAATCTAGCAATGTAATCTAATTGGGTATATGCGGTATATGGGAACTCGACTCTGATATTCTTCTTGGGTATTTGAGAAGGATGCGTTCCAGTTGCCCTTCGTACCAGGCCATATTTTGGTGGACACGTCAAGAGTCAAGACAACGGGCTTTGTTTCCAGCGCATTCGCACAGAGATTTCCAGTTAGCATAGCCCCTTTGTCAACACAACATCAACATGTGTCGAAAGTACATTACGATAAAGCCGTAACCCATCATCGATATAACTTACTCTCGTGAGTGACTAAAGTAGGTAAACACAAATATTAAATTGAGGCTGTTTGAGATCAATGTTTGCTCCATCCCCTTTTCTCAACCTGCCTCTCCTACGAATGGCCATCGAAGTACTCTAGGTGCATAGAATTGAGATGAAAAGCTACATATGTCGATCTATAGATCAGGCACCTGTGTATGTGTAGATTAAAAGCCGAAAGTAGCATTGGATAGGTCACATATTAGGAATACGTGGCAGTTCCTGTGCTGGATATAACATGCAATGAAAAATAAATCTTTGGAAAGTCAACGAGTTGGTGCTACACGGTGTAAAGTGATTTAGTAAATGTACGAGTACAGAATTGGAATGATTTGCTAAAAACAGTGATGATACTGCGTCGGCGTCATTGAAATAGCAGAAACCGGTTAATTATTTCAAATAATTTGAGCGTTAGCGACACTGCGATATAAATCTTAGATTGATTTTAATAATTTTTGGATTGGGGATTGAACTGAAAACTACTGCTTTTTGATGGAAATAAATTGCCTATTACATGAAGCCCACCTTTGAGTGGAAGCTCTAGCGAGGATGAGGATAATAGTGTTGTTTAGTGGTGTTTAACCTTGATTGTGGATGACTGATAGAACAAACTTCGATATTAGCTTCAAAAATATTATGGTTAACCATTTTTGCGGTTTTGTATCTATTGTTATTACTTTCGGGTTCCATTTCCGAAACTCGCCTGATTTGCAGAAAAAGTTCGGTGTTTTTTACGTTGCTTTCCCTATTGCTTGGGAATGGAGTAAGTTTGATGAAAGTTTTTATACAATGTGTGCCATTTATAAAATCCAGGTATGTTCTTTAGAACGACTATCCTCGAAAAGTATAAGAGCTGCAGTACTGGCGTGCAGAGGATATCCACGTTAAAAATTGTAACTTTTGATGAGCAACTACACACGACTCATAAAGTATACGGAAAAGGGGTAAAGTAAGTTGCTAGTACTAGCTTTGCCATTATTCCATTGAAACATGTCCTCCCAGAGATTTCTAAACGGAAGAAACAACCTATAGAAGATAATAGGTGGTATACTAAGAGCGAAAGAACTGTCCCGGAGATTAATCCGCTTTATCAGTCTGCTTGTCTGCCAGATTGAAATATAATCAAATCATTTTCAGATTCCATTCTGTTCTATTGGTTTTCGTGTTGCCGTAAAATGATCATTTGCTGGCATTTACGTCACCTCAACTATTACTTATTTATAGTTGCAATTGTTCGTCGACAGGTATCGTAGTTCATCAATTGATACAGCTCCGTTATTACCGTTTTGTGTATTAGCTCTTTCAAGGACTTCCTGAACAGTCTACACTTTGCTATCTTGTCGCAGGTGTTGCTAGGGTAACCTACGCGGCGATCATCCTGGGATACTAAATTCCACTACTAGGCATAGTCGTAATCCAGTTATTACTCCTGTTTAATGCGTTGCCTCTCTTTGGTCGTTTTCATCTTTGTTCGCGAATATCTGGTCGATACAGCTATATAGCTCTTCCTTTATTGTATCGGGCAAGAATACTTTCCTAATAGAGATAGGTCACTTCCCATTCCCATATAGTAGGACAAAAACAAAATCGGTAGAGAATGATCTCAACTAGTTAAAGTTGACGTGCATGCTTGAACTTTCATCGTCGAGCGGCATCGAGTTCAGAGTTATGAACGGCTGAAACAAGAGTTCAAGAAAAAAAAAATAGCATAGCATAGCATGTTTTACCATTTCCAGGGACGTGTTGGTGGAGGAATACTATGTAATATAGTTTACGAAATAGCAAAAAATGCATATCTAAAAGTCAATACTATGACTACCATAACACCTTTTTAGATTAATAGAAACATGACGCCAAATATGAACATATATATTTGTATTAGTGTCTGCAAAATTATGCAATGCATTCGAAATGTTAGCAGGAAATTTCGGTATTTTGCTGAATCTTTTGGTTCGACGAATATGAGTAGCGAAACAACAACATAAATATCTACACATGCACGCATATTAACGATATCATACATCTTATTTGCATAGTTATCTATTGGATATTTATGTTGTGAACAGTTTTGAGAGCTAAGCATCGGTAACGAGTGTTCCTAAATTGTTTTGTTGGAAGCAATTTTTTAACATCAAAATTCCCCCACGTCAGGTCTTTATCCAAATTTTGTTTCATTCGTATACAGTTAATCTTTGTGTATTGTTATATAAATATATATTTTTATATTTGCCTTCTTCATTTGAAAAAAAATTTTAACTTTGTAATTTCGCGGGTAGTATTAGCTCAAATCGCGGGATTTTTTACTCCTGGGCATTGGTAAGTTTGTCTGAAAAGACAAGACAGATTAAGTTAGTTTTATTAAACTTTTAGTCTATTGTCAACGGTCAAGTAAGTTGCCTGTGTTTTGGTAGGACTGGCGTGTATTAAGTTTTGCTGTAAAATTAGAATAAAGCAGCGAAAGGTTTATGGTATGTCATGTTGTGTAAAATAAAACCTTATTAAAATCGATTCACTGTCTAGCTGTCTGTCTGCTACACACACTTTTCTCCAAAACGGCCAAATCGATCTGAAATTTGGTGGACATATGGGAACTATGAAATTCCATGCATATAATAAGTGACATAAATGTACCTGTAGTTTAGACGGGGCTCCCCATACATGTAAAAGGGAAATCTGGTTACTAGCGCCAAAGTTATAGCAGTTCAAACTTAGCAATTTCGAAAGTCATGCAAATAAGATGCTGATATCATATCATGAAGAATCTACTTCTTTTACTAGCCCTTTTTAAGGATTTGTGTAAAACACATATGTGAAATCTAAATCTTGAAAGATGTACCACTGCTGCTCTAATGAATAAAACTTTATGAAATTGACACCCTTGAATTCGGGTGACATATTAAAATTCAATTCCTGAAGAATCTAGTTTGCACCTGTTGTAGGTTAAGTTCTTTACGTTTGCTAATAATATTATTTTTTTGAGTTATCACAATCTCGGCAGATGCCGGATTTTACCTAATACTAGCACTAAGTGCCAAGCACTTAGGCTCGGACGATCTTACTTACTTAAAAACTAAAGGGGCACTGGTGGTGGTGGCCGGTGGTAGGTCAATGGGAGAATCCGTCGAGAACTCCCCGCAACATCGAGCACGTATGCAGAATGGTGTACTTCTGCATGGTTTGAACCAGACTGTGCGAAAGTCCCAGGACATCAAGGGAAGCCGTCAGGGATTTAGGTAGAATACCAGTAGCTGACAATATTATGGGAACTACAACCACCCGCTCGAGACGCCAAATTTCTTTGATTTCCCGAGCCAATGGCTCATAGTTCACCTTCTTCTCCACGTATTTCCGTTCAATGTTGCTATTATGGGGGATAGCAACATCAATAATATACGCGGAGCGACCCGTCTTGTCAACTAACAGTACGTCAGGCTTGTTGTGTGCGGTATGGCGATCAGTCAGAACTTGCCGGTCCCAATACATGCTGTAAGCAGAACTATCAAGTACTGCTTCCGGCTCATCTCGGTAAACCGGACATGCTCCCGTGATCAACCCATGCTTGTATGCAAGGTTTTAATGGCTAGCCTTACATACAGCATTATGCCTGGTGATCAATTGAACCGGTGCCATAACAGTACAGCCAGAAATGCGATGGTCCAACGTCTCTAACGCTGAACCACACATTCTGCACTGGTCGTTCTCCACACGCTCTTTCATGATGACCTTTTTATAAGCTCGGGTGACGACCACGCCATCCTGAATGGCACACATGAACCCCTTCGTCTCAGCAAAGAGCTCCCCAGTACACAGCCATCTGTTCGACAAATGCAAATCGACAAATGACTGCCAAAGACAATTCACGTAATTACCGTGCATTGCCTTCGACTTCCATTCATCGATCCGCTCTTGGTCCGACTTCACCGCACTCAGAGGATTGTAAGATCGATCCTTCAAGTTAAGTGGAGTCAATCCACGGTCTGCCTTACAGACAGCCGCATGCAAGGGACTCGCCTGCTCTTTACTGTAAAAATAAGCGCGCAGCGAGTCGACTTGGCGATGATGTTGTGCCGCCACGTGAATCACGCCCCTACCTCCGATGTCACGAGGCAGGTTCACCCGCTCCACGACAGACTTTGGATGATGCATTTGGAATTTGGATATAGTTGTCCGTATCCGCGGCTGGACGTTTTCCAGGTCGGTCTTCGTCCACGGCAATATTCCGAATGCATAAGCCAGTGAAGGGATAGCGAATACATTCAATGCGCTTATTTTATTCTTCCCCGAGAGATGCGATTTCAGCACCAGCTCTACACGTCGCAGAAATTCAGACAGCAGAGCATCCTTCAGATCATCAACTCGAGCATGGGTTCCTTGCAGAATTCCTAGGTACTTGTAGAAGTCTGTCTCGTTCATAGCTTCGATGTGGAGATAATGTAATATTGCGTATTTAAACAATTTGGTCGCGTGTCATGAAATTTAAAAATCCACGTTTCTTTAGGGGTCATTATTTGCTAAAGATTGTAAAAATGACCACCAATGCTATGTCCGGCATGCGGCTCGTGATGACCTTTGCGGATGGCTTTGATTCGACACTTGTCTAATCCAAACTCCATCCGAATATCAGGGCTGAATATGTCTATTATTCGCAACAGACTTCTGAGATGGTTGTCAGTACCAACATACAGTTTGATGTCATCTAAGTACATTAAGTGTGTTAATTCGCACTTAGCACGTAGGCCATACTTTATTGCAAAATCATGCCCTCTAGCATCATTCAGTAGCCATGAAAGGGGGTTCAGTGCTATGCAAAACCAAAGAGGACTCAATGAATCCCCCTGGAAGATGCCCCTCCGTATACGAATGGGCTCTGAGGTATTAGCACCCTCAGATGTACGGACTGATAAGGTGGTATGCCACCCTTCCGTGACTGTTCCCAAAAACTTTATTAGTTTCGGATCAATGCGATACAGATTTAGGATATCGATTAGCTAGGTATGCAGAACGCTATCAAAAGCCTTGGCATAATCGATATAGCAACTAACTATATCCTCCAGTTGTTTGTGCTACAACTACCGAGTCGATAATGAGTTGCTCTTTGCAACCCCTTGACTCAACTCGGCAGCCCTTCTGCTCCTCGGACAAAATGTTGTTGGTCTCGAGGTGCGCATTGATCCGTCCACTAATAATGGACGTGATGAATTTGTAGAGGGTTGGTAAGCAAGTGATTGGTCTTGTGTTTGCGGGGTCCTGCACCGTGCCCTTCTTAGAGATAAGGTAGGTAATCCCCCCTGTGAGGAAAGGTGGAAATTCCTCCGGCCGACTCATAACCTCAATTATACTGCGTGCCAACCGACTGTGTACGCTGGTAAATTTCTTATACCAGAAATTCTGCACCCGATCCAGACCTGGGCCCCTCCAGTTCTTCGAGCTGTTAATGGCTCGTCAAACTTCCTCTTCGGTAACATCTGCGAAATTCATGCCAGGCGTATTGGCATGGCGGGTGTCTTCGGCGGTGATCCACTCAGCATGCTGGGTGGGTAACCCCCAAAGTCCACCCCAATACTCTTTCGCTTCCGTCACCGAGAACTGTATTGTCTGGACGCTCTGTTGGGATTCGTTGAAAGATCTGAAAAACCTCGCTGGTTCCTCGCGTATGTTGCATTCTGGACACGTCTGGAATGACTTTCACCATACCGTCGTAACCGACTGTATATGACAGAAAGTTCCTGTTTTAGTGTGTCCAGAATTTCAACTACGGGTGTCTCACTGGGGGTGGACTGCACTTTATTTCTCACCCGTCGGCTGGCATTGCCAGTGCTGATCTGAATCAGTCTAGCAATGTCCTGCCTTAGTGAGTCTCGCCGACGTTCCAGACGAATTTTTCATGGTGGATCTCTCTGGTCACTCAAGCCAATAACACGAAAGCGAATCTTCTGACCGTGCAATCTGGTAGCTCCAACTGCACCACAATACACAAGTGATTGTAGTTGCAGCAGCGACATATCAGCACACAGTCGAGATGCAATCTCATCATTGATTTGAGATAGAATTCCTGGAGTTGCTGGAGATGCATAGAGCCTGGGAATACCTGATCTAAGCAAAGGATCCATATCCGAGAATTCTATACACGCTCTTTGGAATTCGTCCCGAACCTCAGCGGAAACCTCCGCTGGACTGTGGAGAAGAGTGCTTCGGCGTGTACTCAACCTGTTGCCTGCAGTGCGGCGTGGTGTTGTTGATGCCGCCGCCTCTGCCTCCATCGACTCTCGGTCACCAGTTTCCCCGATGACTTCAAGTCGAACACGTTCCCTGATGGTGACCGGGATTGTGTCGCTGCGAGTAATAAAGTGGTACTGGTCTGCAACTTACTGCACAGTCACGTGCACGAATTGCGGGAACAGCTCGACCAATCTCTGGTGCAACAAGGGGCGGTAAGGTGTTGTACCTGCCCCTGCCGTTATTTCGTAGTAAGAGCGGATGATGAAGAGGTTCATTTCTTCAGTCCATTTCATCCGCTTCCTACGCGAACCTGCTGAAGTGGTCGCCACAGATTGTGGCGAAACTTCTGCAGCAGGCGGAGCTGTGCTCCTGGTCGTCGTGGCGCCTAGACGTCGAACCGCCCCACGACTAGCGGTTTCGACGCCATGCTGTCCATTACGAGAGCCCGACCCAGTCACCAAGTCAGACGACTCCCGCCGGTTATCCGTACCGGACCTCAAATTTCTTCTTCTTCTCATTATTGGTGGTGCATTTTATCCCTAGCTGCCAGGTGTTGGGATATCTTATTTTTATTATTTTATTACTATTTAAATAGAGGGCAATGGAATTTTCAACTATGTATACACGGAACTGTCGTGTACTCATTACTCCTGACATTTGTTAAACGGCCGTAAGAGCAGTGCCGGGATTTTTTTTTTTGGGTTTTGGGTATGAAACGTGGGACGGTGAATTTTGTCCTAAAATTGTTGAATTTTCAACAAACATTACAGGTTATAAAATATAAACTTCAAAATACGACCTCGAAACTAAGGCATAATGGTGCTAATGAAGACACCCCCGATTACCAAGAATGAATAAGTCGGAATACCGCAAGCTGGGCGCTTCAGGTATAAAGGTTTTGCGTTCATCTTATGTGAGCAATTTTCTATGCAATTCAGCCTAGAAATCCAAGATATATTTACATATTAAGGACAGATATTGTGCTCATCCTAAACAAACATTGTTTATACCGCACACTGACGCATACATATCCAGATGTGTACGCAATTGATCAAAGCACCTCAATATTTACTCTTTACTCCGTGCACAAATGCATTTGTTCCTCTTGATATCAAAAATAGAACCAGTTTTAAAAAATACTAATTGATCCGTTTCTTTTGATAACACATGACCATATTCAGTGAAACTCGCAGAAAAATTGCGTCACTTGCTATATGTAAAGGAATTCGCAGACCACAATTTCTCATTAAAATCCGTGACAGCAGGTTAAGCTATTTCCTAGTAAATTGGGTGTTGCAGACAGACAGACGGACGGACAGATAGACAGACAGAGATTGAACCGATTTTAATAAGGTTTTGTTTTGCACCTGAAAAATTATCGAGAAGTGGTGCTGAAGGTGAACGTTATGTTCAGTTTACTCCCAATTTTATATCACAGTGTCACATGAGTTCATACCACAAAATCAAACTCAAAAAGGAGTAGAGAATAGCGGTGATATTTTAGAGAATACTCTTGACTCACAAGATATTCGCACTAGGAATCATTGCATCTGCGCCAACTAATTATCTAACGTTATTGTATTTGATGAAGATTTTCACACTTCTAGTTTATTAGGATACACAAAAAGAAAACATGTGTTCCCGTCCGAGAGTCGAGGCAGAAGTGATCAATCGATCTTTCCAAGACCCGTTTGCTACAAACCAACGGAATTTTCACCGTTGGCTTTCCGCCCTCGTGGCGAATAAGCCACGGAGAGCGCCGGCGGCGTCATCTATCTGTTCGCATTAACAACATTCGAAATAAGTTTCGAATATTGTTAACCCCGCTGCACCACAATATAATTCATTAAAAAATCAGACAGAACCCCCTCCCTCCACACTTAAACTCAAGGTAGAAAGGTGTAACTCATTGCATGTGTGGGCGTTCATAGTTTCCACCTCCGCACTAAATTTTGTGTCAATCGGTATAGTTTTTCTACGTTCAGTTTAAGAAGCGGTGTGCTTCCTAGAAGCAAAAGGGGGTGTACACTCTTTTTCAATAAATATAGTCATGTAGGGTATCAAATGAAAGGTTTCGATTAGTATTTCCGAAGCTAGTCCTAATTTGAACATTTATTGGAAAAGTGAAGAGTATGGGGGACGAATAGTGATTATTTTTTAACGTACCCATTCTTAGAATCTACCCAATCAAAAATCTGATAAAGTTACAGTAGCTCAAATTGTCTTTTCCATGTAAATTTACTGCAACCCAAAATACTAAATACGCATATCACACTAAAGTGAGTGATAAGTTAAATATACATATGTATACATTCAGGCCTCGTACAAATGGGATAGTCTTGCACTCAAATACTCACACTTCCATGAGAAATAAACGAAACCTTTCATACCTGGAGCGTCGAGCTTCCGGTTTTCGATTTGTTTGTTTTATTGATTTGGAAGCCTGCCAGGGAGGTTTGGAGGCTAGGGTGTAGGCCATTTTGAAAAATCTAATTTGGCATTTAATAACCATCCCAATAACTGAAATGAAACTAAGAATTAAAAACAAAAATTATTTTTTTGTTAATTACAAATGGAACTCACATTAATAATAACAATGGTCATTGGCGTGACAATCCAATTGAATCAAGACCTTAAAGCGTGTTAGAGCACTTCATTCAAGAGGGTCATCGTGCACTACAATGCACTATTGGAGGAAACATACATTACATTATTATCCATTTATAATGAACAACATACCAAACGACTATTCGAATTGACTGTTATCGGCTTGAAGGGTAGAGCTATCCTAAAAAATAAGGAAAAGTGGCGTGTCCGTGAATCCTTAGCATTCGACGAGCGGATGAGAGATTAATTTCCTTGTATGCAGTATATTTCATTTTCGGCTACCTACCTCTCTTCGACACCTCCATTACACTCATTTCAATCCCCCATTTCTTACCTCGACATTCGCTCATTTTAAAATAATAATTCCAAAGTGATAATTTTTATTTTATATTTTTACAATTTTGCCTAAAAAGCCCCCACACTCCGAACAAACTCTGATATTTATGAAAATGTTTGTTTGGGATGAGTTGTCCTGAACCCACTATCTACTTGATGGCGGGCTGCACATATTTGTGAAGCAACTTACTTCTGCTATTCAGTACGCGGACTACTCATTCGTGGGCAAGCGCCCAGTACTTTTAAAAATTAGAATATTGGCTATGCGGTTTCGATCGCAGGGCAGAGGCGATCTCATCAGACGCTGCCTCAGCGCCTCTACCCCGCGGAGCAGCGTGACCGAAAGCGACAACGAAAAACAACAATTTTTTTTTTTCGAAAAACAACAATTTTTATTACACCTATAAAATCTCTAAATTAACCTAACTTATGTACTACCTTAACAGCATAGCTTAATCTAAGGTACAAACTATGGCTTAAACTAACTTATCACTAAAGAATAAATTTTACAATACATGAAATTTTATCTAGAGGAAAAGTCGAAAAAAACCTCCACTCGTTAAATTTTTGTATAAAAGCGGGCGGGCGGGGAAGGAACTAGGATGTGGCTTGGGATGGGGGGCATGCGGGAGGGGTTTGGGAAAGGAAGCTAGGAGTGGCGCTAAGGATGGGTAGGTTTTGAAAACTGGGATGAGGAGTAGATGTCGTTGTAGAAGATTACTCTACCGCCGGGGTCGAAATGGAGGTTATGGGACTGGAGAGATAAGAGGATTTGAGGGAACAGATGAGTTCGTAGAAGATTCTCTTCGACGATCTCGATCTGCATGGCCTGGGAGATAAGTGGATTTGGGTGGGATATGGGGGCTAGGACGGCGTCAATGCGGGGCGTTTGAGAGGAGTCGTAGAGGATCTGGTTGGAGATGTATTTGGAGCGGTCTTCGTTCTTGTATATGTTGGTACAGTGGCGGAGGATTCTGCGTTCTTTGCAGCGGATTCGTTCGATTTGGTGAGGGGAAACGTCGGACCAGAAGATGAAGCCGAAAACGAGGAGGGGACGGATAAGCTGTTTGTAGCAAAACAGCTTGACAAGAAAGCGACAACGGGTGGCATTTGGCTCGTTTATATTGAATTCAAAAACCGCCAACAGTATGAATTGATGATTTTGGCGTGAATTGCAAAGTGCGTGAGTAAGGAGTCAAAATGTACGCACTTAAAGTGAGACAGGACTCATTTTTGGAAACTACCCAACGCGGAAATCTGAAAAAAATCAGGGTGGTGCGTTTAGATAAAATCTAGGCCTCAAAATATGTTCCGTTCCGATATCTGCTCAAATAAATTTACTAATAGTATATTACTAACTTTTAGAAATTTACTGAAAAACCCCCCTTAAATTCATCCTAGGACTTCCGAACCGAATGTACCTGCATCGAGGACAATATTTCGTGTATACGTATTCATGGAAATCTGGCCATTAACGCCAAAGTTATAGCAGTTCAAACTTAGCCATTTCCCGCGAATGAACTCGTTCCAAAGCCATGCAAATAAGATGCTGGCTGACGTCATAATTAACGGGAATAATTGACATTTACATGAAATATTAAAATCGCATTCATGAAGAACCTAGTTATCTGCAGCCCTTATGAAGGTTTTGTGTAAAACACTTATGTGACATCTAATGTTCGAGACATGCTCCATTCCGGCATTTGCTCAAATAAATTTACTAATAGTATATTATCAACTTTTAGAAATTGACTAAAAAACTCCCCTTAAGTTGATCATAGGTGTACTAAATTTTACACCGACATAGAGGACGTTTCATGAAAATCAAACTATTTGTGTCAAAGTTATAGCAGTTCAAACTTATCAATTTCGTGCGAATTAACACCACCCTAAGCCATGCAAATAAGATGCTGACGTCATAATTAACGAGAATAATTGACTTTCGATTGAAATATTAAAATTCCATTCAAGAAGAATCTAATTCTCTCCAGCCTTTTTTATATTTGATGTAGGTTACATTCTTGGCATTTACTAATAATATAAAACTCAGAGTGTGAAGTGTATCAGGTTGACTATTATTAATACAGGGCTTTCCATTAAAAGATTTATTTAAAACGCTTTTTAAAAAATAGAGGGCAAAGGAATTTGTAGCTATGTGACACAGAGCTGTCGTGCACTCGTCGCTCCTCATATCTTTTTATTTTTCTTCATCCGCGTCGGCACGTTGTGATCAGTTTCGTAATTTTATTTTATCAAGTGCCTGATCAGGTTGTAATCGCGAGGCCTTTAAATCCACATCCAGTGTATAAAGCTCCCGTTATTTCGGCCGGGTTTTTGGTTGCTTACCATTCACTTCGATCTTCAGACCAATATTGGTAAGTGAATTCTCTTTATCGCGAATGACGTGACCTCAACATCGAAAACGCCTCCCTCGCAGTTTTCCACGATCAGTGCAAACCCGTATCGATCGCAGATATTCTCATTTCAGACGGGATCCCCATTACCACAAGACGCCGTTCATTGTCTTTTATAATCGGCCAACACTCAGAACTATAGAGAGCGTCCGACGGACAACATTGCAGTAAATTTTAGATTTGGGACGTGCGCTGATACGTCGATCACAAAGAACACCAGTTGTGGAATGCCACCTCATTCAGGTTGTGTTAATGCCTGAAGCAATTTCATTACGCAGTTCTCCATTGGCTGATAGCATTGACTCGAGATATTTAAATCGCTGAGTCCTGGCAATGGCAGTAACCTGCCCAGGACTGAGCGATTTAAATATCTGGGGTCAGTGCTATCAGCCAATGGGGCACTACGTTATGCTCCTCACATAGGGAAACACAAAACCTTTTATACCTGAAGCGTCAAGCTTCCAGTTTCCCAACTTGTTATTTCTGTGGAGTTAATATTGAATGCATGAATTGGGAAAGGGAATGGCGAAAAGGATGCTATGCTATCCGGCAGGAAAAGGAGGAAATGCCTCGTAAATTTTCCATTTCATTTCATCCAACCGATAGATTTGAAGTCTTATTCGAACTTTGGAGTTGCAGCAGATTACTCATAGATACATCATTTGTAGACCATAATTCTGCACCAGTAGATTATGTGATTAGGATTGCGCTTGCCCGGGGTTATTACCTCGATTTGACATGAGCTGAGACAAATGATATACGACATCCATCGTACGATACTTGTCCTTCTGCCACCAGGTTTGAAGACCGAGTTTACATTGCAAAAGCTTAGTTTTGCAACCAATAAACCATCCGTACATATCTACTGTGTGATATCCGGTGGCACTTCTTTAGTTTAGACTGATGTTGTCTTCTTTTTTCAAACTTCAACATTTGTATCTATACCCTGTAAAATCTAATAATTTCAATTGTGTGGCTAAATTCTTATAAAAGTTGACAGAGTTTTTCTCAGGTGGCTCTTTCCGATTACCTACATCAGGCTGTAAAGAATAAAATCGATATTGTGGTAGTGGTGCTTTCTCATTTCCCATCGGATAGGTTACTAATTCCTCTTTACTAATGCTGCTTTCTCCTCTATGACTATTGAAATGCAAACGAATGAATGACATATTATGCACGTACATATACGTATGTATACTGATTTGCTCGATAATTATATACTTTGTATATAGTGACAATGTGTGCTGCCAAATCCCAAATCGTTTGCATTAAATGATTGTGAAGGTTCCCTATCATATCCTTCTATTAGCAGAGTTTTGCATATTTTGCACCATCAGTTACTACACTTAACTTGTCGTTAAATGCATTTTCAATTATATAAGATAAATAAAAGTTCAATGAAGATAGAATAATTCATGTCTGCGCCCATATAGAAGAACTGTATGTCCATATATCTTATCTTCACCAATATTCACATGGATGCATGTTAACAATATTTTGTAATCAATTAAGTCGCCTGTCAGGCTTGGCAGTCTTTAAAACATTCTTCGAGCAGGTCTTCTACCCAAAGTTTAAAAATGCTTTCAGGTACTTGTCATAAGTGTGTATGCCGTTGTAATGTTTGGCTTCTGTAACATAAAAATGTTACACAACACGGTAGATGGATTCGAGTAAATACTTGTGTGTAATGTGATATTTGCGGCAGGTCTAACACACGAAGTAAAGGGGTTAAATAATATTTATTCTATAAACTGAGTTGGTTTTTCAAGTTATTTGCCATAAAAGATTTCAAGGGAGAAAATTCAAGGCTTTGTTTGGACTTAGGAAGCATGGAGATGATGGCGGAACTTATCTAAATAATTCAATTTTAATTTGCTTTTACTGATGGTAATTGAGTATTTGCTTTGTATTTCACATTCAAACATTTGCCTCCTGCACGCTGTGCGTAATTAAACTCAATGCTGATTCTAGGTATTTCTGAGATAACAGTCAATTTCATGGATGATCCAGGCAATCGTTGAATCTTTACACATTCACTCTCTGGCTTCAAATTGTTCAACAATATTCATTCTATTTGTTCTGTGTTGTCACATAAACCATCGTTTCTTATTACTAGGTTTTCGCAAATGCCGCTAGTTAGTGAAACCTTTTCTTTTTCAACATTAAAATTGCTTCTTAGAGTTAGGCCCTATATCTACTCGATGAGGCATAATACGCAATCCTAGGGCATATGCTATCTTCGCCAGTTTTTATGTTAGCTATGTACTTCAGCTTACTCTACGAGTATGACTGTCCAAGCGGTTATCACCTCTCTGACTTGGTTTTAAACCAACTTCCTTTTCTTCGGTCTAGTCTTTGACTTATGCAGGGCTATCTCCGCTTTGTTGTCAGTTCGTTTACTAGTTATGATGTGATACAGTTGTTAGTTTGAGATAGTCGAAAATTTATATGGATATGTTATCATTGCGTCCAGAGGAACTATTCTGCCTGTTCGATGGTTGTAATGCGGTTGTCATAACCACAGTAGGTTAGAGCTATAGCTGGCAAAGTTTAGGCTGTTCAAAGTGGTTCATCATTTTGTTTGGCAGTTTTTGGTCCCCCGGGCTTTCATTTTGCATAAGTGCTGTATACTATTTCAGGATGTCTATCGATGTCTGACTACTTACATGATGCCGTCAATCAAATGTAAAGGTTTGTCAAGCAGCACACCGCAAGCTTAGAGAAATTCGAAAATTTGAAGTCCAAAGTGGAGTCTGACAAGATTGCATACTGTCGCTGATGCTATTCCATCTTGGTATCGGTGACTTTCTTCATATTGTTTGGACCGGAGGATATGGAGGGCGTCAATGGTCGAAGATATCTCTGTACAAACACCTCAATTACGTTGATGACATCTACTTCTTTTACCACCAGATCAGAATCTTGTCCAAATCAGATTCGCAATGAATATAAATACCAAAAAAACAAAGGTTCTCAGTTTCACGGTTTATCGCCCTCTTCCTATCTACATAAATAGCAAAATATTGAGGAAGCCTAGCAAATTGTCAATGGCAGTTGTTTGGCAGACGAGTGCTAAACCCGCTTTAGTTCTTTTGACTAAAATCCAAAACCTATATCTCAAAACCTACATCAAGTTGAGATTGTTCTTCGCCAATATTCACTCTGTATTGTTATGTGACGGATTTTTATCGTGATTTGACGTCAGATACCAGTCGCCTCAGCTGTGAATGAGGACCTGAGTTAAATCAGGGTAATAATCTCGGGCAAGCGCAATGCTGACCACATTGCCTCCTACAGTGTACTACTGTAGTGTACCATTACGGTCTTAAATGAAGTGCTCTAACACATTTCAAGGCCCTGATCCAATATGGATTGTTGCGCCAACGATTATTATTATATTATTATATGGTGTCCAATTGGAATACCGGCATAATTTCTTTAACGGTGCTTGGTTATGAGGTTATGGTTATGGGTCGTAACTTAAGAAAGGGCATAAATTCTATTGTTAGCTACGTCTCAATAGAATCTACCAACTTAATATAAGGGGGGGGGGGCGAGTTGCTCTAGAGCCACGGGACACCAAACAGCAGGGGAGGAATGTAAGCCTCTCGGGAAGATTTGGAGATAGCTGATGGCGCATAAGTGTCCCATTAATAGGATAATGGCAACCATATATGTATCTACATATATATGTATATGATATATTTCTTGATTTTGGATTTCTAAGATTTTGGAGTTTTATCTGTGCACCCACCCATAGCAAACATTTGAATTCTTCTTAATATCTGGGTAACCACTTCATAGTAATCTTATTTCTCTCTTAACTATTCAAGATGTGGCCAACCATGTGAATTTCTTCTACGACAAATATATTTCTTAGCGATTTCTTCAGAATAGTTTTTTCCACAACAAAAAAAGTCGGGAAACCGGAACGCTTCAAGTATGGAGGATTTCGGAGATTTTTTATATAAGAATATTTGCGCCAATTGTACCTGGGTGGTAATATATATTCTGTCAAACTATTTATTTGTGTGATACTAATTTTTAAAGTCTTAGATTCCAATAATTTTCAAAAAAAGGACAACTTTAACCAAGTAGAACTTTGTTAGTAATAATGAAACTTGCCCCAAACGTGGCAACATTATGCTCTATTGTACATATAGCCTATATTACTGCAAAACTCGATGATTCTACAGTAAATTTAACCCAGGTTTCCAGTTAGACAATGTAATAATAATAAATATGGCAATTTACTATTATTAACTTTATTTAAACTGATATCTGTATGGGACGGGGGTATTCTGAGGGCTAGGCCATTTAGCAGCAGCTTCGTTATTTTCTTTAGATTTTTGGGTTGACTAATATCTGAGAACGGATCCGTGAAAGAAATGATTAATTTCCAATCCCTACATTATCCCCTCTTGCATCTGATGCTAGAACTCATGGTAATTTTGGAAAGTACTAAACAAGAACTTTTATCTGATACATGACACATGACTATATTCTTTGCAAAAAAAATTATATATAATTATATAACGTAGAACGATGTTACTCACTACGCTATTCGCAGGTCACACCACCAAATTTCGTATTAATAGGAGTAACCGCTTCTGAGAAAAGTGCATTTGATAGACATACAAAACCTTAAAAACTGCAAAACGCAATATCCCTAAGAGCTGTCTGGTATCCTGACCTACGTCATCGTTCCATCTCAAACAGGGTCTGCCTCGGCTTCTTTTTCTATCATAGATATTGCCCTTATAGACTTTTCGGACTGGATCATCCATACGGATTAAGTGACCCGCCCACCTATGTAGCCTATGTAACCTATGTAGGCTACGGAATCGTCCATCCTCATGTAGGGGATCAAAAATTCTTCGGAGGATTCTTCTCTCGGAGGCGGTCAAGAATTCGCAATTTTTCTTGCAAAGACCCCAAGTCTCCGAAGAATACATGAGGGCTGGCAAGAGCATTGTCTTGTACAGTAAGAGCTTTGACCCTGGTGAGACGTTTCGAGCGAAACAGTTTTTGTAGGGTGAAATAGGTTCTATTGGCTGCCAACAACCGTGCGCGGATTTTACCGTTGTAGCTGTTATATTTGTTATGTTGTGATTTTCGAGCCTAGATAGGAGAAATTATCAACGGTCTCAAAGTTGTATTCTCCTATCTTTATTCTTTCCGTTTGACCAGTGCGGTTTGATGTTGTTGGTTTGTTGGTTTTTGGTGCTTACTTTGCCACCACATTGCATTGATTGGTGGTCGTAATATGGATGATCTGATTCGACTCATATTATTGAAATTAGTGAGAAAGTATCATTCAACATAATTTGCATGGAGAAGCGCGGATAGATTTGTTAAGTTTATCTCATGTGACAATTGATTTTTTTCCTAGTTTCGCAGTTTCGAAAAGAGTTCTGAAGAAATGTCTGACAGTTACTGGGATTTTATGTACATTTCAAAACTAATCTTTACCTGTATTTAGTAGTGGAAAATTGTAAACCATTTTGCTTTTTGCTGCCCCTAAGCCCTTAACCAAATATAAAAGAAAAACCTCACTCTAATTTATATTTTTTTCAACCTATTTTAATTGAATATTTTTCTTTCATTTGCAGGTGAGCGAACTCAAAAGAGTCTACAGCCTATCTAGTTTTAGTGGCCAATCTGGATTTTTTTAAATCCCTAGGTGGGTAGAATACAAATTTACCTACGCAAAAGTGGTGAGTAAATGATGACCGGTGGATGAATTGGCAGTTCTTATTTTATATTTGGCAGTTTTAATTAGAACTTCATAATAATTTAACTCATAGAGTGAAAATAGGAAAGTGACAAATAAAATCCTCTAGAAACATGAAAAACTGATTTGTAAAAACAAATTGACTAATTATTTTGTTTGTTTCTAAATAGTATTCCCAAAAAAAAAATCGGTTATACTCCTTTGTTTTAAAGCCCTTTTCTTCCAATTCGCTTTGGTGTCCGTAGTTTTTTTCCGTCCCTTGCGAATAATGCTTACTTTTTAAGATGGATGGCAGGAAGCAAAAAGGGCTTTTTTCCAATTAGAAATCTTTTTTTTGTTGCTGATTTTTAGGCCTTGATTTTAATTCAATTGAAATTTAAACTATTACAGCTTCATCACCAACTTCACTGAAGTTTTTCGAATCATAGCAATCTGTCGATTTTTGAAAAAAATTCTCAGAAGGAAAATTATAAAATTATAAATAAGGGGTTCGGTCACTAAAGAAATTTAAAAAAAAATTTTGTTTTTTTTTTCTGAAAGAATGTCTTAATACCTTAAGAGTGGCATAATCAGAGGATTAAAATGAGGGAAATATTAAAATGCTTTTGAATTTTGACGCAACCCTCTTTGTCCAATCCCAACACACTGAAAACTTTAGAGGCGTTTTTCTCGGAACTACATGTTCACCGAATTCATAACTTGACAAACCTTGACCCATTGACTCGAAATTTTGACTGTGTATTTGTAATTACATTATTCATTGAATTACATAGGATTTTTCTGAGACATTACACAGTTTTTTTAAGAAATAATTTTCGGATTCGGAAAATTTTGAACTTTTTATTAAAATAGCGCGCTGGTATTGCAAATATGGACATATTGGAAAAATTCTATGCCAGCTATGTGTATAATTAAATGAACATTTTGCGTTCGCCATAGATTAACAAGTCGGGAAACCGGAAGCTGGACGCTTCAGCTATGAAAGGGTTTTGTATATTTCTTCAATAAAGACATTTGAGTGCGCATTTGCCCCATTAGTACGTAGCATGTAATATATGCATATATCATATGAGAATATCCACATTCAGTTTAGAATTTGTAAAGAAGCGACAACTTTGACCAATTATAACTTTGGCAGTAATAGCGCAATTTCCACCAAAGAAAGCACACAGAAAGACAGACAGATGGACAGACAAACAAAACTTTAAAAAGTGGGAATAACAAAAGCTACACGCCCGGAATTTTCAATGTGCGTTTATCGATTTATACATAGTTGAAAACTTAAAATTTTCCTACAGGTATTTTCAAACTTCAAGGTACATGTACTTATGTCCATAATGGAGAGAATATTATTATGATTATATTCCATAAACGAATATTGCTCATTTCCACTTACTGGGACGTACATATATTATATGTACATGTGTATTCATACGTATGCTCTGCTTCTGCTCTCTTTTATACATAAAAGCCATTATGGAAATATATTAGGTTGTTGGATATGAATTGGCCGATTTGGCAATCAAGTGAAGTTAGTTGCGATTTTGCTGTATCAAACCAGTTGGCGCTGTTGGTGTCGGATAATGAAGTATAAATACTCCTACATTTAATGAAGGAGTCATTTCAGTTTTGACCATCGTTGTGATAACAGTGAATAAAAAGGAAAAAAGGATGGAAAAGAGCCAAGAACGTATACTTTTTCTGTATGGGTTCAAACTCGGTCATAAAGCAGCGGAGGCGACCAGGAATATTAAAAGCGCATTTGGAGCTGATACGGTAAGCGAATGAACAACACGGCGGTGGTTCGAAAAATTCCGGTCAGGCGACGTAAACTTTCAAAGTAAGCCACGGGGAAATCCAGGACCATTGATTGACAATGACAAGCTGCGTTTACTAGCCGAATCCGACACACATCAATCTGTGGGAAACATTGCAGAGAAACTGGACGTACACTATTTGATAGCTTCCCGGTACTTGCAACAACTTGGAAAGGTGAAAAAGCTCCACAAATGGGTTCCGCATGCCCTTACGGAAAAAAACATGGCGATTCGAATGGAAATTTGCAGTTCTTTACTCTCCCGCGACAGAAGCGGTCTCTTTTTACACAGAATATTGACATGTAATGAAGTGGATATTATACGATCATCGTCGCGGATCAAAACAATGGCTAGATGCTGATGAGCCACCGAAGCATATGCCGAAACCGAGTCTCCATCCGAAGAAGGTATTGACGACTGTTTGGTGATCTACAGCTGGCGTTACCCATTATTCTTTTTTGGCACCTGGAGAAACGATAATGCACAGAAACACTGTGCCCAACTCGAGGAAATGCATCAAAAATTGGCTATTCAACGGTCGAGATTAGTCAACAGAGACGGTGCGATATTCCTTTACAACAATGCACGACCTCATGTTTCAAAAGTTGAATGAATTGCAGTATGAGACTCTGCCTCATCCATCATATTCACCGGACTTATGCCAACCGACTACCAGTTTTTTAAGCATTTGAATCATTTTTGGCGGAAAAACGATTTAGGAACGAAAAGGCCATCAAAATTGCTTTCGACGAATTTATTAACACCCGACAGTTGGACTTCTACGAAATTGGTATACATGCTCTTGAATCTTGCTGGGAGAAGTGTTTTGAATCGACTGGCACCTATTTTGACTAAATAAGTAAATTTTTGTAAGCTTTACAGTCGTTTCAAATTTTAGTACCAAAACGGCCATTTCATTTGCCACAACCTAGTACAATGGTGAACCTCGGCGCAAAACCGGGGTGTCTGGAGTTCATTCTTAAGGCAGGCCGAGACCGAATACCGGTTGTTGCGCCGTTCATGATGATGATGAAAATATCTGGGCTCACTATTTCCCCGGCGGTTCATTTTTATGTTACATTGATATATGTATATCCCAATACGTATAGAATATATCTTGCTGGCATTAAATTCAACTTTGTTAATAACTATAGGATTTCCTTGAAAACTTCCATAATTTGCCCTTGTATTTTTCCTTATGTTGGTGCCAAATTTTGTACATCTAAAATGGGGGTATTTTTGAAAAATTTCTATAATATAGTGTTACGAATTTGATTCCAGAACCACTTTACTAGAAAACTACTTTTCGTTTTTGGCAAGGTCTTGCCGACATTAGAGTCGTTTGTTAAGGGGATCATCCCGTATGTCGGATCCGCGGAATTGAAATTTTTTTCTGGCATCAGTTGTATTTATATATAGTGTAGAATGTATGAGTAAAGTGATTTTTTGATATTCAGAGAGAAATTATAGTTTTAAACACGTGATAAGTCACATGCCGGATTTATGTCGATCGCCGTAATAAAGCTGGTATTTATTGGTCCGAATGGCGTTCGAAAGACTTCGCTAAACGGACAAGAATTGAAGCCAAGGCTGTACATATGTTTCATGAAGAAACCTAAGCTTTATGGATTAGGTATAGTAGATTAACGGTCAGTTTAGGTTTTATGGCTAAAAATCGCAATCTACTTTTTAAATGCGTTTTTCTCTAAACTGCATGTTGAAAATCGGCTGCCACCATAGCCCAAAATCTATCAAACGAAATTGTTTGAAATTTTCAGGACTAATTCAGAACATATTTTTATGGTCCGCAAATGAGGATAATTGCGATTCATTCAGTAATTTTTTTTTTATTCACTGAAGAAGCCGTGAAAAACACCAAAATTCGCAAGAAAAAGTTTAACACGGCACCAACAATTTAGTTTTTTATATTTTTTAATTATCCTAGTTTGCGGACTGCAGTTAAATCTGATATGATAATTACAGCGCCATCTAGCGTCGCAGCAGATAAACACCTTTTTTGGAGATGGGTGTACAAATTGCTCAGTATTTCAATAATGAACTATGCACGCTGAAGATATTAACAAATCCATGGTGAAAAATTCATATTTGTATCTTTATCCAGTTCTTCACAAAAAAATTCCAAAAAAAAACCAAAACACGGCCTTCACACGGGATGACCCCCTTAACAATTATCGTAACTAAATATTCGCCCTACTGTTATACAATTTTGGCATCTTGGCTAATTGTCATACCTACGATTTACATTGACGTCCCACATAATTTTCCAAAGCGATTTTCGTCACAGTAGTAATCTACCATTATTAACTTTGTTTGAGTAGGTGACGGAATGGAACGTATTTGCAGGTCTAAACTTTGTATAGATGCGTCTTTATGGCTATTTTCAAATTACACTCTAATAGCAATCACTATGTTGAGGATATTGAAGCTACGGACCTTCGCTCATGTGCTGAGTTTGAAGGGCCTTTCTGAAAATGAAAAAAAAAAGACAATGATCATATTAAATTTAAACCTTGAAATATATTCTATTCCAACATCTGTTCAAATAAAATTGTGAATATGATATTAGCTTTTTTTTCTAAGTAGGAAAAGATTATTGGAATTCAATCAAATTTGGACATTATAATAGTCATATTCAGAGCTACTTTTTGAAAAAAAAATTCTGAAAAAATTGAGCCAAGGATGACAAAGCTACACGGCTTGAAAGAGCGGTTATGAATGAATTATTCAAGGTATTATTTATTTCGCATCGTTTTGTCAAAGCTCGGTAAAAGTGTCCATCTTGTACGGCCATCCACGAATCAAGCTATTTTTCATTTTTTCATATGAGTGGAACTGCTGATCAGTCAGACCATGTGCCACTGAATGGATCAAGTAACGATCGGAAGGCACAATATCTAGTGAATATTGCAGGTGGAATAGGACTTCCCATTTGAGTGTTTCCAGATAGAATTTAACGGTTTCGGCAACGTGAGGTTGAGCGTTGTAATGCTGTAGAATCACTTTTTGGTGACTTTCCTCGTATCGTAGCCGTTTTTCGTGTAGTATTCGACTCAATCGCATCAATTCATCAGATTAGCGAGGTAACATTCTCATGCGAGGGAACACGTCATGTCATGCCCGAGAATTTCACCTTAATGGCCCATCCCAATAGCATTCTCCTCACAACAGTGATCAAGCTAACTGCAAAGGATCGGCGCATAGTTTCAGTTCGTTGCTTGGTGGACCAGGGAAGCCAAACTGACTTGGTTCAAAAGTTACGATTTACCAATCGTTGAAGGGGCTCGAGTAGAGTCTTGAAACCTTCGGGAGGATAAATGAGGAGGCTAAAAACAAAGCTGAGCACTATCGAGAGGCAGAGGATATACAACCAGGCTAGTTTGACTTATTGCTAGACGGGGGATTGGGTATTGGAACAGCGTCTGGGAAATCCCTTGAACAACTGTCATAAATAGCCGCATAATTTTTAAAACCTATTTATCATATTTATCACATAGTATTTACCATTTAAGATCGTCTAAATGCTGACATTGCCGCTTTTGGCAATCTTGTAAACCAGCATTGGAGTTTTTAATAATTTTTTGGGAAGGAAACCATAACATTGAAGAAATCTCTTCTCTAACCTTTGTCTTTAATTCTAGTAATATCTTTAGCGTATTAATCATCAAATATTTTATAAAAGAAATTTGCAGACAACAAATCGGAAATCCTGATTGGGCAGAGCATGTCGCCTCTTTTAGAAATTATTTTTTCCGCGATACCTCTTGGGCTCTTCCCTTCCTTTAAAATAAATAGAATTGGAAGTGTTAGTCAAATAATTAGTCAAAAAGGGAAATTTATAGTCTTGATTTCCAAATAATTCATTATTTGTTTCTGTTAATTTATTTATTATAGACAAATTGTCTTGTTAGAGCTAAGTGGCCGCATACGATGATATGATATTTTATCACTGAGCTCTTGACCGACTATAGTATGAGGTTAAACCTTCTACAGCTTACAAGTTTTCTTTTTTCGTCACGGTCCCTTTAGGTAGCTTACTTGAAATTTCAAAGATTGATTTTCATTTGGAGGTTATGCCTGTTTTTGAACTGGTAGGCATTGGGTGGAAAACCTAATCAAATTCAATATCATTTTGTCGTTAGAACCTTGGATAATATGGAATATTTTCAAAATATGTTAAGTCTATTCCCATTGGTCAAAAAAATTATGCATAGTTTCATCGGAGCGATTTTTGGAAAAATTATCTCGAAATGGTTACTCCTAATAATAATAATTAAGTTTATATATAATTCAACTATCTCCTCTAATAAAGTAAATTTACGAATGAGTTTTTTAAACCCGATCACATAGCACTTCCGCTCACAAAGTTTTTCCACCTTTATCAGCCTGTTCTTCTTAAGAGATAAAGGTCAAAAAAACATATTGAACTCAACGAATAGAGGACCTTGTCAGTGAATAATTCAACAATTTTTCCCATAATGATAATATAAACGTCTAACGGGATGATAAATCAAATATGATTGCGCATCAAATACTGACAATTTAACATTGATCTTAGGCTCGTGGAAATTCAAAGTCGAGGCCCAATGAAATGCATTAGTTTAAATAATTATTTTCATAGTCTAATGTCACGGTCGGAGGTTAGCCAACGTGGAAGAAATACTCTTTTTCATTTTGACTAAGCAGAAGCATAGGCAAAATCTAAAGGAAAATAGTTTTCATTAAAAAAATCCAAAATATTTTGTGCATATACACGGTTATATGTATATGTATACGTACCGTAATTATTCACGGTCAACTTGATTATTATAATTGCCATTAAAGACCAAATCGAAGGTTTATTCAAAAGATACTGCTTTTGGATATTTTTTCTACCCTGATCATGCCGAATACCAGTATCGCGAGAAAAAGAGCCTAATAGGCGGCGATTTAATCGCGTATTTCTGAAATATGACCGTAATGCAATTCATTCATTCATTCAATTCAGAAAGTAAAACCTTTTGCCCAAAGAAAATGAATGGTTGGATGAAGTGCAAAAAGTCCAATGTTAGACATTGGCAATGGCCATGTCTTGTAACCGCTTCAGGGTACTTCTTTCGTCTGTAAGTATTTATTGATAGTAATTTAAAAAAAATTAAATTAAGGTCTCGCGCAAGTGCCTGCTTGAGGAGAAGCTTGGCTTCTCTGTAAGATCTATCTTAATTGGTAGCCAGAAAAATTATGCACAGGTGATATTGTAAGGTGTTGTCTGCAAGTTTATTCTTCAATATTTAGGCGCGTCTCAGAAGACTTTCTCAAGTCAGAAATCGATATTTTATGGGAAATACGGTTGAAACTTTTCTTCAATCTCCAATATGTGGAGATTGAGTATTAAATTACATGAGTGTTATTTTTCTTGTAGAGTGGAAAGAAATTTTGTATGGCTTCATAAATGTTGCAGTGCCGGTAAAATTAACCACGGTCACACGATTATAAGTAGGACGGAAAAAAGAAGGTGGCGCATGAGAAGATTTTAAGGTGATGGTTCCCCAGTATATTCTCTTCTAATTTGAACTCAAAGTTAGTTTAAGATAATGTATTTCCCAAAATCCATGATATAATGCAGCTTCTACAAAACAGTTAAATTCTGCAATCCGATGGCGCTTAAGGGACGTGACGGGTTCAAATTTTGATTTATTTTCACACGGCTTATTTTTTGAGAACAAAAGACAAACATTCGCATGACAATATGCAAGAACGTTAAAGTTTAAAAAAATGGATTTATGAAATATTCCAGGCTGGCAATTTTTTTAATAAATTGTCAAGAATTGACTCAGACGTCCAAAAAAAAAAAAATATGACGTATTAAGCGCGTTGACCTGCCGCAATATATACACTGACTACCCATTTTTAAGGTTTTGTGTAAAACAAAACTTTAGTAAAATCGGTTTACTGTGTGTCTGCTTGTCTGTCAGTCGCACGCATTTTTCTCAGAGAAGGTTATAGCGATTGACACCAAATTTGGTGGAAAGATGGCAACTGAGAACACTCACGCATACAGTCAGTTACATCCTTTTACGTCGAATATAAGGGGGGGGGGGGGGTCCCATATATACAAAGGGGGGGCGTACATTTTTATTTCACCGAGTATAATCATGCGGGGTATTAAATGAAAGGTCTTGATTAGTACTTTTGGTCTCTTAGTTTTGACATTTGATAGAAAGGTGCGGAGTGAGAGGGGTCGAAACTGAACATTTTTTTTAACGAACCAATTTAACCACCCAGCCGAACAATTTGAAAAAAATCAAGAGGCTGGCACTGTATAGTGTCTAGGCTCCGACATACCACCATACAGATATCTGTTCAAATAAAATTAATAATATTATATTACTATAATTTTTAATAATTGGTAGCATAACCCCCGCCTCCCTTAAGTTCATCCTAGCACTACGATACTTTGCAGTAATGTAGGCTACTATATAGCGCATGACCTTCTTGAGTTTGGTGGAAATCGCACTTTTACTAACAAAGTTATAATAAGTCAAAGTTGTCGTTTCTTTGCAAATTCAAGACTTTGTAGGTCATTCTCACCCGAAAGTGGATACTCGCAGATAATATATGCATGTATTACATGCTATATACTACTGGGACGAATGCACACTCACATATCTTTATATAAGAAGTACACAAAACCTTTCATAGCTGAAGGGTCTAGCTTCCGGTTTCCCGACTTATTAAAATCGAATACGACTTTCAAATTCTTACCACATATATTCAAATGTATTTTCAACCAAAATCAATAATACAAAAAACTTTTGCACAAAAATTGAACTCGACCCATCTCGTCCTATTCACCTGAGCAACGGAGTACTTGACCATGTTGACAAAAAGCAAAATTTTGATTGCGAAGATTTCATTGTCTGCATTGGCCTAGTTTTCGTTAATGAACAGTGAGTGTTTGATTAGAAATATGAATAAGCCTAAAAGTTACTCTCCTTTAACTTTACCCATTGCTTGTCATGAAAAGTGATTAAAATGGATCGAAATTTTGAGCCTTCTTCTCGCTTACGATATGTTATTCTTTCCTTGGAAAAAAGTGGAATTATCAGCTATGACCTCGCCTTTCATACAATTCGCAAGAATTAATTTTTATTATGCGCTTGCGCTGGCCGATAGTAGCATTGAACGCACTTAAAATGTTAATTTTCTTCAAGTTGAGCGGGAGAGCAGCGCTATAAGCTGGATTTTCTGGGATTTATATAGATACAGAGCTAGGAATAGTGGTATTTCTAATGATTCAATAATGAAAAACATATGCGTTATTTTTTCATAACAAAATGATTATGCGATAGTGAGTCAGGTGGAATTTCATCTGGAAAGTTAGTAGATCTTATTTGCCTTGATGACAGTGCTACTTGGTGATTATCACACTATTGTTATCCAGTGTAAGCCAGGCCTCTTTCTGAAAAAAGATGATATTTGCTCATCCTTCAAACAATCAGATTTATTCTGGACTTCATACATTTCTTGAAAACGGGTCAAATAACCCCCAAGCAATTTCCATGGGTTGATGAGTTTGGTTTTGGCCAATGTCCTTTATCGCTTCAGAGCAATCCCTGTTTTTTAGAATCGAATCGATACCTGTCTGTCCGTCTGTCTGTCTGTCACACCCGGAAACGGCTAAACAGATTATCGCGAAATTTGATGTGAACGTGTGGTGAGTGGTTGAATTTAAGGGCGGCAACCCCTACATGCGAAAGGAAGGTACAAAGTTTTTTTCAGAGAGTATAGCCATGCGGGGTATTAAATGAAAGGGTTTAATTAGTACTTTCGGTCCCATATTTGATATCGAGTGAAATGACAGGATTGAGGACTTATCCTTGATGAATGTCAGAACATATATGGGGGCCAATATAGACTCGGATCACAATCTCGTTAGCATACTGCTCCGAGCTCGAATTACAACACCACCTACAATTCCCTGTGACAATCAAGTGAGAGTGAATACCGAAGCCATTCACAACACAGCCCTCCGCAACACTTATAAGGCGAAATGGATGCCGCAATAACCGCATCTAACAGATGTCCTGGAGGTGAAACATCAACAAATGATCTTCACATCCACCTGAAGAGCGTTATCATTTATACGGCCACAAACATACTTGGCCCTAGCAAGAAAAGTCGAAACGGCTGGTTCAAGGATGAATGTAAGCTAGCTATGGAAGGAAAGAATGCTGCATACCGAGTAATGCTGCATTCTCAAAGAACGCGGGCACGCGCAAAGATATACCAAGAACTCCGTCGAACGGAGAAGCGACTTCACAGATGGAAGAAGGCAGCCTGGGAGAACCAATAGGTCTGTTAACTCGAAAAGTACAGGGAGTAATCGGACCACGCGTGGAAGTTTTACCAACAAGTCAACAGGATGAAGCCTTATACATCTCGATGATCATCCGGCGGAGATAAAGAGGGAAATCTGATTTCCGACAGAATGGGCATATTAGAGCGATGGGTTGCGTATTTTGATGAACTTCTGAACAACCAAAATATCGGCGAGTTGGAGGTCCCGCCAACTGAAGACGACGGACAAATGCTGCCACCACTAAGTATAGCAGAAACACTCCGTACAATCCACTGGCTTAAAAATCATAAGTCACCAGGACCTGATGGAATTACAGCCAAATTAGTTAAATATGGAGGCGACTACACCAGCTGGTCCATTAATTGATGCTCAAGGTGTGGGACAGTGAATCAATGCCTAACGACTAGCAACGGACATTATCTGTCTCATACATAAAAAGGGAGATATCACGCAGTGCAGCAATAATAGAGGTATCATGTTGCTGAGTACCATCTATAAGATATTTTCCGCTATCTTATTAGGCCGGATAGCTCCATGCGGTCAGAACATCATTGGCCCATACTAAGGAGGCTTTACTCCAGGCAAATCAGCAACAGATCAGATTTTCTCTGTGCGGCAAGCGATGGAAAAACTGTTGGAATATGGACATCAGTTGCACCATCTTTTCATTAACTTTAAGGTCGCCTATGACAACATAGCCAGGGTAAATACCTTGAGAGAATTCGGTATTCCGACGAATTTGATAAAAGTGACTAGGGTGACCGTGATCAATATGCCAGGTCAGATAAAAGCAGCAGGATCACTCTCGAGACCGTTCAACATCAACAACGTTCTAAGGCAAGGGGATGCCCCATTATATGTCCTCTCCAACCTGACCCTGGAGAAAGTGGTGCCGATGTAAATGCGAGGGACACCATTCTCATCAAGTCCACCCAACTACTGGCCCACGCTGCCGATATCGAAATCTTGGGAAGAACAACCCGAGATGTACAGTTTACCTTCATCCAGATCGAGCAAGCGGCGCGATACCTCGGGTTACATATCAATGAAGGCAAGACGAAGTACATGGTGGTAACATCAGCGCCAAAGACGAAAGAACGAACAACATTCAATCGAACTGGTCAAACGGAAACAATGAAGATAGGAGACTGCCATTTGATATCGTTGGAAATTTCTCCTATCTAGGGTCAAAAAATCACAACCGATAACAGCTATTACGATGCAATCAGTGCACAGTTGTCGGCTGCCGCGTTCGAGAGAAGAATCCTCTGAACAATTTTTCTCCCTCTATATGAGGATGGACGATTCCGTAGCCCACATAACGACGAAATCTATGAGCGATTCTACGACCGTCTAGTTGTGGATAAAATCTGGCTCAACAGGTTGTGGTAGGCGGGCCACCCAATCCGTATCGATGAGGATGATCCACCCCGTTCCATTAAAATCTGCTCGAAATATTCCTGCCGTCTAGCTGCCGACTTTTGGCAAGTGGATATAGGCCGTAAGAATCTTCGTAAGAAGCAGCTCGGGTAACAGCGATCGCTTTCTTTGCTTCTCGACCTTTATTTGCACAACCTTACTTCTAAACCAAGTGCCTCGGATGATAAAACGTTTACTTGAGGTGGCGACCTCAAGGGTTGCATAGACCGCTTTGTGAATGGTGTTCATAATTTGGTATCACCATTATTAAGTCAGATTATTTCTTCTTTTTTTTTCTCACAAAATCGCGCGTACCAGTGTGTTTCTCCCGCTGTTTTAAATTTAGCTTGATTCGTAAAGGCAGCAATCAAGGGCGGATGTTCAGCTGCTATGGTATCAGAGGGAACGATTTTGCAGGCAGTGACGGTGACTCTCATCACGTGTTCTATACCCTTTTCGCCCTAGACACCACCAACAACAATAGTTGTCTACTTTTTTACAGGCTTGAAAAATAAGTTCACCTGCAATAACGGTATAATCATCGGCAGACTCATCACAGGTCTTTGTATCGAGAAGATGCCACCTGTCTATCATGGAAATCATCGGAGATGGCAATGGCGAACGTTTAGGGACACTTCTACCGTATTCGTTTGGTACTGCAGAGCACAGATATCAATGCACCTCTTGCAAGTTCCTTCGTCGTACAACTACTATTACGTACTAACACAATTAACGAGGATACCAATATTGAATTACTTGCTGACGCCGTCCATACATCAAGAACGCTTGTTCATTTCTCGACAGTATCGAGGGGGAGCTCGTGCTCCTGCACTCCTGAAAAACAAAACCTTATTGAAATCGGTTCGCTGTTGATCTGTCTGTCATTCACAGGCATTTTTCTCAGAAATAGTTGTACTGATTGACAGCAAGTGATGGGAGGGTGGGATCTGTGAACGCTCACGCATACATACAGTGACTTACATGAAATTTAAGGGGTAGTCATGTGGATTCCGGATGGCTCAAGTGATTAGAGCGCTGGACTGTCGTAGCGGAAGGTTACGGTTCAAATCTCACTAGTGGCAGATGATACCAGTCGATTCAGCTGTGAATGAGTGAGTACCTGAGCCAAATCAGGGTCATTATGTCGGGCAGGCACAATGCTGGTCACATTGTCTCCTACAGTGTACCTTAGTGTACCGTTACGGTCTTGAATGAAATGCTCTAACACACTTCAAGGTCCTGACCTAATATAGATTATTGTTCCAATGATTATTATTATTACAGTCATGTGGAGTATCAAATGAAAGATCTCAAAGCCTTTCTCAAATTAACATGATCATTTCTTTCAGGGACCAGACAAAAGCTGCGACTATACGGTCCCTAGGCTACCGATATCTGTTTAAATAAAGTTAAAATACTACAATTTTTAGTAATTGAATAAAAAAAACTCTTTAAGTTCATCTTGGAATCGTCAAATTGCAGTCATATTGGCTATTGTATAGAGTAAGATCGCACCAAGTTTGGTGGGAATCACTCTATTACTAACAAAGTTACAAAAAATTGTTGCTTCAGTAAAATTTTAAGACTTTGAATGTCAATGAAAGTAAATATTCTAACTATTCTAACTAACTACCGTACTAGGTACAAACAGGATAAATATCCACTGAAATATTGTTTTGTAAGAAATACACAAAACCTTTCATACCCTGAAGCATTCAGCTTTCGGTTTCCAAACTTGCTTTTGTATCGGCATGTCGCAGAACCTGCCACCAAGAGAGAGTGGGTAGGAATTAGCATAGTAAAACAACTCTAACTGTAGTTTATTTCGTCTTACTGAAAATAATACAAAGTACGTCCTTTATCTGGACTGGGGTCCAGTCCACATTTTAATATCTTTATTAATGAAAAAGGGGAGCTTTACAGGATGTCACGTTTGGCAAATACAATAGTATCAGCAAAGTAACCGTATGGTTTGTTACCAAACACAGCAAACAGTGAAAAGAGTGCAAGACCATTATCCTGATGTTATTTCCCCCAGCAATTTGACTCTTTACTTGTAATGATCATTTATTGAGAAATATATTATGTCCGAGAAGTTATTTGGAAATGTTCATATGCCGATGTTATCAGCAATATTTTCGACAGCGACTCTTTGTTATTCGAAGTCGTCGATAGTTATTGATATACTAGAGCGGTTTGGGTGGTTGTCAACGTTTATTCCAGTCGTAAACCGTTGCCTTATCTATTGTAGATCCGCCAAAAACCGCTGCTAAAATTCGAATTCAGCGCAGTACTTCATTTCATCTCTCAAATAAAGATTCTTCTTCTTTCTGAATTATTGTAAACATCCTTCGTTGTTTCCTGACTAATATGGTGTGCTTTAAAGTCTGCGTTACGCTATAAGAGTTTATACAAATTCTTTGGTCCATTTTCGTTTGAAAGTAAAAGCTGAGCATACCAAAATACATATAACATTGCAAAGTAATAAAATAACATGAAAGCTTTTTTGTTTCGACAAATTGAAGTTGCACCATGAAGTCTGCATAATTAAAAATTCTTTAGACGAATTCAATAGATTATGACATCTTTCCTCAAACAACTGAGTTGGGTGGATGACATCTATTTGCTCTGACGCCGTCATGGGCTATTCATTGAGGTTTCCCCAATCGCTCTGGATTTGAGGAGGACATGAGCAGAGTCAGACTGCAGATAAAAGAGGTACATGCTGCAAAACAGTGGAGAAAAAGTGAAAGTTTCTTGGAAAATCAAGGGGGGGGGGCTGAAACACATTGCCAGGAAACAACAGTCAAGCCGCTTGGATATAGTTGCGCTATATTTCACACAAGGCTTTTGGCAACGGAAGGTATAGTTCAAAATCCAAAAAGTGAATGATGAATAGCAAATGCTACTAGCCAGGGATGCTTTTGGGAGTGAGCAAGCGGGATCCCGGTCGTCGATATCACTCGACCGCAGTGCCTCGGTGGTGGACAACTTCGCCACCTTGGCATATCATGTTATAAGTGATTAGGATCTGGAGAAGGAGGTATTCAAGCGAAGTACGACCTTACTGAGAACACCAGTAGCAAGACCAAACAAGGATGAACTGAAGACGGATCGTTGGACGACTAAAACCGTGAAAATACCCACCGCATATGTTCAAGATGTGCGATAGCAGGAGGTGCTCATGGAACAAGGAAGAGATCCATTCAAAAGAAGCTCATCAACTTTGAGATCTCCACCAATGCTGAAGACGGTACAGGCAAGATCAATAACCGCCAAAAGTGAGCAGCGTATAAAAGGAGTAACTCTGTCGGGGCTTGTAGGGAGCGGAATCTTGATCTGGAGGAATTACCTTTTATCCAGTTTGGGGCAAAAATAATTGAGCTGTCCGAGTTATCAAGGACAAGCACAACGTGCACCAAGTCATAAAGAATATGGTGAGAGCTATTAGAGTCCTCTATAATAGATCGGAGATGGAGGAAAAGAAGACTCGGGATACGCCGAACCCTGCTGCACCAACAGTGTCACAAGCGACCCAAGTGACACCTAACCGTACTACCATCGAATCATGGCGAAATAAACGAGTACGGAAAAAAGAAGGGGATCCTTTAAATAATCAGCAGGCGCCTAAGAGAAAAAAAAGCGGACAGGAAACTCTGAAAACCAGCATTAATAGCACTGAAGGAGGAAAGCGTGCAGCGAATGTAAGAAAGTCGACCAGTGTTGCGAACCCCAAGACGAACGGAAACGATGGATGGATTAAGGTTACGAGCAAAAAAGTGAAAGGAAAAGCAAAAGTGCGAACTCGTCCAGATGCGATTGTTATCTCCAGTAAGGACAATCTGTCCTATGCGGAGATACTCAGAAAGGTCAAAGCTGATCCCGACCAAAAAGATCTTAGCGGAAATGTAAACCGAATCCGAAGAACCCAGAAAGTAGATCTCATGTTCGAGCTGAAAAGATCTAGCGTGGGCAAGGCTGATGATTTTCGCACTCGGGTGAAAAACTCACTTGGGGAGAATGCCGCAGTGCGTGCCCAAAAACATGAGATCTATATACAATGTAAGGACCTCGATGAAGTAACATCGAAAGCAAAAATTTGTACTGCTCTGAAGGAGCAATTCAAGTTGGGAGAACTTACCGAGGAGTCTGTTGTGCCTATGGCGGTACTCAAACGGCCACAATACGACTACCAGCGGAGGCAGTGCAGAAGTTGATGGTGGCCGGAAAAGTTCGGAGTGGATGGGTTGTAAGAGAACAGACTTCACTAAATAGGTGGTCTAAATGCCGCATGTTTGGACACTTCGCGAAGATATGTACCAGCAGCATTGATCGATCCGATCGATGCAGAAGGTGTGGGGAGAAGGGCCATATTGCCAGGGAGTGCAATAGAGACCCCGAATGCCTATTGTGCGAGGTGAAAGAGGGACAGGATAACCGGCATATTGCCGAAAGTGGTAAATGTCCCGAATTTAGGAAGGCGCTCACTGCAATAAGAAAATGAGGTTTATTCAAATAAACCTGAACCGTTGCAGGATCGCTCAGGATTTACTTGAGCAGACCACGTTCGAATCTGAGATGGAAATCGTCATCATAAGTGAGCCGTACAGAAGCCGTGACGATGACGTATGGGTTACAGATTCGAGTGGAGGAGCGGCGATATGGGCTTGTGGTCGACAGGCCATATAATGTACTGCAAGTCAGGCAGCCAGTGACTTTGTGTGGGCGAAAATAAGTGGTGTATATGTATATAGCTGCTTTGCCCCACCAAGTCTGACACTGCCTGAATTCGAGGAAATGCTTGATCATCTTGTTCTCGACACAAGGGGACGGAGTGGCCCTTGAGTGGGGAAGCAGAGAATCAAATGCAAGGAGGCGCGGTTCATTAGAAGCTTTTGCGCAGATGGACATAGTTTTGGCTAACGAAGGTACTGTAAACACCTTTCAGAAAAGTGGGTCAGGTTTGGTTGTAGACCTGACCTTTGTCAGCCCTGCGCTGGCGCGTCCTATGTCTTGGTGCGTCAGTGAACGCTACACCCACAGCGATCACCAGGGAATCTTCCTTGAGACATGTATCCAGCCACAGGACAAAGGCCCATCATGCCCGAAACCGAGAAAGATTTCTGGGTGGTCTGCAAAAACTTTGGATAAACAGACCTCCATAGAGGTGCGGTTAGATCAACCTGCTAAAGCAGGCGCCTCTATCCGTCCATGTGGAACAATGCATCGCCAAAGCATGTGACGCGTCCATGTGCTCATTCCTCAGTAGAATACCAAACTTACTGGTGGAATGGTGAACTGGCTGGTCTTCGATCAGCCAGCCACCGAGCCAGAAAAGCGGCTCAGAGGGCAGTAGGTAGGGTCGATCAGGGGCGAAAAGAGCGCACCTATAAGGCAGCCCGCAAAACCTTCAAGTTCGCTATCCCGCGAACCAAGAGGAAATGCTTTAAGGAGCTCTGCTCAGAAGCGGGCGTAAACCCGTGGGGGGATGCCTACAGAATCGTGATGGGACGGTTCTGAACCCGTTCATCTCCGCAGATCACGTGTCCTACCCTCTTGCTGAAAATCACCCAAGGGTTTTTCCCCCAGCAAGAGGAGAGCACCGACACATTCCAACCACCTCTGAATGTGACGGCAATCCCACCAGTCACCAGAGACGAGCTGCTGCAGATCTGTGGAAGAATAGAAGACAATAAAGTGCCGGGACTGGACGGAGTACCGAATAAGACCCTTAAGCTTGCAGTGAAATCCAGACCGGACATGTTCGCTGAGTTGTACGAAGCCAGATGCCACTGATGCCAGCAAATTGGTTACTGGCTTGGTCGAAAATGTAATTGACGGAAAGGGTAGTACCAGCAAATACATATTGCGTGGTAGCAACCCTGGATGTGAAAAATGCATTCAATTCGGCCAATTGGAATCTAATACGCAAATCCCTAGCGAAGCTTGGTATTCCCGCCTATCTCGCTGCTATCGTCGATGGTTATTTAACTGAAAGGAGGCTCTGGTATGACACTGATGACAGACCCCAAGAGTATGTTGTTTTCGCGGGTGTCCCACAGGGGCTCCGTATTGGGCCCACTACTGTGGAATATTATGTACAACGATGTTATTAATCTTCCCCTTTCGGAGGAAGCCACAGTGGTGGGTTACGCTGATGACATAGAGCTGGATGTTGTCGCAAAGCGTCTCGAAGATGCTTAGTTATACTCAACCGAGGCAATCAGTGCCGTTAAAAGTTGGCTAAAGAGCTCTGGTCTGACATTTCCGGAGGAAAAACAGAAGCGGTCCTCATCATTAAGCGCCGGAAGAGAAATTACGCCTGTATTAGAATCATATCATCATTTCCAAGCCGACCATAAAATACTAGGGGGTGGTGATAGACAGGAAGCTTAGCTATAAGCAATATGTGCGGTATGTTTGCGACAAACCATCAATTGCAAGTATGGCCCTGGCAAGGATGATACCGAACGTGGGAGGGCCACGGCATACCTCTAGGTTGCTTATAGCCAGGGTGGTGACCTCGATCATTGTCTATGCAACCCCAGTTTGGAGAGAGGCGTTGCGGATGTCAGGGAACGCTACCAAACTAAGTTCAGTCTACAGGAGGTCTCAGATGATGTAGCATTCGTCAACTCTGGAATGATGCCCGTTGACATCTTGGCAGATGAGATGGCGAACATATACAATGCGAAGCCAACTTCCTCCCCATCGTGGACGAAGAAGACTGAGAGGGAGAGATCCATAAATAGATGGCAAGAGCAGTGGGAACGCTCGGGAAACGATCGGTGGACTCACAGGCTCATTCCTGCCATCAGGGAGTGGTTGGAGAGACGACACGGTGAGATTAATTAGGACAACAGCATGATCGCTTGTATCCAAAATAAACTGCGAAAAGCAGAGGAAATGAGAAAAACGCGGTCATGTGCGCCGCGTATAGAGGCGACTAAGCTAGAGTGAGCTGACCCCGCCCCGTGATGTAATACCTTATGGTGGTTCCCCGGGGCAGGGGGTAAAAATCCCACAAACAAAACTTTAATAGGAAAAGGTCTCCCACATAGATAATCAATTACAGAATTTAAAATTTCCTAAGTAAACGAAAAACCATAGTTCTATACAAGCCATGGAATTTCTTAAAAATATTTAACATTCTACATAGTCTCATACAAGCATTCGTACAAGCGAAAAGAAATGCTTTTCCCCCTCACCTTGTACGTATAAATATGATAAAAGCGCGAGACACTCGCCTATCCGTGAAGCTGAATTGGAATTTATTGATTTATGCTTTGGAATCCGTTTCAGCACTATTAGGTGAATGTGCTGCATAATGTAATATTCTCTAAGGCCATGTGGACTATAATGAATTCAATGCATTTGAGCAATGCAATGAAAGGCGCTTAATGGATATATAACTTTGTATATATGACACAATATGCCTCTAAGGTTTTATATATACTCTGAATTCAATTGAATGGTGTTCAGAGATACAAGAAGGATAATACATGAATGATTGGGGGCTTGATTTAACTACCTTGACATCAAATAGATTGTTCGGCACGTTCTGAGATTTTGTTGCAGAAAAAGATAAAGAACTGCCTTCAAACGAAAAATTAGGATCGATACTGGAGTGTTTGTATTTGTTATACCCGAAATTATGATGATGAATGAAAGGCATACTGTACATAGTACATTCCACTAAAACCGTCGGAAAACTACACGTTTTCCTGTAAATTTAGTGTAATAATCATTATCTTTATAGATACATACATATATCAAATCGATAGAAAACAACTAGAAATTACTGACACAATGGATTTTTTCAAAATATGGCTATGCCATACGAGGTCTTTAGTGTACTGCTAAGGGCAAGAATTAGCTCTAATATTCAACAAATGTGGGGGAAACAGTCATCGGGCTCGGGATATGTACATTACCGACCGCTCTCATTTGAATCTTTGACTGGGTGTAACCATTGCTGCTCGCAAAACAGTGAGATTATCACCAGAGCTAGAACTATAACTAACAGATTGTGTCCTTATAACCTCAATCAAGATCACCGATCAGGTTACCCGAAATTCATTCCCTAGGTGTATGGGGGGAAAAGGTGTATCGATGATTAATAAATGGGAGTTCAAACGAGCAAAATCGACCAAATATTTTTTTGCTCAAATTTCAAAAACTTCTTCAAGGGAACAATTTAACATTTTATTTGAGGTGTTCGAATAAGTTCGTGAATCTTGTCCAGCTTGATAGAAGGGATTCGGGGAACAGGTCATGCAGCTTTTAAACTTAAGGCCTACGTCTACATACATATTAGTTCTAGCCTGACGCATTTCCATTTTCAAAACGGGTCTGCCTGTCTCTTAAGAACAGAATAGAGAATCGGCAAGCCAAAAATATCGACGTTAATCTTTAGGGTCAAGCCAAGAAGACTACTTACAAGAGGAACAAATTGAGTTTCTAGGCGGCACGCAAAATAATGGCCTATATGCTGGTTAGGTACGAGGTAGCTACATGGCGTATTTTTCGATGATGCCCAGATAGTTTCCTTATCCTATGCATTACATACACGACAGCAAGACAAACCATACAATGCGCAGAAATCTTCACGCGATTGATTGAAGAATGTCGAACATGTGCAGTGCTTTTCTTTCGCCATACAAATTCAAGCAATACGCTTGAAATCTTCTGTATGGATAGTAATCTTCTTGGGAGGACATTGTTAGCCTGATTCAAATTAGAGAAGCAATAACGACACATCAAATGAAAAAGGTATTCATTGGAATTAATGGTTTAGTCTTTGTTTAAATGGATTTCTTTATAATGATCCAAAATATGACAAGCACATAGTTTCCGAATAGAGGGTTCAATCTTTTTTTCTCTTTGGTAATGGTAAAAAAATGTCAGCTGAAGATATGAAACTACTTAATGGGTTTGCGATAAGCTGGGACTTTCCTGCTGGGTTGAAGTTGACTTAGAAGGGGGAGCTACCGAAAAAACTTAAAAAGTTGACGAAATTTACCGTTAAGTTTCGGCTGCAAATATAAAAGCTCTATAATTGAACGAAGTAAAGTAACAAAGAGAAATAATGCTGCATTCATATATTTCTTGTCAGTTTGTCACAGCTAAAGCGAACGAAATGATGCATCTGCTACGAAGCTGTGAACACTACAAACATTAATGATACACTTTGAATGGCATTGGAAATCGAAACTGTGTAATATCTTCAATCTTCTATAAGCAGCTTTCACTATTGTCAATTAGACCGGTCCTTTTGATCCATTCCATTTCGCCTGATCATTCAACTAGCGAGACATTGCGACTAAGATTGATTTTGTTCAGCATAAGCTTCCTACTATCTCTCTTCAGTTTATTCACTATAAAAACCACTTTAAAACCACAATTTCTGCCAAACCCTCTAACCCCTCTAATCACTGAGTCATCCAGGCACTTGCCGGCAGGAATGTCTTTCTGGTTCAAACAAATCAGTCATCATAGTTCCTTGCTTTCCTCTGTCTCTACATGAGAACACACTGAACATTTTTAGCCAACAACTTCAGAACTTGTTCAATTTTATTTAACCCTTTACTAACAAACTATCAGCTCATTCAAACCACTACGTTATCTATTAGCATTTATTGTGGTTTCAGATGATATCAAGACGAGCCAAAAATACAGTACACGTCATATTCAAAATCATCGACTCTCTCAAATAAGTGACCTGATGAGGTCGCCCTTCTCTGACTGTCGCTAAAAAACTTATGAGTTTCGTATGTGTGCAATATAGACGTAAATATTGATTGTGGCATAATCGATATAGTAACAAAAGTGTAGTGTTGCCCTCCAATTGTCTGTCCTACAACTACTGAGTCGATAATGAGTTCCTCTACCTTCTCTTTTCTACAGCAGCTTTTCTGCTCCTCGGACAGAATGTTCTTGGTTTCGAAGTGCGCATTGACCCTTATACTACGTGAATTTCAAGACAGTTTGGAAGAAGGTAATTGGTCTTGTACCTGCTGGGTCCTGTAACGTGCCCTTTTGAGGGATAAGGTAGGTAATCATCACAGTGCGGAAGGGTGGAGATTCCTCCGACAGACTAATGACCTGGTCTATGCTATTATGCACTAGATTCAGACTGTGGCCCATCTACTGAACCTCCTCTTCGATATCACCCGCAAACAAATTCATGC
Organism: Hermetia illucens; assembly: GCF_905115235.1. NCBI lineage: Eukaryota > Metazoa > Arthropoda > Insecta > Diptera > Stratiomyidae > Hermetia > Hermetia illucens. Next base: position 159,041,733 of record NC_051849.1, read on the forward strand.
CAGGGATATTAGCATGGTGGGTGCTTTGGGCGATAATCTACTCAGAATATTTAGCATGCTGGGCGGGCTACCCCAAAGCGCACCCCATTATTATTTGCTTCCTTCACCGAAAACTGCACAGTCTGAATGCTCTGTTGGAATTTATTGAGAGATCTGGAAAAGTTCCGCAGGTTCCTCGCTTACGATGAATTCTGAACACGCCTAGTGTGTGCAGAATTTCAAGTACGGATGTTTTACTGGGGATGGCAAAGTTTCTGTAAACGCTCTGCACTTCATTCTTCAACCGCCTGTTGGTGTTGCCGGTGTTGAGTTGGCCTAGAAATGTCTTGCTTCAATGAGTAGCGCTGATGGCCCAGACGAATTTTCCATGGTGGATCTCTCCGGCTTTTTAAACCAATAACACGAAAGCGAATCTTCTGGTCGGGCGAACTGCACTGCAGTAAACTAGTGACTTTAAATGCAAGAGCCAAATATCAGAGACGCAATCGCATCAATGATTTAAAATGGGATTGTCGAAGTTTCTGGTGATGCATTGAGCCTGGGAACGCCTTGAATATGAAAAGGCTTCAATCGTACGGTGAAGAAGAGTGCTTCGATGAGTACTGAAAATCATGGCTGCTGTGCGTCGTGATGTTTTGGATGCCACCGCTTCTGGCTTCATCGACTCTTGGTATCCAGTTGCCGCGATGACCTCAAGTCGAACACGCCCCCCCATGACGGCCAGGATTGTGTCGCTACGAGTGATAATGAGACCATAAAGTTCCTGCACTTTCCTCATCTACCAGCTGAGGTACTACGGTGGTCTCATTGTCTTTAATGCAAATTAAATATATATATTGTACTCCGCGTTTGCAACTACTCTCAAACTTTAAAGATCCTCGCAAAAATGTAACACAAATGATGCCCCCGGAATAAGGTTATCAGAAAAAATGCCACATCGTTAAAGAAGTATATCGAATTATTTAGGCAATAGGATCTGTTTTTGGAGGTGAACAGTTCTATTCGTTATTTTTCGAGGTGGTATAAGGTTACAACTCGGTAGCTCGGTGGCCTCATATACAAAATCAGACTGCAGCCAGGGAATATGGTGTTAAGTATGGAAGTCTGGCTCCATGCAGTGGAAGAATACTGGTAAGTGCCTACCAAGGAAATGTTCTTGCTCTATTGTATTCCCTAATATGTACTTCGGACTAACCTATATATGATAATCTGATCATCTAAACATGAACGGAGATTGTGATTATTTTTAGTATCCACCTTTTCGTACCAATAGGTTCATTTATGAAATAAAAATTTCGTTGAGTTCTGAAACTGCCACAAGCTTCATCGGGGTACTTTAAATAAAATCGTTGACCCCTTCCACATCGGGGTACTTTAAATAAAATCGTTGACCCCTTCCACATCGGGGTACTTTAAATAAAATCGTTGACCCCTTCCACATAGCACTTCCTAAAAAATCAAAACTTATTTCAATGAAGATGTAGTCTCTCCATCGGTAGAGTCAAATGCCTTTCACCAACTTACACCGAAAACCACATTGAATGCAAGGGATTCAAGAGCTCTGTACTCATTAATACATTAATGTAATATATTTGATAGTTTTTATATCTTGCAGCAACCTATATTCGTAACAATAACAAACAAATCACTTTTATTTTCGTGGGATGTTATCACTTTCTCATCGTCACCGATAATATGAGACTTTTTGGTATGCGCTATGACAACATTTAGTTCAAAAGAAATTCATCCATTGAGTAAAGCAGGACATCCGACATCAAGTGACATACACATACTTCCTTTTCCAAATTCACACAACAAAATTGATCTTGAAAATCTCGTCCCATCCGGTATGTGGCTTAATATGCTCAACTTTTTGCTGGGTGATATATGGTTCAGACCAGAATAAAACTGAGTGTTTTAAGGATACACTGGATCGGCGTTCATAGCCAATGGTGAACTAGGTACTTTGCTGAGTTCCTCGAATAAAGTAATATTTGGGAAGTGAATAAAGACTTTAAATAAAAAATCTACTGCCTAGTTGTTCAAAAATGGCACTTTCGGAGTTATAAAGACAGAAGTATTCCATCAAATCAGTGGCGCCTGAATCAAATACAAAACGAAGACATCAAAGGTCCTACCATATTGGCAGTGATTGTTAAAAAATTGTGATAGTTGCTTTCGATGAGACGGTTATATAGTGCGTAGTATTGATTAAGTCTCAAAAGTTCAAGGGAAACAACTCTTCTAAATGTCTTCCAAACCATTCTTAAAATGAGTCGAAAATCTCTGGACTCTATTGGGCTTAGGACTGAGAGAAGTGGTGAAACCACTTTAGTCTGTGTTTGTGGGACTCTTCAAGCGTAACTTTATGTTCTTCATTATCCTTGGAAAAAGTTGTACGTAAATTGAGAAGAGAAAAGTCTTATGAATGGAAGCAAGAACCAGAAACAGAAAGGTTGCAGCCTGTAGTAATAGGCTGTATAAGAAACAACACTTCTCAGTATCTTCACGCTAAGGTAACAATATCTCGGGGTGTGGTTGTATAAGAGGCAGGCATATTCTAATCCCCGCAATTCAGCAAAGTTTGTTACTTATTTCCTGGAGAGTTTTCTTTAGCTTGACCGAGCCCGAAAAGTTTCCGTCGGTTATGGATTTCTTTAATAGATTCCGTGTTTGCCCATGTCATCCAGTAACCTAGCTCCAGTACCGCTGCGTGATACATGGCGTTCGTTTATCGTTCCCATTTCCTAATAGTGTCGAGAGCTTCAATCATTGAGTTAGCATATTCTGTTCTTGATTTGTCTGACGGAGATATCTTTCTGAGCTCTATTTTTCATTGTTGAGTCCAAGATATGTCTGTAGAGATGTACAGCACTGAAGAAGCAGTCAAGAGTTTCTCGAAATATCGGTATTTACAAGTCTTAAAAAGATTCTATCGAATGGAAAAAAGCAAGTCGATAAGGCCAATAACACTGCCTTTTTATTCATTTTGTCGATTTTTAAGGATATGCGTTAGACAAAACCTTATTAAAATCGGTTTTCTGTTTATCCGTCTGTCACACGCACAATTATCGGAGACGGTAAATCCTATAGATAGGTGGATATTGATAGGAAGTTGGTAGCTGTGGACACCCACGCATGCAGTGAGTACCATCGTTTTACGTTGAGTTCAAAGGGAGGGGCGTGCGGGTCTCAATTAGTACTCTTCAAAGCTGATCTCGGCTCTGACATTTGTTGCAAGAAGGGGGAGTACCGCGGCTGGAAATTGATTATTTCTTTCATAGACCGATCCTCAGAAGTCACCCAGCCGAAAAAATTACGAACCTGCCACTATACGGTGTCTAGACTCCGAAATACTCTTCATATCGCTAATTGCCCAAATAAAATTAATAATAGTATGCATTAATATATTTTTAGAAATTAAGTAGAAATCCCCGTTGAGTCCATCCTAGAATTGTAATAATACGACATGATACTGTTAAGTTTGGTGAAAATCGCACTATTATCGACAAATTTATTATAGATTAAAGTTGTTGAAAAAATTCACAACCATTTAAGATTTTGAATGTCAGTGTTACACAAACAACACACGTACAAAAGTGAATAGTCTGACATAATATAACAAATATACTTTGAGCTGAATATCAATGTCGACTTAAATATTCTTATAAAAACCTTTCACAGAATCGTCAAACTTCTGCTTTCCTAATTATTTTTCTTGTGCATCCTATGTTTCCCATAAACTGTAGTTTTACAAAAAAGTAATTGTTTTGCCAAATAAGGACTCTTCCTTTATTATTTAAAATAAAATCTTTACTGGTTTGCAAGTCGGCGGTCATGGACAGATTCGCTTGTGTTTCATAATCTTCATTCGACTCTGAGGATAAAACATCACTACATACATAATCCATGTAACCTGTACTTATCCTAAATTTCCTAATCGTCATGCGTTCGCTGTAAGCAACCAAGCATAATGCACAACCTGTATAATTTGAACAAGAAATAAATGCTAATATAAAATGCATCAATGTCTTGAAGCCTGCGGTACGCCTTAACGGCTCGTAATGCAATCTCAATTTTCAATTAATGTGCAATGCATGCATATGATGCAATCTCACTTTTCATCAGATCAACTATGCGACTTAATTGACCTTCTTTTTCAAACAAGCTTACTCCGACCGAGATCATGTGTATACCACCAGCGTTAGCAGGCTGACGAGCATGCCCAGTTTGGTAAGCATTCTTGGGGAACCTGCTATCGAATTCAGGCATGAGTGCATGCACGCTGCACCGCCGTTGCTTGTAAAAAAGTATCTTATGTCAAGCTAACAATCTAGATAAACGTCGTTAGTGCAAGATGTTTGTTATTTATGTGTAATGTTTGGTTGTATGTACAGAATGCTGGAGGGAGCAAGTCTGCACACATATATTGGAATGGGAACCTGTTTTTTGCCGGTAGGTTGGCTGATAGATCACCTCATCGAGATGAAATCGAAAACCAGGTGTTTTTGTTGAACTTTTCGTGACTGCATTGGTTCGCGCCTGCAAAATTAAAATGCAATCTGTTGCACATGAATGGCATGATGAACTCGATTGATATGCAGCGCTTTTTGTTTTGGAGGGATTCGAGTGAAAAAGTACCCACAATGAATCAATGCTCATTATCGAACTTTAAGGTTCTCATACGAAGGCACGTTAAATAGATTAAAAAAAATGTATTGTAATTAATGAGAATCAGGTTGAGTTAGTAGCTTTGTTTTTATTTATGAACAAAAAATATTGCTTCACCTAATTTGGGCATATGCAGTTCATTTGCTCGAGAGAGTTGCTTGGCTTGTAACTTAAAAATTTGTCAAGGAGAATGGTTGCGGAGACTTGATTCTGCAGTACTTCAATTTAAAGATGCCTAAACCCAAATTTCAATACAAACTGCAAACTATACGCGGCTGGTTATGCAATAGAACATCTCACATTTCATTCAAAGAACCCGATTTCAAAGTTAGAGTCAATGCTGCAATGATAAATTCTAAATGAGAAAATTTATCTTTCATTGCTTTAGGCATTATGTTGACAGGTTAAGGAATGCTCCCAGACCATTCACATCTACTATGCCTGGTTGATAATAACAAATGTTTAACCATGAAAGCTATCAAAAGGGTATTGTATTTCCCTATGAGAATCTATATCAATAGCTTGTTGGGTTATTTTCCTTTTTCAAAAAAGAAAAAAAAATATCATTTCAGCATAACAGAAATTTGTTGCGCGATTTCTTTCTTTGATTAATCGGCATTTGGCATTTGTTGGCATAACCACTGATTGTTACTACGTTTCCACGCACAAACTGGTACCTAACGAAACCCAATATTTCCCCGTACCATATCAATTAATTTTTTATTCTCCTTTTGTTGTAGTCTTCATTAGAGACTATCGACGATTATCTACCTTGTCGTGGTGAGGGAGGTCAGTAATTAGGATCCTCCGGGAAGCCAGAAGTGATACCTGAAGCTAAGCAGTAACCAAAATCCCAAGCCAAGATGTGACTACCGTGCCGAAGGCTGAATGGTCATAGTGGTTAAGATGTGGCCGTGAACGGTGAACTCTGGGTACCGGGCGACCACCTAGTTTCATCTAGACTTGTCTTGGCAAAAAGGAGCTCTACCAAGATTGACTTCCCCGGTAAAACAAAGGTCATGGTAGCCAACTATGAAGAAATTAAAACCCCAAAGCAGAATAGAAAACAACAGCACGAATCATGACGATCCAACCCTGAGCTCTTCGAGCCTAGTTTCTGATTCTCCACTTATTCAAGTGGGAACCGACCTTATTGGGACCCACTCCATAACGGATGAGCCGAAGCAGTCCCTTTCTGTCAGCACGCCTGACCCCGGGGCTCCAATCCGCGCCACCTGCTGAGGTTAGAATCTTACCTACGGGTAATCAGGTGTCTTTGGGCAGCAAACAGCCTTTGAGCAAACCGCCTTCAGGCAAAACAATGCCTCTGAGTAAAAAGCCTTCTGGCAAACCGTCTCTGGGCAAACCGCTCTCGGGCAAACTCCCTTTCTACTCTCTTGTCTGCGGGCAAATCGCCTGCGAACAAAACACAACCCCTGTGAAGGACAAACCAAAGCGGCAGCCGTCTAACGACTATCCCAACTCCTCAACTCAAATGATTGCAAAGAGGGCTCGGCCAGCAACGGGCAGGTCTTCATTTGTACTCAAGGCTATTGAAGCCGATGGACGAGTCTTGCATGATGACACCAATCTATCCGGTTACGATATAGACAGTGCGAGTGGCGTAGGGGGAAATTTCTCCTAGCTGTGAGGACCTCGTAAGGCATTATACTACGCGAATGGTAGGTATTTACCGTAAAATATTACGGATAAACTTTGCCGACGACAGCATGATCGAGTTACACACAGTACTGCTCATTCTTCAATGATGTGTGGGAGGGTGCCCGACTGACCCTGAAGTATTTTTCCGAGCTGCCATCGTTTAAAAAGTGCTTCACCGGCTTCCAGACAAGTAGCGTAATGGTACTGAAGTCCTGAAATAACTCGGAGTCCAGAATAACCTCAACAACTCCACATAAATGCTATTAGGCAGCAAAGCAGGTGGAAGAGCCGATAGGCCGAGAACTCTCTTCACTGTCGGCGTTCCTGAACCGGATGTTAACAAGATACTGAAACAAATAGGCTGCTGGGTGTACTATGCGCTTGGGACACATTACAAGTATCGGCTCCTGAAACCATCGAATGGGACGTGCAGTAGCTGCAACACATGTACATACCTCATAAAACAACCATGAGTTTTTGGTGAGGAAATTAGGGGCTTAAACTTCCGAGATGCTGACTTGTTGTATGCAATACATATGATATAACCTACAGCTGGATGGTGGTTTTAAAAGAGCTCCAAACTATCTTGGTTAACGACCTATGTGGTGGCGACACCACAATGATCAAATTGATCATAAAAAGCAAACAGAGAGATAAAGAGATTCTATTGTGCTCTGCTTTTCTCCTTTATTCCGTTGACGAAGTTCCTAGTGGAAAATTCATTAGAGCTAACCAATATGTCAAAAGTAAAGGCATGGGAATAATAGCTGGATTTGATGTTAATGCCTACTAAATATGCTGGGGAAGTATCATTATCAGCGCGATAGTATCAAGACTACTGGAGCATTTGTTAGGAACCGATTTGCAGATTTTCAATTTGGGTAATGAACCCACTTTCTTCAATGTGGTTAGCAAGAGGTCATCGACATCACGGTGGTATTTCCTGACATTGCGGCTCGGGAGAGTATCAAACGATATCAGGCTCTCCGATCACAGGCGCATTGATTTCGTAATGGGCATGGATCTACCTCCATCAACTCCAGTTTGGAATCCGCGTAAGATAGATTGTGCGACGTACAAAAAGAAGTGAGCACCCGAGTTACGATCCCTGGAAGACTCATCAAATCCATTGCTGGAATTGAGAAAATAACCCAGATGATTACAACTAGCGTGAGGTAAGCTTTCGAAACAGAAGGAGACCGACAAGGGTGCCCCTCAACTGAGCTCTAAAGTCTTATTCAGCTTAAACAGCTCTAAAGAAGAATATAAGGTCGGCCAAACAGTCATTATGGAGGCGTTTTGCGAAGGGACCAACTCTTTTGACGCCAGCAGTTGGGTTACCTTCGTTTGCAGAGCAAGACGTACACAGAGAGTGATGAAGAAATGACAAACTATTTGCTTGAAGTGCACTTCCCAGGTAGCATTCAAAATCTCACCTCAGGGCCGACATATACATACAGCCCTCAACCGGAAGATTGAAGTCTGGCATGCAAAATGGGTTCACTGGAACGGGTGAAATGGGCATTTAACTCGTTCCGCAGATACAAGTCTGCGGTTTCGGATGGCATTATTTCTACTCTAGTAATGGAGAGTATGGATGCTCTGCGTCTATAGATTTGTAATATATGCCCTGCTTGCCTAGTTCATGCTTGTATTTCAACCAGCTGGCATGATGTTAAGGTAATATTTACTTCCAAATCAGGTAAGCCTACCTACACAAACGCAAAAAGCTTCCGACCGATCCACTAATGGGAGTCAGTTTAAAGCGGCATGTGCTGACTTCCACATCGGATCACCCCATTATCTTCATTTCCCAACTCGCACGGAACGTAAACAGCCTGACGGTAGATGGAATGTTGAAAGGACGAGCCTTTATGATGACATTTGACACAGAAGCATCACATTCTATCGTCCGAAGTGACTTAGTTGATGTAGTCGAGTCATTCACAGGAATTCGTCTGAAGGTCGCCACTGGTGAAAATACACATGTATTGGGGAAAATTGCTGAAGACATTGGTACCACAACCGTGAAACATGAATTTATAGTGCGGACATTGTTGACAACATTATTCTAGGAATATATTTCATGATAAGAAATGGATTTACCTTAGATCTAAAGAAGAGGGGAGGGGGGGGGGGATATAGAAATACAGAAATACCTTTGAATTTAAACTGCGAAAGGTCACCGTCTATCCAGGAGGCTTCTGGTGGAGGTTCGTTGTGGTTCGTCGAAGGCGATCAGGAAAATATACCTATTGGGAAAACCCTTGTTGAAAAGAAGAAAATTGAGTAGGTACTAATGAGTTTAGAATTTGAACAACAAGTGAAAGGTACTGAAGAAAGGAACAATCATCGCTCGGTGTCAGAAAGTTGCAACAGTGATCAATCACGACCCCAAGAAGATGACAATGTTAATTCCGGAAAAGGGTAGGATATCAAGACGCCACAAAATGGTTGGATCGAAATGCTATGCAGAAAAGAAAAGCGTAAAGCTCAACAATTGCTTAAGAATTATTTTATATTATTTGGTAAAAACAATAGTGGTAGAACTTCAATATTGAAACACAAAACCGATACAGGTGAAGCAATTCCGATCTGACGGGTTGCTCGAAGGCTGCCATATTTACAAAGCGAAATGCGGTCGAAAAATTGATAGAAGAAATGCAGCAGATTAAGGTCATTGAGCCAGTTGTGCTCATGAAGAAGAAGGATGCCAGTACTCGGTTTTGAGTAGATTATAAGAAATTGAACGACGTAAGAATACAAGATAGTTACCCACTGCCTCGAATCGATGACACTCTGGATACACTATCGGACAGCAAATGGTTTTCTACCCTGAGCCTGTGAGTTGGTACTGGCAAGTTGGAAATTGATGGAAAGGATCGCGATAAAACTGCATTTAATGTTGGTAATGGATTGTGGCAATTTTTAGTGATGTTTTTTGGACTATGCAACGCTCCCGCAACTTTCGAAAGATTAATGAAACATGTATGGACGGGCTTGCAGTGGAAAACATGCTTGAATTACCTGGACGACATTGTTTTTATGGGGAAAGACTTCAACGACCATCCAAAGAACCTACAACTCCTCGCAAAATGAATTCCAGATATCGGGCTCACACTAAGCGCAAAGAAATGTTCGCTGTTCCAGAGAGCGGTGATGTTACTTGGCCATAAAATTACGGCAGAAAGAGTAAGTACTGATGAAGATTGCAACAGTAAAAAGTTGGTCAAGACCCAATTACTTACACGAGCTGCAAAGTTTTTTGGTTTGTACATTTACTATCGCTGGTTTATATACGGCTTTTCAGATGCTGCTAGTAGTTTACTTGGGCTTACGAGAAAGGATCGTAAGTGCTCGTGGGGTAAGGAGCAAGAGGAATTACTGTTGCAAATTAAAGAAAGACTTTGCCGAGCACTAATTTTGGCATATCCTATTCTGCGTGAGAACTTCGTGGTGGATACTGATATAAGCATTTACGGAATTGGGGGAGTTCTGATACAGGTCGATGGACACGAACAAGTTATAGGGTATTTTAACAAAGTGGGGAAAGCTGAAAGGAACTATTGTGTCACGCGTCGGGAGTTGTTGGTAGAAGTTGAATTGGTGAAACATTTCCGTAAGTACCTCTACGGACAGCCGTTTCATTTGAGGACGGACCATGCGACTTTACGGTGACTTCAACACTTCAAGAATCAGGAGGGACGATTGGTTCGATGGACTCAGAGACTCAAAAGTTATGAGTTTCATACTGAACACCATAAAGGATGACAGCATGGGAAGGCGGGTGCATTCTCAAGAGGTCCATGTAGTATCGAGTGTATGTTTTGTAACCGGAATGGTGAAGAATGGACTGAAGAGCTGCTACGAAAAGTCCAGAAAGATGACACTGATTTAGCCATAATAATAGAGTTTAAGTGGGGAGAGAGGCCTATCTGGAATGAAATTTGAAATGGAAGTCCAATCATAAAAGATTATTTGGCCCAATGACAGAGCCTTCAGTTGGAAGATGGATGTTTTTATTGTGACTGGGAAAGCGCTGATGGGAAAACTTTACAAAAGCTTATCAACGCATCCACAATCAGATGAAATAGTGGAAAGATTTAATCGAACACTGGAAGAACATCTTAATAAGGTCGTCGACAAGGATCAGAAAAACTTGGACAAAGCAATGCCACTACTTCTGATGGCATATCGATCGGCAATTCATGATACAACGTTAAGTACTCTAGCGAAAATAATCTTCGGGACCGATTTGCCGCTCCCAGGAGGCTTGAAATTCGGAATTTCCCGTACGACGAAGGGAAGCGGTGAAGATTTTGTACTAAAGAAGCGTAACGAACTCGATATGATCCATTAAATAATCAGGGGACAATTACGAATCGTGAGTGACAGGATGAAGGCAAGATACGACTTAAGATTCTGAAGGCTTTCCAGAAGGATAACTGGTGCTGCTTCACAGTCCAGAACGCAGAAAAGGCAAATCGCCTAAGCTGCATTCACCGTGGGAAGGGTCTTATCGAGTAGAATAAAGAAGAATGATTGACGTCCGGATGCGATAAAGGGATCCAAAAGTTTAGGAATAACAAGGCGAAATCGAAGGCAGTACACAGGGAGAGACTAGCCCCTTTAAAACTTCTGAAGAATTGCAGCGATCCTTGTTCGGGACGAACAAGTTTAGGCGGTGGGTAGTGTGACGAAAATCGCTTTGGGAAAAATATGTATGACGTCAATTTAAATCGTGGTAATGACAATTAACTAGGACACCCAAATCGTATAACAGTAGGGCGAATATTTACTTAGGATAATTGTTAACAGGTGACTTTAATGCCAGTAAGGAGATCTTGTCAAAGGCGTAAAGTGGTTTTCTAGTAAAGCGTTTGTATGCCTTCCTAGAGTGTTCCGCAGGGCCTTAGGCCCTTTTGGAGGTCCACTCATGGAAGTTTCAAAAGGTTTTGTGTAAACACAAAACCTTATTAAAATCGGTTTACTGTCTGTCTGTCTGTCTGTCCGTCACACGCATTTTTCTCGGAGACGGTTATAGCGATTGCCACCAAATTTGGTAGAAAGGTGGGAATTGTGAAAGCTCACGCATATAGTGAGTTACATCCTTTTACGTCGAATTTAAGGGGGGGTCCCCGTACATGCAAAAGGGGGTGTACATTTTTTTTTCATCAAATATAATTATGTGGGGTATCAAATTAAAGGTCTCGGTTAGTACTTTTAGAAGCCGGTATTAGTTTTGACATTTGTTGAAAAGGTGGCCAGTGCGGGGGGTTGAAAGTGGTCATTTTTTTAACGAACCCATTCTCAGAAACTACCCAACCGAAAAATCTGAAAAAAATCAGGGGGCTGCCACTATATGGTGCCTAGGCTCCAAAATACCCTCCATACCGATACCTGTTAAAATAAAATTAATAATAGTACATTACTAGAATTTTTAGTAATTGACAGGAAAACCCCCCTTAAGTTCACTCTAGAATCAACGGCATTTTAACGTACAGACTTAACTACAGTCCGCAAGCTAGGATCATTAAAAAATATTGCAAGCTAAATTTTTGGTCCCGTGTTAAACTTTTGTTGTGAATTTTGGTGGTTTTTCAAGGCGTCTTTAATGAAAAAAAAAGCTACGGAATGCTTCTTGGGCTATGGTGGCAGCAGATTTTCAACTTGCAGTATCAAGAAAAACGCATTTAAAAAGTAGAATTCGATTTTTAACCATAAAATCTTAACTGACCACTAATCTCCATACCTAGTCTATAAATCTTAGGTTTCTTGAAGAAACACATCTAAAGCTCTGGCCTCAATTCTTATGATTTTGGTGAAGTCATTCGAACGTCATTTGGACCGATAAATACGCGCTTTATTGTTTAATACTATAATTTCCGAATGACTCTGAATATCCAAAAATCACTTTGCCCATATATTCTACACTATATCTAGATATAAGGGCACAATAGTTCTTCAAGGACGCGGTGCGACTTTCCCTTAACAGAATCTATTATAGATACAATTGATATCAAAAAAGATCGATTCCCCGGATCCGTCACACGGGATGACCCCCCTAAACGCGTCGGTTATAAATTCGCCTCGAATTGTACTAGTTTGAGGAATTATTGTATAATTAATTGTGCAGTACGGTTGTATAATTTAGTGTACAATAAACGCTTATATTAAAGTTATAGAACGGGTTTTTGTCTAATGCTACGCAATCCAGTGATACGAGCTACGTAAAGCAAGAACGTAATAATATGTATGGATATGAAGGACGTATACATAATATTGATATACAATATAATATTGCATAATAATTCACAGTGATAAATATTATCCTGTTATATTATACGTAAGAAAAACTGAAGATACCAACCGACAACCAATCAAGTTCACATTTTCCATCGATTATTATGCGCCACCTTGACCCATTGTATGCAATTTCATGCATTTCTCGAAAAATGCAAAACAACCCAAATGCAGTGCAATGTTGCTACCAAGTAACTGCTCGTTTCCCTCGGCCACTGCTCTGAGATGAATACCTGAAGCGAAGACATTGTTTGTAAACAACGCCTACCACTATTACTGTCCACAGTGTCAGAGCCTGAAATATCTTAATTTATATTTCTCTTGAATTTATGTATATTGTTACAAATCAATTCAACTTAAGATACACATTCATTTTCTTCAACCCTGTTATCGTTTGATTGGGGACTATTAAATCGGTTATGCTGCATGCACTCATATATCAAGAGTCGTAAGCGCTCAGCTTGAAAAGAGTGAATTTCCCTTGGAGTGCCCCAATAAAGAAATATAAACCATGGTCCCCTTGTCGCTTGGCTCTAATTTCATGTTGAAAGCCACAATTTATTGGCGAATTATGCAACTGCTACTACTGCAGGCTTCCCGTAGGTTAGCTAATTAGTGATACATTGTATGGGATTTTCTAAAGATGTTTTATTGGTTTAATTTAGCGGAAAAGGTAAGATGTGCAAACACTCTTTAAACTATGAAACGAATCTTCAAGATGGCTCTGTGCATTTGCGCATATTGCACTGGTTGGAAACTAGTTTTTTGCCTTTTCCTTTGGTGATATTTGATTTTATGGAATGTATTGCAACTTGTCTCATTACACTCCCATTTATTTAATGATGGAAGAATTATTTATAAATAAAATATTTAATGCGAGGTAGGAATATTTAATTACATGGTATTCAGTCATGATGTAGATGCATACATACATATACTGCATAAACTTGTAAAAGTGCAAGCTTTTTAAAATAAATTTACTCGGATGGCTTCTATATGCAACATTTCCATCAACGTAATTCTCCTTTTTCTTCAGCCTTTGTCCCGTTCACAAGCGGGGTCGACTCGTCGTGATCGGTTTCGCCATTTGGCTCTATCGAATGCCTGATCTGGGTGCAGTCTCGAGATTTGTAAATCCCCATTCAGCGTATCAAGCCACGGTTTTTTAGGCCTGCCTTTTGGTCGACTTCGATATTCAGACCAATCTTGACAAGTGAATTCTCGTTAGAACGAATTGCGTGACCATACCATCGAAGATGCCTCTCTCGCAACTTTTCCACGATCGGTGCAACCCCATAACGATCGCGGATATCCTGAATTCGGATGAGAACAAAACATGTCACGCCATTAGTCCAACGTAACATTTTCGTCTCCATTACCGCAAGACGCCCTTCATTGTCTTTTATAGTTGTTCAACACTCAGAACCATAGAAAGCGACTGGACCGACGACATTGCGGTAAATTTTAGATTTGAGACGTTCGTTGATACTTCGATCACAAAGAACACCAGTTGTGGAACGCTACTTCATCCAGGTTGCGTTAATGCGTGAAGCAATTTCATAACGCAGTTCTCCATTGGCTGATAGCGTTGACCCGAGGTATTTGAATCGCTCAGTTCTGGGCAGATCATTGCCGCTGATAGTGATTGTGCCTGTTTCATGGGGATCGGTTGTTAAAAATTCAGTTTTCTTTAGATTCAATCTGTTGCATGAGGTGATCATTGCATTTTTGGACAAATTGCTCCAGATCGTTTTTGCTATAAGATGCTAGGAAAACATCATCTGCATAAAGCAGCGTATAGGGCACTGAACGTTGGATATCCCGTGTGACGGTGTCCATAACAAGAACAAAGAGGAATGGTGAGAGGGCGCTTCCTTGATTAACACCAACAGCGACACGAAGCGGTTTTGATATACCCGCCATACTTCGAACTTTACTTTTTGGATCGTGGTGGAGCAATTGAACCGAGCGCACGAGTTCTTCTGGCACGAAGTATTATCGTAGAGTCTACCAAATGAGTCCGTGTAGCACACGGTCAAACGCTTTCACTAGATCCAGAAATGCAATGCAAGAGAGATGGTTCTCACGGTGTTTCTCCATGAGTAACCGCGCATCATGTATTGCGTCAGTAGTTCCGCAGATTTTGACAAATCCTTTCCATCAATGCAATTGAAGATAGTATAGTAATTGCATTCATTGAGATTAATATTTAATAATAAATTCTGTTAAGGGAAGTTGTGCTGCATCCTAGCCGAATTATTGTATCCCTTTTATTGGTTAAAGTGAGCCTATTAACTATCGTATGTCAAGCAAGCCAATAACCGAGAGGAATTTCAGTATATACCTTACTTTCAAGTATTTGGCATCTGGTATTAAGTATGCTCCCAGGTGCTTACTTAGCACGAACGCTGGATAATGTCCCGGGACAGGTCTAGAGATTGCGTTAATCTCCACACAGAATCTACAGACAGTATCTGTAGATATCCTTAGCTTCCCCGGGTGACAGTTTAATCAGCAGGCTCCTCTTGGTTAGGTTCAAACAATCCTTTGAGCGATTGGGTTAGTATTCTCCCATGGGTAACTTGCAATACTCCATTCCTGGTAGATTCGCCCAGTAAAGCTCTCTGACTCATTTCTGTTCACTTTTCGATGCCGCAGTTGCAATAAATCCGTTTCAGTGGAACTGAATTGTTTTGGTCCGTGTGGAGACATCCGTACTTCTTGATAGAATTCAGACTTAATTATTTTAGCTGATCGTGTTCAGTCTATTACGGCATTCTTATACCAGTTTGGAGTTCACCTGGACGGTTCTAGTTGCCTTGATAGCCAGTTTGATTTCGGTTAGAATGATAATGTTCTGCCCCTATAGTTCCTTTGCAGGTTGAAGTAGGCACATCTGTCTATGACAGATATTACTCCAACGTGCTTCAAACTTCTTATTGAAATGAAAGTTCGTTGTCATGTTATCCCTTGGTATCAGCGATTCGGGATTCCGCATAGAAAGAATATTAATTTTACTTCGATTTAGGTAGTCTCATTGATACCTTTGGATATTTTGAATATCGGCTTCCTTGCCTGGATCTGTATGTGAAGATGGAGAGGAGTTAGTCTCAGAAGAATCTCCTGGGATGCCGTATTTCCCAATAGATACTCACGCAAGCTAGTCTTTGAAGTTTGTGTAACTTCCTGGCTGTTGTGCTGAGTTCAGTTCTTTCTTCCTAGATTACTTCCCCATTGGCCTTAATATTGCAGTATATATCCAAAGTAGTATCTTCGGGGCGTATCCCCATTTGTTCCTGCTATGGACCTGTAAATTATAAGAGCTCTCGTACGTTTCCGACATATGTTCCCAACATCCGCTTTCCGAAGTAATTGATAGTAAGCTTTAGTGCACGCTCCATTGAATATAAAAACCAGAAAAAAAGAAAGAAGGAAATTTGAACTGATTATTGCCCCTTTATTTAAAATAGAGCTATTCACTTCTAACAAAACAAGTTGGGAAACCGGAAGGTGGACGCTGCAGGAATGAAAGGTTTTGTCTATTTCTTTTATAAAGATATTTGAGTGTGCATTTGTCCCACTTTATTGAGATTCACAGTATTGAATTTGAAAAGAAGCGACAACTTTGACCGATTACATCTTAGTTTGTAACAGTGTGATTTTCACCAAACTTGGTAGGATCATGTTCCTTTTAAATTCGGCGTAGAATTATATAACTCACTGTATGCGTGAGCGTTCAGAGTTTCCATCTTTCCATCAAATTGGGTGTCAATCGCTACAACCGTTTTGGAGAGACAGTGAACTGATTTTAATAAGGTTTTGTTTTACACAAAACCTTAAAACTAAGTAGAAAGGCTTATTGAAAACGCAAGTAGTCGAATCTGTAAGGTGAGGGAGGGAGAGTGGAGTTACTATTGGATTACGACTAATGCATACTGTATTATGAGATTACGCTTTTTATTGGAAAATTCGTTAGAAATGCGTGTAAAGGCTTGATTGCTAGATAAAAGCTATATCCTGGAATAAAAAATCAAACCAAAGTATAAACTGCATACATATCAGAAAAATACTGAAAATCATGTAATAATACATTTCTAATGGACAAATTGGTATGTATGGGATGTCCTAGAAGAACCTATTTGATTTTGAAAATTTTAAAGTTCTTCGTTTTCCCCCGTCTCCCAATAAATTTTCATATTTTCTTCCCGGTCTAACAACAGTTTCTTTTAAGTACCTGTGGTGTTTCACTCCGTTTTCGTTGGCAACATTAAGCTTACCATAAATTGGGGGTAGTCACATTTTACACTATGATTATTTCGTACGGTATCGACGATTTTAATTAATTTTAACAACAAGGTTGCGCGCTAAAGCTGCTTCGTCCCCATATGCATTTTGTACACATGTGGACTCGTTGCTAGGTTGAGAATGTTAATGCAAATTGCTAGATGATAAGTATTTAATAAAATTGAATATTGCCCCAAATTAAAAGAGGAAGCTTTTTGCAAAATCGTGGACAGTCAAATTCTAATGAGAAGTTCAGGACAATTTCATCTATATCGTGGTACAAAGGGAACATTACCCAAAGTCGGGACTTTGTGCACGTAATTTTTGTGGGCCCTTCCTTGAATGGACAATCATAAGATCAAATATTTAATTGAGCATAATTCCGTGGCCTAATGTTTTCAATCCTTAGATTGGTGTGGTCTGGGCCCACATTGGGCGCTATTTGTAATGAACTATGTAGTCTAAATAATAGCCAAAAGACCACTATAAATTGGCTTTAGTTATCACGGGTTGAGATCTGAATCTATGTTCTGTCCAATATCATCTTAATTAAAACTTAGCGTGTCTGCCATACTACGTGCGGTCGTTGTCAGCTCGCCAACAAGTACTTCAGCTCGTCCTAGAGCTTATCGAGTTTGTGTTTCCAGAGTGAACTACATGTATATTCCTCTCGGACAGTGGATTCAATTGGCTGACATATACATGGCAGCATCCTCAATAAAAAGTTCACTTTGGCCTTGTTTAGGTCTGAACTCAAGACGAATTTCACTTCAATATAATTTGTACTTATGACATGTTTGTATAAACGGAGCGATTACCACCTGTCGTTATTTCGGTCACGACGCTCCTAGGGCAGAGGTGAGACAGCGTTTGATGAGTTGCTTCCGCCCTGGGCGAAACCGGCAGTCAACTTTTTTTATATGTATGGAGTTATTGCCATTTTTCAAGTTTGATCCATCTAGTCTCAACTTTGCTTTCCAATCAATACTTCAGCCGGTACCTGCATGGAAGCCGAACCAGTTCGTCGTTGAAGACTGTGTCGGGCCAGAGTACCCCGATGACATGTTGAGATAGGGGATAACGAAGGCTTACAGCTTTTCAGTAACCGTGTAGGTTACTTTCTATGGATTAATTCCATTTAATAGTGCGGATAGAACATTGACCCAGAACAACTTCAAGTTAATGTTGGTGTTGGGGTATCTGCATTTCCAGACTTTCAATAAAGCGGCGAATTCGGATCTAGTCAGATAACATCAAGCTTGATGCGACCACTAGCAAAAGCAACGCTACTAAGAAATTGATTGACGCCACTGATGTTCTGAATATTGTTGCAGGTAGAAAGAGTGCGATTACCAGTTATATTGGAACCCTTCGTTTCATTGGTCCATGATAAGGTAGCATGTAGAATGTCATCGATAAGAAGAAGTAATAGTATATACTATAGAATGGGATCTTGTAGGACAGCGCTTTGTATTTCAAACTCCTCTGAAGTTTTACCTTAATGCTCGATATTAGCTTTGCCGGTATGTATCTTCTGCTCCCTATTTGCTTAAAAGTTGTGTTATTTTTTTTACCGAGTATACCCATGTGGGGTATTAAATGAAAGGCCTCGATTAGTATTTTCGGAAAAAAAATTTATTTATTTTATTTACTTGTTTATTACTTTTGACATTGGTAACAAAGAAATGATGTGTAGGGGTCCGAATAGGGTCAATTACCTCAAAGACCTAAAGTACCCAAGATACAAATCTGAACAAACTTGTGGTGATCCGTGCGCATGTTATCGCATCCTCATTACTATATCTGCTCAAATAAATTTAATGATATTATATTTGGGAAATTTACTGCGAACCTCTTTTTGCAATAAGATAGGCTTTAGTACAACATCATACTGGAAAATTTGGTAGAAATCCTACTATGGGTGACAAATTTTTAGTAGTTAAAATGCCAGAAGTTTAATTCCATCTTCGAGGAACGTTCGCACATTCTAGAATCCCATCATCATTCGCTGACAAAAGCAAAAGGTGTTAGTTGAAAGGTCAGTTGTATTCTGAAACATGAAAAATTTCGAGATTTGCAGGTTGATGCAGGAATGGTGCAAATATCGGACACGGTAAATAAATCAATTTGTATAGGTTTGATTGCGGCGAACAAAGAGGTACTGGTGTAACACTTGTTAAAATTTGTTAATATTTTCAAACGTTGCATAAACATATTTTGTAGTTATATAAAATTTGAAATAGTAAACATTTTACTTTTTTCATTGCAGGTAAAAAGACAATTTGATATACGAAATATTGTAACCAGGTAAATTTTTAAAATTTATTTAGAAAAGAATTGTTATGATTATAAGAATATCCTATATGAATTACGAGTCAATTGGGCTAGGTGAGAAACGAGTGAATGGCCAGAAGATTCACCCTGGGGATCTGCCTGTCATCAAGTGTGTGTGTGACTTTGGTCTCTCTCCCAGCTCTGAAAAGACCCCAAGTGGACTAATGGCTATTACTGCGATGTACCGATAATTTTTTCTAGTCTAGTCGGTCAGATCCGGGAGCCATCGAGGTCGTTGAGGAAAGTACTTGGCGTTAAATTTTGGAATTTAGACAAAGAACGTCAGTTGTGGAACACCATCTTTCTATTATTAGTTCACCATTGGCTTATAGTACTGATCCGAGATATTTAAGTCGCTCAGTTCTTAGCAGGTCGTTGCCACTGACAGAGATAGCGCCTTTTGCTTTCGGGTTGGGCTCAAAAATGCTACGTTACTAATATTCGGTCTCAAATTGTGATACATTAGGCGTTTATTCCACTTTGGGGCAAGTTCTTAGAGATCAGTTTTGCCATGGGAGACTAAGAAAACATCCTTTGCATGTGGTAAGTGTGTGAGTGCGAGTAGATTCCGCCCTTGACAGTCGCCAGCGAGACACCAACTGTACCCGCCAAACGATTGCCAAGAGAAGAGCCCCACCTGGCTAATCCATCAGTCCGCTCATTCTCCCCTCTATGTTCCTAAGTCCAGGAACCCAAAAGACGGTGACCTTGAGCGTGCCGCCCTGACTGTTCAGCGCGTTTCTGCACTGCTCCACCAGCCTGAAGGATATCGTCGCTGAGTACAAGCTCTTAATGGCCGCTTGGCTGCCGGTCAGAATAGCTGTGTTACACTTGCCAGTACTTCCGCTGGGAATACACTGGCGAAACCTGGGAGACCATACGACTGGGATACACTGTGTTTATTCGAGAAAACCCCCGCATCGACTCCACAGACCATCTTTAATCTATCGCTGAAGAATATTGTGTCATAACCTTGCAACGTGCCGCCAGACTTCCACTTTGCCCTGGTTGGAAAGTGCAAACCAAAGTTTCTCGTGAAGTTCAGCTTGCGTGCGGCATAGTCCGTGGGGAGTGCCCAGATTTCCCGAGACACTTCGGCTAGGATGTTACTGTGGCTGCAGGGCTTCGCTAACGTAGTCTGACGGCACTGCACGCTGCAATGTATTTAATGTGGAGGTTTATGGGGAGGAAATGCAGAAGCAAATTGAGCAGGACTTCAGAGCCCTAGTAGCACTTGGACACGGGATTTTTTGAATCCTATTAAACTTCGTTTTATTGTACTTTCTGCTCAAAAGCTGCCACGATACAATAGAGCTGTAGGTTATAATTGAACGCACAACAGCGGAGAACATCCTGAGGAGCCCTTAGTTCTATGGACAATCTCCAATTTAGTTTCGGATCCTGGATTAGACTTAGATACTTTACATTGGAGGAAAGAACCAATCTTTGTTCATTGAACCGTGACAGGTGGAATTCAGGTTCCCTTGTTCTGGTGGTGAATAGCGTGATTACTGATTTGGTTGGGTTTATGCCAAGTCCGCACTTTACGGCCTGCAAGTCGCTCATAATGGACGGAAACATCCCTGAAACTAATATCACCAAGTCGTTGGCATACGCCATTATCTTCACTCCGCCCCTTGGTGGTCTTGATGGCCGACTTGTACTTCTTCAGGCAGTCATTGTATGGTTGCCAATATTTATGCCTGTAGCAGACGTTGAAGATTTCCCTGGTCAGTTTAGGCAAGTAATTAAGAGTTTGCTCTTAACTGTGATCTAAGAAGGACCTCTGATCAGACACTCCCCAGTTCTCCACCCTAAGAATCCCGTTGTCGGTTGGTAGGGTGACATCAACGACCTCACAAATACTGCCCCCGCCTGCTTCAATTCGACCACGAATAGGTTGCTGGAACTCAGGTCCGGACACAGAAAAGCGTACAAGCTCTTCTTCACGAGGATACATACTCTAGGTCTGTCTTGATCAGCTTCTCCTGTGCTGTGGAATAAATTAAAATACTTTCTTTGCAGCCCTTTCCGTTTGGTTCGGTCGCCTTCAAGGCAAGCCTCCCTGGAGGATTAATATGGAATCCATGAACCACCTGAGAGGGTTCAAAACAGGGGATGGATCCCGTTTGGCGTCCTGGAAATGCTCAATGACCATCTCCTACAGCCTGGCCTCAACATTGGTCAACGCCGCCAGCGCCACACGTAAGTGCTCCTGACTACGTCGCTGAAGGGTTTTGCAGTTCGTGGCTTGTCGGTTGGCTATTACTGCCTACTTTTCTCCAGATGCTGATTAGCGTCCGAGTTCTTGCCCACTTTGCTCCGCTTGTGATCTTGTTCGACCTTGTCTTGAGATCGGTGGGCTTCGCCTTGTGCTCATCTGCTAGGCGTTTGCTGTTTTATTCGTCAAAAATCGCCTGGTATTTAACGAGGTCTTTTTCATCCCGCTCGTCGACCGTACCGGCCTCATTATTCAAAGCAATCTTGCTGAGAATATTCAAGGCATTCTGGGTATTGGCTCTAGAGGAGGACACCAGTTGACCTTCTCTTCTTAATCGGTTTCCGGCGACCGACGTTCTTCCCGGTCTTTACTCTTGGGGATCCCCCGACGTCGAGAGTTCCGGGTTAGGAGTGCTACGTCTGGTACTCGCTACATCCAACTTGATGGCAATGGATTCCAGGCTAAAAACCACTGCGGTCTTGTTCTGAGAGGTCCTTGCGGTTGGCTTCAGCACACCAGTGTTGCGGCTGGCACCGAGTGTACTGCTCTCGACGGCTACTATCTCTTGGCTGGATGCCAGCAGCTCGTCTTTCGATGATGCGCCTAGCATCACCACTCTTCTTCTTTCCACGAGTGGTTTGGGAAGAATGTCCACCCTGGCTAGCTCGGTCACCAGGGTAAGGGTCTTAAATTGCATACAAAAGACCAAGCTCCCTATTGGTCGTGCAGCTCTCGGCGTATGCTGCTTTTTCTCCAGTGCAGGGAGGACGATCTCCGGGCGGTTGCTTCGGCTTATCCCCCCGCCAGATTCGCTTGCCCCGGACACATGACCAGCAGACAATCAGATCCTCGTCATTTGGATGAGCCTACTCCTAACCCGGCTCTACACATTCCTGGTCCATCCGAAGACAATTTCCAGCGGCCACTGCGATGAGGTCGTGTGAGGACTTGCCGAATTATACTACCTTAATCTGAAGCATATATGCATATCATATGACATCATAATTAGACTGAAGGGCTTGGAAAAAACAACTAAAAAGGGATCGATTTGTGATGAGATACGTTTGTCTCTCGCTCTTTATAAAATAGTTTTTCTTGAGAATCTAAAGAAAAAGAAATTTTTTTACTCTTAAACGATAAATTAATTGGTAAAGAAAAGTTGCAGGGTCGTATTTGGTAAAGACACTGAAATTCACAAAAATTGTTTTTTTTACCGTCTAATACAAAGTAGGACCTTAAAGCCATTTCTGACGGTAGTTTTTGGCGAAAATGAACCTGTTATGCAGATTTCACTACAACGCCTAATATTTTACCTACTTTAACATCCACTGTGGGTTAGATACTATATGTATAATACTATTTCCAGATCGTCTTTTTCCGAATTGTCAACATACAAACTATACCAGCGTAAGCTCTACTATCTCAGAATTTTCCCTTCGAAATTCGCAAAACTTAACCGTAGGCTCAGCAAATTGTCGGATAATGCTGGCAAACCCTGCCATGCACAAGGAGCATTTTACATAGAGTATTTTCAACCGTAGATATGCAATATATAGTTGCCCTTCATCTCTTGATGGGGGATAGATGTAGATATACTAGAAGTAGGTTTTTTTTCCATTTCACTCCGTGTATCTATGAGTGTTATGCACAAATGTAACGAAGCGTGAAATACTCGTGCAGACAAATATACGGGAATCGCTTTTTAGCACAAGCCATTCCTTATCTTAAATACTTTTCATTGATACTCTTGAAAAGAAAATAAATTTGGATATTAGCAAAAAATAAGCTGTGACTGCATCTCTGCATTGACCATGCGCTCTCTGAACAGACAATAGAAGCTCACTTACATTCGTACCAGGTTCTGCTTCATTTTTGCCTCATAGGGATCATCGTCAAAATTCGAAGAAACATCTTTGCAATTATAATGCTTATAAATGCTGTAGTTCCATACTGATTTCTCCGAAAACATATAAACCAACTTTACATTTTTAGTTACCGAAAAGCTAGTTTTCCACATTATGCTACTTTGCAACTAATTTCGAAACACATTGATGTCATTGTGACTAGATACTATGCATGAAGATTACTCTCAGAAACATTTTACACCTTAATTGGTCTTTCAGCTTATTTGGTGAACAATGTTTAGACATTCGCTAATGAGAAGGTAAATGGAAGCATCGTAGAAAACAAGCATTAAAGAGGTACTAAAATTTCTAGTCACTTCAGTGCCTTCCCAGTCCCACAAACGCATTGCTCAATACAAAGTAGCGTGACGTGTGTTCAAACGTAGATGCTCGTATATTCTGAGGTAGTGTCAATTCGTCCAGTTGGTTTGAATTTCGACCACCCAACATTTAAATAAACATCATATTTGGTAACTTCATTTAATTGAGGATCTTCAGCTTACCAAACTGTTAATTTCAGTCAGATATCATCTAAACTACTGAAAAAGCCTTGAGTGAAACCCTAATCTCAAACCTTGTCCAAGACGTTTAGTGTTTTTAGTTTTAATTTGCGCAAATGTCGTAAAATTCAAGATTCGTAGCTGGTCGAATTGTGTAATGACGAAAATTACAGCCCCTCAACAAAAGTGTTTATATAAATTATACAGGGATAATTTTGAAGTCGTTGGGTGAACTTAGCGAGCAGAGCCCTTGTTATTTTGAATACAGACCTTTTAAAAATGAATCTGAGTCTACTGTTTGTACAGAGCGTAGGTGCTTAATGTAAGATCGGAAGACCTTAAGTATGGACTTACAAATAGCACGATTTGTTGTCTTACTAAATTATCATAGTTAACCTTTCATATGTTGTGAAGGTCTAGGTTGAGACGTTGTAGTAGATGAATACAAGAAAGAATTCTTCTGAAAAAAATTATAATTATGTCTTGTATCACGTTCAGGCGGCCGGTTATTTTCGTGACATTGAAAGTGGAAGCAAATGCACGTTTGTAAATGTTAGGTACAATCATTGTTTCATTAACACATGACTTCCTCTGTATTATTAAGAAGAAAAAGTGCTTTGAAATCACGTAAGCTATTGAAGCATTTTTATGATGATTTTAATTAGTCGTTAGTTATATATTATGAATTTCAATGAAGGAAATTGAGTGACTAGTTAAAGTGTCATGCTCGGTTGGTTTTAACAAAGTTAATGGCGGTAAATAATCACAATGCAGTATTCAACAAACAAAACATTTCCACAAAAATTAGTTCAATGTCCATCTCTTGAAAATACGGTCAGAAGTCGGATATAAAAACATGGAAATAAACCATGGGGGTTTAAATTTCCACAAGAGTGCCCAATTTGAATTGAAAATGTATTAAGCATTTAATATTACTTAAAATTCGTACAATATAACATACATGTGCCTTGTAAAAGGCCATCTTTTTCTACTGAGATGATTTAGTTCACTTAATTTCTAATAATGTTCTTATTCATTCTTTAGATAATCGCCATCAAATGAATTTCGTTATTTGGTTGGGTATAAAGTGTCCATAATTAGGGTCCCAGAAACTAGCTTCATGTTATCTAAACTTTTGTAATATCTATAGCAGTTACAAAACTAACAGAATCAAATATTAATATAATTCAACCCTTTCCTTCTCAAGAGAAACAGTAACATCCACGTGAAAAATTGTCTACAAGCTTATACGAGATGAAATTGTTATATGGCTAGCCAGCCCACCAATTTGTATACTAGGTTAAACCCTTTTCTAAAACTAGTGGTCATCAGTTTTTACCATTTTCACCAAATTTTCAATATTAACCAGGATGTCGCCGTATAATTATCTCAAAAACTTCCTCTGTTTCATCCCGGCTTTCCCGCTTCCCAAACCACTCAACTTATATATTACTCTACACATTGAATCGTACTTTAAAACTAGCAACCACGAATCTAAGGAATTACCTCAAATAAAAACAGGTCTAAACTGCGATATCGGAATAGTCGTAGCCACGATAGGAGGATTTCATTGATAGAGTACTTCAAACTCATATTGCGCATTTTTCGATCAAGGAAACTCACTTTAACTTCTCAGAGAAGTCATAGAAAGAAGCATTTTTCAAAAAAGTCCCTGAAAGCTTTGGACATTTCAGTCCCTCTCATGTCATTAAAAAATGGCTTTCATCGAGGGGCATACATTCGTTAGATTCGTTTGGTTGCGTTCAACTGACCCCGACGAATGCAGCCTTTTCAGGCTTCCAATTTGATGATTTGGATAGGGAGGCATTCGTTTTTAAGGTTTTGTGTAAGACGAAACGTTATTAAAATCGGTTTAATATCTGTCTGTCCTTTACGCCTATAACCTCAAAAACGGCTACACCTAGCCGAAATTTTGTAGGAAGGTAAGATCTCTGAATCGTCTTTCATGCAGTGAGTAACATAGTTCCACATTGAATTTAAGGGGGGTTCCCGAGACATATGAAGGGAGTGGTATAAATTTTATTTTTCACCGAAGTTAGTTTAGACTTAGGTTGCAAAGGGGGAAAAATGCGGGGGTCAGAACAACCCGTTCTTAGAAACTACCTATCCTAAAAATATGGTGGTCCATGCAAACTAGGCTTCTAAATACTCTCCATACCGTTAATAATAGTATATTATAATATAGAATAATCTACATTTGCAGTAACATAGGCTTTATTATAGATCATGAAGCTATCAGGATTGGTATGCATGGTATGGTGGTATGCATGGTATGCATTCCAAAGCTTGCAATGTCAGCATCACACTAAAGTGACTGGTTTGACCAACTAAATGCATCAACATTACGAGCTAAGTACAAATGGGATAAATGTCCATTCAAATGTATAGAATACATAAAACCTTTCACACATGAAGCGTTAAGCTTACGGTTTTCTGACTTATTTAACTTTATTCCCCACTGGGCTCCACGCGCCTATCACATGGGTTTTTAAAAATTCGGATTACACTAGGTTGTGCAATAAGTTTTGCGGTGAATTCGAATTGTTTGATCATCTACTGTATTCACCAGATTTAGCCCCTAACAGCTTCTATCTGTCGCCAGACCTATAAAAATTCATGTGTGGAAAGCGTTTTTCTTCAACTGATGAGAAGGGAACACCTGTGGACGCGTATTCCGTCCTCAATATTTCATCCTCACTTTCTTCTCGGATTTCAATAAGGAAGGTTGATTTCGAG
Organism: Hermetia illucens; assembly: GCF_905115235.1. Lineage (NCBI taxonomy): Eukaryota > Metazoa > Arthropoda > Insecta > Diptera > Stratiomyidae > Hermetia > Hermetia illucens. The sequence continues at coordinate 159,068,369 of NC_051849.1, forward strand.
GCAGCATAAGTGCCCCCGGATCAGAGTGTTTAGACATTTTCCCGAAAAACCCTGGATCATCAGGCATGTTTGCAGAATGGTGTACTTTTACATATGAGGGTCCCAGGACACCAAGTCAAGCCGTGAGAATTTGGGTTCAATAAATGCAGCCGACAATATTATTCGAAATGAAACCACCTTCTCGTGACGCAGAACTTCTTTGATTTACCGAGCCAGTGGCCGATAATTCAATTTCTTGTCCACGGCGCTCAATGATGCCATTATATGTGATACCAAATTTAATTTAATGGCAATCAGTTAAAGCTTGGCAGTCTCAATACATGACGAAGGCGGAACTATCGTTTATTGTCTGCGATTCGTCTCGGTTCACCGGACATATTCCATGATCAGCCAATGCTTGTATGCAGGGTGCTGATTAATCACCTTACATACAGCATTGTGTCTGCCAATGTATTGCAGCAGTAGCACCTGCCATGAGAGAGCAGTCAGAAATGAAATGGTCTAACCATGTATCTAACGTCGAATCACATATTCTGTACTGGTAGTTCTCCATTCTCTCCAGCTTTTCCATGCTTTTATTTCTTCAGCCTTTGTCCCTTTCACAAGCGGAGTTGGCTCGTCGTGATTGATTATCAAATACCTGATCTGGATGCAATTTCGAGGCTTTTAAATCCCCATCCAGCGTATCAAGCCACCGTTGTTTCGGCCGATTACTATCGCGGTTGCGGCCGTTTACTATCAACTTCGATGTTCAGACCAATCTTGGCAAGTGCATTTTCGTTAGTGCGAATTACATGACCATACCATCGAAAACGGCTCTCTCGCAATTTTTCCACGATCGGTGCCACCCCCATATCGATTGCGGATATCCCAACTTAGGATGTGATCAAAACGTATCACGTCACTAATCCAACGCAAAATTTTCGTCTCAATTGCCGCTTGACACTGTTCATTGTCTTTTATAGTCGGCCAACACTCAGAACCATAGAGAGCGACAGAATAGACGACATTGCGGTAAATTTTAGATTTGAGACGTTCGTTGATACGTCGATTACAAAGAACCAGTCGTGGAACGCCACTTCATTCAGGTTTCCTTAATGCGAGAGGCAATTTCATAACGCAGCTCTCCATTGGCTGATAGCGTTGACCCCAGGTATTTAAATCGCTCAGTTCTGGGCAGATCACTGCTGCTGACAGTGATTGTGCCTGTTTTATGGGGATCGGTCGTCGAAAACTCAGTTTTATCCAGATTCATTCTGAGACGGTGTTGCATGAGGCTATCATTACATATTTGGGCAAGTTGCTGGAGATCATTTTTGCTATTAGACGCCAAGAGAACATCATCTGGATAGAATAGGTTACAGGGCGCTGGACGTTGGATGTCCCGTGTTACAGTGTCCATAACGAGAGCAAAGAGGAGTGGTGAAAAGGCGCTACCTTGCTGAATACCAAAGGAGGCACGAAGTGGTCTTGATACTTTTAGGATCGCGGTAGAGTTCTTCTGGCATTAAGGTTTTTGTAGAGCACACCAGATAGGTTCATGTGGCACACGATCAAACGCTTTTCCCAAATGCAGAAATGCAGCCTTTGTCTCATTCATAAGCGGGGTCGACTCGTCATGATCGATTTCACTATTTTATCAAGTGCTTGATCTGGATGCAATCTCGAGGCTTAAAGAGGGCGATGCTTCTCACGGTGTTTTTCCATGAGTAACCGCGCAGCGTGTAGTGCGTCTGTAATTGCGCAGTTTTTGAAAAATCCGACTTTGATTCACGGTTATTTTAACGATTTCGCGAATACGGTTGTCAAGAATGTGTTCAAAAATCTTCATGGTATGGGAAACTGCAATGTCAACCAATTGTCAATTTGGCTAATATGGTACATATGTTATTTGAACATAATAGTTCGTACCTGCCGCTGGACGTTTCACAAATCGGTCTTCACCAACGCCAATATTCCGAATGCATAAGTCACTGAAGGGCTAGTGAATATGTTCAGAGCGCTTATTTTATATTTCCCCAAGAAATTCGATTTTAGTTTCACACGTTGCAGGAATTCGGAATTCATCAAATCACCAGCTCAGAATTCATAGATACTTGTAGAAGTCTTTCTCGGCATAGCTTGGATGTAGAGGTCAGCAATACTATGTCCGGCATGCAGCACATGATGATCTTTACGGAAGGCTTGGATTCGATATTTGTCTAATTCAAATTACATCCGAATATTACGGCTAAACATGTCTACAATTAGCAACAAACCTTCAAAGTGGTCATCAGTGCCAGTATACAGCTTGATGTCATCTAAGGTCATCAAGTGTTTCAATTTGGACTTAGTACGTAGACCACATTTTATTGGAATACCATGCACTCTAGTTTCTTACAGTAGAATTGAAAGGGGGTTTTCCCTGAAAAATGCCTCTCGGTATGCGGATGAACTTATGAACTTGCAGAGAGTTGGTAAGCAAGTAATCAGTTTTGTGCCTGCGGAATACTGTACTGTACTCCTTTTAGGGGAAAGATAGGTAATTTCGGCCATGAGGAAGGGTGGAAATTTCTCAGGCCTATTAATGACCTGATTTATGCCATGTACCAACCGGCGGTGTATACTCGCAAATATTTTATATCAGAAAATCTGCATCCAACGCAAACCAGGACTTCTCCTGTTCTCCAAGCTGTTTATGGCTAATCAAACCTCTTATTCGGTAGCATCCGCAAAATTAATGCCCGAAGAAGTAGAATGGTGGGTGTCTTTAACGGTAATCCATTCAGTATACTGGGCAGGTAACCCCCAAACCCCGCACCAACAATTTTGCTTTCATTGTCAGTGCTGATTTTAATCAATCTAGCAAAGTTCTGCCTTAGTGATTTGTGCCAACGTTGCGTTCCGTTCAATGGTGGATCAATTCGTTCACTCAAACCAATTAAGCGAAATCGAACTGCACCACAATACACAGATGATTGTAATTCCATGAGCGACATCTTAGCACTTAGCCGATCCATGCTTCTGGCTTCGTCGGTCAGGGGGACTGAAAGTAGTAGTTTAGTGCAACTCCCCCTGGAGCTCACAATTTGGTTCTCCCCGCGATATGGTCAACAATAGTCCTCATGAAACTTCCACAAGGGGCTAACCGCAAATAAGCTGAATGGGGCCGAGAGCACATTACATCCGCAGGAAAGAAAAGAGAAAAGTTTAGAAAGTTCGTTTAATTATATTGGAAACAGCATCTTTGTATAAAAATCAGACCTTAGTAGATTTGAGTCACTTTCAAGTCGAATGCTGCGCAATACATTTCTTATCTAAGAAATTATTTGTTCTTTATGGTAGGTAAGTGGTCTGATAATAGTTCACACCACAATTCACTTTTTACCAACTTAGCAGGGTTTTTCTGACCAAATTGTTGGCAATTGTGACATTTTGCAGGGGAAAATCTTTCACGCAGCTTGTCTACCACGTTTTTTCGGCGAAATAAATAGCCTAGATGGCATATTGGATACATTTCTGAAGCTAGATTCCATCAAGGTCGAGTTCCACTCGGCAGAGCGCTGGGCGAGCGGAAGGTCGCGGTTGAAATCTCACTGGTAGCAGAGGCGTTTGTTATCGTGTCTGGATATCAGATACCAGTCCACTCAGCTCTGAATGAATACCTGAGTCAAATCAGGGTAATAATCTCGGGCGAGCGCAATGATGACCACATTGCCTCCTACGGTGCACTGTAGTACACTTCAAGGCCCTGATCCAGTATGAATTCTTGCGCCAACAATTATAATTATTATTTACAATATTATATACGGACTCCACCTGCATATTTATACCTTTGTTTCTTGTATGGAACCTTTGACGAGTGGCACCACATGAAATGTACTTTTATTAACTGATTTTGTGAAATTGGTGGTAAGTTGCTTTACTGACTGACTTGCCTCAGGTATCTTAGATTCGACATTAGATTTAAACTTTTATTGTTTCTGTACTAAGCAGCACGAATGGTCCTCTCAGTGCTGTGTAATAATTAAAGCAACGGATTGGTTGGTAAGGAGTTACGGATTTCGAATCCGCTTTGGACAATCAAATCCCGGCCAAAGCATGGATTCATGTTTCCCCATGGAGAAATCTGTGAAAAACGTGCTCGCGCTTTTAATGGAAAGCCAGAAAGAAGGGTTCAGCAGCTCTGAAAATGGAAGTAAACCTGACTATGGCTGATCTGTCGGTGGTACTGTTGCCTAACCCTTCCAGAAAATGGCAGAAGAAGGCCCGACCGAAGTGAAGGAGAAGGAAGTTCAGGCTAAATCTTGCCTGTCAGAACCTTCTCTTCCGGCTCTACCAGGAAAAGTGAAAAAAAAGGAAAGCTGGTGATGTGAACGCAGCTGGTCTAATATCGGTATGGGGAAGCAGATCTACGCCGCACAGACACCGTGAATTTGAGAAGACATCTAGCCGTTGACAGCGGAAGGTACTGAGGGAGAAAAAGAAGCTTTTTGGAAATGAGGACATGGGGATTGCTGCCCCACCAAGCGTGGTAATATCACGAGATATCGGGCATAGAAAGCGAAACTTTCGGCAGAAGGTGCGAACTATTTGGTAATCCTATTCGAGACATGACATGACATGACAGACTCCTCAGGTAGTATTGGTTTTCATATTAGACAATACTTACATTTACGAACATTGAGGTTAGCCAAATTAACTTGCAGCATTCGAAAACCTCTTCCTATCTACTGGCAGTACACGAGCCAGGGTACGGTTTAACAAAATCTGCGATATTGGACCGGTAGAGGGGCTAGGATCTTCTTCGATGAAGAATCCTCGAAACCGACAGTGTCTTAATGTCAAATCTATTAGAGACAACCATGCTGAGATAATTATATTCCAGGACCTAGTTCCGGTCATCTTACAATACTAGGTTAGTGACAAAAAAAGAAACGTTCTCCTTATATACACTATCATTTTTTTTGTCCTAAGCTGGCATAAGAACTAATAGATCTAGTAGTATATGCAGAATCAAGTGGTCTTAAACTGTTTATAGGTTATGATGCAAACAAACAAAACATATCTTGTTTTGTACTTATCGCATCGTGTCATACTATACGGCGATTTGAAGACGACAGTCTGTGCTACAAGTGTCTCTTTGACAGTGTTGTGATCGTACGTTTCAGTCTCAAGTTATAATGCGTCAAAGATGGAGTCTACCAAGCAAGAAATTCGTCATATTTTCCGTTTTTACTACCTGAGAGGTAAAAATGCAACCAAGGTGGTTGAAAAAATTTGTGAAGTTTATGGGCCCGATACTGCAACGATTCGCACAGCACAGTGTTGGTTTGATAGATTTCGTTCTGGTGTAGTCGAAAATACACCCCGTACTGGTAGGCCAATCGTCGTAGACTGGGATGTGAGCATTCATTCGATCAGCTAGGAACTGAGCATAGACCATAAAATCGTTTGGAATCATTTACAGAAGATTGGATTCCAAAAAAGCTGGATGTTTGTTTGCCACACGAGTTGATGCAAAAAAATCTCTTGGACCGAATCAACGCCTGCGATGCACTGCTGAAACGGAACGAATTCAACCCATTTTTGAAGCGGACTGATTGACTGGTGATGAACAGTGGATCCCGTGAGGCAACCTCAAACGAAAAAGATCGTGGTCGAAGCACAGGAAAGCCGGCCCAAACCAGCGCCAAGCCCGGATTGACGGCCAGGAAGGTTTTTCTGTGTCTTTGGTGGGATTGGAAGGGAATTATCGACTATGAGCTGCTCAACTATGGCCAGACCCGCAATTAGGTCCTCTTCTGTGGGCAACTCGACCGTTTGAAACAGGCGATTGACCAGAAGTGGCCAGAATTGGTCAATAGCAATGGTGTTCTGTTCCACCGGGACAACGCTCGGCCTCACACATCTTTGATGACCTGCCAGAAGCTACCGGAGCTCGGATGGGATGTCCTATCGCACCCACCGTATAGTCCGGACCTGATTACCATCTCTTTCGGTCCATGCAAAACGCTCTTGGTCCTAGTAAGTTGGCCTCAAAGGACGGTTAAGAAAACTGGCTGTCGGGGTTTTTTGCAAATAAGGTGGGAAGGGGTTTATAAGGGGGATAATGAAGTCGCAACAAGTTTGCGAATACAACGGCGCATATTTGACCTAAATCGGATAATTCTAAGTAGGTTAAATAAAGCGTCAAATTTCGATCACAAATACGATCATGACTTTTTTTCCAAACCGATATAATCCTAGGGGAGAGAAGCTATTTGATTTCATCACTTCTGTTGACCTCATGACGGCGAACGCCGGATCAGCAGCTATGTGCGTGAGGACAAGAAAAAATGAAATATTTGGTTTAACAATCTGCACTTCATTGCTCGTACAGTCAATTGGTGGTCGCTAGGCGAAATCATACTGTCAGATCATCGTTACTTAGAATTTAGTCCGGGTATTGCAGGCGAACAGACTGTAATATAAAGACGGGGTCTCAGATAATCGCATTGCACAAGGTCTAATCAACTTCTTGGCAACAAAGTGGAACTCCTTAGGCGACTAAAGACTCCTTTGATGGTAGACGCTCAATTGCAAACTTCGAATCGCACCCCGTTTGAGTGCTTTCAAGTAGCTTGTCCTATTAGCCGAGAAATATGTAGTAAAACGATTCGCTGATGGAACCAAACGATCTCTGAATTGTGCCTGTGAGATCAATAAGAATCAAGACTGGGTAAACTCAGGAGCCCCCTACCTGAATCGAAGAGGAATGTAAAACGTTCGAAGTAAAAATCCTTTACAGCATCTGTGAGGAACTTGAAAGTGAAAGAGGAACTTCAAGGTTGTGCAGAATCCTGAAAAGGGATGTGATTGTAAAGTTGGACTTTTTTAGAAAGCCACATGGAATTTCACAAACTCTAGAGTTAAGCAGGTACAGTCTCTTGGAAATACACCATCCCTGAGAACAGTTTACAGAAGCGAGAGAGGTTGAGTTGTTAGCATCTGCTAATTAGAATACTGCAAGAGCGGTGGTTACCAATCGAATGGTGAGAACTGCTTTAATGTACTTTGAACGCTTCAAAATATTTAGAAGGATTCAGCGATACGAAAGCAGGGTGCAGAGCACCTATAATGGCTTCAAAGAAACAGGGGTGAGGGTGTCTTGTTCTGGGCTAGTTGCTTACCTGTTGGCAGAAAGTTAAGGTAGTCTTCATGCTTAAGCCTACGAGACGACTATTCAAATACAAAGAACATCAGATAGATCAATAATTATCATAACATCATTTTCACTGAAGCGAGTTGAGTGTCACATTTTTAAGAAGGCGCTAAGGCCACATTAACAAAAGGGAAACTAACATATGAAAACATATTGGTCTATAGGAGGATGGCTCAACTGGAGGTTTGCTAAACTTGGAAGTAGTACTATTTTTTGCTTTCCCAAAAACTTTTTAATGCCGCCAAAGAGTATGGTGTCGATTAAAATTTGATTTAGTGGATCTGTGTTTTGCTTAAGCAGGGATTGCTGTGTACAGTGGGTGTTGGCTGCTATCCGATGGCAAACTCCAAGAAAGTATGCTGTTGCCATTTGTGTAGATTATACTGATCGACTCACTGCTTTGCATTCGATTAAATCTATGGTGAAACAGCGGGTGTATGGGATAGTTATTGGGAGAATTGAATCCAGTTTCTGCAATGCCTTCTGATGCTCGGATCCCCATCGATCTATTTGGTAGAAGAAAGATGAATACCAAGAATGCATGGCAGGATATACTTAGACTGAAGCTTATGTGATCCTTAGGGCTGCTATCTGGCTGTTTGACGGGGGGTTAAAGCGCAGGCATATCGCAATTGAACCCTTTGATCACCTCAAAATTTATTGAGAAATGCAGAAACTGATTGATTTCTATTTTTAGATTCAATATGATGGAAATATTTTGGGTACCTGGTCAATGTAGTTTAGAGAAAAACCAAATTTCAGATGCCTTAGCGAAGTGAACAATTGATTATCTGTAGCATTGACTAATGCTACAACCAAAATTTTGGAAGAAGTTTCCCATAAGGACAAGTCTTAATGACCGGATGCACCAAACTTTGTCTAAAAGGGCAAAACAAAAATACTGTAATGTTTATCTTGTCGAACATAAGAAGATTTACAGAATTGTTGTAGGCATTCTGCCTGGTCATTCTGCAATGAGGAATCGGCATCCTATGTGAAGGCTCCATTCACCCATAATTGAAGTGAAGGGCTTCATACCCACTAATGGAACTCCTGCGACACATAATTGTATTTGGACGTTGTCGTTAGACAGGGGTGTTGAGTAGCATAGACCCCTGCGTTCACCCACAAATTTGAATAGCAGTAGCCTAGAATATATAGTATTGTTATTTTCGATTTTACTGATCACAAATACGGTTTTCTTATAGGTAGATATCGTGCCCCGGGTTGCTGTAGGCTTACTACCTGTCCAGCGTTAATGAAATGATAATGCAACTGGACCACCACTGAAAAATAGGTTCACAAATTAAACTATCACTTGGGTTTTTGGTAACAAGTAACGATTTTGGTAATGCATTCAAGTCACACAATTGAGCGTTACCTTTTGTCCAATATATTTCTTTCACGTAGTATTTAGAGCGGACAGAAATTATTCTGGTAAAATGCCTTGTGTCCATGGCCGCTTTGTATTTACTCCAAACCTTTCTAAAGTGAAATTAAAACACTTTAAAATGTACCATCTTCAGCAAGACCTAAGTGAAGAAATCATTTACAAGCAGCATCCAACACGTGAAATTTCATAATAAAAACTCTCAGTGCTTCTATCGCAACCCATTGCATAGTTAGATAATTCATTCCGGCAGAGAGATGAACGGTCTTTCCAAAAATTTTATATTTGAATTACAGCACTAAGTGTGGTGTATAAATGAGCAAGAAAAAGATTCGTTTGGAGGTAATTAAATGAATAATTCCGTAAAACAAGGAATTCCGGCTGGTGCAGAGGTAATATGTGTTTTATATAAGTATAATGAGTGAAATGAGTCTTTCATAGAGATCGATTTTTTCTATAAAACTACGTACTAATTGCAAGGATTCTTCCAACTGAAATATACCGCTACATCAGAATACAATAATAATTGTATTTTACCTTTGTAATTGTTCAGTTTCTTCCAACCTTAACATTTACATATTTTTCCGAGACCTCCTAGAAATCCATTACTCTATTTCATAATACTGGAGCTAATCAAGTGGAAACAAAGCACTGAACAGACCATTGCCTACTTTACTATTTCTCTTTTGTAATTTCTGAGAAAACTTCCTAATTGATTTCTGTTTTGTTACTATAAATGCTCAGGCGTAACACGAAATAACTACACGAACCCGTAATTTTCCTAAGTGCATCTGCAAACTCGTAAAATTGCAGTAACCCAACACAGTAGTTTACAGTTTAGATGCAGCTATGCTAAATCCGATTGTCCACACTATGTATCTGTTACTGCTGCTGAAAGTCAATTGTAATTTACATTTGATTTACTCGCACAATTGCAGCGGCAAAATTGTAAAATACAAGATCAAATGCATCGCGTACCGCCAACGATAGTGAAATTCCCAACGGTCTTGCTTGTATCTTAGCTAGTTAATGAAGGAGCTTTGTCAGATATAGCATCAGTTGGACCAGCTCTTTTACGACTTGAGCATGAGAAACCTGTTGTGGTGGATAGGTCGTGTGAAGTGGAAAACTAACGTTGAGTTTGTTGCTTTCCATTGCATTCAAAACTAGAGAGATACATAGGCTAATTAAACGCCTTATTTGCGAAATGAAGTAAAGAATTCGATTATATGCAGGAGATGTGTGACCTACTTTATCTACATATTGGGTTACATAATTTTCGCTGAATGTTTATGAATGACAAATATGTGTATGTCTACCTCCGTTCCCATAATGACATTCATTATTTTCTATTTAGCTTTTAATTCCATTGGAAACTGCGATATCATACATACATAGAAATATTCAGCAGGCCCCACTGCAGTGGGGCTGATGATTAAGGTTCATTAACCTCCCGATAGTAGCTCCATTGAATAATATTTTATTGCCATTGCAACCATTTGATCTGGCCGATACTTGATATAACACCTTTTTAGCATTTTCTCTGAAGACATTTGTCTACGAATCAGTATCCTCTGCATAATCCATGCCTTCGCTCCTGTTTTCCCTTTATTACGCTTTTGGTTCAGTGTCATTGTTCTTTATTATGCTTCATGCCGTCTTTATACGGATATTAATAAAAGTTACCGATTATAGCTTAAAGAAGAAGTATTCAAAAAGTATGTTCCTTCGAAGCAAAAACTACTTACTACTAATACTCATTAATGAAATTAGGTTTAATAAGTATTCATTTCCTTGATTTACAAAAGAACAAGAACGATTATCTTCTCCAATGCTGTGATAAAATTTATGTTTTTGAGTATGATGTAATAGTCTCAGGCCTAGCTGAAAACTCGAGTTTTACGTGGCGCGCAAGTCATTTCACTACTTAAATCACAAAAATATTTTGCAATATGGTTTGCTGAATTGCATCTTTATCAATTTATCCGCATCTGTGGTCTAGATTAAGGGCAACACAATTGTGTACATTTGATCAGAATCTTGCGTGTGTCTGTGTTTGAGGTGGGGAGAGGCAAAGCCTTTGAATGCTCTGACCCTAGTGATCCATTGTACTCGATTCCCCCGTCTAACAGAATATTCCAGATTCGTTTAAGCATTGCAGGATTTCCGTTATTGGATGTGATGCTACCCGCTGGAGTTGGAGCACATCAGTACATAAAATCTAATGTTTGATGCACTCATAGATGGGGCTGCTCTCAGATGAAAATGTTCCGTGGATTCCGCTTCCTCATTACAGGATGTACACGCATCATCTTGCAGAATTATGGCCCACAATACTTCTGCAAGTATTCATTTTGTCGTTTGCTTGTTTGGTTCTGACAAGAAAAATTTGGTTAGTTTAACAGCATTAAGACTCAGCGACCTGTCGTTATGTGATAGCAGCATTAGTCAATGCTACTCACACCCCAATTGCGGGCTTCGGTCCGGCTATGGGGCTATTGAACCCTCTTTTCTTAAAGCATTCGAGATTTCATTTTCCTTTACACCATAATGCCTGGGTTTCTAGAAGGGTTCCACCTTGTTGAATTTGGAAACAGAGTTCAATTGACTTCTACATTCCTAAACGATTTTTGGCGTGATTAAAGGTCTGCTAAACACCTTCAATGGAGCTTGACCATCGCTACAGATTGCGATCCGCCTCCTATTCAACGGCTCGAGAATCCCCAAGGTTGCCGCTCTTAGCATCGCATACACTTCAGCCTGAAGGGCCGTTGCATACTTCCCAGGGAAAATCCCACTTCCCGCTTTTATCCGAGAGTCTTGCTCCAGGAACCCGTTCTATTATTGAGCCATCGGTGTAGAAGACGTCAGTATATCCTAACATGAATTCTTCTAGTTCCTTCCAGTTCATATCTTCTACCAAATATATATATAGGGATCCGAGAATCAGAAGGTTTTGAAAAAATTGGATTCAGTTCTCCTGATAATTCTTCCAATGGTCCCCGCGTCTTTTGTTTACCCATAGATTTAAGCTTCTTGTCTAGAATAACTCTAGGATGTTTCACTTCTTCGGAGGTGGTTGAAGCTTTGTACCCGAGACCATTCAGTTTCCTCTTTTTGGTAAATAATTCCATCGTATTTTTATTTGGATTTCCTGAGAGTTCATGCCTGAATGAACTATGAACTACGAATCAAATCAACCAACGGTGCGTTGTGTGTTTCTACACACCGTTCCGAGATCTCGACCAACTACTAGCACAACCACGTCATCCGCATAAGATTGAGCATGTTTTGCAAGATTTTGCTGTTCGTATGTGTGTGTGAGGTGGGGGAGAGGCAAAGCCTTTGAGCACTCAGACACTGGTGGCCTATTGCACTCGATGTTCACATAGTGTGTACTGAGTACATCAACATATACCACAGAAATGGCGGTAGCACACCTCCTTGAGGCAGCCTTTTTTCGCTTCCATTATTAGGTAGCGATCAACCTCCACTTCAGTACATATCATTCCCTGTATTAGCATAGAGTAGATAGGCTACATTAAAATTTCAGCTACACAATGTTCTCTGCCTGCATCACAGGGTTTTTTGGAAGGGCGCACAATCAAACGCTGCTTCAATGTCCACAAACACATCGCGTACTCACTTTTCAAAGCTGCGTCCTCTATTTTTGAAACCAAAGAGTGAAAAGCAGACTCAGGACTTTTCACGTCGGTGAGCCTGTTGATTTTCATTTAGGGGATCGCAATAGCGTATTCTCGCAAATGTAATGCTCAACCAGTTTCTCTAGACATTTCCGTGAAAATGAAGTTCTTTGGATTTGAATATTTCCCAGCCTTAGGTATGAAGACTATCTTAACCTTCTGCCAAGAGGAAGGCACCTGGAAAAATATTTCTTAGAAGCTACTCGAAATACTCTATACCCTCTTTTGCATAAATGGTACCCATGCTAGGTGTTTTGAAATGTTCGAAGGATAATATAAAAGCTGCCGCTTTTTCATTCATAACAATCGCTCTCGCAGTGTGCCAATTCCCTTTGCAACATTTTCTCATTCTCTGTGAGTTCCGAATGTTTATCCAGTCTTCGTTCTTATTGCTTTTGGAACCACGATTTAGAAGTCGTCTGGTTGATTTTTGCAGTTCCCGCTTCTACCATGGAATCGTTTTACCGCGTTGGCTTCGGGAAATAGGACAAGCCTCTCAAATCACTCTAAAAGTGCGCGATTCAAAGTTTCCAATTGAATTCTACCGCCAAAGGCGTCCTTAGTCAGCTAGGGAGCTCCACTTTGTTGGCAAGGAGTTCATTGAACTTTGTCCAATCCCTTTTAACTGTGATCTGTGAGTAAGACTTCAACTTAGCGCAGATTGTTTGGTTAATTAGTTGATTTCTTCTTGTCATTAGACCAGCTGAAGTGATAAAATCAAACAGCTTCCCTCCTCTAGGATTGTATTTGCTACTGCCGCAGCAAATATGCTTAGCGTTCGCATCACAATCTATTAGGAGTTCAAGACCACTTAATTCTGCGTACACTAGCAGATCTCTTAGCTCTTGTGTCGGCGGTGGATAGAAGGTAGAAGCGGAGGCAACTGTGACGTTTCTGCTCTTGCTATTAACTTGGTATTGTAAGCAGACTGCAACTATCTCCTGGGAACAGAAATGTCCCAACCTCTAATAATTTTGACATTAGGACACAGGTCCTCGGTCACGAGGATCTTTCATAGAGGAAGATCCTAGTCGCCTCTACTGATTCAATAGCATAGATTTTCTTAAAACAAACCCAAGGCTCTTGGGCCAAAAATATGTGAGGACAGTTTCGTATTATTGCCAGCCTTGCTGCTAGTAGATAGGAAGAGGCTTTGGCAGATTTACAGCTTGTGCTCACCTTCCGAAAGTTCGGCTTTCTTGCCTCCGATTTCTCTGGGTATCGCCACACTTGGTGGTTTAGCAACCTCCTATGTCCTTATTCTTAAGAAACTTCTCCTTCTTTCGTAGTGTCTTCCGTTGCCGTTGGCTGGGAGCTTCCTCAGGTTCACAGTTTCCGGATTGCATGGCTCTGTTTCCACATACCGGAATCAAAACAGTTGCTCCTTGCTTCCCTGTATTCCGCATTTCCTGGTAGAGGTGGAGGAGAAGATCCTGACAGCCAAGCTTCTAATGCCTTCTCCTTTGCGGGTGAAATTTCTTTCTGCCACCAGAACCTTGTAGGATCTCACTTTTCAGAAGCTGGAGATGACACTTTATATCTCTAACTGCTTAAAGTTTTTAGTAATTTATAATAATTGTAATTTCTGATCATTTTAAAAAAAGCTCCTTTCCTATATTTTTTATGTTATTTCTTCATTCCCCCGATTTATCTGTATTCCAACTTCTCTGGCTTTTGGAGTTTTCTCTGGATGGATCGACTGATCGTATCCTAATCGTTGACATTTTCAGCACCAGATTTTCTGATACTAGCAACTATCCTAGAGTTCTTCTAGATTAAGAAAAGAACTTGGTTTGTTTCTCTCTAGGTCCTCTTTGACTCTATCGTAATTTGGACAATCAGGTGAGGTATAGGTACTGGCGATTTCCTGCATGCTTCGTGAGAAACTGGGTTAAATTGCAACTGAGCTCACCGTGCCGTCTCTCCAACCACTTTTTAATTGCTGTAATGAGGTTGAATGTCAACCGACCCTTCTCCAAACGCTCCCAATGCTCTTGCTATCTATTTACAGATCTCTTTCTTCCGGCGTTCTTTGTCTGCGAGAACGCAGCATGGGCCTGACGTTATATACATACTATTTACGTCATCTCGTCTGCTAGAATTTCAATCGACATTATTCTCTAGATGGCAAGCAGTATTATCTGAGACAGTCCTGAAAGCAGAACACATATAGTTATCCTTCTGCAAATTGCACTCAATTTATTAGTGTAAAATGAGACCCGTAAAACCTTTCCGGCAACTTGGCCCATAGAAAGCAAGATCTAGCGTACCTCCCAGGCTATAAGCGACCTAGAAAAATACCGTGACTTTACTATGTTCGGCCGAAACTTTACTGTGTATATATATTTTTCTAAAGTGGAAGGTGGAAAGCTTCAAAAGCGACCGTTGGCTTCTGCCAGATGTAAGACTCTTCCCTAATAAAATCATGTCCTTCTTCTCCCACTCTCCCCGTGGAACTCCCACGAAGCATTGCATCGCGGAGCTGCATTAGAATTTATGCTGTACTTGCGTTCATCTTTGTGTTCCTATATCGTTCCTTCTTCCCACTTCGATAAATCCAACGTTCGCTGTAAAGTATGTTTGGTTGAAACCTACCTTCCTCGTGTGGTTCCTCGATCAATCTCCGAATATCCTATATTACTCGGTCCGTCCAACCGCCTTTTCTGACTCGTCCCATCTCTTTTGTCGTTTTTGCGATCGTTTCATTTCGTGCGAACCTCCGCCGACACTGTAGAAGGTTCTTATATGAGGTGGCACTGGATTGTAAAGAAGCGGTCCTTCTTTCGCCAGAATATCAACCGGGATCATACTTTCCTCGAAGCGCCTAAATTGATTAGGGGCTGAAGAATTTTGCACCATCACGTAGAATCGAGTGTTATCACTACACAACATTTACCCTCGTTAAGTGAGGTTTTTGCTATGTTAGCCGTCAGATTTACTGAATCGGTCGTAGGACCCTTCTTTCGGATTCCGAGCTGATTCTCTGCGATTCTCTCCTGCTTCGTTATAGATTATTCGTTCAAATAGTTTATTTTTTTTTTTTTGATCAGGCACATCGGTCACGGGTTTGTTTGACTTGGCAATTAGTATTAGTTTCTGCTTCTCCATTGCGTGGGGAATAAACCTTTTTTAAGACATGTGGTAAAAGCCCCGGAACGAATTTCGCATTCACTTGTCCCATTTGCAAATTATCAGCTGGTCCGTACGAAATACTCAATTTTCCGGCAAGTGCACGTGTAGTCAATCGCCTGTTTCAGCGAACAATCTTTTCTATTTTTGGCAATTGCTCATCTGTCACACACATTTCATTCGAAGTCCTTTTTGAGTTCATTCTGGAAATAAATAAATTGCCCTGGATGTAGATCATGGCATAGAAGGCAGCACTGGAAAGTTTGGTTGAAATTCAACTATTATTAATATGGTTGTTAACCACGCCTACGCGCCATCGTAAACAGTTCGCTTAAATGCGCATCAACTCCTTCTAGGACTTCTCGAAACGCCTGCGCTTTTTCTCGTTGCCCATTTTGGGAGAGTTGTTTTCACTGCGTGGCCCCCCTTAATGTAGAAACTATCCATTGCCACTTCCACCTTCTGCGATAGTGAAAAAGTTACGCGGTAAAGCTTTTTTTCCAGAAGTTGTTCTGATAACCCACGCTAAATGAATTGATCTTCGTATTCACATCTTGCGGTTTGGGTCGAAGTTTGTTAGGTGGGTTAGATTTAGTTCAGTAGGTTAAGTTGGTCGACTCATTCGTTCCACATTGGGGAAGATAATCAAGCCCGAAGAATATCTATGGTAGAAATAGAAGATGCAGCAGACTCTGCCTTTGAAGGAACGATGACGTAGACTAGGCCAACAGGCAATTACAGCGGATATAAAATTGGTGGACTTTGGCACAAAACGGGGATGTTCTTATTCAGGCAAACCATTCGCCGTTGATTGTGATGAATAAAAAAGTTACTATTCGCGTTTTTTTGAGAGGAAGGGTGAGCATTCAAAACGTAAAGGCAGCATTTCAAATGTTTCCTTTGATAATTTGAAACTAATTCGAAGTCATACCTTTACGAACCCTTGCATATAAATCATCATAATCAACGCCGCAATAACCGGTATCTGGTCTAGACCTGCCTTATAAGGAACTCCAGACATCCCGGTTTTGCGCCGAGGTCCACCCATTCGATATCCCTAAAAGCTGTCTGGCGTTCTGACCTACGCTATCGCTCCATTTCAGGTAGGGTCTGCCTCGTCCTCTTTTTCTAGCATAGATATTGCCCTTATAGCTTTTCCGGGCTGGATCATCCTCATCCATACGGATTAAGTGACCCGCCCATCGTAACCTATTGAGCCGGATTCTATCCACAATTGGTATCGCTCATAGATTTCGTCATTATGTAGGCTACGGAATCGTTCATCCTCAGGTAGGGGGCCAAAAATTCTTCGGAGGATTCTTCTCTCAAACGCGGCCAAGAGTTCGCAATTTTTCTTGCTAAAAACCCAAGTTTCCGAGGAATACATAAGGACTGGCAAGATCATTGTCTTGTACAGTAACACAGTTTTTGTAAGCTGAAATAGACTCTGTTGACTGCCAATAACCGTGCGCGGATTTCATCATCTAGCTAGCTGCTATCGGTTGCGATTTTCTACCCTAGATAGGAGAAATTATCAACGGTCTCAAAGTTGTAGTCTCCTATCTTTATTCTTCCCGTTTGACCAGTGCGATTTGATGTTGTTGGTTGGTTGGTTTTTGGTGCTGACGTTGTCACCATATATTTTGTCTTGCCTTCATTGATGTGTAGCCCAAGATCTCACACCGCCGGCTCGAGCTGGATGAAGGTAGACTGTACATCTCGGGTGGTTCTTCCCGTGATGTCGATATCGTCAGCATGGGCCAGTAGTTGGGTGGACTTAACGAGGATCATTCCTCTTGCATTTACCTCAGCATTTCGGATCACTTTCTCTAGGGTCAGGTTAAAGAGGACGCATGATAGCGCATCCCCTTGTCGTAGACCGTTGTTGATGTCGAATGGTCTTAAGAGTGACCCTGCTGCTTTTATCTGGCTTCGCACATTGGTCAGACTCAGCCTAGTCAGTCTTATCAGTTTCGTGGAGATACCGAATTCTCTCATGGCCGTGTACAGTTTTCCCTTGGCTATGCTATCATAGGCGGCTTTCCAATAGTTTTTCCATCACTTGCCGCGGAGAGAAAATCTGATCGATTGCTGATGTGCCTGGAGTGAAGCCTCTTTGGTATGAGCCAGTGATGTTTTGTGCGTATGGGGCTATCCGGCCTAGCAAGATAGAGGTACTGAGCAACGTGATACCTCTATAATTGCTGCACTGTGTGCTATCTCCCTTTTTATGTATGAGACAGATAATGCCCCTTTGCCAGTCGTCAGGCATTTATTCGCTGTCACACACTTTGAGCACAAGTTGATGCACCAGTTGGTGTAATTGGTCGCCTCCATATTGCAATTAAATGTAAAGACATATTTATTCCTCCTTTTGTTTGAATTTCTGTCTAATTGTTATTGAACATTTTGCACATTACCCTAGCTATGAAATTTATTCTTCATAGCTAATTGAAACAATGGTTTTGTTGTAGATGGGAACTTATCTTTGAATATGGGGATTACTACTTAATTTTACCTCAATCAATTAATACAATTACAATGTAATTGATTGATTTGTCGCACCTTAGGTTAGTGATAATTTAAATGAGCCTAATATCAGCCTTATGAGCCATAGAGTTTATGAGATATTTTAGTTTGTTATAAATTAAATCGACAAACGGTCTACGCTTTTGCTAGCATAATATTGCAAAATATCTTAAAACCGCAAATACGAGTTCTTTACAAAGATGCACTGGAAATGGGTGTTATTTAATTTCATTAAACTTCGCGAACACGGTTCACGCAATGCTGCCTACATAGTACTTATAAACCAAGAAAATTTGCAAATTGTCCAACATGAAATTACAGCAGTTTCCCTACAATTTGTGGTGAAATTCTATTTATATAAACGGATGCCCGCAGACAATAGAGGAATACCTACGTTTTCCCATATAGATATGGACGGCTTTGTGAAACTTTCCAGTTAACAGTGATGAATCTTGCAGAACTGATTGCTTACTTTTCTCTCATTTGAATCGTCTTTATAGTTGGCGAATTTTTAGCAAGTTTTCTTGGGACAATTGCGCAATTTATGGGTTGATAAACCAAAATTACAATACTCCAAGTCTCAACTTTTTTTAGTCTTTGTCTCTAATGGGATAGGCGGAATGAGCTAGAGAAATTCGTGATTTGCATGGTTATGACTGGATTGAGATTTTGCGAAGAGTATTAGCTTTACAAGTTTCCTAAAAAATAGCACATATAGTATGTTAGATTACACAAACCTAAATGAAAAATAGTTTTAGTTTAGACCCCTGATTTTGAAGTATGTTTTGGGATGATAGCGAAAGGTTATTATAAGATCTGGTTTGTTTTTTTTAGGTAAACAACATTATGGATGGATTATGATCTCTAAAATTTTGATGAAGCTTCTTACCACAAGCCTCGATGGCGAAGTAAAGATATTGCTCGCGTCTTCCTAAATTTAGTTTTATGGTTGAGTGCAAACTGGAGAGACTTTTCCGTCTTGGTTGAAATTTGATTTCTTGATGGTCTTTAGCCCACGCAGAATGCAGGATATCACTAGTAATAAAAAGAAGAATTTTCCATTTGTCCCACTCAAAACGGATGCTCTTCTTTGGAATACCTGTATTCATGATCATCTTCTTATTCCGCTCACTGAGAAAGATCAGATTGATTTACGAACGAATAGAAGAAGCTATTCTGCAGAGGATGCAGAAGAAACCCGGAAAAGTTTTGGCCAGTAGGTCAACCATTTATGACCGCTGATGGTAAAGATCAAAAGAGCAGTCAATATCAAAATGCCACGGTAGCTTGGCATCATCATGGATGAAAAGCCTACTGCTAACATCCGCCACAGGATCATCGAAAGGCTTATAACACCTGTAAGTTCTTTGGTGATCACTTCCGCTCACAACCATCAATGGAGCTTTCGGGTCAGCATGTTCACCGATCTACAACTAATCGGGTGTAAGTGCATCGAAACGACTTGCTTTCCTTCCCATCATAAGCTCGAGTAAGTATCACAGGTTACTTTGCCATTCAGACCATCCATCACAATCGCAATGGCATCTTTAGAAAGTATCTCCTGAACTGCGTATGGTGTCCACAGAAAGCCTCTTATTAATATAGGACATTTTTATTATTACTTTCACCTTATTTAATTTTCAATAAGACTGCGCTTAAGTCTGCTATCACCACACTTATTACTATGCCTCACTAGGCATAGGCAAAGACTAATTTATGGTGACCAAGATTCGAACCCGTGATGACAAGATCGGGACGCTTATTCATAACCAATTCCCCGATAAAGTCCTCAGATGTACTGGTTTTTCTGCAGTGTTGAATTAGAATTTCGTTTTGTTATTGCTATTGATAAGCTTTCTCGGAATTCAATCCTCTAGATAAAATTGGAACGGTTTCAGAAGGACGATTCTCATTACGCTACTTATGTTTCGTGTAGCTATCGGATGTTTGCCATAGCTTGTACTGGCTAGATATTTCAATTATTATTATTTTCCGAGTTATCACAATCTCGGCAGATGCCGGATTTTACCTAATACTAGCACTAAGTGCCAAGCATTTAGGCTCGGACGATCCTACCTACTTAAAAACTAAAGGGGCACTGGTGGTGGTGGCCGGTGGTAGGTCAGTGGGAGAATCCGTCGAGTACCCCCCGCAACATCGAGCACGTATGCAGAATGGTGTACTTCTGCATGGTTTGAACCAGACTGTGCGAAAGTCCCAGGACATCAAGGGAAGCCGTGAGGGATTTAGGTACAATACCTGTATTATTATATTTTCCGAGTTATCACAATCTCGGCAGATGCCGGATTTTACCTAATACTAGCACTAAGTGCCAAGCATTTAGGCTCGGACGATCCTACCTACTTAAAAACTAAAGGGGCACTGGTGGTGGTGGCCGGTGGTAGGTCAGTGGGAGAATCCGTCGAGTACTCCCCGCAACATCGAGCACGTATGCAGAATGGTGTACTTCTGCATGGTTTGAACCAGACTGTGCGAAAGTCCCAGGACATCAAGGGAAGCCGTGAGGGATTTAGGTACAATACCTGTATTATTATATTTTCCGAGTTATCACAATCTCGGCAGATGCCGGATTTTACCTAATACTAGCACTAAGTGCCAAGCATTTAGGCTTGGACGATCCTACCTACTTAAAAACTAAAGGGGCACTGGTGGTGGTGGCCGGTGGTAGGTCAGTGGGAGAATCCGTCGAGTACTCCCCGCAACATCGAGCACGTATGCAGAATGGTGTACTTCTGCATGGTTTGAACCAGACTGTGCGAAAGTCCCAGGACATCAAGGGAAGCCGTCAGGGATTTAGGTACAATACCTGTAGCTGACAATATTATGGGAACTACGACCACCCGCTCGAGACGCCAAATTTCTTTGATTTCACGAGCCAATGGCTCATAGTTCACCTTCTTCTCCACGTATTTCCGTTCAATGCTGCTATTATGGGGGATAGCAACATCAATAATATACGCGGAGCGACCCGTCTTGTCAACTAGCAGTACGTCAGGCTTGTTGTGTGCGGTATGGCGATCAGTCAGAACTTGCCGGTCCCAATACATGCTGTAAGCAGAACTATCAAGTACTGCTTGCGGCTCATATCGGTAAACCGGACATGTTCCCGTAATCAGCCCATGCTTATATGCAAGGTTTTGATGGATAACCTTACATACAGCATTATGCCTGGTGATGTATTGCACCGGTGCCATAACAGTACAGCCAGAAATGAGATGGTCCAACGTCTCTAACGCCGAACCACACATTCTGCACTGGTCGTTCTCCACCCGTTTTTTCATGATGAGCTTTTTATAAGCTCGGGTGGCGACCACGCCATCCTGAATGGCACACATGAACCCCTCCGTCTCAGCAAAGAGCTCTCCAGCACACAGCCATCTGTTCGACAAATGCAAATCGACAAATGGCTGCCAAAGACAATTCACGTGTTTACCGTGCATTGCCTTCGATTTCCATTCCTCGATCCGCTCCTGGTCCGACTTCACCCCACTCAGAGGATTGAAAGATCGATCCTTCAAGTTAAGTGGAGTCAGTCCACAGTCTGCCTTACAGACAGCCGCATGCAAGGGGCTCGCCTGCTCTTTACTGTAAAAATAAGCGCGCAGCGAGTCGACTTGGCGATGATGTTGTGCCGCCACGTCAACCACGCCCCTACCTCCGATGTCACGAGGCAGGTTCATCCGCTCCACGGCAGACTTTGGGTGATGCATTCGGAATTTGGATATAGTTGTCCGTATCCGCCGCTGGACGTTTTCCAGGTCGGTCTTCGTCCACGGCAATATTCCGAATGCATAAGCCAGTGAAGGGATGGCGAATACATTCAACGCGCTCACTTTATTCTTCCCCGAGAGATGCGATTTCAGCACCAGCCTTACACGTCGCAGGAATTCGGACAGCAGAGCTTCCTTCAGATCACCAACTCGAGCATGGGTTCCTTGCAGAATTCCTAGGTACTTGTAGAAGTCTGTCTCGGTCATAGCTTCGATGTGGAGGTCACCAATGCTATGTCCGGCATGCGGCTCGTGATGACCTTTGCGAATGGCTTGGATTCGACATTTGTCTAATCCAAACTCCATCCGAATATCACGGCTGAACATGTCTATTATTCGCAACAGACTTCTAAGATGGTTGTCAGTACCAGCATACAGCTTGATGTCATCTAGGTACATCAAGTGTGTCAGTTCGCACTTAGCACGTAGGCCATATTTTATTGCAAAACCATGCCCTCTAGCATCATTCAGTAGCCATGAAAGGGGGTTCAGTGCCATACAAAACCAAAGAGGACTCAATGAATCCCCCTGGAAGATGCCCCTCCGAATACGGATGGGCTCTGAGGTATTAGCACCCTCAGATGTAAGGACTGGCAAGGTGGTATGCCATCCTTCCATGACTGACTTCCATGACTATTATTATTATTATTAGTATTAAAAAGACAGTTTGTCGTTTTAACTGCAACAAGTCTTCATTCCTACCTATATATTTATGAATTCCAACGATATAAACTGGATATTTTAGGACTAAATGAACTGAGAGGGGTGGAAATATGAAGGGCACTTCTCTCCCCTTTATGGCAATGCGCTTTTGAACTCTGGAAAGGCAATGGTAGCAGACGCGAATCCAATGTCGGTTTGTTTCTGACAGCCACCGCAAGGCATGTTCTGTTGGCCTAACATAGCAGCCGGTTTCTGACCGACTGCTGACTGCAAGACTCCGGTCCAGGTTAAGCATCAGTGCTGTGCACCAACGGAGACTTCCAACATATTAAGATGGGATGCTTTCTACGAGCAATTATACGCAGTTCAGGAGATGATGTGAATGGCAAAGGTGTGCTCTAACAATGCCTCATTTGGACATATGAGGGAGAAACATGACCTTGACTAATATAATGACAAAGGTGGAAAGTTTGTGGATGTCGACAGGTTCATTCGCCTTATTAATGGTGGCACATTGTTCGGGCACAAGGCTTTGCCATAAGGCTAGTTGGGTTCCAACTAATCGGCATTGTACGAGCAATCAAATTGAACATTGCCATTGAAATCGACTTCGAAATGGACTACCGGTTGATGGTTATTTACCATCGCTTAGGTGTTGGATGCACTATTTCTTGGAAGGATAGAGATCTGCCGCCCGCCAAGTTCAGCATCGGTGGCTTATCCGATGCAGCTGTCACTTGTCAGTAGAATCCACCTGAAAATATCGATGAACATTGGCTGTAATGAAAAATGGTCTTTCCTCGGATGCTACGCTACGCGCATGGATGTCACATGATCTGGCTGGCTGCGGGACCGTGGACGTGGACCATTGCGAGTGATTTAATTATTTATTTAATGATGTGCGCGTGGTGACAAAAGGAAAATTGTTATTGGGCTAGACAGAGAAGTAGAACGCAATGCTCTCAGAAGTGTATACGGCATCGTGAAAGAATTTATATGTACTTGCAAACTTTTCGGTGATCCTGTTCAGGGCGTTGGACTCCTCATCCACGATATCCACCAGTTGAAGAGGTAGAAGGAATATTTTATTCCGGTTCCTAACCGAACGATGTTTGGTGGAATTCTGTCTATTGTGGATGAAATGGATAGTTAGATATGGTCTGATATATCCATAATTTTTGACCCCCTACATGAGGATGGACGATTCCGTAGCATACATAACGATGAAATCTATGAGCGATACCATAACTGTCAAGTTGTGAATAAAATCCGGCTCAATAAGTTACGGTGGGATCACTTAATCCATATGGATGAGAATGATCCAGCCCGGAAAATCTATAAGGGCAATATCTATCGTTGAAAAAGAAGACGAGGCAGACCCTGGCTGAGATGGAGCGATGACGTAGGTCAGGACGCCAGACAGCTTTTAGGAATGTCGAATTGTGGACCTCGGTGCGAAACCGGAATGTCTGGAGTTCCTTATTAAGGCAGGCCTAGACCAGATACTGGTTGTTGCACCGTTGATGATGATGATCTGCTCCTATAAAAAGAAAAGAAGTCATTTTGGCCATCGATGCACCCTAATGGAGTAAAGCCGCTCGGCTTGAAGGTGTCCTGCGAAGTTATTCATCGCTACATTTGCAGTTTCTGTAGATCTGCAACTTCGACTCGATCGAAAATCCGAGACCTTTCCCAGAGATTAAAAAAAGAGGATGATAGTTAAGATGTTCAAGAATTGCAACCATGTTTAGTGTGACAGTTGCGAGTATTTGCGTGCTCTCTGAAATAATCGTGGAACGCATAAAAAGACACCTTGAAAGATTGGTGGATAACGAACAGATTTTGTTTCCGCTCTAGATCCTATTGTATCAACCATTTAAAAACCCTATGGATAATTTGAAACAGTGGTCTTGGTTTCACCTACTTTTCATCGATTGTAAGAATGCTTTCGTTAGCATCAATAGGGAGTGTATCGGAGAAACGATTAGCTATAGTCAGTGCGACATATGATTGCGCAAAATATCACGTATCGTTTTAAGGTAAGTAATCAGAGAAATTTGAGGTTCAGAGCGGACTTCGCCAAGGTTGCATCTTGTTTATGATATTATTTTTTTTGTTATCAGTGACGTTCTTCATACTCCCTTGTCTAGAGGGCGCAGAGGAGTTCAACGAAGCCTGACATTTTTCCCTCGAGCACTTCGACTGCACTGATGACACCTGGTTACTTCAAGCCTTCCTCACATGACTTCGAAGTATCATCGGGGTACGCTGGCCTGATGTTATTTCGAACAAAGAACTTAGTTGGCGCACAGGCCAGTTACGCCTGCGTAATGGCAGCGGATAGGTTACAAATTTTGGGGAACCGTTTTCGCAATTAAATGAAAGATAGTTATTTTTCATTGGTTTTGCTATTATAATTTATTGACTACTTTATCCTAGAACGAATGCAACTTCTATCACTAGTTACATCTCTTAAATTATGTTATATTTTTATTACAATGAAAGTAAAATTTACATTATGGCTCTTCCCTGGCTGGTGGATGAGACTATTAACAAATGTCACTCTTGACATTAGCCATCTCAGTCCCAAGTCAGGCCATTGAATGCAGCAGTAGAGGCGAATTCACAATTTGCGCGTTTCGATGTGCCGCCACATCACTTCGCCCTCAGCTGAAACCGCATGGAGCCAATGAGGGTCACTGGCCAATCTGACACTCCACGGGCGCTTTTTTGAAGCGTGAAGTGAGAGATGATGATGATCGATTACTAGCGCTACTCATTGACTATTGTGGCGTTGACGATAATGATGACGATTATTTTACCGAGGTCCAGTTTAAATTATATACATATATTTTAATACCTATGCAATATGCCCGACAAAAGAATACCCAAATCCTGCAATATTTCATTCCAGATTGCCTTTCAGAAATGGCTAAATATAATACGTTACTAATTATAAGAAGGAATAACACAGTTTGAAATAGAATGCGACCTTCTTAGATCTGATTTGTAATTAAAATTGTTAATACTCTCAAAGTCGCGATTAAAATATTGTATTACCAGTTTTTACAATGCTTGAGGCAGTTTGCAGTGGAATTAGACAAAAGAGGAAGTGGATAATGAAGTGTATTTAATTTTGTAGAATTTTTCGTTTCCTTTAAGTAGATATATATGGTATCAATACACATCTCGTGAAAATATTTAATAACACTATTTCCCGAAGGGGTGATCATCCTTGTAACTCAAATTTTGGAAAAAAAGATCTATTATATAAAATTATAAAACTGGCATTTTCTAATAGAAAATCAATTTTTTACTTTCAGGTGAGCGACTTTACCAGTTGTGTTATTTGGGTCAAAGTGTCCCGGAGAAAATATTGTAAGTAGGTCTTCTTGCAACTTTGCAAGCAATGGTACTTCAACGGTTTCTTTTCGGTACGAGGTGCGAACTATATTACTGTCATCGCCAACAAAAGTTTTACTTTGTTTGGTGTAAAAGCTTCAAAATTGTCCACTTGAAGCAGCAAGATCAAATAAATTTTGTTTTTGGATGTCGTTTAAGTAAAGATGGCGCAGTCCTAAAAGTATATTTTCCGGTAGAATGGAGAGTAGTAGTTTTATCTGACTATTTTTTTCATATTGCTAGGATGTTTACATAAATATGCCTGTTTTATAAAAAACACTGCTATGAACTACCCAATTAACTTCATCCACTTGTTTTTCGTAACCCTAATTTGCGATGTTGTCAAGTATCGTGATTTGTTATTACTAAAATTTCCGAACCGGAATGAACCCCTTCACCAATTACATTTTACACAGAAAAAGAAAGTGCAGCGAGTATCATTAAAGGTTTTATGGAGCTTTTATATAGCAATATCTGGACACAGGATGCTTTTCTTATAACTTTGTTAAGAATAGTAAGATTTCCACCAAATTTATACCCAATATTATTATCGATAGTTTGCAATTTTTTAGGGTTGCTGGACCCCCCAATCCTCCAGAAATATAATAATATTATTAACTTTATTCGAGCAGATGCTAATGTGGAGAACATATCCGGGTCTAGATACCGTATGCGGGTGGTCCCTCAAATTTTGCAAACCTTACGGTTGGATAGCTGCTGCGAATGGGTTTTTGAACTATGTAAATGACCTAATCTTTCCACTCTCTCATTGTGTGACTGATGTCTAAACTAAAACCTCCGTCCAAAAATATTAATCAAGACTTTAGATTCTAGGGAAAAAAACAATTTATACATCGCCATTTTGCATGTTTAAGGACATTCTCCCCCTCCCCCCTCCAAAGATTAAGTCACTGCATGAGTGACGATTGACACTTTCAACCTTTTTGTCGAATTTCTTGTCAATAGCTGTAATCGTTTCTGAGGAAAGTGCGTGTGGCAGACAGATAGACAGTGAACCGATTTAAAATGACTAACTGAGAAGTAGTATCTATTTATTTGCTTAGTATTCCCCGTAGTATATAATAAAAGTCACTTACAACCGACATTGATTTTCAATACAAAGTTTTTGACTTCAGTCTCCGGAAAGCAACTTATTTTAACATAATTAGTGAAATTATTTCATTGAACTCCAAGAAATTAGAGCAATTCGTAACTAACGTCCTGAAAAGTAAGTAACCAAATGTATTAACTCAGTGCAGTTTAAAACATTGGAGTTGAAGATGTCTATATATGAATATATTGTATTAACGCAAGCAACTTTGCTCCCAATATTCCAAAGCAATTGCAATAGGTCTGGATACAACCGAGTGTCAAGATATTCACATTCATACAACCGAGTGTCAAGATATTCACATTCATACCTTCCTATGTGGAAATCGTCAAAATACATACATAGATATAAAAGATGAAAGTTATCACCGCGAACCTTTGTCAAAAGTTCTTCTATATTGATTTCACTTAAAAGTACAATAGGTTTTCATTTCCTTGCTTTCATGTGGTTGACGGTGGTATTTTTCTCATTGTTAGCTGATAGGAAGGAACACGATATAATACTCATCAACAATCTTGATTTAATTTTCAAACTTTCAAATAATATTATAATAGAGGGTGCCATGTTGATTTATAATAGATACTTTATCTTTTAAATGTATATTTGGGGTAGAAGGAATAATTCCTTTCTTTTGATATTTTGCGGTAAAATTTCTTCACCTTGAGCACCACCACTATCTTTAATTGAAAAGAAATTCCATCCGATTTTCACTCATCTTGATTCCACTACTAACACCTCAGATTAGCATTTGTATCAAGGATATTTCCAGACAATGCAGCATGTAGTGATAAAGCAGGACTTCATTTCGGCATGAATCATAAAACTAATAGAAGGTGGTTTAAAATAATCGCCAGTTTATAGGACGTTTGAAATCGCAAAGTCATCCTGTTCTATAATAGTTTGCGATTTATATTACGGGCATTTCCACTACTAATACAGCGAATATTATAAACGAAAGAATGCCAGGCACAACCATTTACGGATCGTATAAGGAGAGCTAATGTTTCAATATTTTCACCAGAGAACTTATCTTAATTAGAGAAAGTGTAATATGATATTTTAATTCATGGAATCGATCTAGAATTTAACAAGCCAACAAAAAAGAAGTAGGCGCTTCGGTTATTAAAGGTGCCGTATTTTTAAGGTATTGAAATCACTTCACTGTCTGTCTGTCTGTCTGTATTTTTTGTCCCGATGGTATATATGTTCCACTCTGTGGGATTTGTACCAACTAAAACCAATTCCCAACTATCGACTTTTCCCCGAGGAACCACCGCAAAGTATCACGCAAAGGTTAGCTCCAGCATCTTTCTTCGGGCATCAATTACATTTGCAATAACGCCTTACTCGCTGTCTGTGTCTTTCTCAATCTGCATTGAATCCGCCGCACTATGTGGTTAATTGCATTCTAGTGCAACTCACAAACAAGTATTTCCCCAATCAGATTTGCCAATGCTACTGTCTTTCTCAATATCTCCTCTAGACTCTTTTTATCCTCTGCGAGTGTAGGGAAATTAATAAAGACATGCTCCGGGTCCTCTGGAATACCGTCGCAGATGGCAAATTTAGGTGAACTACTCAGTTTTGAACATACAGATATTTACGGTATCCGCCATGTCCCGTGAGAAACTCCATAAGACCATAGTTTATCTCGCCATGCGTTCTCTGCGTCTACCCTTTGATGTTGGGATGCGGTCGATACCACCGTTGTTATAACCTACTTAACGAATTATCCTTTTCGGCATTTTTCACGGGCCGATCAGAGGATGAACTGAACCCATGATAGATGCGTGTCGTCTTGTCGGCTGAAGTGTCGCAGCCTGCTTCATCTGAGATAGTTCTTAGACCATAGCACACTTTTAAGGCAGTTCTGCTGTAAAACGTGCTCATCTATTGGGCATTCCATGTAGATGCGTTGCGTATAGCAGTGTAGAGCTCACAACTCTTGCTAAACCAGCCTACGGGTGCATCGCGGGCCCCCAATATTTGGCATTATTCTTGCGAGGGTAATGCTAATATTAAACGCTTTAGTGGTTTCTTTACGTTGCTTCATGAAAAGCACTGCCTTGATTTCGTCCACGGGGAGTGCAGAACCTGCATCTTTCAGCCACTTCCTTATAGTAGCGGTTGCTTCAGATGAACATAACTCCACAACCGCGAGATATTTTGCAGCAACACTGACTGCCATGTAGGCGTAATCTACTATTATGGCCTGGCTAGCAACTGTAATGTTTTCTAAATCGTTATGGATAATGTTCCACAATAGTGGCCATAGTCTAGAATCCAATGGAACAGCCACAGAGACAATTTATTCCCTGGACCAATTATCTGTATAAAAATAAAACTTGGTAGCTTTCTTCTACTACAATATATTTTAATAGTCAGTAAATACGTATTTTGAGAGCTACTTACTCTCTTCCTAAGAGGAAATACGAAATACGTATTTACTAACTATTAAAATATATTGTAGTTGGAGAAAGCTACCTAGTTTTATTTTTATTTAGAAGAACTACAAGCATCGGAACGATAACTATTTCAATTATCTGTGTTGTAATAAGGCATTCTACTCGCATGATATTTATCAAGAAGCGCAGTTAAGTAACTGGGTCGCGAAAGGCCTTCATATGAAGTTTCAATTGGCTAAGCTGAATGCATTTTGCGCATCAAGGGAAATTAATGCGAAATACTTACTAGTATTACCCTTTCCGTGCATTGCATTTTCAGCTAAGCTAATAAACCGTTTCGCAGCATCGATGGCTGTATGGAAGTCAAATTGATAAGCCTCCCAGACTTTCTACAGTTGGGAGCAATAAGCCTTTTTCCCATCGTATCCAATTGGTCTGTAGAAGAATATGTCACCAGAAGGTTTACCAGGTTTAGACCACAACATTAGCCTTTGGCATTTCCATTATATAGGAAAGATAGCATTTACCAAGCAGCTTCAAACAACTCTACAAATATTTCCAGACCTAGTTTAACAGCCTTACGGGCTTCGTTTGGTATACCATCAAGGCCACGTACTTTACTGCCCCCCAGCCTACTGAAAATCCTAAGTACTCCTTTCGTCGTTATGGGTGTATTATAGCCACATCAAAAGGTCTCTTCAGATTGTAACCGCTCGTATTCTTCTAAGGAAATAAACCCTGCATAATTTTCAGTTTCAGCCTGATCTTTGAATGGGCTAAGTACAACCATTTTGGCAGCTTTCCTCTCCGCAGAGTTATTTGAAGCAGCTCTTTTTGCTTCGGGGTATAGATATCTTGAGATATCTTCAAGCTACTACCACTGGCACCTCCGATTTGCTGGTGTTCTGCAAGAGCAGATATAGAGCGACAGTGATTGAGGTTGACCGCATTAAACCGCATTAGCTGGACAGCTGCCATCTGTGTTCCTCTATAGGTCTTTCCGCCGGTTACAATGGCCCTCTGCAAGTCATGCAGCTTGAACTACTCTGCTAAGGCAGTACAAATTGCTGCTTTAGAAGTGGCCCCGTCTAAGTCCACACTTTTGAGCATACACTGCAGCGTGGAAACTTTCGACTTTACTCTTTTCGGATCTCTGTAGCTCTGGCATGAGATCCTATTCCGAATCATGCTGGCATTTCTCCCCAAATTTCAGAGATCCGAGTCAGCTTTCACCTTTGCTAATATGTCTGCGTAGGATTTACTATCGGTGCTTAAGTGATAATTGCCTCGTGATAGATCATTCTCATTCCTCTTCTCCCCTTCTTCTTTTTAACTTTTTTGGTTCATTTTTTGTTCGGACATTGGCTCCTCTGGCGCCTTTAGTGGTTTGCGCACTATTTTTTCGCCTACCTTGGCTTAAAGTCCCTTTCTCAAAGTGGTCCCTTTCGAAAGTGGGTCTTTTCGTTTTTTGGATATGCGATATTGCTTGGTGCACGTTGTACTTGTCTTTGATAAATTCGGACAGCTCAACAAGCAAAATGAAGGGTAACTCTTCCACGTTGGACTTCTGTTCGAGAACCCTTTTGCGCAAAGTAACCGGCATTCTTGTTTTCACAACTTTCGGGACGTTTACGGAGTTCCTTCAGCCCAGATCTTTTACCGCTTTTGATATTGGAGAAGATCTCATAATGAAATAGGTCATGGTATCGATCCCGATGCGGTCGGATGCAGTTGGTGTCAGTACGGCTTGTGACGCCCATCGTTCTCCTCTGGGCATATTTTTCTGCGCTTTTTTTATGGGTATTCTTGGGAGCAACTTGCTTGTTTTAAATACCTCCGTGTCTAAGCTGATTTTGGCATTAGACGCCATGGTGAACAAGCTCCACCACGGAGACACTGCATTCTCAGTCCCAACAAATGACAGTTCTGTATAATTCTAATTTTGGGTATGTCTTGTTGTTTTTTGTGCAAAAACGATTTTCTATTTTCCATATAACGATATTTCGAGGAACGGTTGTTCGCTTATTGAATTTTAGTCGAGTTTTAAATACCTTCTTTTATGACCGCCAGCAAATTCACTTGTGACGCCGTATACGGTTCCGAAAGCATTGCTATCTATGATAGCTCTGGCTACCCTGACGGAATTTCTTTTTTCATACACACATTACCCCGAACTGCTCGAAATTTCTCATGGTATCGCAATACGAGCGTGTCACGTTCACAATCGCTCATAACAGAGCTTTCCCCTACATTTGTCAACACACTTCCGCGGCTCTTTAGTCAACCAGTTTTTAAGACGTCCCTTTGGGACCACTGGGCGCCACTGAGCTGAGCAGTGCCCGAGAGAAGAACATTTTTATCAAGATAATTAACGGGCGTAACACGCAAGTGAAGCCAAGCGGGCATCAGTTGATGCTTAAAAAAAAACTAAATCTTCGGCTGTAGTAGTATTTTGGTATTTTTATGCTAAAATCTAAATGCTATCCCCGCCTTAAAAAATATGTATGTGAATACTTTTTTGTCTATTGACATATCCTTAAAAAGAATCTTCATCTTCATTTAATAATTAAAACTTTTCAAAGTTTTTAGGCGACTTTCCGCCTCACTTTCCATAATGGGAGTGTCTAAGTGGTTTAACGTTTACATGTAGTCTATTGCTAATAGTAAACTCAAAGGAAAAACTCAACCGTATGCTAAAAATCTTCCGCTTGGAATCAAAAAAGGCTGCACTAAAATTTAACAGGAATAAGCTAGTCCAGTAATCCTCTTTTTATTCTGTTCCAGAAGGTTTCCGTGATGCCATTAAAGCTGTCAAACGATTTGATGAGCGGTTAATGAAGCCTACCATTATATCAGCTGATCGCATTATCCACTTCTTCATCGCGTACGCACCAAGATAGGTCGACCTGATACCGAGAAGGATGCCTTCTGACAACTCCTTGATGCGAAAACTTTGAACGTGCCCGCTGCATCATTGCAGGCGACCTTAATTGTCATATGAAAAGGCAACATGAGCCATGGGGAAAAGGCACGCTATGACGGGGATGAGTGGGTTTTGCGGACACTCACGATCTTGTGCTTGTGAACAAATGGTTTATCAAACGGTTGTCTCATCTCCCTATATTTTATAGTGAGAATCAAATCGACTATATCCTCATAAGGCGCCGACATTTTATCACCGTCACTGACGATATAGTCATTCCCAATGCGTTCATCGCACCTCAACATCGGGCGCTGATTGCTGCCTTGCGAATCAAGCTATTGATAAAACAATGTGAGGAACCGGCCCGCCGCGTAATAAACGTTGGCGATTTCATGACAAAAAAGAAGCAATGATCTCACTTAGTTAAAAACACGATCCACAAAGCGACCTATGGAACCCCCGGGGTCTCCAAGCCAGGTAAGCGTTTCAACAACCAAGATACTTGGCTTTAGGATGACGATGTCTAAATGAAGGTTCGTGAAGAGAAATCCCTCTGCCACAGGTTTCTCGTCAATAAAACAGCGGCTAATTGTAGCCCAAGCGGTTTATTACAAAGATTTTCACGGTAAACTGGACACTCGGGATGGCACTTGTCGAAAACCGACACCAACTCATACAGGATATTGAACATCATCTCTATTGCGTCAATGACAAGAAAGGTACTTTGCTTACCTACCGTGCCTACATTTGGAGCAATCACACCTGTCAGTGCGGAGTTTTGAAGCGGTGGCGAAGAAAATGGGACAGCAATCTTATCGGCCAAACCAAAACCAAGTGGCCGAGACGAAGCTTTTCAAGGTGGTACCGAGAAACATTGTACTCAATGTGGCTTTCTGCTCGTAAGCTTATATAGGCCATCAGACTCGAGCCTGCATGGAGGCTCATCTGAAGTCGTGTTGGCCTTGAAACCTTACCAGGATTATACTGGTACCATGGTAACCGGGACAGCTCTCTGTAGTTACATGTCTCAGGAGAATTTCCGGTTCATGTACATATTTTAAGCCCGGTTATTAACGGTTGAGACAAAGAGAGATAGAGATCTTCGGACCTCAAACATGGGGTTGCGTTTTAACTTGGGTGTCCAACAGTATGAATGCTAAGTTATACATCCAGTATTGATTGGAACCGTTGTTGCTTGTCACCGTGGGGACCTGATTGTATTCACAAAATCAAACCATGTCTTAAAAGTACAGTTAAGTCAACACGACAGGTACTTACGTAAAAGCATCAAGATGTAAACTGTCAGCGTCACGGAAATCCAGGAAGCAATCAAACAAATAAAATAGTGAAAAATAACATGACTGGTGACATGCAGATCTTCCAAAGCATTCTTGACAACTGTATTCGCGTCATCGGTCAAATAACCGTAAATTAAACGGGGTTTGTCACTACATTTCTGCATCTGAAAAAAGTGTTTGATCGGAAGAAGAAACTTGCTCCACGACAATAGCTAGTGACAGAAGACCTCGTTTGCTGGGTTCAATTATTCTACTACGATCAAACGAGAAAGTTCAAAGTTCGGCGGGTGTATGAAAATCGCTTCGTGTCTAGGTCGGTGTTCATCAACCTCACCACTCCTCTTTGTTTTTCTTATGAATACTGCCATATGGCACATCCAATGTCTACCACGCCATACACTGCTTTATGTAGATAATGTTTTCCTGGCGTCTCATAGGAAAGACGATATCGAGCAACTTCTCCAAAAAATGGAATGATCACCTCATGTAACACCGTCTCAGATTGAATCTCAATAAAATTTAATTTTTGGCGATCAATCCATATGAAACAGCAATTACCACTGCCAGTGGCGGTGACATGCCCAGAACTAGGCGATTTAAATATTTCGGGTCAATGCTATCCAGTGGCGAACTGCATTATGAAATTGCTTCACGCATTAACGCAACCTGGATGAAGTGGCATTCACAACTCCTGTTCTTTATAATCGACATATCAACGATCATCTCAAATTTAAAATTTACAGCAGTGTCGTCTGCCCTGTTGCCCTCTATGGTTCTGAGTGTTGACCGACTATAAAATGCAGTAATGGAAACAAAGATGTTACGTTGGACTAATGACGTAAAACGCCATGATTACATCCGAAATGAAGATATTCGCGATCGATTCTGTGGAAAAATTTCGAGGAAGGCGTCTTCGATGGAATGGCCACGTGAGGTAGCAGGCACGTGTTTCGGACACAACATTCTGTAATTTCAATTCGATTACAAAATAAGCACTGAAGAAGGACACATGTTGCGTCCGAAACACGTGTTTGCTACCTCAACCTAAATAAAATTCTATAGTTTAATCGGAAACCTTTCCTTTTAATAGTTTTCTTTTAAGGCTTTCAGGTTCTACTGAAACTTATAATTTCTCATCATAACTGTAAATTCGGCTTTTGAATGAAGGATTAGGTGCTAAGAAAATCAAGAATAAACTTGCAATCGCTGAACCCTTTTGTGATAACTTAATGCTTATTAATAACATATTCCGGAAATGCTATTTCCCCTTCCGTAGTTAAATTTGCATGCCAGTATGCACCTCCATACATCAAATATAGATCCATCTGAAAACTCATTGAAACAAAAGACACGTTTATACTACGATTTCTTTATAATGGGCCCTCATTGTTTTAATGGTTGACATGAATAATGTAATATGAAGCGCATTACGTGTACTTGTGTAACAAATCTGTAATATCTGCAGTATAAAAGATTTGCCGTGAATATATCTACATATATGTATATAGTACAAGTACGTACGCACATACGCAATTTGATTTAATCGTTACGAGATCAAAACAATTTTCTGGTAAAGTACCGAAAAATTAAAGCTTCATGCAATGTGTTCAGGCCTTCCTTCCCATTGCGTCTGAGTACTCCAATGATTACGAAAATTCTCACATTAAAAATTTGCATCTCGAGGCAGAAATTTACGTAAAGATAAATTTTCTAGAAATTCAAAAAATTAACTTTCATTTGAGGAGAAATAAATTCATTCTTTTGTAACATTTTTCGCATAATCTTCTACGTAGAAAAGTCAAATTGGCAACAAAAAGGCGCCATGCCTTGCAAAAATTATTGCAAATTATGTATTTTTGTCTTGTCTTGAATTATACAATATTAGTCTGCGGAAGTTGGTTTCAATTTCGTCGCTGGCGATGATAAAAGCGACAAACATACAAAGGAGACGTGTAATTGTTTCTGCAAGCAAGTCACGATTTGGTAACGTGAGTATTCACTCTTTTTCGCTTCAAATTTAACACTATTATGTGGGAAATGCATTTAACGCAAATTCAACACCTTTCTGGGCAAGGTTCACACGGAAATCAGTGAATGAAATTGTGATTTTTGGGAAAGGCTTCAAGGGTTATCGAACTAAAAATTAGGGGTCTAGCTCTAAGTGTTGTTAGTCGTTGAAAATAGTAAGCACAAGAGTTTCGGTTTTGAATTGCAGATAAGGGAAACTAATAGGTGAAATTGTTGAAATATCAGAAATTAATAGTTTTCAAATTGAACTCTCTAGATCACACAAAACAACTTTCTTCTATAAATTAAGCTAAAAATTTAATAACAATAATAATGAAGGGCACTGCGTCCTGTTTAGCCTGCTGTTAGATTCTAAGAATCAGCGAGAACGTTGATGCATGTGTTCCAATAAGCGAGGTGAACTATTTCCTGAAACGTTCCTCCTCCTTCCGTGAAGCTTTTCACAATTCTATCGGTCCTTACTGCGCCCTCGTATGCTTATAAGTTTTTCTAAAACTGTCATGTATTCCGATGCCTTTATTTTGGATTTCAGATTGCAAGCTTTAAAAACAATATCAGAAGTTCTGCAGATTGTTGAAGCTTTTCTTTCCAATGTGTTTGAATGAATGCAAATGCTTGGGATGGTTTTTGTGAGGTAGGATAGGTGAATGCGTTTACGTTTACTCCCGTCATCAGAATACTACCTAAACACCTCCTCATCGGAAGAGAGCTAGCCTGGAACCGTTAAATCGGGCTTGCCCTTGTTCTCTCCCGCCTTGCGAGGTGTTCAAATCATTTCCGTTCAAATCCTTTCACCTATGGGACGGGATGGGAAATGTTAGTTCACCTTGCTATCCGACGCCTCCACAGATTGAGCTCTATCTTCATTGCAACGAAAAGAACCCGAACGTAATGTTCAACAGGGCTCCACCTGTTATCACTCCTCAGCATTTCCCCGATAATGCTGTCTGAAGTGAGATCCACTGTGTTTAAATAAAGTTATGGACGAATCCCACCCCATCTTCCCCACGAAGAAGGGTCCGATGAGCATCGTTCAGAACCCCCTTGCAAACACACAATCAAGAGATCGTGCGTTCTTAATCTTGTGCAGGTAAGAGTGAAAACCTCCATGCCCACTTAGGATGTAAGGAAATAATCAGTCTCCCCATGCTCCCGATTCAGCCAGGGACCTAAGTTGCCAATGAGCCGCGCAACTCAACTGCTATTTGTCTCATTTTGCCAAGGGAGTCGCCACTTTCTTCACGGGTAACCGTTCAGTTTTCTCCTTTGCGTTTGTATATAACTTTACTCTCCTCAGCAAGAAGGGTAACGGGGATCACTCCCAGGATCACCATTGTGACTGGTTCAGAGATATTGCGATAGGCAGACGCTATCCTCAAGCACCCTTCTCTGTACTTGTGCAAGGCGCTTATGATACGCCTTCTCGCCAAAGGCATCGGCTTATACCACTGAACCCTAGAGCAAAACAGACTGCGTTGTACTCATCTAAAGACGTCGCCTGCAAGACGCTTGTCATTAGCCGACTTTAGGCCGAAACTTCAGCTGCAGAATTGTCCATTACTGCTTTGATTTAATCGAAAAAGGTCATCTTTGAGTGAAGCGTCAGTCCAAGGCACTTAACTGCTGATTTTAACTCGATTATCAAATCGCCGATTGATGTGGGGTTCAGGGTCGAAATTGACTTTTTAGTCAAGATGACTGCTTCGTTTTCCGCTTTCCTGTCGCATCAATATTTCAAGTCTGCTTTGCGCTTGTTCGACAGTGCGTCTGCAACAAGTGTCGAAGCATCATCTGCATAACCAACCAGGTGCGATTCTTTTGGCTTGTCGAGTTTTAGCAGACTATGTTAGTGTCCCGATAGCTAAGTGGTTAGAGCACAAGGTTATCGTACGGAAGGTCACGGTTCTAATCTCACTGGTGGCAGTGGAATTTGTATCATAATTTGACGTCGGATACCAGTCGACTCAGCTATGAATGAGTACCTGAGTCAAATCAGGGTGATAATCTCGAGCGAGCGCATTGCTGACCACATTGCCCATTACAGTGTATTGTAGTGTATCGCTACGGTCTTGAATGAAGTACTCTAACAAACTTCTAGGTCATGATCCAATATGGATTGTTGCGTCAACGATTATTATTATTATGTTAGGAAGGTGTAGGATAGATCCCTGCGCTACCCCCGACGTGGCCTCCATCTTCTTTTGACCCTATAGCGTCTCATAGGACCAGGAGCGGTTCCTCAGGTAATCCTTCAATATGCGTGATAGGCAGCTTGGCACGTGTAGCATTGACTAGTGTGTATAGAATGTCTTTCCATTTTGCGGAATTAACGGCATTTCTGACATCAAGCCTTGTAAGGGTAACGGCACAACAACCGGTATCCGGTCTAGGCCTGGCTTAACAAGGAACTCCAGACACCCCGGTTTTGCGCCGGGGGCTGTCTGGCGTTCTGACGTACGCCATCGTTCCACCTCAGGTAGGGTCTGCCTCGCCTTCTTTTTCTACCATAGGTGTTGCCTGGGCTGGATCATCCTCATCCATATGAATTAAGTGACCCGCCCACTGCAACCTGTTGAGCCGGATTTTATCCACAACCAGAAGGTTGTGGTATCTCTCATAGATTTCGTTGTTCGCATTTTTTTGCTAAGAACCCAGGTTTCCAAGGAATACATAAGGACTGGCAAGATCATTGTCTTGTACAGTAAGAGCTTTGGCCTTATGGTGAGACGTTTCGAGCGAAACAGTTTTTGTAAGCTGAAATAGGCTCTGTTGGCAGCCAACAATCGTGCGCGGATTTCATCGTCATAGCATAGCATTTTGGACCCTAGATTGGAGAAATTTTCAACGGTTTCAAAGTTGTAGTCTCCAATCTTTATTGTTTTCGTTTGACCATTTCGATTCGATGTTGTTCGTTCTATGCTTTTTGGCGCTAACGTTGCCACCATGTACTTCATCTTGCCTTTATTAATGTGCAGCTCAAGATCCCGCGCCGCCTGCTCGATCTGGATGAAGGTAGACGGTACATCTCGGGTTGTTCCTTCCACATTATCAACATCCTCAGCGCAGCCCAGTATTTGGTGGACTTGAAAAGGATTTGCCTGGAGTGAAGCCTCTTTGGTATGGGTCAATGATGTCCTGGGCGTATGGGGCTATCCGGCCTAGCTAGGTAGCGGAGAATATCTTGAAGATGGTACTCAGCAACGTAATACCTCTATAATTGCCGCACTGCGTGATATACCCCTTTTTATGTCTGGGGCAGATAATGCTTCGTTGTCAGTCGTCAGGTAGTGATTCGCTGTCTCGTACTTTGAGCATCAGTTGTCTATAATTGCATCGGCTCCTGGGGACTTATGGTTTTTAAGCCGCTAGATTGTGTGGACTGTTTCTTCTATGTTTGGTGGTGGCAGCATTTGTCCGCCATCTTTAGTTGGTGAGAGCTCCACCTCGGCGATATTTGGGTTATTGAGAAGTTCATCAAAATGTTGGTTCTCTCTGGCTTCCTTCTTCCATCTATGAAGTCGCTTCTCCGTTCGACGGAGTTCGTGATAATTCTCTGCGCGTGCGCGCTTTCTTTGAGAATGCATCATTACTGGGTATGCAGCATTCTTCCGTTCCGTTGCTAGCTTACAAGCATCGTCAAACCAGTCATTCCGACTTTTCTTACGGCTGGAGCCAAGTCTGTTTGTGGCCCTATTAATGACAATGCTCATCGGGTGGTTGTGAAAATCATTTGTTGATGCTTCACCTCCAGGACATTTGTTATTGCGGCATCCATTTCGCCCTTATAGGTATCACGGAGATGTGTGTTATGAATGGCTTCAGTATTCACTCTCACCTGATTGTCAGAGGGGATTTGAGGTGGTTTTGTAATTTGGGCTCGGAGCATTACGCTAACGAGATAGTGATTCGAGTCCAAACCAACTATTCTCCAGGCTCTACGCATCTCCAGCAACTCTGAGAATTCTATCTCAAACCAATGTTGAGATTGCGTCTTGACTGTGTGCTGATATGCCGCTACTGTAATTATATTCACTTGTGTATTGTATGCAGTTTGTTTTACAGATCTCTCAACAAATCCTAACAGAGCATCTAGATAGTACAGTTTTCGGTAATCAAAAGCGAGAATATTCGGGTGGACTTGCCACTATGACGGGCATGAATTTTGCGGATTTTACCGACGACGAAGTCAAATGAGCCATAAATAACTTGAAGAACTGAAGGGGTTCAGGGCTAAGTTGAGTGCTGAACTTTTTTTTACAAATATTTCTCCAGTATACATGGTCGGTTGGCACATATCGTAAACCAGGTCAATAGTCGGCCGGAGGAATTTCCACTAGTCTTCACTGCGGGGATTACCTACCTTGTCCATCAAAAGAACACGGTGGACGACCCCGCAGATACAAGGCCGATTATTTACTTACCAACCTTTTGCAGATTCATAACGTTCATTATTAGTGGAAGAGTCAATGCACACATCAAGATTCACAACATTCTGCCTGAGGAGCAGAAAGGCTGCCGAGTTGGTTCAAGGGATTTCAAAGAGGAACACATTACCTACTCTGTAGTTGTAGGACAGGCGAAAGAAATCTCTTTAGTTGCTATATCGATTTCGTCAAGACTTATGACAACGTCTCGCATACTTGGCTAATCTCACGTTTGGGAAACTAATAAAGTTTTTGGCGTCAGGCATGGAAAGGTGGCATACCACCTTATCAGCGCATTCGTCTGACGGAACCAAAACCTTTGAGCCTACCCGTAGATAAGGAAGCATCTTTCAAGGGATTCGCTGAGTCCCCTTTTGTTTTGCGTGCCACTAAACGCCCTTTTATGTCTACTAATGATGTTAGAAGGCTTGGTTTCATAATAAACGAACTGACACACATCTCTTGTTAATGAAATGGCTGGTCAAAGTAGCATGCGGTACGGACTGTTCTTTCAAGCAGAAGAGAAATCATTTCGGTCATATGTGGACCTGAACGGAATAGACTCGTTGGGCTTGAAGGTTTCCCTGCAGAGTTATTTATTACTGCACTTGCAGTTCAGAAGTTTTAGAAAGAAGCAGATGATCGTTAAGATTATAAAAAAGAGCACGCGTTTTGAGTGTGATAATTGGAGGGGTATCCGTGTGCTCCCTGCCGTTACAAAAATAATGCTGGAAAAAATCAAAGAACATTTCGAAAGTTCGGTCGACAGAGGCTGGTTTCCGTTCCAGATTCTTTTGCTTTCACCACATCAACACTCTACTGACCATTTTGGAACAGTGTGTAGAATTCAGTTCTTCAGATTCACTGGCTCTTTATCGATTTCGAGAAAGCTTTCGATAGCGAGAACAGGGAGTGTATCTGGAGTGGTTTCCGCAGGAGGGGCATTCCGGAGAAACTAATAGCCATTGTCAGATCGACATATGATGGCATATCACGTGCTGCATCCATGTAAAATCTCGGAGAATTTTAAGTGGAGTTCACTAGCTTTCAGCAAGGCGAGCATTGAAGGCGTCGATTCATTTGTATATCTAGGAAATGTAGAGCCTACCGTTGGTGGCGTTTTATCTGGGTTGCTCTTTGGAAGAAGCATATGGGAAGTCATATATTAATATGCGGCGACAATTGCACTGCTGGCTACGCCATGTTGTGAAATCCACTCTGCCAAAATGGCGACGGATGGGTCGTTCCAAGGGCACTTGGGACGGAACGGCAGAAGAAGAGTGCGGGAGTCTCAGAACAGTATGTATGATAGACTGACAGGCATATAGTGAACCCGTTTTACTAAGATTTTGTTTTCTATCACACCTTAAAAACTACCGAAACAGAATAATCGGAAAAGTCACTTGATATCATATAATCCAAAGTTCTGCTCTCAAATTTGTACATGCCGTGAAGGACATAGTAAGCGCATACACGAACGTATATATATGTACATATTTGCGTGTTCTAATCAGGAAAATATGATTTATATTGAAGCAGATTTTTATAGCTGCAGGTAGTATCTTTTTTACGATACCCATGTCTACGTCCATATATAAAGCTCAATGGAGGCTTCAGACAATGTAGGCAATCATTCAGGGAAACTAGCAAATTGTGAAGACAGGGCCATAAAATTTAATCTTACGCAAGATGTGTAGCTTTCTCAATTAGATAGTTGTAATTTATGGTTGGTTTGAAACCAATAAAAATGTTGAAAATTTACTATGGATAATAGCGGCATAGTAAGATAATTTTGTGGAATGCTATAGGCTATTACCAAAAAGAAAAGATAATTTGCAAAACAATAGTTCTAGCTCGTCCTGATCAGGGAAAATGGCGAAAAGATATGCTAAAAATATCTCTCGCTTTGAAATATTTAAAAAAACCATGAAAGATTAGTTTTGGATAATAGAAATGAATGAGAACTTCTTAATAACCAAGGCAATAATTAGTATGTTATTATTTTTCCTGTTATCCAGAAGAAGATT
Organism: Hermetia illucens; assembly: GCF_905115235.1. NCBI lineage: Eukaryota > Metazoa > Arthropoda > Insecta > Diptera > Stratiomyidae > Hermetia > Hermetia illucens. Next base: position 159,110,376 of record NC_051849.1, read on the forward strand.
ATTCTCTAATTAAATTAAATAAAAAGATGTTTCTCAACTCAAATATTATTTATTAGTGATTTTCTTAAAATTTTTAGGAAATTTCAAATATCAGATTTACATTTTATATATGCAGCAGCAGTAGCAGAGAAAATATATAAGAGTGTGAAATTAAAACAACATCAGTTAGAAACTAAAGTCGGATGCATCAATTTCCGCAACTTAAATCAAGTCCTAATGCATCCTGGAAATTATCATTCTACCATTATCCTTGGGAATCCTGTTCATCTTAAAATGATTATCACTTCATCGGTACGAATTAGTGCAAATTCCTGCTTGGATATTTGAAGTTTCCTCATTAAATTCTGTTTATCTAGTATGAGGAATATTTTGAATCTATTCAAATGTGAATACTTGTCTATTTATTATTTGAGAATCAATGATAAGCATCACCTCCAAAACTCGGATTTAACGCAACAACGCGTGATTTTGCATACTTATTTTTCAATGTATTCCATGTATCTTTCTATATTTGCTTGTCTCACCTACGCATAGCTTGGCATTGTATCGAGATTGCTCAATAGTGAGTTCGACGATGTGCACGGTATTCCACATGAACAAAGTGAATTTTCTGTTGAAAAATAGAAAAACAATATATTAGAAATCATCTAGTTTATATTATACATGAGGTGAATACACTGCTAATAAAAAAGGTACAACGCTTCAGCGACTTTACCTTGAATATTTAATTAGGAGAAGAGTGTTAAATTGATTGATATTTGAAACCATTGGAATTCAAACAGGCGGAAATATCAGGAGAGCCAATGCGGTAGTGTCTTATTGGCAGTTTACTGTTGCTTTATGTTGATCGATTGCAAAGTCTTGATATTTCGGCAAAGATATCTATATCCTTCAGATGTGTCAACGTCTCCAGGAAATTAACATGCGAGTTATTTAAAAATATATATTGAATAAACTCAGAGCATACGGGGCTCGCTGTAGGCTGGAACAAAAAAAAATTAGTAATAAATAGACCATTGTAAGTAATATGAGAGATAGGTTACCAGAGTTCAGCAGGATTGGTAGACATTTACGTAAAAACAAGATTCAGCGTCAAAAATTAACGATAAATTTGAAAATGTGTCTCATGGTCACACCTATTGTGTCGTGTCTGATGTATTCAAGAATTCATAAAACTGTAATTTAAATGAAAAAGCACCAGCCAAAGAACCTAATTTTGCTAGAGAAGAGGAATATGTAATTCTTTTTTTCCGCATAGTTGCATCAAAAGAAGTTTCTAAATAATAGCTTGGTATTATGACATTTGACTGAAGAAAAGAACCAGGAAGTGCATCATAAATTTGTTAAATCCATAACTAGATCTCTCACAAAATGGTGTCTAGCTAGAATTCTTGCTTGGCATTTGAAAGTCTTGGCATATGATTATCTCATCAAGTGGCTACAAACCAAAAGATTGTTATGCCCAGCATTATAGAAGTAACGCATTTCACTGCGAACAGTATGGAATAATGTCAAGGGCAATGACTTTAATGAATTTAAGTGGCACGACTAGTGTTAAATTTTCAGAAAATCGATTTTCTTCTTTTGCATATTTATACTTTTAAAAATAGCATAACATTTTCAACGTCTAAAATAGTTGTTGAGTTATACCCTTCTAAGATTAGCTGCCCAACAGATACAAAAGTGTGCTACCTGTGGTAACTTTTTGATCGAGTGGGTAGTTATATTGTATATTATATTTATCGATTTACAACCATGGAATCAGAATTTTTAGCTTTAATGGCTAAACTATCCTATACTACATTTCATTTGATTTTGCTTATCACCTAGAGACAAAAATGAAATAATATTATCGGAAGTCATTTGGGAGCTTATTCGCCATCAGTGCCTTCTGTATTCACTTTCGCGTCCAGTCCCGTCTTAATTCTTCCTAGAATACTAGCCTTAATTAGTACTTTTCAATGCTAGTGTTAGTTCTGACATTTGTTGGAAAGGATGGAGAGGTGCTATATCTCTTCAAATAAATTTAATAATATTATATAACCATCATTCTTTGGTAATTGACTGCAAAACCCACCTTATGTTCATCCTAACAACAACCGCTATCCGGTCTAGCTTTGCCTTAATAAGGGACTCCAGACATTCCGGTTTTGCGTCGAGGTCCACCACGTCTTCTTTTTCTACTATAGATATTGCCCTTATAGACTTTTCGGGCTGGATCATCCTCATCCATGCTGATTAAGTGACCCGCCCACCGTAAGCTATTGACCCGGATTTTATACACAACTTGACGGTCATGGTATCACTCATAGATTTCGTCATTATGTAGACTATCGTCAATCCTCATGTAGGGGGCCAAAAATTCTTCGGAGGATTCTTCTCTCGAACGCGGCCAAGAGTTCGCAATTTTTCTTACTAAGAACCCAAGTCTCCGAAGAATACATGAGGACTAGCAAGATCGTTGTCTTGTGCAATAAGAGCTTTGACCTTATGGTAAGACTTTCGAGCGAAACACATTTTGTAGACTGAAATAGGCTCTGTTAGCTGACAACAACCGTGCGCGGATTTCATCATCGTAGTTGTTATCGGTTGTGATTTTCCACCCTAGATATGAGAAATTATCAACGGTCTCAAAGTTGTAGTCTTCTATCTTTTTTCTTCCCGTTTGACCAGTGCGGTTTGATGTTGTTCGTTTGTTGCTTTTCAGTGCCGATGTTACCACCATATATTTTGTCTTGCCTTCATTGATGTGCAGCCCAAGATCTCGCGCCAATTGCCGCCTGCTCGATCTGGATGAAGGCAGTTTGTACGTCTCGGGTGGTTCTTCCCATGATATCGATAACGATCGATAAAGTCATCGCACCTCTTGGATTTACCTCAACATTACGGATAGGCCCAGGTTAAAGAGGACGCACGATAGGACATCCCCTTGCCGTAGAGCGTTGTTGATGTCGAATGGTCCTGAGAGTGATACTGTTGCTTTTATCTGGCCTCACACATTGGTCAGAGTCATCCTAGTCAGTTTTATTAATTTTGTCGGGATAACGAATTCTCTCATGGCCGTGTAAAGTTTTATCCTGGCTATGCTATAATAGGCTGCTTTAAAGGGGATGGTGATGTCCAACTGATGTCCATATTCCTACAGCTTTTCCATCGCTTTCTGCAGAGAGAAAATCTGATCTGTTGTTTATTTGCCTGGAGTGAAGCCTAACAAGATAGAGGAGAATATTTTATAGATGGTACGTGATTCTTCTTTAATTGCTGCACTGTGTGATATCTCCCTTTTTATGTATGAGACAGATAATACCTCTTTGCCAGTCGTCAGGCATTGATCCGCTATCTCACACCTTGACCACAAGTTGATGAACCACTTGGTGTAATTGGCCTCCATATTTAACCGATTCGGTTGTATTTCCATCGGCTCCTGGCGACTTATGAGTTTTAAGCTGATGAATTGCACGGATTGTTTCTTCTATACTTGGTGGTGGCGGTATTTATCCATCGTCTTCATTTGGCGGGATCTCCAATTCGCCGCCCGCGTTCTTTGAGAATGCAACATTACTCGGTATGCAGCATTCTTCCGTTCCGTTGCTAGCTTACATTCATCGTCAAACCAGCCGTCCCGACTCCTTTTGCGGCTGGGGCCAAGTGTGTTTGTGGCCGTATATACGTTATTCAGGTGATAATGAAGATCATTTGTTGATGCTTCATCTCCAGGATCTCTGTTGACTGCGGTTATTGTGGCATCCAATTCCCTCTTATAGGCATTGTGGAGGGCTGTGCTCTGGATGGCTTCAGTGTTAACTCTCACCTGATTGTCAGAGGGGATGTTGTTATTCGAGCTCGGGGCACCATGCCAACGAGATAGTGATCCAAGTCTATATTGGCCCCCCTATATATTCTGACATTCATCAAGGCTGAGTGCTGGCGGCATTCGATCAACACATGGTCAATTTGGTTGAAAGTGGTCCCGTCTGGAGGGGCCCACGTATGTTTGTCGACCGCTTTTTGCGCAAACGAGGTACTTTCAACAACCACTTCATGTGACACTGCTAAGTGACTAATCCGCAGTCCGTTAACATTTGTACTTTGATGTAAGCTATGGGAGCCAACGTATCGCCTGAATACGGGCTCTTCCCCTACTTGGCTGTTAAAATCCCCAAGTATGATTTCGATATCATTACCTGGGCCAGGTTTCAAGGGGCTCATTCTGCTGCCTCGTAGAAGGTATCTTTCTCCGACTTTTATTATCCGACTTTTATTATCCGTCCAGTCCGTGTAGTGGCTTCGTAACAAGTTGTTTTCCGTGTAGGGTTGTCAGCCCTACCTAACTCCCAACCTGGAGGGTTGATACAATTTGTCCTGGTTTTAGGCGCGGGAGACTCGCCTTCATCCTTCTCTGTCTGGTTTGGTAGTAGAGCTGCTGGTGGTGGTTCAGCAGACATTTCCCAGGTTTTATGCTCCACGTTACAAGTGTCAGCTCCTAAAGCCATTGAAGAGTACGCGCAGCCCTCGGCATCTCCATTTAAAGCACAGATGAGGGTCTATGTTTCGCAAATAAATTTCCCGCCTTGTAAAGCGGCGACTGCACCTTTCAGTCGTCGGATCAAAAGCTGCAAAACATTTATATACCTCATACAAGAACCGTGGGTTGTTGGTGGGGTAATCAAACTTCCAAGATGCTGTCCTGTTGTATGCCAATGGAAATGAACGGCCCTACTCAGTCTCAAAAGACTAATTTGGTTAATGACCTATGTGATGCTGACACCACATCGGCTGAACTGAAAAGTCAAGAGGGAGATAAAGGGATACTATGGTGCTCTGCATATTTCTCCGACGACGCAGAAGAAGTTCCCAGTGGAACATTCATCAGAGCTATCCAATATGCCAAAAGCAAAGGCATAGGAGTTATAGCAGGATGTGATGTCAATGCTCGCAGATCCTTAGTTTGGGTAATGAACCTACTTTCTTCAACGTGGTCAGACGAGAGGTCATCGACATTACGGTGGCATCCCCTGACATGACGACTATGGTCGAAGAGTGGAGATTATCAAACGATATCACACTCTCACATCACAGACCCGTTGATTTTGTAATGGGTGTAGATCCACCTTCGCATACTCTATTTCAGAATCCACAGAAGACAGATTAGACGACGTATAAAATAGAACTAAGCGCCCGAGTCACGATGCCTGGGAAGCGCATCAAATTCATTGCTGGAATTGAGGAGGCAACCCGGATGATCACAGCTAGCATGGGAAAAGCTTTTGAAGAGAGCTGTCCACTCAAGACTCCAGAAGGGTAAAACTCCATGGTGGAATTCTGATTTGGCGAAGCAGAGGAGAACGAGAAGGATGTTCCTCAGTTGTGCTCTGAAGTGTGATTCAGCCGCTGGCTGGAATCGCTATGAAGAGGCATAGGAGGCTCTAAAGAAGAGCATAAGATCGGCTAAACGATCATAATGGAGACGCTTTTGCGAAGAGACTAAAACTCTTGAGGCAACCTCAAAACTGAAGCGGATCCTGCGTTGAGGAACGTAGCCACAAGCTTGGTTATTTATGTTTACAGAATGGGAAGTACACAGAAAGCGATGAAGAAACCGCAAATCATTTGCCTTAAGTGCATTTCCCAGGCAGCATCCAAAATCTCATCTCGGGGCCGACAGGTGCATAGAGCCACCAACCGAGAGACTGGAATCTCGCATGCAAAGTAATATCACTGGATCGAGTAAAATGGGCATTTTACTTATTCCATAGATACAAGTCTGCAGGTCCGGGTGACACCATTCTTGCGCTAGTAATAGAGGCGTGATATAAAGCTGTTACCTATTCCCAAACCAGGGAAACCCACCTACATGGAGGTAAAAAGCTTCCGACCGACCAGTCTAACATCTTTCCTACTAAAAGGACTAGAAAGACTAGTAGAGCAGTTCATAAGGGATACACACATTCCTAAGTGGCCACCATAGGCAACACGCCTACCACGGAGACAGCACTCAATGAACTTACGACAAAAATTGAAACGACTGTGTCCGAAATAGAAATGGACGTCGAAGGTGCCTTCAATTACGCCTTATTCGCGGCAATTTGTGATGCAGAACGACAGCATGGAATCGAACAGCTTTCAATGAGTTGGATATTTCACATGCTAGAGTGGAGAAAAATCCACATATTGGCTGGCCAGATGTCTATTGAGGCAGGACGTCTTAGGGGCTGCCCACAGGGAGGAATTCTCTTTCTGTTGTGGCTCCTGATAATGGATACCTCGCTATGACTCCTGGAGGACAAAAACGTTTTGCGGACGATCTAGTCTTAATAATTACCTACACGTTTGTGGACACAGTATGTGGTCGCTTGAATGCAAGTTTGCATGAAATCCACAGTTGGTGCCTCCGCAATGGATTCACCGTGAACGCTAGGAAGTAATATAGTTATGGTCACATGAAACGTCAGGTGGGGCAGCTATACGCTAACCACCTTGGCAGGGGCGGAAATCCAGCTGGCAAAAGTATTTAAGAGTCGATTTGGACTCCACGTTACCGTGGAAGCACCATATCTAGGAACAATAATAAAAATCCTGCAGATAACTCTGATCCTGTAGGACTGCGATAGGTAAAACTTGGGGCTTTCACCAAAACGAATACATTGGATTCACAATAAAACCCATTTTGATGTATGCATGTATCGTCTGTCCACCCAACTACTGGCCTATGCTGACGATATCGACATCACGGGAAGAACCACCCAAGATGTACAAACTGCTCCGGCCCAATAAGTTACGGTGGGCGTCTCACGTAATCCGTATGGATGAGGATGATCCCACCCGGAAAGTCTATAAGGACAATATCTATGACAGAAAAGGAAGACGAGGTAGACCCTGCCTAAGATGGAGCGATGACATAGGCCAGGACGCCAGACAGCTTTTGGGGATATCGAATCGGTGAACCTCGGTGCAAAACCGGGATGTCTGAAGTTCCTTATTAAGGCAGGCCCAGACCGGATACCGGTTGTTGGCCGCGACTGAAATTTGTTAACAGCAGAAAGCTGCTAACGTAGATTCAGGGACTCGGTTGCCTAAACATTACTGGAGCAACGAGCATTACACCCACTTCGACACTTGAAGCTATCCTAAATCTACCCCCCCCCCAGCCAACGACACATATAGACTCGGGACCATTGGAACGTGGAAAAGCGGCCGATCATGCGGCCATACGTCGTAAATACCAAACGAGAGGAATGATCGATAAATGGCCATGAGTCTTTTCAGATCTTCAACGAAGGGTCAGCTGTGCAAAAGTGGAAACATCGTGTGACCAAGTATTCTTATAAACAAAATCAAGAAAACTGCTTCCTGTTTTCCGAGTTGTTGTTAGTGAAGGTAATAAGAGTTGGAGTTTTATATAGTTTGATTTTCCATTACTTGGTTCATTTTGTAAAACGGTTATAACGATTGACACTAAATTTAGTGGAAAGGAGGGAACTGTGAACGCTCACCCATACAGTGAATCACACCATTCTACGTAGAATGTAAGGGAAGTCTCCACATATACAATTAGATGAAAGATCTCGGTTAGTACTTTCCGAAGCTGGTCTTAGTTTGACATTTGTTGGAAAGGTGGGGTGTGCGGGAGTCGAAAGTGATTATTTTTTTTCACGGACCTATTCTCAGCAACTACCCAACCGAAAAATCTGAAAACAATGAAAAGGCTGCCACTATATGGTGCCTAGGCTCCGAAATACCTCCATGCTGACATCCAAATTAAGTTGATATTAGCATATTACTATAATTTTTAATAATTGACTGCAAACCCTCATTAAGTTCATCATAGCATCCCGTAATGTAGCGATGTAGACTATAACATAAATGATCGTAAGAGGTTTTGTGGAAATTGCCATGTAAATTCAAGACTATTAACGTCAGTATCACGCGTAAGTAGATATATATATGCATATATTACGCGCTAAGACCTAATGGGACAAATCTCCACTCAAATGATTCTATATCAGAAATACACAAAACCTTTCATCTCTGAAGCATCCAGCTTCCAGTTTCCCGAATTGTACAATAATAATAATAGTCGCTGGCGATAAGGGTGGACGAAGTGTGTTAGAGCACTTCATTGGATGAAGCTACCCATGGCCAAGTGGAGTATCAACTGAAAGAGCTCAGTTAATACTTTTTGAAACGGATCCTATTTTCGATAGTGGGTGAAACATAGAAGAGTAAAAGCTCACAATTTGCTCTCTGAAAAGTGAACCTATCTAACCGAAAAATCTGAAAAAATATCAGAGCGGTGCATCTACATGAAATTTAGGCTTCAAAATACATCCCCATCCGATGTCTACTCAAATAAAGCCTTTTGAGTTTTGTTTGTGATCGGTGGGAGTGATCTTATCTTCTACTAAAAAGCGTTACGGCTTGACTTCATCTTCCTTACAATGTTAATAAAAATTCCAGTTTATTGACCCCAAGAAATTCAACTGATCGTCTATGTTTGCCAATAGTCTTGTTAGCAGGAAGCCCTTCCATATGTTCGTGGCAGTCTATCGTTGGAATTTGGTGGGTTACACTAATTAGCTATAATATCAACGTGGTTGCAGGGAAACTCCCCTAGCTTCCCCAGTTCATTTTACATTCCACAAAACCTATTCGTGGCCACGTCATTTATCAGGTTCCCTGCGTTGTCTTGGCTCTCTTTTTGTCTGAGCTAAACAGTTGACAAAACGCCAATAACTTGCATCTATTGTACTGCCCTCTGAGTAATTCCATTCCTAGGTACCTTGACTGTCCTTGAAACCTTTCTACTATAATGTACATTGTTGATGGATGAAGAGGCTCGAGTGTTTCCTAGCACTGCTCCCCTAAGATCTTCCATTATTTAGCCTTCACTTTGGAACCTCTTTCTTTACAATTTCGATGCAACTTTGATTTGCTTCTATTTTCCGAATCGTTACGTTAATACAAGTTATTTTACTCCTTCTTTCTATTACTTTCTCCTTTCTCTTCTTTATTTTCCAACTAGTTTCCTACACGATTCGAAGCTGTATTCCTGAAACCTTTTGCTTTTTCATATACAAAAATATCAACTTTTTGATCTTTTTTTTCTGAATTAAAGAAAAAAATTTTTCCTATTGTTTCTGGCGCATATATGTATCCCTTTTCAGCAGTGTAAATTCGCCCACAGTCTTCATATTACGATGCGGTTTTAAATTGGAGACATGCCATGTCATGCTCCGTCGTGCCACTGTCATAACAATTGTTGTAGTTGATAGACACGCGATTTGACAATTCGAATCACTTCATCCCGCGGTCTCTGCTGCTGTTTAGGCGCACAAGATGGCCTTGCGCATGCAATGACTTCTTTTGCTTCAAACTGCCAATTCAATAATCTCTCTGTTGAGGAAGAGAAAGCCTGGAGGACCACTCGAACCATTCTTTTCCTCATTGCTATCCCTCATTATAAAGTAGTGTTTCCTGTATTACGCTTTGCAGCATTAAGGTCTGCCTTTTGTGTAATTATTCTGGAATCTAAATTCGGCAAATCAACGTTTTCTAAAACTCTTTGGAAGACAGATGAGTTTCAACTCTTGTGAAAATACGGAGAAATTAGCCAATACTGTGATTTTTCATCCACATCCTTACCTTGCCTACTACTTCCAAACAAAAAGGATTGCACTGTAGCGAATTCCTTTTATTTGAATAATTTTGTCTTATACTATATTCCACGATGTTAGGAAAGTTTCCGGAAAGTTCAAACCAATCCTGCCCACTTCCCATTTCACCTATGCATACTATAATCCGCACATTGTACTTAGTGTCCCCTAGTACCAATTTAGAAAGGAAGAGGAATAGATTATCGACACGAGAGGTAGGAACGGCTTCTAATCATCTGCCATTGAAAGCTTCATGGGCGGAACATCAAGAAGTGCGGGTGCTGATACCCTTCGCCTATAACGTGCAAATGAAGAAAAGAACCTATCACGTGCCCAGCAACTTCGTCAAAACTTGGCTATGAAAGCGTTGAATATCGGTGTGGTGTCATTGAATACGATGCACCAAATTAAAACCGCACTACGATCTCCCAAGGGCTGATAATTGAAACACGAATCCAGCGAAATATAATAAGTTGCGTGCCTCGACTATGAGAGAAGTTATATAGGCCAAACTAAAATCAGTACACTTGGATGCTGCCCAATGGAACCGCACGTCAATCTGTGAAACCTTATCTTATAGTAGTAGACGTCTCCACCTCAAAATTGTTGAAAGTCTATCTCATGGGTGTTTCCTCTGCTAATATGGTGCTAAGAAATGTGGCATTTATCGTCGAACCTGTTACAGTTTTTTTGAATATAATATTCGGATGAGGAGAAGCTTCACGTAACATATGCCAATCAATATCGTGAAACTTGGTATAGTTGCAGATGGATTTAACATTTATTTCCAGTCTCATGCAGGCGGTCCTTGGGAATTGTTTTCCTGCTATTCGATTTCCGTATATTTGTTGCTTCTCTTCGGCTTTTATTAAACTGGCAAGCCAGAACCCACTGTCACTTTGTGTTGCTCATAGACTATCACGATGTCGATTTTTTTACTTCCACCATTATCGTGGAGGTGCTTGAAGAAATATGTGATATTCCGTTGAACGCAACCCAGGAAGCATGGAGAACGTCACCGAAAAAAAGGAGGAATAATATCAGTGACAAGATACAATCCTCACCAAATGTGCCTCCATAATATGTCCTATGATAATAGCTATCAGTTTCTCCGGAATGTTCCTTCTGCGTAAAGCACTCCAGGGACACTTCCTGCTCACACCCTCGAAGCTTTTCTTGAAATCGATGAAAAGCAGATGATCCGTAGGCTGCTATCAATACAGGATCCAGAACGGTAACCAATCAATCAAGCTTTCTACAGGACCCTGATGCGTTCCAGGATTATTTTAACTATTATCTTTGCAACGGTGGGGAGCACGCAGATACCCCTGTAATTGTTCTACTCTAAACTACTGTTCTACGGTCTAATCTTGACGATCATTCTCTTTCCCACTTTTTAGGAAAGGTCTCGGAGTCCCAAAATTTCCGTACGAGTGGAAGTAGTAGAGACTCTGTAAGCGCAGCAATAAGTGACTCTGCGGATAAACCTTCGGCTTCACTGTGGGGTGCAACCAGGGCAGGGCCGTTCTTGTTTAGCAGTAACGTCTTTTCACAGCTACAAAAGAGCTGAAAGTGCTATTTCTGTTCAATTTTATTTGTACATCTATTGCATAAGGCGATTTCATGCCAGATTTGAATTCGGCCGACAAGTCACCATTTTGTATTCGTTCAGCCAAGTGTCTATTTTGACCTGCATATGGAAGATCCTTGTTTTCCGTGATCATCAACGCATCTGGCCGTCCGCTTTTCTGCAACATTTTTCTGTTTTCCATAATAGTCTAAGTGCAGGACAATGCAATAAGTGGCAAGATATATTCAACCTCTCTCTCTGTCACGCGTAATTTAGGCGGAAACCGCTTCACATATTGATACCATGAGACGTATGACACTTCCCTTGAGGTCGCCGCTTGCATAATTAAAAATTGATTTTAAGGGGCTCTCCCTCCCCCCCTGGGAATTAGAAAATGGAAGGTTATGATTAGTATTTTTTGAAGGCGGCATTATTGTTGACAGTAGTTGTATGGGAGGGGGTGAGCGGTTTAAGAAGTACTATTTAAGGAGAGGTCCATTTTCCGAACCCCCCGAAAAAATTCGAATAAAATCGTGATAATGATCCCATATAAAATCTACATCTCATTCCTTTATCTCCTCAAACTATAATATATCACCATATTTCATTATAAATTTGCTGGATACCTTCCTTAATTTCGCGCAGAAGCGGGAAATAAACAAAAGTGGACACAGACACCCATATTGAATTGGGTCTATTTTTCGATCTTACTTTTCGGTGAAGGGCGGTCACAATTAAGCTTGACCCAACTGTCAAAAATTAGTATTATATGTTTTAGTATCATGGTTGGGCACAAAGGACCATCGAATGGCTAACGACTACTTGCATGCTCTTTTATGATACGGCATACCGTGGCGAAATTGTTGCTATTTTTTGCAATTTTGGTTTTCCTCACCAACAACTCTCCGTCTTTTGTCACGGCACTGATGCTGCACAACTGGTACTTTGTCATTGTAACGGAAATCCACTGCATCACGCTCATCTTCGCTCGCAGCCATTGTTAGAGCTCTCTACTCCTTTATCAATCCGCTATCACGTTTGCGCGGTCAACTAGGTCCTGAAACGTACTTTTTGGAATGCCGCCGATAACTTCGTCCGTATCGGTGACAAAGGCACTTTTGATGTGACCTAGTGGTAGTCAATATTTCTGTGTAGCTTGTTTAAAGTTTAAGCTGTTTGCGCAGCAAGGAAATTTTCCTCTTTTATTATGGTCAATAAGCCCATGTCTACTCATTACGTGTTCGAGCAAGGTATTGTCAAGTGCTAATATTCAGATCACTGAATAGGATGAAAAGGTTTGTCTTAGCATGCCTTTCCAGGTATGCGTGAATAAATTAAAATTAAAAATTCGAATCTTTCCTTTTGCTTTACCACTTTGTTTTCTTTTCTGTTTCTCTTTCGACGTCCATTTGTTGCTTTCCGTAGTGCCAGGATTGGAATGTCCAGAGAAATCTGAAATCATAATTTTAACGTCTCTCGTCTCAGAGTAACTCGTGCTCTGTATATTTGTAGAAAGAATAGATTTTTTTAGTGGAGCAAAAAGGAAAAGATTCTATTAAAAATTGTCGCTTTAATCAAACGCTCAATGAAGGTTTTGCTATTATTCATAGAAAGCATGCTCTTCTTCTCAAGCAGATATTTTTGTTGGTGCATAGCACTGCTCATTTGTGGTGCATTTTAGTCTAGTCCGGAATTTCGTAATCGTCCGGTTTCCTGGAGTTTCTTAGTCAGCCAAAAAATGAAACATGTTGTTATCGGCTTTGAAAACATAAGCGAACAGCTAAACACTCGGCACTTCCGAGGTAAATTTAGAAAAATAAGCCCCTTCCGAGGAGGAAAATCAAAGAAGGGTACCTTTACAAGGCAGTAAAACGAACCTTCGAAACCTGCCTCAGGTATGATATCAAAATCATACGTGCAGATTTTAACAGCCAAGTAGGGATGAAGCCCGGGTTCAGACGATACTTCGGCTTTCATAGTTTACAAAAAGATACAAATAACAAGTCGGGAAACCGGAAGCTAGGCGCTTCAGGTATGAAAGGGTTTTGTGTATTTCTTTTATAAAGAGATTTGGGTGTGCATTTGTCCCATTAGCATGTAGCACGTAAAATATGCATATATTATATGAAAATAGCCACTTTCAAGTGATATTGACATTCATAGTCTTGAATTTGCAGAGGAGCGCAGATTTGACCTAGTATAACTTTGTTAGTAGTAGTGCGATTTTCACCAAATTTGGCAGGATCATGATCTATACTGTAGCCTGTATTGTTGCAAAATTTTGTGATTCTAGGGTGAACTTAAGGGGGGTTTTCCTGTCAATTACTAAAAATTATAGTAATGTACTATTATTAACTTTATTTGAACAGGTATCGACATGGAGGGTATTTCGGAGCCTAGGCACCATATAGTGGCAGCTCCCTGATTTTTTCCAGATTTTTCGGGTTGGTGGTTCCCGAGAATGGGTTCGTTAAAGAAATGACTACTTTCAACCCCCCACACTCACCACCTTTTCAGCAAAAGTCAAAAGTAATACCGGCTTCGAAAAGTACTAACCGAGACCTTTAATTTGATACCCCACATGACTATATTTGATAAAAAAAAAATGTACACCCCCCTTTTGCATGTATGGGGACCCCCCCTTAAATTCGTCGTAAGAGGATGTAACTCACTATATGTGTGAGCATTCACAGTTCCCACCTTTCTACCAAATTTGGTGTCAATCGCTATAACCGTCTCCGAGAAAAATGCGTGTGACGGACAGATAGACAGACAGACAGACAGACAGACGGACGGACGGACGGACAGACAGACAGACAGTAAGCCGATTTTAATAAGGTTTTGTTTTACAAACAAAACCTTAAAAACGGACTGCGGACTATTCAATTAGCACTGTTACACGAAATAGTTGTTGGAAGTAGCTAATTTACGCGGAATGCAGTCCACAAACAAACGTGGGTCTCCCCAGACGGGACCAGTTTTAACCCAATAGACCACGTGCCAATCGAGCGCCGCCATCTTTCAGCCTTGACAAATGTATAACATATAGGGGGCTAAGGCTCGGATCACTATCTCGTTGGCATGGTGCTGCGGGCTCGAATAACAATACTGCCTAAAATCGCCTCTGATAATCAGGTGAGGCTTAACGGCTTCAGTGTTAACACATAAAAGGGGGAAATGGATGCCGCAATAACCGGATCCAACAGAAGTTCTGCAGATGAAGCGTCGACAACTGCTCTTCATAATCATCTGAAAAACGTTACCATTTATACGGCTACAAAAATACTTGGCCCCAGTTGCAAGAAAATCGGAAAGGCGAGGTCCGAAGATGAATGAAAACTACTAACGGAACGGGAGAATGCTGCATACCAAGTAATGTTCCACTCTCATAGAACAAGAAAACGCGCAGAGATCTACCACCAACTTCGTCGAGCGAAAAACGACTTTTCAGACGGAAGAAAGAAACGTGAGACAACCAAAAAGTCTGCAAAGTCGAAAAGTACTCAGGGCAACCGCACCAGGCGCTAAAGTTTTACCAAGAAGTCAACAGAAGCCTTATACATCTCGATGCTTATCCTGCCGAGACAAAGACGCAATTTACAACTGGGAGAGATGTGTTGAATATTTTGATGCTCAACAACCAGAATATAGGCGAGTTGGGGCTCTCGACTACTGAAGACAACGGAATAATACCAGTGTGCAATACATCGGCAAAATCATAATTTGCCGGAAGCCGGCGGAATTACAACTGAACTAGTTAAATTTGAAAGCGACCAATTAAGATTGACTAAGCTGACCCTGACAAATGCGGGAGACCCGATAATAACATCAAAGTCACTCTCGTACACCCTTTTTAGCCCTGGAAAAAGTGTTTCGTGGTGAAGGGCTGAATGTGAGAGGCACCATCCCCTTCAAGTCCCCCCTGGTGGCCAATGCTGTCGATACCTTCATGGGAAGAACAATCAGAGATGGACAAACTGCCTTCATTCATATCGAGAAGGCAAGACGAAAAATGTCCGGGATAGCTTTGTGGTTAGAGCAAAAGGGTGTCGTACGGAAGTTCGCGGTTCAAATGTCACTGTTGGCAGTGGGATTTGTATGGTGATTTGACGTCGGACACCAGTTGATTTAGCTGTGAATGAGTATCTGAGTCAAATCAGTGTAATAATCTTGGGCGAGCGCAATGCTGACCACATTGCCTCCTATAGGATACTGTAATCCTATAGTGTACCGTGGCGGTCTTGAATGAAGGGCTCTAACACACTTCAAGGCCCTGATCCAAATGGATTGTTGCGCCAACGATTATTATCATTAAGACGAAATATACGGTGGCAACATCAGGATCAAAACTAAAGAGGCAAGAACATCAAATGAGCCAAATAGGAACAATAGAGATAAGTATAATTATTTTGAGACCGTTGTTAATTTCTCTTATCTAGAGTCGAAAATCACAACCGATAACGGCTGGGATGATGAAATTCGCACATTCGCAATACCAATTGTAGAAAAAGAAGACATGACAAACCCTGCATCGGATAGAGCGTTAACGTAGGCCTGCACTCTAGACAGTTTTTAGGGATATCGAATTGGTGGACCTCGGCGCAAAACCGGAATGGCTTGAGCTTCTTATTATGAAATGAACAGAATCTTGCCTTATCTGCCGGAAGTGATTCTAGGGTCTTTCCATAATCTATAAATTGTTCTCTTTCTAATTTTCCATTACCAGTCTTGAAATTGATTCCAGATTGTATCAAAGATGATTTTTGATGCCAAAGTCAATGAAAGCATTCCGATAATTGATACCCACTTGTTAACTGACTTTATCAACGGATAGCTGCTGGTCACCTGCGTTGAGGTATATCATCTGCTTGGATGTTTTTTTCCGTAGGATTGGATTTGGGTTGTCGTCTATGATTTACGTGTTGTATATGTTGTACACTTAGGTTCGAGATCAGATACATTCATCGGGTTGTGCCTTGGGCCAAATTTTTGATAGTCTGACGCCGTTTTTGGTTTGGCACTTTGGTGGACTAAATGCTCGTCCGTTAATTCTACATTCTTTCAAGCCTCCTTGGCACTTGTTTTAAAGAGCATATACAGTATACAAAATTCGTAGATTTTTATGTAGAAGGGAAATTAATAAAAAAAATATAATATAATAAATTTGATGTAAAGGAATTTAAACTTTGATGATAATAAACTCTTTTAATGTTTCTTACAGGATCTCTACTATATGGCCTTAGGTTACCCTGAAAAGGACCTTAAAAATGACATAGCTTTAGTGACAGGTGGTGGCAGTGGAATTGGACGATTACTAGCGACCCGTCTATCTAAAATGGGTACAAAAGTTGTTATTTGGGATATCAATCAACAAGGTAAGTTCACAAAGAGATGTTAAGTAGTTAGCGATCTTCGCAAATTTTACTACTGCCTTGAGTATTACAGAGTTCAAAGCAATATTTGATAGTTTAGTGGGTAGCATAAGTGTAAACGCAAATATTTCTGATCAATATTTGAGCCATTGACACGGTGAGAAATATGGGCATTTTGGGTATGGAATGCGCGCGGTTTTGGAGGTTGATTTGCATGTACGAATTTGAATATTCACTGGTTTATCTCAAATTACCTAACCCGGAGTTCAATGTTTAATTTACATCTGCTGGTAATATTATGCAATTGTTTTGAACTAAAATTAGTCAATGATGTCACTATTCTGAATTGTACCCTTGTTTTTAATCAAACCAGAAAGGCAACCAGACGAATAATGTTGAGCAGGACATGTTCAAATTTATGAGTCTTACAATCAAATCAAATTCTCTTCTTAATCTTTCTGGGCAATTGATCCACATTTATAAACGTGTTATTATACAACATTATTGAGTCTTCAAATTGGCTGCCTCATCTTTATTGGATTGATCAATTAGCTATTATTAGATCATCGTAAAAGTGCAAGATAAAGTAAATAAGGACTGGCGTTACTAATGGCCAGGAATAATTTATGTACACATTTCACCAGTGTATTCGCTTTATGTTCATGATTTGTGAGTTTCAATTTACTTTTATGTAAATGCAATGGAGTAGTTTAAGCAATATTTTGAGATGAAGCGAGTGGAACTGATGGCTTAGTAATTTAGATATTTTCGAAGCATTATGGAGAAAGGAACATTTGGCCCCTCGAACACCGTATGATATATTTAAACTAATAAATAATTCTATCTATCCTTTAATTTGAACTAGAAAGCAAAAGTTCAAGAAACAGAAACTCATATATATCTAATTGTTTCCAAGTGATTTTCTTACTTATATATTGCCTTCTCAGCCTTCAGCCTTCTCAAAGTCTTCCCTAGAAGTCTACCCCCTTTCCTCTACCGTTCTGGGTCGCCAGTCGCCCGTTCTCAGATAGTGGATCCCATATCATGGCTTTGCATATAATGAAATTATCGCTATTTCTTAAAATGTGACCTATCCACTGCCAGTTCCGCCTTCAACACATTAACCGACACAGTTCTTCGGTCGAGTCGGGTTTCGGTCGATATAATTCATGCCCATGTCGGATTTATGAATTTATATACTACAATATACAGCAGCAAACAACTGTGGCCACCTTCGGTCACGCTACTTCGCTACGCAAAGGTGAGGCAGCGTTTTATGAGTTTGCGTTGCCTTGAAGTGAAAATTATCAGCGAATTTTTGGAAAGTTGGGTATTCGCACAAAAAATAATGATCCGTGCACTAGCAGGAGGGAGTAAGCAGTTCGAAGAAAATTAGAACTGTCTGCTTGATAGGACCATTTCTCACTTAAATGACCAAATTAGAAACCGGAGGTTTGGCACTCCAGGTGTATTTCTTGTCTAAGTATATTTTTAATGCGTCGACGTTGATGGATGCCTTCAATGACCAAGGATCCGAAGTGGAAATGAACCCGCTCTCTCTTGATCAAGCTTTCAAAGTGTTGTTTAATAGGTTTTAGGATTATACGTTTCCAGAATTTCCGTACGAGTGTATACTTCTGAAATCATTGCTTTTTGCGGTATTTCCTTCCTTACCAGCACAATAACAAATTCGGTTTTGCCGGGATTTCGTTTGATATCGGAGTTCGAGCGTGCCATCACTCACAGCGGTTAAGAGATCCTTCAACCCCTTTCGTTCACCGATCCTCCCCATGATTCCATAGTCAGCCAGATCATATGATGCTCCTTCGGGACACGGCATGTGTCAACACCCAAGAAAAGAGCATTTTTGATGGCAGTCTAATGGTCATAGATATTCTCAGGCGGGTTACTTACTGTATCTGCTAGAGAGCAAAATAGCTCTCCCTGTGTTGAGCAATTGTTGGGTCTTACAAGTGGTCTATAATGAACTTGACGAGAAGCAGCGCTCCAATCCTGCAAGAAGCGGCGAACGCAACATGCAAGCGAAGGTAAGCAACTATCGAATGGTGATCTCTTTCGAGGACGATGTCAGCACCCATATGAGAGTATGGCGATCATAAAGTGGTCAATTTGATTGCTTGTACGATGTCGGTTAGTTGAAAACCAATTGATGGCATGCTTTGGGCTAAACGATGTGTCAGCGATGATGAGGCGGTGTAGGTTGCAGAAATCCACAAACCTCTCATCAATATCAACACCGCCGCCCAGACCGTAATTCCCCATCACATATCCGTGTTGCCAGAGCCCACCCTGGCACACCGGATGCGCGTCTGATAGCAATTAGCTTTTCAAAGGACAAAAGAGAGTCCAACCATCTTACTTCGCTGAGGCCCAGAATATCCTGCTTATATAGTTGAAATTCCCAATCGTGTTGAAGAAAGCGTGCATTCTGAGGACAATCTCTACCGTTGTCGAGGACCGTGCGCACATTCCAAAAACCAGTTGTAGTCCGTTTTCCATAGTCAATGGTAGTAGCCATGTGTTTAGTCTCTATCCGAGGTTTTGTTAAAGTTTCGGTAGCAATAAAGTTTCGAAATATGCAGATTGCTAGCCCGCAAATTTCTACCTAATTTAATCGCCTCTTACGACAAGCTGGGATGACATAGAACGTATTCTTAAGCTCCAAGTTTCTAGTCACTTTTCCAAAAACATAACAATAAAACTAGGTAGTTGTTTAGGATATGCGGGATCCCAAGTCCACATTCACATGATGGTGAACCGGACTAAATGAGGAGCAACTTACTCCCACGTTTTCTAGTGCATGGATCCCTAGTTTGGAGCATAGCACCCCAAGCATTAAAAATCAAAAAATGACTAACAGATTCCACCTGTTGGCACTTTCGGTCACGCTGCTCCCAGGGCAGAGGTGAGGCAGCGTCTGATGAGTTGCCTCTGCCCTGGACGAAACCGTCAGTTCCAGACCTTTCATTAGGCACCTTACCTGACCATATGTAAAAAATCCCTCCTTTAAGTCAACATAGATGGATGTAGCTAATTGCATCTACGGACGTTCACAGTTTCACCTTCCGACCAAATTGTGTGTCAATCCGCTTAGCCTTTTTAAGGTTTTATTTTACAGAAAACCTTAAAAGACATATCTATATCGTTTATTGCATTCCTAGCGATGCATTTTCACATAGGCTTGAGAAAAGAGGGAAGGATAAGAATAAGGATAGGAAAGTTATTAATTAGGAAGGGTGTGTTATGAACAACTCCTGGTGGAGTAAGTTTTTAATGCAGAGGAAAGAGTACCAGGATCTGCAGGTGCCGTTTGCACGCTTTAAAGTCTTATGGTATTATTTAAATTGATCCAACCGAACATCTTTGTCTCCATTATCGCGTGTCGCGGTTCGTTATGTTTGATACTGCGGTAAATTTTGGGTTTGAGGCGTCGTGGATGAGTTGATAACAAATTACCGAGTTGCGTGGGACGATCATTCCACTTTTGGGCGAGTTGCTCGAGAGTAGCTTTGTTGTGAGACAATAGGAATATATAATGATATGCCTGCCATACTTCAGGGATCGCAGAAAAGTAATTTAATTGGGCACACAACTTCCTCAGGCACTAGGTGTTGTCACGAATAATACCAGATGAGTTTGTATTTACATGGTCAAACGTCATTTCTCGATTCAAAAAAGTAATTTTAGGAGGGCGTGTATTATGTTAGCAGTTTTGCTATTCTCGCAAACCCTATTAGGTTCATAGTTATTTTTAACAATGTCGCGAATACGATTTTCAACAATGCATTCAAAAACTATGGCATATGACAGCAAGCGAATGAGATGGTAATTTTAACAATAACAAAAAGGGAGTCCATTTTTTTCCATGTTAGAACGTCATGCTTTCTTGCTAGTCAGATGGTGGTCTACCTTGCCCAATAACCAGTTTGATGAAATTGCTGAGCCACAGTATTGGGTCCCAGCTCTTCGCTTTCTAGAGCTGAGCTGCAATGTCATCAGGTCGATTTCTTTGAGACTGACAAGTTGAATCATCCAAATGTGGGCAGCGGAGAATGCACTAGTTCTTCCATTGGTTTACATCTTCCAGTCTCTTGTAGAACGCAGATACCGATTCGCACCCCGATGAATTTTAAATAGCATAATCATATTTTCTGGGTAAGTTATGAGACCACGTGAAGTTTACCATAAATCAAATTTTGTCTCAGCATGGTTGCTTGTAACAAAGTTTAAATCCGGATACAGGCTTCAGTGGGGATTGCGACATCGTTCGAATAACCGTGAATGACAAAAGATCCAAGCCCTTCTCATTAATTCAATACTATATATGTCGCCAGTAAAAAGGAAAAGGTAATTTCATACTCCAAGTTGATTTCACCATCAGCGCAGTTTAATATCTGATAGAAAGCGGGTGCAAGCATGTGCTGCGAACAGTTTGGGACTTAATGAAATTACCAGGCTTCTCTCATGCACTAACGTTAATAGTTCGGCCCGCTTTCGGTCGAATTTCCTGAGATTTATCGCAATTAGTGGCGGAGCAGTCTCCATGCCCTCATCCAGAAAAGGTCTGGTACCTTCACAAAAAGTATCTTTCTGTTTTCGGTTTAGCGCTTTTTCTGTGATTCGTACTATCTAGTCAGCACGGGTCTGATTCTATGCCTTCATGTTCCGTTTTCTACAAGATTCAGGTAATTTCTTGTTACTCCTATTATGGAAGTTGTTGTACTTTTCTTTTCAGCTGATCTCGCTGTAAGCACTAAGTACAAGCTTTCCACTGAACATGTCACCCACAGATCAGTTTGTGGAGGCTAGGAATTTGGTGTCTCGCCTGCGACTAGATTGTTCAAACTCGTGGGTGGATTCGATATCTGTGACACTTAGAGAGTTTAGATTCTTAGGCTCTATATTAGTGTTTTGGATACTTTTAGATAGTAGTAAGCTTCTGCAAGTTACGATACAACGGTGAGAAAGTGCTTGAGTGGAGATCCTGTGAGAACAGTAAGCGGCTAAGTCGCAGTAAGGAGCCGTTTAAATTTGGCTTTGTGCTCGCAAATTCCAATCAACACATATGGTAGTATTCGTAAATATTATTATATTATATTATATTAGAATACGTAAGATGTAAAAAAATGGATACCAATTTGACAAGATATCAAGATTTATAGGTATTCTTTTGAAAGTGTTGTTTTTATTGTTTTAAGCTGGTCGTTTTTAGGGTTTTATTTGCTTCCTCTCGGTTCCTCCTTTCTTCCACGAACCTAGGAAATTGGAAGAACACGTACGCTGGGTCCTCTGGGACCCCGTTGCAGGTTGAACAATTAGGTGGGGTGTCCAATTTAAACCTGTACAGGTATTGACGGTATTCTCCATGGCCGGTGAGAAACTGGGTGAGATTACAAGTGATCTCCCCATGCTTTCTCTCCAGCCACTCCTTAATGGAAGAGATCAACCTGTAAGAACAACGACCCTTTTCTGACTGGTCCCATAGCTGTTGCCATCTGCTTATGGATCTGTCCCTTTCGGCTTTTTTCACCTGCAATAAGGGAGAGATGGACCTAGTGTTGTAAATGTTCATCATTTCGGTTGCCAAGATGTCAATTGGCATCACTCCCGAGATGACGAACGCTGTATCGTCTGAGACGGTCCTGAAGGCAAAACACACCCTTAAGGCTGTTCTTCTGTAAACCGTCCTCAGTTTATATGCATTGCCTAAAACCTGCAGCGCGTTTCCCCAAACTGAGACTGCATACAGCATGATAGAACTCATCACCCTGGCTATGAGCAGATTGCAAGTATCCCGCGGTCCTCCTGCATTCGGCATCATTCTTGCGAGAGCAATACTCGTGGTGGATACTTTTTTGCAAGTATGCTCTATGTGCTGCTTAAAATTGAGGTGATGGGTGATGAGGACCGCTTCCGTCCGTGCCAGTCCAGCACTCTCTAACCAAGCCTTAGCAACACTGATTGCTTCGCTTGAGTACAACTTAGCATCCTCGAGATGCTTTGCGACCAAAGCCAGTGCTATATCATCGGCGTAACCCACCACCGTGGCCTCCTCCGGAACCGGAAGGTTGAATACATCATTATACATGATGTTCCACAGTAGTGGGCCCAGTACAGAGCCCTGTGGGACACCCACGGAGACAACGTACTCCTTGGGTCCATCATCGATATTATACCAGAGTGTTCGCTCACGCAAATAGCTATCTATAATAGCAACAAGGTAGATGGAAACACCAATCGTCGTCAGAGACTTTCGTATAAGGTTCCGATTAGCCGAATTGAATGCATTCCTCACATCCAGGGTGACGACCACACAATATTTGCTGGTACGACCCTTTCCGTGAATTGCATTTTCGGCCAAGCCGGTAACCATTTTGATGGCACGAATGGTTGATCTGGCTTTACGGAACCCATACCGCCTATCTGAAAGGCCCCCTTGGCTCTCGACGACTGGGAGTAGTCTATTATAAATAACCCGCTCCAACGTTTTCCCTATAGTGTCAAGAAGACATATGGGTCTATAGGAGGACGGTTCCCCTGGAGGTTTGCCAGCCTTAGGCAACAGCACCAGCTTCTGCCGCTTCCACGGTGCAGGAAAGATTCCCTCGGACATGCACGTTTCGAGCAGCTCCGCGAACATATCCGGTCTACATTTGACGGCAAGTTTGAGGGCCTTATTCGATATGCCGTCCAGACCCAGGGCTTTGCTCTCGCCTATTTGGCTGCAGATCTCTAGCAGCTCGTCCCTGGTGACTGTCTATCTGTCTGTCACAAGCACTTTTCTCAGAAATTCCTATACCGATTGACAGGAAATTTGGTGAGAAGGTGGGAACTGTGGACCCCCAGACATGCAGTGAGTGATATCTTTCTAGGTTGAATTCAGGGGGGTCCCAATACATGTAAAAGGGGGGTGTACAATTTTTTTCACCGAATGTAGTCATGTAGGGTATCAAATGAAAGGTCTCGATTAGTACTTTTCGAAACCGTAGTTTTGAGATTTGTTAAAAAGGCGGGGAATGGGAGGAGTGGAAACTGATGATTTCTTTAACGGACCCATTTTCAGGAACTACTCAACCGAAAAATTTGAAAAAATTCAGCAAGCTGCCTCTATATGGTGCCCAGGCCTCAAAATACTCTCCATATCTATATCTATTCAAATTAAGTCAATAACAGTATATTACCATATTTTTGGGGAAATTAAGTAAAACACCCCTTACGTTTATTCCAGAGTTATAAAAGTTCGTAGTAGTATAAAATATAATATAAAGCATATCATCCCCAAGTTTGATCAAAATCATGCCGTTACCAAGAAAGTTACAGTACCTCAAAGTTGACTCTCCCCTGTAAATTTGCTGCAACTAAATACCAATATCACATTGAAGCGGGTTGACAGACATGCTAAATGCAAATACATAACGGGCTAGGTACACATGGAATAGTTTTACACCTAAATATACTCACAGAAGAAGCAAACAAAACTTTTCATACTTGGAGCGCCCAGCTTCCGGTTTTCCGACTTGTTTATGCTGTCGTTGCCACCAAGTATATATATTGTCTTGCTTTCATTAATATGCGGCCGAAGATCGCGTAGCAACCGCCTACTCGATCTGGATGGGGGCATATTATATATCTCGAATTGTTCTTCCCAATATCGTCAAAATAAACCAGTAATAGTAGCAGTCAGCATCACAAGTCACTTTTCCCAGTGCCAGGTTAGAAAGGATGCATCATAGGGCATCCTCCTGTCTTGGGCTCTTCTTTACGGTGAAAGGTCTCGATAGTAATCCTCCTGCTTTTAGCAACTTGGGCCCCACAATGAGGAAGTTCAGTCTAGTTAGTCTTACCGCTTTGGTCGGGATGCGGAATTATCCCATGGCCTGGTACAGTGTTACCCTGGTTATGCTAATATATGCAGCCTTTAAGTCGGCGAAGAGGTGGTAGGACTGATGGTCTCGTTGCCAGTCGTCAAGCATTGGTTCGTTGAACCACACCAATAAGAAGACAAGCTGCCTTGTCTTTGCCTCGGCAGGATCAGCATCGGGGTATATATGACTACATCCTTCCAGCTTGTTAATAAAACTTCCGCACCTGTCCGGTTGCTTCTATGATTGTTGGAGGAGATTCGATGTGGGGTTGTTATTCAACCCCGGAGCACGATGCTAACCAGATAATTATCAACCCTATATGCACTGGCCTCCATCAAGACTGAGGGGTGGATCCTTCGGTTAGCACGTGGTCTATTTTGCTGAAAGTGGTCCCATCTGAAGAGTCCTACGCTTGTTTGTAGACCTCTTTTTGAACAAATCTTCCAACAATAATTTCATGTAGCACTGCTAGTTGAATAATTCGCAATCCTTCGTTTATCATTGGTAGTTTTGTTTATGGAAGCCGGCGTATCGTCGACATCCCTACTTGACTATTAAACATCCCAGTACGAGTTTGATATCATCGTGTATGTATGCGAACAATAACGAGGCTTTTATTTCGAAATTTTGTCCTGTGTGCATGGCAGTTGGCATATATTTCCGAAGGAAAACTACTACTTATAGGATGGCTGCTATATTATCATATATGGTGCAATGGGTCTTCTCCAAGGTGGTCCTTGTTCAGTGAACCTCTTTCAACGCTGTGACATCAGACTTACAGTAGCAGGGTATCAGCTGCTGTGTAGGGAACGCACGCTTCGTGAGAAAATGCGCCAATTTTTTTTTGTCCGTTTTGTTTGAAGGGGACGTCATTTTAAATTCCATAAAAACAAATCATCCTCTTATTTATTTGCCTGAATTCTCTCCATTGAATATTAAATTCCAACTGTAATCAAAAGTTACGCATAAATCTACATACAATAAAAGTGTATCGAAATAAAACTGCACAGAGAATAATAAATGGGACGAAATTTTACCTTGGTGATAATATCATGCTGCGAATCGATAATCATTATAATTATTATCACTCGCCATTTTATCCTGTCCTTTGGCCAGGTATTCGCATACTCGCGAATACGGTGAGAAATGTTGTTGCACCCTGGAACCATGTACTAATGATCGAAACCATGAAACACTTCATCGAAAACTGGAACTGACATAAATTGATGAAAATGTGGAAAATCTCTTTTGGAGACCAATCCATTGTTGACTGATCATTTTGGAAGTCTGTGCAGCACGCCAGAAGTTGTCCCCTCGTTATAAGTGAGTAATTTACTACTTTTGCAGCGTGCAAGGTATGTACACGCCACTGGGACAGAATAATTGCATTAATTCGTCATTATATGCATCTGGGTGTATTGACGTAACTTTTCTTTTTTTAATGGGGCGTTATTATTATTTTCGTCGGAGATGTTAAACAAATTGAACGCTTTTTTGAAACAAGATTGATGGAGTCCCTTTTTTAAGCAGAATTAAATATAGGTACCATAATCCAATTTCTGTGAAAAGCGTAAAATTTTAACATACATTTGTGGTTACAACTCAATTAATTATGCATTTATACCAGAAGTTTTAATCAAGACAGTGTCATGTTGTGTGATTTTATCGTTAAATTGTTTATTAGTATGTCGATTCGATCCATCTTACCCAATTTTAATATTCCTTTAATTTCATATCAATTTATTATATAAGGAAAGAAAGGCAAGCAAACTGTTGCATCTGCGCTTTAGATTTTATAAATATTTGCGATATACAACCATAAGTTGTCCCCACACAAACATATTTGATAAACCATTAATTCATTCTCAATTGCCGGGATGCAAAACTCTGGCTAATTTAGCTCCTCGATTGCTTTGTTGAGAACAGCAACACACCATTGACAAGAATGCACCAAAGTTTCAATATTGAATAAGTCGCAATACCGGAACCTCGGCGCTTCGGATATAAAGGTTTTGTGCTAATCTTATGTGGGCAACTCTCTAGGCACGTTTTTTCATTCGTTAATAGCAAATCCGGCATCCACATATTCGCCAAACCTCAACAAACCCTCGCAAATGCACGGATGGACCGCTTGGATTGCCTTGTGTAGGCTCGCAAGCGCTTTTCACCGATCCGTTCGAGTGCCAGTATTTTGGACAAATTAGTTTCCCTGCACAATGCAACGATGACTCACTTGAAAGCATGTGGACTGCGATGTTTGATATCCAAACGTTTATAGAGGATTGGCATTGGAATGCGAAATATTCATTCATATATTGCTAACTCATATACATGCACATGTCTGCCCCCACGAATTGATACTCATATACAAATAATAATGGAAATGCAATACTTTGACTTTCTACAACTTTGTTAATAATAGGTTCGGTTGGGATAGGTTCTGAGAACGAAAGCTGTTTCATTGTGAGCTCTCAACCCCCTATATTTCATTCAATATCGGAAATAAGGATTTTTCGAAAAGTACTAATCGAGCCCTTTCATTGGATACCCCACATGACCATCTTCGGTAAAAAAAAGTTACACCCCCCACCCACGCCTTCTCATCAAATTTCGTGGCACCGTTTTTGAGTAAACCTAGTGGAAAGACAGACAGACAAGCAGCTGCACAGACGGGCAGACGGACTGTAATTGTCCCCTGTGGTCTCGTGGACTTAACCCTACGGTCTTATTAGGACGTGCATAACGGTCCCAGCCTATATTGAGTGCATGGCTCAGTTTATTCATACTCTTGGATGCCTAAATCTCTATCCAACTAAAGAGTACTGTACCCGTGTTGAAACGTAACACCATACCGTGGCTCAAAATCTCTGTTCCCTTGAATGTGATCGGAACCCTCATGAAACTTCCACTGGGAAGCCAACCGCCAAAACCGTGCTCAACGCATATAAGACAGGAATTCTCCTGAGACTTGTGAATTCCCGGTTCCCATTATATCAGTATAACCCTTGTAAGGTTTCGTGATCAACTGCCATTTTAGGTGAGCCCCTATGCAGGCTCGGGTCTGATCTCCCTAATAGGCCTTTGGAGCATTCGCCTACTGCATCACGGCTAGCAAGCCAAAGTGAATACAGCGTTTCCCAGCACTTTGGTTTGTGACGCTGACGCTGCTACCATGTATATCGTCTTCCCGTGCAGCCCAAAATCGCGTGCCGCTCGATCTGGATGAAGGCAGTTTGTACGTCTCTGGTCGGTCTTCCCATGGTGTAGATATCGTCAGGGTAGGGCAGTAGTTGGGTGAACTTGAAGGGGACGGTGCCTCTTGCATTAACATCTACATAGCGCACCACTTTTTCAAGGGCCAGGTTAAAGAGGACCCATGAGCATCCCCTTGTCTTAGACTGTTGTTGATTTTGAATGGTCTGGAACGTGATCCGACTGGCCTTGCGCATTGGTTACGGTCAGCCTAATAAGTCCGAACTCCCTGATGGCCATGTACAATTTTTCCCTGGCTGTGCTATCATAGGGGGTTTTTAAAGTCGATGAAAAAATGGTGCAACTGATGGCAATGTTCCAACAGTTCTTCCATCGCTTGCCGTAGAGAGAAAATTTGATCTGTTACTGATTAGCCTGGAGTGAGGCCTCTTTGGTATGGGCCGATGATATTCTGGGCGAACGGGGCTATCCGGCCTGGCAAGATAGCGAACAACATCTTATCGACGGTACTCAGCAACGTAATACCTCAATAATTGCTGCATTGTGTGATACCTCCCTTTTATGTATGGGACAGATAATGAGCATAGATTGATGAACCGCTTGGTGTAGTCGGTCGCCTTCATATTTAACCAGTTGGGCTGAAACCCCATCGGCTTCTGACGATTTATTGGTTTTAAGCCCAGGAAACACACGGCCTGTTTCTCCTATACTCGGTGGTGGCAGAATTTGTCCGTCGTATTCAGTTTGCGGGACCTCCAACTCGCTAATATTCTGGTTGATGAGCAGTTCATCAGAATAGTCAACTTATCCCTCCAATGTGCCCATTCTGCCGGATGTCAGATTTCCCTCTTTGCCTCGGCAGAATGAGCAACGAGCTGTACAGAGCTACATCCTGTTGACTTCTTCGTAAAACTTCCTTCCCTGGTGCGGTTTTTCCTTGTACTTCTCGAGTTCACAGATTGTTGGTTCTCCCAGGCTTCCTTTTTCAGCATGTGAAGCCACACGGCGGAATTCGAGATAGATCTCTGTGCGTGCCCGCGTTCTTTGGGAGTTCATATTTCCCCATTATACAGCATTCCTCCATTCCGTTCCTAGCTTACATTCATCGTCGAACCAGCTGTCCCCACTTCTCTTACGGCTGGGGCCAAGTATGTTTGTGGCCGAGCCAATGATAACGCTATTCAGGTAATTGTGAAGATCATTTGTTGATGCTTCATTTACAGGATCTCTATTGACTGCGCCTATTTGCGGCATATAGTTCCCCTTTATGGATGTTACGGAGGGTTGTGCCGTGGATGGCTTCAGTGTTAACTCTCACCTGTTGTCAGAGGGGACTCTTGGTGTTGTTATTCGAGCGTCTAGCACCATGCCAGCGAGATAGTGATCCAAGTCTATATTGGCCCCCTTATATATTCTGACGTTCATCAAGGCGGAGAGGTGGCGGCGTTCAATCAACATGTGATCAATTTGGTTCAAAGCGGTCCCGTCTGGAAAGGCTCACGTTTGTTTGTGGACCGCTTTCCGCGCAAACTAGGTACTTCCTGCTGCTTGCTGCACTGCGTGATATCCCCCTTTTTATGTATGAGACAGATAATGCGACGTTGCCAGTCGTTAGGCATTGATTCGGTGTCCTATACTTTGGGCATCAGTTGATGAACCACTTGGTGTAATTGGTCGCTTCCGCACTTAGCCAGTTCGGCTTTAATTCCATCGGCTCCTGGCGACTTCAGTTCATCAAAATACTCAACCCATCGCCCCAATAAGCTCATTCTGTCGGAAATCAGATTTCCCTCTTTATCTCGGAGGGATGAGCATCGAGGTGTATAATGCTTCATCCTGCTGACTTTTTGGTAATATTTCCGTGCCTCGTGTGGTTGCTCCCTGTAGTTTTCTAGTTCACAGACTTGTTGGTTCCCCCAGGCTTCCTTTTTCCGTCTGTGAAGTCGCTTCTCTGCTCGACGGAGTTCGTGATAAGTCTCTGCGCGTGTCCGCGTTCTTTGAGAATGCAACATTACTCGGTATGCGGCATTCTTCCGTTCCGTTGCTAGGTTACATTCATCGTTAAACCAGCCGTTCTGCCTTTTCTTGCGGCTGGGGCCAAGTATGTTTGTAGCCGTATCAATGATGACGTTGTCCAGATGGTTGTGAAGATCATTTGTTGATGCTTCATCTCCAGGATTTCTGTTGACTGCGGTTATTGCGGCATCCATTTCGCCCTTAAAGATGTTGCGGAGGGCTGTGTTGTGAATGGCTTCAGTATTCACTACCACATGATTGTCACTATGCCAGCGAGATAGTGGTCCGAGTCTATATTGGCCCCCTATAGGTTCTGACATTCATCAAAGCTGAGAGGTGGCGGCGTTCAATCAACATGTGGTCAATTTGGTTGAAAGTGGTCCCATCTGGAGAGGCCTACGTATGTTTGTGAAGCGCTTTTCGCACAAACCAGGTACTTCCAACAACCATCTCGTGCGACACTTCTAACTGAATAATCCGCAGTCCGTTATCATTGGTATCCCTCTGTAAGCTATGGGAGCCGACGTATCGCCTGAATAGGGGCCCCGTCCCTACTTGACTGTTGAAATCTCCAAGTATGATTTTGATATCAGACTTGGGGCAGGCCTCGAGGGTCCGCTCAACTGCCTCGTAGAAAGTATCCTTCTCCAACTCTGCAGTCTCCTCGGTAGGGGCGTGAACGTTAATGAGGCTTATATTTCTAAACTTGCCTCGCAAACGCAGAGTGCAAAGCTGTTGGTTTATGTTTTCAAAGCCGATAACAGCAAGTTTCATTTTTTCGCTGACTAAGAAACCTACTCCGAGCACATGGTTTACTGGTTCATGGGAAATATACGCAGGAAATAACAAATGTACTTGTGTTGAGCTGAGAAATGCGTAAGGTAACACAGTCGTAACGAGAAGGATAGCAGCAAAAGATAGGTTCGGCAGAGAAGGATGATTTTATAGTGATGAAAACTCCCTACCTGTTACCCTACTTAAAGCTGAGCTATCTTTGCAGGGGAAGATGGAGGATCACAGAAACTAAAAAGTTATCATTCAGGAAGGTTTCAGAACTGTATTTGGCATTTCGCTGGTAAGCCAAGATAGATAGATTGAAACGCAATAGGTTGAGTGGTGGTCGCATTCAGATTTTGAAAGGGTAGCTGGAAGCTAATGAACAAGTCGCTTATGTTTATGTTATATTCGGCGAGATAGGCGGAATCAAAAATTTCCACGCCAAAAAGGCAAACCGATGAACTCTTTGGTGTGTGCACGTATTGAAAATCTATTGGAAAATTTCTAATTATTCATAATTTACATTTCAATGATATCAAATGATATTAATTTTTACTTGTTTCAGGCATTAACGAAACAGTCGATATTGTACAATCTACGGGCGGCTATTGCAAGGGTTACGTTGTGGACATATCAAAGAAAGAGGACGTGTACAAGGCAGCTGACCAAGTTCGGAGAGATGTTGGTGATGTGAGTAAAATCTAATTTAAATGAATTTGCAATACGGATAGTGTGATATACATTTTTTATTAAATGGAAATTATGAAATTCATTTTTAAGGTTTTGTGTGAAACAAAACCTTATTAGAATGGTGACGGTGTCTGTCTGTCCGTCTGTCCGTCTGTCTGTCTGTCTGTCTGTCTGTCTGTCTGTCTGTCTGTCTGTCACACCCGATTTATTCGGAAACGGCTAGACCGATTGTCACGAAAATTGGTGAGAGTATGTAATCTGGTGATCCCTTTACATGCAGTAAGTGGCGCCATCTTGCGTTAAGTTTAAGGGGGGGCTCTCCGTACATGTGAATGGAGGGTGCAAATTTTTTTTTTACAGAATGTAGCCAAGTAGGGTATCAAATGAAAGGTCTCAATTAGTACTTTTCGAATCTGGTTCAATATTTGATATTAGATGAAACATAGGGGAGTAAGGGTTGAAAATATGACCCACAAAAAGTGTAACAGGTCTCGTTCTCAGAACCTATCCAACCGAAAAATCTGGAAAAAATCACAGTGGTGCACCTCTACGAAATCTAGGCCTCAAAATATATCCGGTTCCGATATCTGCACAAATAAAGTTAATAATAGTATATTTCCACATTTTAGAAATTTACCCGGCACCCCCCTTGTGTTCATCCCACAAGTACAAAATTTGGCATGCGTATAATGAAGAACATAGTGCACAATTTGATCAAGTTTGAAGAAAATCAAACTATTATTAACAAAGTTATAGGGGGTAAAACTTTACAATTTTTTGTGAATTTCGTGCACTCTACAACCCGCATGACGTCATCATCACATATCAATTCGTCAATACCACAACGAAATGAATTCTTATGAATTGGGTCGCAGACAATTATTTTGTTTTAGTTTTTTAGTTATTTGTCAACCAGACATGTGTGTATGTAGGTATATAATATATGCGTGCTAATGAACTTTGCGGCTAGTGCCTAATTCAGATAGATATAAGACGTAAATCGGAAATATGGGTACGATAAATTTAGATACGTGCATATATGTGTACAGCAGGTAATAGGCAGTTTGTTTGTTTAGGGTGAGCGTGATATCTATGGCTCTAATATGTACGTATGTCTCGTAGTTTGGAAAAATATGAAGGATTATGTTGGATTTGTAGCTATATACGGACAGAGAAATGTGCGTCTCTTACATAAGATGAACACAAAACCTTTATACCCGAAGCGCGAGCTTCCGGTATTCCGACTTGTTTATGAAGTGGCGCTCTGATCACGGTTGAAATTTTCCACTGCATGGTCAAAATACTGACTTCTTTATGAAATACGCGGCAAATCTGAGTGCAAATTCTGCAGAAAATTAAGTGCTTTATCAGCGTGTCAATAAATTTCCGACATTTTTTCCGCAATCCATCATTGGATTTTTGCTTATCAAGTTCAATCTCTTCTTCTTCTGGAATAATCAATTTATTCATGTCATCAGATTACACTTAAAGTTGAGTCCACATCATGTCCAAAAACTTCTTTTTGTGAATTATTTACAAAATTTATGTTATTAAGTTTGCAAAGTGTGTAGTAAGTATTTATCGTCTCTTACGAGACGTGTCAATATCCATATCAATTTATGAATTAAAACACGTGAATAGAGTGACGAAGCAAATCCCAAATGAAATGCAAATAAATCAAAATAAAAATATTATAAATGTATCAGAAATTCCGCGCCGTAATCACTTACTCCGACATTACCGGCTACAATAGAGTTATTGGTCATATATTTACATAATAATATGAACATGCACTTTCATAAATATTAAGGTGTTCGCGCCAACCTAATTTAGCTATAATCTCAGATGGAATTTAAGACTTATTATAGTGCATCGACATTTTTGAAGTGCCAATGGTTTATTACGTTGATTTTGACGAGTCGCCGTAAGTACAGGGTTTTGACAGCTTATGTGATTGAACTTCTGGTAATTTTCTGCATTGCACACGCGAGCAATGTTATAACCCTCAAGTAATTCCAAAAGTTTAAAGTGCAAACAGTTGATTGGGATTCAAAGTTTTTTGGTCAGACCGCACTTTTTTGGTTTTCGCTTTCAAGATCTTTTCAAGTTCAGCTTCAGGGAGTATGCGGAACATAATCCGTTGGTTGGTTATTCCGTGTTTTCATTGTGCTCACGTGAAGTCTATACTACAATGCCGATGGTCGTTGAGGGAAATTTATACTTAGATCAATGATTTAGTGGGAATTAATCGGAAGTTTGATATATTGATAGATAGGGACAGTGTTACAGTTGAATTACCTTCTTGAGAGCGTCATATTAATTTCTTATTTTACCGACAGCTTTTTGGTACCTGTTATTTTCGAAGTAACATTTATTATTCAAATGGTTTCCGATAACACTATTTTAACAATGTAACTGTTATGAGCTTTTGCGGGAAACCCGCTTGCAGACCTTCAATATTTTTGTTTGATGAAGTCGGTGGAGATTTTGTTGGACAGCGAATATCTTTTGTAATAATGTGTATGCTCATTGGCGTCATCCAAACTTCTTGCGGCATTTCATTCCGTCTCGAGGTTACCTTCCGTGTATACGAGAAATTTACCAGGAAACTTCATCTTGGACCCATGACGTTAATATATTATTCAGATCCGATCAGTGAGCTTTCAGTTCAAAGTGGTTATAATCTAAATTTCGCATACCGGTTGAAGAATGCCACACTGCCCCCATAATTGAATCAACCGTTTAGTAGGGGAAAAAGACGCTCTATGTGTTTCGTTAACATTGATATTGTGTTACTGAGCGGACGGCGTGGGTAATGTGGTATTTGTGAAGGAGAATATGGATACGAATATGAACATAGATATTTTAGAAAGAATCGACATGCCAGCACAGAGAACTTGGACATTTCAGGTCATGCCAAAATGTGTACTAACTAGTCACCCGAAGCAAAAAGCGTGAAAGCGACGCAAGTGGTATAATAGTTTTCAATTGTTCGGAGCTACTCCAAACCTTTGGACAATCCTCGGAATGTAAAATTATTAGAACCTGTGGTATTGTGTGTGAACACAAAACCTTTTTAAAATCGGTTTACTGTCTGTCTGTTTGTCCGTCACACGCATTTTTCTCGGAGACGGTTCTAGCGACTGACACCAAATTTGGTAGAAAGATGGGAACTGTGAACGCTCATGTTTGTAGTGAGTTACATCCTTTTACGTCGAATTTAAGGGGGGGATGTGGTCCCCACATATGCAAAAGGGAGTGTAAATCTTTTTTTTCATTAAATATAATCATGTGGGGTATCAAATTAAATGTTGAAAAGGTAGGGAGTGCGGGGGCTTGGAAGTGATCATTTCTTTAACGAACCCATTCTCAGAAACTACCCAACCGAAAATTCTGAAAAAAATCAAGAGGTTGCCACTATATGGTGCCCAGGCTCCCAGACACCCTCCATCTGTTCAAATAAAGTTAAGTAGGTCATCCCGTGTGAAGGGCGTTTTTTTCTCTTTTTTTAGAAATTTTTTGTGAAGAACTGGAGAAAGATGCAAATACGTTTTGGACCGGACCAAATCTCATTTGGTCCGGTCCACCATCATGTGAATGTGGACTTAGGATCCCGCATATCTTAAACAACTACCTAGCTTTAGTCCGCAACCTTGTCGTGTTTTTGCGATGATAAAAAGGAGCGTTTTTCCACTTGTTGGCATTTTCGGTCACGCTGCTCCCAGGGCAGAGGTGAGGCAGCGTCTGATCAGTTGCCTCTGCCCTGGACGAAACCGTCAGTCATTTTTGTTTTTTTTTTTAATTTTTAATGCTTGGGGTGTTATGCTCCAAACTAGGGATCCATGAACTATAAAACGTGGGAGTAAGTTGCTCCTCATTTGGTCCGGCCCACCATCATGTGGATGTGGACTTAGGATCCTGCATATCCTGAACAATTTGTTTGATTAATTGATGTCCGGATTTCAATATTGCACACGAAAATAGAGTTTCTTTTGTTTTTCGCCCTCATTTTATCCTTTTTCCTTGATTATTTGCATTGTATCCAACATTACGTACGTACAGTCTGTATGTAACGTTCTTGCAAAAAAACATGCAACTCCTTTTACCCCCTTTCTGAACAATTATGTATTTCGTACGACGGTGTTCGAATTTCAATTTTGTTCACTGTATATTTTTGCTTTTGGTTGAAAATATAAAAATATGTAGTAAGAATGACTTCTATATTCGATTTTAAAAATGAGCAGCCAGTGTATAAATTGCGACAGGTGACAGTTGCATTTTGCGCATCTTATTTCTTATATCGTCCTTTCTCTCTAAAATGTCTGCTTTATATGGATATGTTACACATTCTCGTTTTGTAAGCATATTGTATAAATAGAATGGAACACTTTGGAAACTGGTTTTACCGGTTTTGATTCTAATTGTGTGCTAAAAAGTCACTACTGTCAATACTGTAATACATCTTTAAACATGTTTTTCTCAAAGCTGCGTTTTTCGGGTTGGCCTGGGTGATTAAAAAAAACACAGCGAATAGTTACGCTTTGAAATTCTAATTGTTATTATACACATTCAAGGCAATAGAATGAACTTCGAAAACGGAGATAGGGGCTAAATATTTTGATTTATATTAGGTTTTTGGCGCTAAAAACCGAACAATTTTAAAAATTCTCACCACATTTATTACTTTTTGGAGAAATTTTTTTATTGTGGTTCATTCTATAGGGAATTTCACCCTGATTAAAACCCCATTTTGTATTTTTTTTTGACGTCTCAGTAATCCGAAATCATCCCCGCCGTCAATTTTTTACATTTTATTAAAAAAATTGTAGCAAACAAAAACCAGCTTAGAAAATTCCATAAATTCTTTTCTTTAAACTCTAACATTATAACAACATATATGCAAAATTTCATCCGAATATCTGTCTTTTTTCTCACAAAATAAATCGTTTGAAAAAATCAAAATTTAAACCCGTCACGTCCCCTTATTTCCCTATTTTAGCATTCAGCCAATAGGGTAGTAGATATTTATTTGTCTACAAATTGCAAACAATTGATCTCAACTGTGAAGGGTTTCCTGCAAGTTGTATCTGTTTGATCCAGACACAGACTCTGTGTCAGACAGAAGGTTCGCCTGAAAAAGTCTTCCATTCAAGACAGACATTCATCTTGCACTGATAGATATTTGGCTGTCTGATTCATGAAACAAGCACAGATAATTATATGTCTGTTGTTTGAGGCAGACGGAGACATTTGATTACGCTAACGTAAGTTGATAATATTGTTATCAATATGTATATCTTTCAAATACACTGGGCATATATTACGTCGTTCTCAGTGGACGTTAGTCGAATTTTCGTATCGCATCGTTCCAATGGGCGCGGTCCTTAACTTTTCGTACATGATCTACACAATTGAAATGCTACCTCGATGTTTAGTTGTAGTTTTACTGAGAGTTAGGGAACATTTATCAATTACGTTATATCTTTAGAGAACCAAACCTAATCCATCCCTCTGCAGGATGTCACCTGAAATTTCCTTTAGCCCTAAATGTCTCCCAATGGCAGCGATATTCTATTCGACATTGTATCTCTTGGGGAGTAGTAATTTAATAGAAAGGGACAAATTTGAGCTACTATAACTTTGTTGATAATAGCAGAATTTCCACCAAACTTTCCAGAGTGATGCTCCTTATTAAAAACTATATTACTGTAGAATTTTGCGGATATTGAATGAAGGGGGTTTGCCGTAAATTTCCAAAATATAATAATGTACTATTATAAACTGTATTTGAGCAATGTCATAACGTAAGCTATATTTTTTTCAGACTTGAATAGTTTCTGATAATGAGTGCTTGAAATAATTGACCTTTTTTAGGCCCTCGCATTCTCCCCTATGCAAAAAAATGTAAATAATAACTCTTGTTCGACTAGTATTAGTCGCGAGCCTTCATTTGATACTCTACATGACTATGTGAATGGTATTCTAATCCAAAGAACTTCAGACAAATCAGCCTAACAACAACAGGTTGCGCCACTTTTGCCCGTTTATAAAAATTAATCGGTCGGTTTTTACAAAGCAGAAAAATGAAGGGGAAGAGAATGTTGGAAATAGTCCTTTGAACTAAGAGGTTAAGAGGTTAACAATAGTATATAGATGGTTACATTTTGAAAATGTACTGGAAGCCCCTCTTAAGTACATTATAGGAGTACACACCTTTTACGGAAAGTTCAACTGATGCAAGTTCACTCACAATTGAAGGTCCCCCGCTTCTCTCATTGCCATACAAAGAAGAATGACTGTTTCTAAACTCGCCACACCGCTTGTATACTATTACTACTATTATTACTATTCATAGTTCCTTTCAAGTGTCAATTGATGCTTTTCTCTTGACAACGAGGTAACAGATTGCGTTAGGGAGTTTGCACTTGGCGGAAGATTAGATCAAAATTTTTTGCAATATATATGCTCCAGATTGCAGAGTATTCAACACACTAACCCTGAATTATCCTCGCTTTCAAGGGAGGAGATCTATTATGAATCCCATTAGAATGTTTTGTGCATTAAGGACTATAATGCATTTTACTTGTAACTCATTTAGGTTGCTTTTATTCCCCTCCTGGAGCGACAAGGTGTTGGTTACCGGTTTCACTGTCTGTCTGTTTGTTTGCCTTTCTTTTATGGCTGGAGGTGGAAACATTAGAAAGACCTTGGTGCACTGGGTTGCAGGAATGTGTGCAATTCTCACACACTAAAACCATCCTCCACTTTCTGTTTTTCTCTTCCCCGTTGAATGGCGTAAAGCATTACTTCGCGGGGAAGATGGTGTGTTGGGCAGCCAAGCCTTCGGCTCTGTACTCCCTCCTTGCAGTCTCCGCTTTTCCAAGTCCCATCAGATTGCTTGAGGAAAACGCCATTGAATTTTCAACAACTGATCCTTTTGTTAAATTAA
Organism: Hermetia illucens; assembly: GCF_905115235.1. NCBI lineage: Eukaryota > Metazoa > Arthropoda > Insecta > Diptera > Stratiomyidae > Hermetia > Hermetia illucens. The sequence continues at coordinate 159,148,502 of NC_051849.1, forward strand.
TGTTGTTAAAACGGAACTTTTTATTCTTAATCTGTGAATCCTGCCTAAATCATGTCTTATGCCTCTCATTCTCTAATATCTGAGCAGCAGCTAATTTTTGTTCTTTTCTGGGATTGTCCATTGTTCTTAAACATTAGGTCATGTGACTACATTTTAAAATACTGTAAAGGCTACCGAACAAAAGGCTGAAATTAATGATGTTAAGAGCTGGTGCTATTTGAATCTCCTCTAGATCGTCAGCAGCTCTTTCTTCCTCGAAAATAAGCGGTTCGTATGGGCGATTTCTTCGTTCCACCAATAGTTTGGCCTTTCCTGCTACCTTTCCTGAAGTCCTACCTTCGGGTTTATGGCCTCCCAATGGTGCCTCTTCAAATTTTTCACGAACAAGCCCTGATTCCCAACTCCGAGGGAATGCATTTTTAATCTGAAGGAAAATCGTGTTCGCTATGAGTACAGTGTTCGCTGGCAAAGCACATCATTCCCCTTGGCAATATCGTATATGTCAAATCGGCTATTAAACCAGTCCCCAGTGTTCGCAAGGATCAAGTCTAGCTCGACGAAAGCTTCGAGCAAAATACCGCCTCTGGTGTTCGTAGTTCGACATTCTCAATCCACAGCTAGACATAGCACACATAGCACACATAGAAATCACCGGGTAGGATTTTGGAATTTCCACTTCTTGCATCCAAAAATAGTAACTTAACATTTCCTCGTATTGTGTGACCGTCGTGTTTAGTGGAGCATAGAAACTGTATGTGGAAATAGCAACTATTTTTGTGCTGATAAACCCACGTTCTGGAAATTTCATCACTTCTTCAATGGCTTGATTTTTGCACGCCCATATTGCGCCTTCCTAATTATATCTGTGGCACAGCCCTAACTCCACTTCTCCTTTCTCATAGATAGTTTGTCAGAGTAGGTCCTGCGCTGCCTCCCAATGTTTGAGATTGGTTTGTATCAAGCTAATATCATTCCAGTCAAGGCTCTCCTAAATACTGGGCATCCGCTGATGCCCACGACGTGCCGACAGTCGACGCTCTTTTTCCCCTTGCAAAACATACATATGGAATACGTAGGTTTCTTCTCTAATTTTTTTTACTTACATTTACTTTTCAAGCAATTTGAAGTTGAACAGTTGCTATTTGCGTGTCCCCAAACGCTGTTCTGAATCCTCTGATTGCAGATTCTTGCAAACCGAGTGGTTCGAACTCCTTTTTTAGGACATCCCGGATATCTTCCTTCGCCGCTACATAATCAATGTCCCTGCATTGTATCACAATCTCTTGCTTTTTGGCTCGTATTTGTAGCTTTCTCTCTAAAGTGCGTCTTCATCCTGTAGAGGAAATTTTCAGCCGTCTTGTTCGCAGAATTTTTCAGCTTCAGCATCAAATTTCCTTTTAAAGACGGTCATCAGTTCAGTTCCGGATCGGATTTGGATTTCCTAAGAATATCAGCGTATATCATATAACCTTTTTTAGAGATGACGATCAATTCAGGCCGTGAACTCTGTTTGCGTGGCGCACTTTTCTTCCCGCCAACCTTGGTCCACGCTCGCTAGGTTCATTTTTGGAGCTTTTTCTCCTTTGAGTTCATTTCAGCTTTTGTTTTCACACCTTTAATTGTTTTGTGGGCCTTGTACTTTTCCGATGAGATGACTTTTTGCTTTTAGTGTTCAAAAGGGTTCAAAAGAATCGATCGCTCCCTTCCTACTCCTATTTTGAAGTGACCACCCTTTGGATTTGTTTTCTCCGATGCATTTCGTCCTTGTTACTGTCGTACAGAACTGGAATGGCTCTGACTTAAAGGCATAGGCTGGTGTACATTGTAATTGCTCTTGGTGAATTCATATAACTTTCTGTTTGGCTTCCCCATTGTGAATCACGTATTTACTAGTTTCCGGGAGCTTCCCTGATTTCCATCTTTTATCGACATTAATTTTGTGGGAGATCGAAGGATCGTCTAACTTCTCCTAAATGCGCCTAAACGCCTCTCTATCTCCAGCCTACTTGTAGTATTAGATGCAATGCCAAGAAATGCACCATCGAGGCACTGCAGTCGAGGAATATCGACGGTTGGGAGCCTACTTGCCCACAGCGGCACTTGGGGTTCGAGCCCTTGTATAGTAAGTTTTATTTTCGTTTCTTCCTTCATATTGGTTTCTTGTTCTGGGTGTCCTTCCCATAGTAATTTTTGTCCATGGGTGAATATTTTTCTCCCACCTGCCCAGCTACCCCTGCGCAAAAACATGCCAATACAAGCAACTTTTCAAATGCGTACAAGTGCAAGTTCATACGCATCCGCCGAGCATTCTGTTATTCGAACGAAGGGTCGCGTCTGCTGGGAGCTCTGGCAACACCATATAAGAAAAATGTGGAACGCTGCACGATTTGGCGTGTCCTCATTGGACAGGGGTTATGCTAATCTTTTCTTAATTGTTCTTATTTTATCAAAGAAGGGTAGGTGGGGGTAAAAACTCGCATTTTTCGCTCTAGCAATTTATCGGGCCCAGTGGAAAAATAATGGCGCAATAAAGTTTAAATCAGTTAGATGCAGATGTCAGGTGTGTTTGCCAGGCACTGTTGGATGGCTAACTAATTGACAAATTAAAATATGGTTTCTTTCCCTTGAACCCTATTTTGAATGACCAGAAGGAAACGTAACAAATACAAATACGATATAATAGCACAAAAACTGAGGCCCATTTTTTCCACTATCCCATGTCTAATTAGTAGTCATGTCAATAAATTCTAATGAACTCCAGCGAGGTCTTCATGAAAAGATAAGTTGTTTTGAAAACGCGTGTTCTTGTGAATCAAAGGTTGGGTTAAGTCCATTTTAACACTACCAATAAAGGAAAAGGCTTCTTCGGCGGTTTTCGAAAATTGTAGACTGTTAGGAGCTCTCTCGAAGAAGATTCCTTCGAATCAATCATTGTGAACAGCAACAACTTTGACGACGCCCTGGATGAAACCGTTTGTCCTTTTTTGGTTTTTTTGGTTTTGAATGCTAGGGATCCATGGATCAAAAAACGTGGGAGTAAGTTGCTCCCCATTTGTTCCGGGCCAACATCATGTGGATGTGGACTTAAGATCCCCCATATCCTAAACAATTACTCTTAATCCACGTTAGAAGCTATGAGTTGCCGTTCACCTGACTCTAAATGTTTTTCGTTGCTTTCTTTATTTGCGATCTGATTAGTAATTTCTGAAGGCAGGAAGTCAACCTCAGTGAACTTGTTGCGATCCAGGGGAAAAATTCCAGTAGCCCTGGAGCCGTTTACAGCATTGTCTACAGTGGAGGCAGTTTTGAAAACACCAGCTACATCATAAATGTTTAGGGTTTGACCAGGATGACAAACACTCCAGTCATTCATAGCAGAATCATGAAATGCTTTTTATGGTCTGAAAAACGTTTCTATTTAGGGGCTGCGTTTTATACCTGCTTGGTGGGAGAGAGTCAACTTATGAATGTTGTTATCCTTACCAAATGAAATAGCTTGAAGGCTCTTATGGGATGTGTGGTTATCAAGTATTAACAGCGCAGGTCTTTCTGGAGAGGGGTTTATATATTTTTTGAAATGGTCCAACCATTTGAGAAACGTTGGAGTATTTATGTAACCCTCATCTTCGTCTCATCCATATTATAGATGTGGCCAGAGCTAAATCCATACTTAACCATAGCTGCTTCAAAGTTTTTAAAATAGGTGTTCATTTGGTTTTGATTAAACGCCATTATTCTGGCAATGCTAGTTTTGCATGGGGCTCGAAGAGACAATTTATTTCTATTCATAAAAGCTCTTATGAAATCTTTCCCAGCTAGCATATTGACATCTGACAATCTATGGTTTATACCATTCTGTGTAGCATAGCTTTACAGTGGAAATCGCAGAGATTTAAGAGTGAGACCAAAGGATCTTTTAACTTATTCAATGCAGTGTCAAACCAAATCTTCTTCCTGTTCTTTGCTGAAAATTATCTGAAATCGCCTATGTTTTTTCGATCCTACTCCTTTTTTTTGGGCAAGCTGGAAGAGATAACTCTACACGACCTATTGTAGCTGCACCTCCACGGATGGACAGTCCATCTTCAATTGGGCGACGAGCTTGTTTAAGGAGTTCTGGCCTGATATTTTTGAAATTGGTTTACCTTTTGTAATTTCTGAGAAATAAGAAAGAGAAGTAGTCGTGTTCGAAAAATTCTTTTTGTTGCATTAATATATTATTCTGTAACAATATGATACCTGCCTTTCCCCTGTTTATATGAAAAAAACTCGGATTCTGACGTTGTGCGAGCTTTTGTATCACAAGCTCTGCGAGCCTTTTCTTCGAATAATAGACTATGTCCGACACGTGAGTCACATCTCTGAGACGCAGTATTCTCCAAAAGGAAGGCCATGAACTACCAGCATTCATTGATTTACAATACACAACTGACATGATGGAAGTATTACATCTAAACACGCAAAAACAAACTTACTTAATTTTTCTTGCGCGGGACGTATCCCCTCTAGCAGGATTTCAACAGGTTACTGATAATACGATGACTGTTCCGTAGCCTATTGAACTTTATCTTTGTGCAAAATAAAACCTTATTAGAATCGAATCGACGTCGGTCTTTCTGTCTGTCCGTCTGTGTGCATGTCTGTCTGTCACACCTGATTTATTTGATATGATTGTGATGAAAATTGGTCATAATATGTGGTCAGTTGTTCCCTCTACATACAGTAAGTTATGCCATTTTGTGTTGAGTTTAAAGCTCCCCATAAATGCGAACGGAGAGTGCAACATTTTTTTTGGCAGAATGTGACAATGAAAGGGCTCAATTAGTACTTTTCGAAACTGGCCCTATTTTTAACATCGGGTGAAAGGTATGAGACAAAGGGTTCAAAATATGACCCCCAAAAAGAGTAACAGATCTCGTTTTCAGACCCTCCCCAACCGAAACTGAAAAAATCACAGTGGTGTATCTAAACAAAATCTAGGTCTCAAAATGCATCTCGCTCCTATATGTATGTATTTCTTATAGTTTGACAAAAATTTGAAGGAATATTTTGGGTTTTCGATACAAAATGTGGGTAGAAAGTTTCTCACATAAGATGAATACAAAATCTTTATACCCGAAACGCCAGATTCCGGTATTCTGACTTGTTCAAAATTACAATTGAGGAGAAGAATATGGCCGTGTGAGTCCTTGCCCCCTGCGAGTTTCTACCCCGCATATCCAATATGTTCTTCCGAAGCAAGAACTTTGTCTGCCTGTCACACAAATTTTCTCAGAAACGGTGACTACTACTAGTAATATCGTTCTACGCTGTAGAGGTGGAGGTGTACATTTTTTACACCGACTATAGTCATGTGAGGTATCAAATGAAAAACCTCGATTAGCACTTATTAAAGATAATTATGATCCAATATGGAGGAGGCGGAAACCTGGAAACGATAATATCTTTCACTTTCATATATTTTGTGATGGTTCATCGGACAATATATGTATAAAGGTATTTTGGTAGCTTAATCTATGCAAACTGCTTTAAGGACCTTTAACTGCACATTGTGAAATTATTTGATTATTAAAGAGCAGCTAGTATTACTATTTATTGCTCTGAGATATGACAATTACGTATAAATATTAGGTGGTTGCACATGAAATGGCCGATTTGGCAGTCAAGTGAAGTTAGTTGCGATTTTGCTGTATTAAACCACCACCATAATACTCCTACATTTAATTAAGGAGTCATTTCAGTTTTGACCATCGTTGTGATAACAGTGAATAGAAAGGAAAAAAGGATGGAAATACTTTTTCTGTATGAGTTCAAATTCGGTTATAAAGCAACGGAGGCCACTAACAACATCCAGGAGCTGATACGGTAAGCAAACGAACCACACGGCGGTGGTTCGAAAAATTCCGGACGTAAACTTTCAAAGTGAGCCACGTGGACATCCAGGACCATCGATTGCTAACGACGAGCTGCGTTTGCTAGTCCAATCCGACACACGTCAGTCTGTGAGGGACATTGCAGAGAAACTGGGCGTACACTATTCGACAGTTTCCCGGCACTTGCAACAACTTGGAAAGGTGAAAAAGCTCGACAAATGGGTTCGCCATGCCCTTACGGAGCAAAACATGGCGCTTCGAATGGAAATTTGCAGTTCTTTACTCACCCGCAACAGAACCGATCCCTTTTTGCATGTGATAAAAAGTGGATATTATACGACAACCGTCGCGAATCAGCACAATGGCTAGATGCTGATGAGCCACCGAAGCATATACCGAAACCGAGCCTCCATTCGAAGAAGGTAATGGTGACTGAGCTGGAGCTGGAGTTATCCTCTATTCTTTTCTGGCACCTGGAGAAACGATAAATGCACAGAAAAACCGTGCCCAACTCGAGGAAATGCATCAAAAATTGAGTATTCAACGGCCGAGATTGGTCAACAAAGATGGTGTGATACTCCTTCACGACAATGCACAACCTAATGTTTCCAGAACGACGGTTCAAAAGTTGAACGAATTGCAGTATGAGACGCTGCCTCATTCACCATATTCATCGGACCTTCCGCCAATCGACTATCACTTTTTTAAACATTTGGATCATTTTTTGGCGGAAAAACAATTTAGGAAAGAAGAGGCTGTCAAAATTGCTTTCGATGAATTTAGCAACCCCCGACAGTTGGTATGCCGAAATTAGCATACATGCTCTTGAATCTCGCAGGGAGAAGTGTTTTGAATCGACTGGCATCTATTTTGATTGACTAAAAAAATTTTTGTAAGCTTTACAGTCGTTTAAAATTTTAGTACCAAAACGGCCATTTCATTTGCAACAACCTAATACATATAGAAATGGTGAAAGGAAATGTCACATTCATTGACTCTTCAATAGGTGCAACATAGAGGAGCGTTCATAAGAAATTTTTGCATATATAACATGTATGCATGCATTAATCGTGAATTACTCAGTCACGAATCCACATTGCATCTAGATGATTATGTCATAACCTCTTACTTCTGACGTGTTCATGCAAATAAGAACGTCAATTTCCTGCAATGCCCCTCCTTTAACTCCAATAAAGATGCAATTACAGAACGTGCTATGGCGTGGGTTACAAAAGTTACCAAATTGTTTTGTAATCTCTTTGAAGTAGATTTGATAGTTCATTAGTACAGGTTCAGATTCAACTCCAACTAGTTTTCAATTGCAACCTCTTTCTCAAATGCATCTCGTAGTAAAGTTGTACTGAAAATTGATGGAGACGATTACATGTGTTGCAAGTGACTCCAAGCCATGAATAAAGAAATGGTTTTGACCTAGTCCGTATTCAAGTATGTGACATAATGTTATGAATGATCGCATATGACATTTCGTTAGTACTGAAATGTCTGTTCATAATAGAAATATGCAATAATTTTGTTGCACAATTTGCTTGCTCGTTTGCCGGAATATCCAAAAGTGTTTTTTACATGTTTTCCATTCAAAAGGGTGTGTTATGCCATATTCCATACTGACGGCACTAAACATTAGAATCAACTACATATGCTCATCTTGCCTGTGAGATGCAAAAGAATCAGTGAATGTTGAATTTTTATATTGCATAATTTTCAACACGTCAATCATTTCCATGCTAATTGAGAATTTTATACTCGTACTATAAAAAAGTTATAACTTCGAAAGTGACTTTATTAAAACTGTGATTTGGCTGCATTAAGATTCGCTTGACTATAGCTTTTCATTAAAAAAGAAAAGGAGATAAATTGGCAATAATGAGTATGGATATGAAACAATTTTTATGAGAGTTTTATATGCGATTATTGGAGTCAGGAACATGTTCGGATTCATTTTGTTCATCTGCTGGGACTGTTCGTAAGGAGATTGTGACATAATGGAAAAATACATAGGAACATTTACGTATTTTCATCATTTTTCTGATAATTATTGTTTAATGACACATATTAGGTGAAAACCTTGAATTATGAAATGGGACGAAAGGTGCCAATAAAAAAAATATTCATTAAAGGGGAAAGTGTTGTATATCAAAATAATATAACCTTCACGTATCTTATTGTGATTTGGTATCTAGCACTAAACTTCACTTACCGAACTTTATTCGGTAAGTGAAGTTTTTATTATTATTATAAACTGTTTTAAACCTTAATAACTTCATTTAAATCTATCGTTCCAGGTAACTCTTCTAATCAACAATGCTGGAGTTGTTTCTGGAAGATTGTTGTTAGACACACCAGATCATCTGATTGAGAGGTCATTTAACGTCAACGTTATGGCACATTTTTGGGTAAGTTTTCAATTTCATTCATATAAATGAGTAACTTTATTATGAAACCTAACTTTAGAATGAGACCGTTAAGGAAAGAATCAGTGACTGTGCAGAATTTTGATATACCCCGCATTTTTAGTCCTTTCGAAATTTTATCCCGTTACATATTACATGTTGCGTGATAACACAAATATTGGTCTCTTATGAGCTCTACTAAAATCCGTCTCCTGGAGACAGAGCCTACATTGTATTCTCCGTAGACACTTACCAAAGCTATGGAAAAAAATTTAATGTGTGTAGCAGAGAATATTCACGGGAAATTGACCTAGCCTTTGGCGACAAAGCTTTTGGGCTGATCTTTCATGCATTCAAATTATAGTACTTTATGTAATATTATCTTTGTCTGAATAATATGGTTGCCATTTACTTCTTGATGGGGTATAGCACGTCAACCATAACTAGGCGTCATCATTCGTGGTTACTTGAAATGCCCTTCAGCTCCTCCATGATTTCCTGAGACGCTCCCACTCCTTCTCTGCTGTTCCGCGCCAAGTATCCTTGGGCGACCCACTCGTCGGCCATTTTGGGAGAGTTTATTCCACTGCATGGTGCTTCATTAATGTGTGACTGCCACTTTCGCCTATCGATCACAGTGCGTATGAGTGTCAGGCCTGTGCGCCCACCAAGTTCTTCGCTTATGATAGTATCGGGCCAGCGTACTCCGATGATACGACGCAGATAGGTGTTCACGAAGGCTTGTAGTTTTCGAGTAACTGAGAGGACCATTCTCCCTTCGCTACTCCCATATAGCAACACGGAAAGAACACTAGCATAGAATAGTCTCAACTTGATGTTGGTGTTAAGAGAACTGTATTTCCAACCTAAGTGTAATTTCGTAGTGTTTCTAACGAGGAGACTTTAGCGTTGATGAAGGAAACAAGTGGTTCCCAAAATATCGGTATCTGCAAGATTAATAAATATTACTACCGAATAGAAAAAAGTAAGTTTTAATTATTTGAAGTGCATTTCCAAATTTAAGACAGGGCAGCGAAAGCTTATTTAGCGCTGCTAATGCGCCGGGCAACATCCAGTTCGGTACCACCGTCAGCAGAAACTACACTTCCTAGACATGCAAATTCATCAACGTTTTCGATGCCCTGCCCATTAATGCAGGCTGGAAGGGTATGATGACCTGTCAGACTAAGACCCTTGGTTTTGTTGGTGTTTATCTTCAGTATATTCTACTCTCTTTGCTTCTTGCTTCTCTGCCAGAGTCCATGACCGCTAAGAGAGCAAACAGGTCGTTAGCGTTATCGAGGTGTTTGAAGAAAGATGTCATTGTCCATTGAATTCCTCATCATCCTCCGGACAAGACAGCAACGTCACCGATAACAAAAAGAAATAATATCAGTGATAAGACGCAACCATTGCGGACTCCACTTTCGATCTCAAAATCCTGTGAAATTTTAGCGCGGTGCAGTTATTAATTTCTTCAGAATGTCCCCCTGCGTAAGGCTGTCCAGACACATTCACAATATCGAAAGTTTTTCGAAATCGATGAAGGGCAGGTGCAGTGAAGATCTAAACTCCCTGTACTGTTCCAAAATGATCCATAGGGTGTTGCTGTGGTCAATGCAGAAGGATCCCGCCCGAATACGTAACAAAAAACACCGTTTCATTTGTTGGACCTAGAATGGTTGTATTTTTTGGGTCTTCACAAGCAGGTTCTCTAATGGAGGTACGAAATTCTATATCAGCTCTATGACTGAGTGTAACTACTCTCTGGATCTGTAGCAGACATTTGAGTTAACTTACTTCTGACGCCTGCCATGCAGTTATGCCTTCCACTATTCCCGCTGGATTGCTCTAAAGTATTGCGTCACAGGGCTGGGTCAGTCGTTAACTGCGGCGCTTGTTGTAGTTCTTTCCCTTTCTTCTACTACTGGAGTTTCTACATACTGAGGCTGCAGAGACTAGCATATAAGTCACTACCCTTGCAAGAACAAAACGTCGACTCTACCTTCGCCCTCGAGATCGTAACAGCGATTGAAGACGCTTTAGTCACTGCACTCACACTCAATATGTTTTTTGAAGTTAAGCTTTCTGTCGATTATTACAAAAGCTGTTCGCTGTTTAGGAGTAAATTAGTTGTTCGCTAACTTTAATTTTCTTCTCTTCCTGATTGCTGTCCTGACTGTCGCTTTTAGGGCCACATTTGGAAAGCCATTCGGCCCTAGAGCCTTATTTTCAACGAGTTTCTTTGTTGCCTCCAGAATTTGCTCATCTTACAGTACAGGTTCTTCTGGAGCATAGGACAAGTAATTGGGGGGAGTGGTTGAATGTGTATATGTGCCACCGTATGGATCTGAGTCAGCTTTAGTACACAACCACCGTTTGTTTTCGCTCTTTATGATACTTTAGTACACAACCACCGTTTGTTTTCGCTCTTTATGATACTACTTGCAATTTTTTTCGTGCTTTTGTGTTGCAAGGGTAGCTCCTCGAACTCAGGTCGGGTTCTCCTACCCTGTGAGCACTTGTAGCTTTAAGATAGCTGTTCCGATATTCCACGATTTCTGAACTCCACCAGAAAATGGGATTTCGTCCTCTATACCGAAGCATAGAGGAATCGCATGCTGGCTGCGATTTTTCACGACCTTTTTTCTTCTGCACTTCGAAAAGTGTCTTCCAAAAGTACCTCCTTGAATATTCCCGCATCAAATTTGTTGGTTACCCTGCTCACCGTTGTTCTGCTTGCTGACTTCATATTATGTAAGGTTTGGAATAATATGCTACTGCAAGTCTTTGGTATGTGTGTCATTCCCGAAGGTGAGGTACCGATTGTAATGTGTTGATTCCCCCTTTGCAAGTACCATATTCCATCCCGAGAATTCTCTACCAGTATTCGTCCTGTTGCATTTGTTTCTCTGCTTTCTTATGCGTTAAAGTTATCTGCTATTACTTCGGGATTGTAGCGACTTGCATCTAAGGATACTTTCTTCAGCAATGACGTGAATTCCTATAATATGAGGCTCGGTGATACGCAACAACTATAGATATATATAATAGTATGTATCTCCTATTTTGTCAGGTGTGACTCCATCCTCCGGGTGTTGCTTCCCGTTTTCTATAGGTTTACATCAGCAGCTCCATATCGCTGCCTTACTGTTTTTGTCTGCTATCCATACTATACTAAACCAACATTACTTCGAACATTCATGGTGAAAGTAGACCTCCTTCTGCTCGACAGTGATTCTGTTTACCAGTCTGTTTGCCCGTGCGCACTTTCCTCAAAAACGGTTATATCGATTGATACAATTTTTCGTAGGAAGATAGAAATGTGAATGCCCATGCAAACAGTGAGATTCGTCGTTCTACATTGAGTTTAAGAGAGATGGAGGTTTTCTTTCAACCAAAAGGCGGGTGTAAATTCTTTGGGAAATACTTTCCTCTATCGCATCGCAATTCTTGTTTAATTGGCGAATGAGATACTTGGTAAGATAGACCTGATGATCCATTGCTTTAAACACATATGACTTTTCAATATAAACTCGACACATCTTTATGAATAGTTTCTGAAAAGTACACACTTGACAATGGTTTTTTGGGAACCCAGAGTGCTCGTCTTTTCCAACTTGGTTCTGGCGAAGTAAGATGGTAGACCCTGAAAAGTGCATCTTCCGTTCTCTCCACGAAGTGCTTTTGTACCCTGGAAAACTTAGTGGTAGCAGACGCGAGTCCAGTGTCGGACTGTCGCTGGTAGCTCTTAGAAGGCGCGCTTTCATGACTTAGAAGCGGATTTCTGCCAGGATCCCAGACTATTATTTAATACTATGTTTCAGCGGAATTTCCGATTTAAACGAGGAGGATGATTTCTATGAGCAGTTGCACATAGTTCAGGAGAGGTTTTCTAAAGGTGACATTGTGAGAGCGATCTAATTGCTAAGATAAGATCTGGCAACCCTTGTTGGATCATATAATGAGCACTTTAATAACAATCGTGAAAGGTTTGTTGATTTTTCTAATTTTCACCGCCTTGTCATTGGTGGCACAGCGTTTGAGCATAAACACAAGGTCCGTCAACCTTCGAAGAACGACATCGAACATCTAAACAGGTCGACCATATCACGATCTTCGGTTGATCTAGGAGAGTGCGAAACAAATGAGGTGCTCAGATTGACCTCGAAAGAAATGGTCCTCTGATGCTCAATGAAATTCACTACATCAGAAGTGGGTAGCCGACAAGTGGGTGGCCTTAGGCGCATGGTAAAGAATGTAGTAGAGAAAGGGCTTTTCATACCATCTACCAGTTTGGGGTTTATGGTAATCAAACATTCTTCGTTCAAGTTTTTGAGATGACCTATTTTGATTGTTATCCTGCCTGAACATGGAGGGTGAAAATAGATTTCCATTTACTGGATCTAAAATGGTTTTCCATAACTCAATGTGGTATGCAAGCATTTATTTATTTATTTATTTAATGAGAACAATACAGAGAAAACAAATTCCTTGTTACGTATTGTCCTCAGAGGGAGGAGCAAGTGAATGGCTTATTTTACGCTTCAAACTAGAGAAGGAAATAGAGTCAAAGGACCCAAGCTGTAGGGCGAGCTCCGCGAAGAGTACATCAAAAATGTCCGCACTACGTGTGTTATGAGACGAGGCGATATGGAGAGTAATATCCGAGTTGGCGGAGCAGTCCATCAGACAACTGAGATTGATAGTGTGGAGTCGTGACGGATAATCAATCTGTAGAAGGTTCTTTTTGTAAAAGAGGGTCCGGGTGAATTTGTGTTGTACAAATTCAAGAGTGGGGCAGTCACGAATGCGGAAGGAGGACCAGACTACAAGCAATATTCGAGGATGTTTCTGACAAGGGAATAGAAGAGTGTTAAGGAGGGCTCAACTGAGGTAAATTCGGAGGAGGAACGTAGGATAAAATCACGCATTTTGGAAGCTCTATCGATAATGTCAACGAAGTGGGAATTGAAACGAAGTTTGTCGTTGAATGTTTCACCAAGTTCTTTGTAGGAGGTCCACTGAGAGAATCGGAAAAGGATGTTGGGGAGGGTTTAGGTATTTTGTTTGTTGACATTCAGTGATAATTTGTTGACCGAACACCGACGGACTAAATTGTCAAGGTTGAACTGTAAGAGAGCACACTCCAGCGGAGACAAAACATAAGCAAACAATTTAAGGTCGTCTGCATAAAGCAAATACGGGTAGGTCAGGCTGGAGGCGAGATCATTGATAAAAAACAGGAAGAGTAGCGGACCAAGTATAAATCCTTGGGGAACACCGGAGGAAGGACAGGACAAACGAGATGAGTAACCATGAAAAGAAACTTTGCAGGAACGGTATGAGAGATAAGAGTCTAGTAATGAAAGTTTAGAAGGGAAAATGTTATGGTCAACGGTATCAACGGCTTTGGAGAAATCGGTATAAATAGCATGTACTTCCTGTCGTGAATTAAAGCATTAGCAACAAAGTTGGTAAAGACCAGAAAGTTTGAAGCCGTAGATCTATGTTTCACGAAACCATTCTGCTCTTTGACAATGAAGTGACTGAAGTGCGACGTATCTTTCGAGGATTTTGGAGCAAGAGGAGAGAAGAAAAATGGGGCGGTAGTTCACAAGGGAAGGTTCTCCGCTCTTCAGGTTAGGGTTGGTAAGGACGGTCAAAGGGTAGTATAGGTCCCAGGGCGAAACGTGGGTTGGTACCCACGATAGAGCATAACACCTGGGAAATGCCTGCTGAACCAACACCAACAGCTCTACTATCAAACCCTGTCTCCACCTCCACGTGGTGACCGCTGGGAGCTCTTTCATAACGAAAAGCTGCAGACGGAGAAGGATGAAGGCGAGTTTCCCGCGCCTAAAAACGGGACAAACTGTACCAATCGGTCCTCCAGGTTGGGGGTGAGTAGGGCTGACAACCCTACACGGAAAACCGATGTTACGAAGCCACGAAAAGGAGTCTCGGACAGGATGGATCTTACAACAACGAACCCGGCAACGACAACGGATTAACGATTTCCGTATTTTCTCATGGAACGTGCGGTACCTGTACAGAGATAAAGCTGATGAGCAGCTAGCCAATACCCTGTCCCAATATAGGCCTGATATAACAGCGTTACAGGAGATGCGAGAGAGGTAGGGACCGGTTTCCTGGAGAAGAGTCGCTACACCATATATTATAGCGGCCATCCAGTAAACCATGTGCTCGGAATAGGTTTCTTAGTCAGGCAAAAATAAAACCTGCTGTTATCAGCTTTGAAAACATAAGCGCTTGCGAGGCAAGTTTAGAAATATAAGCCTCATTAACATTCACGCCCCTACAGAGGAGACTGCAGAGTCGGAGAAGGATACCTTCTACGAGGCAGTAGAACGAACCCTCGAAGCCTGTCCCAGATATGATATCAAAATCATACTTGGGGATTTTGACAGCCAAGTAGGGAAGGAGCCAGTATTCAGGCGATACGTTGACTCCCATAGCTTACACGAAAAAACAAATGATAACGGACTGCGGACTACTCAATTAGCAAGGTCACACGAAATGGTTGTTGGAAGTACCTGGTTTGCGCGGAAAGCGGTCCACAAACATACGTGGGCTTCTCCAAACGGGACCACTTTCAACCAAATTGACCACGTGTTGATTGAACGCCGCCACCTCTCGGCCTTGATGAATGTCAGAACATATAGGGGGGCCAATATAGACTCGGATCACTATCTCGTTGGCATGGTGCTCCAAGCTCGAATAACAATACCACCTAGAATCCCCTCTGACAATCAGGTGAGAGTGAACACTGAAGCCATCCACAACACAACCCTCCGCGACACCTATAAGAGGGAAATGGATGCCGCAATAACTGCAGTCAACAGAGGACCTGGAGATGGAAGCATCAACAAATCATCTTCACACACCTTCACACACCTGAAGAATGTTATCATGGACACGGCCACAAACATACTTGGCCCCAGCCGCAAAAGGAGTCGGAACGGTTGGTTTGACGATGAATTTAAGCTAGCAACGGAACGGAAGAATGCTGCATACCGAGTAATGTTGCATTCTCAAAGAACACGGGCACGCGCAGAGACTTATCACGAACTTCGTCGAGCGGAGGAACGACTTCACAGACGGAAAAAGGAAGCCTGGGAGAACCAACAAGTCAGCAGGATAAAGCCTTATACACCTCGATGCTCATCCTGCCGAGACAAATCTATAAAGCCAGCAGAAAATCTATAAAGCCAAAATATCTATGGTAGAAAAAGAAGGTGAGGCAGACCCTGCTTAAGATGGAGCGATGGCGTAGGCCAGAATGCTAGACAGCTTTTAGGGATATCGAATTGGTGGACCTCGGCGCAAAACCGGGATGTCTGGAGTTCCTTATTAAGGCAGACCTAGACCGGATACCGGTTGTTGCGCCGTTGATGATGATGATGATGAAGGACCTCTGCAGTTATGGGAGGTATAGAGGGTGGAGGGCTCGGGGGAGAAAACACTGAAGAGAAGTATGTGCAGAAAAGGTCGCAGGATTGTTGTGGGGAGTTGGCAGTGGAGTCAGCAAAACTGATAGAAGAAGGGAGAGATTGAGTGGGATTACGAGAATTGCGAGGGTGAGACCAGAAGAGTTTTAAGTTACCGTGGGCAAGGGCGGCTTCGAGGCTCAATAAGTACCCTTTACGTGCTTTTTAACCATTGACTTCACAGTAGAGCATATAGCCTTAAAGTGAGCAAGGTGAGCGTCATTCTTTGAAGCCCTAAACTTCTTCCGCAGTGTATGTTTCAGGCGAATGGTAATAAGAATTTCGCTTACGAACCAAGTTGGGTACAAACGGAGGCAGGGAGGAGAACAAGGTACATAAAAGGAGAGGAGATCGGACTGCATATTGTAAAAGGTGTTTAGAGCTTGATCACATGATGAGTTGCTTAATATATGTATCCAGTTGAAAGACGGTAAAGATGAGTTCAGACCGACAAAATTGGCTTTGCGGAAGTTGAACTTAGTAGATTTATGCTTTGTTTTGGGTTTTGAACGAGGGAGCTCTGCTTTAAATTGCTTTCAGTGTTAACTCTCACCTGATTGTCAGAGGGAATTCGAAGTGGTATTGTTATTCGAGCTCCGAGCACCATACGAATGAGATAGTGATCCGAGTCTGTATTAGCCCCTATATTCTCTAACATTCATCAAGGTTGAAAGATGGCGGCTTTCGATTAGCACGTGGTCAATTTGGTTGAAACTGGTGTGTTTATGGACTGCTTTCTGCGCAAACCAGTGAATTTCAATAACCATTTCGTGCGACACTGCTTCTTGGATAATCCGCAATCCGTTGTTATGAATAGTTTTATATAAAAATAAAACTAGGTAGCTTGTTCCTACTACAATATATTTTAATAGTTAGTAAATACGTATTTCGAAAGCTACTTCCCTAGCTAGCTAGCTTCCTCAGTAGCTTAAGTACTGAGGAAGAGAGTAAGTAGCTTTCGAAATACGTATTTACTAACTATTAAAATATATTGTAGTAGGAGCAAGCTACCTAGTTTTGAAGAACTACAAGCATCGGAACGATAACTATTTTAATAGTTTTATGTTAGTTACGGGAGCCAACGATGTATTCGGGCTCCGCCTCTACTTGGCTGTTAAAATCTCTAAGCATGATTTTGATATCATACCTACCTATACCTATATCATACGATCAATCATAAATTTGAATATGCATGACATGCAACTAAGATAAGATCGAGAGGTTGAGACTCAACCGAATTAGTGATTGCATTGCCATTGACATTTCTATAATAGCGGTAGTTAAAACTGCTTGAACATCAATAAAATTTAAAATTTATAAATTACAATTTACCAAAGAATAAGTTGACGATACGCTGGTCGAGTTACTTGACCATCAGCCTCTTGATGTTATTGCCCCGGTTGAAATCTCGCTTAGCCATGGATGTTTGTCTTTGTCTTTGTGTTGTTTCACGGTCGTAGATTTATCACTTGTATTATGCGTAATGATAAGGAAACTGAAGCATAGTCCCATTAAAAAAAAATTAGATAAAAAACAATGATTCGAAAAAGAAACTCTGAAGATGCCCTGCGCTCCACAAAGGATTGTACAGGAGAGAGATTGATTACAACTGAATGAATGGAAAAATGAACAGAAATAAAGAGCAAGGGGTCTCTTCGCTGATACGGAAAGCCTACGTGGAATTATGTAATATTTAAAATGAATATTCTCGAAATTTACCTGAAAATAGTTTCGGATTTGTTTAAATAGTGTTACTTTTTAGAAAAAAATAATAAAATAGATAAAAATACTCGAAGAAAACTGATAGTGATTAGATCTAGGTTCTATGGGAATTATCTACGATAAAAAGGGTGTAACTAAATTTCTGGTTGCATGTATAGTAAAAGAAAAGGAAGATGATGCGCTTAGCCTCAGTCCCGGACTTGTTTTTCATTTAAGATAACTCCTCGAAAGTTTATTTTAAACAGATTTCTGTCCAGAAAATACTTTAATTTCTTATTTTCATTTCAGACCACTAAAGCCTTCTTGCCACAGATGATAGAGAACGACTGCGGGCATATCGTCACTATTGCATCTTTAGCTGGACATGTCGGAATTTCAAAATTGGTTGATTATTGTGCCAGCAAATTCGCCGCGGTAAATATAACTAACTTACTATCATATTTTACTTTTGTTGAGTATTTGGAAGTACTACACTGCGGTAGGTACATATTTAGTTCTTCTTAAAAAAGTGTATTATTCGACCGAAAAATCTTTCGCTAAGAAATATATGGTGCGTTTCGTAACTATAGGACGACCTCTGATTTAGTTGTAGTTTGAGCTAAATGAAATGGTTTGCTCCTGCTGAAGAGGCAACCGTAAGATTACTTTCTACAAAAAAAAATGCCAACTAATAAGTAAAATAAGTAATCTGGGATCTTTTCACAGCGATAAAGAAGTTCAAAATCACTTGTGCTTTTAACGAGGTTTTGCAAAATTAGTTTCTTAGTGATTTCAAAGAGAATTATATGCCTGCCTTTACTTCCGCGAGATTCCGGTATTGTTCCATTTTGATGATTGTCACCCTCGATCGTGACTTCGGTTCATAGTCGACACGCTACCGGAAATTATTTGTGCCATACTAAGGCCTGGATTTATCACCAAGGTATTACCTACGAGCTACGCCCCCAATTGGCAAGAAATTTCGGTTAGATTTACCCCTTACTTTACCAAAAAGTTGATGCTGCACTGGGATATGAACTTCTTTTTTGCACATGAGTTATATGATAATAGGACCTGGTATAAATTAGGGTCGATTTACCCTTGCTTGTTCAAGGTAAAAAGGAACTTTGAATCACGACGTTTGAGGTATGTGATCCTTCAAGTATTCGCCGAATAATTTTTATTTCTTGACACTATAATCAGCTTTCGTTCGACTTCGCCACCTTTACCTTTCTGAACTTTGTGTCGTAAACTCTACCATTTTGACAAGTGATCTTTCAATGTTAGACTTCCTTCTGCCATATCGCTGCACGTTAGCCTTCGATAATGATCCTTTAGATCGACAATCTCCAATAATTCTGCATCGTTTCTTTGATCTTGTTGCAGTTGCTTCAATGTCGACTTAACTTTCAGTAGCTGAGCGTCATTATCTCCAACGACCCGAATCTATTACGAAATATTTTACAATATCCTGCCATGCGGCCTTCTTCATTATGGTTATAATATTTTTATTTAAAAATGCACGCTCGTATTAAGATCATTGACTTCATAACTCGTCGAATCTTCGTCTAGCTTTCTTGAAAAATCTAGGCGACCATTCCAAATTCCACTAATTATTAACTTCGTAACATTCTATGCACATTGACCAAAGTTAATACTTAGGCAATGTTTTAAGGAAGGCAGCTGAAGCACCTTCAAATTAACTAGAGCCTATTGATGGTTCCACTTGGCAGTTGTCTAGCAATTTTCTCTTCGTTTCTCCTTCCTGTGGCTCGACTGGTCTGAATCGTTTCCAAGCCATTTTGCAATCTCGAGTTAAGTCACCTTTAGAAACCTTGAAGCCCTGACAGTCCCAATTTGTCATCTTCGCATTACATCTGCATGGTTTGTCGGTGAGTCGACATATTGTCGATGTAGCTTCCAACGATAATACGCCCGAAACGATCTCCGCGAAGGTTTGTGTTTACTGAAAGTCGTTTGCTTCGTTTGAATATCGTGAATACTGTCCGCAAAATGCTCGATGGTACATTTTATATCGTTTGATGTACTCACATTGAGGAGTCCACGCATTCCATATGAGCTAATCTTTTCACACCCGCTGCCTGTAGTGTTTCACGAACTCTTTGGGACATTCATTCTCCTAATTGTTCTCGTTTTCTATGTCCGCTTCCATATTTTCGCTAGAGCTCTTTTATAATCAAAACCTCCCCCGGAACCACCCGAAACATTTCTTCAGAAAAATCGCAGTCACTTCAATAATTATCTGGGGAAGCAGTTTAAAAATGTCTGCGGTGATGTTCCGAGGTCGAGGCTTTGAGCTATAATTGGGCTTTCTCCTCAGCTACGAATGATTTTACGTATCATATGTGGTTCGATTTTTCCAATTATATCCGGGTGTCATCATCACTTACCTCCAACCCTTAGAATTTGATGTTTAGTGAGACTTTCAATCTTGACATTGACACCGTTATGTTTTCACCAGAGATACATTATTGGGTTTTCCTGGCGCTTTAGGGTATTTTCCTTCTACCGTTTTACATTTTTTCGCTGTTTCTTCTTGTGCAGCTTCTTCTTGTGCAGCTTCTATACTTCCTTCTTTTGCCGGTTGGTTTCCTTTCCCTTTTATTATTTTGTTCATCATTAGCAGCAAGTATTACCGTTAGTAAACTATCTTTATTTATGTTGGTTGACATTCTAGCTGATTCCACTTGAATAATAACTAATATAGGATAATGCAGGAAATCGCGTTCCTCAACGTTAACAGTTCACGACTTCAAGCACTGCGTCTCCTGTGGTTCAGCCTTTGTCTCTGTCGTAGAGAGTCGTAGAGTCGCCAAGCACATTTGAAATGTTCTCCTTTTAGATTCTCGAACCTCGTAATTTACGCTTAAGGAAGTCCAACGTTGCCAGTTGAAAGTTGAAATTTCCGAACTCAGACTGTGTGTCATTCTATAAAAAGCTGAGATTTCAAAACTCCTTTTACATGAAACCCCAAAACTTTCATAAACCGAACCCTTACATGAGTACAGGTTATTGCTGCATTTTAGCTGTCTCCATGTATTCAATAGTAAACTTTAGCGGTCCTGCATTTTGATAGATTACTTTTTTAAAATTTCCCTGATTGTCGTAAGAGGCGACTAAAAGGGATTGAAATTTGTGGGCTGGTAACCTGCAAATTTTGTGACCTTATTGCTACTGAAATGTGGACAGTGTCTCGTATAGGGACTGACCTCACAGCTTCGACTTTTGGCTATCGAAAACGGACTCTGATTGGTTGAATGTGCGCACATTCTTCGATAACGATAGCGAGGGTCCATAGAATGCTCGCTTCCTCTAATTTGATCGAAAATTGGACGATATAAGCTGGACAGACGCAACACAGCAGATGCGGCCAAGGGCTCCGTGCATCAAAAAGAGTGGGCGTAAGCTGTTCTCCATTCCGTCCAGTCCGACATCAAGTGGATGGGGATTGACGTCTCCTCAATCCCTAAACAAAAATTGTCTAGCTCAGGTCAAGCTTTGGTCTGAAGTGTGGGGGGACTTACATTCGATATAATGCGCACTCTTTTTTTGTAAAATCATAAAAGGGAGCGGCTTCGGTCATGTTGCTCCCAGGTAGAGGTGAGGCTTCCTGGTCAGGGAAGCGGAAGATGCCGCGGATCGCAACGACCTCAAATGTGTACACCATATCACGAAAGAGTTTGCATGTAGTGACAAATCTTTCGATATTTCTATTAAGGAGCGCTAAAGTCGACTTCTTCACTATGACGAGCAGCTCAAGAGGGAGAAAGAACACTTCTGAACCGTACCACATTCAATGAGGTTCCTCCTCTGCTGAATGAAATGGCTAGTCAGCGTAACATGCCGATACGGACTGTTACTCTAACTAGAAGAGAAGTCATTTACGCCATCAATGCAATCAAACGAGGTAATGCCGGTGGGTTTAACGGCCTCCCTGCAGAGTTACTGCAGTTACTACAGATTTGCTGTTTCCATTCATGCGGATATCTTGTGAATCCGAGACTTTTCCCAGAGAGTCAAAAAAGGGATTGATTGTCAAGACTCCAAAGAAGGAGACCCGCTTTGAATGTGAAAATTGGAGGCGTTGCCGTTGCCAAGGTAATGGCTAAGATAATCCTGGAGCATTTGAGAAGAGAGAGCGGGCAGACTGGTTTCCGCTCCGGATCCTCCTGCATTGACCATATCAATACCATACGGATCATTTTGGAATAGTGCCCAAGTCAAGATCTTTTAGTCGATTTTGAGAAAGCTTTCGATAGCATGAACAGGGAGTGTATCTAGAGTGCTTTACGCAGAAGGGGCATTCCATCCAGCCATTATCAGAGATGGCAAAAAATATCGCGTGCTTCACCGATGTAAGAGTCCGCAGGGTTGCATCTTGTCATAGATAGTATTTATTGTTGTTATTGGTGAAGTTCCTCCTCCCACCTCGAATATACTGATGACACTTATTTGCCCTCTCACCGGCTCATGAACCTCGGCCAAATGGGTCTGGATTTGCAAAAAGATGCAAGTATAGTTGGACAGAAAATAAACACCAACAAAACCAACGTTCTCAGTCTGCCGGGTTATCGCACTCTCCCTAAATGCATTAATGGGAGAACATTGATGACGTTGATGAATTTGTATCTCTAGGGAGCCTGGTTTCGGCCAATGGTGGCACTGAATTGGATTTTGCCCGATGCATTAACAGCCTTAGACTCATACGTACTGTGATCGGAAGGCGAAAGTGGTCCAAGGGCACTTGGAGAAGGAGAGCGGGCGTATGTATTGGCAAGCTGCGGTAGGAGCTGAAGCGTATTTCAGCGAACCGGGAACGACTACTCGTAGTGTGGTTAACGTGCTATATACAACCAAGGAGCAAATGACAATCTTATATATATATATAGTGATAATGATAGGGCCCCTTAAAGTTGCCTTTTGCCAATCGCTGGAACAAAGCTTGCCTGACGGTGGACAGAAAATAAAACAACATCAGCAGAAATGTCTGTTGATGCGATTTGCCAGAGTTTATGGTAGCCACATGCATTAGCAATTTATATAGAGATAATATCTTTACTCATACATGTTTTCGCTAGAAACGCGAAAAACATAAGGGTAATGATTGTGTTAAGAGCGGGACTGTTTCAAAATCACGATTGATCCGCCCCAGTAAGAGGTGCTGTGAGGAATAACCTGGAGTTTTCGTCCCTATACTATTTCAGACAGTTTGAGGTTAAGAAATTGTAAAAAGCCATGAAGAAAATGTCTTTGTCCGAAAAAGGTTTTGTGAATATACAACAGCGTAGTTCGTACAATTCTCCAGGTGGAGATTATTAGTTAGTACTTAGCTACCACCAGCAATGCGGCAAATGTGATCCGATTGTCAAATTAAATATACCACTTTTGGTTAAAAGTTGGGTCACAATCAAATTTGGAGAGTCAACGACGGTATCCTGCAAGCTGATGAGCCTGTGCAAGTATGAGCTGAGCCGTCTAGGTGATTCACCCTACCTCCTCTGGGTTCTTTAATACAGGTACATAAAGAGCAAGACGAATTGTCTAGAAGAGGTTCTGCTCTTCACTGTACCCGGCTGAGTGCAGGCTGTGTACCGCTGATTGCTACTACCTGGCGTGAATCCAGTTGGTTCTGAGAAGCCCCTAACTATAGAGTGGTAGAGTTTATATCTTACGTGAGCTTAAGGTTCAATTAGGTCCATTGTATTATCGCCTAAAATCACTTATTCAATGGCTGGGTTCGCAGGCTTTTGTGAATCTGGGGACGTTTTCTAGAGGCATAGAATGGGTAGATGCTTCGTTAAAAGGATTTTTTCCAAGATCTGGCTGCATTTAAAATACGGAGCTGTATAATTGAGAACACCATGGAATCCGCTCAGAGGAGCTTTGACAGTTTATACCCAACGCCAAATGTTTGCTCTGGTCAAACCATTGTGAAGGTTGGAGTAAGCCGACCTGTCACGGACTAAGTAACAACTAGTGGCTAGTCCAAACCAATTGGCTTGGTATTGTGCTGCTATTTACGCTGATGACATTGCTTAACCGTCCGAAAAGTTTCGATTGATGGGACACTGTCATTGTTGTTTCGGACATTTTTACTGCCAATAAAATGACGCATATCTTTGTCTGATACATGGTCGTCATGTTGGTGAGGGTTTAGGCATACTCTCTAATTGCGTTTTCTAAAAACAATCCTGGATTGGATCCGATTTCTGATATTTCACTTTAGTTTGGAGTCGAGATGCACTTCTCAATACTTGAATGTTATGCCAGCTGGATCCTTATCCTCAGTAAAGCAAGGAGTATGTAGATCCTTCCTTGTGAAGTTAACTATTCCAACCTTTTTACCGTTCCCTGTAAGTTCAGCTTTGTCGTATATTGGATTTGCAAACTGGCCGATATTTACTACGCTTAGATGACCAGAAATGCTTGCGTAAAAATCGTTGTGTTCTCATCACCAGTATCCATAACGAGGGAGGGAGTACCTATCTACATATATATGTACTTAAAACTTGTCTGATCACAACGTGGATCTTCCTTTACTCCAGTATGTGTAAAATCGCTAAGAACGATGACCACGAATATCTGTAAGTTGATCTGTAAGCTTGTGGATTTGCCTTTCTGATAGGCATATCGCCTGTTACATACCTACTCCTTATGTACTAGTCTACAGGCTCTTCACTCCTTTTAGTAAAAAGGTAGTTATACTGATTGGTTAGGAACTTCGCCCGATTTGGGAATAAACACCACTTTAACGTGGTCAACCTCAATATAGTATGAGCTTTTACCAAACATGCACGGTATATACTTCGATTATATGGACCCAGAGGATTGTGTCTATTACAAGGGCAGCTATGATGGTCTGCAGTTTCCTTGTCGCTTTTTGCACCTTCTGCTCTGTAAACATATCGGCTTTAACTTCAAGATGACTATTTAACCATAAGCTCTAAGTTTCTTCTGTACATTTATGCCCTCAACGTATAAATCAAGATACTATCTTGGGATTTGGCTTCTATCTAATTATCAACATCTCTCGTTAGAGAGACAATTATTCCTTGAAGGGAGCCGTACCACGTTAGTTTTTCCCAAACTTGATCAATTTAACATTTTCATTTTAGGTTGGATTCGATGAAGCTTTGCGACTAGAACTTGATGTCTTGGGTCATCAAGGTGTCCAGACAACATGCATTTGTCCTTATTTTATTGGTGCTACCGGAATGTTCGATGATGTTAATGCGAGGTAAGACGAACTTAATTGAATAGCTTTCCTACATTTTCAAATTCACTAATTCCAGTAGATGGGTGCCCATTCTCAAAGCTGAAGATGTTGCTGATCGCATCATTAAAGCAATCAAAACTAATGAAAAAGTTGCTGTGATACCAGGATATATCAAAATACTCTTGTCGTTGAAATGGTAAGTTCATACTAATTTATTAGTATTTTCCTAATTAGGGAAACTAATTTTAATTTATTTATTATTAGGGTCTTCCCATGGGGATGCAATTCCCAGTTCCTCCGTCGCTTAGTGCCAGACGCAGCCCCACATCAGGTAGCACCTGTGAAATGTGCACCCACTCCAACAAACGACTCTACGAACTACAAAATCAATCCAAATACAGATATCTCAAATGGCATTGGCAAATCAGCAGCAATGCTCGTTAAAAGGACCCCATCAGTGGGTGAGCGTGTTCTCTGAGACCGTGTTATTCCCATCCTGGCGGGAATTTTACTCTACTATCTGCTACTAAGTTAATTGTTTATATGTAATCTTATGTAGATAGATGCAATATTAGATTTATAAATTATCAAAATGAATTACAGGAAAAGATAGTTTTTCAGTTGCAAATTTTTCCACGAAGAAAACTGTATTATTGTCCTATAGTGTTGTACTAAAGGAAGACAATAATATCAAGTTTTGTTCCAATTTTTTGATTGAAAATTTGCAATTGAAAGATGAATGCAGTTCACATTTAGATAAATGTTCATAAGTATCTGAATGATGAATGGGTCGAAGAAGTTTTCAGAAAAATTTAAGAGTGCCTTTGTGCATATAAGAGACGATGAAGAGTTGAAATTAAAGCTTTAGACTATCAGAGTTAGTTCATCATAGTAAAAGTAATCAGACTCCAGGTGCTGATTCGAAAAAGTTCTGGTAGATAGGGTTTAAATTTTATTAGAAACCTAGTTTAGTCTAACAGATAATCAAGGTATAATGTTCAGCTAAGCCATTAAAGCTGAGAAAAATGAACATCTGAATATCCAGTTGCAAAAAAGGAAAACAGTTAAATAGTTTGAAGTCCTTTGCAGTTATAGTAGCCATTTGAAAACATTTTCAATTTCGAAAATGTACCCAGCTGAAAGTAAATTGGACAACACAGCCCAATACGAGGATGTTATTGATCCACATTTATTGAATTAAAATGTATCTAAATTAATACATTATAGCAAGTCCATACCAAAATAAAAAGTAATACGGGAAAATGATCAAAAAGTAACTAACACACTCTTTAGCTAGTACATAAATATTAGATATACTTATGTGAATGTATCTCTAAGAATTTCAGATACTAAAATCTCGTGAATGCAAAGACGGGTTGCATAGGTATTGACACTAACCAAAAACCCTTCGATTTTGTACTTAGTTAGTTGAACTTACCAAAACATTTGCTAGGTTAATTTTCCGTAGAAAATAAATTCCCACAGAACCTTTTGTATGAAAAGTCCCAATTGAATTGCATGGGTTTGTGTCTCCATTATTGAAAAATCGGCGAAAAAAATTAAAAATCTTTTACTTCAAATATATTCTACGTCGAACTTTACTAATTTCAAATTGTCCAGCTATGATAGTCATGTATATAATCGATTTGTACAATTTGTAATGCAGGATTATCTGTTAAGTTGATATTGGAGAAATAAACATTTGAATTCAGTTTTGTTTCTTATTTTCGATTCGGTTGGGATAAATTTACCCGTAAGATATTATGGGTTGAAGTCGATCAAGAAGGCAGAGCTATCCCAAAAGTCTGCAGTTTCACTAGTCTCCCATCGACACCGGCTTGCACGCCTCTGTTCGAGCTAGGGTCGGGAAACTGGGCACTATAGTCGCTCTGATGTTATTAACAAAACTTCTTGCATTCTTTAGCCGAATTGTGGGACTGGATCGGAACCTGATAAACAAAATGGGATATCGCGAAACATTATGTAATCCTTGTGAATGGAAAACGAAAAATGGAAGAGAAAAAAATACGCGCATCATCCCAGAGGGGCTGCTTCAGGTTAAGGCTGCATATTTTGGAAAGTCCTTACATGACCCTCTCGAAGTAGCTGCTGCAAACCTTCTTCGAATGGGTCAAGAGTATGTAGGGCCGGACTGGGAGTGTGCTCATCCTCATGAGGATCTGTTTGCCTGCTGGTCATGTGTCAGGGGCAAGTGGATCTGGCAGAGGGATGAGCTGAAGCAACAGCCCGAGTTAGTGTTCCTTGCACTAGAGAAGGTACTAACAGGACCCCAAACCAATGTGAAACAGCATACACCCGGAGCTGCGTAGCCAATGGTAAGCTTAAACTTTTGTACGCGAACTCTGAATACCTTGGGCACCTTCTGTTTCAAATAAGACCCCTGGTGGCCGCGCTAATCAAGTTGGAGATTCTTCCCGGACTACTCGTAGGACCAAGTAATGAGCTTTGTTAAAAAAGATAAAAAAATGGCGATAGAGGAAGATTCGCAGACGAGCAGAGACGAAGCTCACCCCTGGTCATCTAGGTAGACCACTAAATGCGGTTCGGACTCAGGAACGTAAAGGTGAAATTGTGCCGTTCCGCAAAATCGGACGACGACCTAGATCTAATCGACGCAAGCAGATCATGCTGAGGGTAGCGTAGATAAATCAACAGCACTCGAAGTGCACCTAGTCTAATCTGCTTGTCTTTCTGCTACAAGAAGACATTGACATCGCACTAGTACAGGAGTCTGTTAGGCGCGAATATGCAATAAAAATCACTGTTTTGTGATATTATAATTTTATTATCCGCGTATATGCAATATAAAATCATGCAATATAAAAATCACTGTTTTATTATATATAGTAGTTTATTTTATCTGATTATAATGTCTCCACGAGACGAGAACTAGACAGAAAAAGCATAATTATAATCAAGCGGCTTATATTTATAGTCAGGTGGATAAGATGCTAGGTTGCAATTTGTAGCCGAATGTTTTGAGAACCAATCAATGTTTTGATTGTGTACATTTCTTTGTTGTCTTAGAAGTTAGATTTGTTATGGGAACTGAGTTGTGAGAACGAAATTTTCTCACAGTGGCATTGCACCTGACATCTTCCCCCTTATAAAGGAAGTTAGTCCTCGAACTTTTACAAGTATCTGCTCCTTATGCGTCTAGTATTTTCGTTGCTAGATTCTAAGGATATGGGAACAATAGGCTCTATTCTAATATCTTCATCGCTTCTATTGTACGCCACATTTTTATCTATTTTATTCAGTTTTCGGATTCTATTTTTTCGATTGAAACAACTTCTGAATATGGTGATGGACAAATTACCGTTTGCACATTTATATATGGAAAATGCTATAGCGACCAGGACTACTATACCGATGATAGAGGATACAATTGAATTTCTACGTATGATTTTAGGAATTGGTTGGACTGCTTTGTCCCAAAAATTGGCTTGTTCGACTAATTCTAGTGTTAAATATTTAATTTCGTGAACATTATCTGTAGAGAGTTTCCCGATCCTATTTTCACTTTGTTTGATATCCTTTATATTGAAAATGGTACAACAATCTTCTAATTCTATGATTCTTTTAGTAAAACTTTCAAATGCTATTTTTTCTGGCAGATAATCATGCGTTACGCTATGTATTGAACAATCATTTGTAAAACTAAGTATATTTGTTCCAATAATTTTTATCTCTTTGCTTTTATTACATTTACATTCTACGTTTGTTTCCATTGTATTTCCAGTGAGTAATTGTAAGTTATTAATTTTGTGCATGATATCCAAATCTGCGTCTATTTTTCTAAATTCGCATTCTTTATCAGATTGTTTCAAAAATAGATTTATTACGCAACTTTTGATGTAAATACTTTTTAATGGCAATGGTTTGCATATTTTAACTTCTCCAATTTCTTTGCAATCTAATTCGTCTATTGTTATGTAAAATTCTCTGTCTTTACTTATAATAAGGTATTTCTTAAGATTATCTATTGTGATAACAACGTTAGTTCTTATATAAGGGAATACAACAGTTTCGTATAATTCAAAGTGTTGGCGAGTGACCTTATCCATAGATATTACTACGAAAATTTTCTTCTGTTTTAAATATGCCGAAAGTTGCAAATCTTTAGTTATAAATTTATAGTTGCCAATCAAAGGACTTATTGCTAAATCGTCCTTCTCTTTGATGTTATTAAGTTCTTCAACTAATTGTTCTGGTTCGAGGATAAAAGGATGTAAAATACCGGCCTGAATGAAGAGTAGTATTTCTATTTGCAAATCTAAAACTTCAGTTTTATGGTAAAGTTTGGAATATATGTCTTCATAATAAACTTGCAAGCTAAGTTGTTGTTCGTGCTCATTACTCACGTTGCTAAATAGTTTAATTTCCTCTATAATTTCGTTAATTTTTAGACGAATCGAGTTTTGCTCGGTGCTTATTATGTTAGATTGCTTGTTTATTTCTTTCATCAAATATGTGTTTTTCATCATACCTTTACTGATGTTGAATTCATTTTGCTCGATACTATGAATAGCATTCTGGATTTGATCGAAATCGTCAGAATCCATACTACCAAAAAGGAATTTTAGAGAACCACCAACCCAATTCGCTATTCCCCTACGTAATCTAATATTTGGAGTTAGGCCTAATAAACCGTATACTGTATTTATGTTATGACCCAGCCGTTTCACCTGAAGTTCTCCGTTTAACTTCAAGTTTTTACAAGCGGCTATTTTACTAGTACATAATTCGTTTACATTATTAAGCAAAACCTTTACATTACTCAATTGCATTTCAAATTCACTTAAATCTATAACCTTAATTAGTTTTAATTGTTGGTCGACGAATTTTAAGTCAGAAATATAATTGAAGAAGGCTCCGGGGTAGTTGATAGGTTTAACCGTTACATCCCCTTGGATTAAAGTTCCGAGTCCTGCGAGGGAGATGAACCAGACAATGTACCTGAAAAATAGAGTTTGGCGTCGCACTTATTGAACCAACTCTTAGATCTATTATCAATTTGTATTGAGTTTTGGGTGGAATCTAAAATTTTGAAAGGGCCAAACCACTTTTCAGCTGTGTCTTTACGAGTTTTTTGACGGATAAGTACCTGATCCCCGATCTCAAAGTTATATTCGATTTTTCGCTTATCTAGTTTTTCGTCATACCGTTCCTTTTGCTTTTCTTTAATTTTCCAGTTGAATTGTTTAGCACGCTCTCTCATGTCTTTCAGTATTTGCAATCTTTTGCTCAGAATATTACCTTGTCCTTGTTGATCAGAAGGAACTCGTATGTTCTCAATGGGTAGAGTCTTTCTCCCAAAAAGTAGTTCTTCTGCTGATTTGTTAGTCCCTTGACTTATACACTGATTGAAACAAAGGCTTGCCATCCCAAGTATTTCTTTATGGTCTAGGTCTGTCTCCTTCACGACACTCCTTAAATATTCTTTCAGCCTTCCATGCGATCGTTCTGCACCTCCATTCGACTGTGGATGCATTGTACTGATTGGGATTTGTTTTATTCCCAATCTCTTACAAAGTTCCGTTATAGATTTTCCCGTTAAAACGTTACTATTGTCTGCCAGGATTTCCTTTGGTATCCCAAAATATCCTATCCATTCATTGATGATAGCTCGGCTAATATAATTACTAGTTTCCTTTCTGACATAAATATATTTGAGGTATTTGGTTAAATTATCTTGCATGGTTAGTGCTTTATAATCTTTGCCTTTCCATTTGAAACCGACGACATCCATTGCAACTCTGTCAAATGGTTGTTCCTTAAGTTTTTCTATTACCATTAATAATAATAATCGTTTGCACAACAATCCATATTGGATCAGGGCCTTGAAGTGTGTTAGAGCACTTCATTCAAGACCGTAACGGTACACTACAGAACACTGTAGGAGGCAATGTGGTCAGCATTACGCTCGCCCGAGATTATTACCCTGATTTGACTCAGGTACTCATTCACAGCTGAGTCGACTGGTATCCGACGTCAAATCACGTTACAAATCCCACTGTCGCCAGCGAGATTTGAACCGCGACCTTCCGTACGACAGCCTTGTGCTCTAACCACTCAGCTATCCGGACACCATTGGGGTTTTTAAGTTGCGCCTTATAATTTTTTGATGCTGACATACGTCACAGTTACGGACGTAATCCCGAATGGCTTTCCGCATTCCTTTCCATCTATAACTTCTTCGTAAAAAGTCTTCAAGGCAATTGACGCCTCTATGTCCTCCAATAACCCCATCATGGAATTCTTTTATTAATCGCGTTTGCTCCTCCTTATTGTCGACGTAAATTATCATATTTCGGGATCGAGATCTGGACAATTTTGTTCATCATCGAGTTCATAATTTTTTGGATTTCTGTTGACTTCAGGAAGAAGCTCTGGAGGGTTCTCATCATCTCTATAGGTCCTTGGTCCTATGTCGATTTCAGGTGTAAGTTTTGGAGGCATTCCATTGTCTTCATTCCCCTCCCGTTGAGAGAGATCGTCCTCGATTTCTTCATCAATTTCTGTTAGCTGAATTTCTTTGATAGTATCGTTTTTAAAGATTCTAATTATTTTGTCATTTTCTTTACATATTAAATCACCGTATTTGTTAATCGTAATATCATCTATTAGTTTTCTATGCTTGTATCCTAATAGCTCTTCAGACAGATCGTTTGAATGTTCGCCATCCATTTCTTTGTAATTTCCATTTGTTGTGCGTACTATTGCGTTGACTGAGATATTTCGGCTTAATTCGTCCGCAACTTTATTATCTTTTCCTGCTTTATACTCGATTTTATATTGATACTCATCCAATTTCAAACGCCAACGAACGAGTCGGCTACCAGGATCCTTCACGTTGAAAAGCCACATAAGAGGTCTATGGTCCGTACGGATAGTAAATTCCTGTCCAAATAGGTATGGTCGACTTTGTTTCACTGCCCAGACTATGGCTAAGCACTCCTTTTCCGTGGTTGAATAGTTTCTCTCCGCACTATTCAACGTTCTACTTAAAAACATGATAGGTCTCTCGTTTCCTTCCTCGTCTTCCTGGGATAACACTGCACCTATTCCCGTGTTGCTAGCGTCAGTGGTGAGGATGAACCTCTTATCATAGTTTGGATACATAAGAGTAACATTTTCCTTCAGGATTTTCTTAATTTCCTGGAATGCTGATTGACATTTATTGGTCCATTCATATTCAACATTGTTTTTGAGTAATCTAGTAATTGGTTCCATTATCCGCGCGTAATTTTTAATAAAACGCCTGTAGTATCCAGTCAGCCCCAGGAAAGATTTGACTTCCTTCTGACTGGTTGGTATTTTCAAATTTTCAATGGCCTCTAGCTTTTCGGGATCCATATTAACTCCATTTTCAGAGATTACGTGTCCAAGGTAAGCGACCTCCTTTCTCAAGAACTCGCACTTATCAGGTTGAATTCTTAAATTGTTTATTTTGAGTCGATTGAACACTTCCCGAAGTTTTGTGTTATGATCCTTTAAAGAATCACCATAAATGACAATATCGTCCAAATAAACGGAACATTTAGATCCCTGCAACCCTGCCAAGACTGAATTCATCATTCGTTGGAAACATGCGGGCGCGTTTTTAAGCCCAAAAGGCATTCTGGTATATTCATAATGCCCGTACGGCGTGCTAAAAGCGGTTTTGCACTGATCCTCTTTTTTGACCGGGATCTGGTGGAACCCGCTTGTTAAGTCTAGGGTTGAAAAATATTTAGCACGACCCAACTGGTCTAGTATCTCAGAGATATTAGGCAGTGGGTAATTGTCTGTTATCGTTACCTCATTCAACTTCAGGTAATCGATAACCATTCTCCATTTTGTTTTTCCACTCGCGTCTGCTTTTTTTGGTACAATCCATAAGGGAGAGTTCCAAGGGCTGTAACTTTCCTTTATGGTTTTATTTTTAATTAAATCATCTATCTGCGCCTTCACCTCTTGTTCATGGATCTTTGGGAATCGATAAATTTTTGTATGTATAGGCTTTGTGCCTGGAATTGTATCTATTGTGTGCTCTGCAGCCTTTGTGAGCTGGTCTGGGTCAATTTCATTAAAGAGACAAGCATACTCTCTAAGGATCTCCCATATGCTTTCCTTTTCTTCTGAATTCATGTGGTCATCACGGATTTTCACCTTTATTTCCTTTACATTCAATTCCTCTTGCCTTATATTGCAGATAATTAGGTCATCAGTATTAAGTTTCGTTTCGTTATTATCTTTATTCAATATCAGGATTGGGATCTCGCAATTGTTGTCAACCTGCACTAACATATCAGCTACACTAAGGTTCCCTTCTTGTAACCCTGAGACAAGCAAGTTCTCGCCTGGCTGAGCGTTAACATGTAAATAGTGAAGTGTTTCTGCACGCGGTTTTGCTGAAAAGGTACGACGTGTTAACCTGAGTATACTTTTTCCAAGTTTCAAAGTATAATTCTCTAAATCGAGTAAAGCTTTGTGCTCTACTAAGAATGGAGCTCCAAGTATACCATCGAATTTATCAAAAAGACGATTGGTCGCTACCTGGAAAGGTATTCGAAACTCATTGTTTATGTAACTCAATGAAACAACTGTAGAACCGAAAGTTGTCCCATCTATCGCGTTAATACATTTGTAATTTGTAAACTCACTTTTGTCTACTTGGTGTTCGAAAACGAATTTCGCAGCTATTACATTTAAGGAACTTCCTGTGTCTATCAGCAATTTTAGGAATCTACCTTCAAAATTGAGGAAGAGATACGGACTTTCCTCAATATCCAATGAATTCACACGATATTCGTTATTTTGAGACTGAGATGGCATGCAGTTATTTCCGCCATCCTCCTTCCTGTTAAAAGTTTACCGATGACCACTTTTATTTTCACTATCGTGGTGATTTTTCCGGATATTGTCGGGGTTTTTATTATTATCGAATTTTTTGTGCTCAAACTTTTTATTTCTACAGTCACGCTGAAAATGCCCAATTTTACCACAATTGTAACACTTTTTATCGGTTTGAATTTTATGAATCCGCGGTACATTTCTATCCGTAAAGTCCTTTTTCACTGAAGGCTTGACCAACCCCAACCTTTGTTCCTCCTCTTGAGCAAGCCGACTAGCTTCTTCAAGAGTCTTCGGTTTCTGGGTTATTACGTACATTGTTAGCTCCTGTTTCAACCCATTAATGAAAACAGTGAGCACTTGTTCCTCGAGGAATGCATTCTCCCCTCTTTTGGAACTATCTGAGCGCGATGTTAATATTCTGCGGTGCAGACCCAGTAATCGTTGGTGGTATTGCACTACTGTTTCACTGTTGTACTGTTTGAAACTAAATAATTCTCGTTGCAAATGCAACATTGAATGCGATTCTGCGTAAACTTGTTTCAGTTTCGCCTTGAGAGCATCCCAATTACCGAATTCTTCATTTAAAATTATTGTTTGCGCATTGCCACGCAACTGTGTGCAAATATATTTGAAGAGTAAAGTTTGCAAAGCTCCTCGAGCCAAAGACATAGCTTCTTCACATGCGTATATAAAATTAAACGCATCATCTGCTTTTCCCTCGAATACAGGGATAAAACTTTTCAAGTCGTTGAAACTCACGTTGTACCCTACAGTTTCTGTGCTACTTGTAGCCATTTCTGAAGAAGAATTCTGATCTAGCATAAGATCCTCTAAAACCGGAATTAATTCAGATTTACAGGTAATCGTATCACTCAATTCAGAGTCGGAGTCGGAATTGTCAACAAATTGACCTTTACGTTTTTCTTCCGATTGCTTAAATACAAAATTTCGAAACAAATCAAAAGTAACGTATTTTCTGCCAAGTTTTATTAACAGAGTCTCGCGATACTTGTCTTCAAATATCTCGTCAACACTTAATTTTGTTTTTAACTTTCCGCGTTTTACGCGATATTTCATATCACTTCTAGAATTTTTCACAAAATACGGATGGGTATACTACATATACACATCACTTTAACCTATTTACTTAGTCTAGGATATATTTTTTTTGGCTAAGGGCTTTTCCGTTTTATTTTTTATATGTGTGTAAATATATAAAACATAGTGAAGGAAATTATTCGAATTGGCTTACAATGTTGTCAGGAACATTCTGCTAACAGGAATCTGCAAAGGGTTGACTGCAATTCTGCTGCGTAACCAGTCAGCAGTGTTGGTTTTGATTGTTGCTCCACCGATGGGTAGCTTCCGCTTCACACGGAGTAAAGATGCACTGCCTGATGGCTGTCCTCGTTTTCTAGAGGACAACTTTCTCCAGATTTTCCACGTTTTATCACTTTTTTTTTTTTTATTTGTTGGGAGCCTAGTTCGCTCCAAAGATAGTCACGGGTGAAGTTTATCACAATTTCACTTGGGAAAACTCGCGACTATCCCACCGCTGCCACCAGTTAATTTTGTTAGGCGCGAATATGCAATAAAAATCACTGTTTTGTGATATTATAATTTTATTATCCGCGTATATGCAATATAAAATCATGCAATATAAAAATCACTGTTTTATTATATATAGTAGTTTATTTTATCTGATTATAATGTCTCCACGAGACGAGAACTAGACAGAAAAAGCATAATTATAATCAAGCGGCTTATATTTATAGTCAGGTGGATAAGATGCTAGGTTGCAATTTGTAGCCGAATGTTTTGAGAACCAATCAATGTTTTGATTGTGTACATTTGTTTGTTGTCCTAGAAGTTAGATTTGTTGTGGGAACTGAGTTGTGAGAACGAAATTTTCTCACAGTGGCATTGCACCTGACAAGTCCTTGATCGGAAGTGACTGAATCATCAAAAGGCTCTAAAGCAAATATTATAATTTATTCTACAGCACAAGAGACGCCAATCGGGATAGACCTATAGCATGTATCCTTGCGAGGAGGAGTCTGCATGCTTTTCTGTGTCCGGACTTGAATTTTAGCTACCTGGTCGTGGTCAAACAATCCGGGGCAGAGGATGTGCTTACATTGCTCACTACCGATCAGATCCACCAGAAGGACTCCAACATCTGACGACCACTATAGCAATGCAGAAGGCCAACCTGTTGATATAAGGCACCCGGTTTAGGATGAAATCAACGAAAAAGGTGAATTTATTATCAATACAACAACAGGGGTATGTACAAACGACATGATATCACTTTATTGACGCACAATGGGATTCTTCTGGTTAGAGTAATGGAGAGTGTTGACCGGAGACCGTTCTCTGATCATAGTTGCATACTTCCCAGTGTAAATCTCGCCGCAGAAGTCTACAAATCGTTCAGAGACCCCAAGTGAATCCACTGGAGGAAGTTTAGTTATCAACAACACACTCTCGCGGCCGGAAATTGGTAAGATTGGCAGGCAGATGAACTGGAGTCTAAAGTCGGGGCTCTGGAAAAGGTATTCGATATCGCCTTTAAAATCTTATGCCCTGTTAAATACAGTAAGACGACACTACCATCGTGGTGGAACGAAGATGTATCTAGCCTCAAGAACCTGACCAAGGAGATCTTCAACATCTGCTGCACAAACATTGACAGCCATACAAGGATTGCCTAAAGAAGTGCAAGTCGCCCATCAACACTGTCAAGAGGCGGTCCTAGTTGGTCTTGACCAAACAATACAATAGAAAGAAGCATAATTGGATTCAAAGTCCTGCCTGGAAGATGCTTTCAATGTATTTCTTCACCTCCTCCTCCTAGACCTCCACATTAAATACATTGTAGCATGCAATATTGTCAGACTCTATAAGTCTGGATGTCGGACAGCGAAGCCCGATGACCATAGTAACATTTTTGATGAAATACCTTGGGAAATCTTGACACTCCCCATGGACTACGTCACATGCAAGCTGAACTTTACCAGAAACGTTGGTGTGGAACTTCCAACCAGGATAGGATAGGAGACCGGCAGGTATTGCAAAGCTATGGCACAGTGTGGAGTCGATGTGGCAGTTTTCTCGGGTGCACACAGTGTATTCGAGTCGTAGGGTTTCCCAGGTTTCGCCAGTGTATTCCAAGCGGAAGTATTGGTAGCACTGAGAGTCTGGCTGGAGCATAATCCTTTGGCGAATACAGAGTGTGTCTCGCTGGCGATTGTCAAATTGCTCTGTATTTCAATAGCCAACTATGCTATCGGGTTGCACGCCCAAAATATTCATAAATCTATGGCGAAAAATACGTATTTGTATCTTTAACCAGTTCTTCATAAAAGAAAGAAAAACCACAAAACGGCCTTCATACGGGATGACCCCCTTACAGGAGGATAACGAAGGCGCTAAAAGATGCCAGAAAGAAGGGAACGGAAAACGTTGCATAGAAGCAAATGGATCTCTTTATCAAATTTATTTAATAAGATACAGAGATGGAAAATTAACATAAATGTCATGCGGGTTAGTGCAGCAATCCAAGATTTCTTCCAGATTTTTCGGGTAAGCAATTTCTGAGAATAGGTCCTTGAATCCAACTATCATAAATGTATTCCAGCGATATTTTCATCGGTGAAATTAAAAGTAAGTAATGATTTCTTTTTCGCTAGTGCATAGTTGTTTGTTATAGTGCCCATATATCGATATTTCTTTGGATGCTTGACCCCACCCCTTTAACTAGACGGACAACGATGTCATTCACTGCATGCGTGGGACTTCACAGTTTCAACTTGGTCATCGAATTTCGTGTTAAAAGGTATAGCCGTTTCTGAGAAAAGTTCGGGTGACAGGCAGTGAATCAATTTTAATAGGGCCCTTGTAACCAGGGCGTCGGAATGTTGGAGTACTATCGACAATAAAGACAATAAGTCTTGTCCTGGCGACCATCACTAAAATCGGTGTGCTTCGAGAATCTGATTGAAGCATACCTCTGGTGTTAGAGACTCCACCTTCCTCTAAGGCGGAGAGCCTATTTCAGCAGATATAAATTCGTTTGGTGTGAGGTAAACACTGAAAAACATCACTTCTCCACAACGAACACGAATGAAGGTCGATGAGATTGACCATGCGCACACACTTGCAAGTTAACGGTATCTCTCACTCAGATGGTAGCAGTGCTAGATATATCGGCGTACCGCGATGGTGAGCTCCTATCTCGGTACTGCTGCGAAAAATCCGCTCTTATTTCTTGCACCATCTGCTCCATTGAGTAGTGTTCTAGGCTGCAAACCACTGCTTTCGTGCCAAAAACTATCTGGGCTGTCTCGCAGAACGTACTTTTCTTATTAGATTTGGACCCAAACTCGACAGGTACATTGGCGAGTTTGCTGGATAGATTTACTGTTTACCCCAGCGTCTTTTAGTTTGGCGTTGTTGCAGACTTATCGTAGAATTCCCGCGAAAGATCTCACTTCGTTTGGTTTGATGAGAATAGTCTCTGACGGCAGTTTGCCCCTTCTCTTTTCTTTGCCGCTGATAGTGCCGTCGTAGTCGACTTCGTCTTTGCTATTCAACTTAGGTTGTTGTTGAATTTTCTCCTTTCTCGGCACTGTTTGGTCTATGTGGTTACCACCTCGCAAAATCCTCCTGCTGCATCCTTGTCGGCAGCCACACGTTGTTTTCTCTTCGCCTCCTTTTGTCGACTGTTTGCTCCCTCTCTGGCTAGCTGAAGACACTTTCTTTTGTTCATTTAAGGGCTACACTGGTGATGTGTTTTTTCGCAGCGTCTTTCAGTAGTTTCTCTGGTGTGGAATAAGGTTCAGCAGTTCACTCATCTCCATTATGAAATAATTATTTCCGAGTTATCACAATCTCGGCAGATGCCAGACTTTACCTAATACTAGCACAAAGTGTCAAGCATTTAGGCTCGGAAATGGAATGGAATGGCACAGATGAACCCCTCCGTCTCACCAAAGAGCTCCTCAACACACAGCCATCTGTTCGACAAATGGCTGCCAAAGACAATTCACGTGTTTACCGTGCATTGCTTTCGACTTCCATTCATCGATCCGCTCTTGGTCCGACTTCACCCCACTCAGAGGATTGAAAGATCGATCCTTCAAGTTAAGTGGAGTCAGCCCACAGACTGCCTTACATACAGCCGCATGCAAGGGACTCGCCTGCTCTTTGCAGTAAAAATAAGCGCGTAGCGAGTCGACTTGGCGATGATGTTGTGCCGCCACGTCAACCACGCCCCTACCTCCGATGTCACGAGGCAGGTTCATCCGCTCCACGGCAGACTTTGGATGATGCATTCAGAATTTGGACATAGTTGTCCGTATCCGCCGCTGGACGTTTTCCAGATCGGTCTTCGTCCACGGCAATATTCCAAATGCATAAACCAGTGAAGGGATAACGAATACATTCAACGCGCATGAAATTATTATTATTATACTATTCTTGGAAATACTGATATTTCGGGAACCACTTGTTCCCTTCATCAGTGCTAATAAGACTTGTTATTTTCGAACTATTTCGACTCACACATCTCTGTTGGCAGCTCCGGATAACCACTAGTCAATCTGGTGGTGAGCTAATGGCTCATTTCGACGGCAGTCACGACGACGACCCAACATGACATAGATTTATGATTTGGCAAACGATTCGGAATAGGTTGCGCATGAGTTGACAGCTGTGCCATTCTGTTACCATAGTACACGAGAGTGATTTCTGAAAACGGCTTTCAGGTTAATGTTACAACTGCCTCCGCCCCGATAATAATTTTTGCAGGGCAAATACGTTCAAAATTATAACTTTATCAAGTTGGCAATGCGAGCTCAGTTGAGATGGACTCCTAACTAGCTGGCCTGATCATGGTTCTGAGCACAAACTCCCATGAGGATTTGCGTCAACCCAAGCATTGCCTCGCTGCTCGCATAGAAAATCGCGGGGGTCATTTGCACTTTCTAGCGGAGTTGCCCTGCAACTGGGACCCAAACTAAA
Source organism: Hermetia illucens (assembly GCF_905115235.1). Lineage (NCBI taxonomy): Eukaryota > Metazoa > Arthropoda > Insecta > Diptera > Stratiomyidae > Hermetia > Hermetia illucens. The sequence goes on from NC_051849.1 coordinate 159,188,121, forward strand.
GGGACAATACCAACAATAGCAACACAGACTTCCATAAGTATGTAGGTAAAGAGGTCCAATGTCCTACCCTCGACTTTGTTCACGGGAACACGATAGGACCGACCGGCTAAGTTTCATGAAATTATGTATGTTCTACACTGTGGTTAAATTTCTTTTGGTCTCACTTCCTTCTGATTGTCATGTCATATGTGGCCTTAAGGAATGTTTGACTAAAACTGATATTCTAATCTTTGGAAGAATGAAAAAGAGAAATCATAGCTACGATCAGCAGAAATAATAGTCCATAGATGAAAGTATCGTGCCCATGTTGCGAACCATATTTTGTTATTCTGGCATATTATCGTGAAGAATTATAGCCAATCATGCTCGCAATTGTTGACAGTGGTCTTTTGTTCTCTTAGGTACTTACATCCTTCGAGCAAATCTAAGTTCCAAATAAATTAAATTAAATGTTGAAGAGGAGAGACTACTAAAGGGTTTTTCTTCGCAAGCAAACATCTAATATGACTGTCTTCCTATTGAGCTTTTTTTCATCGTGGTCCTAATCTGAAGATGGAGAGAATTTTACAATTGGTGTGACTGCTTCCCAGACTATCGATACGTAAAACCGACATTGCATATACGAAAAAATTTTAATTTTAGGTTTATTCATAAAAGTATACTTAAATAAGTAAGTTTGTTCATGGAAATTATAAAAAAAAAATATATTACAATATTCATTATAAAAAAATATATTATTCGCATTTAGCTCCTTCCAGTAGTTTTAATTAAATTCGGTTCCATCCATATTATCTGGCATTCGATAGCTCCGAACTGGATCTTTATAAAGCGGACTCACGTTCGCTTCCCATTGATTTTTCTCGATTTGCTCTTTGAATGTGGCAAATTCCCGCTTTTCCTGGAACATAACGAACAGTTTCATAATCACTATAAGGAGCAAACCGAACAATATTGTTGCTATAATGCTGACGGATATCCATGCTGCATAGTTAACTGGTTTACATGCTTCCTCATCCCACACGATATACAATTGTTTAGAACCTTTCGTTGCGTCGTAAATGTAGGGGAAATCGCAGGATAATCCAGTTTCAAATTGGACGCGGGCTATGCAAACCCTCTCGTTATCTAAAAAAATAAGCGAAAATTGTATTTAAAATTCAACCAGTTCTGGAACAAATAAACGTTTAAACCCAATCAACAACATAATGGGTTGATATACCTTGAAGACTTTCCACGAACGAGTAACTAAAAGGCATCTTATTTGAATCGGCGCAAACTTCCATGATGTCAACTTTCTCGTCCTTTCGCTCCCTCACTAATCGCTCTACACAGGGGTTGAAGTACTGACAAATTTTATTCTTGAACTCATCTGATCCTTCACTACTTTCGCAAAATGTTCCATAAAACTTGGAGTTGCACTTGCACTGTCCACAATGACACTCCCCTTGACCAGAGCAGAGTTCATCATTTGGTGACATACAAGAATCAGTTGCAGTGGGACAGTCACATCTAGGTCCTGACCAGCCAGGGTTACACAAACATACACCGCAATCACAAACGGCTGACTCTAGGTTGCACGTATTCGAGCATTTAGGACATTCACAATACTGTCCTTCATATCCGCTGAAGCAATAGCATTGACCACATTCACATTCACCTCTGTCGGAGCAAATTGCACCTCGCTTTAGAGTAGAAGCTTCCAGAAGGGGACGACATTGATTTGTTAAGTCGGTTTGATTTGCCGACTGTGAATTACATGAACATGATTTACCGATCCTATTTTGGGGGATGTAAAAGTTAAATGGTTGATAAGAGGCTCCTTGCGAATATCGACTTACCATCCTTCCTCGCAATAACACATTCCACATTCGAAACTGCCATGGGCGTTACAAAGTTCATGATTTCTCGACTCGATCCCACCATTTCGTTCACAAGGACATGGCTTCTGTATTTCAACTTCAACCTCCAAGGCCTCGGATAGACCAACTTCTTCAATTCGAATTATGTGGTTCTAAAATGGAAATATAGTAAATATTTTCAGAATTTATTAGTACCTTAAAGTAAGTGCAGCATTCGATCGCCGTGCCTGCCCACGAAACTTTTGCATTGTTCCGTTAGGTAATTCGACTATTATTGCATCCTTGAGCAAAAATAGAGAATAAGAGTGTATATGAACGTCCAAAGTATGCTATAAACTGAACGTAGAGAGTGTGCGTATATGTAAGGTGGGGAGAGGCTTATCTTTTGAGCACCTAAACCTTAATGGTTCATTATGTTCTGCTTATATCTCGGGAGTTGTTCGTTCATGGATAAGGAACTACCTGCTGCACTTGCAGTATATCAGCACCAAAAATCTGATGCGTGATGTGTGGCATTTGATTCAGGCGGAAAATAGGGTTATATTGTCTCAAAGAAAAAGCCAAACCTCGTTTTTATCTGAGAAGTGGACCCTTGATCCAAAAGGTTGTTTTACTTTTGTGCCATAGTATCGCATGTTCTTTTGGTCTGTCTCAGTTTTCTTTGCGCTTCAGATTAACTTAATATCTCCAATCGAATAGATGGGGGTGGAAGAATCAGTAGGCATTGCAATGAGCGCCGCCTTCTTTCTCAATGCCTACTCTGACTGATCGTTTGAAATTACTTCCTGAACTTCCATAGCATGCCAATAGTAACGGAAGGAGAAGGTGCAGCGATTAAGCTAACCGTGGGTACAACTTCTGAGTTTCTAGCTAATAGGGAACGCACTTGCGTGAATGAGAGAGAGGGAGTCGAAACTTCTATGGCAGACATCGCAAGGGGTGTTACCTGATATTCAGAAGCTATCAGTATTTACTTTGGAAGCTCTTGGTTACCCGAAGAAAACCAAACGAATCGAAGCGTTTGTAGCCAACGATATTACTGAATGCAACATGTGCCAAAATGATCATCTGATCCACTACTGCTGGCTACAGCAATGATTCAAGTATGGGACGCAACCCGACAATTTATTTTGCTCAGAACGATAATTGAATCCGAGTCCCAACGAATTGTTTAATATCATATTTAGTTTGGGTGCTAAAAAGGGAAGTCGATCATACTCACACCTTCATCATACTCACACCTACTCAGCAGACTGAACTAAGATCGTCATCATCATCATCAATGGCGCAAAAACCGGTATCCGGTCTAGATCTGCCTTAATGAGGAACTTCAGACATCCCGGTTATGCGCCGAGGTCTACCAATTCAATATCCCTAAAAGCTGTCTGGGGTCCTGGCCCACGCCATCGCTCCATCTTAGGCAGGGTCTGCCTCGTCTTCTTTTCCTACCATAGATATTGCCCTTATAGACTTTCCAGGTGGGATCATCTTCATCCATATGGATTAAGTGACCCGCCCACCGTAACCTATTGAGCCGGATTTTATCCACAACCGGACGGTCATGGTATCGCTCATAGATTTCGTCATTGTGTAGGCTACGGAATCGTCCATCCTCATGTCGGGGGCCAAAAATTCTTCGGAGGATTCTTCTTTCGAACGCGGCCAATAGTACGCAATTCTTCTTGCTAAGAACCCAAGTTTCCGAGGAATACATGAGGACTGGAAAGATCATTGTCTCTACAGTAAGAGCTTCGACCCTATGGTGAGACGTTTCAAGCGAAACAGTTTTTGTAAGCTGGAATAGGCTCTGTTGGCTGACAACAACCGTGCGCGGATTTCATCATCGTAGCTATTATCGATTGTGATTTTCGACCCTAGATAGGAGAAATTATCAATGGTCTCAAAGTTGTAATCTCCTAGCTTTATTCTTCCTGTTTGTCCAGCGCGGTTTGATGTTGTCGGTTGGTTGGTTGGTTTTTGGTGCTGACGTTGTCACCATATACTTTGTCTCGCCTTCATTGATGTGCAACCCAAGATCTCGCCCTTATAGCCGCCTGCTCGATCTGGGTGAAGGCAGTCTGTAGGTCTCAGCTCATTCTTCCCATGATGTCGATATCGTCAGCATAGGCCAGTAGTTGGGTGGGCTTAAAGAAGATTGTACCTTTTGTATTTACCTCAGTATCATGGACCACTTTCTCGAGGGCCAGGTTAAAGAGGACGCATGATAGGGCATCCTCTTGTCGTAGACCGTTGTTTATGCCGAATGGTCCTGAGAGTGATCCTGCTGCTTTTATCTGGCTTGGCACATTGGTGAGGGTCTGCCTAGCCTAAAATTGTCTGGTTGATCCTGCTTATGGCATCCCTGGCGACATCCATGTGTTACTAACGGCAGATGTTTGCCATTCCTTACTACTATATGTATGATTGGATCGATACTTACAATAGATACAAGCGCAGGTATAACATGGTTAGCCCCGAAGAAGCCACCAAGCAAATTCTGGGAAATGGAGGAGAACTCAAAACAAGTAAGTCATTGCTATTTGGTATACGAGCACGACTTCATTCGTCGATATGATGCGCAACTATTATTTGCCACATCATGCAGCCTGCAAGGCATAGAGCACATCGACAAAGCTCAGCGTGGTGTTTAACGCAGCACAAACTACCCCTACCGACAAATCGTTCGACGATCTGGTCGAACGAAATGGTCAAGGCTCAAGTTATTTACCGTAGATATCGAGAAGATGTATCGAGAAATTGGTGTCTATGAAAACAACCAACATAAAACATTTCAAATTGGCGACTGCTACTTATGGAAAAGTTAGTGCACCCCACCTGAGAACCGCTTAAATTTGTCAAGAATTGGAAGAAGACTGCGTCTATAATGCCCTGCCCGGTGGTGTCACCATGGAAGAAGTTGGTCAGCTGCAAAGGAATCCTGTAACGGTGGTCAACAAAGATACTGTGAATTCTCACATATACAGTAGAATTCTGATAATCCATAAGGTCAAGGGACTGACGATTTGGCACGAAATATCGGAATTACCAATTATCGGGGGTGCAATATAAAGAAAATTAACTGTGTGGGATCGGAAAATTTCGTTAATCGTTGTACGTACTATCGCGGTCATTCGTATGGCTGGCATGGAACGGTTGCAATGAGGTTACTCACGTATAAAACCAGAATGGCTCCTTTGAAAGTGCTAACGATTCCTTGGTTACAGTTGTTTGAAACAGTTTTATTGGCAGAATTAATAAAACATACATTGATGGCACACAGATGTTATTACATCAAATGGAGGTGGTAATATAAAGGAAGAATAATAATGTTTTAGAGGCACAACTTCAGGCAAAGCACCCCGCAAAGGGCACAGAGCTACGAAATAACGGTTAGTTAGTTGTTGAAAATGTAGGAAAAATATTAGGACTATTAGCCAAAAGTCTGCAGGATACACACTCTGATTTACAATATTGAGGGGTGAAATCCGCTACCAAGTCCTGGCTGTACATAATGGTTGCAGAAAGTGACTTTGCCGATTCAGGTTGGATGGCTTTATCTGACCCATTAAATCAGATCGTACAATTGAACACTCAGATCATTTTAGCCTTTATTGCCCGGAGTTATGAGGGTTCAGGTGGAACTTATGTAAGCGAAAAAATTCCAAGAGTTATAATAGAGTTGATTCTATTTCTTCGTAGCACTATATTCCATTTCAAGCCTTAGCTTCCAGAATGCTTCTTCATCGATTGAATCCTCCTACCAGTTTCCCAGCTTCTCAACTGGTCTGGAGCAATAAATTTTCCTTTCGAATACCCCTGCGGGCATTTTCAAGTCACCTACTCGGTGGACATTTCCAGCCTCTTCGAACTTTAGCAATGTTATTACTTTTCACACGGTGTACACGAGAAACAGCTCCAAGCAGTACTACAGAGAAGAGGACTAAGAGAGGATTTTCCTATACCGTGGAGAACTTAAGGGGGGCTTACGGAAAAATTGCTAATATATAGCAGTTTGCAATTATTAAATTTATTTGAAGAAGTATTGGAATGGGATGTATTTTGAGGCCTAGAGTTTATATATATGCAATTTTGCCAGATTTTTCGATTTCGTGATAGTTTCTGAGAACAAAACCTGTTACACTTTTCGAAGTATAAATTTTGAGCATTCACACCCCTATGTTTCACCCAATATCAGAAATAAAGTTTCAAAAAGTGTTAATCAAGCTTTTTAATTTCATGCCCTCGTTCCGCATGTATAAACTCAACAGAAAATGCCGCCACTTGCTATATGTAAAAGGATTCGCAGACCACATGTTTTCACCGAATTTCGTGATAACCGTCTGAGCCGTTTCACAATAAATAGGGTGTGACAGACTGACAGGTCTATCCGTCTTCTGAATAGAGTAGGCAAAGTTTGCGAGCGGTTTGTAAACATATAACCGGTACAGCAGCCGTTGATACCTCTATGCCAAGGTGCATAAATAACGTTCACAGATTACCGAAACCATGGTGAAATGACGAAATCAGACAACAGCGTACTATATACCTGCAAGCGAAAAAAAATAACAACGGATGAATGATATGCAATAAATTGCATAGAGAAAGGCGAGGTACATAACAAGTCGAAGAGAACTGCGGAAGGCGATCCGCGAAAAGGCCGACATCAACCTACGGGGCGGAGCCTGTAGACTAAGTTGGAAGGAGGCAAAGTACCGAAGTACCCGATGCGAATTATTGGCATCTTTTTAGTTGATAAGCGTCTGTGCTGGGATTCAGATGAAGAACCCAAATTATACCAAAGAACGCGCGGAGTTCCACAAGGTTCCGTCCTAGCACCACTCTTGTGGATAATTATATATAACGGAGTGTTGATGTTAGGTCACGCCACTGGTGTGGCTACCATCGTCTTTGTGGACGAAATTGGGCTGATGGTTGTTGCATGCTTCCTTGAAGAATTCGAGATTCACGCTAATGAAACAATTTACGACATTAAGTCCTGGCTGGAGAACGCAGGCCTATCGCTTACAGAGCATAAGACGGAAGTAGTACTTATCACTAAACAAAGTAGCAGGCAATGAAGATCAAAGTTGGGACACAGAGAATACATTCCGAGTCTAGGCTTAACCATCGATCAGAGGCTAAATTTCAAATGACACGTGGAAAGCACAGCAACTAGAGCATATAATACCAGAACACTGCTATCGAATCTAGGCGGCCCAAGGCCGAGCCGTCACCTCCTTGTTTCATAGTTGGTCAGCTTTTGATCGAACCTTCACCCCCTCGACGGGAATCTGCATGAAGTGAAATTATCGCCGAGTGCCAGTAGAGGTGTCAGAGAAAGGCCGATGGACACACAGAATCAAATGGGATATTTGGAGATGGATCGAGCGAAGTAGGTTTCAAGCTAACGCAAGTTTCAGCCGGACACGGAGTTATCGAGCACAGCTCTACTGATTTGAGCATGCCATTGTAAAATGCGCTCGAACATTACAAAGGATGCAGAACAGATCGCACTTGAAAAGCGGCATTAGAAGCTAAAACTGGCGAGCACTTCACTCCGGAAAACATGATGAAGTTGAAATCGAAGGGGGCATGGACTGCAGTCGAAAAGGTGATTGAAGCTATCCATAGCAAGCTTAAACAGGAGGAACAAAGGAACGAGTGAGGAGCACGAGCGAAATACGAGTACAGGGTAAATTCTTATTCAGCCGTGCGACGTATTACCATAAGGGAATCCCCCGGGGATTGTGGAAGAAAAAGGAGGTGGTTTTAGTGGGCAATAGTCCCACATAACCGTCTGGCAAAAGCTTATAATAGCTTTTGAAACTTTCCACCTTCCCACAAAAAAAAAGTCCGTGGTGCTGAAGTCAAAAGTAATACTCATCGTCACAAAGCACTGTAAAAACAAATAAATTTTCCTTAACATTACGAATTTTCCCATTCAATTTTGTGTTTGCCAATTTTTAGCAGTCTACACATTACAAAATATTCAGCTACTGTATGGTATACTTCTAAATTACTCAGGCCTGATAAGAAGACGGAAAAGGAGAGACCTTCAAGGTGAGATTTTCTCGATAAGATCAAAATAGAGAAACATAACCTAACTCAAGCTAAAGGGGTAACTATCTCTTCATGGCTCTAAAAACGAACATTAAAGACAGTTGATATTCCACATTCTACTTACATATACTCCATTTTCAGGAAACTCCTTCACCGTGAAACCAATAGAGAACTTCACATTTTGTCCGAGTTCCAAATTACTGCAGGATTGTCCTGGTACCAGTTTACCGCCTGCGATTCCGCAATCAGTTTTGTAACTGACATCAATAAACGGCGGGCTTGTGTCAACAAAATTAACCTTACGAACAAATTTTTTGTATCTGGAAATAAGGGTGAGATTCCCATTTAACTGTAACTATGAGGAACAATGTTTTAATTTACCCTTCGCCAACCAATTCTACAATGTTCGAAGAATCTTCACTCAAAATTTCAACACTGCTCACATCAGCCATTAGATCCGTTAGTTGCCGGTAAGTCTGCACATTATCTCTAGTCACAGCAAAAATTACACTGATCTTTCTGCGCAACAATTCTCGATAAATTTCCTCCAATGAAGGATAATCAAAATCCAGTGCTGCTTCATATAACCCAGTCTCGCTAAGGTGGCATTTCCGGTCATTTTTCTTTATCAGCCCAGCAAGTAAACCATCGCCAGCAAAGTGCATCAAACCATCTGTTGCAACAATCACAATCTTTCTAGCATCTTCACTCCACCCAATCTTATCGTCACATACAATCACTTGCATCAAAGCATCCAGAGTTCCTTCGAGATTATCCAGATTTCCTGTTATTCTGCTTTCGTTCACTTCTCGTACGAATTTGTTCATATCGTTCGTGAAAGAGAGATGATGTCTGAAATCGTATGCAGGCTCGCAATCAACCCCGGCAGGTTTGCAAGGATTGTCTTGTGTGTTAGGGACAATCATCGGCCATATGGGTTTGTCTGAGAAGCTTCCGTATCCTAGCCGGTAGTTTTCTGTTAAAGAGCCCAGAGTTTGCGCCAACTTGCTACCAACAGTGACCAGGGTCTTTCGATCGTCTTCCATAGAGAATGTGAGGTCCATGAGGTAGTAGAGATCAAGGGGGTTGTTGCGAGCCGGACGGTAGGTCATTTCGATTTCGCTTTTTTGTCCTTTAACAAGACGTAATTTCGCCCGTTGTGGCCGAATTTGAATAGTTTCTCCATTTTCCGTGTAGTCCTGCAGCTCTTTGTCTTCTAGAATTGAAGTTTCCTCTACATTTTGGAGGATACTGCCGCTCCCACAGTTCCTGTTTAGAAGTTCAGTTTTGGTCATACAACGTCGATCCGTGCTCGCATAATTCTAGAATTGGATAGGAAACGTATTCAAATTAGTCCAGGAATATGGAATGATCTTCGTAATCATTGATGACTAACGGACTGGACAAATGCGCGGAAACATTCTATTGACAGAGATAACCCCAGAATATTTCCGCTTGACCCAATGTCAACTGAATTTTAATTTGGGAGTCAAACCCAAGAAAAAGTACTGCAAACTATATTTCCACGTAAAAGTAATGATTGTCACCTCATCCGTGCACCAGGCACAATCAAAATCTGCCGCCAGACAGCTCTCGCAGGACTCTTGACTGGGACAAGACGTAGCTACAAATAAAGTGTGATTATTACTCAGTTCTGGATCATAAAAATTTTAAGATTATCTTACGGTCAGCAGAAATCCGGTTTATAATTACCGAACAAATGATTGCGAGGATAATCGAAATCCCTTTTGAGGCCATAGTTCCATATGACCTGTTTTCAAAAAATTACTTCCACAAAATTTCAATTGAACACGCCTTCGGTGATTGCTCACTGTAAATACGTTAGTCTTGGAAGCTCCTCACATTTCCGATTAGACGTCTATATCTTATTATCTTTATCGAAGAAAGATTAGATACAAATACTTGGAAGCATTTTTAAAATTTGTGTGCGTGAACGTTGGCTGGGTACGCTAGCGTACTGATTGTCATTGCTCTTATTTCGCGAAGGGTGAGCATCGGCTATGATATTTTATCGCGGTTTATACCTCATCGTTTAAACAAATAAAAAATTTAATACTTTATTATTCACTTATATTCCGTTTTTTTTTTTTCAGGGTTGATATTAATGAAACAAGTATCGCAATATGACATGAAAAAGATTGAGGAAAATGCATCCTTTTGATACAGTTGAAGTGGGAGGGGGCGAGTCTCTGTACAAGCGAAGAATGGTTTTGCATTGTTTTCTGCAAATGTAGTTGTTTAGATGTACAGATATTTAAGCATTTTTAACTTATTATTGATGCGTGAAGACGCCAAAACGCTTTTTTGTGTAAAACAAATCCTTTATTAAAATCAATTTACTGTCTGTCTGTCCGTCACACGCATTTTTCTCGGAGACGGCTATAGCGCTCAACACCAAATTTGGTGGAAACGTGGAAACTGTGAAAGCACACGCATACAGTGAGTTACATCCTTCTATGTTGAATTTAAGGGGTGGCCCCATATTTTCAAAAGAAGGGTGTAATTTTTTTTTCACCAAATATAGTCATGTGGGATATCAAATGAAAGGCCTGGTTAGTACTTCCCAAAGCCGGTCTTAGTTTTGACATTTGTTGGAAAGGTGGGGAGTGCCGGGGGTTGAAAGTGATCATTTCTTTAACGGACCCATTCCCAGAAACTACCCAACCCAGAAATCTGAAAAAAAATCAGGAGGCTGCTATTATATGGTATCTGGGCTTCAAAATATCTTCTATGCCGATATCTGTTCAAATAAAGTTAATAGTCGTATATTATTAAAATAGTATATTACTATAATTTTTAGTAATTGATTGCAAACCCTTCTTAAGTTCATCCTAGAATCATGATATTCTGCAGCAATGTAGGCTATAGTATAGAGCCTGATCTTGCCAGGGTGGAAATCGCGGGTTATAACAGGTCAACTTTGCCGTTTCTGTGCAAATTTAAAACTTTGAATATCATTATCACGCGAAAGTGGATATTCTCACATAATATATGCATGCATTACCTACTAGGTTCTAATGGAACAAACCTGAAGCGTCCAGCTTCCGATTTCCCGATTTGCTAGAAACTATGATCAAACATGTTGGGCAACCAGCAGCTGGGAGCATTCGATAAACGGTTTTGTGTTTCCCTATGTGTGGAAATTTGAGTGTGTGGCAGTTGCACTTGCATAATAATTTAAAATCCAATTGCGTACCATTTTCCAGCAGCCGTTTACACAACGCGTTTGTTCAACACTGGCGACAGCTGGATTTACCCCAGGACCAAGAAAGAACCCATTCAGAAGGAGCTTGTCAACTCTGAAATCTCCCCCAACGCCAAAGACTGTAAAAATAAGAGTACAAGAAATGTCCATACGGGTCAAAGATGAAGGAACGTATAAAACGAGTAATCCGTCGGGGCTCAAAGTGAGCAGAGTCTAGATCGGGAAAAAGTAGTTAATCTGACCAAGCCGATCAAGTACAAGCACAACGTCTACCAATCCATAAAGAATATGATACGGGCTATCAGATTTCACTGTACCAGATGGCAGGAGGACAAAAGAAATTGGAAGGAAACTGAAAAAAAAGAATACGGAAAGAATAGGGGGATCTCCTGGGAAATTAAGATCCAGGATGGGCATTTTATGACAATCAATGGATACTATCAAATATTATATTTTATAAATGAAAGTAGAAAATTGCAACAGCTGTGATAAAAAAGTACTGAGCGTAACTTACCGGATTCGAATTCGCGGACATATAAACATATTTTTAAGGTTTCCTATCTATCTGTCCGTCTGTCCTTTCTTTTGAAATCTTCAAAAGACACTGGCTTGGATACGTCAGCGTGCGGGATTTTTTCCACTAAAACCACCCCCGAGTCGCCCAAACTGCGCCAAATCATTATATCATATTACATCACAGGGAGGAGTCAGCTTACTCCAGTTTCTCACCTTTATTCTCTGCGTAGCGTACACAACCGCGCTTTTTTCGTCTCCTCTGCCTTTCGCAGTTTCATGTGGATAGATACGATCATGGAGTTGGCGGCATTCCAATCTTCCCCACGTGCTAGCATTCTCCGTACCAGATTTTCTGTTACCAGCACCTCTCCTAGAGTCTCTTCTAGGTTTCTCCTTCTTCCACAAATCTTGGATAGTGGAAGAATACTTGCTCTGGATCCTTTAAAACTCCATCGTAGTTTGTGTATCCAGTTTAAACCTGCATAGGTGCTGGCAATATCCTTCATGTCCCGTGAGAAACTGGTTAAGATTATAATTAATCTTACCATTCCGTCTCTCCAACCAAACTTGGATGGCAGCCATGAGCCTGTGAGTTTACCAACCGTTTCTTATCAACCCGCCCCCAACGCTCTTGCCATTTATTTACTGATCTCTCTCCTCCGCGTTAATCATCTGCAATGAAGGAGCGATCGACTTTGCATTGTATATATTTGTGATTTCATATGAGAGAATGTCAATCGACATCATTTCCGACATGATGAACGCTATATCATCTGAGACTGTCCTGAAGGTAGAGAATATCCTTAGGGTCCTTCAGTAGAGTTCATACAATTTATTAACATTAAATAAAATCTGTAATGCCTTTTGGCAACCTAGGGCTGCGTAGAACATGATCGAGCTGACGCCCTAGCTAGAAAAAACCCAGAAGTAAACTGTGATCCTCCCACGTTCGGCATTATCCAGCTAAGGCCGTACTTGCAGCGGATGCTTTGTCGGAAACATATAGGAAGTACTGTTTATAACTGAGTTCCCGTCTATCATCACTCTCAAGTATGAGATGGCCGACTTGGAAACGATTTGCGATCTGTATTCCACTCGCTGGGACCTTCTGCTTTGATCGAATCCCTTCGCCTTTGCGTCGTGTCCAAATATGAAACATTTAAAACACATCTTCCAACTTGAATAGTTTCTTCAAGGCAGTGCAAATTTCCCCTTTCGATCTCACTTCATTGGGATACTTACATTGTATGCTGATTTCATATTTTTGGGCATTCTCTCAAAATGAGTTTTTAACTTGAATTCGAAAGCTGTCAGTTTTGCCCATCATCGTCATCAACGGCGCAAAAGCCGGTATCCGGTCTAGGTCTCCCTTAATAAGGAACTCCAGACATCCCGGTTTTATGCCGAGGTCCACCAATTCGATATCCCTAAACCTGTCTCTCATCCTGATCTACGCCATCGCTCCATCTCAGGCAGGGTCTGCCTCGTCTTCTTTTCCTACCATAGATATTGCCCTTATAGACTTTCCGGGTGGGATCATCCTCATTCATACAGATTCAGCGACCTGCCTACCGTAACCTATTGAGCCGCATTTTATCCACAACCTGGCGGTCATGGTATCGCTCATAGGTTTCGTCGTTATGTAGGCCACGGAATCGTCCATCCTCATGTAGGGAGCCAAAAATTCTTCGGAGGATTCTTCTTTCGAACGCGGCCAATAGTTCGCAATTCTTCTTGCTAAGAACCCAAGTTTCCGAGGAATACATGAGGACTGGAAAGATCATTGTCTTTACAGTAAGAGCTTCGACCCTATGGTGAGACGTTTCAAGCGAAACAGTTTTTGTAAGCTGGAATAAGCTCTGTTGGCTGACAACAACCGTACGCGGATTTCATCGTCGTAGCTGTTATCGGTTGTAATTTTCGACCCCAGATAGGAGAAGTTATCAACGGTCTCAAAGTTGTATTCTCCTATCCTTACTCTTCCCGTGTGACCAGTGCGGTTCGATGTTGTTGATTGGTTGGTTTGGGGCAGTCCATGCCTTCTTAAAAGATATCTAGCATCCACCATATTAGACAGACCATCCAACCACTGATATTGCTCCTTACGGATTAGATAACCCTCCCCATCTGGAGATTTAATCCACAATCAAACGGTCGTGGCTCCCCCTCGAAGACCACCTAGTGGGGATAATTTGCAACTACACTTAAGGTGTCTAAAACATGAATATACAAGTTTGGATTTGAACTTTCCAGGTGGAAAGAAGTGACGTGCGATTATGAGCAATGAGGGCGCCGAGGCGTGAATTTTTGGATGGAGCACGGTGACATCAGCGAAGAAAGATTTTTCAAATTAATGTTTACCAATACGGTTACAAATATCGCCTTGACATTAACGCATATAAGTTTGGTAGTAGAATATACCGGATCACGCTGTCAACACGCTTCATACTAAAAGCAAACTATTCTACTTGATTTTTGGACGTTCCAAACAATAGAGTGAGAACTAGGTAAAAAATTAAAATAAGATGCTTCCATACAGCCTCCGTGTACATAATAAATATAGGTTGTTGCAAATGAAATGTCGGATTTTTCAATGAAGTGAAGTTAGTTATGATTTTAATGTTTAAAACTGCCGCAAGGTGACTCTGGTGGTATGGGATAATTGAGTATAAATAGTCGTTCGTTCGATCAAGGAGTCATTTCAGTTTCAATCGCCATTGAAGTTCCAAGTAAAACTCAAAGAAAAAAGCATGGAAGGGAGTCAAAAACGTCTACTTTTTCTATATGAATTTAAACTTGGTCACAACGCAGCGGAGGCAACCAGAAACATTTGCAGAGCATTTGGAGCTGACGCAGCAAACGAACGAACGACACAGCGGTGGTTCGAAAAATTCCGATCAGGCGACATGACCCTCCAAAGTGAACCTCGTGGACACCCAGGACCATCGATCGACAACGACGAGTTGTGTTTGATAGTGGAATCTGATCCCCGATCATCGATTCGTGACATTGCAGAGAAAATAGGCGTACACTATTCGACAGTATCTCGGCACTTACAACAGCTTGGAAAGGTGAAGAAGCTTGATAAGTGGGTTTCGCATGAACTCAACGAGCAAAACATGGCGCTGCGAATGGAAATATCCAGTTCTCTACTCAACCGCAACAGGAACAATCCCTTTTTGCGCAGAATAGTGACATGCGATGAAAAGTGGATATTGTACGACAACCGTCGCAGATCAGCGCAATGGCTAGATGCCGATCAGCCTCCACAACACATGCCAAAACCGAGCCTTCACCCGAAGAAGGTAATGGTAACTGTTTGGTGGTCTGTATCTGGAATTATTCATTATTCGTTTTTGGAGCGTGGTGAAACAATTAATGCAGAGAAATATTGTGCCCAACTTGATGAAATGCACGAGAAATTACGTGTTCAGCGGCCTAGATTGGTCAACAGAGATGGAGTGATACTGCTCCATGATAACGCCCGACCTCATGTTTCCAGAATGACGGTCCAAAAATTAAATGAATTACGATATGAGACTCTTCCTCATCCACCATATTCACCCGACCTCTCGCCAACCGACTACCACTTTTTTAAGCATTTGGATCACTTTTTGGCGGGGAAACAATTCAGCAATGAAGTAGCTGTCAAAAGTGCCTTTGAAGAATTTCTTAGCTCTAGAAACCCAGACTTTTACGAAACTGGAATAAATGCCCTTGTATCTCGTTGGGAGAAGTGCATTGAAGCTGCTGGTTCTTATTTTGACTAACAAAATTAATTTTCATAAAAGTTATAGCTTTTTGAAATTTTACTCAAATATCCGACATTTCATTTGCAACAACCTATATTTTCCTTCTTCAGCCTTTGTTCCATTCAGAAGCGGGTTGACACGTTTTGATTGGATCCCTCCTGATCGGGAGGCTGTCTTTTAAATCGCTATCCTTCGTATCAAGCCGCCATTGATTTATCTAGCCTTTCATTTATTTCTCATCTACTTCGATGTTCAGATCAATCTTGGGCAGTAAACTCTTTAGCGCGAATTACGTGACCATACCATCGAAGACGCCTCTCCCGCAATTTTCCCATGATCAGTGGAACCCCATATCAATCGCGGATATCTTCATTTCTGCGAGTTACGCCACTGGTCCAGCGTAACATATTCGTCTCCATAACCGCAAGGTGCTATTCGTTGTCTTTTATAGTCGACCAACATAGAGCACCATAGAAGGTAGCAGAGCCGACGATACTGTGGTAAATTTTCGAATTGCGACTTTCGTTGATATCTCAATCATGAAGAACACCAGTTGTGAAACCCCATTTGATCCGAATTGCGATAATGCGTGAAGAAATTTCATTCATCATTGGCTGATAGCATCGATCTGAGATATTTAAATCGCTCAGTTCTGGACAAGTCACTGCCATTGACAATGGTATTGCCTGCTCGTTAGGAGCGGTTGCCAAAAATTCTGTTTAATTCCGATTCAATCTGAGATCCTGTTGCATTTGATATGAAAAGTTGTTTTTATACACCACATGGCCATATACTGATGAAAAAATATTCTACAGTAGCTTTTCATATGTTTGGGGGCCCTCCTTAAACTCACCATAAAATCATTCCACGTAAAAGAACTCAAAGGCCACACGCTCTCACCAACTTTCTTCACAATAAGTTCAGTCGTTTCGGGGTGAATCGAGTGTGACAGACGCACAGAAATATAGACAGACATGAAATCGATTTTAATAAATTTTTGTTTCACACAAAACCTTAAAAATGTAATGGACAATTATTTGCTCATTGAATTTGGTTCTATTAGATGCTTATATGTAATTGTTACTTCGCCGTTTGTTGTTCATTTAATTAATATTTAGACAGATTTTTAAGTATTTATTTTGTGTATTGGTCTAAATTTATTTTTTTCCTAATGGTTGCAAATCCACTTCATAGTTAAATTCGAGATTATATATCTTAGATTATTAGAAGTATCGATGCTGGCATTATCCAGTAACCGATAAGAAAAATTTGTTAGAAAAATACTACTTGATACTGTCATACATACGAGTACATACTTTTATCATTCGAAGAAAATATCTCTTATCTTTTCTACCGCCTTATTATAAGTTTGCATGGGAGCAGATATCTGATAACGTAGTGTCAATAAGAGGATTACCGGCAAACTCATCACTGCATACTCAGGAAATCTTCAATTGCGTAATGCTTACATTTTATTTTCTGATAACGTGCTCGTAATGAATGATAGTGTTTTCTTTGCTTGTAAATTGTTTTGGTTTACATTTTGAGAATAACGTTCTTCGTGACTTTGTCAAAACGTAAACAATAAAGTTCCTAACAGCTGATTTCGTTTAATAATTGTATGAATGGGATTAGAAACTGCGTTGAAAGGAAAATTAGCTATCAGCTGCTATCACGCAAAATAGCTGTAGTATCTTTTGATCCATTGAAGCGGAGAATATAACATATATGCTTGCTATTGATCCCTAAAAGGACCATCATGCATTAAGTACGTCTACGCGACATTGTTGTTAGTTTACTCAAATATGTTCAGCTCCCTCCAGGACTGCTCTTTGCACTCTTTTTCCACAGTTCTGTACCACCGACCTGTCCGTGGACTGTATGGTACTACAGTAATGAATTCCACCACCATGGTGGAATTTGACTTCTCAAATTTTACTTTGATGGAGTGCGACGACATATATCGTTCTCAAAACAGCAAGTTGTGCCTCCGGAATGCCCTCTTTCTCTGACTGGCTCTGATGCCTTTGAAACCTTTCTAGAAAACGGCGAAAAGCAGAGTAAGCAGAAACTACACACATTCTTCTGTGATAATCTATGTATAAGGTGTTTGTGTGGTCAATACGGGATAATTCAGAGCATAAGCCAGTTTGCTCTTTGGCGAGCAATCCTTCGAGATGTTCTTTGATTCTCAATTGTAGCATTCAAAACAGATGCTTTTCTTCGGAAGCTTAACAATAACCTTCTTCCATTCTTTGAGAAAGATCTCAGATTCTCCGGATTTTCTGATAAATGGCTCGGGAAATCAAAGAAATTTGTTGTCTCGAGAGTGTGGTTGTGGTTCTCATAATATTGTTAGCTACAGGCATTGTACCTAAATCTCTCACGGCTTCCCTTGATGTCCTGGGACTCTCAGACAGTTTGGTTCAAACCATGCAGAAGTACACCATTCTGTATACGTGCTCGATATCGCGGGGAGTTCTCGACGGGTTGTCCCACTAACCTACCACCGGCCACCACCACTAGCGCCCCCTATATTTTAAGGAGCTAGGATCGTCCGAGCCTAATTACTTGGCGCTTAGTGCTAGTATTAAATAAAAATCCGGCATCTGCCGAGATTATAACAACTCGGAAAAATAAAACAAGTCGGGAAACCGGAAGCTGGACGCTTCAGGTATGAAAGGTTTTATATATTTTTTTTTATATAGAGATTTGTGTGTGTATTTGTCTCATTAGTATGTAGCACGTAAAATATGCACATATCATGTGAAAATATCCACTTTCAAGTGATATTAACATTCATAGTCTTGAGTTTGCAGAGAAGTGACAGTTTTGACCTAGTACAACTTTGTTAGTAATAGTGCGATTTTCATCAAATTTGGCAGGATTGTACTCCATGCTGTAGCCTATATTGATTAGTGATTCAAGGGCGAACCTAAAGGGGGTTTTCCTATCAATTACTAAAAATTATAGTAATGTATTATTATTAACTTTATTTTAACAGGTATCGGTATGGAGGGTATTTGGGAGTCTAGGCACCATATAGTGATTTTTTTTAGATTTTTCGGTTTGGTTTGTTCTGAGAATGGGTTCGTTAAAGAAATTATCACTTTCAACGCCCCGCACTCCCCACCTTTCTAATAAATGTCAAAACTAAGACCAGCTTCGAAAAGTACTAACCGAGACCTTTAATTTGATACTCCATATGACTATATTTGATGAAAAAATATTTACACTCCCCTTTTGCATGTACGATGTACTCAACTGTTTTGCAAAGGATGTAACTCACTATATGCGTGACCGTTCACAGTTCCCACCTTTCTACCAAATTCGGTGTCAATCGCTATAACCGTTTCCGAGAAAAATGCGCATGACGGACAGACAGATAGACAGTTTTAAGTGCTGGCAATTCGGCCACATTGCGAAAGCCTGTACCAGCTCACAAGATCTAATTTGTGCCGCAAGTGCGGACAACAAGGCCATTTTGGGTATGATTGTGACGGAAAGCCCAAATGCGCGTTCTGTGTCGAAATGAAAAATAGTGATAGCGCCCACATTGCAGGAAGCAGTGAATGCCCAGTGTTCAGAAAGGCGTTCATAAATAAGTACAAACGATGTTTATGCAACTAAATCTGAATCATTGTTAAGCGGCCCAAGACCTGCTCTCCCAGAGCGTGTTCGAAAATAATGTCGGCACAGCTATTGTATCCGAACAATATGAAAATCTGCATAGCGGAGTATGGGTAGCTGACAAAAACAGCAAAGCCTCGATATGGAGCTGCGGAAGTCGTGCTATAGAAAATGTGAAAAACATCCATAGGAGGTATATATATCTATAGTTGTTTCGCACCCCCGAGCCTCACGCTGGAGGAATTCACTTTGTTGCTTGAGAAACTATCCTTTGATGCCAGACACTACAATCCCGAAATAATTGCCGGCGATTTCAAGTCATGGGCAGAAGAATGGGGAAGCAGAAAAACAAATGCAAGGGGGCAAATACTGCTAGAGACATTCTTGCGTTTAAATGTTGTACTTGCGAACTCTGAGGGAGCCAACACATACCAGAGGGGAGAATTATGATACAATCGGTACCTCACGTTCGTCAGTGACACCCTCATCAAAGACTTGCAGTGGCATGTCAGCGAAGAATACACACAAAACGATTGTCTTCAAAACCTCGCGTAGGAATTAGATGAAGCCACCAAAAAGAATAACGATGAGCTGGGTAACTAACAAATTCGATGAAGAAATGTTCAAGGAGGTACTTCTCGATGACGCATTATTATCGGGAAGCGCACAAGAAAAAGCTTTACAGGTCGCGGAAAAATTGCAGCGGGCATGCGATGCCGCTATGCCAAGGCGTAGCGCTTTTTGAAGACGAAATCCCAATTTCTGGTGGAATTCAGAAATTGAAGAATGTCGGAAAAACTGCCTCAGAGCTAGAAGATGCTCCCAGCGCAGAAGAAGACAGACAGAATACAAGAACGCGAGGAAAAAATTGCAAGTAGCTATCACGAAGAGCAAATCCGAACATTTCAAGCGGATGTGTACCGAAGCTGATTCTGATCCATGCGGTGGCGCCTACAGGTCTGTAATGTCATCACTGAAAGGCAAGCACTCCTCACCGATTACCTGTCCTAAATTATTACAAAACATAATGGACATTTTCTTCCCCCTTCCCAGTCCATGTAAACCCCGATGAAATTCCTGTAGTGGAAGAAGAGGAAATTTTTGATGCAGCAAGTAGATTCGCTGAAAATAAGACCCCAGGGCCAGATGGAATCCCGAATATCGCCCTGAAAGTGGCAGCCAGGACAGCACCAGGTATGTTTGCCAAAGTTTCTACGGCATGCCTTAGAGAAGGAGAATTCCCCGAGTAATAGAAGCTGCAAAAGTTGATACTTATTCCGAAGCCAGGTAAACCATTGGGTCAATACCATTAGTAAACTATTTGAACGAGTATTATACAATAGGCTGATCGCTGTTGCGGAAAAGGAAGGAGGCCTATCCGACAAGCAATTCGGGTTTCGTAAGGGGAGATCAACCGCCGATGCAATCAACATGGTGACTGGCCTGGCTCGCGCTGCAATACAAGATGACAAATGCTGCCCAGTGGTGACACTCGATGTAAAAAGTGCATTCAACACTGCAAAGTGGACAAAAATCGTAAAGGCTCTAACCAAACTACAGGCTCCGAAGTACATTGTAGGCATCGTTGTTGCATTTCTTCTTGGAAGAAAATTATATTGTGACTCGGACAATGGACAGAAATTGTTCCCAATGACGTGCGGTATACCACAGGGGTCTGTCTTAAGTCTCTTACTGTGGTTAATTATATACAATGGAGTGCTGACGCTACGCCTTCCTAACGGCATGACAACTATTGGCTTTGCGGACGATATCGGGGTAACAAGAGTTGGAGCACGCTTAGACGAGATCGAAGTCTACGCAAATGAAGGAGACCAATTCCTGGTTGAAAAAGTCCGCTCTATCACTTGCTGAACATAAAACGGAACTAGTGCTAATCAGTAAAGGAAGTAAAGACACGACCGCCAAAAATTAAAGTTGGTGAAAAAACAATTTACTCTCAAGAGTCGCTTAAATATTTGGGAGTAATGATTGATAAAAGGCTCAACTTTAAAGAACACATTGAGTGCGCTGCAACTAAAGCGTCTTCCATCGCTGTAACGATCTCGAGGATACTACCGAATATTGGTGGACCAAGACAAAGTCGATGTCGTCTTATATCAAGGGTAGTTAGTTCCGTGCTACTCTACGCAGCTCCAGTTTGGGCAACCGTTCTGGGAAACAAATCAATGTGGGGAAAACTAGGAATGGCGTATCGATTAAGTGCACTTCGGGTATGCAGTGCTTATCGAACAACATCAGGAGAAGCAGCTTATGTACTGGCAGGGACAATCCCCATAGACATCTTGGCGGATGAAGGCCGGCACTTCCACGGCAACTAGCGAGAATCCATCGCAAAATGGCTAAAGAGATGGAACGAGGCACAAACTGGCTGTTGGACCTACTGTGTCATTCCACACATTCGAAGATGGATTGAAAGCAGCCATGGGGAACTAAGCTACTAGCTAACACAGTTTTTAAGTGGACATGGAGGTTATCGGGCTTATCTACATCGATTTGGACACGACGAGTCACCATGCTGCCCAAGATGTGGTTGCATGGCTGAGAATGCGGACCATATTGTATTTGAGTGCCCAAGGTTTACAGCACACCGAACTAGGCTGGGGGCGATCCCAGACAGTCGTTTAACACCTGAAAATATAGTAGAGTTTATATTGAAATCAAGTGGAAATTGAGCTGAAAATGATTCATCAACAGCTAAGGCGAAGAAAGCCAGAAAGGGAGCGAACAATAATGCGCCGCAGTTAAGAATTGATCCAGCCTTGCGATGCAATGTTTATAGCAGTCCCGTGGGGAGAGTGGAAGAAGGAGGTGGTTTTAGTGAGTGGGAGTCTCACATAACTGCATGGCAGGAGCCAGCAGTAGGTTTTGAACCTTTCCACCTTTCAACGATGAAAAAAAAGGACAGACAGACAGTAAACCGATTTTAATAAACTAAGCTTAAAATGTTACAGGATACATTGCTTACAAAATAAAATTGTTGTGTGTTAACATTATGTTTTCTTCCCGTTTTTTAATCCGCTGATACTAGGCTATTGAAGCGGACTCGTAGTTTAAAGGCTTTTATATAGAATGAGATCTCTTCACTTATTGTGCCTGCTTTAAGGCTTTTGTGGATATTTACGTTTTTCAAACACCAAGGTGGGCAGATTATTCATAATATACTAGATTGAGTTCCCTGTAGCAACTGAAATATTGTATGTACAGGCTAAACTCTTGGGCTGAATTCAGTGAGACCATATAAGCATTATGTCAGATTTGTTGGTGTTTGTACCCGATTCCAAACTAAAAACTTGAATTTAGAAGCGTTTAAAGAATCTTTAAACGTTGATTGAGACTTTAGTGCAGTTTCTTCACTCCACCGTGATAGAGACGTTAAAACATTTAGCCTGTGACATAATTCCCCTTTTAGGCAGCCTGTTTTGAATCGGCCCTAAGTAGATTTGCAGAGTAGGCAGTATAATCTGAAAGCGTCCATGTTATCAAGTAAATCTGAAAAAAGCAAACCGATTTTTTCAACAAAAACGATCAACGTACTCTGCCCATTAATGCAAATAGGAAGATTGCTATTATCAGTCAGGGTGAGAAGCTTGGTTGTGTGTTTATGCGTTTTTCAGTCCGGCTTAGCTTATTATTTGGTCTATGCGACACCATAGTTATCCATTAACGGGGTCATCCCATGTGTCGGATCCGTGGAATCGAATTTTTTTTTTTTTGGCATCAATTGTATCTAGATATAGTATAGAATATATGGGCAAAGTGGTTTTTTGATATTGGGAGTTTTTCGGAAATTATAGTGTTAAACACGTGATAAGTCACATGCTAGATTTATGTCGATCGCCGTAATAAAGGTCGCATTTATCGGTTCGAATGATGTTGGAATGATTTTGCTAAAAAGACAAGAATTGAAGCCGAGGCTGTACATGTGTTTTTTTAAAAAAAATCGCAGCGCTTTCTAGCGTGGCAGCAGAAAGACACCTTTTTTGGAGATGGTTGTATAAATTGCTCAGTATTTCAATAACGAACTATGCGATTGGGCTGGAAAAATTACTATGCACGCTCAAGATATTAATAAATCTATGGTGAAAAATTCGTATTTGTATCTTTATCCAGTTCTTCACGAAAAATTTCTAAAAAAAGCCAGAAAAGCAGCCTTCACACGGGATGACCCCCTTCAACCAGGTCCACCGCGCCTTCTAGCCGCGGCAACACAAAGAACGTCATCAATAACGAGAAGAAAAAGCATTTGTGAGAGGATGTATGATAACTCTGGCGGACTTCACTTTAGATTTCAAATTCTCCTGAGATTTTACCTTGAAGCGGCGATTATTATTTTGCATTATTGTTTGTCACTCTGATCATTGATATTAGTTTCTCCGGAATGTCCCTCCTGCGTAAAGCATTCTAGACATAATTCCTTTTCAGGTTGAACACTTATCTAAATTACGCACATTATCAAGTTTTCGTGTTGGTCCTTGATATATTCCAGGTTGATTTTAGCTAGTAGTGCGAGAGCAGAAAGCATGAAAGTACCCCTACAGTTGTTGCAGTCCAATTTTATTTGTTCATATATAAATCTAATGTTTTAACAAATAGCTCCTTCTATTCTTAGGTAATTGTTTGACCTCCTGCGATTGATTACAATACATGGGGTTACGACGTTTTGAGCCCGCAACCGGGTTCTCGTTCAAAACCGTTACATACACAATGTCTAATTAAAATTAACAGTTTTTTATGTGCTTGGAACTAAAATCATACTCAACAAAAATCAACTTAACTTTGTGGTTTGCGCCTGTGCTCTTGGAAGCTTTTAAAGTTCGTTAGCTTTCTTAGATAACTGATTTTTCAGGGTTGTGTATTACTATCATAACCAAGTTACTGTAAAATAAAATGCTTTCACCTATTTATACAATGTCTTCCCTACTTGTTAATGAAGCAAGTTAATTTGGGCACACTTTCGGTAACTATTTTAAAGAATATGATACCTTCTGTAAATATAATATAGATTTCAATGCGCAGTTTATTGCTTTCAAATTCTAGTTATTTTCTTGTTTCCAGTTGGCTTATTGTAAGCTCAATTCGAAGGAAAAGTTGAAACTGTGAATATCTTTTCGTCTTATTTTGGTTTTTTAAGGTTTTTTTTTTGCAAAACAAAGCCTTATTAAAATCAGTTCAATGTATGTGTGTCTGTCTGTCACACGCACTTTACCGATTGACACGAAATTTGGTAACAAGGTGGGAACTGTGAACGCCCAGACATGCAATGAGTGACATCTTTCTACGTTGAGACTAATATATCATAGAATATAATATTAAGCATGTTATCCTCAAGTTTGATCAAAATCGTACTATTACTAACAAAGTACAATAGTTTAAAGATGACTTCATCGTGTAAATTTAGTGCAACCCAAAGTACTAAATATCAGTAGCACACTAAAGTGAGTATTCTGACGTGCTAAATGCATATACATAACGGGATACGTACAAATGGGAGAGTTCTGCACTCAAATATACTCACAGAAGGAGCAAACAAAACCTTTCATACCTGAAGCGCCCAGCTTCCGGTTTCCCGACTTGTTTATATGCAAAAGAGGGTGCATTTGCAGGAGTATCAAAAGAAAGGTTTCAGCATTTTCCGAAGCAGATATCAATTTTGACATAACTTGTAAAAAGCAGTGCGCGAAGTTAACAGCTGATCCGTTTTCCAAGAACCCATTCTCAAAAACTGCTTAATCACTTAAAAATTTAAAATATAAAATAAAAGTTTTAACAATAGCATTATTTTGCATAGGGACCTATATTCTCAGGTTAGATGGTTAGGTGATAGATGGAAATCATCAAAGAGCATGTAATTAAGCATGATTGGTGATTATGTTCACATGAAAAAAACCAAGTCGAAAAACGGGCAGTATGAGTAGGACTTTACTTTCCTGATTGGTCATTTTAGGATTACTGATCATCTGCTTTGAGTGCTCAGGCAATGTGCCGATGGAGAAACGATTTATTAGATTGTGGAGGGTAATGTGATCTTCTTCTTTTTCTTTAGCTTTTGTCCCGTTCACAAGAGGGGTCGGTTTATCGTGATCGGTTGCGCCATTTTATTTTATCAAAGTCCCGATCTGGATGTAGTCGCGAGGCCTTCAAATCGCTATCCAGCATATCAAACCAGTATTGTTTCGGCCGGCCTTTTGGTTGCTTATCATCGGCTTCGTTGTTCAAACCAATCATGGCGAGTGAATTCCTGTTAGCGTGAATTACGACCATATCATCGAAAACGCTTCTCTTGCAATTTCTCCACTAACGGTGCAACCCATATCGATTGCGGATATCTTCATTTCGGATGCGATCAAGGCGTGTCACGCGAATAGTCCATCGCAACATCTTCGTCTCCATTACTGCAAAGCGCCGGTCAAAATTTTGGTTTTGGGTTCGTTGATACGTCGATCACAAAGCACGCCCGTTGTGGGATTTGTATCGTGAGTTGACGGCGGATACCAGCTAACTCAGTTGTGAATGAGTACCCAAGTGTGGGTAATAATGTCGGGTGAGCGTAATGCTGACCACATTGCCTTCTACAGGGTACTGTAATCCAGTAGCGTACCGTTACAACCTTGAATGAAGTAAGGATTTAGTTGCAATACCTGTTGCTACAATATTATAGGAACTACAACCACCGGCTCGAGACGCCAAATTTCTTTGATTTCCCAAGCTAATGGCTCATAATTTACCTTCTCCATGCATTTCCGATCAATGCTGGGGGATAGCAATATCTATAATATGTGCGGAGCGACCCGCATTGTCAATTGACAGTACGTCAGGCTCGTTGTGCGATATGTGGCTACCTGAGACGTCATGAGGCTGGTTCATCAGATCCACGTCAGAGTTTGTATGATGCATTCTTGATTTAAACATAATAGTCCGTATTCACCGCTGGAAGTTTTTCAAATCGGTTTTAGTCCATGGCAATATTGCGAATGCATAAGCTAGTGAAGGGATAGCGAATATATTCAATGCGCTTATTTAATTCTTCCCCGGGAGATGCGATTTCAGTACCAGTTTCACTCGCCACAGGGTGCCTGGGTTCCTTTCAGAATTCCGAGGTACTTGTAGAAATCTGTATCGGTCATAGCTTGGATGTGGAGGTCACCAATATTATGTCCGGCATGCGGCTCGTTATGACCTTTGCTGATGGCTTGGATTCGACACTTGTCTAATCCAAATTCTATCCGAATATCATGACTAAACAAGTCTACTATTCGCAATAGACTCCTAAGGTGGTCCTCAGTGCCAACATATAGATTAACGTCATCTAAGTGTGTCAGCTGGCACTTAGCACGCAGCCCATACTTTATTGCAAACCGTATCATTTAGTAGCCATGAAAGGGGGTTCAAAGTCATGCAAAACTAAAGATATGAATAGGCTCTGAGGTAGTGGCACCCTGAGATGAGCGTACCGATATGGTGATATGCAGCTTGCCAGCTTTCTATCAATGTCACCAAAAACTTTATTAATTTCATGATCATGATCATGCCCTCGAGCTGTGCATTGACCCTTCCACTAAGAATGGATGTTATGAATTTGTAGAGGGTTGGTAAGCAAGTAATTGGTCTTATGTCCGCAGGGTCCTGCGCCGTTAGGGATAAGGAAGCTAATCCCGGTAGTCTGGAAAGGTGGAAATTCTTTGGGCCGACTAATGACCTGATTTATGCTGTGTGCCAAACGACCCTATATACTGCTGAACTTTTTGTACCAAAAGTTCTGCACCCGATCCAGACCTGGGCTCCTCCACAGCTTCTAGCTGTTTATGGCTCGTCGAACCTCCTCTTCGGAAATGTTCGAGAAATTCATTCAATGACGGGTGCTTTCGGCGGTAATCCATTTAGCATGCTGGGCTCAAGTCTATCTCAATATTCTTTTGCTTCCGTTACCAAAAACTGCACTGTCTGAACGTCTTGTGGGGATTCGTTGGTCAGCAAAAACTCTGCTGATTCTTCACGTACGTTTGCGGTGACTTTCGCCATATCGTCGTAGCCAACTGCTTACGACAGGCTTTCTACTTTTGTATATGTATATTACGGGAAATTATTGCATGGCATAGTTTCGGTGAACCAACTGCAGTTTATTCTTCACCCGTCTGCTAGCATTGCCAGAGTTGATTTGAGTCACTCTAGTGATGCCCTGCCTTAGTGAGCCCCGCAGACAATCCAGATGAATTTTCCACCAAACCAATAACGCGAAAGCGAATCTTCTGACCGTGCAATCTGACAGCCGCAACTGAACCACAATACACAAGTGATTGTAGTTGCAGCAGCGACATATCAGCACACAATCGGGATGCAATCTCATAATTTGAGATGGAATTCTTGGAGTTGTCGGAGATGCATAGAGCCTGTGGAATACAAAGTTTATGCAAAGGATCCTTTTCCGAGAATTCTGCGGCATGGTGTTGTCGATGCCACGCCTCTGCTCCCATCGACTCTTGACCAGTTGTCTCGATGAAACCGAATCGAAGACGTTTCCTGATGATGGCCAGGATTATCGCACTTCCGAGTAATGAAGCGTGCGTGTATTGCGGGAAACGTTCGACGAATCAAGGGGTGCTAAGATGTTGTATCTGCCCCGCGTTTTTTCGTAGTAGAAGCGGATAAAAAAGAGGTTAATCTCTCAGTCCACTTTGCCCGCTGCCTACTCGAACCTGCTGAAGCAAGCGGAGTCATACTCGTGGTGATTAGACGTCGAACTGCCCAACGATTAGCGGTTTCGACGTCATGTGGTCCATTACTGGAGCCCAACCTAGTAACCAAGTCAGATGACTCCCATCGGTTATCGAAACTGGTCCTCAAATTCCTCCCTCCTCTTTATTATTGTTATTATCACTGCAAAGGGAAGGAGTAAGAAGATTTGAAAAGGGTAAACTATTTCAAGGACCCGTTCGCAGGAAAAAAATCTGAAAAAAGTCATGGCGGAGTTTTGGGAGGAGCCTGAAATATAGACGTGAAGGAAAATATGAAGGGGGCATAATTTTCGCCCTAGGTTTCGACTTCCTATCTGTCACCCTGCTAATGTTTATGTATCTAAAAATGTGCCCCTCTCTATCCTGTGTTGCTACGCTGTATATTTGTTGTTATTATTGTGCTATTCAATGAAAACCAGAATTCATTTTAACAAATATATACTTTCCTATCAATTTCAAAGTTACATTTTAAAGTCATAATTTTTTTTAAATATAGTGTTTGTAAGTATTAAAAACTCCGCCAGAATCTGACAATAAAAAATAAGTTTCAAACAGAAACATAAAAAGTTATGGTTCTATAACTACTGGTAACTATATAAGTTTGTAAAAAACCCGTTTCAGTGTCTTACATAATACTTTTCAATGTCTTTTCGATATTCCTGTAAGTTCGTATCGGTACCACCTCCTTCAGTATCCGTCCGCATTGAGCGTGTTCGGCAAGGGAGCGAAACAGTGTCTTGGTGTAGCTTCTCGTCTCCAGACTCCCTTCCTGCAAAAGATTTGCCCCCATTGTAAGCAGCTTATCCCGATGCTCCCGATTTAAAGTAAAAACTCGATCATGCCCGATTCGATCCACCAAACGGTTGGATAATTTCGCAGTTGCAGTTCGCACAGTTGCATTCTGATGGGTCGCCCCTTTGGTGCTGAGAAGATGGATGATCTTCGCAGGGGACAGATTGTCACACATTGATTCAAGCGCACGCATAGCATCAGCGCGCAAAAAGCGGTTCGTGTCAGCCGTGCGGTGGAGTAGATTCCCAGCTAAATCGTCACACTCTTGCTCGAGGAATTTAGTCCGAACAGTAAATAGCTCCGTTGAAGCTTGGCATGCCGCTCGGGAAACTTGAGAGCGCAAGTTCCGTACAGCTTTGCCCAGTTGTATACAAACGATATGCATCTGAGTATCAAGGACTTCAGGATGATGACGCATCATACGCACAAGGGAGCGAAGTCCTACTATAACAGTTTCCCATTCAGTGGAGTCGAGGTGAATCAACGCCTGCGCGAGCGCATCTTTTGGTTTGTCAAACTTCATTAATGTTTGAGGAAAGACCTCCGTTTGAGTTAGCTTGAGGGTCTGTTTTATTGGCGAAACTCGTCTGCTTCGACCAAAGAGGGTTGTCTTAGCTTTTCGAATTAAAGGCAGATGTGACGCCTTGATCACATTTCCATGACTTTTCGCTCGAATAGGTTCGTCCAAGCTGGTAGTATGACTGGGTGGATATTCTGAACTAGTAGTGCTCGCAGTACTTTTCGAATCCGGGTCCAGTTTTCTAGTAGAACCGAAAATAGAGTCGTTGCTTTTAGCTATGGATGAATGTCGTGGAGGAATACTTTCAGTTGATACATTTTGAGCTGGTGTGCCTTTTGAAGCACTTTGGGGTGGGTATTTTTCTGAATTAGGATATTCTTGATCCAGTGATGGAATGCTGACCGACCGGATTGGTAATGGAGATTCGAAAATATCTTGTATGACTGGTGTCGTTGGAGTTGCGATTGGAGGATCCGGTGACTCGTGTTTGGGCGTAGGATCGAGAACCTTCAATTCATCCGTTTTGAGTTCTTCTAAATCTTTCTTGAGCAATTCAGTTGTTTCACGAGGCATCTCTTCTAGTGGAGGATCAGAAATTACTTCCGTTTCCACGACAACTTCAAGCGCGTCAGCAGCTTCTGGGAGCTGTTCCACCGGTGTCTTTGCATTTTCGTGGTGTTCAATTTCATTTGATATATTCACTTCAGAACCGGGTGCACTAGTATCTAACTGAATGTTAGTAAGATTTTCTTCTGATACTGAAGCAACTTTACTCTCTGTAATATCCTCTTCCACCTTCGTCGCAGAAGTTTTATCGTCAGCTGCCTCGACTTCATCAACTTCATCAACTTCATCAACTACTAAAACGTCTTCATTTGATTCACCTTGCTTCTCTGACTTCGTTGTTATTGTGCTAACCACGGACTGTGGTCTAGCTTCAACTTCTTCTGATGGTTTAGATTGAGCTGTGATAGGCCTAGATATAACGGATTCGGACCTGGATGGAATTGACTCTGCGTGTGATTGAACTGATTCTGATCTAACTTGGAGAGTTTCAGAGCTTGGGGGAGTAGATTCTGGCCGAGAATGAATTGATTCTGTTGTAACGCTCTTCGTGGATGGAGTTGGGGTTTTTGTCTCAGTTTGAACACTATTTGGTAGGACAACTGAGCCTTGATTCTCATCATCTAACACTTTTGCTGGAGTAGTGCCCGACGAAATAGTCAGTTTTTCAGGAGTGGGGTTAATGCTGTCGATTTGCTTGAAGCTCTCTGTTTCCTCCAAATCATGCCTTGATTTTGAGCTGATAGCTCTATCCAATATTATTGCGCTTTTGCTGAAGATTCTATCTTCGCTGTCATGCGTCGGAGGTTGTTGACTGTTCTGGATAATTCCGTTTGTTCCCTTCTCCGGGCTTGCGGCTTGTTCTATTTGACATGATGATTGCTGCTGTGGTTTATTGCTGGAAATAGAAATAAACAAATGAAGAATCCCATCAAAATTAGGTTCAATAATTGGAGAATTATAATTCATTCCTAATAAATATACTTGAACAATTTTCCTAGAACCAGAAAATAGTTTTGCGGTGGGTAGAAAGTCATTTGGAATTCTGATTATATTGATTTTCCCTTACTTAGGATTATGTGGAACAAACGTCCTCAAATATGCATACATATATCAACGTCATATGAATTTCATGAAGTGAGAGAAGTTACTGAAGGCCGAGAACCAACATGGATTTCATGTACCACGTAATCATAATGAAATGATTGACGTGATTTCTTGCAATTTCAAAGGTTAAAAGTATTCATTTCGCCATTTATGTGGCAAATTAAATGGATATGAGCCACTAAAGCCATTCCTAGCACATTAGAATATGCAAAAAGTACAATGTATCTTTGATACATCTTTTATGCAGTCACCGAAGATTTTGTAATGGGTGTGGAAGTACCAGTCTTCGAATCGATTTAAATTTTTTTGGCTTATCCGGTTGTTTCCCAAGACTTGGAATTGGCTCAGAACGTTGCGATGTCAAATAAAGCGGATCCGTATGCCAAACTCGTACGCGAGTATAGTTTACTAGGAAAAGTTTTAAAATGGATATTAACCAATAGCAGGTACCTACAATTGCCAGTACTTTAGTTATTGAAGTGAACTCAGCGCTGTAATTACTAGAAGTAGTAGGATCCGATTGTATTGAGAGTAATATTCAGTAAACTAGGCTAAGGACACTAGGACAGCTTACTAGGATTAAAAGAGCTAGAAACGTCCTCGGGGCTTATGTCCTGGAAAACTGTTCTCAAGCAAGTTGCTTACGATTTTAATTTTCATTAGTGCGTTTGGTAACCTTGTGGAATGGACACTAACAGTGCCTAATAGTTAACGCATCATATTAATCAATCTAAATCATATTCAGTATCATTTGATTGTAATGAAATTGCTGAAGCCGTTCCATTCTATGGTTCATACATGGTGAGTTCAGGTAGTAAATCATAGCATCTTTTGCTTCCATACATGTAGACCCAATTGAAACTAGATCTTGCATATGTTTTTCTTTTGGGTTAGGACTTGTGAATTTAGAGTGTTGGACCCTTGCAAGGGTACGCCGCCGGATTGCCAACTAAACACCTCCCAAATATCGTCAGAGAGCTAGCCTGGAACTGTTTGCCATATCAATTCCTCTCAATGAGCCACGAAGTCCATCTGCTTCTGGTTTCATTTTGCCACTTACCTAATATACGTTGCCATTCTTCACGAGCAACCAGCTTTACGCTGCTCAGCAAGAAGGGCAACGGAGATCACTGTCGCGATTATCATCACGGCCCACTCTTTGTATTTGTGCGAGGCGCTTACGATATACGTTCTTGCCTTGTGTTGAGCATCAGCCCATACCTATGCGCCATTGAACTCTGCAGGCTGTGTTGAAGTCATCAGGAAACGTCGTTTGCTAGACGCAGGACCCCAATATTTGGCATCAGCTGGCTTAAAGCCGAAACTCCAGCTGCAGCCATGTTCACTGCTGCTTTGATTTTGCCGAAAAAGCTCATCTTAATGTTAAGAGTTAGTCCAAGGTACTTTACTGTTGATTTTTAACTCGATTATCGACTCGTCGATCGGTACAAGGTGCAAGGTCGGAATTTTCTTTTTCGTCAGGATAATTACTTCGGTCTTTTCCAGTGCCAGGTTGAAACCATGAGTAGTGATCCAACCGCATATCCGTCGCATCAATATGTCAAGTATGCTTGGCAGCTGTTCGATACTGCGTCCACTTACAAACGTTTCAGAGGTGCGGCCTTAGGATGGATCCCTGCGCTACCCCCAACGTGACCTCTATCCTCGCCCCCCTCAAGTTTGAATCTTAGAGCAAGGAACGGTTCCTCAGATAGTCCCTCAATATCCGTAAGAGATAGATCTGCACGTGGAAAGTCTTGTCTAGTATGCCTGGAATGTCTTTCCATCTTACGGAATTAAAGGCGTTTTTGACGTCAAGCGATATGAGAAGCACCATCCGTCGAACTCGGCAGCTATGTGCTTCAGCTCAATGGACGGCATGCAAGACTCGCATCTCGCTGCTCGAAAAGCGAACAGGAGATATGTCTCCAGCAGCACGTATCGCTTCAACGAGTCTACTTCTGACGAACTTTTCGAGCACTTTCCCAGCAGTGTAAAGCATACAAAGTGCGTGATATGAAGACGGTAACTCAGCGTCCCCTTCCCCTTTGCTGATCAGGCCCACCAGTTGATCAGGGCCATCAGTCTCGCCACCTTCTATCGAGCAGAAAAATGCCCTCTTTCAAGCAAAAATTGTATGCGCTCAGCTGTATGTCTGGCCGATGTTGGAATACCAGTTTGTATACTTCTGGCAGCCGCAGGTATAGTGCAAATTGATAAACACTTGCTTAAGCGGCTTAATATAATAGCAACCTCAGTGTCCTGTGAGTGATTTTTTCCAAAGGGGAATCATACTAATTGAGAGGAGAACGCGACTCATTTCCAAAAAATTGTCGCAAGTAGCCTTCATTAGCTGTAATTATTAATTTCAACCAGAAGCTTACGTTATAAGCCATTTCTAATAGAGTTCTGGCTCACTTACTGCAAATGAAACAGCCAAAAAGTCAAGTTAATATAGTGTATAGTCATTTGATTTTTAAATGCGCTAATCTTGACAATGGTGGTCAAAGAATAGTATAGGTTCGACGAACCCGGCAACAACAAAAGAAAACGATTTCCGCATTTTCTTATGGAACGTGCGCTCTCTGTACAGAGATGGAGCTGCTAAGCAGCTAGCCGACATCCTGTTCCAACATTGGGCAGATGGAACAGCGCTACAGGAGATACGTTGGACACGGACCGGTTTCCTGGAGAAGAGTATAGAGTATGTGGCTATCCAGAAAACCATGTGCTCGGAGTAGGTTTCTTAGTCAGCGAAAAAAATGAAACCTGCTGTTATCGGCTTTGAAAACATAAGCGAACGGCTATGCACTCTGCGCTTGCGAGGCAAGTTTAGAAATATAAGCCTCATTAACGTCAGCCAAGTAGGGGAGGAGCCAGTATTCAGGCGATACGTTGGCTCCCATAGCTTACAATAAAATACAAATGATAACGGACTGCGGATGATTCAATTAGCAGGGTCACACGAAATGGTTGTTCGAAGTACCTAGTTTGCGCTGAAAGCGGTCCACATAAATACGTGGGCCATTCCAGACAGGACCACTTTCTACCAAATTGACCACGTGTTGATCGAACGCCGCCACCTCTTAGCCTTGATGAATGTCAGAACATATAGGGGGGCTAATGTAGACTCGGATGTCTATCTCGTTAGCATGGTGCTCCGAGCTCGAATAACAACACCACCCAGAATCCCCTCTGACAATCAGGTGAAAGTTAACATTCAAGCAATCCACAATACGGCACAACCCTTCGCAACACCTATAAGAGGGGAGTGGATGCCGCAATAATCGCAGTCAACGGCGATCCTGGAGATGGAGCATCAACAAATGATCTTCATAGTCACCTGATGAACGTTCTCATAAATACGGCCACAAACATACTTGGCCCCAGCCGCGAAAAGACTCGGAACGGCTGGTTCGACGATTAATGTAAGCTAACAACAGAACTGAAGAATGCCGCATACCGAGTAATGTTGATTCTCAAAGAACGCGGGAACGCGCGGAGACTTACCACGAACTCCGTCGAGCGGAGAAGCGACACAGACGGAAAAAGGAAGCCTAGGAGAACCAACAAATCTGTGAACTCGAAAATTACAGGAAGCAGCCGCCCCAGGTGCGGAAGTTTTACCAACAAGTTAACAGGATGAAGCCTTACACACCTCGGTCTTCATCCTGCCGAGACAAAGAGGGAAATCTGATTTCCGACAGAATGGGCATATTAGAGCGATGGGTTGAGTACTTTGAAGAACTACTGAACAACCAGAACATCGGCGAGTTGGAGGTCCCGCCAACTGAAGACGATGGACAAATACTGCCACCACCAAGTACAGAAGAAACATTCCGTGCACTCCATCGGGTAAAAATCATAAGTCGCCAGGAGCCGATAAATTGGTTAAATATGGAGACGATCAGTTACACCGAGTGGTTCATCAATTTGTGCTCAAGATATGGGACAGCGAATCAATGCCTGACCATTGGCAACGAGGCATAATCTGTCTCATACATGAAAAGGGAGATATCACACAGTGCAGCAATTATAGACGTATCACGTTGCTGAGTACCATCTATAAGATATTCTCCGCTTTCTTGCTAGGCCGGATAGCCCCATACTCTCAGAACATCATTGACCCATACCAAAGAGGCTTCACCACCGGCACATCAGCAACATATCAGATTTTCTCTGTGCAACAAGCGATGGAAAAACTGTTGGAATATGGACATCATTTGCACCATCTCTTCATCGACTTTAAAGCCGCCTATGATCGCATAGTCAGGGTAAGACTGTACACGGCCATGAGAGAATTCGGTATCCTGACGAAATTGATAAGAGTGACTAGGCTGACCCTGACCAATGTGCGAGGCCAGATAAAACCAGCAGGATCACTCTCAAGATCATTCGACATCAACAACGGTCTACGAAAAGAGGATATCTATCATGCGTCCTCTTTAGCCTGGCCCTGGAGAAAGTGATCCGTTATTCTGAGGTAAATGCAAGAGGTACGATCCTCTTTAAGTCCACCCAACTACTGGCCTGTGCTGACGATATCGACATCATGGGAAGAACCACCCGAGACGTACAAACTGCCTTCATCCAGATTGCAAACTCTTCGCCGCGTTCCAGAGAAGAATCTCCGAAGAATGTTTGGCCCCCATAACGATGAAATCTATGAACGATACCAGAGGCAGAGCCTGGCTGAGATGGAGCGATGGCGTAGTTCAGGACGCCAGACAGCTTTTAGGAATATCGGATTTGTGGACCTCGGCGCAAAACCGAAATGTCTGGAGTGGCTTATTAAGGCAGGCCTAGACCGGATCATGAATCTTGATGATCTATAATTTTAACAAAGTTGCCTATACATGCATAAGGGATGTGTAGAATTTTGTTTCGCCGAATATAGTCATGCGGGATATCAAATTAAAGATCTCGATTAGTACTTTTCAAAGCTAGCCTCGTTTTTGACATTTGTTGCAAGAGGTGGTTTGGAACGGCAAAGTTTCTTTTACACGCCCAGGTTCACAAACTACTCAATCGAAAAATTAGAAATAAATCACAAAGCTGCCATTACATAGTGTCCATTCCCCCAAATACCCTCCATTCCGATGTCCGTTTAAATAAAGTTAATAGTAGTAGTAGTTAATTACTGGATTTATTGTTGCGATATATTTCAGAAATTGAGTCGAGACTCCCCTCAAGTTCATCTTAGATTTATAAAGTTTTGCAGTAATATAGATTATAATATAGAACAGGATGCTACCAGTGTGGTGGAAATCGCCTTGGCTTTCCATACCTTGCATACCTTTTCGATTTATTTTAATATATCGTGAATCTTTCCCCACGAAATTGCTCGGATATATGTAGAGTCTAAAGAATCTATGGCTCATTCGTATACTAATTGGAATATTTGTAATTATTCATTAAACTCACTTAGGGATAGGGAGTTATCCAATGTAAATTGAGTTGAACTGGAAAAGCTAGGAATTATTTCATATGTGTTTCTAGTAATGAGCAGATGGATCTATTTCCGTTGACTTTACTGCAAGGGAATGCGATGGACACCAACTATCTAATGTCCAAATGTAACAGCACATATGGGTGTAGTAAAAGCCGACGGGCTTTAAATATGCAACGAAGGGAATGGGAAAGGTAATTCTCCCAACTGCACTTCAATCAAGATATTTGGCCAACTCATTGTTCCATTAATGACATTGGTATGTAGGGAATAGTTTTTGAATAAAAATCATTGTATATGAATCAATACACCCTTCGTATATTGCAGTGGGTAAGTGATTATGCGTGCGATGGATCTAAAATATTTGCTCCACACAAATGACCGGCATGAAACATTTATATTTAGCTATAATGACCCAACGAGAATTATATAATCATCAACGCAAACAATACACCTCCGTCATTGTTCAATCCACGGTAATTGACCTCTCCCTTATGTACTTTTATTTGTTGCTCGCCCGGCTTTCTGTATTGCATAAACATGTCCGTAATTAGGGATATGGAAGGAAAGTTGCGTTCTAGAACAGTGTGATGGTCGTATTCGAGTAAATATTTTCTCTTTCTGTGTATATTTACGTATGTACATGGAAACTTAAGTTTCAAAATTAAAATTTACTATAAACGTTTCTATTTTTGAAATGCACGCTAAGAAGAATTATATGATATTTTAGCTTTCACGCCAAGTTTAGATCATTGAACAAATTTTATGTGGCAAATATGTACAGTTGTTCAAACCCATAATCGGAAATGAACATATTTTTGTACTAATATATTGTGACGAAAATCACTTTGGAAAATCACGTGTGACACCAACGTTAATGGTAGTAATGGCATTAGCCAAGACACCCAAATTGTATAATGGCAGGCAATATTTACTTAGGATAGTAAGGAGATCTTGTCAAAGGCGCAAAGTAGTTTTCTAGTAAATTATTTGCATGATTTTCTGGAATGTTCCGCAGGGTATAAAAGCGCTGCAAGTCCGGCCAGAAAGTCAGTTTCGTCGGCCGAGCTTGCAGACACAAGTTTAAACTATTCCTTGGCGAGCACAAACCCGATATAATTCTCCTATGTGAAACTAGGTTGAACTATAGATACAATCCATCCTTTTCCAATTTCAACCCTCAGGGCGGCAGAACCTGGGGTGGAACGGCCGTCCTCATCTCCGATAAATTCCCAGTCACACGAATTCACCCACTTCCTAATACCTTCAAATCAATTGAAACCACCCTAATCTTCGAATTCTAATAAATCTCGGTCACGACTTTCTCCGCATGAAGTCCCTCTGTGCTTCTCAACATCGCCCTCCTGGAAAATAGTGGTCCCTGATTATCGGTGGAGACCTCAACGCCAGACTCCTGGTTGGTTGCACGGTCAAACCAGAATGGGGATCAGCTCCATCGTTTTCCCACAACTTTCCATTACACGATCAACCTAGCCCATTTCTGCCCGGCCCTTCCAACCTTCAACAGAACACACTACTATTCCTACTTAGACCACTTCCTAATTAGCAGTAACCTAACTGTTATTCCCAAACCAAACACCTTTCCCTTCCTCGAAACAGGCCACGGGATCAGCGATCATGATGCTATAATACTAAACATCAAACTCCCAGACAAAGGCGTTTGGTCCACCTCAACTTCAGTTCCTGACTTCTAGCGCGCAAACTGGAAACACATGAACCTGTGCCTCAAAATTAAACTTCAACCTCTCCTAATCCCATCCAACAGTACAGTTCCCAACCACACCGTTGACCAAATGGTCCGTCAATATGTGACTACCGCAACCTCATCACTCTCCCCGATGACATCCTAATCGACATCCAGTATAAAGAGACCCTCAGGCGGAAACTATTTAGAAATAGATCCTCTCAACTCCCTTGCGAAATCCGCGAACTGGATAGGTCTATCCGCGAAAGAATCCACACCCTCTACACCCAATATCTCCACAACCACCTCTCCAACACCGAACTGAATCTTGGTACATACAGGGAACTCAGGACCTGCAGGCGTTTAGGCAGATCTGTCCAACAAAACACGATCCTACTCCAATATCGGACGTCCTTCTGGGCCTCAACCGAAACGCGCCGGCCATAGCCTGTCTCCTAGAAATAAAGAAGGCTTTCGACTCAGTATGACAATACGAGGCGAAACGTAAAAACTGCCTTCATCCAGATTGAGCAGGCGGCTATAAGGGCGAGATCTTGGGCTGCATATCCATGAAATGTTTTATGTTGGTTGTTTTCATAGACACCGATTTTTCGATACATCTTCTCGATATCTAGGGTTAATAACTTGAGCCTTGACCGTTTCGTTCGACCAGATCGTCGAACGATTTGTCGGTGGGGGTAGTTTGTGCTGCGTTAAACACCACGCTGAGCTTGGTCGATGTGCTCTATGCCTTGCAGGCTGCATGATGTGGCAAATAATAGTTGCGCATCATATAGACGAATGAAGTCGTGCTCGTATACCAAATAGCAATGACTTACTTGTTTTGAGTTCTCTTCCATTTCCCAGAATTTGCTTGGTGGCTTCTTCGGGGCTAACCATGTTATACCTGCGCTTGTATCTATTGTAAGTATCGATCCAACCATACATATAGTAGTAAGAAATGGCACACATCTGCCGTTAGTAACACATGGATGTCGCCAGGGATGCCATAAGCAGGATCAACCAGACAATCTTAGGCTAGGCTGACCCTGACCAATGTGCCAAGCCAGATAAAAGCAGCAGGATCACTCTCAGGACCATTCGGCATAAACAACGGTCTACGACAAGAGGATGCCCTATCATGCGTCCTCTTTAACCTGGCCCTCGAGAAAGTGTCTTTAAGCCCACCCAACTACTGGCCTATGCTGACGATATCGACATTATGGGAAGAATGAGCTGAGACCTACAAACTGCCTTCATCCAGATCGAGCAGGCGGCTATTAGGGCGAGATCTTGGGCTGCATATCCATGAAGGCAAGACAAACTATATGGTGGCAACGTCAGCATCGAAAACCAACCAACCAACAACATCAAACCGCACTGGAAGAAAAAGGATAGGAGAATACACCTTTGAGACCGTTGATAATTTCTCCTATCTAGGGTCGAAAATCACAACCGATAACAGCCACGATGATGAAATCCGCGCACGGTTGTTGTCAGTCAACAGAGCCTATTTCAGCTTACAAAACCTGTTCCGCTTGAGACGTCTCACCATAGGGTCAAAGCTCTTACTATGCAAGACTATGATCTTGCCAGTCCTCATGTATTCCTCGGAAACTTGGGTTCTTAGCAAAGAAAAATTGCGAACTCTTGGCCGCGTTCGAGAGAAGAATCCTCCGAAGAATTTTTGGCCCCCTACATGAGGATGGACGATTCCGTAGCATACATAAAGACGAAATCTATGAACGATACCATGACCGTCCGGTTGTGGATAAAATCCGGCTCAATAGGTTACGGTGGGCGGGTCACTTAATCCGTATTGATGAGGATGATCATCATCATCATCATCATCATGAGGATGATCCCACCCGGAAAGTCTATAAGGACAATATCTATGGTAGAAAAAGAAGACGAGGCAGCCCTGCCTAAGATGGAGCAATGGTGTAGGTCAGGTCACCAGACAGCTTTTAGGGATATCGAATTGGTAGACATCGGCGCTAAACCGGGATGTCTGGAGTTCTTTATTAAGGCAGGCCTAGACCGGATACCGGTTGTTGCGCCGTTGAGGATGATGATGACAATACGGACTGGCTTATAAGCTTTCCGAAGTCCTCCATATCCATCCGCACCTTTGCAAGCTAATTATTAACTTCTCTTCTCCCTATTGAAGTCCGCCTGGCATCCCTCAGGGATGAGTCCTTTCCGCTAAGCTCTTCTCGCTGTTCACCGCAGACCTACCCAAACCAACCTCACGCACAAACTCAATCCGAATCCTCCAATACGCGGATGACCTCCACCAGAAACATCCCGCCGGTAAAGCCCGCCTGAATTCCAATTTGGACGAGCTCTAACGGTAATTTACCCGCTGGAAACTACGGCAGCTCCCCTACCCAAATCGAACGACGCCGTCTCAAAGAACGCAGAATGCGATGCCACTGTTCCAACACCTAGAAAACGAAGACCGCTCCAAATACATATCCAACCGCTCCAAATACATATCCAACCGCTCCAAATACATTTCCAACCAGATCCTCTACGACTCCTGTCAAACGCCCCGCGTCGACGCCGTCCTAGCCTGTCATGCCCTCAAATTCCCCCAAAAATGTCTATCCCATCCCAATCCCCTTATCTTGCAGGCCATGCAGAGTGAGATCGTCGAAGAGAATCTTCTACGAACTCATCTGTTCCCTCAAATCCTCCTATCTGTTCAGATCCGAAACATCCTTTTCGACCACAACGGTAAAGTAATCTTTTACACCGGTGACTACTCCTCATCCTAAATTTCAAAGCCCATCCATTGTAGTGACCGCGGCTTCACGACGGGAGTGGAATCTCATTCGCCTATTTCTGAATTAATTTGCTCAAATAATGCATTTCATAACGTGAAATTACCCTAATGTTCGCCCCAGATTGCACATTATTGGATGCACTCGAATTAATCGGCGAATTAATCATGACGGAGGGGAATGGTTTGCTGCAACATAAACTCTCGGAGTTCAAGGCGAGCATAGCGGCATGGGGAACGGTTCGTGGGTCAACATCTGTGTAACGGTTGGTGAGATGGCGAGAAAGGTTTTGGGTGGCACCGGGAAGAGGGGTGAAAGCAAGCCTGTGGAGAACTATCAACGAATTTCTCTGGAGCGAGAAGAGAGCTGAAGCGATTTTCACCTGTGACCGTTCCGCGAAACAGCCAGTGATTGTGGGAGTGGATTTTCGCTCTTTTTGGAGGAATTAGAGTTTGGTAGTGCAAGAAGCGTTGACAGGAGAATGAAAATTTAAATTAATTTGTGGAATTTGAGTTTGTTGTTAGCGAGTGAGTGTTTTGCGATTCGGAGTGTCAAGCGAACATGATTTCAGATCTCCAGATTTCTCGAAGAAAGGACTGTAACCAATTAACGATACCACTGTATGAGGTACTAGTGCAGTCGAAGGACTCATGGGAAGGTTTTTCATTAAAGCTGAATTGTGCCAGTCGCAAACAGAAGTGCAGTATGGGGTCTAACTGCAATGTGGAAAGGGTTGAAGCTGATCGTTAGCGCCGTCAGTGACTAACCATCATCCCCTTGCAATTGAGGCGATCGAGCGTGACGAACGTTTTGCTTCTTGTTGGGTATCGGATATACGAAATCCACTTTCATTTGGGCGACAGATAGCAAACACTATGCTTCAGTCTATTGCATTTTATTCGGCTAGATGCTGGCGTACGATGTTTTACTCTTAAAATGATTTTGAAGGGAAAATTTGAGTTTTTACTTTAGTGGTCTAAATATTTTTATCCACTGGCAGAAACAGGACAACCATAAATACACACCACGCCGAGCTCGGAGTGAATCAACGTGTAAATGTTATTTTTTTGTGTTGATCTCATTTTCTTTAGATTGTCTTACTTTGATTTAATTTAGTTATTTTCTCTTTTATATATTTTTACTATTCATTTTCATTTTACTTTTATATATTTTTTTTGTAGAGTAGATTAATGTATCATGAATTTTTTTTTGATTTCAGGATTTCCTCCCTCTCTCTTCCTCCTTGTCCCCGCAAAACCTTAGTAGGGACATCCTCTCATTAATGGCCTGAGGGTGTCAAAGATGGGAGGGAACCTTAGGGGGCGCGCAGTCAAGCCGTTTCTTTTTTATTTTCCAGTTTTAGCTCTGGTTTTCATCGTTAGGTCGTCGCGAATTTTTTATTTTTGTTTTACAAACAAAACCTTAAAAGGGGCCAATCACGCTCAGAAGCCATTTTCATCAAGCCAAACGAAGGGAGATCTTTTGCAGAAATCCTTCAAAGAGTCCAAATCAACGGCAAACCAGAAGACGCTGGGGTAAATGTTAAATCTATCATCATCAACGGCGCAACAACCAGTATCCGGTCTAGGCCTACCTTAATAAGGAACTCCTGACATCCCGGTTTTGCGGGATTAAAGCCGGCGATATACTTGTCGAGCTTGGGTGGAAAATCGATAAGAAGCGTACGTTCTGTGAGACAGTCCAGAGCATTCTACGCACGAAGGCAGTGGTCTCTAGCCTAGAACCAATATGTAGCCTTGACATAAGGGAACTGGATTGCCTCACTAACATGGAAGAGATGGAGGAAACGTGTAGAAGAAGCCATCAAACGCGAATGTTCAGAGATAACCAATGCCCGGATTGGTATCACATCTGCGAACTCCCGAGGCTAAAAACTCGCTTAGTTGGAAGTTGCCGAGCAATACGCGAAGAAGCTTCTAAACAACGGGCAAATCACAATTGTTTGGGTAGTGTGTAGCCTACGCATCTAAGCCGCACTAACCAAATGTTGGATTATGGGCACTCATCTACAACCTGTCGGTACACCGGACAGAAGGGCAACATGCTGCAAATACGATCAGTCAGGCAATAAAGCGAACACCTGCAATGAAGAAGAAAGCTGCGTCTTATGCGCACACTGCAGGCTCGGAGCGTTTTCAAAGCAGAACTGGAAAGATCTAGGACGCGGTCAACATGATACGCATCCTACAAATCAATATGCACCGGAGCAACCGCTCACGAGTTACTAGCGCAGTTCGCTGAGGAGCCCAAAGCTGATTTAGTACTCATTAGTAAGCAGTTTCGAAACAAGGGTTCAATTTCATGGCACCCTGACATATCAAGTACCGCTGCCATATGGATACGGGTCTGCACCCTCCTTAGGTTTCTTACCCAAGGCCGAAATGATGACGAGAACAAGACTGGGAGTTTTAAACATCGGATCCACCCCAACGTCCCGGCGGACAGGCTGCGAGGGAAGCATTTCAGACATAACCTTTGCGTTGGTGTCACTGGTGTCGTTGGTGCATGGATGGCGAGTTCTGAAAGACTTCTCGACAAGCGACCATCAATACATTACATTCGAAGTGGTTGACACAAACTGGTCGGTGTACGCCACCCCGGCACTCTGTGTATG
The DNA here is from genome assembly GCF_905115235.1 of Hermetia illucens. Lineage (NCBI taxonomy): Eukaryota > Metazoa > Arthropoda > Insecta > Diptera > Stratiomyidae > Hermetia > Hermetia illucens. Next base: position 159,231,475 of record NC_051849.1, read on the forward strand.
AAACGTTGCGAAAGTGAAAATCGGGAGGTTTGTCGAAGCTCTTGAAATAGGTGTGAACGCGCTGGAGGGCACTCCTAGGTGTGGTGGCGCAGCAGCTGACACTGAACCGGATAAAAGCGGCCTGCGGAGCCTTCATTCCCAGGGAGGTATCGAGACGTGGCAAACCTTCTATGAATTGGTGGACGGTGAAAATCGCAGAGTCCCGCTGGAGCTCATAGGTTCATAGGTTCCGCCGCTTAACACAATGTCTAAGTGACCGGGAGGAGGCATGTATCAGAATGACGGAGTACAAATCAGCCAAAAGTAAACTCCTTAGCGCAATAAACAGGAGCAAAGTTCGCTGCTGGCAGGATCTGGTCGAAGAGGACTCGCGGGGACTTGGTTACAAACTGGTAACTCGAAAAATCGCGGTTTTGCGGGAACCATGTTCACTTAAGGTCGAGCAGAGGGACCGCATTGTACGGGTACTATTCCCTGCGCACCCCGTACATTCCGATGAAGTTGAGGAGGAGAGTACGTTCAGTCACTTTTCTCTATAAAAGAATTGTAACCGGCATCCCCTCTATGAAAAGCAAGAAGGCGCTAGGACCCAATGATATTCCAGCAGAGGTATTCCAAAACCAGGCAGACGTGATGAATGAGGGCACTTTCTCTGCTTGTTGGAAGGTAGTGAGGCTTGCGCTGATCAGCAAAAGGAAAGGTGACCCCGAATTGCCGTCTTCATACCGCCCAATTTTTATACTTGACACCGCTGGAAAGTGCTCGAAAAGCTCATCAGAAGTAGACTCGCTAAAGCGGTACGCGCTGCCGGAAACTTATCTCCACGGCAGTTCGGTTTTAGAGCAGGGAGACCCACAGTTGATACTGGCAAGCAAGTTCGACGAGCAGAGGCACGTAGCCGAAATCAACGGGTGGTGCTCATCAGAACGGTTGACGTCAGAACCGCCTTTAATTCTGTAAGATGGAGAGACATTCTAGGCACACTAGACAATATTTTCCACGTGCCGAACTATCTCTTACGGATATTGAAGGCTTATCTGAGGAATCGTTCCCTGCTCTAAGAAACGCTAGAGGGTCAGAGGAGGATGGAGGTCACGTTGGGGGTAGCGCAGGGATTCATCCTAGGGGCGGATCTCTGGAACGTTTTCTATGATAGTCTACTGAAACTCGACATGCCGGAAGAGTCGCGCCTGGTCAGTTATGCAGATTGTCTCGCGGCGCTTGTTGCTAGACGCATTGTCGAACAGCTGACAAGCTTAATTGGCATTTTGATGCGACGGATAAGTGGATGGATCACTAATCTTGACTAAAAAGAGAATTCTGATCCTGCGTGCCATATCGTTCGGCGAATCGATAATCGAGTCAAAACCAGCGGTAAAGTACATCGGGCTGACTCTTGACTCAAAGATGACCTTTTTTGAGTAAATCAAAACAGCAGCAAACAAGGCTGCAGCTGGAGTTTCGGCGTTAAATAGGTATGGGCGGGGGGGTTGGGTACCTTTGCGGGTGGCGTCTGTGTACTGCACTATCTCTGAACCGGCCGTGATGGTGATCGCGGGAGTGATCCCTGTTATCTTTCTTACTATGCAGCGTCAAGCCATATACAAGCGAGAAGAGCCAAGGGAGGCGGTTGTTCGCACCCTAGACGAGTGTTAACTCTCTTAGCGAAATGAAAATAGAGGTAGATGGACTTCGCAGCTCATCGGCAACTTAGGTGCGTGGCTAAATCGGAAGTATGGTGAGACTGATCTCCTTATCCAGTTCTTAAGTGGGCGTGAATGTTTCCAGTCCTACCTGCACAAGATTGGAAGGGCACGGATTGCGTGTTTTGCAATGGAGTTGTAGACGATACTCATAATATTTTTTTTCCTTATGAAAGGTGGGGTGAGATTTTTCAGCAGCTCTATTTAAACATCGGGGGTCTCTCTCCAGGCACCATTGCTGAGAAGATACTGAGGAGTCCGGATCCTTCTCGTTGCACAGAAGATAGAGCTCGACCCGTGGAGGAGCCGGCTGGTAGGGGGTTCCTTGGACTGATAGTTCCCTTCCTCCTCTCCCCTCTCGTTGATGAAAAGAATTCCCTGATTTGAAAGCTTCGCGAGGCGAGAGAGTTCGGGGGCTAGCCCTAAGTAATGTGACAAACGGTTCTCTGACGATAGGAGGGGTTTAGTTGGTAATCCGACGACGTACCGTTGCCGGAGTCAACAGTCTGTGCGCTAATCTATTCACCAACCCTACCCCCAAAAAAAGAACTATCCCTGACGTAACTTTTGCTACTGATGGATCGGTTCTCAATAGGAAACAGCGTCCCTGGAAATTACCAGTCTACTGTGAGATGGCTGAAATTGAAAGCCTACGAAGAAACTGACTCATGCTTTGGAGGACTGCTCAGCTTACAAGAGACCAAGACGAGGTAACGTCCGCAGAATATAAGAGAGGGAAAAGGGAAATCAAAAAGAAGAAGACACGTTGCTGGCAAGAGCTAATCAACGACGTTAACAGAGAGTCACGGAGCCTCGCGTATAAGCTGGTTCCCAAAAAATTCTGCGCCCATCGGTCATCCTGTTCCATGGAAACTGCGAAGACGGAAGAAATCGTGCGGGCCACTTTTGCCAATCCATCAAAATTGTGGGCTGAATCTCAAAGGGATCCTGTATACGTCCAGTATCACTACAATAATTAGGTTTAAAGCCTGGTAGTAAATCATATTTCTTTAGCGTATGCTGGTAGATGGGTACATCAAGGATAGCAGCAGTGAACACATAGTGTGGATTTGAGTCAGTTGAGATGTAGCACAAGAAAATTAGGTTAGTTGACCTAAACCTTTACTGAATATGAATGATTAATGTTCTGATGCATACATTATTGTTATATGGATAACTTTATTATTGACATCGCAGTTCCAAGAGACCTGAATAATTCTACGGAATCCATAGCGCCGTCACACAAAGTAGGCCAGTAATTTAAAAGTCCAACTACATATAATCCATTCAACAACTTACACATCTGGAGCAATCGTTATTGGAATAATCGGAGTCCCATTGCATGTTGGATTGTTATTCTCTTGAGTAACTCCGATCGATTTACGCTTTCGATAGCAGCAAAAACAACAATAAAACCGTATAAACTCAGGTATTTTCCCGACAACAATGGCACTTTCTCCAACAACTGTGTCCTGAATTTTTCGCACACGATCACATGTAAATGTGGATGGGGTCAGAGGCCAGCAGCAGTACGAATGCGTTCTATCACTTTCCACTTCGGTAGACATTTCCACTTTAGCTTTTTTCTACTTGAAAACTATTTATCAAAAATACATTCTTCCAATTAGGACCAAAAACGCAAATAAAACTGATCGATATTAACTCAATAATTGCCTTCTAACTGTCTCCGAGTTATGAAGCTCCTAAACACTTGCTGGCCATCGGCTAATATGCATAACATCACAGAAAGGACATCTTAAAGAAACTGACCGTGTTCGTATTCGGCTTTGAATACTGACTGGCCATCAGCCGCTTGGTGGTGGCCTATGCTGGTCAGCACGAATGTCCTTCGTCTCATTATTCACCTGCCGCTCGGACTCGTTTCGCTTATCGTCCTGCAACCCATTCTTCAGCTGGAAAGTGAGTTGGCGACTAAGTAGGAGCCAGCCGATGACCAGCATGTAAATGGAGTGCGGGGAACTGGTCATTAGTCAGAAGTTAGTTTCATGTGTAACTGAAGGAGAGGGAGTCCTGACGGTGGAGCTCGTTGAATTCAGAGGCTCGGAACTTTGTTAGAGACTAGACACTCTTTTATGGAAATCTCAGCATTTTCTGGTTTGATTTTTTTAAGCCTTAACATCAGGTGATGTCATAATAGTTCCAAAGGTCCACGCATTGTGATTGAAATCGGTACTTTGCATACTTTCACAATTTTCAAATATTATTTGGCTTATATATTGACAATTTTCAATTCTGCGAGAAAAAGTTCGATTTTCTATTTCAGCCATGGACATTTCGCATAAAGAGGACCAGACTACTTTTGTAGCCCAGAATTAAGTAAAATGTCCGCACGCAATTTTTAGATGTTAGCGATAAGGTTTTATGGTTGTTTTTTTCCTCCACTACACCGGATAAGACCCATTGTTGCCACAGTAATCCAGCCGTCCTTTTGACTTTTGGACATAAGTTCAACTTCTTATTTACATATATAGATGTAAGGCAAGGGGTTTTCCTAACGAAATTCAGAAGCTAATAACCCAGAAAAACTGCCTTTGATTATATTCAATTCTGGGAATTCAGGTCAACCCTTTTCGGCCCTGTCTGTGGGGCATGTTTAATTACAGATTTGGAGTTCTATTTCGTTTTACATTCATTGTTGACCTATTTTAGATAATCAAATCAAAATTTCAAATTTGATTTAGTGCTTTTCTCCATAGTTACACCAAAGTTGGTAAGTGCGGCGCATAGAGTCTTAATGAGGGTAATGGTGAAGCCCAGTAACTACTCACTTCATCAATTATTCTCATCATTCCAATTAGCACACGCACCCATCATTATCGAGTACAGTTGAGTTCAATGAAATTCCATATTATGGAAATGTTATCATTGCCCTGGAATTGTTGTGTCGTCGCTCATGGCCATGGTCAAAATTGTTATTAAGGATTAATAGTAAATACTGGTGTCTTCAAACGGTAAAGTTCAAGTGTAAAAGGACTCAACTCTTGGGACTGTACAAAAATATATTTCCGACACAACAGAACGCAATAAATACAAATGGTATCAGAGGAAGAGTTTAATGCCTTTTTAATTTTGCTTTGGTAATAATTTTTTTCTCCTTCCAAAGGAAACTTTCTCACATGTCATTCGCTGTAGCCTTGAATCCTTGGAGGATAATAGATTACCTTTCTCGAGGCAAAGTTCTAGAGGTCAAGTAATAACCTGGGAATGATTTACGAAACAAATCAAATTATTGGAAATATGAAGTCTATGCAAAAATTGCTGTAGGAGCTTTGGCGTATTTTCATGTCGTTAATTATTCACGTACATTACGAAGATATTGGAAGGAGGACGTAATTTGCGCACCTTGACCTTTGTATTTTTAGCGGCAAGTAGATACTTTGAATTACTCTTTGGGCTACGTACATTGCCGTATAAGGTAGAAATTGAAAAGACAGTTCAATATCCGAAAATTTGATTAGGCTGCTCTACAAATAATCATACTTTAATAAAATTTGAGGAATCCTGAGCTGAGCTGTCAGAAAAATAATGCTCATACTGCTTCGGAAAGGTATGTAAGGTGAATGTTTAATTTTAACCTTACGCACTACATATATTATGAGAGGCGGCGTGGAAAGTAATATCAGAGTTGGCAGAGCAGTCCATTATCAGGGTACACATGTCAAGGAAGATGCAGCGTTGCTACAGCGAAGGAAGATTGAGACTGCGGAGTCGTGATGAATAGTCAATTCGTGGAAGGTTTTGTATAAGGGGGCATAAGGGTGTCCGGGTGAATTTACGTTATGCACCTTCAAGAGCACGACAGTCACAGATGCGGAAGGGGGACCTTGTCATACACCAATATTCAAGGATGTTTCTGACAAGGGAGTTGAAGAGTGTTAAGAATTCGGAGGAGAAAAGCAGAATAAACTAGCTTTATTGATGATGGGAACGAAGTGGGAATTTAAATGAAGTTTGTCATCATCAAGCAATGGAAAGAGGTCAGTAGTGAAATGGGTTTTCTACTAAGAGAATAGAAAAAGGATCTTGGGAATGGTTCAAGCGAATAGCACATCCAGTGGCATTTTCTGACATTCAGTGTCAGCTTTTTAATTGAACACAAACGGACTAGAGTATCAAGTTTGCGCTGCAAGAGAGCCGAAACAGAGGCAAATAATTTAAGTTAGCCTGCGTAAACAAAACGCGGGCAGGTGAGGGTGGAGGCGAGATCATTAATAAAAAGACAGGAAGAATAAGGGACGAAGTATAGAGCCTTGGATAACACTACGGGAAGAAGAGAAGGAACGAGATGAGTAACCATGAAAAGAAATTCTGCAGGAACGGCATGAGAGACAGTAGGAAAGCCAGGAGATGTTTGAGGCATGAAGGTTGAGTAGCGAGTTTGGAGAGTTGAATATGAATATGGGCAACGGTATCAAAAGCTTTGGAAAAATCAGTATAAATAGCATGTACCTCATGTCGTAAACTAAAGCATTTAGCATCGAAATTAGTAAAGACCAGAAAGTTTGAAGCCATGGATGTTTTACGAAACCATGCTGTTCTTTGACAATGAGGTAACCGAAGTCGCAGTCAACCAGTCGTTGAGGTATCTTTGGAGGATTTTGGAGCAAGAGGAGAGAAAAGAGATGGAGCAGTAGTTCACAGCAAGAGTAGGGTCTCCGCTTTTGAGGATAGGGATGATAGCATCATAGCATTCTTCCAGGCTTTTGTTGTAGATTATACCGAGGAGGGGGTAAATGTGTTTGCTACAGTTGAGAAGGAAGAGGTTGGGAAGCCCATCGGGGCCAGGTCCGACATTGATGTCAATATTACCAATGAAGAATTCAATCCAGGAAAGCATAAGGAGGGGAATGGCCAAAAATTCGGGGCAGTCTGCAGTTAAAAGAGGCGTAGAGGGTGGAGTGGTTGCAGGAGAAAACACGGAAGAGAAGTAGGTGCAGAGAAGCTGCGGAATTGTTGTGGGGAGTTGGCAGTGAAGTCAGCAAAACCTTCTTCTGAAGGGAGAGATTGGGTGGGATTACGGGAATAGCGAGTGTGGGACCAAAACGTTTTCAAGTTACCGCAGGCAAGGCCGCTTCGACGTTCAACAAGTACCTTTTGTGCGCTTTTTTTAATCACCGACTTTACAGTGAGCAAGGTTGGCGTTATTCTTAGAAACCCGATTCTTCTTGCGCAATCCATGTTTCAGGCGAATTTTATTAAGGATCTAAAAGTGTTTGAGAAGATCATCAAACAACATCTTTCTGTCCACGTGGAATGTCAAAAAATGATACCGGACGAGCAATTTGGATTTAGGAAAAGGCATTCAACAAACCATCAGTTAATGCGTGTAAAAAATGCTGTTGAATTAGCTTTCAGTTCAAAACAATCTATGGCCTTAGTGTCCCTAGATATAGAAAAAGCTTTTGATAGAGTGTGGCACAATGGTTTACTCTACAAGCTCATAAAGGCGAACTTTCCGGCTTACCTTATTAATCTGGTCAATAGTTTCCTTAGTGGCAGGTCATTTAAGGTGCACATTTATAATAACCTTTCGGAGCCCCAGAATATTAGGCCAGGAGTTCCACAAGGCTCAGTGCTGGCCCCACTATTGTACCTTATTTACACACATGATTTTCCTCAGGCAGACGGTGTACAAATTGCAATATTTGCAGACGATACTGCAATTTATACAGCAGACACTCTCTATTCTAAAATCCAAACAACAGTGGAACATGCAATAGGTGTTATATTAGAATATTTTCAAAAATGGAAAATTAAAATTAACGAACAAAAAACTCAAGCCATATTTTTTACTAAACGTAGATCAATTCCTTACATACCTACCTCAGATTTATCCATAAATGGATGTAAAGTAAAGTGGACTAAGCAGCTTAAGTATTTGGGGTTTACGTTCGACAAATCTTTAATTTATAAAGATCACATTACTCAGACGATAAATAGGGTTAATAGTCTGATTAAAGTTCTGTACCCACTAATTAATAGAAAGTCCCAACTAAGCATAGAAAATAAGCTGTTAATTTTTAAAATGATTTTCCAGCCTGTAATGTCCTATGCAGCTCCAATCTTCGCTACTTGTGCTAAATCACATACCACAAAACTTCAAACTGCACAAAATAAAGTGCTGAAAATAATCTTAAATCGTTCGAAATTTTTCAACACGAAAGCACTGCACTCTTTAGCTAAAGTTGACTTAATTGATTCAGTAATTAGTGTATTGAATAAGAAATTTTATGATGGGATTGCACTTGTGGATAATCCGTTAATAAATTCTTTAACGTAAAAAAAAAATTAGCTTATAAAGTTTAATTAGGTTAAGTTAGAATAAGTTTTAGTTTTGCTTCAAGTTGTAGAGGTTTTTAATTGCCAGTTTCCTCTAAATAACGCATAATGTATAAAGTACAAATTGCGCGCATGCAACACTTGTAATTGTAAGATGTCAAGTTAGTTTAACTGGACTCTGAATTTCAAATTTTGTTATATAAAAAAACAACTTTGTAACACATTATTGGCAATAAATTATATATATATATTAAGGATCTCCGTTGTAAATCAAGTTGGGTGCGAACGCAGGTAGGGAAAGAAGGGACATAACAGGGGAGGAGATCGGACAGGATGTTGCAAACGATGCTAAGAGCTTGATCACACGCTGAGTTGCAAAGTATGCAAACCCAATTGATGGACACTAAAGCTGTTTTAAGATCGTTTAAGTTGACTTTGCGGAAGTTGATCTTGGTAGATTTACGCGCAGTTTTAGAGTCTGAACGGGGGAGCTCCGCTTCAAATTCCCGTTGTGGGGGGGGGGGAGGGTGGTGAGGGTCAGTTTTGATATACGGAGATGTGCAAGGAAATAACGGAAGGTGGAACTCGGGGAGGTTGAGAGATCAAGAATGCGTCCCAATGTGTTTTGGTGGCATTGAAATTCAAGGTAGAGCAAGTGTTCATAAAGGAAGAAAGTATAATAGAAGGGCAGGAACACTGCACAATTTTGTGGTGCTAGGATGAACTTAAGGGGGGGGGGGGCTTCCAGCCAATTATAAAAAAATATAGTAATGTACTATTATTAACTTTATTTGAACAGGTATCGGCATGGAAGGTATTTCAGAGCCCAGGCACCATATAGTGGCAGCCTCCTGATTTTCTTCAGATTTTTCGGTTGGTCGCCGTAAAGAAATGATCACTTTCAACCCCCCGCACTCCCCACCTTTTCAACAAAACGCTTCGGAAAGTACTAACCGAGTCCTTTAATTTGATACCCCACCTGACTATATTTGGTGAAAAAAATTTTACAACCCCCTTTTGCATGTATGGGGACCCATACACAAAACCTTAAAAAGGGAGGGAAGGGAATCACTCAGTAGGAGCTTCAGACGAAACGCCAAGAAAATCTTTGTTCAGGTGAGAAGGGCAAGCACAGGGGACGTATAAACAAGATACAATGAACGGGAGGGAATTGGGTGGGGAGACACGAAGAATAAGTCAGTCATAAGGAGAGCCAAATGAGGAGAAGACGAGTTCGGTGCAGAGTGTATCTTTTATTGCAATTAGGAACCCACCGCCGGTGGACTTACAAGATGTACCCCGATGGTGCATGGTGTTGCTAAGCCAGCGTGAATAAATTGAAGGCCCCCAGCTTAGTTCTTAAATCCCTAACATTCTGATAGGGCAGACGGACAGGAAACATGAATTTACTTACATGGCTTGGCAGGCGGGTTGTTCCCGCGAATTGTTGCGCTTGTATGTTTTGATTAACACACCTTCATGCCAGAAAGAAGGTTTGTCGAAGATGTCAAATTCGGGGGGATAAGTGACCTTGAAAAACGCTAAACCAAGTCTGCGCTTCATGTACTTCAGTATATCGTCCGCAGAAGTTGCAAAAGGCAGCCTAAAGATGTTTAGGTGGGGAGACCACCTTTCACCTGAGGCCATTGTCACAGGTGGATGAAGTGCAAGTGTATAGAGCAGCGACGAGGAACGATGTCAAAAAGTGAAGCGGCTGCGTTTGGATTCGTGACCTGCTGAGGAGGTGCAGATATTGTCTCGATGAAGGCGCGATGGAGCGAGGCAAGATCGGAGGCTTGGTGGACTGTGACTTGTTGCATAGGGGTCGTGGAATGAGAGACGCAAAGCCAGTTGAGGCAACTGTGATATAGGGATGGAGGAGATGAAATCAACTCAGATTGAGAGGCCCGTTGTACAGAGTCCTGAGAAAGATGTTGAGTCTACACTGTTAAGCACAGTAGGAAGCGCATTTTCAGAAGCGAAAGTCTTGCTGAACGAATTCCTAAGCTGCCGGGAACACGTAGATAGCGACGACATAGTAGATCGGGGCATTTCCGGCACTGCACCAATGTTGCGATTTACCTTCTAGAGGGTATTTAGTGATTGTCTTGAATCGTTGGACTCGGTTAAGTCATCGTTGGTAGAAAGAAAGTAGACATACTTGATACCGCCGACAGAGGATACCATGCTACCGCGGTACCAAAGTAGAAGCCTCAACGACACGCTTAATGGTTGCCAAGGTCGTAGACTGTTTATTAAGCAGTTGTATCGCATCTGACAGCGTGAAGCCATGGCAGGTGTTGACGCATATGTTGTCGGCAAATTTTGTTTGAATCTCCAAAAATACTGCAGGAATGCCTAGCTATATGTTGTGGCAAGATTTCCCGCGTAACAATTCAACAAAATTTCAGATTTAGTCAGAACTCTTGTTGTTAGGGGTTATCAAGTTTTAAACAAGTCAGAATACCGGGAGTGGGAAGCTTCGGGTATAAAGGTTTTGTGTCCATATTGTATGAAAAATTTCCTGTACACATTTTCCCATCTATACATAACTAAAAATTCAAAACATTCCTTGATATTGATATTTCCAGAGTCCAGCTCTGCCGTTCATATGAGTTTACTGTATATGATGACGACGTCATAATCATCTTAGAATACGATTCATGTAAAATATATAACTGGACTTCAAACTTCAACATTGTGAGTTATATTATTACTTATAGCGGTACCGTTTCTTTAAACTCTAGGATGAACTTCAGGAGGGTCTTCGGGTAAATTTCCAAAATCTTGTAATGTGCTATTATTTGAGCAGATATCTGAATGGGATGTATTTCGAGGTCTAGATTTTGCAAAGGTGCCCCTTTGTGATTTTTTTTCAGATTTTTCGGTTGGATAGATTTTAAGAACAATACCTGTTATACTATTCGGCGCCTCCATTTTCAGCTCCCCTATCTTTCACCCAGTATAAAAACAGGATTAATTTCAAAAAATACTAATCGAGTTTTTTTATTTGATAACCCGCAAGATTATATCCTGTGAAAAAAAATTTACACCTCCCTTTCGCATGTTGTGCAAAATTTCGTGACGATTGGTTTAGCCGTTTCCGAATAAACCGCGTGTCGCAAATAGACATAACCAAAGAAAGGTCAAAAGTAGATCGCTGGACTAAAAAACTAGTAACAACACGCTCGGTGTTTGTTCAAAAGGGGTCAAAGGTGAACGTATAAAAAGAAATTATCCCATCGGGGCTCATAAAGAACAAAGTCGTGATTCGGAGGAATCACCCTTCACCCAGCTCGGGATAAAGATAGTTGAGCTGTCTGAATTTATCAAGGACAAACATCATGGGCATTATATTTCTAGGGTGCTTATAGTCAACAACTTTGCAAATCTTCTTTTCTTTTTAGATTTTGAGATAGCTCTCCCTTCCTGGTCATCACCGGCCACTCAAGATGGTCTTTTGGCCATCGACTAATCAAATTTTGTAATTTCAAACGGCTCCCAACCTGGAGGCTGACATTTCCCAGGTTCCGATTAATTGTATCATTGGAAGAGCCTATTTCGGCTCACAACTTTGTTTTGATGTGTCGGATACAATACTTTCTCAAGTTTTCAACTGCCTTTTCCTCCAGAAGCAACTGTTCCTTTGCTACAATTACCCTTTCCATCTTGTAGAGTTTCATATCCTATTCAGTTGACGTTAGTAGTATACCTCAAGGGTTGGTCTTTTCTTGTGCTTGTCTTAGAGACTTATCGTCTTGTGAATGGTTGCCTCCCTGAAGTCTCTGGATCTATGGGCTCTTGCCTTGCCTCTTGTTGAAAGGTATTGTCGCCCGCGCTTTTGAGGAGTGTCTTTCCCTACCTTTGCGTGAAACAGCAATCTCTTCATTCATTCGTCGGGATGAGGTGGCGGGTGAGATGAATCTTTGAAAAAATGCAGAGGCAGTCGGCTAAATGCTGTCCCATTTCTTCAATGATTCGTTCTTCAATGATTCATCCTCACTTTGTTTTCGGATTCGAACTGAGTAGATTGAATTCTTGCGATTCCTTTTTGCTTTCAATTGATTATCTAATACTCTGCGACAGCGGGCAATTTGATGGATGTTTCTTCGTAGGTAAGCACTGGAGGCGAAAATTTTCCTGCGTAGATATTGCAACAATTTTTTGAGATGAAATTTCGGGTATTTTGGTTGACTTGAGAAGTCCTCAGTGGTCATTTTGGACGCTTGGATACTTTTTTTTGCTTATTGTTTGTTGGTAATTTACCTAGCTCCATTCTTTTATTCTCTAGCTAAAATTTTCTAAATTTATATTATCTTCGCTTTAGTTTTTTTGGGTTTTGATTTTTTCGTTTTTCTATTCACTATTTTTTCCAATTTTACTATTTACTTTTTCCTTGTTCAGTTGATTTCATTTTCATTTCTCTTTTGCCTTTACAGTTTTCTTTCGTCGATGTTAATTTTCAACATAAATATGGAACAGCGGGATTCCTTTAGAAAATAAACATTGCCTTCTGTCTGGTGCCTCTTCAGGCCAAAGGTGTTCTGCCATGACGGCTGACGCCTGGAGTTCGGGATCCGAAACTTTTTAGAACTTTTAGGAAAATGACGAAAGCAGCTGAAGGATTCACTAGATGTCTGGGATATACTGGAAATGATGCAGGGCCGCACCCAAGGTCCATGCGAAGATTTCAACAATTATAAGCCTGTGCGTTTGGTAGCCAACAGGCTAGAGAATTTTTTAAGCGAAGATGAATAGGTAGAGTTACCACGTCGGGGTGAGGCCCGACGCTCAGAGGCAACTTTTGTATGTCCCAGCTAGTACAGTTCGCGAGTTACAAAAATTAGTGCAGCTGAGCGAAATTTTAGAGGAGCGTCTCTCAAGCACCCAATTGCAGAGTTATTCTCCTGAATCTGAAGAGGAGGTGAACATGAAGTGCATCTCAGGAAATCCTCAGCCCTGAGTGTGGTTTAGATTTGGGCTACTGGATTTGTTTGCAGAGTGGACATTTGTGGGAAGAATATTGAGAGGATCTCGAAGTTTTTTGCTACTGCTTTGGGTTCCCAAATCATCAAGTTTAGTTCCAGCCCTAGTAATCAGCGCGTTCCTGTATCGGACGCAAGTAACTGTGTGGACATTACGTCTTCCACAATAGCTCCGAAAGTTGCCGTGTTGTAGTTTCTAGGAAACCGATGCTTCCCTTGTAGATGCAACTGCAACGATATTAAGCGGTCAGAGAAAGGATTTTCGCAGTGGCAGAGGTGGCGACGCAAAAATGTCAGTGCTTAACTCTTTGCTTGCGTAATTGTTGGCTGCGAATAATGCGCAACCGTCGTCTCTACTACTCTGTCGTTCTCACAAGTTGGTCGCCCGCATGCGGGTGTCACAGGCTTGGGTAAACAGAGCCACCGTAAGTTTTTTGGCTACGAATTTAGCCCAGAAAATTATGAAAGACGGTCGGTACAAATGGAAGAGCTTACGTATCTATTTCAGGAAAGCAGACATGACCAACCACTCCACGGTAGGAAGATTTTCGGCTGACATCATGTTTTGTGATCGGACGGAATCGACGTCGTTCCTCCTTATCATGCGTTTCACTCAAAATCAATACCTTGGTACTGATTTTGTGTGCAAGCTGGGACTCGTACAAGACTTTATTTATATTCAGTTTGCTTAATATATAATGTTTAGTACGTCAATCAACACCAGTTGACGGCACACCAGTAAGTAAGGTTCAATGCTGTTATTGGCAGTTTTCCGTTGTTTTAGTCGGAGGGCTCAGGACGTAAAAGTCCTACGACATCCGTCATCGATCTTTATTGTAATAAACCGATTTAGCAGAGACATTTCTCAGGCTCTCCCTCCATGAAGGAATTGGGGAATTCCAAATCGCTTTCTCTTTGTCGGTTACTCTTGTGGTGAAACCGGATAAAGTGCGGTTTGCGTTGATGCCCTTAAGGTGAATAGTGTCACCGTCAAAGACGTGTATCTGTTATCTCACAAGGAGGTGATTTTCAGCCATCTTCTGAAAACTAAATTTATTCAAGCCTAGGTCTGAACGATGCGCAAATTTCACTGGCTGAGGGGTCATGGATTATGACTGCCTTCACAGTTCCCGTGTAACTACTCAATCCGTTCGTCACTATGCCGTTTGGGCTTTGCAACGCACCTCAAACAATGCAGCGACTGCTGGACAAAGTACCCCTTGCCTACTTCCGCCATCAAGTCTTCGTACATTTAGGTGACTATATGCTCATCACTGAAATGTTCGACAGCACCTGCTGCTCTCAAGGAAAGTGATTCTCTGTATGAAACTCGATAGAATAACATTGGACATCTGGAAAAGTAAATTTTTCAGGAAGGAGGTTTGATACTTATTCAAAGAGACGATTTGTACCGATCCTGAGAAGGCACGCACCATTAAACATTTTCCGCGTCCGAAAACAGTCAAATGCCTACGAAGGTTCTTTGGAATGTGTGAGTTGTATCAGCGATTTAAGCCAAATTACGCTTTCCTGATTGTACCGTTGGCAGACATGCGTCACAGAAGTGTCAGTTTTGCTAGTCTGAGGAAGCTGTCTCGGCCTTTCACACTTTGGAAACGAGTCTCTTTTCGGCTTTGGTCTTTCTTATGATGCAAGTTAATATGCATAGGAGCGGTGCTGATGCAAAAAACAGAGAAGGGAGGTGAAGTTCCTATAGCGTATATGACGAGGAAGCTTACACAGCCTCAGCGGAACTACACTGTCACTGAGCGAAAATGCTGGGCAACAATGGAGATAATGCGCAAATTTAGAGCGCACATAAAGGCACATCTTTCGAAGCGGAGTTTAAAAATAATTTTTACTTTTACTACTACAGTATTGAATGTAAAGTTTATGGTCGGGGTCATCAAAACGAATGAATTGTGGGAAACCAGAAGCTTGGCGCTTCAGGTATGGGAGGTTTTGCTGCTTTTTTATGTGAAAATATTTGGTTACACTATAGTATCACTTATATATAGCCCATAGTATATAAACATTGAATATACTCGATATTCAATTCGACATGGTATTGACATTTTATCCCGTTTATTTGATATCTCATGTGGATATATGCGATGAAAAAATGTTGTACCTCACTTTTAGGTATATGGAGACCACCCCTTAAGCTCCGCGTAATGCGATGTAATTCACCGCATTCGTGGGAATTCACAGTTCTTGCCTTCCCACCAAATTTCGTTACAAGCAAATAGGCAGACAGACGGATGGACAGATAAACAGATAGACAGACTGTTTGTTTGTTACCCGAGAATATTGTCGACCACATGAAGACTATCCAAAATCAGCTGAGGAGGAAAGTAGCAAATAACGACATGAGCCGACGTTCGTAACTGATCCTGCCCCACAGCATAATACCGAAGTGGCAATCACACAGGGTAAGTTAATGGGAACGAAGTGATTTTACTGACTAAATGCTACCAACTTACTAGGCTTCACCAACTTCGTGATCAAAAGTTTAAATTCTCGATAGAAAGTGCACATTATCTCTATCGATTTTTCTAAAGTCTTTAATTCTATTAATCACAAGGTACTCTTGAGCTAACTTCCCTGTTGCTCCCTGGCTAGCCCACCTACTTTTTTACCTGTTCCTGATGCGCTTTTTTCAATGGTTTTGTATATGTCGTTCGTTTTTCCTCTGCTATGGTATACCATAGTGCTTCATTTGGGCCTACTACTATTTCTATTTATCTTCAAAGACCTTTCTTTCCTCTCACGGTCTATTGCTTGCTTTATGCGGATGGTCTAATTTTTTTTCATTTGCAGCTTATCCTGTTAACAATCTGTTCCGCTAACGCTTAAAAAATATGTTGAAACTAAACAATTTGAGTGCCTCTCTCTTAAGTCATATCCAACTCTGTTTTCGTTTCCTTTTAGCAACCATCCTTTTTCATACCTATAAAGCTTAGCAAAGCCTCGATGTGATTTCCAATGATAAGTTCCGATTGCACAGGCTCTGTGTTCCACCTTTGACTTTCACTCGGTCCAAGCATTCCTTACACCATTCTACTACTTCGTACGAAGAATTTCCGATGATTACTCCCCTTTTCCCACTGTGACTGTCCTGTCCTACAAAAAAGTCAACGCAAATTCACCTGATCCCTCTTCTTTCAAAAGAACTAGTATTTTGATTCTTAATCACCAGTGCCAGTGAGGTATAATTTGCAATAAGTTGATAGTGTTAATGAGGTCCCCACCTACTCACGGGGACGCCGGGAATAGGTGGAGTGGTGCCGGTGCTTCAGAATGATCCGAATGGTCTGAATGATGAGGGTGCAGGAGGATTCGAAAGGAAATTCGGTCTCTATCATTGAGCTCTCAAGTCGTTCCTTCATTTGCTCTAGATTTACTCTAGCTACTATTTTCGTGACAATAAGAACCACGCATATACTTTTGCAACAATCGCCTTCAAAATGCCTTCCATCGGAATCTTAACTGTCATCGTCCAGTTGGTTTCATTCCTTTGAGTGTGTTCGTGGCAGAAATAATATCACTCTATTTGGAGGGGCGGTCCTTTTATGTCACGATGGCTTGACACATCATCCACAAGAGATGGAACTTTACCAGATGCTACAAGATGGAAAATCGTGATGAAATTCTCCTTCCACCCCTTCAGCTTCCCATCATTGCGGATGAGAAGTCTGTCGCAACTTGAGAGGCTTGGATTCGCCCCATAACAGAAGAGTGCTTTGGCACAAAAATAATAGCTACTGGAAACAGATTTTAGTAAATTTTATTCAATCGGCGCTCCCCGATTAAGACAAAAATTAATGATTTACTTACGAATACCAGGTAACCAGGTAACCAGGTGGAGAACTTAATACTGAAAGAACCGTCTTTCCAATAAATCATAGGAAGTTTGAGTTCATACGGTTGCAGTTCGAACCGAATTCTGCCCCTATTTTTTAAAGAACCTTAGATAATCTAAGTTGAATGAATTTTATTCAAGAAAGATTTTCTGAAACCCTTGTCAGCACTTCAACATAAGGTTTTATCGAAAGGATACCCTGAAACTGATATTTATCAGGAAATTCCACCGTTTGATAACTGTAGGACCACTTTCAAAGCTAATAAATTTTAGGCATGAAAAATGCACATTAACAATTAGTAAAATTCGCTTTTCACCGTGCTAAGTGAACGGTGCCTCCGTGCAGCTTTGATGAATGGCGTACATATAGTGGAGAGGCATCAGGTTACTGCGAACAATCTGCAAGATATTTTCTGCTATCTTGCTGGACCGGTTATTCCTTTTTAACCTGGCCTAGAAAAAGTGATCCGTGATGGTGAAACGAATATGAAAGGCACCTTTCTCTTCGAGTCCACCCAACAACTAGCCTTAGCTGACGATATTAGACATTATGGGGAGAACAACTCGAGACGCATAATCTCCCTTCATTCAGTTCAATCAGGCGGGGGGTGGCGCGGAAAAGGAAGGCAAGAATCACATGCTGGTAATGTTAGCATGTCAGCGAAAGAAGAAACAAAATCGAATAGTACTGAAAATAATAAAGTTTGGAGAATACAACTTTTAAACCGTTGATGATTTCTCTTATCTAAGGTAGAAATTCACAACAGATAGTAGCTAGGGCGACGAAGTCCGCGTACGATTGGCAATCAACATCTACTCCGCTTGACACGCCTCACCATAAGATCAAAGCTCTTATTGTACAAGACAACGATTTTACCAGTGCGAGGAGGTATTCCTCGGAGATTTGGCCTCTACAAGACGATGGTCAATTGCATATGAAATTCATGAATCATATCATTGCGGTATGGTCGTAGACAGAATCCGGTTCAATAAGTTGCCGCTTCGTCCCTATGAATGAGGATGATCCAGCCCAGAAAGTCCGTAAAGGCAATGTCTATGGTAGGAAAAGAAGGTGTTGCAGTCTCATAAAATCAGTACTTCAGTATCAATCTTCAGTTTGGATTAGCGTAGTGGTACCATGATTAACAGCTTTGGGGCTGTGGTAACTATCAATATGCTTACTGCTTCGGGACTATATTTGACTTCAGAGTTGGGAAGGAAGAAGCGCCTTCCATGTTTTAGCTAGACTGTTTCGGATAAGAAGGATGATAAAATTGATAGAAAAAGATACAGGTTGTGAACTGAGGCAGCGGGGCCAAACTCAAACATATGTAGGCTGGCTACTTAGTCTACAACCACGCTTGTAGAAGCAAGCAGAGCTGTCGGAAGTGTCGAGGATGATGCAACAGAGACACACATTGTGGCAATTCACATACCCTAAGCCGTGGTGATAAGCCGCGAACGAAGGAAACAGAGGAGTTTCTAAATGTCATAATTATCTAAAATGAGGGGACGTGTCAGTGGAGAATGTTTAGAAGGAAAGTAGAAGTTAAGGAAAAAAGAGACGAAAGTAGGATATTTCGAAGGACGCATTGGGTGAAAAATTTTCCGGAACACCTCTTGTAAAACCAAAAGCTTCAATCATTCTTGTATTCAAACTATAATATATACTCGTACGTAAGTCTTTCAGAACTCCTGACTGAAGATCTGGCGGTTGTCTAAGTTCGATTAGAAGACGGCTGGAAAATGCGTGAAAATTATGACATCGATTTACATTGCGGAAGACTACCCTCTAATCCTGAACAAGCTGCTAGATTGGTAAGGCACTGCTAGTGATGGTCTTAACTATGATGCCAATGCGCATAAGTTTAGGAAAGCGGAGACATCAAACGAATAGTCGAGCCTCTTCTGAAATTCGTCCTTCGTGATTGGTTAGGAATATAATTAATCAGATGGGACGTTGAGGCAAATTTTGAAATGGAATATTAAGAAATCTTTGGAGAACAAATTAAGATACTTATGTTATCAATTTAGGCAATAACATGGCTCATCTAGAAGTGTCTAGTCTAATAATGGTGGAAGACTTCAAAAGAGTTGACTTAATACAGGACTTAGCCTGGAAGAACCGGGATTTAGTCAGGATGAGGACAGAAGTTCGAAAACGCTTCAATGGAGTAAAATAAACTGAGAAAGGGTCAAGGTACAAATAAGCACTGAGAACGTATAACAATGCATCGAAAAGCCAAGAGAAATTACTTCAGGAAACGAGTAAACTGCAGTCATCTAGCCTATACTTGGTTTTCATCTTAGAGGGAGCAATTTCCTTTCTCTCTGAAAAAAAGCAGATGGGACGTTCATCTCACTGGGAGGACAGTGCTATTCTCTTTTCTACCCAATAACGGAGAGACAGAGGAGGACAGATAAGTGAAAAGTAGCTAAAGACAAATGCTAGTGTAAGATGAACAGTCTAAACTTCTAAACTACGTCTGCGCTGGGGAGAGAGAGAGCACTATTCTAGAGAGTTCTTAAAATCATCCTAGGTTCTCCTGAGAGTGGTTCGGGACAGTGAAGCCTTGGGACATTATGTACCAAAAAACATGAGACGGCAAAATGGTTTTTTATCAAAAACGAGGAAAATAAATCCCTTTCAGTCTAAATCCGTTGGATAATACATCGCATTCGGGAATCGAGAATGCCATGACCCGCAATGGAAGCTAGGTATACGAGAAAAAGCACCAAAAAGTTCTAATACTTTTGCATGAATAAAACCCAAGGGCAGGGTGGGGATTTAGAAGTAAAACAATAGTTAAACCCGTGAATACCTATGGTAATCTGCATAAGTAAAACAGTACTTAGCAAAATAACCAGGAAGTTACAGAAACTGTAAAGACTGGCTTGCGTGCGTATCAGTGGACCAACGAAGATATGCCTAACGGCATCCCTAAAAGTCGTTCTGGGACTGACTCCCCTCTACTTGCACATACAGATGCATGCAAGATTGGCGATGTTTAGAATGTTCGGGAGTATTTCCCAGGTGGGGTGGTACCTAAACCGAAGGAAGGTTCATATTTCTTCTAGGCGGTATTCCGAATGGCTGATACAAGGGAATAATATAACAACAAGATTTTATTTCGAAAAAAAATTTTAAACACGATGATGCAACAGCGCAAACCGGGAGAACGTGTCATTGACATACGATTTAAAGCAGCAACTGATTAATTCGTAACCTGACGGATCCCTTACAGTAGAGGAAGCAGACGCCGGGGTTATTGGACTAAGGAAAGTGGATTTTGAATCAATGGGTATTCGCAAAGGAGCTATAGAGTCAGACCATTGGTATTCAAACCGGCAACCAAGCGGCTATTAAAGTACTTAACCCAAATTGTTATGGAAAGGCTGTAACGCAGTAAACACGTTTAGTACGTTCCATAACGTCTGGATACAATGGGTTCCAAGCCCGATGGGGTAGACGGCAATTAGGTTAGAAATGGGTTCATGTCTACTACGCTGAAAAACTAAGAGAAACGGCTGAGGGAGAACTTACTAAGAATGGAACACTCCAGGGTGCTCATGGGGGGATAAGATCGCAAACGCTCGACAGATTGTTTAAATCTCGCCAAGGAGATCACTGAAGACTAAATTATCACCTGGAGAAGCTATTGATTTCTACACTGCCTGTTTTTATACTTCTGCACTGTTTGCAGATTCTGTGAGAAGGGGGTCGAAACCTCCACATATATTCTGGAACAGTATCCAGTGCTTATCCAAAGTAGGTTGCGGTACATGTGAGAATATTTAATGTCAGATGTCAGGTTAAAACGCTTGGAAGTGGGAACATAGTAAAGTTTTTGTCGGTTATAGGCTGGAACGACATAATATAGTTAATAGCTATAAATATAAAGGGGCTGAATAGTTCTATTAGGACGCAGTGCGACCTCCCTCGACAATATTTTTAATTTCCCTTAGTTGTCGCAACCCCGGCAGATGCAGAATTTTATCTAATGCAATCACTAAGTGGAAGATCCTACTTACTCAAGAGATAAAGGGGCTCTGATGGTGGCAGACATTTGTCGGTTATTTGGTGAATCCGTCAAGAACTCCTCGACATATAGGCACACGTAGGTAAAATGGTGTATTTCTGTACGTTTCGAACTAGACTGTGTGTGAAGACATCAAACGAAGCTGTGAGGGATTGAGGTACTGTTGCTGACAATATTGTGGGAACTACAACCACTTTCTCTAGACGTCTTTGATTTTCAGCGTCAGCTCTCCTTCTTCTCCACGTATTTCCGTTCAATGCTGCTATCATGGGGGATAGCAACATCAAAATAACCCGAGCGATTAGTCTTGTCAACGAACAGCTCGTCAGGCTTGCGTTATACTACACGATGATTAGTTAGAATTTGCCTGTCCCAAAGACTGGCTGTAAGTGGAACTATCAAGTACTGCCTGCGGCTCATACCAGCAAATCGGACATGTTCACGTGATCAGCCCATGTTTGTATGCAAGGCTTTGATTAATCGCCTTACATACAATGCTGTATGTAAGGGGCCTGTTCGTGTATTGCATCGGCGCCAGAAATGAAATGGTCCATTGTCTCTAACGTCGAAATACACCCTGCACTAGTTGTTCTCCTCTCACACATTCATGATGTGCTTTTTAGAAGTTCGGGTGGCTGCCAAAGGTAATTCATGTGTTCGCTGCGCATTGCTCTCGACTCCCATTAATCGATCCATTCAATTTCTAATTTCAGCCTACTCAAAAGGGTTGAAAGATCGATCCTTAAAGTTACCTGGAATTAGTTCACAGTTTCCTTTGCAGCCAGCTGCATACTAAGGGATAGTCTGCTCTTTGCTGTAAAAATAAGTGCGTAGCGAGTTCACTGACAATGACTACCATCACACCAAAATAACCACGGTCCTGCTTCCGATTTCTCGGCAGAAGTTGGGTGATTCATTCGGAATTTGGACATCGAAGTCCGTATCCGTCGCTGGACAATTTCCATATTGTTTTTCGTTTACGGTAATATTGCGAAAGCATAACACAGTGAAGTAATAGTGAACACATTCAGTGCACTTATTTTATTTCTCCTCGGGAGAAACGATTTCAGTACAAGCTTCAGAAGTTCGGAGAGCAGAGCATCCTTTGTTTTTTAGCGCGTAGGTCACAATTGATTGCAAAACCATGCCCTCTAGCATCCTTGAATAGCCGCAAAAGAAAGTTCAGTGTCATACAAAACCAAAAGGAACTTAACGAATCCCCCATGAAGATGACTCCAGCAAGAGCTTGGAGACTACACGGCGTAGAAATGAAGCTGCACCTACAAATTACTACATTGGATATGGACTGCAATAGAATGGCCAATGGTTCCGTATTTAGTGGTAATTTGAGCCGAAAGAATCAACTTCAGCCGGAAAGCTACATAAATTTCCAAGACTGGTTTGTCTTTGTAACACTGCGGCTATAAGAACATGTCCAACAGCAAATCTTTTTTTTTTGTGCGTACACGGAGGTGGAAACTCTTAGAAAGACACGTCCGCCGCAGCTTCGCCGCCGGAACGGCGGAACTACAGCGGGCGCGTGTGGGATTCACACCCACTAAAAACCACCCCTGGTCTCTCCAGCCCCAGCCCCGCAGGACCACCATTGAGGTATTACTTCGCGGGGTAGGTTTGCTCTTAGGCACTCATCCTTGTCCTATTTGCAGCTTTCCTCCTTCTTTGTTCCTTCAGAAACTCCTCCTGCATTTGGATGATTGCGGAGCCAACCGAAAGCCACTTCTCCTCGGACTCCAGCATCTCAATAACGAAGCTCTCCGGCGTCCCGCTTCTGCCCAGCACCTGGTTTAAGCTCCTTCTCTCCATCGCAAATCGTGGGCAGTGAAACATCACATGTTCAGGATCCTCCGGTATGCCATCACATCTGGGACAGTTCGGAGAATCATCCAACCCAAAGCGGTGCAGATACTGCCTGTAGCAACCACCGTGTCCTGTGAGGAACTGGGTAATATGGTAGTTGGTCTCTCCATGTTTTCGCTCAAGCCACACCCTAATGTTGGGAATGAGCCTGTGCGTCCACCGACTTTTCGTAGACTCGTCCGATCTGCGTTGCCAGAGATCAAGCGACTCTGATCTTGCCGCATTTCTACGCTGTGCATGTCCCTCCATATGTCCTGCATTGCACAGGACACTCATTTCTTTGGCCAGAATGTCAACCGGAATCACGCCTGCCGCCACCAATACTGCCTCATCTGATATGGTTCTAAAAGCACTGCAAACCCTCAAAACCATCCGCTGGTAAACCACGTTCACCTGCTTCCGTCTCTGAGAGTTTGGAAGCGCCTCTGCCCACACAGGCGACGAGTAGAGCAGGATGGAGCGCACCACTCCGGCTAGCACCAACCTCCGGTAATGTTTCGGTCCACCGATATTTGGCAACATTTTTGCAAGTGCCGTGGTGGCACCGGCTGCCTTTTGGAATACATACTCTAGGTGTTGCCCAAAAACTCAATTTGGTGTCAATTATTACCCCCAGGTATTTAATAGCCGGCTTAGATACGACCGAATGCCCACCGACCTCCACTTTTACAGTGTTATTTTTGCTGCGTTTCGTTATTAAGACCGCTTCCGTTTTCGCGTCCGCCAAGGTCAGCCCGGCCTTTTCTAGCCAGGACTCTTACCGCTCTCACTGTTTCTGTTGCGTAAACCTCCACATCTTCTGGGTGTTTTGCAGCAACAACCGCAGCTAGATCATCAGCAAAGCCAACAATCGTAGTCCCCTCTGGTACGGGAAGAGCAAGCACTCCATTATACATGATATTCCACAACAGGAGACCAAGTACCGATCCCTGTGTTACCCCGGCCGTGACAATGTACTCTTTGGGACCCCCATCCGTCCCGTACCATAGAGTCCTCTCTGAGAGGTAGTTTTCCACCAAATTCGCTAAGTATCCGGGGACACCTATGTCAGCCAATGCCCCTTTAATTCCATTCCAGTTGGCCGAGTTGAATGCGTTTTTGACATCCAACGCCACCACGGCACAGCAGCCGCCAGAAATTAGTACACCTTCTGCAAGATTTACCACCATGCCAATTGCGTCCACCGTAGAGTGAACGCGTCGGAAACCAAACTGGCGTTGCGACAAACCATTGCTGGCTTCGGCGATGGGCAGGAGTCTGTTGTAGATGACTCTCTCCATCATCTTCCCCATTGTATCCAACAGGCAGATAGGACGATACGACTCTGGGTTTCCAGGTGGCTTGCCAGGCTTCGGAAGCAACACCAACTTTTGCTTTTTCCACTGGGCAGGGAATATTCCTTCTTTTAGGCACGCCTCGAAGGTGTTGGCGAAAAGGTCGGGCCTAGTCTTCACTGCCAGTTTCAAAGCTCAGTTGGGGATGCCATCCAAACCTGGGGCCTTGTTGTCACCGAACCTACCACATATTTCCCGCAACTCCTTCACAGTTACAGGCGGTATTATGCCGTCATTTAGCTGGACAAAAGTTTGCCTTCCCCTATTTTCGTGGTGAGGGAACAGAGTGGTAACAATCTGTTTCAGGAGGCGCGGACAGGTCACCTGGGGTGATTTCCGCAGCCTTTTCATCATCACTCTGTAAGCCTCGCCCCAAGGGTTTATGTCGGCATGGTCACACAGCTGTTTGAAGCAGTTCTTTTTGCTCCTCCGAATGGCTTCCTTTAGGCGGCCACGTAATTGCTTGTGTGCCTCCTCTCGACCGTCGCCACCGGGTTTTCCCCTGAGCCTCTGGCAAAGCCTCCTTGCCCGAAAACATGCGGCTCGCAAACTTGCGATTTCGTTGTTCCACCAGTAGTTGGGTTGCCTACTGAGGAGCAATCGTCTTCTGGGCATAGTAGCATCGCATGCTTCCGTCACCCATCGAGTGATCTGAGTGGCTTTCTCTCCAGCCGTACCATTCAGGGATATGTTGGATTTGAGCACTGCGGAAAACGTGTCCCCCTCGAAAGCTTTCACTGTCCAGCCAAGCATACCACCCGGCATTCTGCGAAAACTCTTCGAGCTCGATCCGCCCTTGATCTCTATGCAGATTGCCTGGAGGTCGCTGTGAGTATAGTCCTCACTGACATGCCAAGCGATTCTACTGACTAAAGTGGCACTCACGTATGTCAGGTCCACTATAGACCCCAGACCCCTTCCCCGGAAAGTGTACGAAGACCCAACATTCGCCAATGCCACTTCCAGCTCCGCGAATACTTAGAGGAAAACACGTCCTCTGACATTAGTTATCCGGCTGCCCCATTCAAGAGCCCACGCATTGAAATCGCCTCCGGTAAACGTCCTCTTGCATCCAAAACAAGAGCAGCAAGCATCCTCTCATAGTCGAGTGTAGCGCTGGGTGGAGCATAGCAGCTGTAGATGTGGATGCCCTTCATCTTCGCTCGGATGAAGCCCTCCTCCGGGTGCTCCATTATTTCCTGGAAGGCTTGTTCTCCACAAGTCCACAGCGCTGCTTGGCCCTTTTGGTTTTTGACCCAAACGCTACCACCGCGGTTTCGGTATGGTTCACTTAGTATGGCCACATCGATGTTTTTCTCGCGGATGGTTTGCGCAAGTAGATCCTGCGCCGCCTCGCAGTGGTTGAGGTTGATTTCTATCAACCTCATCTGCGATTTGTGCTAAGGGCTCTCCTGTATTCCGGGCGCCTGCTGCTGCCCGCAATGTGCCGATGGTCCACACCCTCCTTTCCTTTGCACAGTAGACAATTTGGGTCAGCTCCGTAGTCCTTGCTGATATGACCTTCCACTCCGCATCTCCTGCATTGCTTTGACCTGTCATTTGGGTTAGTGCATGCCTTCGCAATGTGACCAAAGCCAAGGCATCTAAAGCACCGTTTTAACGCCACCTGTTCCCTAAGGCGATACATAACCCAGCCTATTCTCACTCTCCCCGCTGCTAACAGTTTGAGTGCGTTCTCCACTGGTAGGCTGATGATGGCGGTTTGTGTTCCCCCATAGGCTTTCCTTAGCGTTTTCACCACTGAGTCTTGTAGTCCGGCAAGATCGAACTGTTTCTCCAACGCTTCGCGAACCTCCTCCTTCGTCGTGATTTCATCTATATCTTTGCAGATTATAGTGATCTCCAGCCTGCTAGCTCTTATGTCGGCTTGCTGCCCTAAAGTCTTCCCCATTTGGCTTAAGAATTTGTCCGCGGTTACATCCTTGGATTTCTTAAGTTCCAACATAAGATCTCCCTTCTGGGACCATCTAATGCGGCTGACGTTGCCTCCCAAATTGGTGAGTTCGGGGTCTGCCTTCACTTTCCCCAACAGCAAATCTATGGGAGTCCTTCTTTGGCCAACTATTCTATGGAGTTGAAAAGAGTCCATGGGAAAACAGCTCAGGAAAGAAGAGGAATGACTCATGGAACAATATTACCAGAAACTGAGTAGTTCAGAGTGCTCTTGAAATATATGACATGAATAAAGCGCGGTTAATCTAAACCCTATTAAGAAGAGCCACAGGAACATTGTGAGAATACTTCACGACCAATGCTGGCTGAACAATCACCTGGGGAAATTAAATGAATAAAATTCCATTATATATTCTGGAATAATGTCCGACACTTAATACAAAGCGGGGATACATATCTGGGAAAACCTAATATTAGGAGCCAGCAAGTAATGATTACAGTAATATCCCGGTAATTGGTATGGTCAACGGACTACCTATTTGGTATGAATTATCGGGATTATCAAATACCAAAAATCAACTTTGGTGTCCCGAGTAATCGAGACATGAAATATCGGAGTCGAGCTACACTATGCATATTTAGGTGGACAAATTCGTGATCCGAAATAGCTTTCTTCTCTTCAAATTTTCGTAAACGTCTGGTGCACCGCTGATGTGATTCAGTACAGTACAATTCGCCATCGGACTAAATGGCTAGAAGTTCTTGGGTATCTTCGAAAATAAAATATTGCTATGTCACTACCCCTACCCGTACAAAGTTCATTAACTTTTTCAGGTTCAATCAAGGATTAGTGCAATAGATTCGTATCTATTTTAAGCAAATAGCTTGAAAATATCTTTTACGTTGCCATATTTTAGCTTGCGTGTACTACATCTAGTCCCATCTCGTCGCGCTAAATTATTAATTACCTCTGCATAATGAACTTTTCCACGTTAGTAAAGCGTCTCTGTCCAAGAATTGAGGTCGTTCCCCCTACTGATTCGAAAGGAGCGGGTTGACTTGCTGGACGTGGCGATGCATCATCGAACTTGCTTTCGTTGAAAGCACCTAAAATTATAAAATTGAATTCACGACTATAAATTAATTGGGTAGCGGGAGGGCCACGTACTTTGAGGGTAATTGCCTTTCAAGGATTTCCGCGTTTGTTGTCCTTTTGTATACGTTGAACTGATTCGGTGTGTCGACAAATTGAATTGTTCGTAAGGATTTCGATATGCCTGTCGGTTGACGTAAATACTTCCAACATCCATAGTTGGAAATCTGAAACAGCGGTTTTTGATAAAATTGAATAAAAATGATATTACATATTGCATAAATGCTATAAGTTGTAATATATACATATACACTTATTTTCAATTTGTAGAGCAGATAATTTAAAGTTTAATGTGACTTAGGACGAAAAGTTTACTAGATTTATTGAACAACTTCGCTGATAGTATTTTTTAAAGGGTAATCATGATTGACATGCTGAAATTCTCCAGAATATTATAGACAGTGACCAGTTTTTATCTTAAAAACCACGGTTGTTACCCAATACATCAGTGATTTACTATAAAATGTAGTGTCAAATTAGTCCCCGGGGTCTTGCCACGAAGAGTGTAGAGCATCAACAGCAATTCTTTATTTTAATATCATTATTCAGGAGAGAGTATAAATGCAACACCAAAATGGACTTGCTAAGGTTTATACGATATCACAGGATTTCCGTTAGTGATGTTACTCGCTACAGTTAGAGCACATCAACACTAAAAATCTGATGTCTGATGCGTCCACAGGCGGGACACTCACATCCA
The DNA here is from genome assembly GCF_905115235.1 of Hermetia illucens. Lineage (NCBI taxonomy): Eukaryota > Metazoa > Arthropoda > Insecta > Diptera > Stratiomyidae > Hermetia > Hermetia illucens. Next base: position 159,259,344 of record NC_051849.1, read on the forward strand.
CTTTTGTGGATACCGCTTCATTTTTACAGGATGCGCATATATCATCTTGAAGAATCCCTATTCTGAGCATATGCTCAGAAAGTGAATTATGGCGAGCTAGAATGCCCACAATACAAGTGTAAGTCTTCCTTGCTTTGCGACATTTGAATTACGGTTATGCCACCTGCCATTATATGAAGCTTGTTCTCCGTTTTCTATAGCAGTATTAGCCAAAGCTAGAGACACTCCAATTGCTGGGGGAGGAAATTTAACCCTCTTTTGCTAAAGCATCCCACGTTTAATTTACCTATGCACTACAATGACCGGGTACCCAGCGTAGTTCTGCCCCATTGAACCCACATTTCTGAATGATTGTTGAAGGGATCAAAGGACTGCGCAACGCCCTACATGCAGCTCGCTACAGATCGCGATGCCTCTGCCCTTCAACCGTTCCTCAAACACCCAAGTTGCCGCCTTTAGGATCACATCCACTTCAGCCTAAAAGACCGTCGCATATTGTCCCAAGGGAAAAGTCAATTTCTCATCTTTTTCGAGAGGTACACCCCGGCTACATAGTTCTGTTCTATTTTTGGGGAATCGGTGTAGAAGACCTCAGTATATCCTGGCACGCATTCTTCTGATACATCCTAGTTATCTCCTTCTTTAAGATAACTTCATATCTCTATCCAGAAGTACTGCTCATGGCACCGATAATATCTAGACACACTGTCTTTTGCAGTGTGAGTAGTTAACGGTGAAAACTCTTTCCTTCTCTTCGTAAATAATACCATTGTGGTTTTATTGGCATTTACTGGAAGTCCATGTCTGATGTCTCAGGCAATCAAATCAACTGCGCGTTGTATATTTCTGTGTTCCTTTCCGAAATCTTGACCAACAATTAGCATATCCACGTTATCCGCATGAGCTGTATTCGCAGAATTGCAGTTCGCATAGTAGTGAGTCAATCAACATATTTTACAGAAGTGCCAATAGCTCATTACCTTGTGGGCAGCATTTCGCTGCTTCCATTGTTAGGTAGCGATCAAACCTAGTTCAATATACAGCAATTTCTGGGTTAGCATAGTGTAAATCCACTTAATTATTGTTTCATCAATATCATGTTCAATGGCGGCAGCACAGTCAAATGCTCCTTTAATGTCCACGAACACCCCCATCGTGCTTAGGTATGAAGTCTACCTTAACCTTCTGCCAAGAGGTAGGCACAAAGCCGTGCTCTAAAAAATAAATTTCTTAAAAGTTCCTCTAAGTGCTCTATAACTAACTTTAGTATTGCTAGATAGATATCGTCCATACCAGGTGCTTTGAAGTGTTCAAAGGATAATATAGCAGCTCTTGTAGCAGCTTCTTCGCCATCCCAACTGCCCTTGAAACACTTTCGTATTAGAAGGTTTGTTGAAACCGCCAATCTTCCCTTTCATACTTCTTTAACTAGTTTTCAAGGCCAGTGTACTTCCAGGAGAGTCTGTATAGACTCAACTCTGAAGTTCGTAAAAGTTTGATCCGGTTTTCTAAGAGAGTCCAACTTGACTGACTCTTCCTTTTAAGGATTTTGCACAGCATGGAAAATTCCCTTTCTTCTTCGAGTTCCTCGCATTATGCTTTAAAGGAGTTTCGTTTTGAATGTCTTACGAACCTCTCACTGTGAGTTCCGGAAGTTTGACCAGTCCTCATTCTTACTGCTTTCACAAGCACGACTCGGAAGTTGTCAGGTTGACTTCCTAAGCTTTTGCAGTTCTCGGTTCCACTATGGAAACGTTTTATCGCTTTGGCGTTGGGAAATAGGACAAGCGTCTTCAAAGTACATTAAAAGTGTGCAATTTAGAGTTTCCAATTGATCTTCTATTGTCAAAGGAGTCGTACAAGCAGCTTCACTTTGTCGCCAAGAAGTTCATTGAACTTTGTCTAATCCGTTTTCATAGGATTCCGCCCTTGTGCCATAGCCAGACTAAATTCTAACTAACGATGATCTGAGAGTGAAACTTCATCTAGCACTCGCCAGTCTCTAATCAACTCTAATACCTTTGGCCCAACAGAGTCCAACGCTACTTGATTCTGCATACACTACCAGATATCTTACTTCTTGTGTCGGCGAAGGACGCAAAGAATCATAAGCTAAGTAACGGTAGGTACGTACGTAAGTACGTTTCTCTTCTTACCATTACCAGCATGGTTGCCTTTAACAATTTTGACATCAGGATGCAGGTTCTCGGTTTCAAGGATCTTTGTTCGAGGAAGATCTTAATCCCCTGTACTGATTTAATACCACCGATTTTGATAAAATGAACTCGTGGTTCTTGTATCAGAAATATACAAGAACAGTCCTGTCGCCGGCTGCGAGGTTTGCCAGGTTCATTGTGTCTAGGCTATGTGGATCCCTTTTCACATATCGGTATTAGATCAGCTGCACCCACATCATCAGCTTCCCTTTCTTCCGTTTCTCCTGGTAGAACCGGAAGAGGAACTTTTGACAGGCAAGCCTGTAGTCCCCTGCACTTTGTAGCTAAAGTTTCCTCCTGCCGAGCTTTTTCTTTCGTTTTCTGGAAGAATTAAGCAACTGTGTCACCGGCAAGGTGACGTAGTCAGGTTTCCAGTTCGTTCCATTATTGGAGTTGTTGTACTATTCTTTCTGGGCGATAGCGTCATAGACACTAAGTGTAGGCTTTCCACTGAAGTCCATGTCTTGCACAGATTTCTTCGTGGGGGAACATGAATCTGGTGAGGTCCTCATAATCCGTGCTCGGGCACGACCTGGATACTGGCTTGTTGAAATGCTCAGTGTTTCTCTGTTGTCTAGGTGAAATGTAGATAATAGTTCTCGTGTATTTACATGAGAGATACAAAGAACCAGTTGAGAGCCACTCAATAAAAGTGGTTCTTCACAGCCACTAGGGACGAAAGACTTGCGTCGTATGGTTTGGATGAATGAATCCAACAAATTAATTTGCCGGGGCTATTACCGGGTCTTTGTTCCTACGGAGAGTTCATTCCCGGAACTGAAAGGTATTCCTGAACAGAAAATTATCAATCAAAACTGGATGATAGTGTAATTCCCTTTCTAAATATTATTACTGCCGTGAATAGAATTTTGAATTCTTTGTTAACCATATTACTGTCCATAGCTTGCAGCAACGCGATAAGATCTTTGCAAGGAAATGGGGTTTTCGCATGCGGATGATTTTTAAGATGTGTACAGCCATAGCTCGTTCTTTGGGGATATTAAAGAGATCTCTGGTTGTAGGGCGGAGAAGCTGTTATAATTCGTAAATGTTAGAAGCTGGTTCTCCAGACTCAACCCGGCTAAATTCTGCTTCCCTTGTCCTTTCCACAGTTTGTGGCACCAAAATGGCGCAAAACGCCACTAATTAGGCTTCTTAGAGTGACTTACATACTTGCCCATTACCAAAATGTAAGGGCCGTCAGAACCAAGCTGTTGAAGTATAGATTATTTGTCACATTCGCAATTCATAATATTATCTGTATATATGAAAATTGACTCGACTTTCTTTTTTGTGGTTGCACTGTCCTTGATTGTGGCGGTGATACTCTAGTATCAGGCAAATTGATGGGAAGTGGTACTTTAATAGTGATTAGGCAGTTTATTGCTATTATTCCTATTACCTCTTTAAACGCTGCTCCCTATGAGTTCTTCACTGTTCGCATTTCATCCATAAAAACCTACGAGACCACATCTGCGGTATGATGCGCTTCTGTCAGATCTCCAGCTTGTTACAGATGAGTGGACATAATCTAATCATCTGCAGCTGTGGGTTAACCTGCCAACCAACTACTACTACCCAACCAATTCTGTTTTTTCTTCACTGTTGAACTTTCAGCCTCCATCAAAGCGAGATTTTGGCCTCGAGAATGGCGCAGGTGATACCTATCCAGGCATTGGTTACCTCTCGACATCTACGCTTGATAGCCTCTTCTCCTTTGGTTCATTCTGTGCACAGTGAAGATTACCACAGAGAGCGTGGGTAGTAGGCTCAAAGGCTCCCCTAGTAGCCTCTCTCTCTTGCATTGCAGAACGTACCTTTGTTAGTTGTCTCCGGATTTGATTCGACGAGAACTCTACCAACTTTTGTTTTCTGAATGGAAGGTACTTCTCCATTGTCTTTGGAGTTGACCTTATGGCCAATATCGCTGAGGACTGCTGCAAAGGTCTTGCCTTCTATCGGTTTAATAAGCAGGCCTGGTATTCTAGTCTCCCTTCGTATCTTCACCTTTTCTTTTGGGGCTCCACCTTTTGTTTCCGTCTTGATTTTGAGCAGACAGTTATTTGAATGTGTTGCATGTTGTCTCTTCTTGTCGTCCTTCACCTTCTTCTTTTGTGCCCTAGGGATTACTTAGGTAAAGTTTCCTTTATGGGCGCACTTCTCTGTCCGCTTTCTCCTTGGTTCGCTCCGCAATAGACTATCTGCGATTGGTTTTAATAAGAATACTACTATACTTTGAGGTTCCGTTAGTTGAGTTCCGGAAATATGTTGTTGAAAAGGTAACTCCTATAGATATATTCTCTTTGATACATTCACATTTTGGAAAAAAATAAGTTCTCATATTCTGATGTTACTGGAATATTGAGGTCAGCAAATCATTGCTTCCTTCTGAACTTATATTCATCGAATAAGTATGGGAGGATATTAAACGAGGCCTTCCCGAATATCACACAAGTTATTTATTTTTTTTTGCAGCACTGATTTATCGAATCCTGTACCGAAAAATGGACCCTTTTTCGGCTCCCTCGCTGAGTACCTACCTTTTCCTGGAGAGGCAGGTCAATAACTGAGTGCTTTACAGAAAAAGAGATGATACCTGAAGATATGCGGTAGCCAAAACCACAAACGAGGGTGTAACTACTGTGCTGAGAGCTCTCAGTCCTTAACGGACGAGCCGAAGTAGACCCTTTTCAACAACATTCCAGACCCTCGGTCCCAGTCAGGACCACCTGCGGAAACTGAAGTCTTACTCAAACCTATATACTGACAAAACTTTGCAAACGAAAGCACGAACGATTGACTCAAGCCAGAACTAAAGAAAGTCAATAGGCAGGTAACGAGGTTGTTTGATGCTCTGCCTATTTTCCCCATGAAGTGGACGATATTTCCAGTGGCACATTCACAAGAGCTATTTACAATAATAAAGTAGAATTCCCATTATTCCTGATTCCGCCTAATTCCTACAAATTTGTAAGAGGCCAACACGGGAGGATCGAGACTATTAGAGTATTTGATAGGAAGCGAACTGAAAATCTTCGAAATGGGTAATGAACGCACTTTCTTTACTGTAGTTAGGCGAGAAGTCGTCGATGCCACAGTCGAAGTTAGAGAGTATTGAGTCATAAACAACTACTCACAGGCGCATTGAGAAGGCGATGAGAAAAGACAAACCATTTTCTTGAAGTGCACTTCCCAGCACCATCCAAACTCTCAGCTCAAGGTCGGCGTCAAACCGGCGTCAACTGAGAGACGGGACTCTAGCATTCAAAGTAGTATTACTTGAGCGAGTGAAATGGGAATTTCACTCGTTTTATTGATACAAGTCCGCGGGCCGGGATGACGTCATTCCTATTCTAGAAGTAGAGGGAATGCCTAGCACATGCGATTTGTTACACGCCAAGACAGCACGAAAGCGATCCGCTGTTAATCAGTTTCATCCTTCACATGCTGGAATAGACGAAGACTCGTATACTGGTCGGATGAAAGTCTGTTCATGCAGGATGTCTTAGTGGCTCACAATAGGGAGGGATTTTCTCTCCTTTGTTTTGGCTTCTGGCACTGGGCGCATTGCTATGACGGCTGGAGGACACAAACGCCTTTACGCAAGCACTCCCAGACGATCTAGCTATAATAATTATCGGCAAATTCGGGGACACAATATGTGACCGCTTGAGAGTAATTCTGGGGGTAATCCACTTTGTGCTTCCGTAATAAACTCACCGTGAAAGTTAGGAAGACAAGACTAGTAAGGAACTGCTGGCTGCTACAAACAACTCACTTTATCAAGGAAGGAAAAGAATGGAAATCGAGCTGGTACAAAGCGTCAACTATGTAGGCGTACATCTCGATTCCAAGCTGACGTGCAAGCATCATATTCAGGAACAATCCCAAAAGCACTGCTGATTGCTGTAGCGCAGTGGTGTCCATGATCTGGGGACTTTTACCCCAACGGATTTATTGGATGTATACGTATCCGTAATAAATCCCACTTAGATATATGCATCGTTTGGTGAGTCGAGGGTTAAGAATAGACTCAGTCAGTCTTCCCAGCTTATGAGCTAGCAACCAACAAATCTTGAAAAGTATACAACGCCTTGGATGGGGACTGGCTTCACCCCAAAAACGTTTGACTATCGAAAAAGGGCTTTGATTGACAACGGTAGCGTGAGTTCTTATAATTCTCGAATTCTCTATCTCGAACGTGAATTGCACCGAAATAAGCTAGACATTCTGAGCCTAAGCGAAGTAAGTCGGCGGTACTCCGGAGATTTTCCCCCTCCTTCTTGCCATACTTATTGTAATACACTTTTGTACTCTGGAAAGCGGAGTCGTACCAAATTTGAATCCGGTGTCTGGTTGCTTCTGACGGCTACCGAAAGTAGCGCTCTCTTGACCTGGGAGCTGGTTTCTGACTTAATTCCTACTGTAAGATAGCGTTCCAGGTCAGGGAGCATCACAATTATACCGAGCACCAATTTCCGATATAGTAGAGAAAGATGCATTTTACGAGCAATTACACGCAGTTTAGGAAAGCCTTCCTAAAGATGACATTATGATCGTAATGGGTCATCTGAATACCAAAGTGGGCTCTAACAATAACTTGCTCGGCCATGTGAGGGGAAATACAGTGTTGGCGATTGTAACGATAATGATGGGAGGTTTGTGGTTTGTGGATTCGTGTAGCTTTCATCGCCTCGTCATTGGTGGCAAATTATTCAAGCATGGAGTCTGCCATGAGGTTAGTTGGTTTTCTATTGACTGACTCCGTATTAGGAGTTAATGCCATGAATCTGCGTAACAAGTGAGTTGCTGACATCGGCTTCGAAAGGGATCAACATCTGATGGTCGCTTACGTTTGCTTGCCTGTTGCGTCCATCACTTCTCACAGGGTTGTGGGGCAGCATGTTTTAGCCTATTGGATGCCACATATACTAAGTAACACGCCTGAGAATATCGATGAGCGTTGGGCTGCCATCAAAAATACTCTTTTCTCGGGTGTTACACACAAAGGACGAAATAAGATCTGACTTACTGCAGAATCGTGGAAGCGGATCGATAAAGGAAGTGATTGACGGCTCTATTCACCGCTGGAAGTGATGGTAGACACGACGCGCCCGAATTCCGTGTCGTGCGAAAATGGAATTTATTATTGCACTGGTTAGGGAAGCGGAAAATGCCGCAGAGCACAGCGATTTCAGTGGTGTTGACCGAATAACGAAAGAGCTAGAAGGTGGTCGTAATTGTTTCGATGATCCTGTGATGGACGTTAACAGTCGACTTCTCATCCGCGATTATGAGTAACTGAAGAGATAGAAAGACCACTTTACCACCATTATTAACTGCATCATATCCGGGGAAGTTCTGCCTCTTGTGTGTGAAATGGTTATTCGCGTAACATGCGGAACGGACCATTCCTTTAAGCAGAATAGAAATCATCTTGCACATCAACGCATTCAAACAGAGTAAAGACGGTTTTGATGGTCTCTCCCTAGAGTGATTTATTGCTGCACCTGCAGTTACTGCACATCTACCACTTTCACTCATACGGAAATCTTGAGAATCCTAGATTTTTCCCGGAGAGTGAAGAAGGTGATTATCGCTAAGATTCCAGAGAGGGGCAGCCGCTTTAAATGTAACAAGTAGAAGGGTATCTGTGTGCTCCCTGCGTTGCAAAAATAATAGCTAAAATAGTCCTAGAACGCATCAGAGAACATCCCGAAAGCTTGTTAGACAGAGAGCAGGCTGGTTTCGCTGTGGATACTCCTGCGCTGGCCATATTAACACCTCTCGGATAATTTTGGAAGAGTATGCGGAGTTTAGATTTTCGCTGCACTTGTACTTCATCGATTTCGAGGAAGCTTCCGATGGCGTGAATAGGGAGTGTAGCTGCAGTTCTCTACGCATTCTAGACAAACTAACAGCTATTATTCTGCGACATATGATGACGCAGAATCCATTTAGGTCACGTGCTGTACCGACGTAAATCACGAAGATTTTGAGGTCCAAAGGGGAGTTCACCAGGTGGCCTTTTCTCAACGATATTATTTTTTTTTTTGTTTTGTGTGTGTGGGAGAGTTTAATATACCATGAGCTCTTTTATCAAACACCTCAACTACCCTGATGACATGTTTGCTCTTCTGCAGGGTTATGGACCTTGACAAAGTGGCTGTTAATTTGGAAAGAGAGGCCAGTTGGGCTGAAGGTAAACAACAACAAAATTAAGGTTCCCAGTGTGACGGCTCGTCGCGCTTTCCCTATATGCTTTAATATAATGTATATCTAGGAAGCGTAGTTTCTGCTAATCTGGCACCGAATTGGATGTTGCTGGACGCATTAATAGCGGTGCAACTCCATAGGCGATGTGATCGGAAGGTGAAGTGGCTGTTGATAAGCCACGCATTAAGGAAGAGTGACAATTACATTGCTGGCTACGCCATGCAATGGAACCCACAGTCCTGAGATGGCCGACGAGTGGGCTGCCCCAAGAGCCCTTGATGCAGTAGTAGTCAATGAAAAGTGCAGATATCTCGGGAAATCGTATTGGGAACTGAAGCAAATGATGGCGCGTAGGTGTGGTTAATGCGCTATACCCCACCAAGCGAAAATTTCAACCAAGTATATATCGTTTGGGAGTCGGGGCTGAAATTTACTAACATCAGAAAGCTGTTGGCGCAGAGTCGAAGGCTCAGTTGGTAAGGTATAACTGAAACAACGAGTACTACGCAGACTGTGGTACTCGAGGCTATTCTAAAATTACCAATGCCGTCTTACTTTCTAGCTGAAACGGAAAGTAGCTAACGACGCATATAGACTGCACATCATCGGCGCTAAAGACTTTGTTTTCATAACTAAAAGGGAAAAATAGTGAACATATGGCCACGCATCTTTTGTGATTACAGACCCAATAATATCCATCGACCGTCAGTTATAGAAAAGGGTTAGGTCGCAGGGGTGCTTTCGGAAAATCATATTATAGAACTGACCTGACCTATAAGAAAATTGTTTTTACAAGGATATTTGTGACAAAAATGGCACTGTTCAAATCTGATCCGAAAGCCAAGCAGCGTGTTCAGCACTAAATAGCAAAAACAAGAAGTTGTTGTGGAATTGTCCCCCGTTATTACTGAACGAAGTATGCCTGATGTGAGTGCCGAGACACTGGCTCGTCAAGGGCGTGGATCCACAATAGTAGGACTGGAGTCAGTATTTGGCCACCCACTGCCAAATTTACTTTGAAAGATGAAATGAATTCACGTAGCCAAATGAACCGGGCGCAACTAGAGCGGATATGGAAATCCTAGTAGGGTTTTTAACGAGACAGAGCTCCTTATGTAATCAATGTGAGGAAAAATGGGGAGCGCCGTTGAACTTCATATCTTCCTCAGATCTCAGTCGCAGATACTTCGCTATGGTTTCCTTCAAAGAGAAATCTACGAAGGATGTTATCATATTCTCAACAGCCTTCGAAAACGTATTGAACAGGTGATTTTGGAGGACAGTACAATAGATCTAACAAAAGGTTAAATTGTTTCGAGCACGAAATTAAACTAACTAATATAATAATCGTTGGCGCAGCAATTCATATTAGATCAGGGCCTTGAAGTATGTTAGAGCACTTCATTTAAGGAAACAATATGGTCAGCATTGCACTCACCCGATATTATTACCCTAATTTGGCTCCAGTACTCATTCACCGCTGAGTCGGCTGGTATCCGGCATACAGTCACGATCACAAATCCCTCTGCCACCAGTGAGATTTGAACCGCTACGACTGCCCACTGCTCTAACTAAGCCATCCGGACACTAAACCAACTAAACTAATCATTTCGGGGTATCTTCCCCATTCTATATGTCAACAAGAATCTCTTGTTGATTTTGTACTAATAAAAGTTGATTCTTTAATAAAGACAGGGCAACAATAATAATATAAATGAGAAAGGAGACACTACTCTGTAAAATTTGACAGCCAATAACCATAATTTAACAGTGCTTGCTGAAGCATCATATCAGGTCTTATCAATGAAGGAAAAGACAATAAGGGCAACGATGATGCCTTTCTTATGGTGGGGAAAAGATGAGTGAACGCTGTTTGAAAAATTTGAATGAAACATTCTAAGACATAGCTTTCGAAGTTATATGAGGCTGCATATAGCCCTTGCGAGCTACTCCCAAACCGAACCTAATTGGCTTCCATCCAATTAAGGCTCAATCTCTATGAATTATTCAGAAAACCAATGGCAATCCTGTGGCCCATTGTTTGATACTGCTCTACAAACGAAGGCAATATGACTAACATATGAAGGAACACTAATTCAATTAAAATCACTTCCTTTTCTATTTACCTAGACGTAACCGGCAATTTGATTATTTGTGTTGACCCGCTACCATCAGAGTTTGAGTTCCTCCCATCACTTTGTGAATCCGAATGCGACCTTGATGCAATGCGTTTTCCATGGATACCAAAAATGTCACCTGTTGAATAAGCACAAGGAGAGGTTGCTAGGTGATTTGTTTTGTAGAGGTGTTCGTGCATTTTGTGGTGAAAAAGGAGCCATACTCACCTGCACCAATAGCGCTTCCATTGCTTGTTTTGTAATGCAATGAACTTGCGGTTGCTAAGGAGTACTGGAAGCTTGTACGACTGTCATCCTAAAATGAAAGAAGAGGTTTCAGTTCCGATAAAAGTAGTATTTGGAACTAATTTCAAAAGTTGTTTTCAACTACATTTCACTCGTCCGTTAACACTAATGAAAGTTGGCAAATGAGAATCTAAAAATTATGAAAAAACACCTTACATAGCACCTACTAGACTCTAAATTATCCTTGATATAATCAACTTGTATCAAAAAATATTAATCAAGCGTACGGAGACAGCACAATTCCCTTCAAAAGGCTTTGGCGATATCTACAAGTAATGGCCTAAATATTTTCCAAAGCGCTAGAGAATGGACAAATCAATATAAAACGCAATTAATGGTTCAATTTTATTGAGGTCTAGGCTAGCCGTTTCCCTGTGACCGTAATTTGTGCAATTTGTCAACCATACTCACCCAAGCCAACTTTATTGGCACTAAACCGACAATCCGACAAAGTAATAAATCCGTCATTTTAAATCGCAATTGAAAAACTAACTACTCATTAACTAGGCACTAATTAACAACAGATACCAGCTGGAACTGGCATCTAGCTAAACAATGAATTGAGTGACATCCTTTTTGATTCCATACTTCACACCATGAAGGATTGATGTCAACTGAACTCAATAGAAGACAATCTGGGGCCGAATAGGTAAAGGATGGAATGCCTGCTTTGGAATTAAATGCACGAAAGGCCTGTAAAGAGCCTACAGCCTAGTTTTTGAGGAGATTAACGATATCGGAATCAATATCCGTTTCGTGCAATATCGAAAGTGAGGGAGAATCACCTCGGTGGGGTCTGTTTTAGAGCCTAGAATTTAGCCTGCGAAAAGGAGTACACAATTTCGTACTGCACTAGGGGTGAATTTTGATGAGTTATGAATGAGGGAGTAATTTGGGTCGCTCACATGTGATTTGGTTGGTAAAATGCAGGGGATTTTACTTCTTATATGTGGGTTGAGTTTTTCTTCATTCCATATTTTATGAAGAGGGGACAACATGCGACTGAATCTGATTGCGTTTAGTTATAGGAAATACGGAATAAAATCTGGTGAGTAATCCGACAATGTATGGGAACTTACCCCAATTAAAGTATTCGCTTTCGTGAAGCTAATCACTCCTTATTTGAGTGTTTCCGGATACATATTCTTGATAAGGGTAAGTTAGGGTCGGTCTTTGGGATAACCCGCTATTTTTAAATGATGGAAATCTGAACTACAGACAAGAAGGCTTTAAGGTTTTTTTTGCAACTAACATTTTTATAGGTAAGTGAATATTATACAGGGTGCAGCAGCATAACTTCCTTTTTTCAAAACTCAATAAAAACTATTGTATGCATCGGAAAATATTTATTTATTTTTTATAATGTAGGTACATGTCTAAAATTTTTATTTACATTGTTTTGAAGATCAAATCTGTTAGGTGACGTCCCCCATTCTCCATACATTGCGTAAACCGATTTCTGGCGTTTGTCTCTTGTTAGCATAGCAGGTGTTATGTTAGCAATTTCTTCTTGGATGTTGGTCTTCAAATCTTGTAGGGTTCTTGGACGGTTCACATAAACACGGGATTTCAAAAAACCCCATAGAAAAAAATCACAAGGGGACAGATCGGGAGAGCGTGCCGGCCACTCCAAATCGCCTCTAATTGAGATAAGGCGCTCTGGAAAGTGTTCCCTCAAAACAGCCGTCGATGCTCTTGAAGTGTGTGCTGTTGCACCGTCTTGTTGGAATCAAGTGTCCATCAAATCCAAATTTTCTAGCCGTATAAAAAAAAATTCTGTAGCATGGTTACATACCGGTCCGAATTCACTGTCACTGTAACCTAATTTTTTTCAAAAAACCAGGGATCAATAATTCCAGCTGAGGAAATTGCACACCACACTGTGACTTTGGGTGAATGCAAAGGCTTTTGATGCAATTCTCGAGGGTTGGTGTCAGCCCAGTAACGCATGTTTTGTTTGTTAACCGACCCACACAAATGAAAATGGGCTTCATCGCTAAAAAAAAGCAATAGCACCCTCGGGAACGACATCAAGAAGAAGCTCACACGTGTTCATCCGAGAATTGAAGTCATGTTCTGAAAGTTCCTGCACTATCGCCATCTTATAGGGATGAAAATGAAGATCATCACGAAGAATTCTTCTCACAGAACGATCGGATAGTCCAAGGGCAGATGCGTATTTACGCGCAGAACGGCGTGGCGATCGCAACATTGACGCTCTCACTGCTTCAATGCTCTAAGGTGATCTAACGGGCCGAGGGACTCCAGTTCTTCCTTTTGTCGCACTTGCAGTTTGTCTGAATGTAGTGACCCATGTAACAATTGATTTGCGGTCTGGGACGGGAGCCAACGGGGCTAAATTAAAGCGATTCCGAAATGCACGCTGTGTTGCAATAACCGAACATCCGCTTGAAAAGTAAACCTCAACGGCAAAGGCACGCTCCTCACTATTCCAACGCATGATGGCGACTGAACCGTGTCGGGACAAAACTTTACAGTATCCCCTCTTGAACGAGACCACTAGCGCTCCGCGATGACATCAACTAACTGAGTGGCGCGCATTTTAAAAAAGAAGTTATGCTGCCGCACCCTGTACTTGATTATGGCGGTGCCAACTGAAAAAATAAAAACGGTCTGTGTATTATAGCCTGATAACACCCAGTTTTGCAGTATTTCATTGTCTATTATGGCTTTTCGATTGCTAGCCTTACAATCGAATTTAATAAGGTTTTGTTTTACACATAACCAGGGGTTTGTAGATATGACGATAAAGAATGATAGAACTATACTTGGCGAATTTATCAGGAATGGAACAGTTCATGGCGCTTATGGCTGATAGAATACCAAGCTTACTAAAAATAGGGTTAATATCATGTACTCCCTTGTCATTGTGGGTTAAATTATGACCTGCGGAAGTTGGGTATGTCTCCGAAACCTGCCTAAGAGTCCGAACATAATGCGCAACACGATTCCAGCTGCTAGCTTTCTTCACGGGTACCCACCTCTCTTAAGTTCACGCCCTTACGGCGGTAGATAGCTTTGCGCTCCTTGGCAAAGAGGCCAACGGTGATCACTCCTGCGGTCACCATCACGGCCGGTACGGAGACAGTGCGATAAGCAGACGCCACTTGCAAACCTCTCCGTCTCTGCACTTGAGCAAGGTAGTTACGATGCACCTCCTTGTCAAGGGCATCAGCCCATACCTCCGCACCATAGAGCAGAACTTAGTGCGCTGCTGTCCTCATCGTCGAGTCGAACATTAAACCAAGGTATTTAACACTAGTTTTGACTCTATAGTCAACTCATTATGGGACGCAGGGTCGGAATTCTCCTTTTATGACTACTTCGGTTTTTTCCAGCGCAAGGCTCAAACCGTGAGCAGTTATCCATCCGCTTACCCGTCGTGTCAATATGCCAAGTCTGCTTTGAGTCTGTTCAACAGTGCGTCCGGCAACAACTGCTGCAACGTTGTCTGAAAAACCGACTAGGCGCGACTCTTTGGGCATATTGAGTCTCAGCAGACTATCGTTGGAAGCGTTCCAGAGGTGCGGCCCTAGGATGGATCCCTATGATACTCCCGACGTGATTTCCATGCTCCTCTGCGCGATCTTTCAGATAATCCCTTAATGTCCGCAAGAAATAGCTTGGCACGTGGAATGAGTTTTCTAATATGTCTAGCATATCTGTCCATCTTACAAAGAGCACTATGCGTCGAGATCGGCCTTCTGTGGCTCGATGAACCGCATCTGCGACCCCCATAATGTTCTAAATCCGAAAGCATGCCTCCTCGTTGGCATGTAAACGTTGTACTAAACTGCGGACCTTATAACACTCCCTCCGTATATCGGCAATTTCTGCCGTCCACCAGTACATAGAAGGCTTGTCGCTCCTAGGGCCCCTCCGGGGCATGGAAGCCTCACACGCCGTCGTTATCAGATTCATCACTGAATTTACGACGGTGTCAGCTGCGACGCTACCACTCCCCGGAGTGCCCTTCAGCGCGGCTCTGCCTGCTCCAAGAGCCTCGACGGACTTCCCGATGTTCATCCTCGCGACATTCCACAGGCAGGTAAAGCGTCGCGTTGGTGCTCGCCGGCAAGTAGCGTCAACCACTTCGAACGCGACGTACTGGTGAACATTTGCCGAGAAGTCTTCTAGGACTCGCTACCCATCCACCGATGATGCCAGAGATTCCGACGCAAAAGTGATATCAGGAAGGCTTCCTTCACAGCCTGGGCGGCGAAACGTTGGCGTAGATCCGGTGTTTGAAACTACTTCTGGCTGCCATTTCCAGAATCCGTTGCCTCTGGAGTCTGACTGAGGCATGCCCTATTCAAGGGCCATGGCTTTAAAATCACCGCCTACTAGGATTCGTCCTTCCGTGTTCAAAACGGCGTCCTCCAGAGCATCAAGCCGGCGCCAAAAGCTTGGCATCGTCGCGTTAGGCATCAGGTAAACGCTAAAAAACGTTATCGCTAAACATCGGATGCAGGCAAACCCATTCCCTCGGCCTTTGGCAAGAACACGAAATCGAACATCGTCCCGAACCCAGATGGCAGCGATGCTCCGGTTAAGGCATCTTTAAGAATACTTAATATCCCATACCATTCTGAAACAATTGGAGGTAGAGAACATTTTAAAATTCCTGTCGGTTACGGGCTTGATCGGCTTACTATAGTTAGTAGTATTTATACTACTAAAGGGGCTCAATAATTCTACTAGGAGGTAGTGCAATTTCCCTTGACACTATCATTATTATCCACATAATCAAAACTTGAAGGTCTTCGAATAATTCCTTTTGGCGTTGGTTAGTGCAGTTCTTACTTCACTCCCTTAGATGAACATCTGATTCCACACTCAAATGTATTTAACTTATTCGTATCATGAGCCTTTTTATAGAAAATCTCAAAAACTTCTCTCAGAGCGTTGATTAAAAGTTTCATCTTTTCGCCATGGTCCAACAAAGAAGCGGCTGATGTTAGTTAAGCTAATTTTAAGGTTCGTTTCACTGTCTGTCTGTCCGGTTGACTGTCTGTTTGTGTGTCTGTCACACAGGAAACGGCTGAATCGATTGTCCCAAATTTTGGTGAGAACATGTGGTCTATGGATCCCTTTACATACAGCGAGTGGCGCCATTTTCTGTTGAGTTCCAGAGGGGCTTCCCATACATGTGAAAGAGTGGTGTAAATTTTTTTTCACAGAATTTGGTCATATGGGTCAAATGAAAGTTTTCAATTATTGCTTCTTAAAACTGGTGAAGGTCTCCATAAGTGTAGAAGGCTTTGTTCTCAGAACCTATCCAACTGAAAAATCTGAAAAAAACCTGGATGGTGCAGCTGTACAAAATCTGTGTCTCAAAATACATTTCGTTTCGATATCTACTTAAATAAAGTTAATAAGAATATATTACCGTATTTTAGAAATTTACCTTAAAACCCCTCTTAAGTTCATATTAGAATTACAAATTTGGTACCCTCATAAGTAATTTTGTAATACACAATTTTAGAAAGTTTGTGAAAAATCCAATTGTTATCAACAAAGTTATTGAAAGTCAAAATTGTGTATTTCACGTGAATTTTATCTGTTCCTTCTGCACTCAATCTTGGAATATCCCCCAAAGGGGAGTAATACCTTGTTCTCCTTCCGTGATTTACATCATTATGGCAAGAAGAACGAAATGACATCGGTTCCCTAATGAATGCTTACTCAATCCTATTACGAGAATCACTTCAATTCGAACAGCTTTTTAGAACATTCTTCTCCTCTACAAACAAATGTTTCATTTTCAACCAGTAGTCGCTTTGCTCACTTTTTTACTATGAATTTTACTGAATCTGTGCGTGGCGTTTTGCTATGCTTGCTATAACAAACATCACAGTTAACTCAATTACTTCGATTTTAATCCATTTCGATTAGCATATTATCTTGTTCTTCTATGGCGCTACAGTCTGACGTCGACCTTTAACCTCCCGGAGACCTCGTCTCCACTCTTACATGAACCATGAACCACATTGCAAAGTCGTTCGGGGTTACTTTAAATGCGGTTTAGCTCCGCTTTTAACTTCCCGAGACGTCCGCGCTCCTCTTCCACTTTTTTGTGTCAAGTACCTTTGGGCAGACCCACTCGTCGGCCCTCTTGGGAGAAGGAATTGCACTGCATGACGTAGCCAACAATGTAAATCTCGTCCCTCCTTAATGTTTGACCCGTCCCCTGCCACTTGCGCTTTCCGATTACAGTGCGTATGAATGTCAGACGTGTGCGCAGACCAAATTTTTCGTTTCAGATAGTGTCAGGCCAGCGTACTCAGATGACACGGCGCAGATAGGTGTTGCTGAAGGCTTGCAGCTTTTGAGTGACAGTGAGAGTCATTTTCCATGTGCTACTTCCATACTCAATACTACCACAAAACAGTCTTAACTTGATCTTGATGTTGAGATAACTATATTTCTTGATTTTAGACAGGGTAGCGAAAGCGAATCTAGCGCCCTTAATGCTTTGGCCGGCATCCAGTTTGATGCCACGGTCGGCAGAAACCAAGCCTCCTAGATATACGAATTGATCGACGCCTTCGATACTCTGCCCATTAGTGCAGATAGGGAGAGTGCGATAACCCATCAGACTGAGGACCTTGGCTTTGTTGGTGTTTATTTTCAGTTCAACTCTACCTGTCTCTTGCCATTTCACCAAGGTCTATGACCCTGTGAGAGAGCAAACAGACGTCATCCCCACAGTCGAGGTGTTTGAGGAACGATGTCATAGTTCATTGAATTCCACCGCTTCTGCTGGACAAGCTAGCATATAGAAAGTCACCGATAACAAGAAGAAATAATAGCGGTAACAAAATGCGCTTCATACCTCAAAATCCTCCTGTTAGAATGCCTACAATACTCTTGCAAGGCGACAGGATAAAATTTGCGATATGCATGTTCTGACAGAAAAATTTTAAGAGTGGCTCCGCCACCTATCATTATGGGACGTTTGTTCCCAATTTATAAGGACAGCTTAGCCAATGCTACTGATACTGCTACTCGAACCCTCGTTTGTCAAGGCATCCGAGAGTCATTTCCTTTTACAACCCAGTGGTCAGGTGCCTAGAATCATTCCACCGTATTGCATCCAGAGATAGAGGTCAATGTGCTTCTACATTCCTGATGGATTTTCGAGAACATAAATAGAATGCTTAACGATGTTAATACAGCCTAGCAACCACTGTAGATTGCAGTGTGCCTGCTTTTCAACGGCTCGTCAATCCCCGCCTGTAGGATTGCATATATTTCAGCCAGAAAAACCATTTGATATTGGCCCGAAGAATTTATCGTTTTTATTCGAGAGGTAGAATCCGGCTCCAGAACCCTGTTCTGTTTCTGAACCGACGGTGTGGAGGACTTCCTTATGTCCCGTCACGCATTCTTCTGATACTTCCTAGTTCTCTCAGTTCTCTCAGTTCATATCTCCAAGAAAAAGATTTATAGGGACCCGAGAATCAGAGAGCATTGTAGGAACTGGGTTTGGTTCTGCCAGTTGTGCTCTTATTGCAGTACTTTGAATAAATATATCCAGCGGTTGCAAATTGAGCAACGCATTTAGAATCACCGGCATCAGTAATACCCAGACACACAGTTCTTTGTAGTGCATTTTTGTCTCACCTTAACCCACCACACTACGGATTCAGAAGGGAGCATCGGCTTAACAATTGCAACGTATATCATTACATTACCACATGAGGCCTATGATACCATGTTAAGCAAAGGTCCTTCTGCAAAGCCCATTGGCTGTGAGAGTTCGTTTCAACTTTACCAGTAGATGTTTGCTCCAAAAAAGCGTTTTTATCTAGAGTGAGTCCAATATATTTCACTTCTTCGGAGAGTCGAAAGATTGTACCTTTCATCCCTGGGAGGCAAAGTCCATCGATTTTTCCCCTTTTTGTAAATAATATGTGGTTTTATTTGGATTAACTGAAAATCCATGCCTGAGCAAATCAGCAAATCAAATCAACGGCACATTGTATATTTCTACACACCGTCCCAAGATCCCGATCAACAGCAAGCACTGACAACAGCTGTTAGTTTCTCCCGAATGCTCCTCCTCCGTAGAACACTCCATATACACTCCCTGATCAAGCTATCGAAAGCTATCTCAAAATCAATGAAGAGCAGGCGGATTGAAGATATAAACTCCACGCACTGTTCCAAAATGATACGTAGGGTGTGAATGTGGTCAATGCAGAAAACCGGCCTGCTTTCCGTCGATCAAACCTTATAGATCATTACGCTCTGCGGCATCTTCCGCTCCCCTGATCAACGCAATTGTAGATTTTTTCTTGTTACGGCGTACACTATGCTGAACTTCTCGGGATTTCACACCGTCTCGGAGTTCGAGCACATCACGTCCATCATCACTCGCAGTGGTCAATAAAGCCTTCCGTTGATCCCCAGTCAGCTAGATGTTATGACGCCGCTTCGCCTCAATGATCACCGATATGCTCAGGCGGGTAGTCAGCATTACTGCCGTCCTATCAGCAAGATAATTACTTCACTGTGGAGCAACAGTTGGATCATACAAGCGATCGATTAGTAATTTAGGCGTCATAGCTCCGCAGCCCGGAGACGTATGCTGGACGCAACACAAAGGCGAACGTAAGCGACCATAAAAGGGTGATCCCCTTCGAGGATGACCTCTCCTCATCCATGAAACAACTCTTAAATTTTATATTGATCGCGAAGTGGTCTACCTGATTACTCGTGTGGTGTTGGTTTGAAACCCAACTGACTTTATGGCAGGCTCTGTACTCAAACAATGTGCCATCAATGATAGAGCGGTGGAAGTTGCAGAAATCCACGATCCTCGCACCATTATCATTGTGGGCGCCAAAACTAGGTCTCCTCATCATATGTCCAAGCAAGGTATTGTCAGAGCCCACTTTGGCTTTCAGATAACCTAACAGGATCAAAATGTCACCTTTAAGAAGCCTCCCTTGCGCGTAATTATTTGTAGAAATTATTCCTCTCCACTATATCGGAGGTCTCCGTTTGCGGGCGACATTGTATAATTGTGATGATTCTTAATCTAGACCAGAATCTTGCTGTGAAAAGTCTGTCAGAAACCGGCCCCTATATGAAGAGAGCGAGTTTTGCAGTAGCCGTCAAAAGCAACCCGACACCGGATTCGCGTTTGTCCCCACTTAAATTTGTAGAGTACAGAAGCACATTGTCGCAAAAGGGAGAGGAGTACTCTCCAGAGTTCCACCATTTTGATCCGCTTAGGCCCAGAATGTCTACATTATATCGTTGGAATTCCCGCTCTAGTTGGAGAAAACGGGGATTTTCTGGACTCTCGCTTCCATTATTTCAGAAACCATCTATCTTGGTGGTGCTGATATTTCGGTTGGGATAGTTTCAAATTTTGCAATTTGCCTCTTACGCAACTAGGGAAGGCTTTGAGTGAATTTCGAAGTCCCAAATTTCAGAGCAGGTCCACACCTTGCCACTGCATATACCAATTTCACAACGTAATTTGGGTTGTCCACTGAGTGTTCTCACCTTTTCTCACTCTTTAATTTTTCTGATGTTGTAAGAAAATCAAGATATCTAATACGAAAATTTCTGCATAGCGTATCATTGCGCTCTTGAGGCGCACTTTCCATTAGATTTTTTGGTTATTTACCTGAAAACAACCTCAAAAGTTTGCGAATTCGTTAAATTGCGGGGTTGGTTTTTCAAAGCCTCACCTTGATTTGGCACGAAACGTTTTCGATTGGATTAATATCCGGTGGCTGAGACTGCCAATTCAAAGTTACGGCCCCATTTTGCTCCGTTCACAGGTACGAAGCCTTGCTCCAATGTTTTGGGTCGTTGTCCTCTTGAAGAATCCAGTCCTCACTTTTCTTCCCGTAACACCTTTTCGCAGTCGACAATCAAATTTGCTCGTAGACTTTCTCTATTTTCTTAGTGTTGTCTGGAAAGGCTCAAGAAGGTGATTCCTAATAACGGTCCAAATGATCTCTTGTACAATGAAGATGTTTTTGGATATGTTTTCTTCTCAGCATCGGCTTTTCTGAAGTACTTCTAAATTTCAAGTTACTCGTGAGCAAACCTTTCTTTAACAATTTCGATTTTTTCGACATTACGATCTGGGAAGTGGTCGACATTTTCCACTTCTTTGAAACGATTCACCCACTTGCTAACGAATTGTTTCGGCTTTTAAATGCATTTTGCAGCAGCCCCTTGAGTCATTTAGATGCAAACAGAAAAACTGCTTCGAAGCATGAAATGTAAGCGGCACTCATTTTGTATCTCTCTTCATTTTTTATCAGACAAACTTCATTTCACGTTATAACTCGATAGTGCGAGGGTATTTATATCATCCGCTTAGGCATGCTATTTAGATCCACTGGCAACTTTCGGATTATATATTTTAGAGCGAATAATTTTGGTTTGACATTCCAAGCATCTTGATAGCTGGTGTTGCATTTTTCTTGAGTGTTCGACTAATCCCATGTCATTCTGATAGGTCCAACCAGCTTTGCCGGAATTCAAATTCAAAGATTATTATATACAGAGCCGAGCGATCATTTCAGGTAAAAAAAGTAAAAATTTGACGGATATCAACATAATATTCTTAGCAATTCTCAATACAATTCTCTCAATATCAGATCGATCTTTGACTTTCCAGATTGAAAGCCTCCTTCATTTTTGCTTACAATATTTTATGAGACAAATTCGTACTTACTTTTGATTATTTTTGATAGCACTTTGTAACTTGTAGACAACTGCTGTGTCTCTCGATAGATCCCCAGTATGATATGGTATGCGTCAACTTTCGGGCATAGTCTAGTCAGTCAAAATAGCGTTTCAGATCTTATAAAGCTTGGTCAGTCCCCAAGTATTCCATCTACACTCGGCTCTTTGGCCTCCAATAAAATTCCCCTCTGCGCCCCTGCTAAATATAGTTTTAAGCTGGAATGCTCGAATTTTTTTCGTAACTTGAAAGCGGATCCTAATTTATGTTTCTTGAAATTTCCGTACAAACCGTTTGCATTCCTTCTTCCAGCAAATCCTTTCACCAGTACGTCATAATTCTAAGTCTACTGTCTTTTTAGCCGGATACAGGCACCATGAATAGGTCTTTTCCCTCATGCAAGCCCTATTGTTGGTTAGTTCCGAAAGTGAAAGTGCATCTAAGGGTTCTTATTTTCGCCGCAAGTGGGAACGACTACGATGTGCTTATGTGTAGCGTCGGGTTCACCTTGATAAAAAGAAATTTATTATTATGTTTGTCAAGGAGGCACAAGCTACCCAAAATAATGAAATAATGAAACGAAAGAACACCCAGATAGCTTTAAGTCTTTGGATGGTCTCAGCCGTATATCATCTGATGAAGTCTCATAACTTGTGAATGAAGCTATCACCACAGTTTACAGATAAGGACTGCTTACAAAACAAGAATGAAGTCATACCGGGCCAGTGCATTCAACTGAAGTAAGCGCGTTGGAGTTGATGCTCTCCCAACTCAGCCTTACTTTGCAACTCATGCAGTCTCGGCAGAGTTGCTATATCCATTCGTCTGCATGTCCTTAAATTCCGAGATTTTTCCAATGGGTAGAAGAATGGAATGAAGTTCAAGATTCTGAAAAACTTGACTTCAGTGCAGAAATCGAACGCGTATTTGCATTCTTGCTGCATTTTAAAGACAATAGTTAAAATTATATTGAAGCACAGCAAGGAGCTCCTCGAAATCTTGATTGACAGAAGGTTTCCATTTTGGTTCCATCTGCATTGACCACGTTAATACCTGCTCTTTCCACTGGGTTGCTTGATTCACTCATCCATAAATCTTGGGGGTCCCTCATCTTTCGTAGTGAGTGTAAGATGGGGAAGATCGCGTAAGATTCCGAAAAAGGGCACTCGCCTTGAATGCAATAATTTGCATGCATTTGCATGCCTCTTAGTCGCAAAGAGCCAAAATAATCCTGAAACGCCCCAAACAACGCCTTGAGAGTTTGATCGACAGAGAATAGAAAAACGACGACTAATGGTTTTTCCAAACGAGGGATCCGGGAACAATAAAACGTGAGAACTATTGCTATCAAAATGGTCTGGTCCAATATCAAGTATATGTGGGCTTAAGATACCTCATATTCTAAACAAGAAGATAGAGTATATGCTGTTCTCTGCTCATTATCTTTCTGCACTGATCACATGAGCAAGCGACTGATAATTTTGAAGCAATGTGAGAAGTTCAAATCCCCTCTGCTCTTTATAAATTTCGAAAAGGCTGTCGACAGTCTTAATTTGGAGTGTATCTGAAATATTCTGCGCATGAAGTACATTTCAGAGAAAGTAATAATAGCAGAATGACAAGCAGAGTCCAACAAGGTTTCATCTTACCAGTTGTACATAGCATATTTCCTGAATCGCCTCGGTTACGGGGATGACATCCGTTTGCTCTTTCAACAAGTCATAGGCCTTGGCAAAATGTTGTCAACTACACCTTCCATATTTTACTAGAAAGAACAACAACACAGAACAATCTTAACTTGATCTTGGTGTTGAGGTAACTGCAAAACGGGTTTAGCGCGGTTAATGCGTCGGGCGACATCCAGTTCGATGCCTTAATAGACCGCACTTCCTACCTATACAAACTGATCAACGCCTTCAATGCTGTGCCCATTGATACAGATGGGGAGAGTGCGATGACACGTCAGATTGGAAACCTTGGTTTTGTTGTTCCAATCTACTTGCACTTGATTAAGGCACATGTTCCGGTGAAGTGCAAACAGATATCTTCAGTGTAGTCGACTTGGTTGGGGAAAGATGTCATAGTCTATTGAACCGCTTTTCCACTTAAATTCGTTTGAAATGTTACCAAAGTTCAGTACGTGATATTTTGCGCTATCATATAACACTCTGATGATAGCTATGAGCATTTCCGAACTGCGCCCTCTGCGTAGAGCATGCGAGATTCATTCTTTGTGACCGCTCAAAAGTGTTCTCGCAATTGATGAAGAGCAAGTGAAGCGAGGATCTAAACTCCGCGGACTATTCCAAAATGGTCCATAGGGTGTTGATGTGGTCAACGTAGGAGCATCCCGAGCAGGAACGAGCCTGTTCTCTGTTGATCAAGCGTTCGAGATGTTCCTTAATGTGTTTCAAAAGTATTTTAACTATTATCTTTGCAATGGCAGGAAACACGCAAATATCACTCCAATTATCACACTCAAGATGCCGGCCCTTCTTTGGAATCTTAATAATCATCTCCTACTATGTCCTGTGAAAAATCTCGTATTCCCAAGATTATTAGTGAGTAGATGAAGCAGATCTGCAGTAACTGCAGGTGCATCAATAAGTAAGTGACTTACAACGTTTGAATGCTTTGATCCCTCATCACTTTCAGCGATCCACAGAGATTTTAACCGTTGCACCTTTCATTGACCTACTTCCACCATTCCACAGTAAGCCTGATCTTATGATGCCTGTTTTTTGGATAGGTTCCCAAACGTCATCGATATTGTCAGCCGGTTCACTTAGTGTATTTGTCAGCAACGTAGCTCCGCTAGTGTTGCGCGGCAAGCAGATCATACATGCGGGCGACGTTGAACTTGCCGGGTCCAAGCTCTGCAAATCTGAGGGAAGTGGTGGACCCAACACGTAGACTCCCGTTTTCATCGTTTCGGTAGCAGTAAAGTTTCGAAATTTGCAGGTTGCAGGTCTACAAATTTGTATCCCATCTACAAGTTGGTCGCCTTTTATAAAAAGGAAGAAAAACTTTAAGTGTGTCCTTAAACTCCAGCCTACAGGGCAGAGTGACATATGATAGCACAAAATGTTGTTTGCTGCATCAAGGTAAAATTTTGGAAAAAATTTAAATACAGAACGGGGTTCGATAAGGCTAATTTTTGTCGCTGATACTATTTCTTCTCAACTAGGTTAACGGCATCTGTTTGCTCTCTCATCGAGTCATTAACCTTGGCCAACTGATGTCGGATTTGGAAAAAGAATAGTTGTTCCGTGTTAACGTTCCTTGTGTGCTGTTGAATTGGTGCAGCACACTGTACCCAACCGCCAAAATTACTTGAAAGTTCCATGCCTCCTAGGCCACTTATCTCCGCCATGCCATCGATATTCTCTTGCTCGACACAATCTCGAATGAAAAACTGTGTTGGCATACGGGTTAGGTACCGGTATTCATGTTTATTAGGAGGAGGCAGTGGGTAGGTTACATTTTAAAAATTAGCGACAACTCCATTGCTGACTGTACCATGCACGGAAGCGACACCTGTTTATCTACGCATAATCAAATTATATGTTAAGAACCGACGACTGATTCCCATGCCAAGAGGTGGAGGAAAGCTTAAGAAATCCATGAAGTTCTGCACGAGCTCTTAAAGTTGTTTGGAGAGCCTCTTGCATTGCATGGGCTATTCATAGAATGCTGCTTTTTTCCTGCATTCGGAATTCCCGTTGATACCTGGTGTTGTTACGCTCGTCAATCAGAGCCAAACAACATAGCTTAGATCACGTTTGAGATAAATTTGTTATTATCAAATAATATAAAACCGGAGCTACTTTATTTTTTAAAGGAATATCGAAATCCTAGTTTTGCAAGAACCGCAATAAGGTTTTTAGTCAAACAAATAGTCGGTTCATTGGGCTCATTGCTTCTTGAGGTCACAGGGATAGGTTACGAACGACTACTGGAATTACTATCTTAATGGTTTTTTATCGTTTATTCCACCTGCCTTGTTGTTGACTGTGTTTTGGCCAATCAAAATATAGTGATTTTTTCTATTTCTTTTTTATCGCACCTGGACCATTTCTTAGCAGAACCCTTAAGCAACATTTCAACATCGTTAGGAATGAGTATTTTTCCGAACTTTTTTTCAAAGCATTCCAGAACTTTCACTATAACAAATTATAGGATAAAAATCGTCTAGTAAAATTGCTTGTTATATTACGCATATCAACTACTGCAAATGATTACTTTCCAACTTTCTTTTGTCAAACAGAGGTCAAAGTGCCGATTAGCCTTGAAGAAAATTGTTATTCTCGAAATCACCCATGGCAAATGCAAGACAAGGAACACGAAAAATAAACAAAAGGAAAATGAACTCCCCACAAGCCTTAACAATTCATTATGCGCACAATTACTTGTCCATTACTCACCGTGTCGTCGGAGTTTCCTTGAAAGCTGCTGCTACTACTACTTGTACTAATAAAGTCGTCCACGGGCCGGGCACCCACGCCCAACGCCAGGATTTCATGTGGAGCTTTTAAACGTCTCTCCGCAGTCCTAAAAACAAATAAACAAATCAGTGAATGTCCCAACTATCTGTAATTGGTCAAAGACTTCTTTACTCAAGAGGGAAGATATCGCCTGGTTTCATTTAAATAATATGCCCGAGGGACAACGTCACAATATATTATGTTACATATTTCAAGAATATTATTCGATTGCTATAAGGACTGAACATTGCTTTGATGCGTTCATCTAATTGAAAAGGGTGTTAATATCGTCCTTTGCATTAATTTGACTTCTTTATCATTAACCAGCCCAGTTAATTCTATCCCGCAATAGGTTCACGATATCATATACACCCATAAACTCAGTACACTCAAATTTGTTGATAGAAATCAGGTGATAACTTTCCAAACAATATATCCACATACTACAAGCTAGGTCTTGTTTTTAGCAGGCCGCGACCAAGGACAACATAATTAGGAACCAGCGGCGTTGGACATAACAGCACAAAATCAAGATAGAGCTTCTGACAAATCAACAAAATCGCGTCGCTTCTAAAAAAAGTCCTAAATTACTACGTACACGAAATACTTAAGTGGTTTGTTCAACCGAAAATCGATAAAGCGTTTCACATTTGCTCCTGAAAGGAAAATCCGACTTACTTTCAGCTGAAGTCAAAGTTCTTAAAAGAAACGAAATAAATAATGAAAAATCGATTATTATGTCAGGAGTCAAAGAGTTAAGCGTGTCAATCAATTTTCAATGAGGGAACTTTCAACTTTCAAAGGAATGCATAAAAACAAGAATACAACACACCAGGACAGACTCGTGGAAAACTACATTTATATGAGCTGGAGTTTGAGTAGTTCAAGGCATGAATATTAAAACCAAAATTTCCTTCCAGCTGGATTGGTCTGATTAGAGGATTTCTATAATTACTTTATATCAACTTTTAGAAAAATAAATTGGTTTTCAATCCAACTGCAAGCAAAGTGAATTGGAAAATTCATCGGCAAACGCAAGCCAATCAACGGTGCACACACAAATACCTGTCTTGATGAACAGTTAAGGGTTTTGAGAAATGAGTGAATCTTTGTGAACGCCGTCGCAGTGAAGTTGGTGAAACTGACCCAATTCCGGAAATTATCCATTCAACATCGGCGCCTAAATTAATCTCGGACAGAGGATCCCCACTGTGCGGGGATGGAACTCTAAGGGCATACTGAATTGATCCATCCGGTCCAATAATCGGAAGTTGCTTCCTTGCCAATCGGGCCTTAACTGCAACACTCAGATCCTTGCCGTCCTCACGACCTCCAGCAATTGTTTGTACGCTATCCAGCACAACCCTAGGTGATGTCACTTGCCCTAGCACAGCCAGGACATCTAATGACGCTTGTCTAACGCGACGCTTTCTATCTAGAGCTGCATAAATCGTCCGATTTATACACGTTCCCGTATCGAAACATGTACTAGGGAAGGTCATCAGTGCATACATGACCATTTGTAGGGCATTTTCGCGAAACTGAAATGGAAAATGAAAATAGAGAGTAGCAAATGGAAAGTGTCAATAAATCATGAAGGGAAATTAGAATGCAGTCTTCGGCCTACCCTTGAACTCCTTGCATGAAGAAAGTCATCGGAAAGGAGCTTCAGGACAATGAATGACGGTGGCAATCGTTGCATTAACGATTTACACACACGATTGCTGCCTGCACCACCTTGACGGCACAATCCGGTGATTATTTGTGTGCTCCGGTTCTCTAAGTTCTCCAGTGGAAGCCTTGAAATTAGATTGATAAGAATGCGTCGTTTATCTTCAGCGACTTCAGGATTTCGTTCCGAAGATAGTAACATCCGCATAAATGAGTCCAAGCATGGTTGTATTTTGGCAAGGGTCTCCGATGATTTAAGGGCTTCTTCAATCACGGTAATAGCTTGAAGTCGGTGTCTCCAATCCTGGAATTTAGAAAAAAAGTGCAGATATTATACCTGAATGTAAAAATATTAAATTTCGAGAAACAGAAGTTGTTTCATATGCATTTGCCAAAACATGATCAAAACAAATATCTTTAGGAGAGCATTCCGCATTTAATTTTTTTGTTTTTAAGGGTTTGTGTAAAACTTTATTAAAATCGGTTTACTGTCTGTATGTCTGTCCGTCAAACGCGTTTTTCTTGAAGACGGTTATAGTGATTGACATAAAATTTGGTGGAAAGGTGGGAACTATGGACGTCCACACATACAGTGAGTTACATCCTGTAACGTAGAATTTTAGAGGGGGGGGGGGGGGTCCCCGTACATGCAAAAGGGCACCCCCCTTTTTTCATCAAATATAATCAATCGAATATAGTCATGTGGAGTATCAAATGAAAGATCTCGATTAGTACTTTCCGAAGCCCGTCTTTTGTTGGAAAGGTTGGGAGTATGGGGGGTCGAAAGTGATAATTCCTTTAACGGACCAATTCTCAGAAACTACCCAATCGAAAAATCTTAAAAAAGTCAAAAGGCTGGCACTATATGGTGCCTACGCTCCGAAATAATAATAATAGTATATTACTAAAATTTTTAGTAATTAGCTGCAAAACTCCGTTTAAGTTCATCCTAAATCCAGTAATACAGGCTATTATATAGAACAAGGTTCTACCACATAATATATGAACATATTACGTGCTACATACTAATGGGGTAAATACACACTGAAATGGTTTTATAAAAGAAATACACAAAACCTTTCATACTTGACGCGTCCAGCTTCCGGTTTCCCGACTTGTTTATGTTTGTATTTCAATATGTTTATTCAATATAATCCAGATTTGCAATCGCAGATAATAATTTCAAAGTTCAGGATTTCGAGCTGATACAATTATGGTCTATATTTGAGCGTATTGCTGACCATAGGATTTCCTCTATATTGTACTTACTACCAAGAATGCAGGTTTTGTGATGAGGAGGACGAAACCTCAATACACGTCCTGGGACAGTGTCCGGCACTTGTGCAAAGTAGGTCGAGGCATCTGGGAGAACACTTAAAACCAGATGCAAAGCTGAAAGATCTGGAAGTAGGGAATATACTAAAGTTCTTAACGGTTATAGGCCTGCTTGAGGTACTATGATCAATAGGTACACTATAACCAGTAAAAGGGGCACAATAGTTCTTCAAGGACGCGGTGCGACTTTCCCTTAACAGAATAATAATAATACTACCAAGAAAACTCTGAGCAAAAGAAGGTTAGATCTAAACACTAAAATTATCTTGTCCTAATAGGTCGTTCTAAATAGGCATTAGAACTACAGAGAAGGCGTTATGAGAGTATAGATTAGATGAAAGCTAACATCAGCTTTTGCTGAAGTATCTTAAATTTTGGCAATGTTACCGATAAGATGAAAACGGTTGTTAGAATAATCCCAAGGTTTGTTCAAAGTTAATCTCACGCATTTATTTTGAGCTATTTGAAGCTTAGTGATGGGACTCTTGCGCACTGATGCCATACTGGGGAGCGTAGGTGACAATTGACAGGATAGTAGTCTTATATCATAACAATTTGTTCGATTGCGAAAGATGAGATTTCCTGCAGATAAGTGGATATAACGAATCTATCTACTTTAAGACTTTCAGTAATATATTTTCTACATGATTTTTGTATGTAACCTTCTTGTCAAGGGTTAAGCCTAAATCTTGATTGACGTTAATACGCCATCGAAAGAAATATTGATAAAGTTTATTCAAAAATGTTTCCTAATTTTCTAATATCGATTGCGTATCTGACCCGACCGAATAAATACAAGTATTATCAGCGAAAACTGCCAGTTGGCATGATGGTATTTCTGGGGTGTCTGCTGTAAATACGTTGAACAAAACCGGACTTAAGCAAGAACCTTGTGGAACACCTGCTGGAACGTCTCTTTGACGGGAAATGTTACCATTTACCCTCACGCTAAACGTAGGATTCACAAGGAAGGATTTGATGATTAAAATCAAATATAGAGGGAACTTAAACGTAATCATCTTGCATGAGCCCCTCATGCCACACTGAATCGAATGCTTTCTAAATGTCCGAAGTGATCATTTCTACAGTTTTTTTCATGAAGAGCTTGCCGGATATCACTAGTTACTCTGAAAAGCTGGCGAGTGATAGAAAATCCAGATCAGAAACCGAAATGAAAATTCTGGATAATTTTGTTGATTTCTGAGTGTTGCTGCAGTTTTCGAATCAGTTTTGCTCTTCGCCCCTTTGACTATTGGGGTGATGTTTGCCGTTTTCCAAGCTGTCGGGAAGTATGAAAGCTTGAGACAGGAGTCAAAAATGAGGGTCAGAAGGACAATTGCTTTTCTTGGCAAGTTTTTTAAAACAAAAACTGGAATTTTGTCATATCAGGGTGCTTTTCAATTATTCAAGTTTTTTAGTACTCTTTAGAGCTCCCGTGGTTTGTACGGTGAACCAGGAGGTAAAGGTGTGTTTTTGTTGGTATTCGGATAGTATCTTCAACTAACCGATCGTTTATCTTGTTATCCAGTGGCCTGCAGAAAAATGTTAAGCAAGGAGTTCAACTTTTTACGAGTCACTAATTATTAGTTTTCAATTCTTAGAGCTGGGTTTAATTTGCTATTGTTTTTTAATGGTGGCAAATTTTCGGAATATTGTTCGATCCTTTCTCAAAATTATATACCAAAGCCTTCCAACTCGAGTTTCGCAATAAGAATAGTTTACACTGGATCAGTGCACTGAGATGGTTGTTCAGACGAAGACCAAAGCAGCGGCAACGCTGCCATTTTCGCCTTATTGAATTTTTTTGCCGATTCATTTCTTGCATTGCATTATCCAGAATTAGAAATGAATAGTCCGATATTTTAGTAATTATTGGAGTACTGTATTTTATTGCATTTCAAGTATTACGGATTTAACTGCTTTGAATCTATTTTAACCTCCTCGATCGTGAATAGAAACAAATCAGAGACGTCAACCTATTTGGAATATTCTCTCTGTAGAAGAACTGCTCCGTCAATTACCGTAGTCAGGGAAATGGTTGGAGAGTTGACGGTTCTTGCACCTCTTTCAACACGCAAGTGTTGCAAGGTGAATTGGAATGCTGCGAAAGCGTACCTATGAAAAGGTGAGAGCTGCCATATTGTCCTTTGGACATTTCAAATCACCTGGTAGGGATATCATCTATCCAGCAATGCTAAAGGAGGGTACGGAGCACTTAGAACGATTGGTAAGAAATACTTTTCTTGCAAGTCTTGCTTCTGTCTATCTCTTGGCAGAAGGTTAAGGTAGCCATCATACCGAAGCGTGGGAAAGATCATTATTCTAATCCAAAGAATTTCAGAGAGATCAACATTTGGAGAGACTGGTTGAGCGTCATATTCGTGGGAAGGTATTTAGGTCTCATCCATTTAATAAAGAAAAACATGCTTACCAACGTGGCAAGTCCAGTGAGTCTGCTCTTCATTTTTCATTTTCGAAGATAGAGGATGCAACTCTGGAAGTTTAATACGCGATGGGGGTGTTGAAGGAAGGTGATGCCGCCAGAGCGCATGGTGTTGATGGTGCTTTAATTAAGTGGATCCATGCTATGTTAGCGCATATATTGCTGTGTGCTAAAGTAGGTGTCGATGGCTACCTAACAGCAGAAACAACGAAAGGCTGCCCCCTAGGAGGTGTGCTGTTGTCACTTCTGTGGAATATACTGATCGACTCACTACTTCGCGAACTACACATGATGATGGGGCTGTGCTTGCTGTTGACCGGGATCATGGAACGATGTGTAGAAATATACAACGTACCGTTGATCTGATAGACAGTTGGTGCTCCACGCATGGTCTTTCTCTTAATCCAAATAAAACCACAGTGGTATTATTCACAAAAAAGAGAAAACTGGATGGGCTTTGCCTCGCAGCGATGAAGAGTACACCCTTTCAACTCTCCAAAGAAGTGAAATATCTGGGAGTCATTCTGGATAAACAGCTTTTTTGGAACAAACATGTATAGGTGAAGTTGAAACGATCTCTTACAGCTTATAATCTGTGATGATATACGTTGCTATTATTAGGCCGATGTTCGCTTATGCCTCCGTAGTATGGTGGGTTAAGGTGAGACAAAATGATTTTTACCGTAAACAGGCCGCAGTGCAAAGAACTGTGTATCTGGGTATTACCGGTGCCATGAGCACGACATCCGGCGCAGCTCTAAGTGCATTACTCAATTAGGAGCCCGTGGATATATTTATTCAAAGCACTGCAATGAGAGAAGCTCATAGACTAATTCGATTAGATCTATTAGGAAAACAACGGATGTAGGGGGCACAGCATTAGAAGAAATACTGGGAGTACTGAATCGAGCTCTTACATCTATTTAATAGAAGATTTGAAGTTATCCTGAAGCGTAGAGAGAACTGGGAAGTCGCAGAGGAATGTGTGGTGGGATATACGGAAGTCTCCTACACTGATGGCCCAAAAATATAACGGGATTCTGGAGCAGGAGTCTACCTCTCGAATAAAAATGAGAAGTATATGCGATTCTCCGATTGACGAGCGGTTGAAGAGCAAGCGCATCGCAATTTGCTGTGATAGCCAGATTGCATTGAAATTGAAAATCGTTCAGGAATGCACAAACAGTTTTAACTATATTTATGGATTCAATACGGTGGAGATAATCTGGGTACCTGATCACTGTGGCGTAGAAGGAAATGAAATTTTGGATGTTTAGCAAAAGAGGTTTCAATCTCCTCATGCCGGGAGACCGGAACCAGCAATCCCAATTGCAATCGGTAGCATTAGCTAAGTGTGTCTTCAAAAACTGGGACCAAGCTTCTAACAGTGACAGGTAGCAGAGCCTAAATGCTGCTAAGCACACCAAGCTTTTCCTGTCAGAACGGAAGATGCGCACCGCAAAGTTTCTCTTGACGAAAAGCAAGAGGACTTGCAGGAGTATTGTGGGCATTGACAGGCCATAATTAACTAACTCGACACATGCTCAGAATAGGATATGTGTCCCTCCTGTAATGAGGAAGCGGAGCATTTCTTCTGTGAATGCCCCGCCTTTGGACGCATCAGGCATCAGATCTTCATGCTGATATTCTCCAGTTGCGACGGGTAGTATCACATCCCCTAACGAAAATCCTGCGATAGGTTAACGAATCCGGGATATTCCATTAGATGGGGAAATCGAGTACAATGGCTCACCACGCCTTGAGTGCTCAGAAGCTATAGCAATAAAGAGAATAACTACAACCCTTATAGATGCAAGTTTAATTATCTTGACAAAAGGATAATAATGTTGAATATAATGTAGTATTCGATATAAGCGCAGAACCCTTGACTCTTTACGGTAGAAATCTGAAAACTGAATTTTTACGGAAAAGATATGGAACTGCTAAAATAGCTGGCATTGCATTCGATCTGACATATTTCACTGATATTATGTGGTAAAACCAAATCGAGCCGCAAAGAGAGAGGTGAAAGTATCCTTTCAATGTCTGGAGGTTTGAGAAAATTTCTGGTGCATGAGGCAGTGAGTGGAAGTCGCAATAAAGCATTTTCCCCGAGAGAAATTGGACAATAACGCATACAGTGTATAACGGGGCCTGTAGTGTGTATAGTGCCTCGATGATTTTTTCCATTTTGTGCAGTTGAACGCATTCTTCACATGTAGCGTTACCACTGCAAAGCGAGTACCTTCTTCTATTGCAGCCTGTACCAAATCAGTCACGCTGATTGCGTCGACGGTTGATTGAGCCTTACGGAATTTGAATTGCTTTTCAGAAAAACTTCCTTATTTATTTGAACGCAATCCAACTACTATTAGGTGCATGACGTCATCATCACATAAAGTGAGCTTTAGTTACTTGTATATCAGTATCAATTACTCGAAGCAGACATGTCTATGTATATGCATGTGCTAGTAAAGATTGCGGGTGGTATCCACTATAAGTGACATTCAAAAAAGAGACTGATGATTTCCTCCAGGGCAGAGGCAACTCATCAGACGCTGCCTCATCTCTGCCCTGGGAGAAGCTTGATCGAACATGGCTTGCCTGCTATGTCAAAGCTCTTCATTTGAGCATAGCACTGTAGAATTGTGGTACTCCTTAAGCCGGACCAGGATCTTGCAGTCAGAAGTTTGTCAGAAACCAGCTTCCAGATGAGTGCCCTTTGCGGTCATAGTTAGAAACAACCCAATCATGGAGTGGCGTCTGCTACCATTCGGGTTTCCAGGGTATATTAGTACGTTGGCTCAAGATGGAGAGGTATACTCTCTAGAGTCTTACCATCATACCTAGCTTGGGCCCAGAATGTCCAAACTTAAATCTTTGGAATTTTCGTTCGAGTTGAAGAAAGGGCAACATTCTGGGCATCCTCAATACTGTTGTCGAGGAGCGGGCGCACCTTCCAGCAACCAATCGCAGTTTTCGGCGTGAGTTCGGTTCCCATCTGAAACGTTTTTGACGTTTTGGTAGCAGTAAAGTTGCAAAATTTGCAGGTCGCTAACCCATAAAATGAGAGTATTAGTAGAACTATTTCGAGAAATAGGGGCTACCGGTTTTGTCTATGGCAGAACCAACCCATCAGACACTGCCTCACCTCTCCCCCGGGAGCAGCGTGACCGAAAGTAGCAACAGGTGGAAAACGTTCCTTTATATATTCGTAAAAACACGACAAAGGTGCGAATTACATCCAAGTTAAACCGCCAATAGTTTGAGTCTAAGCTAGGCTAAAGCTAGATTATTGTTTGGTATAATGAATCCAGTTTTTATAACACTTCCTGGTTCTTAGATTGTCATTTATCTGCTTGGTAGAGGATGTCAAGTTGTCCACGAACTTGAAGAAAACTAGGATGAATAGCGCTTGGTAGGATTCGAATAAAAATGGGAAATGGGATACTTCAGGGCCTTATACAGCAGTCGTTCAGGCTGAATTACATGTAACTGGAACACATCAGCACCAGAGATTTGGCGGCTGATGCATCCATAGGCGAGACTACATTAAAAATGCTCCGCGGATTCCGCTACTTAATTGCAAGAGGGGTACGCATCATTTTGTTCAATTCTTGGCTAGGAATGCTCAACGTATTCATTGCAGTCTGACTACCATTGTAGATTGCGATGCGCCTAACCTTCAACCGCAATTCCTCCAATGCTCCGTGCCCCTCCCTCCAACCGGTGTGACCCCATAGATCTAAACGAAATAGTCTATGAGTTGCTACTATTGCAGTGCTTTGAACAGTAATGGAAATTGAGTAATATAGAGTTCACAGTGAAAGCGAAAGTCGACCTAATGATACCAACGAATATCCACATTACTACCTGAAGCCTGGGCCCCCAAGCCGAGGCAGAGGTTTGAACGCACAGGCTTTTAGAGCTCTTTTCGTCCTCACCTCAACATCTTTGCTCCAAAGGAGCTTTTTATCTATGATAGAATGACTCCCAGATACTTCACTTTTTTGGAGAGTTGTATCCCTGATCTCGGGAAGGCAAAGCCCATCCAGTCTTCCCCTTTCTCTGAACATTACCACTGTTGTTTTATTTGGGCACACTAAAATTCCATGCCTAAAGCACTAATTCTCAATGGAATAAACGGCACGTTGTATATTTCTACACACGGGTCCGAGATCCCGAACAACACCAAGCATAGCTGTCAGCATAAGCTTGAGCGTGTATTGACAAATTTGGCAGTTCATATAATAGTGAGTCGAACAGCATATTCCAAAGAAGTGGATATAGTACACCTTATTGCGGGGAGCCTTTCGTTACTTCTGTGTCTATGTGTTAGCATAGCATAGATCCACTTAATTGAAGTGGCAACGACACCATGCTCTCTAACGGCATCACAAAGTTTTTGGTACGACGCACAGTCAAACGCTCCTAAAAAGTCCACGAGCATCCCATCGTGCATCGTGTATCTCTAAAAAAACTAAATATGTCCTACCCTATCCGATATCCTACTGCATTTCTGTCACCAGTTCTCCCGGATAATGTATGTCTTGATTCTAATCTGGAGTTCATGAAAGTTCCATCCGGTTTTCTGAGAGAGTTGAAGTTGGTCGACTCATCCCTTTTAAGGATTCTGCACAGCTTTGACCCCGTTGCCTTTTTTATGTATGTTAGAGAGGTATTTGATTCTAGGCGGAGGTGGGCTAGACGCTGTCACTTTAGAAGCTTTGCATTGTGCCAGAGTTATTTCCAGTCCACTAGAGGGTCTTTCTTGACGAAATGAAACGTACCTTCTTCTAGCTTTTTTCGTAAAAAGTCTTCGTGTACTTCTTTGTCTATGATGGCCATTGCGTTTCTCTTTGTTCTTAATGAGTTTCCAGTGGTTGGACGACACTCTTTTCCTTGCGGCCATTCGTTTGGGGGGGGGGGGGGCTAGTAGTCGACGAATGTTGTTTTTTTCGTCTTGTGGTGGATTTTTAATTCCTGCTTCGATATCTATTACGATGTCTTCTTTGGGGAAAGTGGAGTCTCTTATGGCGAAATTTAAGCCTTTATTTAGTAGTGTGTTCCTGCATATAGTGTTCGTTGGATTTGTTGATCATGTGGTTGGGTGTAAACTCTTCCTTCGGTTTCTAAATGACCTTCTGGCCCGTTTGTGTTGTGGTGAATGCCGTTAGTTTATTTTCTGGTATCCCTATCTTTCTAGGCTTTTTGCAGGTAATTTTTGTTCCATATGTTCTCTTCCATGGGAATTCTTCCATTCTTTCAATTTCGTTCGACTTTTAGGTGGTTTCTCTTCTCTAGGATTGCATTTCTACTACCCCGGCAAATATGTTGAGCATTCGCATCGCAACCTAAGGGTTATCTTAGTAAGGACACAAAGAATCATTGGGTAAGTAAGCAGAAGCAGCTATGATGCGTTTCCTCACGCTATTAATCTGTTATTGTAAGATGTTCTGACAAGATCCTGGGAACATAACTGTCTTAGCATAGATGCCATTAACTGTCTTCATATCAGAACACAATCTCTCGATCTGATGGATCTTCCATAAAAGATCCTAGCCCATTCAACTGATCTAATATCACAGAATCTATTAAAATTAACCCATTGCTTCTGCACCAGGCGCATTGCGCGCGTTGATCAATCCTTTCATCACCTCAAAGACCATTCAGGAGTATAGAAATGAACTCTACTGGTAGATTCAAAGCAGTATAACTACTCTGGGTTACTGGTCACTATGGTGTAGAGGAAAATGAAATCTGGGATGCCTTAGCAAAAGAGGATTTAATTTCCCCCCGACCGGAACCAACAATAAAGGTGTCATTAGCATTGGCTAAGGCTGTCTTCATAAACTGGGAACAAGCTTCCCATAATGACAGATGGTAAGCCCTAAGTTTTGTAAGACACACCAAACTATTCCTGAGGAGGAGCAAACAAACATAATGCAAAGTTTATTGTAGCGAAAAAAAGGACACTTGCAGAAGCATTGTGGGTGTATGTCTATGTCTCCCTCCCCACCTTAAATACACTCACACAAATGCACAGAGGAATGAGGGGTTGTAAGTACAAATTTAGGGCTAGCCCCAAAATCTGAAAAAAAAGTCCCTAGACCTTCAAATACATCAGATAACGATCTTTTTTCAAATAAAATTTCTAATAGTATATTGTTCTACCTTTGAATTTTCCTGAAGAGCAAACCCTCTCCCTTAGGAATCCAGAACATAAAGCGTACTATTATATAAGGGATAATGTTGGAAAGTTTGATGGGAATCGTACAATTATTGACAAAGTGTGAATTAACGGTTCCCTATAGTAATATACATAAAATATACCACTGTATTATTACCTTACTTGGAGGCTGCAGAAAGTAGAAGCTTAGACAGGAAAGTGATCAAAATGTGTTCTCGGAGTTGTTCGGACTTCACTAAGAAGGACTAGCATCATAGTGCGAATATTGACAAGTGACTACCTGCTCAAGTACTACCTATTGTTAACTTAAGATAATTACGTTTTCTTACCATATGAGCAATTTCGAATTGATTAAAAAAGCAAAGAAAGTAATTTTATTTTACGTTTTGAGGAAAATCGGGTCCTTTCTTTACTTTTCCCATTAATAATGTAATTATCCTGGCCTTTGTATGTCCATTATAAATCCTTTCATTTCTTAGGGGTGCATTCTATACTGGCATGCACTGTATGTATCGAAATACTATGTACGCACGCCGAATATCCTTACTGAAAGTAGTAAATGGGTTCAAAAACCTCCCGATAAAGGACATTTTGCCATATTTATTGCAAAATTGCTTTCCCTATAATAGTCATGAAATGGTTGTTGACCGAATAGCCTTTCGCAAGCTCTTGGATGGCGTTGAAGGAACAAATCCATATTTAAACTACTTCACAGTGCAGCCCAGGTGCGGTTGCCAATAATGGTGATTGCATGAAGCCTTCGATTTATTTGACACTCTAATGAACGTTGTCCTTGTGGACTATTTGAAGGAGTTTTAAATGGAAGTGTGGATGTGCTTTTCTCTTGGGTTTTGATGAATCCTTATTGGATAAGTTGAAAGCCAGTTGATGATTAATTTTATAATTAGAGAAATAGCATTAATGCCCGGATAAGGCCATTTTGTCCCATGAGTGATCAGTAGGAAATATAAAATTTGAGTGAATCCAATAAAATCCGTAGTTCATAGGCCTCATAGCATGTTTTACCTAAGCACGCATAAGGGAGCTTTCAATGCCCTGTTGTGAAATATTTATACTAACGACGATTTTGATAGGTGACATGTGTATATGCTAACGAGGTCTAGCGGAATACATGCATATATTTTACTAACAATTCATTCCTACTTTTATTGACTGAAAATCGATAAGTTATGTACTTATACTTGGTAAATTTTTCTGATTCATGGCAGTCACAAGCGTCTACGGACGTATGCAACCAGATAAGGACACTGACCCTTCGAAGCATTCTTTCAAATTAACTTTTCATGAGTTTACATTTCTCAGAATATAATGATAGTTGACGTATATTCAAACGCATACTAACAATGCACAAAAGCTATTTCTAATTGAAATGAAATTCCACGATAATATGAGTTGTCACTAATTGATCATTTTATTTTAGATGGTTCTAAGGTTATTTTGATAAAAGTTCTAGATCCGTATACATATGTGTATATAGTTTGGGCTTTAGGCATTTGTCCAAGTACAACTACTTTTTAAGGTTTTCTGTAGAAACGAAATCCTTTAAAATAAGTTCTCTATCTGACTGTATGTCTGCCACGTGCACTTTTCTCCGAAACCGCCACACCTACTGAGATGAAATTTGGTGGAAGCATGCAGGCTTTGAAATCCCATGCATATACATAGTCAAAGGCATTGTTTTGTGAGGAGTTTAAGGTTCGCGTGGGGCGACAAACAGAAGGAGGTGATTAGCACTTTTCAAAGCAGGTCTTCGATTTGACAGTAGTTGTGATAACATTCAAGCGAAATGTGCCAATTGCTTCTCGGTCGATTTGTCAAATGGTATTAACCACCCTACTCACACATACATCGACGTTAATATATACATTTCCTAAATGATTTTCAGGCTCCTAGTTGGGTATCCACTAAAAATTCATGAAGTCTGAATGTAGCTCTGAGGAACATGAGTTCTGTCACAGTCGGGGTCGTTTCCTCCATCAAAATTTTTATATTCATTTGAGTAATTTTAGGAGCATTGACGTTTTCGTCTTCACTCCAATGCTAATAGTAGCCGGAGTATTCAAAGGACTTTAAGTGACAATTGTAAGCTGGACCCCTTTTTGCAAGCGTTACTTGCGCAATTGCAACACCAGCCATACATTTTTCATCCTCATTTCCACAAGTAATTGAATAAAATACGTCTCCATTTATTCTCTCATTAGCGTTAACAGTACCCAACAACTATGAGTCCATCCGAAAATTTTTCCAAAATTTCGGATCTTACAAGGAACTGCCCTCCCCATTCATGACTATGGTAAATATTTTCACTTCACCTTTAGGGGGGTGGGGAACCTTTGTTAGCTTGCGTATTGTGAAAATTTGAGATGAATCGGAGCAAAACTAAAGAAGGTACAATGATTTAAGCAGTCTCATACATGACCCAGCGCAGACACGTGGTTCGAATGCAGAAAGCTGCAACTACTAATGTATTAGATTCATTCAAACACACGTATAGTGCTCTTTCCAAGGATGTTATGGATGCCATGAGGCCTATTTATGAATATCTGAACA
Source organism: Hermetia illucens (assembly GCF_905115235.1). Lineage (NCBI taxonomy): Eukaryota > Metazoa > Arthropoda > Insecta > Diptera > Stratiomyidae > Hermetia > Hermetia illucens. The sequence goes on from NC_051849.1 coordinate 159,299,631, forward strand.
AAGATACCCTCCTGGAGCGTTGTATCGAAGGTTTTACCCAAATCAACAATGAAAGTTCAAAACAACCAAAGCACTTGAGTGGAACCTTTGCTATCATTGAGATTCCAGCTTATGTGGCAGCTTATGTCTTTAATAAAGGTTCTTTGCTTTACTAACCTTTCTGCAAGGCATGAGAATCAGTAGTGGACCAAACGCCGGCGCGATAAGCAGGGCGGAGGTGGGAGCTGAAAAGCAGACTAAAGAAAACAGGATTCATTACAGACAGGAGCAAAATGGTGCTTTAGATATTATGGATGGTGGAAACATCCTTTATGGACCTAAGATCAATAAAACAACCTCCACGTGGTGATCGCTGGGAGTTATTTTTTAATGAGAAACCGCAGACGGAGAAGAATAAAGACGAGTCTCCCGTGCCTAAAGGCGGGACACATTATACTAACTGTTCTTCCAGGTTGGAGGTTGGGTAGGGCTGACAACCCAACACAGAAAACCGACATTATGAAGCCGCAGAAGGAGCCTCGGACAGAATGGACTTTACAACGACGAACCCGTCAACGACAATGACTGACATTGGATTTGAAAACATAAGCGAAAGGCTATGCATTCTTTATTTGCAGATGAAGAAATGTAAGCCTCATTAAGGTTCACACCCCTACAGAGGAGACTGCAGAGTCGGGGAAGGATAAATTATAGATAAATTATAGACTCGGATCACTCGTTGGCTTGGTACTTCGGGTTAGAATTACAACACCACCTACAATCCCATCTGACAATCAGGTGAGAGTGAATACTGAAGCCACACACAATAAAGCCTTTAAAGGGGAAATGGATGCCACAACAACCGCAGCTGATAGATGTCCTTTAGATGAAGTATCAACAAATGATTTTCACAACCCTCCGAAGAGCATTATTATTGATACGGTCACCAACATACTTTGCCCCAGCCGCAACAGGATGGAAGAATGCTGCATACCGGGAAATGCTGGACTCACAAAGAACCCAGCCACGTGCAGGATCTTATCAAGGACGCCGTCGAACAGAGCAGCGACTTCACAGACAGAAAAGGAAGCTTGGGAGAACCAATAAGTCTGTGAATTTGAAATGTACAGGAAGCAACCACTACAAGCGCGAAATTTTAAAAAATTCACCAGGATGAAGCCTTATACACCTCCATGCTTATCCTGCCGAGACAAAGAAAGAAATCTGATTTCCCACAGAATGGACACATCGGAGCGAAGAAATGCTCAACAACCAAAATATTGGCGAAATGGGAGTCGCGCCAACTAAAGACGACGGGCAAATAGTGTCACCACCAAACGTGGAAGAGACAATTTGTACAATTCATCTGCTTAAAAATCATAAATCGCCAGGAGCCGATGGTATTACAGCCGAATTGTTTAAACATCACGGCGACCAACTATACCGAGCGGTTCATCAACTGATGCTCAAGGTAGGGAACGGCAAATCAATACTTGACGACTGGCAACGACGAATTATCTCTACCATGCTTAAAAAGGAAGATATCACACAGCGCAGTAACTATAGAGGTGTCACGTTGCTTAGTATCATTCATAAAATATCTTCCGCTATCTTGCTAGCGAATAGCCCCATACCCCCAGAACATCATTGGCATTGGAATTCGGTATTCCAACGAAATTGATAAAAATGATTAAGCCGATTCAGACCAATGTACGAGGCCAGGAAAAGCATAAAGATAATTCTCCAGACCATTTAACATCAACAACGGTCTACGACAAGGGGATGCTCTATTATGCGTCCTCTTTAACCTCGCCTTGGAAAAGGGGATCCGTGATGCAGATGTGAATACAAGAGGCACTATCCTCTTCAAGTCCCCCCAAACACTAGCCTACGCTGACGATATTGGCATTGAAGAATAACAAACACTACCTCTCCTGATGAACGACGAGAACTGACGTTCAGTGAACACTACAGTCACAATTCCAAAGGAAAATTCTTTAATTATCTTGAAATCCTATTCATGCACGCGTTAATTGCGGGCAGATCGATCACCGGACGGAGCGATAAGATTGCCAAGTTATCGAGTAAGCATCGAGTCGCTTAGATATTAAATACATTAACTACAACCAATCAATAATATAGCCCAGCCAACACTTTGTGGCGCGGCAGGATTCGCGGCATTCGAAATTTATTTCGAATGTTGCGAGTGCCAACGAATAGATGGCGCGGATCTATCCACTTTGCGGATCACGACACGGGAGTGGAGGACCGGCGAGTGTGCCATCAGTTAGGGGCAGAAAAGAAACAAATGAAGGGAGACGTCTTTTCTGCCTCTAACGTTTGAGAAGCAAGAAGGAAGTCAGTTCTCAACCATCAACCGGAATGGTCGTTTTGGTTTTGTATTTCATCTTAAATTAAAGAATAATTGTAAATAATATAAAAAAAGATAAGTTCTATGATTATGTCAATTCAAACGATTCGCTTTTCAAATATTTTTCTTTTGAATTAAATTAAATATTTTTGTATATAAAAGACAATTTGGTGACAATAATGCAATAGCTTTAAATAAACTGAATAAATACTTAATTGGTGACCCCGATTTTAAAAAAAAAGTTCGTGCCCTTCAAAAGTTACAACTGATAACAACACATCTTGATGCCGAATTTCATCGTAAGGTCTATGAATTGGAACGCAGCTTGGAAGAAAGACATTGTGATATTTTCAAGAAACGTTTTGAGATCATAAATGGAGACTATGAGCCAACTGAAGAAGAATGCAATTATTCGGATGCTGAATATACTCTGGACTATACTCGCGCCATAGATGATTTCCCATTGTCAAGTAATAGAAATCCATCCACATCCCGAGTCGGAGCACAAGCAAGAAAGAAAAACGCCCTCCTGCACAACAACAACCACCACAAAATCAACAGCAGCAGCAACAGCCACCACAGCAGTATCAACAACAACAACATCAGTGCCACAACAATCAACAACAGCAACAAACGGACGTCCCCAGCACCGCCAACGCCGCAGCTACAGCCGACAAACTCGACCAGCGCCACCGACGAGGAGCTATACTTAAGAGAAATTATTATTCATTTATATCTAATATTTATTTATTTATTCAGTTAAAAAAAAAAAAAAATAGTAATAAAAAATTTTGAAATCGCTGCAAGAGACGGCGTGGAGGTGTTTGGCATCGCGGGTCCTCCATTTTTGGTGGTGTTTTTGGTCTGCGCTGGATAGCGTCCGCTTCGTTTTTTTTCGTTTCGTGCGTGCATATTTGTGGGTGCGGCCTGCCGTGTCGGTGTAAAGTTCACCGCGTTTCAGTATAAACTCACCGCGTTTGCATCTCAATCTCTTACTTTTCGTGAAACAAGATGTCTTTTGACAATAAAGACGCAGCAGGCCCATCGGACCCGCAAGTGACCGCCCTCGCCGTACGCGTTCCTCCGTTTTGGTGGCGGAACCCCGAGCTGTGGTTCGTGCATTTGGAAGCACAGTTCCAAATGTCCGGCATCACATCGGACGCGACACGTTTCAACTACGCGGTGGTCGGCCTGGACGAAGAGTCCATACTTCTGGTGTCCGACGTGGTGAAGTCGACATCGTACGTGCAGCTCAAGAGCGAGTTGATCAGGCGCCTGTCGGCGAGCGAGTCGGCAAAATTAGACCACTTGCTGGCAGGTTTAACCTTGGGTGATCGAACTCCCAGCCAATTGCTTCGTGAAATGAGGCAATTGGGTGGGAGTAAGATCGGCGAAGACCTGATCAAGTCGCTCTGGCTGCGTCGGCTCCCGGAGGGCACCCAGGCGATCCTCGCTTGCGTCTCCGGTTCCTTGGAGGAACTGGCAGCGACGGCCGACCAGGTCCAGGAGGTGTACGTACGCCCAACCTTGGCGGCCGTTCAACCACCGTCGGATGAGGTGGGTGAATTGAGGCGCGAGATTGCTGCTTTAACAGCCAGTATGGCCGAGATGCGGGCGACGTTGGACGCTCAGCGTTCGGGCGCCAGATCGCGAGCACGCTCACGGTCTGCCACCCGAAAAGGGCGATCAGGTAGCAGGTCGTCAAGACAGTCCACGGACCAAGGGATTTGCTGGTACCACCGCAGATTCGGGGATAAAGCGACAAGATGTACGCTACCGTGTAGATTCTCTCCTACCGCAAAAAACTAGGTCCGCGGGGGGTCTTGGCGGCGGCCACCCAGAACGCAGCGCCACGTCGCCTAATTATTTTCGACCCCCTCAGCAGGCGCAACTACCTCGTCGACACGGGTGCGGAAGTTTCGGTTCTTCCCGTACCCCAGCATCATCAACTTTTCCCTCAACCGCTCAAACTTGCGGCAGCAAATTCCTCCCGCATAAACACGTACGGGTATAGGCAAGTAGACGTGAGTCTTGGCTTGCGTAGGACGTTTTCGTGGCGTTTCATCCTGGCGGATGTCAGCTTCCCCATACTAGGCGCAGACTTCCTGTGTCACTATGGATTGCTGGTGGACTTGCAAAACAAGTCTCTTATAGATTCCACGACCAAACTTAATTCGTCGGGACTTATGGTATCTCACCCAGGGAATAATCTTTCCGTTCTTTTAGAAGACATTACCGACTCTCGTGTTCGGGCACTTCTCCAAAAGTTCAGCCAGATTACTACCAACTGTAGTCTCTCCAAACCAGTGAAGCACAATGTGCAGCACCACATTATCACTACTGGTTCCCCAATCTTCTCGAAGGTGCGTCCTCTACCATCTCAGAAACTGGCAATTGCACGGAAAGAGTTTGAACAACTCGTTCAACAGGGTATCTGCAGGCCCTCAAACAGCTGTTGGTCTTCCCCACTGCATATGGTCCCTAAGCCAAACGGCGAATGGCGCCCATGTGGGGATTACAGAAGGCTAAATGCACAGACTGTTCCTGACCGATATCCAATTCCACTCATCCACGACTTTGCGCATCACCTCGCGAATTGCCGCATCTTTTCGACCTTGGACTTAACCAAGGCTTATCACCAAATCCCAGTAGCTCCTGAAGACATTCCAAAGACGGCAATATGCACACCCTTTGGACTCTTCGAGTTCACCCGAATGACTTTCGGATTGTGCAATGCGGCGCAAACCTTTCAAAGGTTCATTCACTCAGTCCTGCGAAACCTCGAATTCTGTTTCGTATATTTGGATGATGTTTTGGTCGCTTCTTCCACTGAGTCTGAGCACTTAGCCCATCTCGAGTGCATTTTTCAACGTCTCCTTGAGGCCGGTTTAGTCCTAAACGTTGAGAAATGCAAATTCCTTCAACAACAGGTGAGATTCCTCGGCCATTTCATTTCCCCTGAAGGAATACAGCCCGACCCAGACAAGGTGCAAGCGATATCAAGCTTCCCGCGTCCAAAGACAGTGAGGGAGTTGAGGAGGTTCTTGGGCATGCTAAACTTCTACCGTCGTTTCCTGCCCAAGGCCGCCCATCTCCAGTCCATTTTGAACGCGTACTTGTCTGGCCCCAAAACTAAGGACACGCGAGAGATCGTGTGGTCTGAAGAGGCTATCTGCGCGTTTGAAAAATCCCGTCAACAACTGGCTGACGCTACACTCTTGGCATTCCCTCTTCAAGATGCACCCCTAGCCGTTTTTGTTGATGCCTCTGACATCGCAGTAGGTGCTGCCCTTCACCAAAAGGTGGACCAAGTTTGGCAGCCGTTGAGCTTCTTCTCGAAGCAGTTGAATCCTGCTCAACGGAACTACAGCACCTACGATCGCGAACTGCTCGCCGCATACCTGTCCATCAAATACTTCCGTTTCTCCCTAGAGGGCCGGCCGTTCACAGTGTTCACGGACCATAAGCCTCTCACGTTCGCTTTGAAACAGAAGCCCGACAAAGCGTCCCCTCGTCAGCTTCGACACCTGAGCTTCATAAGCCAGTTTACGTCGGACATCCAGCACGTGTCCGGGAAGGACAACATTGTTGCTGACGCTTTGTCTCGTGTCTCCGAAGTTAACATCCCCGCCTCACTCGATTTCTCGGCTATTGCCAAGGCGCAAGTGGATGACGCAGCACTTCAGAGCCTCAAGTCCAACCCCAAATACAAATTTCGGGAGTTGCCCATCTTCGGCTCAAACCTCTCACTCTGCTGCGAAGACTCGGAAAAGGGACCTCGGCCATACATTCCGGCCACATTTCGCAAGGAAGTGTTCCACGCAGTTCACGACTTGGCGCACCCCGGCATCAGGACAACAAACCGGTTAGTCACCGGAAAATACTTCTGGCCCTCCATGAACAAGGATATCAATTCCTGGGCCGGAGAGTGCATCGCATGCCAAAAGTGTAAAGTCTCCAGACATGTTAGGAAAGAAGTGGGCTCATTCCCCCGCACCACCAAGCGTTTCCACACCATACACCTCGACATAATAGGGCCTTTGCGAGACTCGCACGGTTATAAGTATTGCCTCACAATCATCGACAGGTTCACGCGGTGGCCTGAGGCAATACCTCTGAAAGACATTACGGCGCAATCATGTGCTGAAGCCCTCTGTCGAGAGTGGATACCTCGCTTTGGCGTCCCTGCAGTGGTCATCACTGACCAGGGAATGCAATTTGAGTCCACCCTTTTCTCCGAGTTAGGCAAACTCCTTGGTTTTAAACGCCAGCGGACTACGGCATACCACCCACAATCCAATGGGATGTTGGAACGTTGGCACCGGACGCTGAAAGCCGCCATTATGGCACGCGACGATCCGTCCTGGACGCAAGTCTTGCCTCTCGTCCTACTCGGCCTTCGTACAACCCGCCGAGAGGAATTTGCTGCCAGCCCCGCGGAGCTGGTTTACGGGGAGAACCCAAGACTCCCAAGCGATCCGGTCTTCGACAAGAGATCGGGTCTCACGGAGTCGGGGTTGGTGCGTCTGCTGAGGGACAATCTCCGACGTATCAAGGCGCCACCACCCTCTCGACACTCGTCCATACCTGCTTGTTCGCCCAAGGAACTGGACACATGCACGCATGTGCTAATCAGAACGGATGCCGTCCGGAAGCCGCTGCAGCCTCCATATGAGGGCCCGTACCGCGTTCTCGAGCGGGGAGAACATTTCTTCCAGCTCGGGATCGGTGGTCACAAAAAGGCGGTCTCTTTGTCCAGGCTGAAACCCGTGTGCGCCCCGAAGCAACGTCGTGTCCGCTTTGTGGATTAACGGCGAACGAAGTTCGGGGATCAGTCTTCGAAACCCCTAGGTTTCAACTGGGGGCGGAGTGATGTGGCGCGGCAGGATTCGCGGCATTCGAAATTTATTTCGAATGTTGCGAGTGCCAACGAATAGATGGCGCGGATCTATCCACTTTGCGGATCACGACACGGGAGTGGAGGACCGGCGAGTGTGCCATCAGTTAGGGGCAGAAAAGAAACAAATGAAGGGAGACGTCTTTTCTGCCTCTAACGTTTGAGAAGCAAGAAGGAAGTCAGTTCTCAACCATCAACCGGAATGGTCGTTTTGGTTTTGTATTTCATCTTAAATTAAAGAATAATTGTAAATAATATAAAAAAAGATAAGTTCTATGATTATGTCAATTCAAACGATTCGCTTTTCAAATATTTTTCTTTTGAATTAAATTAAATATTTTTGTATATAAAAGACAATTTAGTGACAATAATGCAATAGCTTTAAATAAACTGAATAAATACTTAAACTTCATCGCAAACAGTATTTCTTCGGAATCGTACAACAATTCACAAAAATCGAAAAGAAAACCAACAAAAATACTTGGAGTCGAAACTAGCATAGCGTCTCTTCTGCACCGATTACAAAACTCTTCCCAAACTATGGGTAATTTCCCAAGTGCCTACCATCGATGTCACACAATTTCAATAGAAGCTAACGCAAGAAAGAAACTCAAGACAGTAAATGGCGTTTTACACGTCCGAAAACTGAGCCAAAAATGTTCTCCTCTGCCCATCAGCTGTCTCTTGAGCAGCCGATCCTGCTAAACATGGTCCTAAACTTCTCGGGTTCATGTTGCCAGCAACGTGCGTAGCAGCATTGACGGACCCGCAGAGCATTCCCCTCTGTGACGGTCAATTCGCCCTAATGCATTCAATAATGTGCAAAACACGGCAAAATTTAAGGTAATTCCACACTATAGAATGCATTATTTGATCAAATCGATCCCGAAAAAGGCGAATAAAATCCCGCTCCCGTCGGGAAGGCACGGCTACTACAACAGAACAATAAAGGTAGGAGACTACAACTTTGAGACCGTTGAAAATTTCTTCTATCTAGGGTCGAAAATCACAACCGATAACACCTACGGCCATGAAATCTGCGTACGGTCATTGGCAGCCAACAGAGCCTATTTCAGTTTACAAAAACTGTTGCGCTTGAAACTTTTCATCATAGAGTCGAAGCTCTTGTTGTACAAGACAATGATCTTGCCAGTCCTATGTATTCCTTGGAAACCTAGGATCTCAGCAAAAAAAATTGCGAACTCTGGCCTTTTACATGAAGATGGACGATTCGATAGCCTTTATAACGCTAAAATCTATAAGCAAGACCACGACCGTCTGATGTGCCAAAAAAAATCACAAAATTGTGTTTTTTGCACGAATTGAATCAATCAATTGTCACTTCCAATTGCAAGCGCCCCGATTGGAAGGATGTATGGTCTGGAGGAGGAGAGTTCAGATCGGTTCAGTGATTCGCCCAATATCGTTATCCATGGTTGTAAGCTTCCCAATAAATGAACCCACCTGTTAATTTTCTGGCGAATGTGATTAATTGGAAAAATATGGAGCATTGCCAGTTCAATAAATCACCTGTATGATGAGAACAATAAAGGATCGTAACGGTCTATCATGTGTGTGTGGATAGTAATTTCTTTTCTCTCGATTTCTACGATTTAACGAAAAGATAACTACTAGGAAATATTTTAAAAAGTACAAATTCAAATTGAAACAGAACTTATTAATTGGAAAATGTGGAGAAAATCATGATCAACCCCAAAATTCATTTCATACCGATCTCTGTCCAAATTAAAGTTAATAATGGTATATTACTGTATTTCAAACTTTACGGTAAAGGGCATTCATTCTATTTTATTTTCTAGTGCGCAGCATATTTCCTTTTTTTCATACTTAGCTCTTTTCAACACCTCCATTACTCTCCTTTCAATTTCCTACTTCTCATCCCGGCATTCAATTATTTTAAAGTACTAGTTTATAGACAGAAAAGTCATGCACATTTTTCACCGCGATCGGAGTTGCGCGAGTAAAATTCCGTGCATAAGGACTGCATATGTGATGCAGTCCATTGGTGTATGAGCAAGTAGTTGTGAGCATATGGCTGCGAGTTGCTACCCGCATGTAACAACAGCTGTCATAACTACAGACATTGCACAACTGACATCGACAAACCAATACCACTTACCCACCTCGTTTCTACCCGCAAGGTGAACAAGGAAATTCTGTGCCCCTTTGCCGCTGGAGTTGCTTCTTCTATTGACTTCAAACGAAAACCTAAAATCTATTTAAATAATTTAATTTAATAATTTAAAGAGACTATCAAAACAATTTCATTCAAAATACTGGCCGTTGCTAGCAATGACTCTTGTCAATCTTTTGGGCACCGATTTCTTTGCGAAAGAACTCGTCGTTTTTGGATGCAATTCACGACTTTACTCGCTTTTCGACATATGTCATATGATGTGAAGTGCTGATCTGCCAGCATCTGGGGCATCGATCAGAAGAGGTAGTAGTCAGGCGGTGTCAGGCGAGTATGGCGGGTGGGGTAGAAGTTTTTCTTCAATGCTTTATTCAAACACGTTAATTGAAGTTTGTAGCGATCCGCTGAGATGTTATAATCGCTATAACACTAAATTCGGTGAAAAGGTGGGAACTATGAACGCCCCGCATTTAGAGAGCAACATCATTCTACGTCGAATTTAAGGATCGTGCAAAAGGGGGGTGTAAATGTTTTTTTACCAAATATAGTCATGTGGGGTATCAAACGAAAGGTCTCGGTTAGTACTTTCCGAAACCTTTTGACATTTGTTGGAACGGTGGGGAGTACGGAGGGTCGAATATGATTATTTCTTTCTTTTTCAGAAACTACCCAACCGAAAAATCTGAAAAAAATTAAGAGGCTGCCACTATATGGCGACTAGTCCCCAAAATACCCTCCACATCAACATCTGTTCACGTAAAGTTAATAGTTGTATGTTACTAATGGGGCAATGTCCACTCAAATTTGAAGTACATTTATCATAAAGTAAGAATGAGATCTTTGATTCGGGGACTCGTTCTTCCCCTTCTTCTCCCTAACTCCCGCGGAATATTATTCAAACTTATGGTCTGAGGACTAATGAATACTTGAACCAGGAGAAGCATCGATTGAGTATGTGATCCCGCGTAGATCTTCTCTCATAATTGCTGTACTCGAGTTTTGAATTTTATGGCTTTTTTTCTGTATGATATCTCGACATTGTTGATTTTTGAGAACCACGCACGGTCCACGCACGTGAAGTGTTGTGCCATAACACGTGAAGGACTGAAGTGTTCAAAAGGATCACTACCCCCACATTTCCTAGCTTGTACTGAGCACTTTAGTAGGCCTTCAGTATTCGCCAAATTTTTAAGTTTTTGAAAAAGCTTCCTCATCTAAGTCCACTTCGCCCAACCCCGATTGTCGTTTGATCACAGACAATCCACATTTTACAAGACTTTCCGTTCAATAGGGAAACAGGAGGAGGAGAGAGTTTAATTCAGGGTGAAAAGGATGAAGAATAATAATTACATTATAATAAATATCTGACGGACATTTCGTATTTTGATTATCTTTTGATTGGCTTTAAGTATTAGTATCATCTACGTATGACACTTCTGGTATTTTTAGTCTTTAAATCTGATCAAAAAAATACTATTTTTCCTTTCGATATAAATAAGGCAATATCAGGAATTAATTGTTGCTACTAAGTCATACTCAATGTCATATTAACCACAGTCAAGCCAAGAAGGTCGTAACATAATTTATTTGGTTTTTCATAAGCTTTACTTTACTAAATATAGCACATATCCAAGCAGTTTAATTTATTTATGTGTGTAGAAGTAGACCAAACATGCTTAGAGGCAATAATTAAATATTATGATTTGGGCTTTTTATGTAATTAACATTTATTTCAGTCAGGTTTTGTCAGCCACAGCTTTATTACTTCTAGCATTCAATTGTCCCATAGTTAGATTCGTAAGAAGTAGACAACAATGGAAAAAACAAAACACATAAGGATTATAGGTCGAGAATGGTAGTTGGATTCTTTTATTTCTGTACATATAATATACATAGTACGCTGAGATGTGAATGAGTCCATGATTTTGGTTTCGGATTGAGGAGGTCCTGACGGCGGCGGCCATTTGGTGAATGAACAATTGGGGAGGAACTTTCTGCCACTTTCTTTACGGACACCAGAGCGGCTCAGAATATATACGCTTTTGTTCGAAAATTTATAATTTGTATACCATGTTGTTGATATGTTTCAGCAGGTCTAAAAGTAAAAGCTCAATCTGTCAGAATGTCAATTTATGCATTTCGCTTTTATGATGGCTTTAATTCGTCATGTTCTCAACAGGAAGTTTCGTTCTTCAGATATTTAAGTAGCTCTACTGGCTGATAGTTGCCTTGCATGTCTGTCTGATCTTCCAATATTTGATCTTTTCGGTGGCATTCTAAATAATTTTCTGAATTTAAAATCTTGCCAGTAATTAATGACATTCACAGTCATTATTTGTCACGACGACTTATTGAAAGGTCGTAGTGCGCGTCTTTTGCTGCTTATGCAGTACTTCACTCGTGTTTTCCAGAGGCAATCTTAAAAGGAAATATATAATAATAATAATCGTTGGCACAAAAATCCAATTGAATCAGGGCCTTGAAGTGTGTTAGCGCACTTCATTTAAGACCATAACGGTACCCTACAGGAGCACAGTACCCTGTAGGAGGCAATGTAGTCAGCAAAGGAAATGTATTTATAATAACAATATATAATATTTTCCCCTCTTCTTCCATGTTAACAACTCCTAGCGATCCCAATATACTCCTCTCCCTTTCCTTCTTCTCCTCCCCGACATGCACTTCCATTAATCAATTTCATATTTATGTACCCAAAGCCTACCACCTGTTACCTTTTCCTAAAAATTATAAAATTATAAAAATGTAAATTTTAACAAAATATCAGTTAGTACTTAATAACAATTCACGAACATTGCTTGACCGGCTAAAAGGGAAGACTGACCTTGCGCTTAAACTTGCTCAGGTAACATATCATGGAATGCAGGCCTAACGTTTGTTTTTGGTTGAGGACACTGAAAATTTATTTTTGCATTAAGGATTAGTGGGACCGAGATCGGCTGATCGATAGACAGCAGAACAACTGGACTGGGGAGATCGTTTCAGGTCTTTCGGAAGAGTAAATGGGAGTTTTTAGAAGTTGAGTTGGTAGCGGAATAAAAAGTTGAAGTGGTGAATGAACAAAAAAAAACATGTGCAGGAAACTTTTGGAGTCGTAGATAGCTAACTCCGCCAGGATGGACTAAAAGTAACTTGAGCTTTTGCTGTATATTACATGTAAATTCATTTTTGTATTTTGTTAATGAAATATAACGTAAGCGGTGGAGGATTACGTTTCTCGGAGAACGCGCTGGAAAATTTCTTGCATGAAATTTAATTTTTGTTGTGCGGTTGGCCCTTGCAATGGTTTCCCTAAGGAGGCTTTTCACAATGTGGAGTGGTCTCAAACTAGGGGCTTTCGATTAGAATTTTGGGAAACTGACACTTGATGGCTGGCGGTGCTAAAAAATCTAATAGGAAAGTTCTGCTTCTGGATTCCGCAGATTATTCAACCGCTGTTATATAAGAAAAAGCTACAATCGCGGTATTTCTTTTTTTACCTGTGAATGTGCTTTATTGTGAAATAATGGAGGGCTTTGGATTTGGTTAAAATGAACGTAATTTACTTGAAATAGATCGTGTTGTTTTCGAGAGGAAATTGCCGAAGGATATAAACCTTCCGAGTTTCAGGAACAAACTTGAAATATTGACCGGAGGGAGTGTCGTAACAATGCAAACAAAAAAATTTATATTGGATACAATCTCGTTTGTAAACTAGTCAACAATGAAGCACTTGTAGAATTGTATTCGCGTTTGATAAAGTGCAGGTGGAATGTGATTAATTTCATAACTAAATCCGTCACGTTTTTTTTTCAAATAATTCATGTGAACTTCCTCTTAAGAGCTCTCAAAGGAAGGGGTTTAGATCCCATGTTCATTTGTGGTTGATTAACGTTTGTTTTTTTTCCATTTTTTTATTTTATATTTGATTTTCGTATTTTTAATTTCTTATTTCTTTTTAATATTTTGTGTGAAAAAAAAAACCTTATTAAAATCGATTCAATGTCTGTCTGGCCGTCATTCCATCTGCCCATCTTTCCGTCTGTCTATTTGTTTGTCACACCCAATTTAGTCGGAAACGGCTGAAGCAATTGTTACGAAATTTGGTGAGAACATGTGGTCTGTATGCCCTTTTATATGCAGTGAGTAGCGCCATTTTATGTTGAATTTTAAGGGGGCTTCCCATACATGCGAAAGGGGGGTGTACATTTTTTTTTCACCAAATGTGGTCATGTAGGATATCAAAAGGGCTCGATTAGTACTTTCCGAAAATTATCTTATTTCTAATTCCGGGTGAAACATAGAGGAGTGAGGGCTCAAAATGTTTGACCCAAAAAGTGAAAAGGGTCTTGTTCTCAGAACTTACCCAACCGAAAAATCTGAACAAAATCACAGTAATGCAACTATATGAAAACTAGGCCTCAAAATACTTCCCATTCCGTGATTTGCTCAAATAAAGTTTATAGTATATAACCATGTTTAGAAATTTACCGGAAATTCTCCCTAAATACATTCCAGGAATACAAAATTTGACATCAGCATAGACGATAATATAGGACATAAGTCCGGAAAGAATGAAGGCAATGCGACTATTATTGACAAAGTTATAGGAGGTCAGGTTTTGTGTAGAACAAAACTGGTTTACTCTCTGTCTGGCTGTCTGTCATTTTTCTCGGAGATGGTTATAGCGATTGATACCAAATTTGGTAGAAAGGTAGGAACTGTGAACGCTCATGTATACCGCGAGTTACATCATTCTACATCAAATTTGCTACCAAAAGGAGGTGTAAATTTTTTTTTTCACTAAATATGGGCATGCGTGGTATCAAATGAAAAGGATTAGTACTTTCTGAAGCCGGTCTTAATTTTGACATTTATTGGAAAGGTGGGGAGTGAGGGGGGTTGAAAGTGATAATTTCTTTAACGAACCCATTCTCAGAAACTTCACGACCCAAAAATCTGAAAAAATCATTGCTGCCACTATATAGAGTCTAGGCTCCGAAATACCCTACATACCGATATCTGTTCAAATAAAGTTACTAATTGCATATTACTCTAACTTTCAGTAATTGGCTGCATAGCCCCTTCAACTTCATCCTGGACCACGAACCAATAGAGGCTGTCATATAGTGCGTAATTCTTCAAGTTTGATGGAAATCTCACTATTACTAACAAAGTTATAATAGGTCAAATTTATCATTTCTTTGCAAATTCAAGACTTTGAGTATCAATATTACTTGAAAATGGATATTCTCACATAATATATACATATATTACATGTGGGGCAAATGTGCAGTCAAATGTCTTTATAAAAGAAACATACAAAACCTTTCATGCCTGAAGCGTCCAGCTTCCGGTTTGCCGACTTGTTAATACTTTTCCTTATTATGAATTACAAAACGAAATCAATTCGAGCTAATTTTTTTTAAATTTAAGAACCCTCTCTTCTCATGTCCCTCCAAACTCCTTCTAAAAAAGGGCATCCCCCAATATCATGGCCTGAGCATGTCAAGTCAAGGTGAGAATCTCAAAGGCCACAATACATCTGAGACAGAAGAAACATTGATCGAGGATGTGGTCCGCCGCGAATCCTCCTTTTCGATCGCGGAATTCGGATCCGGAATTTTACGGCCCCATGGTGTTGGCGTGGTGCTCCGAGCTCGAACAACAACACCGCCCAGAATCTCCTCTCACAATCAGGTGAGAGTTAACACTGAAGCATGCACAACACACCTATAAGAGGTAAATGGATGCCGCAATAACAGCAGTCAACAGAGGACCTGGAGATGAAGCATCAACAAATGATCTTCACAACCACCTGAAGAACGTTATCATTGATACGGCCACAAACATACTTGGCCCCAGTTGCACAAAGAGTCGGAAGGGCCAGTTTGACGATGAGTGCAAGCTAGCAACGGAACGGAAGAATGTCGCATGCTGAGGAATGTTGCATTCTCACAGAACGCGGACACGCGCAGAGACTGATCACGAACTCCGGCGACCGGAAAAAAGACTTCACAGACGGGAAAAGAAAGCCTGGGAGAACCAACAGGTCTACAAATTCGAAAAGTACAGGGAGCAACCACACCAGGTGCGGTAGTTTTACCAACAATTCAGTAGGATGAAGCCCTATACACTTTGATACTCATCCTGCCGAGACAAAGAGGGAAATCTGATTTCCGACAGACTGGGCATATTGAAGCGATGAGTCTAGTACATTGTTGAACTGTTCAATAAGGAGAATATCGGCGAGTTGGAGGTCCCGCCAACTGAAGACGACGGACAAATACTGCCACCACCAAGTATAGGAGAAACAGTCCGTGCAATTCATCAGCTTAAAAATGATAAGTCGCAAGGAGCCGATGGAATTACAGCTGAATTGGTTATATATGGAGGCGACCGGTTACACCAAGCGGTTCATCAACTTGTGCTCAAGGTGTGGGATAGCGAATCAATGCCTGGCGATTGGCAACGAGGCATTATCTGTCTCATACATAAAGAGGGAGATATCACATAGTGCAGCAATTATAGAGGTATCACGTTGCTGAGTACCGGATAGCCCCATACGCGCAGAACATCATTGGCCCATACCAAAGAGGTTTCACTCCAGGCAAATCAGCAACAGATCAGATTTTCTCTCTGCGGCAAGCGATGGAAAAACTGTTGGAATATGGACAACAGTTGAACCATCTATTTATCGACTTTAAAGCCGCCTATGATAGCATAGCCAAGGTAAAACTGTACACGGCCATGAGAGAATTCGGTATCCCGACGAAATTAATAAGACTGACTAGGCTGACCCTGACCAATGTGCAAGGCCAGATAAAAGCAGCAGGGTCACTCTCAAGAATATTCGACATAAACAACGGTCTACGATAAGGGGATGTCCTATCATGCGTCCTCTTTAACCTGGCCGTCGAGAAAGTGATCCATGATGCTGAGGTAAATGCAGGAGGTACGATCCTCTTTAAGTCCACCCAACGGTTGTTGTCAGCCAACAGAGCCTATTTCAGCTTACAAAAACTGTTCCGATCGAAACGTCTCACCATAGGGTCAAAGCTCTTACTGTACAAGACTATGATCTTGCCAGTCCTCATGTATTCCTCGGAGATTTGGATTCTTAGCAAGAAGATTTGCGAACTCTTGCCCGCGTTCGAGAGAAGAATCCTCTGAAGAATTTTTGGCCCCCTACATGAGGATGGACGATTCCGTAGCCTAAATAACGACGAAATATATGAGCGATACCATGACCGTCCGGTTGTGGATAACCTTCGGCTCATGGATGAGGATGATCCCGTCCGGAAAGTCTATAAGGGCAACATCTATGGTAGGAAAAGAAGACGAGGCAGACCTTGCCTAAGATGGAGCGATGGCGTAGGCCAGGACGCTAGCCAGCTTTTAGATATATCGAATTGGTGGACCTCGGCGCAAAACCGGGATGTCTGGAGTTTCTATTAAGGCAGGCCTAGACCGGATACCGGTTGATCATGATGATGATAGCGCGATTGAGCTTTTTTGAGTCTTTTTTTTATTTTATTGTTTTTTTAAATTTCTAGTTTAGATCGCTTGTTGGTCATTCGTTAGGCTCGCGCGAACCCATTTTTGTTTTGCTTTTCAGGATCCAGTGCGGCCCCATGTACCGAAAAGGACACGTGAATTTTGCTGTAATGACACTTCAGGGATCGAAGTGCTCATTCTGTTGCCTCTTTTTAAGTTTTTGGGATAGATCTCCTTTCTTGGTAATCCCCTGTCACTCAGAATCGTCTTCTGGTCACCAAAAACCTATTTTGTCGTTACTACTATTGAAAGCCACATATATTCACCATCTTTGATGGCGATTAGTTGATTGTATACAAACATCCATTTTTATAAATTTGAAGATGAACATTCATGCCAGTGAATGCGAGGCCGGTTTCATTCCCTTGTCACAATTAAGGAGTGCGATCCCAAGTTGTACAGCGTAACTCTGCCGGCGGTAAAGGCACAGCCACGAATTCCATGAAATTTCAACAAGAGACGTACCGCAAATAATGGAGCCAAAAGCGCATCCCCTAAAAACTCTGATGACATATATTCTCTCAGAGTGCTATGGCAGAAATTCACAGAACTTTCCACGTTTTTGTCATCATCCTCAAGACTTTATTTTTCAATATATGTCTGGCAAGGTGATCGGAAGACGGAAGTGGCGGTAGATAGGTCACACTTTAAGGAGGGGCGACAATTGCATTGCGGGCTACGCCATGTAGTGGTATCGACTTTCGCAAGCTGGCCGACAAGTGAGTCGCCGCAAGGGCAGTTGGTGGAGAAAAGTAAAGGAGGAGTGCGAGCGTTTCAAGAAGTCGTTGGGAGGGGGGGGGGGGGGGGGGGGGGCTGTTGAAATACATTTCAGGTAACGGCGGACGATGACGTGTAGGTGTGGCTGACGCGCTATACCCTACCAAAAGGTGAATGGCAATCATATGTAGAAAGCCTTCCCGTCAGTTAGTTTAGAAGAATCCAGTGGTGTACTGCCCTGTCGTTCTGGACCGGAGTCCACAACTCCGTATCTTATAAAGAACCGACTAGGCCTAGGGCCATGAGCGAGTACCTTGTGACCCCGCGATGGTCTTTGCCAAAGCGTTTATAGATTAGAAGTGAACTTTTTAGACTTTTCAGCAGAGACGATGTTACTTTTACAGAAGAAAAGAACGAGGACCTGTAGCTTATTGTCGATAATAAAGAGAATATAATTTTTGTTTTAATATATAACAGGTCATTTGGTATCGGCCAAGAATTCGAAATATCAGTATGTAGAATGCATACCCGAAAATTACTGCTTTCTTCAGAATCTCCTCGTAACAATATCACATATCACACAATATGACCCCCAACTTGAAAGTTGCACGCAGTATAATTTAGAGCGGTATACATATCCGAAGAGATCCAATGGCTTCGAAATAACACCGTTCACCTTATCTGAATATTAAATCGTGAAACAATCACTACTCAGTGATATTTAAGGCTTTTGTTCAGAACCGAACATTGAACTAATTAAGAGGCTACTCAAGTACTTCGATATTCCTGCCTGTAGTGCAAGAGAAGATATATTCGTACATATGTTCGTTATGATGTTGTAAAATTGCAAATTCAAATGGAGTATTTTCAAGCTTATGACTATTCAACATGATTACATTTTCATGTTAATTACTTTATTACAAATCCACGCTTACTCATCCCAAAGTCCACGTTTCTTAACCTACTTCTTAAAAAAATCATAAACATTACAAAAATAATCACACAGTTCTAAACATTCACTAATTCGACAGACTGGAATAAACACATTAAATCAGCGAAAAAGAAATCCAGAGAATTCATGCAACCTCACAAACAAAAGCGAAAACCGGGCCAACTCTGAAGTTAGTGCCGGCCCTACGTACGTAATATATCAGAGTACAATATCCGTCTCCATCTCCAAGCGGCCGGCGCGGCGTTCCGAAATTACAAGCAAAACATGCATGACCCAAATAGCACCCTCGCATTTTTATACCAATTTGTTCGACTAGCGGAATTGGGGATGTTATGCCGCAGGGTTGAAGTTGTAAATAATAACAATTCCGACTCGTACTGTTCACTTAATTCATCACCATAATGAGCCTTATCAGTGGAATTTCATCTCCCATATTGCGAGAAGCGTCCCCTTTATATACATATTTGAATTCATATGAGCACAGCTTGTGTTCCGAAATATTGAGCAGGATTATATACATAATTCATTTTAGCCGGAACTTTGTTTATTTGTAAGGAAAGACGAAATTTATTCTGCTTTCAAATAAAAAACTTTTAGTCGAGTTGTTTTGAAAAAGAAAGAAAATGTGAATATCAAAATAAGAAAGATTGTCCCCAGCTTTACTTGCATTCCGTCACTCATGTAGGCGGCTTGGAGTATCTTAAAAACGGCTGTTGGCATAATCTTCCAAGATTGTTATGCAATTATTATTTTCTTCAAACTATCCTAGGTTGCAAACGACTATTTCGATGGGTGTAAAATCTACCAATCCATTCACATATTTAGAAGTCATTTTTTCCTTTATTCAATGGCCTTCAAAGTTTCAGGAAACACTCACCATCTACTTATCCTACGACAGATGCAATATATATCCGCACCTCCCCCCCTGGACCCACGCATTAAATGCAGTGCTGCCGTCAGCTTATGCACATATATCCGAATGTTCAACAGCGAATCCCTAGGTTCATAGTTACACCCAAGTCCAAGTACCACGGGAACTTTCGGAATTGCAAACGGATTACGCAACGTGCTAGTCAAGCTTCAAGAAAAAAATTGCGGGGAGCTTTTCAACCAAGGCAGAGTGGAAATCTGGTGACACAGTTTTCTTCACAGATGGTGGAGTCGGCGCGGGAGTTCCCTATGATTCACAGTAAGTAACCGAATTATATGGTCTCCCGGGACTTGTTCGTATATTCCAAGGGACGTACTGGCGATACCGGAAGCTTTCCGATGTCTGGAGCATGGTCGGAACCCCAAGCACAACATAGCCATACTGACCGGCAGCGTGGTAGCCATTAAAACACTGTGCGTAATTCTGATATCTTTCAGGCTCGTGAAGCAATGCAGGGGCACGTTGAATATTCCCATTCTAGGCGGTATGCTGAAAGTCATCCTTTTCTGGGTTCGCACAGGAGACTAGAAGCTGACCTATAGGGGATGCCAATGCCAACTGACACCAGTGAGATGTAAACCTCGACTTTTCATACTACACACTAGCGCTTTAACGACTGAGCAATCTGGACACAACCAACACACTGAAATCCATGCTATGTTGTATTATAATTCCTTCCCTTACCTTCATCAATCTTCCTCCACGTTTCCGCAGTCAGCCATGTCCTTTGATGTTCTTTCGTGATCACTTCTTAGGGAAATGGCCATCTGAAGGTGCTCCTTTTCGATGCCGAACCAGCGCCAATTTTGTTACTTTCAGAAGGCAATTCGTAAATCTACTGTTGACAGCAATATGGGCACCAAGATCATGTCTCGATGTCATATGTTCGAGATGGGTATTGTGATAGTCCACCTTGACAATCAGATAATTTACCACGTTATAACTATTCAGAGAAAACATCCTTTTCCACTACATCGGAAATCTCTGTTACTGAGTAGCTTTTGACAATTGTGATACTCCTTAACCTGGATCGAAGCCTTACCGCCTCGCAGAAGGGGAAAGAGTACGTTTCGGAGTCCCACCATCTCATTTCGCTTAAGTCCAAGTTATTTAGTTTATCTCGCTCGAATTCACACTAAAATTGGAAAAAGTCGACTGGTCAGTCCCTATTAGGGAGTTTAATCTTTTATTAAAATAAATTGAGTAGGGAGTACGGGTATAAACGTTTCCGAGGAAAGTTGGACCAAAATCTCTGTGCTAAGGATAACCAGAACAACCAAAAAAGAAAAAGAAAAACGAGAGAAGGAGAAGCTTACAATGCAGAGGCTCAGAAGGTAGTATCGGCGGCTTTTACAAGGGAGCAAGCAGGCTCCCTGCTGCCGATGTCCATCGATGACATTGCCTCGGTGGTGGATAACTTGGCCACTATGGCATCTAATGGTACAATTGATTGAAATTTCGAAAAGAAGATGTTCAAGCCACACAAAACCTTACCAAGGATACCAGTAACGAAGGCAAAAGATGATGAGCAGAAAGGAAATCGTTTGTCTAAGAGGGACGACCTCAGAACACATCCCAAGACCAACTTAAGGCATTCTGGATAAGTTCCTCACTCTTCGATCTCCAGCAGTGCAAAGATAGAGGAAAATTAAACCACAAAAGTATGTTACATGCTGTGAGTATAGGTGTGTTTATAAGAAATAATGTGGTCAACTTTGATGCAGCTTGAAGCAAAAATAGTTGGACTGTCCGAGGTTATCAAGGAAAACATACACACACACACGTGCACCAAGCTATTAATAACATAGTGAAAACCGTTAGGATCCTTTATAATTGATCAGAGGTCCCAAGCAAATCCGAAACAGTGTCATAGACGACTCAAGTGACAATCTGTAATGCCATCGACTTGTAATCAAATAAAAGAGTATTCGAGAAAAATGAAGATTCTCTAGGGTAACAGCATGTAAGAAGAAAAAAATGGCACTACCAATTTCAAAGAACGGAAATAAAAATAAAGCAAAAATGAACCCTGTACAAGAAGTGCGATGATTGTAGTATAATCTACGACATTCCCAATTTTGTAGCCATATTAAATCATATCAGGAGAAAAATACGAGATGGTTGACAGCAAATATTCAGCAAAAGTCCTTTTTCATCAACTTAATGTATTTATTTGCATATATCTGTAACATCGAACCTGCTAGTAATTTGGTGTTGAAAGAGCTGTGAGGAGATTCACCTACTTACCGAGTGGCTGCTCTACTTAACCCTCTAATAATTAGGTGTGGTGATAATGAAACTGAAATTAAGTGGATGCGCTAGCCTCCACAGAGGGATGCACAGACAAATATCGAAAATGCCTCAAGACAGTATAATTCAAATTAGATGATCCATAGACCATAATTTGGTTATCTTTATCTAGAACTGTTCGCGCTTCGCAAGAGTGACAAAAAAGAGTGATATGCCCTATCCAGAAAAAGGTAACAAGTTGACATTTGACAATTACAGAAGCATGTCACTACTTTGTAGGCCTTATAAAATCTTCACAAAAATTCCAGAAAGAAGAATTTGACTGTACGCCGATAAGATGACTGATGAATACCAAGGAGGTTTTCAGCCTGGAAATTCTACTATTGACCGGCTATTTACCGAACCAGGTGCTACAAAAATTGTGGGAAGTGAACATCGATGTGATGTTGACTTCAAGCAGGCATATGGCAGTATTGATCGAAATGTTTTATATAAAGTAATTCTTGACTTGGGATTTTGAGCAGAATTGGTGGACCTTACCAGAATAACAACGAACCACACAACGGCGATGATCAGACACAATAATTGCTGGACCAATGCGTTTGAGCCGCCGGTTAACTCAAGGAAAAGGACTGGCAACTTCATAACTCGATCGGGCACTAGGAGAGGTTATATGAAAGTTACCTGTGGGCAAAAAAGATACGCTGTTCTATAAGTCCTACCAAATCGTCGCATATGCGGACGGCATATAGTTAACATCATAGCACGATCTTTCACATTAACAAAGGAGGTTTTTATTAAGGCAGCAAACAAAGTCAGTCTAATTCACGAAAATTATGATGCAAACAAGAAAAATAACGCCCACCAGACAGAGTTGACAACTTTATATACTTGGGTGTACTGGCTAACTAAACGGCGAATTTAGATTATAAACAGAGCCTTCTACTAGGTCCTGTCGATTTTAAACGCCAGCTGTATACACATCAAAGCAAAGCCGCGAGTGAACGAAGCGATAACAAGACCTGTGCTATGCTATGTGAAACATGGACTCTACCACAATTTTTTGAAAGGCGGGTTCTGAGGAGAATGAACTAAACGGAAGGACGACCAATGGCAAAGCAGATACAACGATGAGTTCTGCCAAATATTTGACAACCCTGAAGTGTCCAAGTTAATCGAACTTCGGAAGCTGCAATGTGCTGGCCGCGTTTACCGTATGGGCGATACGCGGATATCTAAAAGAGTATCCGAGGGGGGAGCCGAACGGCGAAGACCGATAAGAAAACCTCAAAAGCGCTGGACAGATTCTGTTGACGAAGACAGCGCAGTACTCCTCCATTTCGAAATTGGATGACGCGAGCGATGATTCGAGATGCTTGGAATATCCTGAACGCCAAGACCCGAAAGGGGCTGTAAAGTCAACGATGACAGTGTTAACCGTCCTTCGAAAAGTCCATTGAACCTACCACATGTTATCTAAGAAACCCAAGTCTGCAGGGGAAAACCAAAAACAATGCAGGCTTCTAACAGATTTTGAGAGGCTCAATAATAATAATAATAATCTTTGATGCAACAATCCATATTGAAGTGTGTTAGAGCACTTGATCTAAGGCCGCAACAGTGCACTACAGGATTACAGTACCCTGTAGGAGGCAATGTGAGAGATTATTACCCTGATTTGACTCAGGTACTCATTCATAGCTGTGGCGACTGGTGTCCAACAATTTTGGATGCATAGTCAATATTTCAGGATGTTTTTCAGGTTCTGAATGTCCCAGCGGTTCTTCAAAAGATGAGTGATGATGTTTTAAAACCTTTGATTTCAAGAATTTGTAACGCCCACATAAACATTATCATTTTTTTGGTAAAATGGAGGCAAATGCTTTTGACAATCTTGAAACTATTCTCAAACATAAGAATGCGGACTTTAAGGTAACTCGGAAAAGTTAACCCTGATGAAAATTTAGGGTTAATTCCTCAGATCTATCATTCACCAAAGTGGAATCTTACTGGATCCTAGAAAAACTACTGCAATTACCAAGATGATGCCTTCCCAGAATTCGAGAGATCGTAAAGCTTTCAAGATGACTGTGGTTCTCGTCGTAGCCCTAACAAATCGTTTGTCGGAGAATTCCAAAAATTTCGTAAATATGCTGGAAGTTATCTCAGCCTTTTATGGGCAGCAGGTTCTTATTATGATTATCTATGAAGGCCAGTCCCCAGTGGAACAAAGGAGTTATTTTCATTGTAATGAAAAAAAAAATCATTATAAAAAGACTCTTTAGAAATAAGAAATTTTAGTTTACTTGCGCTATCTGGTGTCTCTCTTTCTTGCCTTTATTTTGAAACATACTGTATCCAGATTTTTATATAGTGTAAATATTCTCTTTGTATACTATTCTATAGAATACATTATGAAATAACCGTTTACTCACATTCTACAGGTCCCTCGGGGATTCTCACATAAATATTTAACGAATTCGTCTATGTCCATAAGTGCTGAGGCAATTTCATACGTTAGATAGCAGAATAAATCCCTGCACGTAGGTGGTCAGATATTGTGTGATTGCATGAGAAAGGCACATATATTTATTGAAGAAAGTGAGGGAGGGTAATTTTTAAATCTAGTATCGCATGTGATTTAAGATTCTTATTCGCAGAACTTCAAAATTTTCTTCTACGAATAAGTAAACGGTGACATATCAGATGTTTGTTTGCTTGTAAAGATAAGAATATGAGAAGCACGTGTAGAATGACACTTTTAGTCGACTTTGGGTCTCAATAAAAGGTAGATTTTTTAAGCACTTTGCTCTCCGCGTTCTATTTTCGAACTTTTCATTTATACCACAGGAGTATCTGAATATGCACTTACTTGTACGCATTCGAAGGTGTGCGTGCAAGGGTATGTTTATGTACAGGTCGGGTAGTTAGGAGGAAAATGCTCACCCATGGGCAAAAATGGCAACTGAAAAGTTACCTAGAATAATAAATAAATATGGAAGAAGAGAAGGTGTGTAAACTAACGGTGCAGTGACTCGGCCCCAGAACTGGCGACTTTTGGGAGTATGGAAGTAGTATTCCTCGACTCAGTGCCTCGGTGGTAGACAGCATGGCCATCGTAGCATCCAATGCTACAAGCACCTTAGACAAGAACACCCACAACAAAAGCGCAGGAGAATGTGCTCAAGAGAAAACGGTGGCCATCAAAAGCGGTAGTGACACAAACCTCCCCTAAGCGTAAGGGGTTAGGGGAAGTTCCCCAGGATCGGGAGATGGATCCGTTTAAAAGAAGATAAACGATTATGAGATCTCCTTCAATATCCAAGACGAAAACAGACCTGGGGCAAAGGAACGTTAATGTCTCCAAATGTGCGAAATGAAAAAGGGGGGGCTGTGCAGCAAGTTCAACCTGGAAGAGTCATCCTTTATTTTTCTTGGAGTAAAAATTCTTGAGTCGTCGGAATTTATTAAAGATTAAACACAACATGCATCAAGCAATGAAGCATATATTGAGAGCCATCATATCGTCCACCTAGATAGGCGGAAGAATAGGGCCTAAAACACTAGCTGTCTGATCAAAAGGTAAGCGACGATTGGACTAAAGTTGAGCAAAAAAAAAAACTAAAAAGGAGATGGAGAGAATGAGGATCCACCCTGAGGCAATCATCGTCCCAAGCACGGGTAGCATGTTCTATGCAGATATACTACAAGTCGGGAAACCGGAAGCTGCACGCTTCAGGTGCGAAAAGTTTTGCGTATTTATGAAGAGATTTGAGTGTGCATTTGTCCCATTAGTGCGTAGCACATAATACATCCATATATTATGTAAGAGTATCCACTTTCGGGTGATATTGACGTCCATAGTCTTAAATTTGGAAAGAAGTGACAACTTTGACCTATTATAACTTTGTTAGTAATATTGCGATTTGCAGGGGAGGGTAAGATGTTGTAGTCTACATCACTGCAATTTGCTGGTGAGATGAAGTTAAGGGGGTCTTTGCTACTAAAAATTGTAGTAATATACTATTAATCACTTTATTTGAAGGGATATCGGTATAGAAGGTATTTGAGAGCCCAGGCACCATATAGTGGCAGCCTTGTGATTTTTTTCAGATTTTTCGATTGAGTAGTTAAAGAAATGGTCACACTCGATCCCCCGCAACAAATGTCATAAATAAGACCGACTTCTGAAAGTACTAATCGAGATCTTTGATTTGATGACTATATTTGGTGAAAAAAAAATTTAAACCCCCCGTTTGCATGTATGGGGACCTTCCCTTAAATTCGCCATAAAAGGACGTAACTCACCGTACATATGTATGAGCATTCACAGTTCCCACTTTTCCTCCAAATTTGTTGTCAGCCACTACAACAGTCTCCAAAAAAATGCGTGTGACGGACAAGTAGACAGACAGACAGCAAACCGATTTTAATAATGTTTTGTTTTACACAAAACCAATAAAAGCGGCCCCTAATCTCAACGACTTGGGGGGAACTGGAAGCAGGATTCGGAGGACCCAAAAAATGAGGTCACTTCTATGGCGGAAATCTGCACTGCCTTTGAGGAGCAGTTCAAGTTGAAAGGTTTGCTGGAGGCATCCATTGTAAGTCTCAGAAAGGCGGATGGAGGCACACAGAAGGCGACCATCTACCTACCAACAGAAGCAGCGCGTAAGCTGCTAGATGTCGGGAGGGTTGTATGCAAATTGCATGAATTGGGCTTCGAATTGCTTTTGCATCCATCGTACTCTCCAGGCCTGGCCCCTAGCGATTTTTTCCTGTTCTTAAACCTCAAGAAAATGCTTGCTCGAAAAGAATTTAGCACCAAGGAGGTAATGGCTGAAACTGAAGAATATTTTGAGGCTAACGACAAATTGTACTTTAAAAATGATATCCAGAAATTGTATGACCGCTATAATCGTGGTATCGCCTTCGAAGGCAACTATATTGAATAATAAAATTAAATGAAAATTTTTGTTTGTGATGAGTTGTCCTGAGCCCACCATCTACTTGATGGCGGGCTGCACATATTTGAGAAGCAACTTACTTCTGCTATTCAGTGCGCGGACTACTCTGTTCATGAGGGAGCGCCCAGTACTTTTAAAAATTATAATATTGACTTGACGCCTCTGCCCTGCGATCGAAACTGTCAAGTCAATATTATAAATAAAATTAAATTTTATCAAAAAAAAAACGTTTTCTATGTTAGCTTACGAACTTTTCAGCCCACCTGGTACCTTTTTGGAGGTGCGGGGACCAAGCCATACAGGAATGTATAAGGGAGTTTATAAGTGTGTAAGTTTAGGTAAAACTAGATAGCATATACGTCTATAGTTGCTAGGCTCTTCCAAGCCTGACGTTGCTGAATTCGAAGATGTTAGACATATTGGTCTTGGACGCAAAAGAACAGAGACCAAAAGTCATTGCCGGTGACTTCAATACGTGTGCCACAGAATGGGGAAGTTCACTGATAACGCAAGAGGGCGTTCTCTCTTCGAGGCTTTCGCAGAATTAGACATCATATTGGCTTACGATCGTCAGGTTAGCACTTACTGGAAGAGGGGGCCTGGTTCGGTTATGGATCTGACTTTTGTTAATCTTTCACTAGCTTGCAATATGTCTGGGAACGTCAGTAAACACTTCACTTACAGTCATCACGAGACAATCGTCTTTGACCTGTAAAGCAAGCCAGACGGTTGGAAACCTGCTCGTCCAAGGATGAAAATAAAGAACGTCAGGTCAGTCTGCGAAAGCCATTGATGAGCAAGCAGATGAGTAGTTGGGGCAGTAATTATAGCATGCACACCCTGGACAGAGTCGAGCATGCGACCCATCGATGCCGAGACGTGATGCTTTCCCCAGGAAAAGGTTCGACTGCTGTAGTGTGAATTGTCTGATCTTCGGTCGGTGTATCAACGGGCCAGACGAGCAGCCCAGAGAGCAATGGGTAGGACTGACCAAGAGGTGAAGCAGCGTGTTTACAAGAAAGCTTGAAGATACCTGAAGTTAGCTATACGGCGAAGACACATGCGGAAGCGCCTACAGGGTTGTAATGGAGAGATTTAAAAGTGAGGCAGCTCCACAAATTACAAATTAGGCTGAGAGACTACAAAGCACCTGGCCTTCACAGTTCACCAAACAAAGCCCTTTAGCTAGCTTTTAAATCGAGGCAGACATATTTGTAGAGTTGTTTGTTCCCGAGACATGGTTCCTACAGGCTTATATGTCTATTGGACACTGTGGAAAATTTTGCAACGAATAATCTACAAAAGATTACTCCTGGCTGTAGGGAGTCTGCGAGGCTCATCAAACCAACAATTGGCAACTGTCGGCGCCTTCAAACTCATCGCTGGCTTTGCTGAAAATGCGTTGCACGATGGAGTGACACTAGCAAGTATTATGCTGTGATTAGCCTTATAATAATAATAATCGTTGGCACAGCAATCCAATTGGATCAGGGTCTTGAAGTGTGTTAGAGCACTTCATTCAGGACCGTAACAGTACACTACAGGATTGCAATACCCTATACGAGCCAATGTAGTCAGCATTTTGCTCAAACGAGATTATTAACCGGATTTAACTCATTTACTCATTCACAGCTGAGTCGGCTGCCACCAGTGTGATTTGAACCGCGACCTTCGGTACGGCAACCTTGTGCTCTAACCATTCAGCTATCCGAGAGGTGAATTACCCTGATGACATAGCGGTGATTGTTCTTACAAAACATCTGACGGATGTGGAGTTGAGTTCATCCGAAGCAATCACTGCTATAAATAAGTCGGAAAACCGGAAGCTGGACGCTTCAGGTATGAAAGGTTTTATGTATTTCTTTTATAAAAATATTTCATTGGACATTTGTCCCCATACCTAGCACTTAATGTATGCATATATTATGTGAGAAAATCCACTTTCGGGTCTTGAATTTGCACAGAAGCGAAAACTTTGATCTATTATAACTTTGTTAATAATAGTGCGATTTATATCTTATGGCCTATATTGTAACAAAATTTCGTAATTCTACGACGCACCTAAGGGAAGTTTTGTAATCAATTATTAAAAATTATACTATTATTAACTTTATTTTATAACTGATATCGGTATAGGGAGCATTTCGGAGCCTAGGCACCATATAATGGCAGTCTCCTGATTTTTTTTCAGATTTTCGGTTGGGTAGTTTCTGCGTGAAAGAAATGATCATTTTCGACCCTCCGCACTCCCCACCTTTCCAACAAATGTCAAAACTAAGGCTAAGGGCTTCGGAAAGTACTAACCGAGATCTTTCACATGACTATATCTGGCTAAAAAAACAATTAACCCCCCCCCCCCTTTTGAAAGTATGCGGACCCTCCCCTTATCTTTAAAATCAACATAGAACAATGTAACTCAGTGTATGCAGCTCTCACAGTGCCCACCTTTTCATTAAAATTTGTTGTTAATCGTTGTTCGATTTCGCAGAAAAATACACGTGACTGACAAACAGACAGACAGACAGTAAACCATTTATAATAAGGTTTTGCGTAAAACAAAACCTTGAAAAGTGGCTGAAAGATACAGGCCTTGCAATCGCGGAGGATAAAACAGAGGTAGCTTATCACGAAGCGATGTAAGGAAACTACTGCTCGTATCAGAATGGGGGAGCAAACCTTAGAGTGATGATATATGCCAATGTTAGCCAAATGTTGTGGGGTCCGCGATGCACTCATAGGCTGCTTATAGCAGAAGTGGTGTGCTTTATACTTCTCTACGCGGCGCCAATTTGGGTAACTGCATGGCAAAGTTCAAAAGATAAGCGCGGTTTATAGAAATACTACCTTAAAATTGTGCTGTGGTTTCCGCTGGCGCATAGACTGCTTGATCTGAGATATCAGATCTGCTGTATATCAGAGATGATATACATCTGTGATGGACCCGATTCTTCGTCTGAGTGCCAAACGGGAGGAATCATTAAGCAGGTGGCAACAGTAGTGGGAACGATCAGAAAAGGGTCGATGGACCCACGATAAAATCTTAACATCAAGGTGAGGATGTGGAGAACGCTTGGTGAGATGAACTATGATCACACCCAGTTTTCACGGTACATGACTGATACGGTAAATGCCTGTATAGGTTTAAGATGTACAGTCCCCCTAAGTATCCAAGAGGCTACGCAATTCCGGAAAACCCAGGGGCTTCCATTGTCCTAGATTCGCATGCTGGAATCAGTGTCTTTTGACGATTTCCAGATAAACGAACGGACAGACACACAATAAACCGAGGGAGCAGTTTTTAAGACTTTGTGTAAAAGAAAACAAAATCTTAAAAACCGCTCCCTAGCCTGTCAGCTAGGTTCACCTAGTTACGTAGCTTCATAAAATTTTCGTCGTATTGCCAGTGATAAAAACATAAACGCTAGCTTTCAGTTACACGAGCTTAACTAAAGAATTATTAAGCAACCACAAAAATGATTAACTTTCCACGTAAATATAGTAGTCTTCCAAATTAATTGGAAAATACTATTCCTAATTGCCGAATACTATAAGGAAGACATGACAGTACACCCCCGCATATGCATAGTTAATTACAATAATGACAATAACAATATTATCTATCGATTTTTATAAAAGGCAACGGCGTAGTGGGTTCCCACTAAGCATGTTGGCTGATTTGGCATGAAATAAGTTGAGAAAATCCCGAAATAAGAATCTAAAGATGTTTTTGAACATTCTATCAATTGATTTAAATTTGTCCTTTGCCCACCTAAAACCTTTGGCGACATAGATTGTAACTTTTCCTTGAAAAGATTCCCGAACATTTTCCAGTGGCACATGTCAACCCATTACTATTTTAATCATCATTTCGTGTCACCATCCAAAGTTTACTTATTGTCTTCCTCAAAATAAGGAAAGTCCATTAGCTGGAGGGTTTTTCACTTGTACTGTATGTTACTAGGAACTTAGACCTTATTAAGGTCCTTTTGATGTGAGGAATGTCGTGATATGTTTCATTAGCGTAAAAAGCGTGTAAGGTCTTACATATTCACGAATATGACCCATACATTTATGCATATTTAAGACATTATTTACCGCAAAATTTTCAAATAAGTCTCCTGTGATAACAATTAGCCTCCTTTCTTCTTATCAAAAGCATGTTCCGCTTTCCCCGGCGAGTTCCTCCTAATGAATTCCTTAGATATGACGTGACCCAATTATAATGTCCTTTCATGAGACCTAATCGCTTTCATGCCAATGCATGGAAGCGAGGGGTGAGAACCGAGGAGGACCGTTGGCGTTTTAGTTACATTTTCTGCTATAATCTCAAATTCTCATGGAAAATATTCATTACAAGTTCTGTCATAATTAAACGCAAAATAATAATATGAATTTCCAAAATATGCGGCAAGCGATAAGTTTGGCTCCGTGTGTATATTGCGGGCACGAAAGTGGAATAGTGCGAATAGGTTAAGTGAATAAGTAGATTCCTGAATTGTAATTGTAATGTAATTAAATCTGGAGCAAAAACCCAGACGTTTGAAATATGACTTGTAGACGAAAGTCCCTTTTTCTTGTTCTTTTCTTTGTTTTATGTACATATTTTTGGAATGTGCGTCTACTTTCTGTGGTCTGATTTCTTTGGTAATCACGCACAGGACGCGGTTTTCGCGGGTATACATTACTAATCAGGGGACGGAGTAGTTTTATGTTAGTCAAGGAATTAGCAAAGTGTAAGTCCGTCCTCCCTTCATTCATGGAATCTTCTAGAGTTTATCTACTCTTGCTTCAATTCAAACATTTATATGTCCAATAAAAGGATAACATTTGCAAATTGCATTAATTAGGGATCGACTACCATTCTGTCCCGATTTCGACCACTGTTCATTGACCAGGTGATGAAATGTTTTCCAGTAATGGAGTTACGCAATTCCGTAAAGAGCAAATGTATTAATCGGACTATCCTTACGGCTCAAGGAAAGTTTGAGAAGTTTTTTTTATAGATTGGACCGTGTTTAATGTCCGGCGATAATGAAACGCAAAATTGTCCGTCCTTGTAGCGAAGCTTATTGCTATAATCTGCAGGAGCAAGTGCCTAACTCTGTATATAAACGCTTCATTACCCCAGATAACTTTTGCTTCATAAATTAAGCGAATTGAATTAAAGTTGGATATACCCATTACACATTCCGAAAGTTCATATTTCATATGTTCCATACGTAAAGGATACGAGCAGGAAAATATAAAGACCAGAAATATTTAGTAACGCACCAGTTCCTTCTGAAATGAGAATCATACTTGCAGGTTTGTAAGCCGGCATATCGCGTGTTAAATATAATAACAGTCCACCTGATTTCCATTCAGTTTGTGTAATTAAAGACGCGGCCAGTAAGCATTTTTGCAGGCACGAGTGTAAAAAGGAAGAAACTGCCGCTGAGAAAAAAAGTCGATTGCCAGTGATTACCCGGATAAGGAAAACGAGGTCACAGTTGAAGTTTTAGGAAGAATGTGGTTGTTGCAGAGGGCAAACGGGAAGGAGCAGATGGGCGCTTGCCGCACTTCCTATTTTGATATGGGAAAGAATGGTCAATTTAAAAAATCCTCCCACAATTCATATGCATGTAGGACTCGATAATTGTGTTAGTTGGAATATGCTAATACTTGTGACCAGAATATCTAATATCGTAAAAGATTTTGAAATTTAAAGTAGATATGCAAAATTCGATAATATCGTTGCGGTGACTTAGTTTAAACAAATTACATTATACACGCATTTAGCTGATTGTAATGCGGGCAGAGTTTTTCTAGCAGAAAGGAAACTTTTGTGATAGTTCTGGATTCTGCTGAATTGCAGATGTTTCCTTTGTAAGAGCTCCGCGGGCCTTAAGAGTGTGAGATTTTTATTCACCAATAGCACCTCCGCAGGGGCTTCTTTTTCATATTTCGGGTTCATATATGTTGGGCAAACCCCCTTGTTAACCCCGGCATCTTCTTTGACTTCATTCTGGCTATTTCTCGCAAGTTGTAGTTACTCGAACAAATTGTGTCTCTTATGAGGGTAACGGCTTAACTTCTTTTAGTCGTCTTGACAGATTAGTGATATTGTTCAGTTCTCTAATTTCATTATTCCTATGTAAAAAGTAACCGTTAACTACGTTTCATTTCATCATCGTCATCAACGGCGCAACAACCGGTATCCGGTTTAGGCCTGCCTTAATAAGGAACTCCAGACATCCCGGTTTTGCGCCGAGGTCCACCAATTCGATATCCCTAAAAGCTGTCTGGCGTCCTGGCCCACGCCATCGCTCCATCTTAGGCAGGGTCTGCCTCGTCTTCTTTTTCTACCATAGATATTGCCCTTATAGACTCTCCGGGTGGGATCATCCTCATCCACCGTAACCTATTGAGCCGGATTTTGTCGGGGCAAGAGGACGCATGATAGCGCATCCCCTTATCGTAGACCGTTGTTGATGTCGAATGGTCTTGAGAGTGATCCTGCTGCTTTTATCTGGCCTCGCACATTGGTCAGGGTCAGCCTAGTCAGTCTTATTAATTTCGTCGGGATACCGAATTCTCCCATGGCCGTGTACAGTTTTACCCTGGCTATGCTATCATAGGCGGCTTTAAAGTCGATGAACAGATGGTGCAACTGTTGTCCATATTCCAACATATTTTCATTTCATGCGCTTTGTAAATATCATTCATCATCATCAACGATGCAACACCTGTATCCGGTCTGGGCCTTCCTTAATAAGGAAATCCAGATATCCTGGTTTTGCGTTCAGGTCTAACAATTCGATATCCCTAAAAGCTGTCTGGCGTCCTGGCCTACGCCATCGCTCCATCTCAGCCAGGGTCTGCCTCGTCTTCTTTTTTTACCATAGATATTACCCTTATAGACTTTTTGGGTTGAATCATCCTCACACATACGGATTGAGTGACCCGCCCACCGTAACCTATTGAGCCGGATTTTATCCACAACCTGATGGTCGTGGTATTGCTCATAGATTTCGTGGTTATATAGGCTGCGGAATCGTCCATCCTCATGTAGGGGGCCAAAAATTCTACAGAGGATTCTTCTCCCGAACCTGGCCAGGAGTTTGCAATTTCTCTTGCCAAGAATCCAAGTCTCCGAGAAATGCATAAGAACTGCTAAGATCTAGTCTTGTACAATAATAGCCTCGATCCTATGGTGAGACGCTTCGAGCCAAACAGTTTTTGTAAGTTGAAACAGGTGCCCTTGGTAGCCAACAAACATGCACGGATTTCGTCGTCCTAGCTGCTATCGGTTGTGATTTTCGACCCTAGATAGGAGAAATTATCAACGGTCTCAAAGTTAAAGTCTCCTGTCTTCATTCTTCCTGCTTGACCAGTGCGGTTTGATGTTGCTGGTTGGTTGGTTTTTGGTGCTGACGTTGTCACCATATATTTTGTCCTGCTTTCATTAATCTGAAGACCAACATTTTGCGCTGCCTGCTCGATATGAATGAAGGCAGTTTGTACGTCTCGGGTTTTTCTTCCCATGATGCCAATACCGTCAGCATAGGCCAGTAGTTGGGTGGACTTAAAGAGGGTCGTACCTCTTGCATTTACCTCAGCATCACGGATCATGTTTTTCCTGGGCCATGTTAAAGAAAACGGATGATAGGTGTTGATGTTGAATGGTCTTGAGTATAATCCTATTGCTTTTATCTGGCCTCGCACTTCGGTCATTCCTACCAATATCGCTGGGATATCGAATTCTCTCATGGCCGTGTATACTTTTACCCTGGCTATGCTATCATAAACTGATGTCCATATTCCAACAGTTTTTCCATCGCTTGCCGGAAACCGCAAAGAGAAAATTTGATCTGTTGCTGATTTTCCCAGAGAGAAGCCTCTTTGATATGGATCAACGATGTTGTGGGCGAATGGGACAATCCGACTTAGCAAGATAGAGGAGAATATCTTATATAATAGATGGTACTCAGCAACGTGATACCTCTAGAATTGCTGCACTGTGTGATATTCCCCTTTTTATATATGAGACAGATTATGCCTCTTTGCCAATCGTCAGGCATTGATTCGCTGTCCCACACGTTGACTGCAAGTTGATGAACCGCTTGGTGTAATTGATCGTCTCCATATTTAACCAATTCGGCTGTAATTCCATCGGCTCCTGGCGACTTATGATTTTTTAGCCGATGAATTGTGCGGACTGTTTCTTCTATACTTGGTGGTGGCAACTCGCCGATCTTCTGGTTATTCAGCAGTTCATCAAAGTACTCAACCCATCGCTCCAATATGCCCATTCTGTCGGAAATCAGATTTCCCTTTTTGTCTCGACAGGATGAGCATTGAGATGGGTAAGGCTTCATCCTGTTGACTTGTTGGTAAAACCTGCGCGCCTAGTGCGGTCGCTCCATGTACTTTTCGAGTTCGCAGACCTGTTGGATCTCCCAGGCTTCCTTTTCAGGTCTGTGAAGTCGCTTCTCCGCTCCACGGAGTTCGTGATAAGTCTCCACGCTTACCCGCGTCTTATGCGAATGCAACATTACCCGGTATGTGGCATTATTCTGTTCCATTGCTAGCTTACATTCATCGTCGAACCAGCCGTTCTGACTTCTTTTGCGGCTGGGGCCAAATATGTTTATGGCCGTATTTATGATAAAGTTCTTCAGGTAATTACGAACATTATTTGTTGATGCTTCATCTCCAAGACATCTATTAGCTGTGGATGCTTCAGTATTCACTCTCCCCTGATTGTCAAAGGGGATTCTGAGCGGTGTTGTTAATCGAGCTCGGACCACCATGCCAACGAGGTAGTGAGCCGAGCCTATATTGGTCCCCCTTATGTTCTAACATTCATCAAGGCTGAGGGGTGGCGGCGTTCGATCAACACATGGACGATTTATTTGAAAGTGGTCCCGTCTGGAGAGGCCCACGTGTGCTTATGGACCGCTTTCCGCGCAAACTAACAACCATTTCGTGTGACACTGCTAATTGAATAATCCGTAGTCCGTTATCATTTTTATATTGATGTAAGCTATGGGAGCCGACGTATCACCTGAATACTTGGCAGTTCAGATTTCCAAGTATGATTTCGATATTATACCTAGGGCAGGCTTCCAGGGTTTGTTCTGCTGCCTCGTAGAAGGTATCCTTCTGCGACTCTGCAGTCTCCTCTGTAGGGCCGTGAACATTAATGAGGTTTATATTCCTAAATTTGCCTGGCACACATCATTAACCATCTTTATTCACATGTGTCTATGAATTGTGTGATCAATTAATTTTAATGATTTTACAAAAGATGGCGTTAATGTTATCAGATCGCATTAAGCTGTACTGCAACTGCAACTTCATGACGAATAATCTCAATATACGCCATTTCGATGTAGTGTAAATAGCACATTTTGTAGGGCTTCAAACATGTCATGTGTGTACCAAAGCAAAAAAGCTGCTGAAAGTGATCGTCCACAGTGAGAAGTTTCCGGGTAAAAAAAGAAAGTTATGGTTACCCCGACTCACATCGACATCGAAGGCGAAGCCAAAATTCACGGATTGAAGCTGCATTTGGTGAGATTAGAAGGACGTTGTGTGAATCATCACGGGAAGCGTTACCAACAATACCTGATTAATTTTACCGTGCAGAAAACCCTTTCGAGGCAATGTATGACAAATGGCAATGTATGACGAATGCCAAGGTGAGGACTGACAACACATTGCTCGGACATGTGACGGAGAACGACGGTCTTGGAGACCGTAATGATAATGGTGGGAAGTTGATAATTTCTGCAGCACTCACCGCCTCGCAATAGGTTTAATTTTACGAATTCTAAAAGGCAGCGTATAAAATCTGCGAGCCGCTTCGGCCACGCTCCCCTCAGGGCAGAGATGGGTTGCCTCTGCCCTGGTACGAAACCCTAGCCGCCTTTGTCCCTCTTTTACTTTTTGAATCTTGGGTGTTCAACCCAAAAAGAGGAGTCCGTGGACGATAAATGGGGGGGGGGCAAGTTGCTCTCCATTTGGTCCGATCCGACATCAAGTGGATGCGAACTTGGGACTCCCCAATTCCTAAAAAAAGTAAATTGGTGTCCATGATGGAGCATCATACCCAGGAAACACCAAGAGCTCTACTACCAAAGTCTACCTCCACCTCCACGTGGCAACTGCTGAGAGCTCTTTCTTAACGAAAAGTTGCAGACGGAGAAGGATGAAGGTAAACCTACCGTGCTTAAAGATAGAAGAAATTGTACCAACTGGTCCTCCAGACTGGAGGTTTGGTAAGGCTGATGACTCTACATGGAAAACAACTCGTTACGAACCCCATAGAAGGAGCCTCGGACTGGGTTGACGACACATTGATGAACGCTGCAACGAAAACGGAATAACGATTTCCGCACTTCCTCATGAAACGTGCGCTCCCTGTACAGAGAAGGAGCTGCCAAGCAGCAAGCCGATACCCTGTTCCAATATATAATGTTGCAGAAGATACGTTGGGAAGGCATCGGTTTCCCGGAGAAGAGTTATATTAGAGTGGGCATCCAGTAAACCACATATTCAGAGTAGGTTTCTTGGGATTCCTTCTACGAGGCAGTTGAGCGACGACGAAATCTATGACCGATACTATGGCCGTCTGGCTGTGGATAAAATCCGACACAACAGATTGCGGTGGGCGGGTCGCTCAATCCGTGGGTGAGGATGAACCAGCGCGGAAAGCCTTTAAGGGCAATATCTATGGTAGAAAAGGGAGACTTGGCAGACCCTGCCGGAGATAGAACGATGGCGTAGATCAGGACGCCGGACAGCTTTTAGTATTATCGAATTTATGGTCCTAGGTGCAAAGCAAGGATATCTGGAGTTCCCTTTTAAGGCAGTCCTAGATGGGATACCGGTAGTTGCGCCGTTGAAGCTGATGTGCAATCATAACAATTTAACTGCTCTGGAAAGGACTAGTTACTTCTGAGCATTACGGGAATATGCAGGTTACGCATGTTTGCATGTATTTATTGTGACTCATTGATATAACCGCAACCCTGATACTAGCCTTTCCTCTTTCCTTTGGAAATCCTTCTAAAAGTCTATCTAAAATTTTTAGTTACTTCCGTCAATATTGTTCATTATACTTAAGGAAGTTTTCCAGGAGACTTGAGGTATAATATCTGAGATATGAGCCGAAGTCGGTATAAAACTTTCACATGGGGAATACTTATAAAAAACCCAACTAAGATACAGATTCCGGGAGAGCACGATACTACAACACAGTTGGCTCTTTTGCTACCATAAACTAGATGTATGCCATAAATATTTAATGATTGCATCTTTGGAGGATGTGTCCGGATAGCTGAGTGGTTAGAGCGCAAGGCTGTCGTACGGAAGGTCGCGGTTCAAGTCTCACTGGTGGCAATGGGATTTGTATCGTGATTTGACGTCGGATACCAGTCGACTCAGCTGTGAATGAGTACCTGAGTCAAATCAGGGTAATAATCTCGGGCGAGCGCAATGCTGACCACATTGCCTCCTAGTGTACCGTTACGGTCTTGAATGAAGTGCTCTAACACACTTCAAGGCCCTGATCCAACATGGATTGTTGCGCCAACGATTATTATTATTATCTTTGGAGGAGTATCACTTGGCAATATTAACGGCGATACTAAAGCAAAGATATCAATTCAAGAATCGGCAACCACAGAAGAAGTAACTCCATATTTGTCTCGCTAGTTTGGAAATTAGAGAATGTTCTACCAAATGTCTGTTTTTCCTCTTAATTTATGAAAGGTTTTGCTTTCTAAGTAGCCCTTTGCGGTCCTAATATTTTGGAGTTCTTTAACAAAGCTATTTCCTCTCGTTTATCATTATCTAATCTGCGATTCACCGAATGATCCAAGTTCCAGTCATCTTGATAATCTTCAACGGAAATAGCAAGACAAAACTGACTCTTCTGCTTAAAAATAGATGGCGAATATTCTGGTTAGAAAAACTTGAATGGAAGGACATTCAAGGTTGCTCTCTGAATTGTTGTTTAAGTGTGAGCTAAAAGTATAACTACACTCGAAGTCGAAGCTATATATCTGAAGTATTAAAGTGGGATACTAATGGCTATAACATTTTCTCTAACTCACCCCAGATTTCAAGTCTTTTAGTACATCATCATCCACAATTTTCAGTTCCTCCCATGACTTAACAGAAGGGGCTGGCACAACTGTTTCCTCCTTTTTAACTTTTGCACTTTCACTTTCTTCTTCCTTCTCATCGACGTTGTTCCGTGAACTAGGCCTCGATACAGGTCTTGGCGAAATGCAGGGACTTCTTTGTAAGTTATGTAAGACCTCAATTTCCTTGTGTACCGGTTTCGGACTTATTATAGCATCAACCGGGCTGATACTGATCCTACGGAAAGGCGATGCTGTCGCTGATTTCGGCTTACTTTCATCAGGAGTCAATTGCTTCTTTGGCGAAAGAAGAGAAGTAGGAGATGAACTGATTGGTTTGCTAGGGGATGTAGGATCGGCGGCTGGTGCAGGAATTACTTTGGTTGGAGGATCTTTCAGAGGTGGTTGCTGTAACGGTGCTTTAGGAGATGCAGGGGGAGTTGATCTTGGTGTTGGAGTTACACTTGATGGAGGGGTTACAGTAGCTGATTTTGATCTTTGCACTGGCTTTGTGTTATCATTTGGAATTTCCACAGTTAGAAAGTTTAAATTTTCAAATCTTCGTTCACTCATTGATCTAGAGGAATTATCAGCATCACTATGCACTGTAGTGTCACTATCGGGAGTTCGCATTTTCACTATTTCACCACCGAAAGTAACGCGTTTAGGAGTCCTAGGCACAAAACGGTCATCATTCTCATTATCATCAGTCACGTTGTTGTTGATGTCTTCAAGTTCACTATCGCTCAGCACGTGTATTAGCCCTGAATTTTCCAATGTTCCGGTTATTTCATCATCATCACTACAAATTATCGCATGGCAATTGCCATCTTCCAAGGGCTCGTCCTTGCGTTCAAGGATACGCATGGTAAGGGTGTCATCGTTTATCTTGATTTCTGTTTCCATAATAACTTTCTCGTTGGGATCGTATTCCTCGCCCTTGAACAGCTCGTCATCGTCTTCACTCCTCCAGAACATGTCGACCTGATTGGATGAGGAGTCGCCATCATCCGGCTCGAATGAGTTAATGGCGTGCCATGAACTTCTTGAAGAGCTTACCAAGGTCTCGGGCTCGCTTAATCCATAGACATTACAAAGCAGTTCAAACTCTCTATAAGCGCCATGCGACATGTAATTGGAAAATTCATCAGGCCCCACTAAGTCCCGGATCCGCAGAAGGACTTTCAGTGTTACTTCCTGGTAAGTAACCTGAGTCATTTTGTTCACGAGCATATCAACGGCGGACTGCAGAATGTAGTTCCGTTTGGATGTATGTAGAGTCGCTTGTACTAAGGAAGGAAGTGACAACATTACACCACATGTAAGACGTCCTCCAAATGGCTCGTTTGTTATTCTTTGGTTCAAGCCAATGTCCATAATTTCCAGCAGAATACTCTCTGGCATTGCAGTCTCACTTATGTAAACTCTTAATGCATCTAATGCTCCCTTCCGAACAGTAGGCGCAGGATGTCCCAAATTCTCTACAAGCTGAGGAATTATTGGGGCGAAATAGGAATCCGCTTTTTGCCCCATGACAATCAAAACATCTATTAACACTCTCAGAGCGTGCTGCCTTACTTGCCACTCAGGATCACCCAAACGTTCTATGAACTCGTCAAACATTGTGGCAGGATTCAAGTCTTCTGGTAGAGTCCTCGTGCGAATAATGTGCTCCCAAAGTGGCGTGAGCTGAATGACTGAGAAGTTGACTCCGCTCGCGGACATACGCCTCTTCATTGGCGACTTTTGCACTATCGAAATGCACTGATTACTGGAATCTAAAATGCTTGCAGATGAGGTAGGAGTATTTGATAGTTTCGTGGATGGAGGAGGTGGTGAAGCCGAAGAGTCCCTGTCTCTCTCTTTATCCTTATCCTTGCGTGAGAACATTCGCCGGAAAAACATTTTCGCGAGTGCATGCAATTGCAGTTGACGGACACGACACTCGAATATTGATGGGTGCACGAAGAAAGGATACAGAACGCCGAGAAAACTTCGAGGACACTATTTACTTTCACCGACAACGGTTAAGCATGACTCGAGACTGAAATCGTCAAGTTCTTTCAAGGAGCTTTTTATTGTGTGTCCACGCTCTGGTCATGGCGTTATTGTGGTCAAAGTGCCCCATCATGCGCAATGCTTGGTGTGAAGGGTAGCAGTTATGAAAAACGGTTAGAAAATGGGTTGCCGGGTATACTATGGTTTATTGTTTCAGATCAAACTTCCTTGGGGTGTTCAGCACTTTGTTCACATATCTAGGAAATCCCGGGCATTTTTGATTTTGTATTGAATGTCGGT
Source organism: Hermetia illucens (assembly GCF_905115235.1). Lineage (NCBI taxonomy): Eukaryota > Metazoa > Arthropoda > Insecta > Diptera > Stratiomyidae > Hermetia > Hermetia illucens. The sequence goes on from NC_051849.1 coordinate 159,340,833, forward strand.
TAATATATATAGATTTGGGAAATATATCTAAAAAGTTGTAAGTGAAAACCGCTCGTAAAGTCCAAATCATATATGGACTAAATATTTTTCAAATAGTGTACAAGGGTTTGCATGGCCACCCTTCTACACAACATACTACCAAAAGGACTATTCGCCTCCAATCTAACCTTTTTAGCAATAAAAGCGTTAATACACGCGAAAAATGTTTACAAAAGCCGTTGGGGTACATATTTGCTTTAAAACATTGTATAACGACGTGCGTTACCGATAGATTCTCTTTCTCCTATGGCTCCCAATAGTAAAAAATGAGAACTTTCAATATTGCTACTGACCCCGTTCGTGCTTTGGAAGTATCTCCCAATCTTCAAATTTTACGCACAGTTTTATTTCATATTCATGTTGGAAAAAATGAATAAAATATGATTACTCGCCTAATAAGGTGGCAGTTGGAAAGTAACCGATTTACCACTTGAGCAAATGATTTTGAAAATTTAGCACAAATACTTTTGAGAGGGAGAAAAACACATTGAATTTTAACACCCCTTTTAAGTGCTAACTGAGAGGGATTGTTTTTAGCACGAATATAGTTAACCAAATAAATAATCGACCTAAACAAAGATGATGAGAAGTAGAAGCTCGTTAAATGTCTCGTCCTACATTTTCATATCCATTCCTCAAATCAGGGCTTGCAGGGAATTCATAATTTAACCCTAATGAAATAAATAATCAGCTATTTGCCAAATGTTTCATTTATCTTTGGCGAATGACTCGCTGTGAATGAGAAGCATTCACTCCTTTGAGGGAAAATTTTGGCTCGAACGTTGCGTCAACTAAGTAGTTGACACTAAGTAATAATATAACTACTTTGGATTTAAAGTCTTTTACTGTCTGTCTGCCTGTGTTTCCCTTTTTTCGAAATTGGCCACTGGGACTCCTACCCGGTAAAATCGCCTACGATTTCCCACCCACCGGTTCCCCATCCGCTATTCCCTTGGAACCAACTTTAGGTATACATTCCGGAGATGGTGAACGCAGCATCGTCTTAGGACTGTTCTTCTGTAGATCGTACTCAGTTTATGTGTACAGAAAACATACAGCGCTGTTCCCAAACTGGATCTCACCATCCTGGCTAGAAGGAATCTGCAAGTATGCCGCGAATCACTTACATTCGGCATCATTGTTGCTGGGCCATATCGCACTGGATGCTTATACTACACATGCTACTTAAAATTGATCTTTGCATGTATCATCAGTCCTAAGTAGTTGGCTTGGAAGTGATGATATGACTCCCAATTTTAAGCGAAATTTCTCTTCCGGCGTGTGGTGATGAGAGACGCTTCCGTCGTATTCTCCGCAACCCACCATCGTAGCCCCCTGTGGAACCAGAAGATTAGGTGCATTGCTGTACATGCGCTCCCCCTCGGACACCACCTTGTCGTGGTGGGGGAGCCTGTAGTAGTTTACTGCTACACTAAGGGTGTCCAAAAATATGAATATGGAAACAATGGATATAAACTCTCCAAGTGGTAAGAAGTCACAGACTTCGAATCCACCCGCGACCATGAGCAATCATGTCGCGGCCGAGGCGCGGATTTTGGAGGCCTCACCACGTTCATATTTGCCTATAGAGCAATCTGTAGAAGGCATGCTTTCCGACTCAGTGGAAAGTTTGCATTTAGTGCCTACGGCGAAGTTAGCCAGAAAGGAAAGTACGGAAACTCTCAAATTGGGAGAAACTGGAAATCCGACTACGGCCGGCCCGTCCGCGGTACTACAGCCCAAATCTACCCGCAAGCGGAAGAGAAAGGCCTGGCAGAAGGGAACTTCGGCCACTAAGGAGGGGGGACTACAGGCTGAATCCTGCCTGTCAGAACCTTCTCCGCCATCCTTACTGGGAAGAGCGGAAGAACGGGAAGCTGGTGACGTGGATGCTACTGGTTCAACGCCAGTATGTGGAAATGGATCCAAGCGGTCCGAACACCGTGAACCTGGAAAGGCCCTAAGCCGACGGCAGAAGAGAGCACTGCGAAGGAAGATGAAGCACCTTGGGAATGAGGACATGGACGTGGCTGTACCACTAGGCGCGGTAACGCCCAGAGAAATCGGACGCAAGGTAGCGGAATCTCCGGCGGAAGGTGGGGATAAACTGGAAACCCCGGTAAGATCCACACTGGACGCACCAGACTCTTCAGTCAGCGGTAATGCGCGCAAGAAGCGTAAGACCAACACATCTGCTTTATTGTGCTCCGCACCAGGGCTTACATCCACGCGTCTCGCGGGTATTAGGACCGGTGTGCCGGGAGGTGATCAATTCAGCGAGAGAGATCTCAATAAAGCTGGTCCCTCCCACAGGAATACGAACACGAAGGCGGGAAGGAAGAGGACGTATGCGCAAGCTGCGGCCTCTGTTCTGACTGCTGCCGTGGGAGTTTCCTCCAAGGATGGCAAAATGTCAGAGGGACAATTTACCATCCTCCAGGAATGCCTGTGGAAAAAAATGATGGAGCCTGGAACGAAGCCACGATTTAACGATCAAGGTTTTCGTGATGGGCTTCTACATTTGGAGTGCGCTGACGAGGCTGCCTTAAAGTGGCTCCAGCAGGTAATCCCAACTTTGAGTTCCGGCGGTCGGCCCAAGTTCACTATTGTGAACACTGAGCTACGCAGGACAGAACATGTCGGATGTTGGCTACCGGGCCCTCGAAGGAAGGCAGAGGACATCATCCGCTTGCTGGGTGAACAGAACCCGGGCATGGACTTTGGACACTGGAGGGTAAAGTTCATGAATGCCAGGAAGGACCAATCTACAAACGTGGAGGGCTTCAACTTGGTATTCGAACTGGACCAACAGAGTCTAAATGTGCTCAGGGGAAGTCACCATATGGTGCTCCACTTTTTCCTATATAGACTGAAATTCAGTCATATCAGGAGACTGTAGGGCATCATCTCCATTTTGAGAGCGAAGAACAATGATGGTCTTCGACTTACACAACATAGAGCAAATTGCAGCATCTTCGGTGCGCTCTCCCACAATGGAGACGTGCGCGGAGGATAGTGCATACAGGGGCGGAACCCCCGTATGGGGGCTCGCACTGTGGAAGGGGCTACAGAGTGAATCCTACCTGCTAGTAACTTCTCCTACACCTTCCAAGGAACAGGCGGAAGGAAGGGAAGCCAGAGACGTGAACGAAACTGACTTGATGCCAGTTCGAGTGATCGAATCTATGCAACCCGGACACCGCAAACCAACTAAGGTGCTAAGTAGAAAACAGACGAATGCTCTGCGGGATGAGGTGAGATCTTTCGTGGATGAGAACATGGGAATTGCGGTACTCCCAAGTACGGCTTTTCTCAGAGAAATCAATCACAAGGGGATCGAGTCTCTGGAGGTACGGTGTGGGGGAAACCCCGTCATACGCGGACTGCCGCATACGCTTCTAACTGTTTTCTATAAGACAATAGACTAACTTTATGTCGAAAAACATAAAGATTGGTCAAATCAACCTGCAGCATGCCAAAGCTCCCTCCTACCTGTTGGCAGCGAGAATGACAAAGCTACAGGATTTCCCCTATATCTTTCTGGTGCAAGAACCGTGGGTTCGATTTAACAGAATCTGTGGTATTGGATCAGTAAAGGGGCTAGGATCTTCTACGACGAAAGATCCATAAGACCGAGAGCTTGCGTCCTGATGTCAAGACGGTTAGAGGCAACTATGCTGAGACAATATTGTTCCCAGGACTTAGCTACGGTCATCATACAATACCAGATAAATGGCGAGAGGAAAAACATCATAGTTGCCTCCGCTTATTTACCCTATGATTCTTTGTATCCTCCACCGACGCAAGAACTTAGGGATCTGGTGGCGTATGCAGAATCAAGTGGTCTCGAACTCTTAATAGGTTGCGATGCGAATGCTCAACATATTTGTTGGGGCAGTAGCAAATGCAATCCAAGAGGAGAGAAGCTATTTGATTTCATCACTTCAGCTGGTCTTATGACTGCAAACGTGGGGTGCGCCCCTACGTTCGTGGGACCGAGAAGAAGCGAAGTAATTGACCTAACAATCTGTACCCCAAAATTGTTAGAGTTGATTACACACTGGCGAGTGCTAGACGAGGTCTCACTGTCAGATTACCGATATCTAGAATTCAATCTGACTATTGCGGGCGAACAGTCTGCAGTACAAAGACGGAACCCTAGGAAAACGGATTGGGCAAAGTTCAATGAACTTCTTGGCAATAAAGTACAGTTCCCTAGGCGCCTAAGGACTCCTTTGGTGCTGGAAGATGAATTGAAAACTCTGAACTACACACTTTTAGAGTGTTATGAAGAGGCTTGTCCTATTTTCCGAGGCCAAAGCGGTAAAACAGTTTCTTGGTGGAACGGAGAACTGCAAAAACTCAGGAAATCAACCAGGCGACTTCTAAATCGTGCTTGCAAAAGTAACAAGAACGAAGACTGGTTAAATTTCAGGAACTCACAACGTGAATATAAGAGGCTCGTGAGGTGCTCGAAACGAGACTCCTTTAAAGCGTACTGTGAGGAACTGGAAGGCGAAAGGGAGACTTCAAGGCTGTGCAGAGTCCTCAAAAGGGATGAGTCGACCAAGTTGGATTCTCTTAGAAAACCCGACGGTACTTTCACGAACTCCAGACTGGACTCAGTACAGACCCTCCTGGAAGTACACCACCCGGGGGAACGGGTGAGAGAAGTGGTAGGGGGAGAGTTGACGGTTCTTGCAACCCCTTCAACACGCAAGTGTTGCAAGAGGAACTGGAACACTGCGAAAGCGGTTGTTACCCTTGAAAAGGTGAGAGCTGCGATACTGTCCTTTGAACATTTCAAAGCACCTGGCATGGATGGCATCTATCCGGCAATGCTAAAGGAGGGTATGGAGCATTTAGAGCGACCTCTAACAAATATTTTTCGAGGATGTCTTGCTCTGGGCTACGTGCCTTCTTCTTGGCAACAGGTTAAAGTAGTTTTCATACCGAAACCTGGGAAAGATGACTATTCTAATCCAAAGAACTTCAGACAGATCAGCTTGACTTCATTCTTGCTGAAAGGTTTGGAGAGACTGGTGGGGCGTCACATTCGTGGAAAGGCACTTAGGTCACACCCACTTAGTGAAAACCAACATGCTTACCAACGTGGAAAGTCCTGTGAGTCTGCTCTTCATTCTTTGGTCACAAAGATAGAGGATGCAACTTTGAATGGTGAGTACGCGATGGGGGTGTTTGTGGACATTGAAGGGGCTTTTGACTGTGCGCCTTTTCAAAAACTTTGTGATGCCGCCAGAGCGCATGGTGTTGATGATGCTTTAATTAAGTGGATCCATGCTATGCTAACGCAAAGATTGCTGTGCGCTGAGGTAGGGGTCGATCGCTACCTGACTACGGAGGCAACGAAGGGCTGCCCCCAAGGAGGTGTGCTTTCGCCGCTTCTGTGGAGTATGCTGATCGACTCACTGCTATGTGAGCTGCAAAATTTGCCAATACACGCTCAAGCTTATGCTGATGACGTGGCTGTACTTGCTGTTGATCGGGATCTTGGAACGGTGTGTAGGAATATACAGCGTGCCGTTGATTTGATAGACAGCTGGTGCCTTAGACATGGTTTGTCAGTTAATCCAAATAAAACCACAATGGTTTTATTCACAAAAAGGAGAAAACTGGATGGACTTTGCCTCCCTGAGATGAGGGATACTACCCTTCAACTCTCCGAAGAAGTGAAATACCTGGGGGTTACTCTAGATAAAAAACTTCTTTGGAACAAACATGTAGAGGTAAAGATGAAACGAGCTCTCACAGCTTATGGGCTGTGCAGACGGACCTTTGCCTCGACATGGGGACTCAGACCTCATGTGGTAATGTGGATATACGTTGCCATCATTAGGCCGATGTTCGTATATGCATCCGTAGTGTGGTGGGTTAAAGTGAGACAAAAAGGTTTTCACCGTAAACTAGCTGCACTGCAAAGAACTGTTTGTCTGGGTATCACTGGTGCCACGAGCACGACATCCGGCGCAGCTCTGAATGCACTACTCAATTTGCAGCCCCTGGATATATTTATTCAAAGCACTGCAATGAGAGCAGCTCATAGGCTAATTCGATTAGATCTATGGGAAAACAACGGATGTGGGGGGCACAGAGCATTGGAAGAGTTACTGGGAGGACTGAATCCAGTTCTTACAATGCCTTCCGATTCTCGTGTCCCCATACATCTGTTTGGTAGAAGATATGTAGTTACTCTGAAGCGTAGAGAGGACTGGGAAGACCCAGAGGAATGCGTGGAGGGATATACGGAAGTCTTCTACACGGATGGCTCAAAAACAGAAGAGGGTTCTGGAGCCGGAGTCTACCTCTCGAATAAAAACGAGAAGTGGGCTTTTCCTTTGGGACAATATGCAACGGTTTTTCAAGCCGAAGTTTATGCGATCCTAAGGGTGGCAAACTGGGTGATTGACGAGCGGTTGAAGGGCAGGCGCATCGCAATCTGCAGTGACAGTCAAGCTGCACTGAGGGCATTGAGCAGTCCTTTGATCACCTCGAAAATCGTTCAGGAATGCAGAAACCGTTTGAATTCTATGTCTAGATTCAATACGGTGGAACTACTCTGGGTACCTGGTCACTGTGGCATAGAGGAAAATGAAATCTCGGACGCTTTAGCGAAAGAGGGGACAATCTCCCCTATGCCGGGACCGGAGCCAGCAATTGGAGTATCAGTAGCATTGGCTAAATCTGTTTTCAAATACTGGGAACAAGCTTCCCATAATGACAGGTGGCAGAGCCTAAATGCTGCTCGACACACCAAACTTTTCCTGCCAGAACCGAACATACGTACCGCAAAGTTTATCCTGTCGAAAAGCAGGAGGACTTGCAGGTGTATTGTGGGCATTCTGACAGGCCATAATTCACTAGCTGGGCATATGTTCAGAATAGGAATTACCGAAGATGATACGTGTCCCTCCTGTAATGAGGAAGCGGAATCCACGGAGCATTTCCTATGTGAATGCCCCGCCTATGGACGCATCAGGCATCAAATCTTTGGTGCCGATGTTCTCCAGTTACGACGGGTAGCATCACATCCACTAACGGAAATCCTACGATACGTTAACGAATCCGGAATATTCCGTTAGACGGGGGACGCGAGTACAATGGGCCAACACGGCCTGAGTGCTCAGAAGCTGTAGCTTCTCCCCACCACACACACACACACACACACAATGGCCTCTGTACGAAGCCCTGTGGGACATCCGCGAAGACAATGTATTTTTAGGGTCCGTTATTTTCGTTATACTAGAGCGCCTGTTCTCTGAAGTAGCTGCCTACGATAGCAAGACAGGTGTGAAGACCAATCGTCGCTAGGAACTTCCGTATATGGTTCCGATTGGCTTAATTGAATACATTTATGTGTTACTGCCACGCAATATTTGTTGGTGCCACCCATTCTGGTAATCATATTCGCAACCAAGCCAGTAACCAATTTGATGGCATGAATGGTTGATCAGGGTTCACGAAACCCATTTATCAACAACCGCGAGCAATCTATTCTTGATTACCTTCTCTAAAATTTTCACCATATTATCTAGAAGACAGATGGGTCTGTAGGAAGATCACCTGGAGGTTTGTTAGCTTAGTTTGAATCTGCAACTTCCATGCTGTAGAGAATATTCCCTCGGACATCCTTGCTTCGGACAACTCAACGAACATGTCCGGTCCGAATTTCACGGCAAGCTTAGTGGTCCTTTTCGGTATTTCACACAGGCCAAAAACTTTGATGTCACTTATTCTGCTGAAGAGTTCCAAAAGCTCCTCTGTGATTACTGCTGAAAATGCATTTACATTCAGAAATCTCTGAAAGGTGTCTGCCCCCTCTCAGGGTGGGAGAATAACTCCTGGATTATTTTCAACGAGAGGGTAAGGGATGTGACCTGTAGAGATGACCAGCCTCTGAATTATCACATCACAACTCTGCAGGCAATACCCACAGTCGTATAACCGCCTCTCAGCAGGGCTCTTCAAAATATTCCATTTTATTATTTCGGATGGCGGGCTTGAATTTTTTGCGGGCTTCCATGTATGCATGTTCTATTTGCACCTGATCGATTCTACCTACCACCCTCTTAGCTATTCATGTAGCTAGATGGCAAGCTGATTAAAGGTTGGCCAGTTCACTAGTCCACCAGTAGTTGAGTTTTCGAAATCCATTGTGTTATATGGAGAACTTTTTACGTGGGACCGCCATGCAAGTTTGTTCATCGAATACTTTTGTAGACCAATCTGATGTTTATCTCGGCTTTTGGTATGCTATTTCTCTAATGAGTGACTGTCTTTAATAGTTCGGATATAAACGGCTTGTGATCGCTGTGGGTGTACTCCTCACTGTCAGTGCAGGGCGTGCAGGGCTGACAAACGCCTGAAACGGACTTTACTTCCCGAAGGTGTTTACATTACTTTCCTTGGCCAAAACTGTATTCAAATTTGCAAAAGCCTTTAATAGACTTCGGCCCTTTACATTGTTCTCTCTGCTTGCCAGTAATAAAGTCACCGGCAGTAACCTTCAGGTTTCCTTACCTTGCGTCGTGAAGAAGGATGCTCTATATGTCTCCAAACACATACAATGTACGTAAGAGCGTATGATTGGTTTTCATCTGGCCGAAGTTATTGACCAGCTGCCTACCGCAAGCCCATATTGCCGCTCCACCAGTCGAATATGTGTCCCATTACCCACTGGCACGGTTTCTGTATGGTTCAATTACGATGGCAACCTCCATTTCAGATTCGCGGGTGGTCTGCTCAAGTAAATCCAGAGCGACATTACAATGATGAAGATTTATTATAATAAATCTTTTTTCTTCATTGGAGTCGACCTCTTATTGAATTTTGGGCGTTTATTACTTCCGGCAATATGCTGATTATTCCGTCCTGCTTTTTCTTCGCACGGGAGGCATTTACGATCCCTATTGCTGACAAACCATTCAATTTGGACTTTTCTTACCGCCAATAGCTTCTGCGCTGCGTTCGCTGGTATTTGCAAAGGCTTTTTCAGACTGAGAATGAATGCTTCACTCCCTTCTTCCAACATAAATTGCTATTTCAACGCAGCGCAAATTTGCTTCTAGATGTTACCTCGTTGAGATTCTCACACTGTATATAGATCTCATGTTTTTGGGCGCGTGATATTCCCTCCAGGTGAATTTTGAACTTGGATTCTTTGCTCCGGCAATCTTAATAGACATCTACAGGAAACTAACCCAGACACAACGAACCATCGCATATACCTCCAACCACCATTTCCACCATAAGATGGCATAAAAGTTAATGATTCACAGGATAGTCACAACACTGCTCAATGAGGAGAGAAGAAATAAAGAAATGAACTACATCCTGGAAACAGCCAAAAAAAGCGGATACAACTTCATCCTCCAACCTCATTGAAAACCGGATTAAAAAGAAACTAGGTCAGGCCTCAAGACAGCAACTTTCAATACTCCTCTAGGATGTGAATACAGAACCTAAGCAATGGATAACATTAACCTATTCAGATCGGAAACAGAACATTAAAAGGTGGCTACACAAATCTGGATTCCGGGTGACCTCGGCAAGCAGACAATACCTACTTGGGACCCAATTACAATTAGTCAGGAACAAAAAAGAGTGTACGGAAAAGAGCCGCATTTATGAAATTTCCTGCCCAGGCTGCGACAAGATTTACGTAGGGTAAACAAAACGGTTAGTCCACACCAGGGAGTTAATAATAATAATCGTTGAAGCAGCAATGCATATTGGCCTTCAAGTGTGTTATAGCCCTCCATTCAAGACCGTGCACCGTAAGGTGCAGAACATATAAAGGAGGCCGAATCCGCTAAAAATAAGAATAACCCACACATAAACTTCGCGGTTGCCAGACATTTAATAGATGAGGACACCATTTGTCGTTGGACAACGCCAATATTTCGAAGAAATTGAACCACGTTAGGAAACTAGACACCTAGGAGAGTTTCCACATCTCGAAAATTCCTCCCGAAAAAAAACCAAACAGGAATATGGGCAACAATTTGTCCACCTTGATGGAACTTTTAGGAACTACTGGGAGAAGACTAGAAGTTTAATTAAGACATTTTAATTACATAACCAGTTATAAAAAAAATTCAAATTGTGAAGGATGACTTTCAAAAGATAAAGCACTCAAGAAGGGGACAGTTCATCATCATCAACGGCGCAACAACCGGTATCCGGTCTAGGTCTGCCTTAATAAGGAACTCCAGACATCCCGGTTTTGTGCCGAGGTCCACCAATTCGATATCCCTAAAAGCTTTCTGGCGTCCTGACCTATGCCATCGCTCCATCTTAGGCAGGGTCTGCCTCGTCTTCTTTTTCTACCATAGACATTGACCTTATAGACTTTCCGGGTGGGATCAACATCATCCATACGGATCATGTGACCCGCCCACCGTAACCTATTGAGCCGGATTTTATCCACAACCGGACGGTCATGGTATCGCTCATAGATTTCGTCATTGTGTAGGCTACGGAATCGTCCATCCTCATGTAGGGGCCAAAAATTCTTCGGAGGATTCTTCTCTCGAACGCGGCCAAGAGTTCGCAATTTTTCTTGCTAAGAACCCAAGTTTCCGAGGAATACACGAGGACTGGCAAGATCATGTCTTCTACACTAAGAGCTCTCACCATAGGATCAAGGTGAGACGCTTCGAGCGGAACAGTTTTTGTAAGCTGAAATAGGCTCTGTTGGCTGACAACAACCGTGTGCAGATTTCATCATCGTAGCTGTTATCGGTTCTGATTTTCGACCCTAGATAGGAGAAATTGTCAACGGTCTCAAAGTTGTATTCTCCTATCCTTATTCTTCTTCGTGTTTGACCAGTGCGGTTTAATGTTGTTGGTTGATTCGTCTTCGGTGCTGACGTTGCCACCATATATTTTGTCTTGTCTTCATTGATGTGCAGCCCGAGATCTCGCGCCGCATGCTCGATCAGGATGAAGGCAGTTTGTACGTCTCGGGTGGTTCTTCCCATGATGTCGATATCGTCAGCATAGGCCAGTAGTTGGGTGGACTTGAAGAGGATCGAACCTCTTGCATTTACCTCAGCATCACGGATCACTTTCTCGAGGGCCAGGTTAAAGAGGACGCATGCTTTTCTATACACCGTCCATTTGCGGCAGTCCCTATTCCTTGACTTATGTTGTCACAAGATACATTTTTTTCATAATCTTCGGATGAGCCACAGTTTAAGCATTTACTTGTGGATGCTTTACACACTTTAGCAATATATCCACAGTGCCGACAGATGTCTTTTCCTCATCTCAAAGAGATCTACTTTGAAATTGGTTTCCCCAATTATTAGTTGCACAGGCAGCGATTTTTACAGTGCCCGTGGGTAAATTTACCTCTTTGTTTTCGCTAGCAGTTCTTGTGAACCTCTGGGCTTTGATTACTTATACTTTGGATTCTGAGGATTGAATGGTTTTCTCTTCCGTCCAATTAAGTGATACACCCTTAATGATGCCATAGCGGCACTTCGCCCTGAACAGTATATCTTTGCTGTAATTGGGGGTTGGGGAGGGTGCATGTATGTATAGGTAACGGATCTATGCGCTCCATTTTGTTGTAATATATCTGGATTCGGTCAACTAAAACCAAATACTGTCTTTATTTGGTGTTTTTGTCGTAAAGATTCACTTCTGGGAAGTGTCTCCACTGATGGAGGTTGACTTTTTCGCAAGGGAAAGGAAGGGGCTACCTCAGACATATTTTCAACTAGATTGGTTATCTTGACATTGTTGGCTTGCAGAGTGCTCTTTCATTTGAGCTAGGGTCATCATAGGGGCACGCGTTTTGGACACTTTGTTTTAAGGACGAGGAACCGGAGACACATGCGCATTTCTAAATCAATCACTTCTCTTTTCTTCCTATCAATCCATTGCCAAATTAAAGTTCTCGCCGTCACCATTTGTAGGATCCGGCACGTTTATACCTACACCAGATTGTCCCCACTTATCAAAAACTTATCAGGGGGTGGCGTTACATTCCCTTCCATATAGCTTTAACCTGTGCTAAGCACACAGGGAGCGAAACAAAAAGTAGGAGGCACACCTCCAAATAAGGAACGAATTCCCTTATGGCCTCAGAAAGGACCCAAAAGAATCAGCTAAATTCAAAACAAAAAAATCAAGAATCTTGCAAAGAAAAGCTTTACAAACTTACAGGTATTTTGCAATCACATGCAATCAGCCAGCAAACATCCCATTCAAGGAACTGTACCGAGGACCCTTACTATGCACTACCACAGACTCCATACGTCAATCTAGGTGATGACTAAAACACAGGATTGAACTCAAGGGAAGGTTTCATTAGTGTTTTGCACATCCGAACCCTGCTACGGTCTGATCGAGAGAGATACCAAATTTGGTGAGGAAGTGGAAATTGTAAACACCCACGCATGCAGTGAGCTACATTGTTCTATGTTCAACTTAAGGGGGTATATAATTTTTCCGTCAAATATAGTCATGTGGGATATCAAATGAAAGGTTTTGGTTAGTACTTTCTAATGCAAAAGGGTGGAGTGGACATTTTTCTCACGAACCCGTTCTCAGAACCTACCCAACCGAAAATCTGGAAAAATCACAAAGCTGCATCTTTACGCTGCTTAGGCTCCGAAATACTTCCCATACCGATATCCGATCGAATAAAGTTAATAATAGTATATTACTACATTATCATAATTTTAAGTAAAATAATTGACTGTAAAACCTTCTTTAAGTTAGATCTTGTATTGATATAGGTTTAGAAATCTTACCAAGTTTGTTGGAAGTCGCACCCTTACTAACAAAGTAATAGTAAATCAAAATGTCACCTCAGTGAAAAATTCTAAGGCTTGAATGTCAGTTTCACATTAAAGTGAATATTATGACATAATACATATATGCATATATGTACAACACATACTAGGTACAAATGCAACAAATGTCCACTCAAATATTTTTATATAAGGAACACAGAAAATCTTTTATGCCTGAAGCGTCCAGTTTCTGGTTTCCCCACTAGTTTGGGTGTTGCGTAGGTCATCAGCCACTTCTCGAAGGCGAGTCATAATGTCTGGCAAACTTAAACTAAGGGATTCAAGGCTCTATTGCACTGCAAGTGATGGCTGGCGTGACGCGCGCGAACTCCGATACCGTGCGAAGTACCGCGAAGATGAACGTAATTTGCCCATGATAGAAGGGAGTTTGTTATTGCGTCTGTCAATGGAGCGTATCTTGAAAGACCTTCCACACGTGCGGAAATTGTGGGACTCCGAGGCTTTTTCCAAAGAGTGGAATAAGAGAATGACCCTCCAGATTAGATAGCAGGGCACCCATTTTGCATGGAACAATTACAGGACTATCTGGGTGCTCCCCGCCGTTGCAAAGATAATAGTTAAAATAATCCTGGAACGGATCAGAGACCTGTGAAAAGTTTGATTGCTTGGTTACCGTTCTGGATCCTGCGTTGATAGCACCCTACGAATATTTTTGGAACAAAGCGCGAAGTTAAGATCTTTACCTCATCCGCTTTTCATCGATTTCGAGAAAACCTTCGACGGCGTGAGCAGGAAGGGTCCCTGGAGTGCTCTACGCAGAAGGAACATTCCAGAGGAACATATAATGGAGGCACATTTTATGAGAATTATATCTTGTCATTGGTATCATTCCTCCTTTTTATCGGTGACGTTCTCCATGCTTCCTGAGTTGAGGGGAGTTCAACGGAATATCACATCTTTCTTCAAGCACATCGACTATACTGATGACGTCTGTTTGCTTTCTCACCGGGTAATAGGCCTTAACCAAATGGCTTTACATTTTGAAAAAGAGCCAAGTAGGGAAAACGGCTATGGTTTCGTACCAGGGCAGAGGCAACTCATCAGACGCTTCCTCATCTCTGCCTTGAGAGCAGCGTGACCGAAGCGCCTCGCAGGTGTTGTACGCTCCCTTTTACGATTCGCCAAACACACCAAGGGTACGAATTATATTCAGTGCCCATAGTTCAGAACAAAGCTTGGTCGAAGCTAGACAATTTCTTTTTAGGGATTGAGGAGTCGCATCCATCCAATGTCGGACCGGACCAAATGGATGATGAGTCGCCGTAGTCATCTTCGTCCCTTTTTTCATTTTTGAACTTTGGATGTTAACCCAAAAACTGAACGCCATAAAGAGTGGGAGCAAGTTGCCCTCCATTTAGTCCGATCCTACATTAACTGGATGCGGACTTAGGACTCCTTAAAAAGAAAGAGGCAAGGACTGAAGAAACACCAATTATACCAAGGATCTCAATCATTATTATTGCCATCTTTCTGTCTGAATTAACGGGCATAGCATTGAAGCCTTCTATCAGTTTCTATACTTAGGAAGCGTGATTTCTGGCGGCGATGGCACCGATTTGGATTTGACGGACATTAATCTGAACATCTGAAAGTAAATAAATCTGAAATTTATGGTGGAACCATGTTTAATTGATTTTCAAAGTATTTTATTTGCATGAGATTGGAACTAATCACAGGACTCATTAAAAGATGTACACACCTGAAATTGTTACAAATTCAATGAGTTAATTTAATTTGGACACTTTCTTACTCTGGTAGGAAAATCATTCGAATATTTAATAATAATAATTACTGAAATACACTAGATTAAGATTAAAGATATCGTGTATCAGACTGATCTGATTGCTTTTCTTGATTATTTGGGTGCAATAAAAAATTTTCGTTTTTATTGAAAGAATTTTTGCTCCAGATGCTCCTTCAATATATTGCTTGAATCCTCCTTTAGCGTAGCACTCATAATTGCACGCGCTTTACTCAAAAGACACTTCAAATCCAAATGTGACGCTGCCATGATGTACTTGATGAGAGTGTTGGTATCGACATCCAAGAAATCCGCCTCCCACCTCGTCATATAGGGAAGACCATCAGCATCATCACGATATGCCCAACAATCTTCCTGTTGCTCGTCCTTAAGATCCCTATGGTAGATGCACCAGTCCAGAATTTTCCAAAGAAGTGGCGTATCGATTTTCGGCAAGGAAATGGTTACTTCTTCTTCATCTATGCTATACTCCTGGATGATTAGTTGAATGGACCTCATATGTTCAGCAATTTTACTGTCGATTTTCACGGTTAGACCGTCAGAGGCTCGAAGTTTTACTGTACTCATCTTGATGTTAACCCTTGAAATATTTACTGTAAACTGGGAATGAATTTGCCAGACTATAATTCTTAAATATTTAAAAGTACTTAGGGTAAAAGTTTACCTCTTTGTAATTAACAGAACTAATTATCTAACCTTTCTGGGAAAATATCTTAATTATTGTTACCTGCTAAGTAAAGTGATAAAAGTTAAAAAGTAAATGATTTTTGATCAACTCAAGCACCTAGGAACTTCTGCTTAAGCTATTTGAAGAGTATCAAGGATGTACTAACTTTTAAAATATGCAAGAGGTTGGCATGTATCTGGGCCTAATGGCGATATTTTATTTGCTTCTGGCCATTCTCCCGTCTTTCGTTCATGTTGTTATTTTTCAAAGGAAAACGTTTTTAGAATTAATGCGCCCGCGTCGTTGCCGCCATGGCCCGCATTGTAAGACATTCTAGATCCACTGGAATAAAGAAAAGCCTAGAACACGACTTTAAGCAGTGCATTGCGACTTCGTTAAAGAGTAGATCTAATATGGAGTTCTGAATGCTTTCTCGTCATCCAGTTATTCTAATTCAAAATAATGTTAACGAAAACGAATAACGGCGGTGGTCACCTTATATATATATGCTGTTCCAACATTACATTTGAATGATTAGCTCAGTATAATTTTTTTTGCGGTGCATATTACTCTGCAATTTCCGACGTCTCCCGTGGTGTTGAAGCTCAAATGTGTCACTTTAGCTCCCAAGCGTAGTATCAATAGGTACCCCCACTCTTCAGGCTTTGCGATCCACTTCCACTGCTCAGGATGTCGCTCATTTGGTCAGATATATTTTCTCACTGCCGAACTACAGCGGATCCCAAAAGTGTACCGTTTTGAGTTGAGGGAGTCAATGCTATCTACACATACGAAAAAGTACGAATGCAATTAGCAATAGAAGTCAAGCCTCTTTTGAGGCCTATAACAGCCCTCCTTTTGCTACGTAGAAAAGTTCCATATCTACTGCTGATTGCCATGTCGTCAATTTGATTAGATATAGCCAGTTATCAGTGGGAAAGCAACAAACTTCGCAGCAGACTGTGTACTTGGACAGTGTGCCACCAATGACGACGCGGTGAAACTCTGTTAACCCATCATGTATCCGAGCATGAATTTGTGTTCAGATTACCCATTACGACCAACAGCACCCTTAACAAAGATCTCCTCATTCCATAATAAGTAGACTAATGCTGATAACCACCTAACACAAAATAACATAGTGGTAAAGTGAAGTAATTAAACGAACTGGTTATCACAGTTTAACGACCTGAATTTATCTTCAAAAGTCAGTAACAAATGTGAAAAGTCTTAGATGTTTGTTTCCGTTTATGTGCGATTTTGTCTCGCTTCTGTGGATCGCACCACTTGAACAGCATTATCCGTAATGATAATAACACTGAAGCGCAGTTTCACTGAAAATGAAACAAGTTAGGATTTTATGAGTTCAGCGGCCTTTTTTTGACTCCTCCCAGTTCTCCTGCCATTCCGCGACAGTTTCAGTTCGTGCGAACTGTCGCCGACTGGCAGGAGATTCTCCAGTGAGATACGATCGATCGTAAAGTGGTTGCTTTTCATTGGCCAGAATCTCATTCGGGGGACCATTCCTGCTATCACGCAAGCTGTAGACTCTAACCAGAATGCTTTATTTGTATAAAGCTTGACTTCTTCGAGAACGCGTGTAGCAACCAACCGTCACACCAATATCGTCCGCGAAACCAATAGAAGCCACACCAGTAGGAAGGTCCAGCGTCAGTACTACGTTATACATAATAATCCACAAGAGTGGCCCCAGGACGGACCCTTGTGGAACTCCGCATATCGTTTGGTATAATTTGCATTCCTTCACACGATACGCACCAGCTACTTCGCCACGCCCAAGTTGATTAGGGACTCAATTATCTTGCTCCTTCTAGCGGAATTGAAGCCGTACTTCACATCGAACGTGATGACTGCACAACATTTGTCCTCGTCAAGTGTAGTCTTAGCTGTGTTAGCTACTAGGGAAACTACATCCGTTGTAGACCTCCCTTTTCTAAAACCGAATTGATTCTCGGAGAAACTGCCATCCTTTTCAACAATTGGGGGTAATCTGTTATATATTACTCATTCGAATAGTTTGCCAGTATTATTTGGAAGGCATATCGGCCTGTAGGACGAAGTCTCCCCCAAAGGTTTGTTTGGCTTGGTCTCCATTTGGTCTTGTCCGCCATCAACTTGATACGGACTTAGGATCGCACAATTCTCTAAAAAATAGCTCTGACCAAGCTTTGGTCAATAGCATTAGCGGATTTGCACACAATATAATTCGAAGTCATGTTGTGTTCTGCGAATTATATAAAGGAGCACATCTGCGAGCCGATTCGGTCACGCAGCTCCCAGGGCAGAGCTGAGGCAGTATCTGACGATTTGCCTCTGCCCTGGTAAAAACCGTAAAGCCATCTTCACCTAATATTTTTTCATCATCAACGGCGCAACAACCGGTATCCGGTCTAGGCCTGCCTTAATATCGAACTCCAGACAACCCGGTTTTGCGCTGAGGTCCACCAATTCGATATCCCTAAAAGCTGTCTGGCGTCCTGGCCCACGCCATCGCTCCATCTTAGGCAGGGTCTGCCTTGTCTTCTTTTCCTACCATAGATATTGCCCTTATAGACTTTCCGGGTGGCATCATCTTCATCCATACGGATTAAGTGACCCGCCCACCGTAACCTATTGAGCCGGATTTTATCCCCAACCGGACAGTCATGGTATCGCTCATAGATTTCGTCATTGTGTGGGCTACGGAATCGTCCATCCTCATGTAGGGGGCCGAAAATTCTTCGGAGGATTCTTCCCTCGATCGCGGCCAAGAGTTCTTGCTAAGAACCCAAGTTTCCGAGGAGTACACGAGGACTGGCAAGATCATTGTCTTGTACAGTTAGAGCTTTGACCCTATGGTGAGACGTTTCGAGCGGAACAGTTTTTGTAAGCTGAAATAGGCTTTGTTGGCTGACAACAACCGTGCGCGGATTTCATCATCGTAGCTTTTATCGGTTGTAATTTTCGACTCTAGATAGGAGAAATTGTCAACGGTCTCAAAGTTGTATTCTCCTATCCTTATTCTTCCCGTTTGACCAGTGTGGTTTGATGTTGTTGATTGGTTGGTTTTCGGTGCTGACGTTGCCACTATATACTTCGTCTTGCCTTCATTGATATGGAGCCGAAGATCTTGCGCCAATCGCCACCTGCTCGATCTGGATGAAGGCAGCTTGTACGTCTCGGGTGGTTCTTTCCATAATGTCGATATCGTCAGCATAGGAAATGCTTGACAATATTATCCTCGACGCGAGGGGACATAGTTCAATAGTGATTGGCGGTGACTTCAACCGTTCGGCCCTTAAGTAGGTTAGTATAGAAGCAAATGCAAGGAAGCACAGTCTGTTGAATGCTTTTACGCAATTGGATATAGTTCTGGCCAAGAAAGGTAATGTTCACACCTTTTGCAAAAGAGGGTCTTCCCCAATCGTAGCTGTGACTATTGTTAGCGCTGCCCTTATAAAGGTGTGGTTTGACCAACCAAATATAGTAGACGCCTCTACGAGAGAGTTTTTCAATGCATCGCCAACGCATGTGACGTTTCCATGTCTACGTCAAATTGAAGAACAATCGCAAAAAGTGTTCTGGAAGCAGGACATAAGAACATGACCAAACAGTAGTCAATGGGAACATATATAGTGGGGCTTCCACTCAAAAATTTAACGCAACCCACCGACGAGCTATGCAATTCACAATGCATACATTAACTTTACGCAGCTAGAAAAACTATTAGCTGCAAATTATAGCTTACGACAACAATATATGCCATTTATGAAAGAGTATTTCTTGTTAGACTATATTTGCTAATAGAAGATCAACTGTTGGTGGAATAGTGAACTGACCAGCTTGCCACTGAGGTGATTCAGAGACCCTAGTCTCTTGTCAAAAAACCATCCAGGAGTTATTCAATACTGGGCGACGTCAATAATTTTCGGATATGGAATATGGGATCGGTGATAGACCTTACCTTTGTTAGCGACACATTGTTTAAGGATCTTCAAAGGTAGGCGTAGGACATGAACAAAATGTATCAAGAAAACTGGGTTGGGATCTCAAGAAAATTAATAAGCAAATGTTCGAGGAAATACTTCTTCAAGTCGCGATGCCGATGGGAAATGCAGAAGAAAAGTTGCAACAGGTCCTTAAAAGGATGCATAAAATATGTGACGCTTCCATGCTATGCCGCACTGTACTCAAGAAAAGAGTGCCCAACTTCTAGTGGAATCTCGAAATTAAAGAACTTCACAATGTTTGTCTTACAGGCAGGAGACACAGCCAGCGTAGCAGGAACTGACCTGAGTCTGAAGAGTTGCACAACCGATATAGAAAGGGAGGTAAAGAAAGTAAAACTGAACGCTTCAAGAGGTTATGCAAGGAAGCGGACTCTGACGCATCAACCAAGGGTAAACACTCACCAACGATCGCGAACTCTGGGGGATATCATTAGTACTCGCTTCCCACAAGTTTAATGTGAATCAAACCTACCTACTGTTTAGATAGATCCCGTTGAAATTTACGAGGTGACTGCTGAAGAAGTCCTGGAGATCGCAAAAAAAGATTGTCGAAAACGAAGTCCCTAGGCTTAGACGGCATTTCGAATAAAACTCTGATAGTGACCGTAAAAACTGTTCCAAGGTAATTTGCTGAAACATTTACGACGTCTCCCGAAGAAGGGATTTTCTCGAAAAAGGGGAAGAAACAGAAGGTTGTGCTAGTCCCGGAGCTTTGATCCTGCTGATCCTTCTACATAGAGGCCTATATGCTTATTAAACGGCTTCGGCTTCAAACGGGTAAACTTCAATAGGCTTGTGCCGATCACATAATGATGGTCTCTCCAATAGGCAGTTCGTATTTCGAAAGTCACGATATATTAATAATGCGATCCGTACTGTGACGAAAGTTGCGGAGATTACTTCCTCAGCAATAGACCTTCTCAATGTGAGGAATGCCTTCAATATTACAAAATGGACTGGTGCACATTGTAGTGGAATTCCCCCGGGAGAAGCTATTTTGTTACCCTTCGGACGATTGACATAAAACGTATAGAACAATCTTTGGGGTTCAGTTCCCGGTCCTGCCCGGCGGATAATAAGGTATGACGGTATTTTGAAGTTACAGCTGTCTAAAGGAAGGACAGTTATTGGCTGCGCAGACGACATCGGAGTGGCTATTGTAGTACACGGTATTAGGGAGATCGACGTCCACCTAAAGGTAGTTTTTGAAATCAAATCTTGGCTAGAAGAGCTGGTCGCTCACATAACATAAAGCCGAGGTAGTTTTAATCACTAAGCAAAGGAAACAAATGCCGATGAAGACCAGGATTGGAAAACACATCATACATTCGCAACCAACGCTTAAATACTTAGAAGTCAAGGTTGACCAAAAACTATAATTCAAACCCCATCTTGAGAATTTTCCAATAAAGTCTTCCGTGGTTGCCACAGTGTTGCCGAATGTACGTGGCCCTTGACAAAGCCATTGACTCCTTATTTTGAGAGTTGTCTTGTTTTATGCAGCCCCAGTCTGGCCATTGGTATTGAAGCTAGAAGCAAGTAGGAGAAGAATCGTAGCCCCATACCGATTGAGTGCATTGCAAACGTAGTGTGCTTACCGTCAGGCGAAGCAGAATGTGTAATAGCAGCAATGGTCCTCATCAACATCTTTTCGAACGAGGGTGGATGCCTCTATGACTAACTATATGTCCTGTACCTATCGTCGGCAATCATCATGAAGTGATCCTATTTTCGAGTGGCAAAGAGGTAGTATGATTCATATAAAGGAAGCTGGACCCGGGGGATTATTCCTTAAAATGGATCAAACTAAGCCACAGTGAAGTTAGCTATACGAACTAATTCAATTCCTAAACGGATACGGAAAGTACTGAGCATACATTTATCGCTTCGGACGTGACGACTCCCTATATTTTCAGACATGTAAAATGATTCCAGAGAATGCGGAGCATCATCATCATCATCAACGGCGCAACAACCGGTATCCGGTCTAGGCCTGCCTTAATAAGGAACTCCAGACATCCCGGTTTTGCGCCGAGGTCCACCAATTCGATATCCCTAAAAGCTGTCTGGCGTCCTGGCCCACGCCATCGCTCCATCTTAGGCAGGGTCTGCCTCGTCTTCTTTTCCTACCATAGATATTGCCCTTATAGACTTTCCGGGTGGGATCATTCTCATCCATACGGATTAAGTGACCCGCCTACCGTAACCTATTGAGCCGGATTTTATCCACAACCGGACAGTCATGGTATCGCTCATAGATTTCGTCATTGTATAGGCTACGGAATCGTCCATCCTCATGTAGGGGGCCAAAAATTCTTCGGAGGATTCTTCTCTCGAACGCGGCCAAGAGTTCGCAATTTTTCTTGCTAAGAACCCAAGTTTCCGAGGAATACATGAGGACTGGCAAGATCATAGTCTTGTACAGTAAGAGCTTTGACCCTATGGTGAGACGTTTCGAGCGGAACAGTCTTTGTAAGCTGAAATAGGCTCTGTTGGCTGACAACAACCGTGCGCGGATTTCATCATCGTAGTTGTTATCGGTTGTGATTTTCGACCCTAGATAGGAGAAATTGTCAACGGTCTCAAAGTTGTATTCCCCTATCCTTATTCTTGTTCGTGTTTGTGTTTGACCAGTGCGGTTTGATGTTGTTGGTTGATTCGTCTTCGGTGCTGACGTTGCCACCATGTATTTTGTCTTGCCTTCATTGATGTGCAGCCCAAGATCTCGCGCCGATTACCGCCTGCTCGATCTGGATGAAGGCAGTTTGAACGTCTCGGGTGGTTCTTCCCATGATGTCGATATCGTCAGCATAGGCCAGTAGTTGGGTGGACTTGAAAAGGATCGTACCTCTTGCATTCACCTCAGCATCACGGATCACCTTCTCGAGGGCCAGGTTAAAGAGGACGCATGATAGCGCATCCCCTTGTCGTAGACCGTTGTTGATGTCGAATGGTCTTGAGAGTGATCCTGCTGCTTTTATCTGGCCTCGCACATTGGTCAGGGTCAGCCTAGTCAGTCTTATTAATTTCATCGGGATACCGAATTCCCTCATGGCCGTGTACAGTTTTACCCTGGCTATGCTATCATAGGCGGCTTTAAAGTCGATGAACAGATGGTGCAACTGTTGTCCATATTCCAACAGTTTTTCCATCGCCTGCCGCAGAGAGAAAATCTGATCTGTTGCTGATTTGCCTGGAGTGAAGCCTCTTTGGTATGGGGCAATGATGTTCTGGGCGTATGGGGCTATCCGGCCTAGCAAGATAGTGGAGAATATCTTATAGATGGTACTCAGCAACGTGATACCTCTATAATTGCTGCACTGTGTGATATCTCCCTTTTTATGTATGAGACAGATTATGCCTCGCTGCCAATCGTCAGGCATTGATTCGCTGTCCCATACCTTGAGCACAAGTTGATGAACCACTTGGTGTAACTGGTCGCCTCCATATTTAACCAATTCGGCTGTAATTCCATCGGCTCCTGGCGACTTATGATTTTTTAGCCGATGAATTGCACGGACTGTTTCTCCTAAACTTGGTGGTGGCAGTATTTGTCCGTCGTCTTCAATTGGCGGGACCTCCAACTCGCCGATGTTCTGGTTGTTCAGTAGCTCATCAAAGTACTCAACCCATCGCTCTAATATGCCCATTCTGTCGGAAATCAGATTTCCCTCTTTGTCTCGGCAGGATGAGCATCGAGGTGTATAAGGCTTCATCCTGCTGACTTGTTGGTAAAACTTCCGCGCCTGGTGCGGTTGCTCCCTGTACTTTTCTAATTCACGGACTTGTTGGTTCTCCCAGGCTTCCTTTTTCCGTCTGTGAAGTCGCTTCTCCGCTCGACGGAGTTCGTGATAAGTCTCTGCGCGTGCCCGCGTTCTTTGAGAATGCAACATTACTCGGTATGCGGCATTCTTCCGTTCCGTTGCTAGCTTACATTCATCGTCAAACCAGCCGTTCCGACTCCTTTTGCGGCTGGGGCCAAGTATATTTGTGGCCGTATCCATGATAACGTTCTTCAGGTGGTTGTGAAGATCATTAGTTGATGCTTCATCTCCAGGTCCTCTATTGACTGCGGTTATTGCGGCATCCATTTCCCTCTTATAGGTGTCGCGGAGGGTTGTGTTGTGGAAGGCTTCAGTGTTCACTCTCATCTGATTGTCAGAGGGGATTCTAGGTGGTATTGTTATTCGAGCTCGGAGCACCATGCCAACGAGATAGTGATCCGAGTCTATATTGGCCCCCCTATATGTTCTGACATTCATCAAGGCCGAGAGGTGGCGGCGTTCGATCAACACGTGGTCAATTTGGTTGAAAGTGATCCCGTCTGGAGAGGCCCACGTATGTTTGTGGACCGCTTTCCGCGCAAACCAGGTACTTCCAACAACCATTTCGTGTGACCCTGCTAATTGAATAGTCCGCAGTCCGTTATCATTTGTTTTTTCGTGTAAGCTATGGGAGCCAACGTATCGTCTGAATATGGGCTCCTTCCCTACTTGGCTGTTAAAATCCCCAAGTATGATTTTGATATCATATCTGGGATAGGCTTCGAAGGTTCTTTCTACTGCCTCGTAGAAGGTATCCTTCTCCGACTCTGCAGTCTCCTCTGTAGGGGCGTGAACGTTTATGAGGCTTATATTTCTAAACTTGCCTCGCAAGCGCAGAGTGCATAGCCGTTCGCTTATACTTTCAAAGCCGATAACAGCAGGTTTCATTTTTTGGCTGACTAAGAAACCTACTCCGAGCACATGGTTTACTGGATGGCCGCTATAATATATGGTGTAGTGGCTCTTCTCCAGGAAACCGGTCCCTGTCCATCGCATCTCTTGCAACGCTCTTACATCAGCCCTATATTGGGACAGGGTATCGGCTAGCTGCTTATCAGCTTCATCTCTGTACAGAGAGCGCACGTTCCATGAGAAAATGCGCAAATCGTTGTTCCTTTGTCGTTGCCGGGTCTGTCGTTTTAATATCCGTCCTATCCGAGGCTCCTGTTGTGGCTTCGTAACGGTTGTTTTCCGTGTAGGGTTGTCAGCCCTACCCAACCCCCAACCTGGAGGACCAGTTGGTACAATTTGTCCCGTTTTTAGGCGCGGGAGACTCGCCTTCATCCTTCTCCGTCTGCAGCTTTTCGTCAAGAAAGAGCTCCCAGCGGTTACCACGTGGAGGTGGAGATAGGGTTTGGTAGTAGAGCTGTTGGTGTTGGTTCAGCAGGCATTTCCCAGGTTTTATGCTCCATCGTGGGTACCAATCCACGTTTCGCCCTGGGACCTATACTACCCTTTGACCACCATGCGGAGCATACTGTTTTTAATTGCCCGAGGTTCTCCACACTACAGAGCGGTGACGGAATTTGACGTAGGACGCGGTTGACACCGGAGAACATCCTGGACCACAGGCTAAACTCTGAAACAACTTGGAGGCCGTTGGAATAATGATTAAAGGCGATCCACAATCTGGCGAGGAAGGAGGAGCTTTGGAAGAAAGTAGTAAATAACGACACGAGCCGCAGTTTGTAACTGACTCAGCCCCGCGAAGTAATATGGAAATGGCAGACCCGCGGTGTAAACGAAAGAGAAGGAGGTGGTTTTAGTAAGTAAAAGTGTGACCATATGGTAGGAGCCAGCGATAGGTTTTCAACCACTCCACCTTCCAACGCCAAAAAATGTAGAAAGACGGCCAGACAAAGCCTTAAAAAGTAGACCAAGCTCAAATGAGCTAACTCTGCCCCGTGTGATGGTTTCACGGCGCAGTTGAGAAAGGTGGAATGGTTTCATCAGGTAAGAACCCCACACTCTAACATAGTTAGGCCAGTGCTTTTTTAAAATTTCCGTTTTCTTAACCCCTATCCCAAATATACTTACTTCTGAAAATTAACATGACTTTTCGGGGATCGAACAAGGAAACATTTTTTTATATTGAATTTTAAATCATTTTTATTTATTTTCTTGAAAGTTGTTTTGTTTCGTCTACAATTTCGATGTTTTTGACAAACAATTGACAGTGAAATATTTATGTATACATTTATAAAAATTTTAATTTGTTATTAAAAGTTAAAAATACCAAATATGCCAAGTAAAAAATATTTTCTGCACGTAATCAAAATGATATGAAGAGGTATATTTTCTTTCTTCTTATTCGATTCCTACTTAAAAAATAATTATGTACAAAATGTAGTTTCAATTTTGTAGTTAAATTTAATTCGATAATTTCTTTTGAGACGTATCTTTTGAAGCTCAGTTTTTGATTTAGTTTCAGTAACCTAACTTTATGTTGCTATCTTACTCACAAAAGTATAATACACTTTGTTATTAGAAAAAGTATCTATAGAATTCTTCTTACTAAATTTCAAATACATGAACAGTCTTAATTGTGTTTTATTACGTTTATCTATTTGACACTTTTAATTTACTATTAGAAATACATTTATTTACGTACAAATTGGAATTCTTATGGCAAGAAGATAAACTTAAAGAACTAACAATTTATATAGCACTCAATGTTTATTTCAGATGTGGGTGTGTTGTATTACCTAGTTGATTTCCTCTACATTTTTATTAGATACTTTAATTAACATTTTGTACAAACAATGCAGCACTGAGTTTTCGTATTTATTATTGAAACAATCCATCTAACGCCATTAAGATGGCCGGATTGCTCCTTCTAATATTGTTGAGACTTGTTTAGATATTTACATTTAATAATTCTAGAATTAATATAATTAGGGCATCTTGCATGGGAGTAAGAAAGGAGTGGGTCGTAAATTAAAGTGAAATTATTAAATTTTCGACTACTGATGGAGGAGCAAAACGTAAATTTTTATTATTACAATAAAATGAAGTCTCCATAATCCAGCCTACGCTCGTTTTGAATCGAGTTCAAAATATCAACTGATATTGGAGCCACAAAAGTAATTAAGCGCACATCAGGTTATTTTTCCCAAAGTTATCCCCTCGCCGAAATTTCTACCTTGTATGTATAATATGATACCGTCGTCATGTTCGAAGCCCTAGTTTAACCGTAAATCTACGCGTGATAAAGATGGTCCTGATAATATAAGGTGTATGTATTCTGTAGGATAAAACCTTGATACAAGGTGGCATCTAAGTACTCGTATATCTGTATCTTTAATTGCAAAGTGGAGAAAAGCTATGGATAAAGACAGTAGTTTGCACATTATAAAGACATAAAGTCTATTTACAGCTTGAATTCTACGCTACTGCCTATGCTTAAATTTATATGGATTAATCTTCAATCTTGACCTTACACTCTATCTAATTCAATAATTCCTAAACATATTCTTCAGATGGTTTTTGTACACTGGCTGGCAATCGAAGTGATGCCGATACATGTTCACTAACAACTGAGTCTGGTAACTCAGCGATATCCTTAAATACGCCCATTAGACTTTCAAAATTTGGACCCCAGTTGAGTAGATAGTCCCATCCTAGAGTAGTTGTAGATGGAGATGCACCATTGACCTGGCGATACATTCCACCCATGTGCGTTGAGAGGTCATCATCGCTTGCGACTAGAGTGCTTAAAGATCCCCGGAAGGATGAGTCAAATCCATCGTATGAGGGAGGCGGTATGGGTGGCTTACTAGAACTAGTTCCACTCTCGTTACCGCGTCTGTCCTCTTCTCCGCCACTCTTATTGTATTTATCACCATTTATGCTATTGTTATCATACTCGATTTCTGAGCAAGTGAAGCTATCATTTCCACTTTCATCCGTAGAAGTTGAGCTGTGCGCATCCACATCTGGGGAATGGTGCATATGAGTTAAATGATGACCAGCTCCAGGCACTCTCGGCGCTTCACTGCTGCTCGAAACAGCATCTAATGTTGAAACTAAACTCGATGTGCGTGGTCGAGCGTTCAACCTTTCTATCTCTTCAGCTGTTAGACCCATCGGTCCACTCCCCACTGAATTTACATTTGGAGTCTGGGGAGGGGCCCCGGGATTTTTCCGGCTTGCGCTGGAGCTTTGACCAGAAAGCTGCGACATAACCGGACTATTTAAACTTCTCTCACTATTGCTGTGAAGCGCATCCTTTCCGACACCTCCGGAACTTGATGTGGTTGCGAGAAGCGCACTTTGTAATGGTTTCCCTGATATATCGTGCAGCGTTAGAATACGTGGTTGTTGCGAACTAAGCTCTGAACTCGGTGATAATCGAGCTAAAGGCGTGCTTTGATGAGGACGTGGTGTATTCGAAGGAGGAGGTTGACTAGTTTGTGGAGGAACACGTGGTGCATACGGGCCAGCATGATGGGGAGAGTGTCTGTGTTGCTGTTGCGCGGGGGACGCTTGATGCTTGTGATGAGTATACGATGCCACAGGTGGTGGAGTGGCTTTGTATTTTCGGACCCCACCTCCTTCTCGATAGCCTTTGTAATGATAGACGATGTCAATATCCGAAGGAGCTATAGAGCTTGCATTCTCCAAATCATAGTGCTCAGGGAATTCAGATCCTAAATCTACTCCGGAAGGATGGTCATGGGGGTGATGTGACTGACTAGGTGGTGGAATCGGAGGATGATGTTCTT
This sequence comes from Hermetia illucens, assembly GCF_905115235.1. Lineage (NCBI taxonomy): Eukaryota > Metazoa > Arthropoda > Insecta > Diptera > Stratiomyidae > Hermetia > Hermetia illucens. Next base: position 159,368,704 of record NC_051849.1, read on the forward strand.
CACGAAGTGGAGGACTTTTACTGACCACTTCTCGTTCTATGATGTCGGGCCGTTGTGGTCGCTGATGTTCATTGCTACCAATTTCGCGTTCTTTATATTTTTTCGATATTAGTTCCGGGCCAACCAAGTGATGACCCCCAATTCCTCTCATTAAATCGCCGTTATCGTTATGATATCCTTGGTTTGAATCATTTGAATGAAGTCCACGAGACATTACACAATCAGCGTTGGATGCTACTAGCCCTCCACTATTCAGAAGTGTGGATCCTCCATTTTGTTTAGTATGTATTCCAGGAGTGTTTCCAGGGCCACCACTTTTCTCTTTTTGCTGCTTTCTAAATCTGAATACAACAAACGAAACGAGAATTGCTACTAACAATATAACGAAGAACACAATAACAAGCGTAATTCCTATACTAAGAGGATCCGATACTTGAGCAGCTCCAATTCCTAAAGCTCCATGGCATCCTTGGTAGACTTTGCCGCGAGTAAGAACTTCTCTGAATACACTTCCTGATCCATTGAACGGTTGAATTTCATTGTTGATCGTGAAATTAGCTAGACATCCTTCGAAACTTTGAGGCATGGCTTCTTGCAATAGGTACTCTCTTCTGATTCCACCTACGGATAGCACAGTCAAATAGGGATCGAGAAAGTCGTGAACGCCTGCTGCATCAAGTTCCTCTCCAGCCTTTTTACCGTCGATCAGGACGTGGAGGACTCTGTGTTCTAGCCGAAGCGTTAGGTTATGCCAGTTACCATCCGCTAGATTATCAAAATTTTGTACAGTCATATTGACTGAAGTACTTTGTCTGGAACTATAGGTTAGTTTTCCGCTTTTGAGTTCAATTGATGTGTAGTGCTTGTTGGTGGCAGCAAACAGGATCAAACCGTTTGATTGGACTGTTCTAAAAAGCATACTCAATGCTTTCGGTGGCTCAACTGTTTGTGCGTTGCTCGTTATGTTGTCATGTTGGATCGTATATCGCCTTCGTCTCGTCACTTCGTATGTCCAGAATGCGCTTCCTCCATACAAATTGTCCAACAACTGCATTCGCTTGTGCTTCTCTGATATTTTGAATTCAACGAATCCTCCTTCACTCAATGAAATGGGGTCCAGTGAATTGAAACAGTCTGGAGATAGTAAATCACTACCACAACGGCACATAGCTGTATGCCAACGATCGATGCATTCATCGAATGGTCCACATAGCGTCAGGGCTGGATCGTCGGGAAGTTCTTGCGAGCATGGTCCTCCATTCGTATTGCGGTTGCAGGTGGGTAAGATACCTCTTGATGTGAGCGGACTACTTAGGTTTAAGGCTCGACCGTTTATCGAAACGCTATGAACACAGCCTACTAGATCGTCAGAGTGGATTTGACCTGGGCGTTCTAGCACAGGATCGGCAGATGAAAGCCCACCAACGAGAAGCGGTTGCTTGTTGAAGTTCAGTGTCCTAAAATGAAAAAAAATAAAACGTTTTAGAGATGTTTTTGTAAGTGGCTCTCTAATTGATGTAGTCAATCTACGTTTGCTACTTTTCATATGAGTATAAGCAGTTGCCTTTGAAATAATACAATGTGCACATATTGGACGGGATGCAGCGCAGCTTCAATGTTAAAATAAGATTATAAGAATAACTTTTTGGTTTCAATAATTACAAAATTTTTCTAATTTTGTGGACTTTTCTACTTTCTGAAAGATGAATCGGTAGCCTATTTTAGATTCAACTAAAAGCCTACAGTATACATACAGGCTCTTGAAAAGTATATGGTTTTTGAGACCAGAAAATCCAGGATGTAGTTTGAATGGCCAAGGTGAAACTTCTTCTTATTTAAGACTAGCGTCAGTTGTCGAATAGTGTAGACCTATTCAGATTCATATCTCAGCACATCAATAGTTCTGAGCTCATATTTGCGGTTGCAACGGAACATTACAGTACATTATTTTCAAGAAGTTCACGCCTTGTGATCCTCAAGGATACGATAACTCTCTATGAAGTTTTGTAGTGATTTGGTTTGTCCACACTTTCCTTACCTCTAGGATGGGGTCTCACCCTTGCTGTCACCTCTGCAGTAAACGAATTTTAATAAGGTGTTGGTTCTATCGGAAAAAATTGATATTACCAACCACCTTAAACAACATTAAAATGCCAGGTCGGACCAGTTAAAGGTAACACGGTTAGATCAGGAAAGAGTAGTCTATAGACGTCTATAGAAACATCTTTCCAGAATGCGAGCCGATTTTGTGGGAAAACCGAAGAAGCTGCACCACTATTATTAACCAATCAAGGATATTAATCGGCCAAGTCAGCTGTTGCCAAATCATCTCCAGGTTTCGAAGAAGGTAAACCATGAAAAGAAACTAGACACTAAATTAAAAGGTCATCGTGGGCATTAACAATATTTAATCTTGGCTATTTTTAACGTGGTAGCAACTAGTAGTGTTTCTTATGGGTGGAGAGGCAAATCGAAAAGACGCTACTCTCTCGCTCACCAGGCATTTCCAACGCTTTTGCTATCTATTTGCAGATCTCTTCCTTCTGGCGGTCTTCGTCTTCGATAAAGGAAATATGTACTTGAGGTTATATATGTTCGTCAATCGTATTCCAGGGTATAAATCGGTATCACTCCTGCTATTACGAACACTGCATCATTTGAGACATTAGCGTTAAATGGGGTCTCCAATGCCTTTCTCTAAACTGGGGCCGGATAGTGCAAGATCAAGCTCACCGCGCTGGCTATAAGCAACCGAGAAGTATGCCGGGGCCGTCTAGACCAGAACTCATTTAACAGCATTAATTACCTCGCATGCGTATAACTCGGCATCTTCGAAATGTTTTGAGATTACAATCAGTGCTATATCGGCGGCGTAATTCACCACAGTGGCATGGAAGGTTAACTGTATTGTTTTACATGACGTTCTAAAGCAGTGGGCCTAGTATAGAACATTGGCGGATACCCGTGGAGACAACGTCTTCCTGAGGTGCGTCATCTTTGACATATTAGACCCCACTTTCTTGTAAATAGCTGTTGATAATAACTGCGAAATAAGTGGGAATATCAATCTTCGGCAGAGATTCCCCTGTTAGATTCCAAATGCATGCAATATTTGCTACGTGAATTGTCTCTTCGACCAAGCCAGTAATCAATTTTGGTATCAATGGTTGATCTGGCTTTATGGAGAATCTAGTGCTGATCTGAGAGGCCTTCACACTCTACAACTGGAAGTAATCTATGGTAGATTACTCACTCTAGCATTTTCCATACAATGTCTAGAAGATATATAGGTCTGTAAGAGGATAACTCGCTAAAAGTTTTAGGCGGCAGTGCCAAATTCTGCCGCTTCCATACTGCAGGAAATATCCCCTCGGACATCCCCGCTTTGAACAACTCAGCGAACAGTTCTGGTCTAGATTTCGTGGTAAGATTAATGGCCCTATTCGATATTCTGTCCAGACCCGGAGCTTAGTGATTGGCGGGATTGTCGTCAGATTCAGAGGTCATTGGAAGCTGTCAGTTCCCTTCTCTTTGTGGAAAAATAATCCCTCAGTGATTTTTAAAAATAGGATTTAGCACATGATCTGCGGAGATGAGTGGCCCCCGTTCTATAGGTGCTCTCCTAGTGGTTTATGTCCACTTCCGAGCAGAATTCCGTAAAACATTCCTTCTTGCAGTGAGGACTTGAGGGTTTCGCGGACTTCGTTACAGTGACTGTGGGAGGCCAGATAAAAACAGCAGGATCATTCTCAAGACCATTTCACATCAACAACGGTTTACGACAAAGGGATGCCCTATCATGCGTCCTCTTTAACCTGGCCCTCGAGAAAGTGATCCGTGATACTGAAGTACATAAAAAGGGAGAAATCATACAGTGCAGAAATTTTAGAGGTATCACGTTGCTGATTACCATCTATAAAATATTCTCCGCTATCTTGCTAGGCCGGATAGCCCCATACGCCCAGCAAATCAGTGGCCCATACCAAAGAGGCTTCGCTTCAGGCAAATCAGACACAGATCAGATTTTTTCTTTGCGGCAAGCGATGGAAACACTGTTGGAATATGGACAACAGTTGCACCATCTATTCATCGACTTTAAAGCCGCCTATGATATTATAGCATAGCTAGGGTAAAACTTTACACGCCATGGGCGAATTCGGTATCCGGACGAAATTGATAAGACTGACTTGGCTGACCCTAACCAATGTGCGAGGGCAGATAAAAGCAGCAGGATCACTCTCAAGACCATTCGACATCAACAGCGGTCTACGACAAGTGGATCCTCTTTAAATCCAGCCAACTACTGGCCTACTCGACATCATGGGAAGAACGACCCGAGACCTACAAACTGCCTTCATCCAGATCGAGCAGGCGGTAATCGGCGCGAGGTCTTGGGCTGCACATCAATGAAGGTAAGACAAAGTATATGGTGGTAACGTTAGCACCGAAAACCAACCAAACAACAATATCAAACCGCACTAGTCAAACGGGAGGAATAAAGAGAATACAAGTTTGAGACCGTTGATAATTTCCCCTATCTAGAGTCGAAAATTACAACCGATAACAGCTACGACGATGAAATCCGCGCACGGTTGTTGCTAGCCAACAGAGCCTATTTCAGCTTACAAAAACTGTTCCGCTCGAAATGTCTCACCATAGGGTCAAAGCTCTTAGTGTACAAGACTATGATCTTGCCAGTCCTCATGTATTCCTCGGTGACTTGGTTTCTTAGAAGAATTTTTGGTCCCGTACATGAAGATGGATGATTACGTAGCCTACATAACGACGCAATCTATGAGCGATATCATGACCGTCAGATTGTGGATAAAATCCAGCTCAATAGGTTACGGTGGGGGGTCACTTAATTCGTATGGATGAGGATGACCCAGCCCGGAAAATTTCTAAGGGCAATATCTATGGTAGAAAAAGAAGACGAGGCAGACCCTGCCTGAGATGGAGCGATGGCGTAGGTCAGGACGCCAGGCAGTTTTGAATTGGAGGACCTCGGCGCAAAACCGGGATGTCTGGAGTTCCTTATTAAAGCAGGCCTAGACCGGATACCGGTTGTTGCGCCGTTGATGATGATGATGATGATCGATCATGCCTACCTCCTCTGAGCCGTTCGTCTGGCTCATTGGCGAGGTGATCGAATACTGGCCAGTTCACCATTTCAGCAGTAGTTGGGTTTTCTATTGAGAAATGTGCATCTCGTACGGATGGAGGCGCCATATATATTGGTGATCCATTCTATCACATGGCGTCTGCTTTATAAAATTGATCTACCCACACCTCTTTCAATGTTTGCTTATCCAACGCTTTTGATGACCAACCTGAAAATCTTCCTCGGTTTCGAGCATGCTAACTTTTTCCCTCTGTGGCTCCCTCTATAGTCCAATGAAGTTTACCTGATGAGGGCTGTGGGGGTACTCTGTCTAGAATTGTGGAAGTTCTTCCTTCCAAAAGGTGTTTACGTCACCGTCGTTGGTCAGAACTATATTCAAAAGCATATAATAGACGGCGCCTTCTTCCATTTGCTTCCTTGCTACCCCACTTAAGGACCCAAGCGTTGCAGTCACTAGTAATCAATAGCCACCCCCTTTAGACTACATTCCCTCGAGAATAAGACTGTCAAGTATTTCTTCCAATTCAGACTGTGTCAAGCTGTCGGTGTGTCTGCCTGTCTGTCGGACAGGAAACGGCTAAAGTTATTGACATGAAATTAAGTAATAGTGGCATCATTTTACGTGTGGTTTAAAAAGGCATCCCCACACTTACGGAGGCAGGCAAGACATTTTTTTCACAGAATATGGTCATGTGTGGTATCAAATGAAAGGGCTTTATACAAAGTAGTTGGTTGTTGTATATTCATCAACACCAATGACCCGAACTGTTAGAGAGGGAGCAACCCTAACTTTAACTAGACTTTTGTAATCACTTGAAGCCTTTATCGAATTATCGAGTTTCGAAAGTTTACAAAAAAGTGCGGTCTACATAGCCGTCTGGAGGGCTGATCAGGTAGTGTTGAAATCTGCAAACCTACCTGGATTATGTTTCATGAAAGATTGAGCGATTATAGTGTCATGCTTCTTTAAAACAGCTTTGTACTAACTTTCAAATGAGCTTCATAGTTACATGTGTTCTAGTAATCTGTTGCAACTAGCAGGAAAAGTGTCAAGTGTCGAATTTTCACACACCTTTGTCTTAAGATAGGAACACTTTAGTGCAATCTATCCTCCTTTTTCAAAACTGTGCTTAGTTTTTAAGTTTCGGAAGTACAGAGAAGTATGATGAGAGTCCGCTTTGTTTTGCAAAGAAACTTACCGCCCACTTGGAATCCTAATTAAATTAATATTGCCGAGTAGTAGAGTAGAGTACGCCCGCTCTGCAACGGTATACTTTACATCATATCTATTAGAGAATCATAAGTTCATCCAATTATTACAATCTATTGCAAAATGCTTGTAATTGTTTCTACTATATCGCCTCAATACGTGCGGATCTAAAGATACTTATCGACTGGATTTCATGGGCAACAATGTTGCACACCTCCATCAACCACACGAAGGAGTTAAATTAGAAACATGGTAGGTACGTATCTAGCAAATGTAGATCTATCTGCAACCACACAAGCCAATTTTATTGGAAACGTGTTAGAATGTCTTCACTGGAAAACAGATAGGTACATCGCTGTAATTCAGAAAACAAGAGTGTGATGCTTCCGCGGCGGAAGATCTCTTATGGTTGCAAGACCTGAGATTTCTAGTTAACCAACGTTAATTACAAATAATTAAAGTCGACTTAAATCACGTCATCGGTCATGGATGCAGTGCCATATGGAATTGGATGTGTAGCTCGACTGAACTCAATGCGAATGGTGTTATTGTGTAAAGGAAATCAGAATTAATGATGATTGAGGATCAGGTCATTAGCACATTGTACAATAGGAAGTGCAACCTTTTGAGGCGGTTTGTGGGCTTTTTCTAAGGACTTAGAAGACTATGGATGACGAGAGATACAATGATGGAGTTCATGCCGGAACTTATGCCTTGTATATGTCTGAGCTCATTTTAAAAAGGTTTCGAATTGACAACAATACAGTGCATAAGCTTCAAAAGTAACTCTACCGGTTCTGAGTATATTCAACCGTAATATGCACGTACCCTAAAGCCCTAAAACTTAATTTGAGGCAGTTTATGACACACTATGGAATTGAACAAAAAAGTTGATTACAAAACGAAATGCAATTATAATGGGCCATCCAAAAGTTCCCATAGATTCTTGTCTTCCATGGTAGTCTCTCTCCAACATTCCCGGCTCATTAGTCGTCAACATCAATGAGGCAGCTTCACAAATTATCTGGTGCTCTCTCATTTTTATTGTGATGCTTCTCGATGTCGGTTTCTTTATATATTGCCTTTCAAAATACGGCAGGAAATGCTACAATTCTGAATTTCACGTATCTAGCACCTGCCGTTTTTGTAGATTCACGGAGATAGACACAGATAGTTAGTAATGCAGTCCATATGGAATATTTCAATTACAATCATGTGTTGTACTTTTATTGGGCTTCGGACACGTCATTAATAAAAAATTGTTAGGGGAACCTAGTAGTATGCTTTCCTGAGACAAGACTCCCTTTAAAATTTTAGGATATATAGAATGAAGAAGGTCTCACTCGGGAAATCAAGAGATTTGGAGGCAAGGAATGATGAGAAAATACGCCCCGAATTCACTATCATTTCAAGAGGAATGGATATAATTTATGCAGATATTCTCCTGAAGGTCAAATAGAATCAGAGGCGGACCACATGGATTGCATTGCATTTAAAGCGATTAATATTTTAAATTTTGTTGAAGAATTCAAGGAGTCCTAAGTGCACCACTCACTTGATGGCGGACCGGTCCAGTTGGGAAGCAACATACTTTCTCGGTCGGGGCCGAGGGACCCCTGAGTCCTGGGTAAGCAACCAAGATGGGAAAATTGGACTTGCGGTTTCGTCCAGAGCACTTACTCTTTTGCTCAGGTACTCTCCAGGGCTCAAAAGAAGAAGGCGAAGAGGAACAAAGACAAAAACACCTTGCGCTATCAGAAAAACCTCTGCCTAAAACTAAGGCGGACACAAAGGCCGGAGCACCAAAAGAAAAGGTGGGGAGACGAAGGAGGACTAGACCGCCAGCTTTGTTTATATTAGCCGACGAAGTGAAAGTCGTTACAAGATTAAACCCGAGCAGAAGTGTCTTCCATTCGTAAAAGGGTGGTGGAGTCTTAGTCGAACTAGGCCCGAAGACTATAAATAAAGTCACGTTCTGTGAAGAAGGGGGTTTCTGGGAGGAAAAGCTTTGGTTTCCAGCCGGGAATCCAGATTTTTTTGGAAATCCGAGACCTTGACTGTCTCACAGAAAATAACGAGGTAGAAGAGGCCATCAAATGCGAATGTCCGGAGGTAACCAATGTCCGGATTGGTATCACCTCTGCGAACTCCCGAGGCCAAAAGCTCGTTGTGGTGGAAGTTGCCGAGCAATCCGCGAGGAAGCTTCTAAACAGCGAGAAAATAAGAATTGGTTGTGTAGTATGTAGGATATGAATCCGGGTCGCCCCAACCAAATGTTACAGATGTTTGGATTATTGGCGCACATTTGCAAAATGTCGGGGACCTGACAGAATGGCAACATGCCGTAAATGCGGTCAGGCAGATCATAAAGCGAACACCTGCAATGAAAACGAAAGCTGCGTCCTATGCAGGGACCGTGGGGCGACTGATGAGAGCGTTGTGCACACTGCGGGATCGGGACGGTGTCCAGTTTTCAGAGCAGAACTGGAAAGAGCTAGGACACAAATCAATATGCACTGGAGTGCAACCGCTCACGAGTTGCTAGCGCAGTTGGCTGTGGAGACCAAAGCTGATTTAGTACTCATCAGTGAGCAGTACCAAAACAAGGGCCCAATTTCATGCCACACTGACATATCAGGTACCGCTGCCATGTGGTTTCGGGACGGCGTTCTCCTTAGGGTCCTTGCTCAAGGCCGAGGGGACGGCTTTGCCTGGATTCGATGATTCAGGTATAAAGTTTTTTAGTGTCTATCTTACGCCGAATGAGATGACGCCGGACTATCGTCGGAGGCTAGATTCTTTGGAGAACGCTATCTTAAGCATGGATGGGCGGATCCTGGTCGGGGATGACTTCAATCCTAGGGCACTTGAATGGGGCATGCCTCACACACAGATTCCAGAGGGAAACGAATTCTGGAAATGGCGGTGAGAACAGGACTGGTAGTTCTAAACACCGGATCCACCCCACGTTCCGGCACCCGGGCTGCGAGGGAAGCATTCCAGACGTAACTTTAGTGTCGGAATCACTGGTGTCGCTTGTGGACGGGTGGCGAGTTCTGGAAGACTTCTCGGCAAGTGACCATTGCTTTCGAAATGGTGGACACAAACTCTGCGTGTGCGCCACCCCGGCGATCTTTCTGTGCATGGAACGTCGCGAAAGCGAACACCGGGAAGTTTGTCGAAACTTTGGGAACAGGTGGGGTCGTGCTGGAGGTTATTCCTGGTGGCGATGGCGCCGCAGCTGACACTATCGTAATTTCAGTTATGAATCTGATAACGACGGTCTGCCAAGCCTCCACGCCCAGGAAGGCATCGAGGCGCGGCAAACCTTCCATGAATTGATGGACAATGGAAGTCGCAGAGCTCCGGAAGGAGTGTCACAGGCTCCACTGTTTAAAACAACGTCTAGGCGACCGGGAGGAGGCATATACCATAATGACGGAGTACAAATCAGCCAAAAGGAGACTCCGCAGCGCAATAAACAAGAGCAAAGCTCGCTGATGGCAAGTTCTGGTCGATGAGGTGAATGTGGATCCGTGGGGACTCGGCTACAAACTGGTAAATCGAAAAATCGGGGCTCTGCGGAAACCCTGTTCCCATGGACCGCATTGTAAGGTCACTCTTCCCTGCGCACCCCGTATGGGATGATGACGTCGGCGCGGAGAGCGCAGAGGACTGTCCACTTTTCACTATAAAAGAGTTGGAACAGTGCTCGAAAAGCTCATCAGAAGTAGACTCGCTGAAGCGATACGCGCTGCTGGGGATTTATCTCCCCGGCAGTTTGGTTTTAGATCAGGGAGATCCACAATTGATGCTGTCATGCAAGTCGTGGACGTTGTTCGACGAGCAGAGGCACATAGCCGACGAACTCGACGAGTGGTGCTCCTCGTAACATTTGACGTCAGAAACGCCTTTAATTCCGTAAGATGGAAAGACATTCTAGGCACACTAGGCAATACTTTCAATGTGCCGAACTATCTCTTACGGATATTGAGGGACTGTCTGAGAAACCACTCCCTGCTCTAGGAAACACTAGAGGGTCTAAGGAGGATGGAGGTCACGTCGGAGGTAGTACAGAGATCCATCCTAGGGCCGGGCCTCTGGAACGCTACCTATGACAGTCTACTAAAACTCGACATGCCACAAGAGTCGCGCCTGGTCGGCTATGCAGATGATGTCGCAGCGCTTGTTGCTGGATGCACTGTCGAACAGGCGCAAAGCAGACTCGGCATATTGGTGCGACGAGTAAGCGGATGGATGAGTACTAATGGTTTCAACCTTGCATTGAAAGAAACCGAAGTAGTCATCCTGACTAAAAAGAGAATTCCGACCCTGCGTCCCATATCGTTCGACGAGACGATAATCAAGTCAAAATCAGCGGTAAAATGCCTCTTGACTCAAACATTACCTTTTCTGAGCAAATCAAAGCAGCAGCGAACAAGGCTGCACCTAGAGTTTCGGCGTTAAATAGGCTAATGGCAAACATTGGGGGTCCTACGTCTAGCAGGCCAGTTCAACGCAGTCTGTCCTGCTCTACGGCGCAGAGGTATGAACTGACGCTCTTAACAAGGAGGTATATCGTAAACGTCTCGCGCAAGTACAGAGACGGGGAGCGTCGTGGGTGGCGTCTGCGTACCGCACTGTGTCTGAACCGGCCATGACGGTGATCGCGGGAGTGATCCCTTCTTGATGGGAGCGTCAAGCCATATACAAGCGCAAGGGAGATGACCCAAGGGAGGTGGTTTCTCGCGAAGAATGGCAACACACTCTAGACGAGTGGCAGCTCTCGTGGCAAATTGAAACTAGAGTTAGATGAACTGAGCGGCTCATCGGCGACTTAGGTGCGTGGCTGAATCGGAAGCATGGTGAGACTGACTATTTATTTAGATTAGAAAGGCGCGATCTCCGGATTGTGTGTTTTGCAATGGAGTTGTGGACGACGCCCGCCACACTTTTTTTTTTTGTGGAAGGCGCGATGGGGTTCGTCAGCAGCTGTATTTAAACACAGAGGACCTCTCTCCAGACAACATTGTCGAAGAGATGCTGAGGAGTGCTGACAGGAGCCGTGTTGCCATTACGTTCAGGCCCTTCTCGTTGCTAAGAAGATAGAGCTCGACCGGTGAAGGAGCCGGATGGCAGGGGGTTCCTTGAGCTGGCAATTCTCTTCCTCCTCTCTCTCCTCTCCGCAAGGCGGGAGAGTTCGGGAACTTGCCCGAAGTAATGTGACAAACGGTTCCAGGCTAGCTCCCTGATGATGGGGAGGTGTTTGGGGAGATAGTCCGACGACGTACCGAACCGGGAGACCAACACTGTGTGTGTAAATGCATTCACCTACCCTACCCCCCCCCCCCCCCACCCTCCCCCCAAAAACTCTTTTGCTCCTGCTGGGTCCCAAGTCCAAGTACTGCACAATGGCTGAATGCCGACATCTCCAGGAGCTTTCTGCTAGGGGCTAATTATGCCTTCATTTGGTGCAAGTTCTGACTTCCCATCTTTCCCTTCTTGAACCTAAACTGGTCGGCATTTAAAAGTTTAAGTTTAAACTCAAATCTTTGCTCATCAATAGCAAATATTTTGGACCTTTGATATATTCCTCGAGAATAGCTCGTATCCCATATACGACTCTAAGCCTTTTCCATTGTACTCTTTAAACTCATTGCAATGCTAAATGTTGGCACAAAAATATAAATCTACTATAATTAAAAAAACAAAGTAACTTACCCAGTCGGTCCTACATCATCCGAATAGCAGCTCGAATCACCTGGTCTACAATCTTCACAAACGTCTCCATTTTCCGTGCATTTAGCCACACTCAACGACATCACCTTTCCATTTCTCGTTGCCGTTACTTTATGCCAGCTCCCATCAGCCAGATTTCTTCCGCCTACCATCACAGCAGTAATGGCAGTCCTTGCTCCTCCGAATGAGAAAACAGCTTTACCTTTGACTACCTCAATTGCTACAAAATCAGATCGGCCTCCACTTTGTACACCGTAATTATAAACAAGGAGTGCGTCAGGTTTCGTAGTAGCGAAGATGACGGATATATCATTGGTTCCAGGATCCAAAGAAGGAAATGACATGTACGATAGTTCCGTGAAGCCATATGTTGCCTTTTCACAATGTCGTCCATAGCGGCCATCAATGCAGCTGCATTTATAGCCAGGTTTGAGGCTGACACACAATCCTCCATGCAAGCATGGGTTAGGCCTGCAAGAATCAGCAACACTCTCGCATTGATTGCCTCGGTATCCAGGTCGGCAAAGACAGAAGAATGATGAACCATCGGGACTTTCCCGACAGGATCCTCCGTTGCGACATGGGTTGCTAGAGCAGACGTCACCTCGTTCCAGCTGACAATATTTACCCTCCCTGTGGGCGGGACAAGAACATTGGAAGTCGTATCCTTGTCGACGACATTGGCCGCTAGCCTGACATGGATTGGGAGAGCAAGGATCCTGCCGCTTCTCGCACTGTCTTCCAGTGTATCCATCCGTACATTTGCAGATGAAATCGTGAGAGACAAGAGGTGAAGTAAATATAAGCGATTGGCTGTCGATAATACTCATTCTTTCATGGACGGTAAAGTCTTCAGTGCAAACACCACCATTGTCGCATGTATTCACGCTACACGGAGTGTAGCCCACCATGAAGTCATTTGGCGAAGAAATTTGTAGGAGCTTTGTCATGGCTTCGTGCTTCTTACGTAAGCGTTCAATAATGTACATTTGTGACCGATATCCCATTGAATTCCTCAAAGCAATGGATATTTCAAAACCTGAACCATTAACGTTCCGGAGGCTATATAAGTTGAGTTCATCTCCATACTCCAAGTGCGCCTTCAAAAGGTCGACAAAGCTTCTGTAGTAGTTCACTAAGAAGTGCTCAGCAGTCATGTTGTTCACGTGAATCGTTATAGAGTTAGCGACCGTGGTATTATCGAATGGCAAGAATTCAACGCTGATCGTAGAAATCACGTCCTTATGTTTGCCATCGTTACCTGATATTGAATACGAATACCCTTGCATTGTTGTCTGTGTTGTAGTATGAAGGTTACATCCATTAGAAATGATCAGCGCTCCAGCGGGACTGGAGTTGGAATTCGATACAATCTTGCATTTGTAATCCCCAGTTGTATCAGGATCATTTGGATGAACATCTGCCACCTTACCCTGGTGTATTTTATTATTGAAGACGTGGACAAGAACATGAGCTACCCTAGGAGTTGAGGGACTATCGTTTTGATCCAAAACATTCACTGTCACGGTGTGCTGGGATCTCATTTTCGGCTTTCCATTGTCTTCCACTTCAATTAACAAATCTAATTTTGGTGTTGCTTCGCGGTCGAGACTTCTTGTTGTTTTCATCAAACCTGTGTGCTTCTCGATAGACACTAGCGACTTATGCTTTCCTCCAATCAAGTAATACGTAAACGGTGCTCCGTTTGGTGGCAGATCAGGATCACTTGCAGACAAAGTCATAATAGACGTTCCAGGAGGCTCATTTTCATAGACATTGCCAATGACGTCACTTGGCTCGAAAACTGGTCCATTATCATTAATATCAGTCAAAGTGATCTTCACAGCAGCAGTTCCAGTCTGAGGTGGTGTTCCGGTGTCTATAGCTCCGATTATCAGATTATAAACTGGGATCTTCTCTCGGTCAAGTTTACGGGCAGTTTCAATATGACCAGCTTGAGGATCTACCTTGAATGCTTGATCAGTATTACCACCGATAATAGAATAGGCGAACTGATTGTTCTGTGGGCGAACATCTTTGTCGACAGCTTTAACTGTTATAATTCTAGTACTGACCGGAGCTCCTTCAGAAACACTTGTTTCATAGGATGTTTGCAGAAACTCTGGAGGATCATTGCCGTCCTGAATCGAAATTATGACTTGAGCCTCATCAGTATCGTTTCCTCGGATTCCGCCGAAGTTTTTAGCCATGACTGTCAATACTACTCTGCTTTGAGTCTCCCTATCTAGACTTCTAGATACTCGCATGGTACCAGTTTCCGGGTTAATAGCGAATCCTTTGTCATTACTCGATCCCACTAGCAGATAATAAACCTTCCCGTCATCACCTGCGTCTTTGTCAGTCGCTTGGATTGTTCCGACGCTTGTTCCTACTTCTGCAGACTCGGATACATCGAAATGGAAGACGGGTTGAACAAATCTAGGATAAAATTCGTTGACACCAGTGATGTGTACAATTACTTTGGTTGTCCCAGACATAGGTGAATCTGGATTGACTGCCAAGATGTTGAGGAAGTACTCCTTGCGCTCTTCATAATCGAAACTCGTTGTTGATATAATCACACCAGTCTTTGGATCAACTCTGAAAAATTCCTTGCCAGATCCTCCAGTAATCGAGTACCTTATTATGGCGTTCTTTGGTGAATCCTTGTCAGTTGCCAATAATTTGAATACAATCGTATTCGGAGGTTGATTTTCTGCGATATAGGCATCGTACACTGATTGATTGAACGTGGGAGCATTGTCATTGATGTCGGTGAGAGTGACTGTTAACATCGCTACATTGTGTTTCGGCTTGAATCCCAGGTCTGTAGCCGTGATGTTTAGGTGATACTTTTGAATCAGGTCATAATCTAATGGTTCTGATATTATAACGGCCCCTGTTACCGGGTGAACTGAAAATTCTTTCCGTTCATTCCCGCCTGATATCGCATATCGCACCATTCCATTTGGACCATCATCTGGATCGTTGGCGCAGACAGTAAGGATGGTGGATCCTACTGGTTCGTTTTCAGGAACAATGACCTGATAGCTAAGCGCTTTGAAGGCAGGAGAGTTGTAATTTTCTCCGGTAACAATTATTGTGACTTGCACTTCATCTTGTTGTGGAGGAACGCCACGGTCCACGGCGCGAACAATCAACACAAAAGCACTATTCGGGGAAACCGTGATTTCCTTAGCAACTGCTATCCATCCGTCTATCTTATTCATCGAGAAAATACCAGTTCCATTTCCTCCTACGATAGCGTAATCAATTTCAGCATTTACACCAAAGTCGAGATCGTCATGAGCGACTACTTGTACAATCCTCTGACCAACTTTAGCATCTTCTGGGACGGGCGATAAGTACTCCTTCTCTTCGAACTTCGGCTTATTGTTATTCGCATCGACAACATTGATGTTGATTAAACATTCTGAATACATTGGAGGCTTGCCGTTATCTGTAGCTAACACAGTCAGTGCATACATGTTTTCGGGAGAAGATTCCATTTGAGAGTGCTTGTATCGCAACGTCCTCTTGCTGAACAACTCTCCAGTTGCAGGGTCGATTGTAAATAAGTCAGAGGGTTGCTGGAGAGAATACGAGATGACTGAATTGGGCCCTTGCTTGTCGCGATCGGTAGCAATCACCTGCCCGACGAACGACACTGCTCTTTGCAGTTCCGGGAAATTAAAGCTGTAATAGCTGTGCTCAAATTCGGGAGCATTGTCATTCTGATCCTGTATCGTAATGGTGAGAGGGGTTTCAGCCCTCCACGCACCATCTACAGCGGTTACCTTCAAGAGATATTCATCTTGTTGTTCTCGATCTAAGTGGGCGACCACGGTGACATTACCAGTTATCGGATCAATAGCAAACTTCTTGCCTGGATTTTCAGTGAAGCTGTATGTCCCGTTGGCATTCTCTCCAATGTCGAGGTCGGAAGAAGTTACCTTTATAACGAAGCTTCCAATTTCAGCATTTTCAGTAACATTTACACTGAAGAGTCGGGTGAACCGTGGTGGATTGTCGTTTTTGTCCAGAATTTGTATTATTACACTGGCGCTTCCCGTCAACTGAGGCATGCCTTGATCTACGGCTTCCACTGTTAGTTCGTATTTTGCAATCTCTTCGCGATCCAACCTCATCATAGTAAATATTTCACCAGTATCGGAATCTATCTCAAATGTGCCTTCGAAATCGTTCTGAAGCCGATAAGATATTTCACTGTTGACACCAGAATCAAGATCGGTTGCATGAACTTTAGCAACGAATTGTGGAGGAGTTTCCTCCTCCATGATTTCAGTATTGTATATCAACTTATCCATAATCGGCGCATTGTCATTGGAATCGGTAACGTTTATTGTTAGCTGCATGACACTTCGTAGACTTGGTCGATCCGAATCAGATGCTTCAACCCAAATTTCGTACTGGTGTGCGGTCTCATAGTCAAGCCCGCCTCTCCCTACAGAAATAACTCCCGAACCTGCATCAATTTTCATGGCATCCTTTATGTTGCCTCCTGCGATTGAGTATCTTATGTTTGCAGCTGCTCCTTTCTTTGGAGAATGAGCAAGCATTTTTGTGATTACCTTGCCTTCGGTTACATCTTCTGGAAGAGTGAAGCTGGTGTCGCTCGTGAAGGCAAAGGTAGGGAAGGAATGGGCTGGTTTGAGGAGAACTGTGAGGTCGGCGCTTGTTGATCGTGGTTCTTTTCCTTGATCGGAAGCATGCATTACTATGCTATATACCTTGTCTGAAGTCCCTCCGTTGGAGCTTAGTTCGGCTTTAGTTTTTATAACGCCGGTTTCCTCGTTTATTATAAACTTTTCGACGTCTCTGCCGCTAATTGAGTAAATAATTTTACTATTCTCCCCCGCATCATAGTCAACTGCTTTTGCCCCGAAGACAAATTGATCAGGTTGAATTCTGTCCGGGACGTAAATATTGAAACTGGGGCTCTCAAATGTTGGTGAGTTGTCATTCTCATCCTCGATTATGATGGTGAGGTTCACAGTAGTGGCCTTTGGTTCTGTTGTCGAACTGTCTTGTGCCATCAATGTAAGGTAATAGATGGCTGTATCTTCGCGGTCTAAACTTATTGCTGTAGTCACTTCGCCTGTGTCTTGATTGATGTGAAATCGGTCCACCTTTTCACCAAGGAGACTGTATCGAATCTTGGCATTGAGACCAATGTCTTTGTCAGTAGCAACTGGTTGAATTACTTTGGTGTTAGCCGGTAGATTTTCTTGGATTGAGGTAAAGTATGACTGCCGAGAAAACTCAGGACTATGGTCATTTACATCTTGTACAACAACGCGAACTGTTCCAAAGCCGTTGAGTGGTGGGGAACCTGTAAAAAAAAGTTGAAGATAAGTAGGTTGATCAATATAGTGCTTGCAAAATTGTTATATTGTTCTAAGTAAAGGTAGTAATAGTAAAATAAATGCCTGCGTAAAAGTATAATTTGAACCTAGACATTGGAGCATTTTGAAGCACTTTTTTCCAAGGCCGTAACTGTTTACTAGAGTTATTTTCATTTACCTGATGCATGCATAAGCGGGACATTCATATAGAAAACGTTCCATATATTTTGTTTCCTTATTACAGTCTATACACGCATCATCTTATAAAATCCGTTCTGTGAACATACATATGTATAGTTACTGAAACCCACAATCCTTCTGCAAGTCTTCCAGTTTTTCGCTATGGAGTCCTTAGTGTCAATGGTCTAACGATAGAATCTACTGAAAGATTTCACGGCCCCCAACAATACATTTCTTTCGAAGTGCCAGACGGTTTCTCCTAATTCTCTGACGTCCGGCAAATGCCTACCGGGTGGAACATCGCTAAAATCGGCGTTGGAAAATTTGTCCGTGCTCCGTCAAGAGAGATAAATTAGCAACCAGGTGCAGACAGAAGAACTGCATTGAACAATGAACCTTATCACGTAGCCTGTAATGCATCGATTACCATCGTCTCAGGAAATTACCAGTGCACTGATAGACGGCTGAAATTGCAAGCCGACGTTAACAGAGAACCGTAGGGCCTCGTGTATAAGTTGGTTACCAAAAAACTCGAGCGAAGATGAAAGAAATCGTTCTTGTCCACCCCAACCGAGCTCACGTTTTCGATGAGGGAATGATTATTGAGCAATGCTTATTCTACGCTGTAAAACAGCTAGAAGAAGCAGTCTTGTCATAAAAGAGAAAAAGCACCAGGACCGGATGGTGTTCCCAGCGAAGTGTTGAAGGTTGTATGTAAATCCGAGCCGAACCTGCTACTTAACGCATTCAACGCATATTTGACAACCGCTATTTTCCCCTCAACGTATCGGCCAATCAGGATGTTGGAAATGTGTGAGAAGCTCATGCAGACAAAACTGTTTGATGCAATACGTGTTATGGTTTTACAGAGGATCCATCCACAATTGATGCGATTGAGAAGGTGGCCCAACGATGAAACTGGCTGAGGCACACAGTCGCCTTCAATTCTACAAGATGTTGCCACATGCTTGAGGCACTGGAAAATCGTTTCCACATTCCAGGCTACCTTGCGGTACATTGCGGATATTGGGTGTCTATGTAAAAGAACCTTTCTATACGAGATCCCGGAAGGTTGGCGCAAAATGAAGGTCACATCCGGGTCAGTTCAGGGATCTATCATTGGCCTGGATCTTCCGACCGCCTTTTTCGATAGTCTTCTACGACTCGTGATACCTAATGAATGACATGTGGGCGATACACGGATGATGTTGCGGCTCTGATTACCGCACACACGGTTGAGCAAGCTCAGCGCTCACTGGGAATGGTGATGCGGCGGGTTAGTAGATGGCGATGGATTCTTCTTATCCCGGTCGAGAAGAGAATTCCCCCAGTCCTTACCATTCAAATTGCTGAAACCATGGTCTAGTTAAAGCTAGCAGTGAAATACCTCGGCATCATGATAAACATGAAAATGGGCTTTTTCGGCATACAACACCGATGACAAGGCTAGAATTTTTCTAATTTGGCGGCTAATGTCTAACGTGGGAAGCCCCTTATCTCACAGGCGTTGCTTGCTGATGAATGCGGTTCAGTTGGTCCTTCTTGACGGTTCCGTAAACATTTCCTCAGTAAGGCGATGTACAGTAAGTCCCTAGCCCAAGTACAAAGACGGCGGATTTTATGAGTTGTGCTCGCCTATCCTACCGTCTTAGAGCCAGTAATAATCGTGATAGCAGGAGTTATTCAGGTAACTATCCATGCTTCCGAGCAGGGGCTTATTTATCTCAGAAATGGCGAGCGACTCGTAGCTTGTGAAAAGAGATTCTGTACTCTTAGCGCATGGCACCAATCCTGGGAAAGAAAATCGAAGGGTATAAGGACCGCCTATCTTATCAAAGACGTGCAGGCGTGGTACAATCGAAAGCAACGTGAGACTGGTGAGGCCATTGAGCGTCAACGGACATGGATATTTTCAGTCTTACCTGCATATAGTCAGGAAATCACTATCGTCCGACTGCATTTATTGCAACGATGTGCCTGCCACCGCTTTGTTTTCTGTAGAAGATGTAAGCGCCGTTACATTTCGATGAAAGATTGGGAAGTGTCCATGTGAGGCCGACTGACACGTTACACTCAAGGCATTCTTAAGGCGAAAAAGATAAGGATGAATCTACGGGGTTTTTGCTCCTACTAACCTGGCCTGCGGCAATGTGTCAAACGTTGAGTTTTAGTCGGTAGTCTGTCTGAGACAGGAGTCCAGAACTTTGTGCGTAAATGCATTTCACCTCCCAACTCAAAAAGAACGCACCACACTGCACTCGGCCTAATAATGGCAACATACATCCACGTTACTATATGAAGTTTAAGACCTCACATCGGGAAAGGTCCGCCTGTATAGCCCATAGGCTGTGAGAGGGTGCTTCATCTTTACCTTCACAAGTTTATTCCAAAGAAGTTTTTTATCTTGAATAATTTCCATCTACTGAGAGTTGATTTGCACCCCTTATGTCTAGAAGGCATAGACCATTCAATTTCCTGCTTTTTGTAAATAATTCCATTATGGTTTGATTTGAATTAACTGAAGCTGTGCTTGCTTCTGTTGTCACATGGCGTTCAACAGCCACATACCCGTCTCTGCATCAGTGTAGTATAGACCCACTTAATTAAAGTCAACCGTAAGGTATCGATGTCAATATATAGGAGTGGCGGTAGACTTAAAAACTTAAAAATGACGCATCTAAAAACAGTGCAACAAAAAGACAATATCGGAAGTTTAGCTAGGAGACTATGACCGATAAGACTTGCTCAAGCTCAAGTTAAACGGGAAGAATTGACGTCAAATGGGTGCTTTTTGATTTCAAGCATAACAATTATCACCGACGTGTCAGTTATGTCAAAAAGATAGAGCAGATGGGTTTTCTCAGGAAACACCAATATCGTACTAGCCTCGGAAAAATTACGATCATAACCCAAGTGGGGGTAGGCGCCATTCTACTCTCCGCGGAAGAATGTCAAGGATAGATATGACGGGGCCACACGATTCCAATCTAAAGATTTTCTTCAACCAGGAATTTTAGTGCTGCCTGTTTTTGGAAGTCGTACTTAAATTTACAAAGCTTTGAAAGCCTGACGGGCGAAACCATGTGTCAGGGAGATATTATAATAAGCCAAATGTATTAAGTCTGAATGTTTGCAACTCGGTTGTATTTCTCCCTATCTGCAAACTCAAAGGAATTCTCTCAACTTTTTTGATTGGAAAAAGTGAAGATTAACCCTATAAGATGAAGATAAACCCATGCATTCTGACCAAAAAACTGATTTTCAGTTTGTTTTGTTTGTTTTTCGATTTATTTTTGGCACATCATAGGTAAATATAAACCAACAAGCATATCAAGATCTTTAATTTCTGCTTAAAAATATGCGGAATTATTCCGGTTAATATTTAGGAAACAGTAATTACATCTACTCAGAGAGCGTGATATAAATCAGATGATGATCAAAATAATCCTCATTTCTCCAATCATTAACATATCTATGTGGACGCTACTTAGCTCCAACAACTCTTCCTTCAAGTCTATAAAAGCTACTATTTTTTAATGACTTCTAGGAACCCCCAACTTTTTGGATGTTTTATTGAATCAGGTAGTCCTGTTCACATCCATGCCCGTGTTTTAAAAATATTTAGACTTAGATAAAGATTATAATCCCAATCAAGCCTCTCTTCTGTATATTTTTTCTCTCTCTGGGCTAATCTATCGCACGTAGATTGGTCCATAACGGAACACTTTCAATTGAAATGGATGAATACAGGGCACCGCCAGGTTGGGCTGCAAAATTTGAAACATCGTCTTAACCAGAATGATCCTTGAGCTACCTGGACAATCTCATTACACACTAAAACCTGTACATTGCATTTTCTGTTACCTGCTCTTAATTATCGGTGTTGAGGGGAAGGGCCTACGCATGTTAATTACACTTTTGAAAACTGTTTTGTATCTATTAGAGGTTTTGGGCATGATTTTGACAGTCGCTTGCACTCAACTGAAGAGAGACTAGTTCTACTTGCAACTGTTGCTGTTGAGAACTATCTCTAGAAGTTCATGGTGTTTTAAAATAATAAAGTGTCGCGTTCATTGTCTGTAGTTTTTCTATTTAAGGTTTTGTGACGTATCTCTTTTTTGTCCATTTAATTTTAAAGCTACAGTTTATAACGTTTAAATAAAAGAGTATCAAAAACGATGTCCTTCAGCCCAACATACTTCACTGTGGACAGGGAAATCCCAAACGGCAATAATTTTCCACATATGACATGCCTGCTTTGCAGCAAATCTTTTCGCACGTTTGAGGACTACATGAAACACGAGTTTGACAAGAAACACCAAAATATAGTCAACGTTATTTTTGAAGATATGCAGATACCTAATATACGACGGATTAGAAGGGAGAGGGTGTTCGCGAAATGTCAAGAAATCGAGGAAGATCTGATCGATTCGCTGAAGAAAGCGATGTGCGGAAAATTGTGATATCAAAATATGAATGTGTATAAGTTGGTGCATGCATAATTTTTTAACCTTGGAGGAGGAGGTTTTGGTTTTGTATTTATGTATGTGTCAAGTTTACATGTCAATAAATAATCTAAATAGTAGAAAATTGTCTATGTTTGTCTCATTTTATGTCATTTACGTGTTGACAGAATGCAGTCTGTTAATCTGAATATAACTCGTTGTTCAACAGACGTCAAAAGTGCTCGCAGAGCTCCTGAGAGCAGCACGTTCAAGATGGTGAGCCAGCTAGAAAACGTCGCAGCAGCTTTATTATTTCAAAAAGGACGTTTTCAAAACTGGGATGTATACATTTTACGATGTAACTTGATGTGAATTCTATTTTGAAGGTTTTCTTGTTTTAGTCGCTTCCCCGGCGCGAATAAAACAGACAACTCCGAGGATGAAATCAATTATTTCAAGCGCTCTTGGATCAAATTGTCTTCCAGACTCCGATACAAGCTTGCAAGGCATGTCTAGCAGCCAAACGTGCTCTAATCTAAAGCGAAATTTGAAAACAACTCGATTATCTGATAACGCGCCTCTGAATGGCTGCTCAAATTCAAAATGTGCAACAAACTGCACCGATTGCAGGGACCCAGAAATCAAAAAGGAAAAACTCTTAGATTAGTTACATAATTCCCAACCCCGTTTTATTCCACCGAAATCTATTTTCTTAAAATATTTTCCTAGTCGGCTCCAGCACTCTCCATTCTCGAGATCATCTAATGATAGCGGTACGGAAAGCACGTTTGAATTTCACTTAACCCACAGCATCATCATCTTCGGCATCACCTAGTGCGCTTCTCGCCGACTCACAGTGGATACAGGCTGACCTCTTGTACCATTTGAGGCCAAATCGTCGGCCAGTTTTATTGTGAAAAATATTTTCAACTTAAAGTGCAATTTCTCGTATCATCATAATGTTTCTAGTTCAGCTTGGAAAAATTGCGAGATATAAATTTTCCTGAAGATATAAAATACGAGGAGAATGCTGCCCGGGGCTGAGGAAGGATGGAATGGATCATGTCTTGCCTTTTTTCTTGCATTTCTAAACTATTTTATTGCTACTCTTTTTGATGTTGCAGAGATTCACTTCGGATGGTTGAAAATCTCTACCTTCTTGCGCCAATATCTGAAAATACAGCATGCATGGATGGCTGGATAAAGGGCGATCCTTTATCATATAATTGGAGGACCATAAGTGTAACTTCTGATAATGAAATTTTATTTGAGGAACAATGAGTTGCGGCTCCGCGTGACTGGTGGAAGTGCTAGTGGTGATGGGAAAAATGGAAAACACACTAACGACTTCCACAAATTGCAGAAAACAGAGAGGTTGGGTGAAGTGGAAACCAAATTCATCTAAACACCGTTTCTACAAGGGTATCACCATTTCTGACAAAGGACGCTGCTTTATAGTGATATCGACGGACTAGGACATTAGCGAAAGGGATTCGGAAACGTCCGTTTCTTAAAACTTGGATGCATTAGTTTTGATCATAGCAACACCACCGAAGAATTTCCTTGAGACATTCCGTGCTGGCGATCCTCCTGCCGTTGTTCCCAAACATTATCTTTTTCGTTTTATTTATATATGTACACATGTACGTAAATCTAAGCAAGTAACCCAACAATACAAAGTATGTCTTCAATAGAAATTGCATTTTTACTCACTCATCGATAAGTCCTCCGCGAGTTAGGAAATTTTTCCGAACATGACTTGTACGATTTTCTGCATAAAACAATCGATCAATTCGGAATAACGAAAATGCTTAGAGGGAGCCCAGGTAAATAAAATATAAAAACGGAGAGGAATAAA
This sequence comes from Hermetia illucens, assembly GCF_905115235.1. Lineage (NCBI taxonomy): Eukaryota > Metazoa > Arthropoda > Insecta > Diptera > Stratiomyidae > Hermetia > Hermetia illucens. The sequence goes on from NC_051849.1 coordinate 159,392,624, forward strand.
AAATGGGAATTTATTTGCAATGTTCAAACATTTCACTGATTTTATTGTTTTCCATGATATCTACATACGTGCGGAGTACTCGGCTGGCGATCCCGAGGAAACGGCAAGCTTGCAGTTGAGCCTGATTCAGAATCGATACCCCCTGATGTGGTATTTTTCGTCGGTCTGTGGCTATCATAAAGGCGAAAAAGGTGGATAAGATAGTGAATGTGGCAAGGGTGCGCTAGAGTTATATCTATCTTTTACTCGGAATTATTACTGCATTGCTCTGGCGTTTTTGAAACTACTATTGTCTTTATTTGCGAGAAATTCGGTACGTTGAACTATTGGAGAGTCTTGCGATCGGGACTTTTTCGACTACTTCATGTACCCGTGGTTTCTGTGGCTGGCTGCTTTCAATTTTTCACTTTTTCGTGGCATATTGGCTTTTACTGCTTTATCTCTTTCATATTAGCTACTCGAACTTTGGCCGCTTCATATAAATTCAATAGACAACAATAATATCTGAATGAATTATGGAGCTTGTTCGGTGCGGATACTTGTTGTACTCGACCAGGGCTTCCTGGTACATTCCTCTATATCTTTGGAGAGATTTTGATTTTCTGCATGTTTTTCAATTTTTATGTAGGGAAACTCATTGTATGGATTATTTATTTGAATAATATGCAACGTGTGGGAGAAATCATTCATCATGTAGGGAAACTTCTTAAAAAAACTTTCTAATCTGGATATTTATGGCTTGGATTTGATTGAGACTTTATTTTTTGTCCAGTTACGGCTTTTAAGGTTTTGTGGAAAACAAAATTTTATTAAAATCGGTTCATTGTCGCTTTTTTACACTGTAAGGTGGAAAGCTTCAAAAGCTGCCATTGGCTCCTGTCAGACGGTTATGTGGGACTGATATCCACTCTCCTCGCGGAACTCCCATATGGTATGACGTTGCGGGGCTGGATCAGAATTTATCCTACACTCATGTGCATGCTCATGCTCCTCTCTTGTTCTTTTTTTTCCGGCTGGCTTCTTTCTGCCTTGCTGGACGGCTACGACCACCTTTTCAGTGTATCCCTTTGACCGTCTGTCTATGTGCCACACCCACTTTTCGCAGAAATGGTCATACCTATTGACATGAAATTCGGCAGAAAGTTTGTAAGTGTCAACCCCGACGCTTACACTGAATAACATGCAAAAGGACCCCAAATAAAGGCATCTAGGGTATCGAATAAAAGGTCTCGATTAGTACTTCCCTTGGCTTCGTTTTGATAATAATTTCAAAATAGGGTAATGGAAGTTACTAAATCGAAAAATCTGAAAAAATGTGGGTGATTCCTGTATACTGTATATAGCCGCCAGTTTTCCTCAAAACTATAAAATTTATTTCTTTCTTGTTAGAAATCCTACTATTATGAACAAAATTATAATAGGTCAAAGTTGCTCCTTTGAACCGAAATTACTGTAGTCTGCGTTGCGGACTATGTTATGCGCAAGCGGAAATAAGGTGTATCCAAGCATTGTACATAAAAGTTCCACAAAATCTATCATACCTAAACCACCGGGTTTCTGGTTTCCGAATTGTTTATTATCAATTAGACTTTCACATTACATACATCCTTAGTACCGAAGTCGGGCTTTTCGCAATGCACGTCGTCTCCAGGCAAAACTTGCATTCCTGGTTAAACTGTTTAGGTGTTATCAAATGATGTTGCTCTGAAAAACGCAGACGGAAACCTCATATATGGTTACCAATGTCTTGCCACCATTTGTAAATGCTTTACCTTCGTATGTGATTTACCACGAAGTGTTACACTTTTCTAGGGCGAGATGCTCGTTAACTGCCCTGAACTAATAGATTCCACTGAATGGTATAGCCAGCAATGGGGTTGGGTCCCTTTCATAATATTGCCTTGTTTTAGCAAATCGCCCAGTATATATTGCATTACTGCCACCAAAATTCAAAACTTTTCTCTTATGTGCTGTCTGCATTATAGTCAGAAAGCGCAGCAGTTCGGTGTTACTGATTAATCGAGATTTAATAGAAGTTTCTTGTTATTATTCTTATTCTACCTCATTAGTATCTCAAAAATAAATATTGAATATTTGTAACGAACATGGGTCTTTGGAGGCCAAATTCGGCGGTTTAAAGTTCGAGCCAATAGAGCCGGGCCAAGAAAGCGCAGTGATTGGTGGTTTTTCCGGTATAACTAAGAGATTCATCTCCCTCGCATTAGTTAAAGAGAAATGTCGACCACTTGATTCTTGTAGCTAGTGTGGTACTATTATTCTACTGTCGCAAGAGCACCTTTTGGATGCTTCGTGTTCTCCAGCCATGAAAGTGGTAAGGAAATTGGTCCTTAAGAATTTATGATGTGATGATTGATTTATGATTGATCATTTTTTGTGCAGTAATCCACCATGTTGCCCTCCAACGGCATGTGATTACACCCGTATAGAAGTCGGGATTCCCGATCAGGGGAAGCAGTGAGTTTGTGGAAATCGTTTAATTCGGTGACTGATCTAGACTACTCTTTAAAGTAAGTTAAATCGCAGTAAAGAAAAACCAATGTTCTGGCGAACAATTGTCAGGTAATTCGATTGCAATAAAAATTGAAGGAAAAAGGCGCAGGTTTTGTGGTTTGCGGTTGGAATTCTCTACGCCTACATTTTATAGCTTCATCTCCCCTGAGAATTTTCTGAGTAGACTGCATTGAAAAAAGTTCGGAGGTTGTTTTCACCTAACCCCAGTTTTTAATCGTTGCCTTTAAGATTTTGGGGAAAACAAAACCTTATTAAAATCGGTTCACTCTCTGTCTATCCGTCACACGCTATTTGTTTTTAAAAAAACCGCCAAACCTATTAGAACCAAACCTGGTGACAAGGTTGGGACTGTAAATGCTCACGAAAGCAGTGAGTGACATCGTTCTTTGTTGAACTTGAGAAGAAAAGACCCCCATAGATGGAAAAGGAGAGAGGGGTGTATATTTCGTCTGCAAATATTGTCATGTGAGGTGTCAAGTGAAAGGTATCGGTTAGCACTTTTCTAATCACCATCTCCTTCGACGATTACCTACTTCCTCTTGGGGGGAGCTCAGTACCAAGGATCCTCCGGTCAACCAGAGGTTGTACCTGAAGTCAAGCGGTAATTCAAATCCCAAGCCAAGGTGTGACTACCGTACCGAAGGCTGAAGGGGTTAGGATGTGGGCGTAAACGGTGAACTTTGGGTGCCAGGCAACCACCCCGTTCCAACTGGCCTTATCTCGGCAAAAAGAGACTCTGCTGAGATGGACTTATTTTCTCCGACGAAACAAAGGCCCTGGCAGCCAACTATGAAAAAATTAAGAACCGAAGCAGTCCCCTTCTGTTAGCACTGTTGACTGCGGGCTCTGTCGAGATGGACTTATTTTCCCCGACGAAACAAAGACCCTGGCAGCCAACTATGAAAAAATTAAGAACCGAAGCGGTCCCCTTGCACTCTTGACCGCGGGCTCTATTCGGCACCACTTGCTAACGCTAAAGTTTTGCCTACAGGTAAGCATCTATCTTCGGGCGGCACTAATGCGATCAAATTGACCATAAAAAGTCAGCAGGCAGATAAGGAAATTCTATGGTGCTCTCCTTTATGACGTAGACGTCATAAGGTTCCCAGTGGAATAATCATCAAAGATACCCAATATGCTAAAAGTAAAACTGAACTTTACTTACCGATTGGCGAGCCGCGATGGACAGTTCATCCACCGGGAATATTTGCGATAAATTTCAATGTAAGAACTTTCGATGCCAACTTTTGGAGCAATTCCACCTATCGACACTACTCCCACGTACTCCAAAAAGGCTATCGAACAGATCTGCAAAGGACTCATCTGGAGTGGTTCTTGCCACAAAGCTTCACCGGAAGCTATCTGGTACCATGAGAACTGCTCTGGGAGCATATGTTCCAGAAAAATTTCTGGAAGGTGTCCTCTCGGCCCGATTGTTTGTGGTTGGCCTCCTCGTGGGGGTTCCATGGTGGTTGTGCTCACATCGAATATAGCTCTATCAACATTAAATGTAAAATTGCACCATACAACTCGGGCGCCGCACTCCCTAGTTGCGGTAGTGGTGCTAGATAGCCCTCGCATCGAATTGTATGAGTGCTAAGCCTGTACTCAGTAGAAACCAGTATGGCTACGTTAATCAACGCCGGGCTTTGATAGCGATCTCCAAATCAATTCGTGAACGAAGAAGACCATGGGATTATGTCTACGTGGAAAGTATATATAATATGTTAAACCTCCTCCTCCTTGTCATCGACACAGAAGTTGAGCAATCAAACAACTGAAATCGTGGACAGGACAGCAACAGGGCCTAATGGTACCGCAGCTGAGTTCTAGAAAGCAAAAGGCTGGGACTCGTCATTGTGATTCACTGAGTTCCCCAATCGGGTTATTGAGGAATGCAGAATACCATTTGACAGGCACGAAAACACCACCGTTCTACAGAAAAAGAAATGGAGTCCAGCAGAAGGTTTAAATTACCGTTCAATTCGATTGCTATTCCATGCCATGAAGTTTTTCGAACGCATTCTTGGCAAACGTATTCGCGAAATCATTGAAATAGCAATAATCCTAGCAGGGTATGTCGAAAACGGCGTAGTCACTGACGTAATACACGTTGCGCAATTACTCATGGAGATACACCATGAGAAGCATCGTCCTGTCAACAATGCATTTCTGGATTCTGCGGCAACACTTAGTGTACCAGAAACTGGTGCTCTCGGTTCTAAAGCTCTACCACCATCCGGAGAGTGAAGTTCGATGTTTGGTGGGTACATCAAAACCGCTTTGTATTTGCATCGAAAATTCCCCACAGCGTCGTTGGCCGACTATCAAAGATATTGAAGGATCCTTCGCGGTAATAGAGACGAAAATAATGCGTTGAACCAGTGGGGTAGCACGGCATGATCATATCCGAAATGAGGATATTCGCGGTCGACATGGGCTTCCACTGATCGTGGAGAACTTGGGAGCGTCTTCAATGGTATGAACATGTTATTCGCGCATTTGCTGAGAGTGGTCTAAACAGTCGATGGGAAACAGTCAAAAGGCCAGCCAAAACAACAATGGCAGCATATGGTAGATGGTAATTTAAGAGGATGTCGACTTCATCCAAATCAAGTATAGACTGAGCAGCCACCAATCGAAACGAGCCCATTCCGTTTCTGAATGGGACAAAGGCTATAGAAGAAAAAGGATTTTCTCCAAACTTCGTAGTGTAAAGCGTTGTAGCATAATTTATATCACTTTTAGGATGAACTTAAGGGAGTTTCCAAACCGTTTCCAAAAAATATGGCAATATATTATTGTCAACTTTATTTGAACAGATATCGGTATGGATGATACTCTAAAGCCTAGATATCGTGCAGTGGCAGTTTCAGACTATTTCTGCAGATTTTTCAGCTGATCAGTTTCTGAGAATGACCCGTTATTTGAAAATACCCTCTTTTTAAAAGCAGAACGCTTCCGGTATGAAAGGTTTCGTGTATTTCTAAGATGCCAGAATATTCACTTTCGTGTGTTACTGACATTCAAAGTCTTACGATTTGCAATGAAGCGGCAACTTTAACCTACTATAACTTTGTTAGTAATACTGAGATTTCCACTAAACTTGGTAGGATCGTGCTTAATATCATAGTCTCCACTGCAATTTCATGTTTCTACTATGAACTTAGCCAATTGAACTGAACTGAACTAAACTGAACAGATCGGTATCCTGGGTATTTTTGAGTGTAGGTACGGTTTAATTGCAGCTTCGTGACTTTTTCTGATTTTTCGCTTGGGTATGTTCGATAAACGTGCTAGAACGGCATTCTCCCCAATTTCCTCAAATAGTATTAGGGCATTAATAGTTAATGCTACGATTAAGCTACATTAAACATTCACCCAAACCTCGTCCAACAAGCCAAGTCAATATGTTTTACCCATGATTTAAAATTAATAAAGTTGCTCCCTCAAATCTTTCGTTTCACATATCCATCACGAGATACTTCTCTTGTAATTATCGTGTCACAACGGTTCAAATTGCCTCTCAGATTAGTTGAACATTGTTCTGCATACCATCTATTCCAAACAAATATTTACCAGTACCGGTAGTAATAGGACAGATCTCATTACTGCATTCCTTTTTCAATTAGCCTTGAGTTATCTAATTATAAGTTTAATGCTTTACTGCATCGAGATTCTGTTCTCATAGTTATTTCTTCTACACTATGACAAATGGAATGAAAAAAGTAAAAATACGTTAGATTCAGCACAATCTACTACATCAAGGCTTGAGGAAAGAAAGAAATGACCAATGAAATAAGCATGCACCCGGCTAGAACTTATTTGCATTTATGGAAACGTGACGCCATGATATCCCTTAGGGTTTGTTATCTTATCTGCAGTTGCTTGATTGGGTTCAACTTTTAACCACTTCTTAACATTGAAAATATTCCAATTATTTGTTCCTATTAAACCTTTGTTTCTGAAACGCTTAACAATTTCTAGAGAGATAGATCGGTGCATTAAGTAAATTCTACTGTTGAAATGCGTATGGAAATTACCCCTCTGGTGTTGAATTTGCAAACAGTTGGAACACAAACATGTCAACAACAAACAAATTTTGTTTAGGATTTTGGAAAGGTCATCGCCTTTATTGATTGGGGAATTAATTGAGAGAGAACACTATTCAAAAGTAATCCTCTCTACGCTGCTTGAACTCTCGACTGACTTATTATTCTTAAAGATTGCAGTAGAAGAATTGAAAATGCGCGTCAGTGTATCTCTACAGAGACCAAGCAGAACCATTAGTTAATATTCTGTCGATATTTCCGACCTCCTCAATAAGTTTCAGGGGCTATTAAATTCAAGCAGTGAGCTCCCTTTGTTGAGTGGGTTAAGTATTAGGTATGAAAGGCCAAAGGGTAGTATAGGTCCCAATATAAGGCTGGACAGGCACCAGTTTCCTGGAGAAATATATTATAGTGGCCATCCAATAAACTATGTGCTCGGAGTAGGTTTCTTGATCAGCCAAAAATTAATCCTACTATCTGAGTGTAATTATGCGGTGTGTCCAACGGTTAATTATTTGAATAATAATCAGGTGGACTTGTTAGCACTGATGAAGGGAACAAGTGGTTCCCTAAATATTGGTATTTGCCAGAATAAACATCTACACCAACGAAAAAAAAACAACAAGTTTTTCATTATCTCAATCCTAATATTATCGGTGTGTCAAAGGGTAGTATAGGTCCCGGGGCGAAACGTGGATTGGTACCCACGATGGAGCATAAAACCTGGGAAATGCCTGCTGAACCAACACCAACAGCTCTACTACCAAACCCTATCTCCACCTCCACGTGGTGACCGCTGGGAGCTCTTTCTTGACGAAAAGCTGCAGACGGAGAAGGATGAAGGCGAGTCTCCCGCGCCTAAAAACGGGACAAATTGTACCAACTGGTCCTCCAGGTTGGGGGTTGGGTAGGGCTGACAACCCTACACGGAAAACAACCGTTACGAAGCCACAACAGGAGCCTCGGATAGGACGGATATTAAAACGACGGACCCGGCAACGACAAAGGAACAACGATTTGCGCATTTTCTCATGGAACGTGCGCTCCCTGTACAGAGATGAAGCTGATAAACAGCTAGCCGATACCCTGTCCCAATATAGGGCTGATGTAACAGCGTTGCAGGAGATGCGATGGACAGGGACCGGTTTCCTGGAGAAGAGCCACTACACCATATATTATAGCGGCCATCCAGTAAACCATGTGCTCGGAGTAGGTTTCTTAGTCAGCCAAAAAATGAAACCTGCTGTTATCGGCTTTGAAAGTATAAGCGAACGGCTATGCACTCTGCGCTTGCGAGGCAAGTTTAGAAATATAAGCCTCATAAACGTTCACGCCCCTACAGAGGAGACTGCAGAGTCGGAGAAGGATACCTTCTACGAGGCAGTAGAAAGAACCCTCGAAGCCTGTCCCAGATATGATATCAAAATCATACTTGGGGATTTTAACAGCCAAGTAGGGAAGGAGCCCGTATTCAGGCGATACGTTGGCTCCCATAGCTTACACGAAAAAACAAATGATAACGGACTGCGGACTATTCAATTAGCAGGGTCACACGAAATGGTTGTTGGAAGTACCTGGTTTGCGCGGAAAGCGGTCCACAAACATACGTGGGCCTCTCCAGACGGGACCACTTTCAACCAAATTGACCACGTGTTGATCGAACGCCGCCACCTCTCAGCCTTGATGAATGTCAGAACATATAGGGGGGGCAATATAGACTCGGATCACTATCTCGTTGGCATGGTGCTCCGAGCTCGAATAACAATACCACCTAGAATCCCCTCTGACAATCAGGTGAGAGTGAACACTGAAGCCATCCACAACACAACCCTCCGCGACACCTATAAGAGGGAAATGGATGCCGCAATAACCGCAGTCAATAGAGGACCTGGAGATGAAGCATCAACGAATGATCTTCACAACCACCTGAAGAACGTTATCATGGATACGGCCACAAATATACTTGGCCCCAGCCGCAAAAGGAGTCGGAACGGCTGGTTTGACGATGAATGTAAGCTAGCAACGGAACGGAAGAATGCCGCATACCGAGTAATGTTGCATTCTCAAAGAACGCGGGCACGCGCAGAGACTTATCAGGAACTCCGTCGAGCGGAGAAGCGACTTCACAGACGGAAAAAGGAAGCCTGGGAGAACCAACAAGTCTGTGAACTAGAAAAGTACAGGGAGCAACCGCACCAGGCGCGGAAGTTTTACCAACAAGTCAGCAGGATGAAGCCTTATACACCCCGATGCTCATCCTGCCGAGACAAAGAGGGAAATCTGATTTCCGACAGAATGGGCATATTAGAGCGATGGGTTGAGTACTTTGATGAGCTACTGAACAACCAGAACATCGGCGAGTTGGAGGTCCCGCCAACTGAAGACGGCGGACAAATACTGCCACCACCAAGTTTAGGAGAAACAGTCCGTGCAATTCATCGGCTAAAAAATCATAAGTCGCCAGGAGCCGATGGAATTACAGCCGAATTGGTTAAATATGGAGGCGACCAGTTACACCAAGTGGTTCACCAACTTGTGCTCAAGGTATGGGACAGCGAATCAATGCCTGACGATTGGCAGCGAGGCATAATCTGTCTCATACATAAAAAGGGAGATATCACACAGTGCAGCAATTATAGAGGTATCACGTTGCTGAGTACCATCTATAAGATATTCTCCACTATCTTGCTAGGCCGGATAGCCCCATACGCCCAGAACATCATTGGCCCATACCAAAGAGGCTTCCAGGCAAATCAGCAACAGATCAGATTTTCTCTCTGCGGCAGGCGATGGAAAAACTGTTGGAATATGGACAACAGTTGCACCATCTGTTCATCGACTTTAAAGCCGCCTATGATAGCATAGCCAGGGTAAAACTGTACACGGCCATGAGGGAATTCGGTATCCCGACGAAATTAATAAGACTGACTAGGCTGACCCTGACCAATGTGCGAGGCCAGATAAAAGCAGCAGGATCACTCTCAAGACCATTCGACATCAACAACGGTCTACGACAAGGGGATGCGCTATCATGCGTCCTCTTTAACCTGGCCCTCGAGAAGGTGATCCGTGATGCTGAGGTGAATGCAAGAGGTACGATCCTCTTCAAGTCCACCCAACTACTGGCCTATGCTGACGATATCGACATCATGGGAAGAACCACCCGAGACGTTCAAACTGCCTTCATCCAGATCGAGCAGGCGGCGCGAGATCTTGGGCTGCACATCAATGAAGGCAAGACAAAATACATGGTGGCAACGTCAGCACCGAAGACGAATCAACCAACAACATCAAACCGCACTGGTCAAACACAAACACGAACAAGAATAAGGATAGGGGAATACAACTTTGAGACCGTTGACAATTTCTCCTATCTAGGGTCGAAAATCACAACCGATAACAACTACGATGATGAAATCCGCGCACGGTTATTGTCAGCCAACAGAGCCTACTTCAGCTTACAAAGACTGTTCCGCTCGAAACGTCTCACCATAGGGTCAAAGCTCTTACTGTACAAGACTATGATCTTGCCAGTCCTCATGTATTCCTCGGAAACTTGGGTTCTTAGCAAGAAAAATTGCGAACTCTTGGCCGCGTTCGAGAGAAGAATCCTCCGAAGAATTTTTGGCCCCCTACATGAGGATGGACGATTCCGTAGCCTACACAATGACGAAATGTATGAGCGATACCATGACCGTCCGGTTGTGGATAAAATCCGGCTCAATAGGTTACGGTGGGCGGGTCACTTAATCCGTATGGATGAAGATGATCCCACCCGGAAAGTCTATAAGGGCAATATCTATGGTAGGAAAAGAAGACGAGGCAGACCCTGCCTAAGATGGAGCGATGGCGTGGGCCAGGACGCCAGACAGCTTTTAGGGATATCGAATTGGTGGACCTCGGCGCAAAACCGGGATGTCTGGAGTTCCTTATTAAGGCAGGCCTAGACCGGATACCGGTTGTTGCGCCGTTGATGATGATGATGATGAATATTATCGGTTTTGAAAATATAAGCGAAAGGCTATGTACTCTGCACTTGCGAGGCAAATTTAAAAATATAAACCTCATAAGTATTCACGCCCCCTGCAGAGGAGACTGCTTAGTCGGAGAAGGGTACCTTCTAGGAGGCAGTTAAGCGAATTCTCGAAGCCTGTCCCAAGTATGGTATCAAAATCACTCTTGGAGATTTCAACAACCCAGTAGGGAAGAAGCCCGTATTCAGGCGATACGGTGCCCCCATAATTTACAGCAAAATACAAATGATAATGGACTGCGGATTATACAATTAGAAGTCTCACACGAAGTGGTTGTTGAAAGTATCTGGTTTGCGCGGAAGGCGGTTCGCAAACAAACGTGGGCATATCCAGACGGGACCACTTTCAACCAAATTGACCACGTGGTGATTGAACGTCGTCACCTCTTAGCATTGATGATTGTCAAAACATATAGGGAGCCAATATAGATTCGTATCGCTATCTCGTTGGCATAGTGTTCCGGGCTCGAATTACAATTCCACCTAAAACCCCCACTGAAAATCAAGAGACAGTAAATACTGAAGCTATGAACAACACAGCCCTCCGCAATACCTATAAGGTGGAAATGGATGCCGCAATAACCGCAGTCAATAGAGATCCTGGGGATGAAGCATCAACAAATGATCTTTACAATCACCTGAAGAACATTATCATAAATATGGCCACATACTTGGCCCTAGCCGCAAAAATACTCGGAACGACTGGTTATCGTCAAACCAGCAGCGGAACGAAGGAATGCCGCATACCGAGTAATGATGCATTCACAAAGAACGCGGGCACGCGCGGAGACTTATCACCAACTCCGGCGAACGGAGAAGCGACAGGTCTGCGAACTCGAAAATTACAGGGAGCAACCGCACCAAGGGCAGAAGTTATACCAACAAGTCAACAGGAAGAAGCCTTACACATCTCGATGATCACCCTGCCAAGAAAAAGAGGAAAATCTGATTACAGGCAGAATGGGCATATTGAAGCGATGGATTCAGTATTTTGATAACCCGCTCAACAACCAAAATTTCGGCGAGTTAGAGGACCCGCCAACTGAAGACGAGGGACAAATTCTGCCACCACCATGCGTAGAAAAAGAGTCCATGCAGTTCATCGGCTAAAAACCATAAGTCGCCAGGTGCCGATGGAATTACAGCCGAATTGGTTAAATATGGAGGCGACCAATTATATCAAGGGGCTCATCAACTGATGCTCAAGGTGTGGAACAGCGAATCAATGCCTGGCGACTAGCAAAGAGGCATTATCTGTCTCATACATTAAAAAGAGGATATAATGCAGTGCGGCAATTATAGATATATTGCGTTGCATAATCATCTATAAGATATTCTCCGCTATCTTGCTAGGCCGGATAGCCCCATACGCCCAGAACATCATTGACCCATACCAAAGAAGCTTCGCTCCAGGCAAATCAGCAACAGATCAGATTTTCTCTCTGCGGTTTCCGGGAAGCGATGGAAAAACTGTTGGAATATGGGCAACAGTTGCACCATCTTTTCATCCACTTTAAAGCCGCCTATGATAGCATAGCCAGGGTAAAACTGTACACGGCCATGAGAGAATTCGGTATCCCGACGAAATTAATAATACTGACTAGGCTAACTCTGACCAATGTGCGAGGCAGGTAAAAGCAGCAGGATCACTCTCAAGACCATTCGACATCATCAACGGTCTAGGACATCATCTATCATCTCTTTAATCTGGCCCTCGAGATAATGATCCGTGATTCTGAGGTGAAAGCAAGGGGAACGATCCTCTTTAAGTCCACCCAACTATTGGCCTATACTGACGATATCGACATCACGGGAAGAAGCACCCGAGACGTACAAACTGCCTTCATCCAGATCGAGCAGGCGGCGCGAGATCTTGGGTTGCACATCAATGAAAGTAAGAAAAAGTATATGGTGGCAACGTCAGCACCGAAAATCAACCAACCAACAACATCAAACTGCACTGGTCAAACGGGAAGAATAAAGATAGGAGATTATAACTTTGAGAGCGTTAATAATTTCTCCTATCTAAGGCCACAAATATACTTGGCCCCAGCCGCAAAAGGAGTCGGAACGGCTGGTTTGACGATGAATGTAAGCTAGCAATGGAACGGAAGAATGCTGCATACCGAGTAATGTTGCGTTCTCAAAGAACGCGGGCACGCGCAGAGACTTATTACGAACTCCGTCGAGCGGAGAAGCGACTTCACAGACGGAAAAAGGAAGCCTGGGAGAACCAACAAGTCTGTGAACTGGAAAAGTACAGGGAGCAACCGCACCAGGCGCGGAAGTTTTACGAACAAGTCAGCAGGATGAAGCCTTATACACTTCGATGCTCATCCTGCCGAGACAAAGAGGGAAATCTGATTTCCGACAGAATGGGCATATTAGAGCGATGGGTTGAGTACTTTGATGAGCTATTGAACAACCAGAACATCGGCGAGTTGGAGGTCCCGCCAACTGAAGACGACGGACAAATACTGCCACCACCAAGTTTAGGAGAAACAGTCCGTGCAATTCATCGGCTAAAAAATCATAAGTCGCCAGGAGCCGATGGAATTACAGCCGAATTGGTTAAATATGGAGGCGACCAGTTACACCAAGTGGTTCATCAACTTGTGCTCAAGGTATGGGACAGCGAATCAATGCCTGACGATTGGCAAAGGGGCATTATCTGTCTCATACATAAAAAGGGAGATATCACACAGTGCAGCAATTATAGAGGTATCACGTTGCTGAGTACCATCTATAAGATATTCTCCACTATCTTGCTAGGCCGGATAGCCCCATATGCCCGTAACACCATTGGCCCATACCAAAGAGGCTTCACTCCAGGCAAATCAGCAACAGATCAGATTTTCTCTCTGCGGCAGGCGATGGAAAAACTATTGGAATATGGACAACAGTTGCACCATCTGTTCATCGACTTTAAAGCCGCCTATGATAGCATAGCCAGGGTAAAACTGTACACGGCCATGAGAGAATTCGGTATCCCGACGAAATTAATAAGACTGACTAGGCTGACCCTGACCAATGTGCGAGGCCAGATAAAAGCAGCAGGATCACTCTCAAGACCATTCGACATCAACAACGGTCTACGACAAGGGGATGCGCTATCATGCGTCCTCTTTAACCTGGCCCTCGAGAAAGTGATCCGTGATGCTGAGGTGAATGCAAGAGGTACGATCCTCTTCAAGTCCACCCAACTACTGGCCTATGCTGACGATATCGACATCATGGGAAGATCCACCCGAGACGTGCAAACTGCCTTCATACAGATCGAGCAGGCGGCGCGAGATCTTGGGCTGCACATCAATGAAGGCAAGACAAAATATATGGTGGCAACGTCAGCACCGAAGACGAATCAACCAACAACATCAAACTGCACTGGTCAAACACAAACACGAACAAGAATAAGGATAGGAGAATACAACTTTGAGACCGTTGACAATTTCTCCTATCTAGGGTCGAAAATCACAACCGATAACAACTACGATGATGAAATCCGCGCACGGTTGTTGTCAGCCAACAGAGCCTATTTCAGCTTACAAAGACTGTTCCGCTCGAAACGTCTCACCATAGGGTCAAAGCTCTTACTGTACAAGACTATGATCTTGCCAGTCCTCATGTATTCCTCGGAGACTTTGTTTATTAGCAAGAAGAATTGCGAACTCTTGGCCGCATTCGAGAGAAGAATCCTCCGGAGAATTTTTGGCCCCCTACATGAGGATGGACGATTCCGTAGCCTACACAATGACGAAATCTATGAGCGATACCATGACCGTCCGGTTGTGGATAAAATCCGGCTCAATAGGTTACGGTGGGCGGGTCACTTAATCCGTATGGATGAAGATGATCCCACCCGGAAAGTCTATAAGGGCAATATCTATGGTAGGAAAAGAAGACGAGGCAGACCCTGCCTAAGATGGAGCGATGGCGTGGGCCAGGACGCCAGACAGCTTTTAGGGATATCGAATTGGTGGACCTCGGCGCAAAACCGGGATGTCTGGAGTTCCTTATTAAGGCAGACCTAGACCGGATACCGGTTGTTGCGCCGTTGATGATGAAGGTCACAACTGATAACAGCTACGATGATGTAATCCGTGCACGGTTGTTGTCAGCCAACAGAGCCTATTTCAGCTTGTAAAAACTGTTTCGCTCGAAACGTCTCATCATAGGGTCAAAGCTCTTACTGTACAAGACTATGATGTTACTAGTTGTTATGTATTCCTCGGAGACCTGGTTTCTTAGCGAAAAAATTTCGAACTCTTTCACGCGTTCGAGAGAAGAATCCTCCGAAGAATTTTTGGCCCCCATACATGAGGATGGACGATTCCGTAGCCTACATTATGACGAAATTTATTAGCAATACGATGACCGTCTGGTTGTGAATAAAATCCGGCTTAGCAGGTTGCAGTGGGCGGGTCACCTAATCCATATGGGTGAGGATGATTCAGCTCGGAAAGTCTATAAGGGCAATGTCTATGGTAGAAAGGGAGGACGAACCAGACCTTGCCTGAGATGGAGCGATGGCGTAGGCGAGAACGCTAGGCAGCTTTTAGGGATATCGAATTGGTAGACCTCGGCGCGAAACCGAGATGTCGGAAGCTCCTTACTAAGGCGGTTGTTGTGCCTTTGATGGCGATCATTATTGATGGTGGTGAAAACTATGTAACATTGGTCTAGAATTGTTTATTCTAGATAAACCATAAGTTTCGAAATTGCTTCCAATAATTTGATATATCACATTTTTTTCTTAATAAACCTAAACTAATTGGCTTTGTTTTCGTTTGAGTGCTGAGTCTACATTGGCTGATTGAATCAGAGAAACTGTCTCCTAGATATTTGATGAAACTACCCATTTTTGAAGAGTGGCAATTGGCAATTTCGGCTACGGCAGTGGCAACTTACTGGACACTGCCTCACCTCGGCCCTGGAAGCAAGGTGACGTTAAGTAATCGTCAAGTGCTGGTGCCTTCCTTAATTTGCAAACACCATATAACTGCAAATAATCATTAAAAGTGACTAG
Source organism: Hermetia illucens (assembly GCF_905115235.1). Taxonomy (NCBI): domain Eukaryota; kingdom Metazoa; phylum Arthropoda; class Insecta; order Diptera; family Stratiomyidae; genus Hermetia; species Hermetia illucens. The sequence goes on from NC_051849.1 coordinate 159,408,267, forward strand.
GAATGGACGGAGACTTCAAATATATGTATAAGGATTTTTATGTTTTGCAGACCATTTTCAGTACCTGCGGCTTGATAAGATATTACTAGTAAAATTTCCAGAATGAAAATTATGGGTGTTACTAGCTATAGCCGTTTGTTGAACTAACAAAGCAACAAATTAACCCAAATTTATTGTGGCTTAAGGAAGAGCTGCATTTTGATACTAGTCAGCTTATCGAAGTTAGTCAAATGTTCTCAACGCTACTTGCTTGCCAGCGTAATGGCAAGAGGTGAACATTACGCTTCTATATCTAGTGCTGGTAATTACATACAACAAATAGATACCTTTGCCGCCTCAAAAGTTGTTTCAAAGCTGGCGGAAAATATGCAATGCAGTCTTTCTTTACCAAACACCTCTGAATACGATTGCCTATAATCTATATTTATGACTATCAAATTATGCCTCAGCCCCAGCAAAGGATTAGGGAAGGTTGCAATTTATTTATGTTCCAGCTTCAAATGTTCATATTCCGCGGCATGCTCGCCGCGTCTGACTTGGCGAATATGTAGGTGGACAAATAGATATTTTGTCCAATGGAGACTACTTTTTAAGTGCAATCCAGTCGCTCAACAGTCGGGCGCAAAGAATCACCAAAGATCTGTAAAACGCACATGTGTTACTACTTCGCATCCAACGGGCGAAGGACCTTTGTTCTTTGCATTTCCATAATTTCTGTTATTTCGGAATGCCAGAAACCACCTCTTAGTCAATTGTTGTGGCATGGCGGTCGTTTGTAGGTACAAACTGGCGGCTAACACTACAGTTCTTTACAAACATTCAGAAGACTTCTTAGTCGATTGCCATTTTTTCCCTTTCTTGTTATTTTTTCGCATTATTTTTAGCACATTGGTAGGAACATAAGACGAATATAAAGTGCCGGGTAGTTTTTCACTTTGACATGTTCATGTGTGGGATACGCAAGCACAGGTACGAATAAAAGATTCACGTCGGATCGTAAATCTTTTCCACCTGGTTTATACGAGAGGAACTCTTACTGTGGCCCTGGCCATGAGTGTGTCTTTGGTCTGGTCTATCCACCCGAAAGGGTGTTAATCATTATATTGTCTGTGCGAAAATACGTTGAGTTATTGAATTGGACTTGAAATGTTATTTGTGCCCAGGATGTTAAATGTCTTGTTATTTGGTTTTTAGTTTTGCATGGCGCAACATCGAGGAGTAATCCAATATCATGTAATGTAGAAATTTTAAGAAATTCTCTTCTACTCTATTTTGGAGTTGCCGTGAGATGCTTAGTGCATTCCCCAGATTTGATTGATACAGCCCTGAACGGAGAAAGTAAACGGCATCTTACTTTACTGAAAGTAGTTGAATGTTTGTTCGACCTCAATTTATTCAACTTAGTTCGTCATCACGCAATTCGAATTACGGAAGAAGAAAATATCTTCACTTATTATCATCATCATCAACGGCGCAACAACCGGTATTTGGTCTAGGCCTGCCTTAATAAGGAATTCCAAACATCCCGGTTTTGCGCCGAGGTCCACCAACTCGATATCCATAAAAGCTGTCTGGCGTCCTGACCTACGCCATCGCTCCATCTTAGGCAGGGTCTGCCTTGTCTTCACTTATGGAGGAAATAAATGGAAACCGTTGCCTGTTAGCTAAAAAAATGCGGAGGGAGGGGGGGAATTCATCGACGAAAATAAAAGAAGATCATTGAAGAAAAAAAATATTGTGGTCATTTTACAATGGGGAGTATTTCCAGGCTCCAATTACGCAATATAGTTATTTGCTTCAATAAAAGTTGCTTGGCTATCAGGGATAACTTCTTAACCAAAGTACATGGGGGGCAATTACGTCAATGGCCTTCTACTGCCACTGCGCTTTTTAAAAACAACACGTTGTAAAAAGCACATGTATTTTGTTCTCGGTATGCCCGGCTTCCGGTCTGGACACTTTCCATCTAACCAATAATGGTAACCACACCAAAGTACATATAATTTTTCGGAAGTTTACCACCCAAGGTAAAAATACTTACACTCAGATGAGTCTTTGGTTCATAAAAGTGCACTAAAAGGGATATATAGGAGAAGCCAACGCGCTGTTGAGAAACCAATGAAGGGCTTATGAATATGGATCTCTATGGCTCTTTATAATTTATGAAGTTAAGATAAAGATTGATCCGAGTTTACCAAAACTAATGAAAATAATCGTTGACGCGGCAATCCGATTTCTCGGCTGATTTAATGGGATTTGCAAGTGTCTGGTCCCAAAGCTCTTGCGATCGTGTCTTGTTGTAGTAGGGCTAAATCCACCTAGACCTTGGTGTAGTTGGTGAGTCTCCGCCATGTGAAGTTGCAGCTATTAAACAGTAGATTCGACCCGTGATAGTCGCTAGCGCGATGCCGATTGTGCCCACAGAGGGACTGTCTAGTCCGTTGACCTGTTTATTGCTCCCTATATTCCGATGACCGTGTACCCTAACGCGACTGCACCAGACTTGACATTTTCGTCCTCTCATCAGAATCACTGCACTAGTCATTATCGAATCTATAATCCAGGCAACAATATACTATAAAAGTGAGAAACTTCTTTAATTGTACCTTAATGAAAGATTGACAAGGGCTGAACAAGAGTCGGACTTATCTTCTACTATCCTTTATCATGGAAGTGTGCAACTTTTAAAAACTGGGAACAAACAGTGGTTATCATTTTGAAGATATGAAGGTAATCCAATGCATCGTACTGATTATCATGCCTATAAAAATCGCTTCAAAGGAAATGCTTAGTTGCCGAGTGGAGAACGATTAAAATTTTTAAACAGTTGCAATCTTTTTTGCACTACTTACACTGTTTGATGAGCACACATCGTAAATATATTTAGCATTTGAAGCTTATTGCTTATGAATAAAAGACATCTTGGAGAAAATTTTTTGTAAGTTTGTCGTCTGCATAACACTAATCTAATCTTGTTTTCAAAACTCAACTTGAATTGGCAAACCTTACGCCAGTGCAATGTATCGGGTACTATCCTCAGCAAAATAAAAACAAAATGCTGAGATCAGGGAAAAAGAGTTTCAATTACTCCACCACGCTACATCCTATTTGATCTCCCATGATGATATGTCTCGCGAAGAAACACATTCTATATCGCCACACAAAAAAACCGACCATGTCAATTAAAAAACTTCTGAAAAATTCTAAATACTCCACCACCACCACGTCCACTACAGTCGACGAAGGCATTACAGGCCCCCGTCCTGCCGAGAAACAAGCAATAGTTTGTAACCCATGGACGACGTCAGGACATATGAACACTAGTCCGCGCGACTCAAATCCCTACCTGTGCGCTAAAAATTGGCGTCCCACCAGTCAGACGGAGGAACTTTCAAGAACATTAATCTACGGCTTATTCGCTACAGGCAGGTCGACATTATGCCGAGAAAGGTAGCTTCCGGCAACCTTCCGGTAAGAGTATCGTCGATTTTACAGAAACTCACGACATTGTACTTGTCAATACTTGATTTAACAAAAGGTTTCACCATTTTCCAACATTATATGGTCGGAACAGTGAGGGATAAATCAGTCGCATTCTCAAAAGGCACAATCACTGACAACAAAGCTGTTTCCTAGGAGACCATTACATCTCAACATCGGTAGGGAAAGCGCAGTGACCAACCATGAGAAGGAGGTAAAATTATGTTATTTTTTGCGTCTAACAATATTATGAACGTTGAAAAAAAGTAGAATGAAATTACCAACATAATTCATAGAGCAGGCTACGTAAACTATGGAGTCACAAAGCCCGACATTTGATTCATCAGCCATGATACTTAGCATTGGAATGATAATGTCTAAAGAAAGTCCAAAAGAAAAACTCCTGTACTATCATTTACTCGTCGATAAAAGGGTGATCAACTCACGAATATTTAAGAATGTCAACTGTGAAGCAAAGCCCTCTACAGAATTTTTTACCATTAATTCGAGACCGTGTTGCATGAGGTGATCATTCCATTTTTATGATCTCGAGCAACTTGTCCAAAAATGAAATGATCCCCTCATGCAACACGGCCTCAGATTGAATCGAAACAAAACTGAATTTTTGACGACCGATACCCATGAAACAGGCATCATCACTATCAGCGGCAGTGATCTGCGCAGAACTGAGCGATTTAAATACCTCGGATCAACGCTATCAGTCAATGGAGAACTGCGTTATGAAATTGCTTCACGCATTAACACAACGTGTATGAAGTGGCGTTCCACATCTGGTGTTCTTTGTGATCGATCTTTCACCGAACGTCTCAAATCTAAAATTTACCGCAATGCCGTCTGTTCTGTCGCTCTCTATGGTTCTGAGTGTTGGCCAACGATAAAAGACAATGAACGGCGTCTTGTGGTAATGGAGACGAAGATGTTGCCTTGGACTAGTGGCATGATGCGGTTTGATCACATCCGAAATCAGGATGTCCGCGATCGTCCTGGGGCTGCACCAATTGTGGAAAAATTACGAGAGGCGTCTTTGATGGTATGGTCACCCAATTTGTGCTAACGTGAATTAATTTGCTAAGATTGATCTGAACATCGAAGTCGATGGTAAAAGACCAAAAGGCAGGCCGAAACAACGGTGGCTTGATACTCTGGATGGGGATTTAAAAGCCAGATCAGGCATTCGATAGAGCTAAATGGCGGAACCGATCACGACGAGCCGACCCCGCTTGTGAACGGGACAAAGCCTGAAGAAAAAGAAGAAGAAATTCGACATCAAGTATGGTGACAGGGATCTGCTTCGGCTTCCTAATACCCGACACCAAAGCACACATGATATCGAAAACATTTGTTGCATTAATAAAAAGGACGGTACTGGACAACTGCATTTGCGACATTTTTCAAATTGCCGGGAAATGAGGTAGGCTTTTTATTTAGGGATTGAGGAGTCCTAAGTCCATATCCACTTGAGCGTGGTTTGCCAAAACTTATGCGACGTGACAAAATCTACTCTAGCACGCACTCTGACGACACCTAGTGTCAGATGACCGAGAACACTTAATTGCTCTACCTCGATCCAAATAATAACAATCGAAACCTGTTAAATATTTCAAAACTGTTCAGCGTCTCTACTGGTGTTCATGAAGCAAGCACCCTCTCGCTGCTTGTCTTGGTTTTTTTTTTCATGGATACTGTCCCTTGAGTCGTTTAGCCTTCAGCGTTCCCGGACAACTCGTCCGAAACTGGAGTGATTGCTTCATGCAATACAATCTTCGACTGAATCTGAATTGATGACCGATGCCAATGAAACAAGCAGAAGGACTGACGATCCACAACTAGCATCCTTTGCAATCGACGTATCAATAAGAATCTCAATTCCAAAACCTACTTCACAATCATTCACTCGTTGTGCTTCATGGTTTTGAGTATTGACCGACTACCAAAGATGGTGAACTCCACTTCGTAGTGATGAAGGCATGGACGTTACCTTGGATAACATAACACGCTATGATTATGTCCGAAATGAGGGCATTACTGATCGATATGAAGCTGCACACTTCATGAAAAAATTACAAGAGGTCCTCCCTCTATGTTATGATTATTTGATCCGAGGTGATGAGAACTCGCTAGCTAAATTGGCCCGAAAATTGCAAATCAATAAGAAAGCACTGAAGGGCTGACTGGACAAGCTATACTTTAAAAGCCTCTAAATTCAAGCCTACCACCACGAAAAGAGCCGAATCCAGTCGTTTTTTGAACAAAAACTGAAAAGGAAAAGGATTCTTACCTCCGAGCAAAACTGGAATGTTCGAAGTTGCTTATTAAGGTAAATCTAAGGCGGACACTGATTTTTGTACCGTCGATGATGATAATGAATTAGTTTAATGGAGTTATTTTAAATGTTTTCTTCAAGTAAGAGCTTCAAGTAAGAGGTGCAGATAAGCTCAAATAATTGAAATTTGAAGAATATCCTCTTCTATATACTAGTCTACGCTGTTCTCCTCCAGTCTCCATATCGTTCAGATAAGAGGCCACCTCATCTAGATCGGTTCGGCAACTTTAATAATAATAATCGTTGGCGTAGCAATCCATATTGGATCGGAGCCTTGAAGTATGTTGGAGCACTTCATTCAAGACCGTAACGGTACACTACTGTATACTGTAGGAGGCAATGTGGTCAGCATTACACTCGCTCGAGATTATTACTCAGGTACTCATTCACAGCTGAGTCGACTGGTATCCAAAATCCAGTCTCTCCAAGCTCTCAAATCAACATTAAGCGTATCAAGCAATCAGTCCTGGCGTGTTTCTGGTCATTTTCAATGGAGTTGTGTATTTAGACCAATTTTGGCAAGTGAATTCTTGCCGGTGCGGATAACATTTCCGTAACATGTAAGACGCCTCGGTTACTATTTTTATACCATCGGTGCAACCCCATATCGATCACGGATGTTCTCATTTCGGATGTGATCAGTGCGTCTTGCGACACCGGTCTAAAGCAACATTTTCGCCACCATTATCGCGAAGCGCCGTTCATTGTCTTTGATAGTCAGCTAACATTTAGTTAAGCCCTTCACGAAATCTGACCAAAGCAACGTGGAGAACATGACGAGAAGAAATAATAACGGCGATAGGATGTAATCGTGGTGGACTTCGATTCGGACTTGAAATTCTTCCTGGTTTTACCTCGATTTAGCATGTGTATTTTGACAATAGCTGTTGGTATCTCCAGAAGCAAACTTATTGTAAAATTGGAGGAAGGGGTAGAGTACAAAATCACAAGTGATCCAGGCATAAAGAAGCAGCGTTCATTTTACTTGTTCCTAGAAATACAGTTTTCGCGAGAGCCATTTTTTGTTAACTCAACACACACACAAACTTTTCTAAAGTCAATGGTTTGATTCTTGATACCCGAGCCAGTTACTAAGTTATTCCCTGTGACAACAGTTCTATTTATTTGTTCCTCGCAGATACAAAATGTTGAGCTTGATTTTTAAACTACGAACTTTCCCCGCTATTTGAACTCGACAACCCTTACCCTTTCACAAAATTCCTATTGATATTCACATATCCCAAAGAATTTCTTTGCAAGCCTTACATGCTGTGGAACGTTTGATTTCTAACGTAGAAATCAGGACTGCCCTCAGAGAAAGACACTCTATTCCGGACATATAATATTTGTTATAATATTGAATTTCAATTGAGTCTAGTTGCCGTTTGTTTATATCTACATTCACTTGCCTGCTTGATAAATATACGAGATCCGATATGTTGTTATTTTCAGTTTTATAGTTCGTATCCCACGCAATAATCGGCTGGAAGTTGGTAATAAATTGATCGCCTGTGGAGCGAAGTGTGAAACTTCCTGAGTTGAAAAGATACTTGGACAGAACAATTCTAGCCCATATGATGATCTGCTTTGAGTATCATAATATTATGCTATAAATTCAGGCAATCTTTATATCAATAAAGAGATAGATTAACCAGTTTATTGAGTACGGGTGTACGTGCTTGAATAGTGACCGTGAATATTTGCATTGGCAACGTATGTACACAGCTTTTCTCACTTGAAATTTTCTTGAATCTTAATAAGTTGCAACCATCATGCCCGTCGGATTTTTATGAAACTCAGTGAACCGTTGTCAATTTATTGTTCTTTATATGCTCTATCTCTATTCGAATACATAGTTGAGATCGCCGTATCTTTTCGAAAGATCGCATTTATGCCCCAAATCAATTTGTAATAATTGGAATCCGCTAGCTCGTAGTATGCTTCTCTACAGTTATACCTAACAGAATTGTTGGTTTTAACGCACGACAATTTACTCGGGTGCCTAATATAGAGCGCCTACACAGAAGAAAGCATTTCATGAAATCCATTTTCCAATTCCGCTTTTTTCCGTAAACAAGAAATTACGTGAAATCCAACTCCAATTTCCGCCCAATTATTAAGTAATTTTCATATCCCAAATAAAGCAATTCAAATTTCATGTAAACCGGATTCAAATTAGTCTGAGAGTGAATACTGAATCACGACGGATTCCAGTACATCATCTGATCGCCAATCAAACAGCCTCCAATAGATTGCGATAGACATGGTCTTGTGTTCTGGAAAGGGCCTCTCCCTCGCAACAAATTACCATAGAATGTGATCTGCATTCTAATTTGAATTACGACTTCTATTTTCCTCATTTCTTCCGTTTTTTCTATTCTCAAGAAATCCATATAGTCGCCACATCCTCGAACGGCGAACAAGAAGAAGTAGCAGCCACTGCTGCAATTCAGTTCCTATCTGTGCTGAAAATCAAGAAAATCTTGGAAAACGCATGTATCTGACATTGTATTTCGCACATTTAAAGTGGCTGCTGCAACGTTCACGTCGCTCGTAGCAATCGGATGAACTGTAAGTCCTCAATCAGAGACGGAAGGCTCGGACCATCTACCGTCGGTAACAAGAGCATCAAATCATTTCCTTACATAGAATTTACGTGAAACATCATACGGTACAAGAAGTCCAGATACCTATTACTATCATTGTCCACTAGATGCCTGTTTTCACCATGGGTCGGCGATTGTTGTTGTCGCCATCTTCGTCACCGGTGCGGTGCAGATTGATAAGATATTCGCTGCGTTTCCACATAGGCCTTCGATCATTTCAAATGGTTAGTGCTCAATTCCGCAGCCCAGATAGTTGGCATTGCTTCGAGGATGATGCACATTGTTACATGCTTGTTGCAGCGACCAATGCACAATTGTCGATATGGGGCCTGAATTGCGTGGAATCTGCTTCCGAACACACCGCAGCTATGGCAGATGGCTCGATTTTGGCTAAGTAACAGTACAGCTTGTTGGGATGCGTAATAAATTACATTGGATGTAAGTCCCGCAGATATGGTAGCTGGTGGAAATGTACTTATTGCAACAATTTCCTTCGGCAGTTTAGAAGAATACAAGAAATAGAAGTTATTTTACCATTGCTAATAGCCGTGGAGCTCGTTTGGTAAAAGCAGATGGGAATAGTTTAGGATAGGAACACAGCTCGAAAAGACATTTGCCATAGGATGCATATGATTCTGGCGATGAACTGATAAAGTAAGCTGAGCTACCTTTTTGCTGCACAGTTTTCCCTCAAGAAGGATAATAAGATAGCCTCAACATTAGTGATTACAAAACAATAGTGCAGGATAACACTTTGTAATATTTTTGTTGAACAGGTTGAGTTTTACCCGCCAGGATGGCATACGGAGTTATTTCGAAATAGGAAGTAGGCGAACGGTGGCAGTGCTGGTTAGCTCTCCCAACGTCATTATACAAACATATCCGAAGCTATTTAGCACCTAAGGCTTTGGAGCTCAAAATCCAGAAAGCAGCAAACATGACTCATAAATAATAATAAGGAATCCACCTTTCTTCACACCTCTGAACTTAACCATTTTTAAATTAAATATGCTTTACTTGGTAAAAGTTGGAACTGAAGAAACGAAAATATTCTCGCTCTTTACTTTGGAATATGAAAAACCATAAGAAAATATGCAGTCAACCTCAATACTGGAACGTCTCGAGCGATCACCCGAATTCGCTATGGTCAACTTTGACAGCAGAGCTCTCCCAAGAACCTACAAGAAAAATTGCTAAAATTAATCCTACAAGCCCGCTGAGGCGTCCTCTTGACACGGACTTGACGCTACTGTGGTAGCTTTTGACTTTGGGACCAAGAATTATGATAAATCGGGTCTGCAAGAAGTCAGTGGATAGTTTCTGCAGTTTGCGGCTAAAGCCCACCGGAGTAAAGGATTACGAAACAGAAAACGTAACAACTGAAAGCGTATTGGGATTTAAAAAAAGCAGGACTGACTGAATGACCGACCATAGTTTAGTTTGGTTTAGTATACTGTAGAGGATTGGAACCAGCAGTTTCAGGCACTCAGGCCTTTTGTAACGCCCATTGTACTATCTAATGGTTTCCCGCCTGCGGTGTTGGCAAGCTTTGGCGAATCTGATAACATTCGCCTAAGGCAACCAGAGCACAGATTCTGTGTCGAAAAAAACCTCACTGAGGTATCTTCGTCTCAAGTCTGCGAAGTCCGGGCAGCTTTAGGTTCTTTTCTCAGCAATTTCACCTTTCAGAATAGACTTGACTGTGAAAGGTCGGATACCAAAAGCTGGCTTTGGTCCCCCCAAAGCGGATCTAGACCGTTGGCTAGCCAGTCTGTCGGCTTCTTCATAATGAGCATTTCCGAGTGCCTTAACACCCACATCCGGAATGGTCGGCTAGGTTTCAGCAGCAACTGGTGGCAATTCGACACCAATTAGCGTGATATGTCGTTGCTATTTGGTGCTGATAATACTGCCTGTCTGTTGCCAGACTCAAATAGTGCAAACTCGCCATTTTTGTCGGAAATATTCTTCTGATTTCAATGAAATTTTTCTGAGAGGTCAGGCCAGTTTCATAGGCGGGTTTCCTCGAGAACACTCCTGCACCCGCTTGCCTTCCAATACTGACCGTCAGTGAAGAATATTAAGAATGTAATAATAAAAGCCATTTGTCGACCATTCTCCATTTTTAGTGATTACGACAGTGTATGTCTTTTCAAAGATGAACAGGAAACCATATGATTGATAGGCATCAGAACCATTTTATGAGTGACAAGGAATTTTCAGATGGTTGTTTGCAAAGCGTAGTTTCCACCCGCAAACTATGCATACATACATAAAACTGGGTCTTACATACCGCAGTCTTACGGCACCAAGAGAACCTGGTGGGGGTGGGGTGGGCGCTTCATGTTAGTTTGGAGTCGAAATGTGCTCCTAAATACTTGACTGTTTATACTAGCTAGATTTCCGTCCCTGATAAGGCGAGCAGAGTATACTGCACCACATAAAGTTCTTCAGGAGCCAGTGCAATGTATCCATTACTAGAAGTCATAATAAAGGACAGAGAACTCCTGCGTGTGGGCTGCCCCAAAGATATCCCACCGCGATGGACTTCCGTTCGACCGGTATGTCAATCTTCCTCTACTCCACTGTGGAGGATCTCTGGATGTATTTGTGATAAGAAGGCTCCGAGATTACGCGGATTCAGAACAAAGCTTACAAGTTGGTTGCTATGGATTCACCCGCGTGACTTATAAGCATATTTGAATTGTGCATGGTTGATGAAATGCTTCCCGCTCAGTGGAAGGGGAAGTAGTTTGTTCGGGAGCCGTAAGGGCAGCCTGGGATGTTTTTTGGTGTTGGTCTTTCTGACTTTAGACACGAAGTCAAAGATATTGGAGAAGGTCGTATACAGCAGGTTGACCTCGTCCTCGGAACTTGCGATTAATCTACCAGAGCGGCGACTTTGATTTCGTCCGGCCTGTTCTGCGACTAATACGTTAGAAGTGGTCGAGAATCAGGCTTGGAATGCAATAAACAATGGTGAATGATGCACGATGTTGACACTACATGGTAAAAACAATTTAATTCAATGCAAGGTCGCAGTTACGTTCTACGCATCTTCATTGGTATTGGTTCTCATTTGTGTGATGGTGTTAATGCACGTGGTTTTATTTGTTAAAGAAATTTTCCAGCTTGGTGCAAGAACCATTCGTAGAAAATGGCGCAATGACACTTCCTGAATTTCCCATTGGTTGTTTGTAACTGCTTTCTTGGTTATATGGGTTCGCGCACAGAGAAGTTCTATAGAAATACGATGCACAGAACGCACTGCAAACTTCACTCGGCCTCATTCATTCATTGATTCATTTTTTGTCCTGTTTTTTTCTTTCCGAGTTTCACCTACTATGTATAGTTTCAATTTGACCCATATAGTCGGGAATTACCTCTTAGAGAAGTTCCTCCTGTAGAAAGGGGATGACGATGGATTGTCAGAAGAATCAACATTGATTGGTTTTGCAAACAATTGGGGCATTAAAGTTGAAGATGATCTGTGAACTTGGAAATCTATTGAAATGAAACCCTTCTTACCATCAAATAATGATTATAAATGGAGCAATTGCATACAACGGACGAAGATGAAGGGTGGTAATTATAAGATTGTGCCAAAATCTATTATCACGTACCAATCATCATGTTCGACGCCAAGTTGTGCTTCAAGAAGTACTTGAACTATGCTCGAAACAAAGCATCGAAGGTCAGTTCATCGCTATAAGCCTAATAACTAATGTCAGGGAGCCGAAAAGCGGCCACGAACTGCTTTTTGCAGGTGTGGTGAACTAGAAAACCGGAGCTTGGCTTACCAACCAAGCAGGCTAAAGGAGTGCAGCGCATGTATATGAAGCAGTTTCTGTCATTGGGAATGATCTCCTTAGATCTTCTAGAGGATGAAGATCACTCTCATGACCAGGGAAGAAGGAGGGTCCGGGGTGCATTATATTCCATTACATAAAGCTCATGAAAGAGTAAAGGAGGAAAAATGACGTCTTCAACAGATACAGAAGATGCTAAAGTCAGAAGTGAATTGAAACGTAGTAAGCGCCACATTAGCAATAATAATAATAATCATTGGCGCAACCATCTATATTGAATCAGGGCCTTGCAGCACTTCATTCAAGACCGTAACGGTACACTACATGATTGCAGTACCCTGTAGGAGGCAACGCGGTCAGCATTGCGAGATTATTACCTTGATTTGACTCAGGTACTCATTCACAGCTGAGTCGACTGGTATCCGACGTCAAATCACGATACAAATCTCACTGTCACCAATGAGATTTGAACCGCGACCTTCCGTACGACAGCCTTGTGCTTTAACTACTCAGTATTGGAAGGCGAGCGGGTGCAGGAGTGTTCCCGGGGAAACCCGCCTATGGAACTGGCCTAACCTCTCAGAAAAATTTCATTGGAATCAGAAGAATATTTGGGACAGAAATGGAGGGTTTGCACCATTCGAATTTATCGACAGTCAGGCGGTATTATCACACACATTAGCACTGATCAAAAAAAAAAACGCCAGCGGATGTGATCAGCCGGAAAACGATTTCTTTCGATGCTTAAGTTCATTAGTGCCTGTTAATGCGCAATTTAGTTAGCAAATTGAGTTTTAAGGTAAATATCGAACTAAATATTTCTGATAATGGAAGCCAGAGATGCCTAAAATGACCATGTAAAGTTTCCTATAGACATGAGTTTGTTAGCCACTGTGCCAGCCAAACTCAACCAGAGTAATTACATGAAGAAAATGCCAATCTACGAGGTAAAATTGGGACATTTTATAGCCTTTTAGCATATTTTTAATCTCGTGATTGGCCACAGTCCATTTGAGTGGTCATTTTGCCTATTCTGAACTTTCGTTATCATTGGCGCTCTACGTGCGGAGCTTGTAATGACATTGATGAGTTTTGGGGGTAGCCCAAAATGACCACATGGATTCACTATCGTCAATGGTGAAAAAATAATTGTCCCACAACCTCAGCAGTGGTGTAAATTGACTGTCCAATATATCAAGCACATAAGAGTATTTCGCGTGAAGGCCGTTAACGCCCATTGGCATACCTCTGGACTGGACAGAGTCGCGGAAGTGGGAAAATCTTATAAACACTTCTGCTCCTCTTTCTGACAAAGTCGCGTATCTTAAAAGGTGCCTCAATTAAAATTCTTTTAATTGGGGTATAATTAGCTTTAGCCTGGCTTAGGCTTAAAGAAATGGTGGTTTTAAATCGGATATAATTCGCACGTTTGTCATGTTTGCGATTATGTTACAAGGAGCGATTTCTATCTGTTGTCTCTTCAGTCACGCTGCTCCCAGGGCAGAGGTGAGGCAGCATCTGATGAGTTGTCTCTGCTCTGGATGAAGCCGTTAGTATCTTTTTCTCCTGATTGAAATTCGCACCTGAATTTATACATATCATAATAAAGATATTGGAGACTTGCGAGAAGTTTCTAAAATGGTCGGACATTGGAAGTAAAAAATAATCAAACCTATGAGAGTAACATCTGTGAGCTCGATTAGCTCATTTGAAAAAGGGCGGGGGACTGCAAATGCATGATGGTTTGCATTTTCAACCCCCTTCTTCTTCTACTGCAGGTAGCTGCTAGTTGAGGTCTCCCGTCATTCCTCGATCTCCGCCCGCCGAAATGTGAGAAAATGCACTCCGATAATACGACTTGTCAAGAGTACCTCCGCTAGAGGTGCTCACTTGTTATAAGCGGTGATTTTCCAGTTTAACAAATGGTTCTTTTGATTAATGGTGTATTACATAAATAATTGCAAATTTTCGGGTTTACCATTCAAGCTATAAATATTTGTATGTTATTATTTTGTATGTCCTGTTTGCTTGCATGCTGCTGTTTCCTAGTAGAACCTAAAGTATAGAAATGAAGCGAACGCGAAGCCCTTAATGATCCTGATAGTCCTTTGTCATCCTGCAATACTTTTAGTGAGTACAAATAGTACCCAATGTGCCGGTTTCCAAGAAAATAGCGGGAGGGAATATGTTATGTTAGACCAGTGACGCAGTACGCCATGACCACGCAAATATAGTATTTCTCTAACATGAGTGATGTTCCTAGTCCACTGCCATTATTCCGGAGAAAGCATGCTTGTATAATTTTATATTTTCCTTTGAAAGCTTAGCCATATTATTTTTCACTTGGACAACTTTTACGCTCTGAGGATTTTTTATATACGCCGCTCTGGTCGGTTGTTATTGTCTAAGGAGCGTTTCATTTTCGTGCATTTTCCATGGGGAATTTCACGGGTAATTTGGACAGAAACAGTAACGTGGTCAGGGATAAACCAGTATTTGAATAGGTAGTGGAAAACATTTGAGCAGCAGATTAGATAAGGTATATTTTACATAATAATTGACATATGGAATTATTTTCCTATATTCGTCGATTATTCTGTGCCTCTCTAAAGTTATGTCAGAACCAGAGGCTGAATTCCGGCAACCAAACAATCCCGATTCCATAATAGTTGTGAAAACTTCTCTTTGCATGGAGTTGTAGTCTCAAGAGCTTGAGCAATTGATGACAATTGGGCTGCCCCCCTCCCTGCGGCTATTTTTCCCTTGTGCGAAATTCTTACAGTTTCCCACACTGTGAATTTTCTTCTCTTACTACGTTAGCCTTTTTTCCCGTTAGCAAGGGTGGCTCATATCCTGGGTTCTGTTCTTGGTCCGAGTGAAACCGAGTGTACCAAACTACCGCCGAATGGAGGGTCTTTTGGTTATTTCTCATCGGCTTCGATGATCAGGTTAGTATTAACTATTAAGTTTTCCAAGACAAGAGCAAAGAGCTAAGAATGAAGAAAGGGCGCTTTCTTAATGAATATTGACAGAGAGACGAGGTGGTTTTGATATAACTGCCACACTTTTAATTTTTCATCTTTTCGATCGCGAGGGATTCCAACAAAATAATCCTCAATATGAAGCCACTGGGTCTCCCTACAAGAAAAAAACCACGAAATAGAGTGCGGAGACACGAAAATCTATAGTGAATACTATTTGTAAATAAACGCACGCCCGGTTGTCATTTCTAGGGATTATTTTCATCGATTAACTATTTGTGGACCTTCATTCTCGCTAAAAACATTTGGTATCTTTATTAACATATTTAATTCACGATTAAATATCCAGAGTTACCTTATCGCCGACTATTTTTATAAAAGTACTAAACGTATTAGCTAACTAAATACATCAGTTTACTCGTTTCGAGGCTTCAAGAGAGTGCTTCAACTTGCTTGGGCGAAAGGAATATCTTACTGGAAAGTAATGCTCAAAGGTCGACACTTTCTGAGAGATGATAAGTAATAAGTTGCCGGCTCTCGTGGTTTCCAATTAAGCTTAACTTTTTCTAAGACACTGAAATAGGTATAACTTATTCCGAAACCAATCATAAAATTATTATGGGAAAAAAATTGATGATCATTTCCTGGAGCTAACCAACTATATCAAATCATCTGGACCATCCAAGGGAAGCGTTTTTCATCGCTAAAGAACTTTTAAGATGAAAGCATTGAAAATTTGGTACTTGATTTTATTGAAGGGGAAATGTAATTCCACAAACCATGCAAAATACTGGGTATTATTCAGCGTCCTTTTCCAAACATGATGTCAACATATTTAATTAATATGTGTTAATGTTTGTTAATATGTCCTCAATCTAGTATTTTCATATTCCAATACTTTCTTACTACTCTTCTACTGCCCTACTTTTGATAATAACACGCATTCATAGGTTGATGTACTTATTTGCTAAATGCACTACATACCACCTCACTAAAACCACGCCGAACTTCCTATAATGGCAAATTAATGATGTCTTTTTATAACACCCCGACGAATTTATGACATTTCTAGCATACCACCAGATAAGAGCAAAATATGCCCCAGTTCCATGTTATCATATGCACTATCCATAGATGTTGATTAGAAAATTATTCTTATTTAGCTTAACTGGGTTAGGTGTAGCACAGTCCTCTATAAAGGCATTTCCTATTAACCTATCCGCAGAAATAACTCTATGAAAGCAATTCCCGGAGAAGAATGATGTCAGTCCTAAAATATCATAGTATAATTACCCCAATAGCTTTATACAGTACATACCTATGTCTTTGTTTCCACATCTAACTATAAATTCCGATGTTACTCTATATCAGAAAGTGACAATTTGCTATATTTGACCGATTCCGTTGTGATGTCATTCCACACGTTTCGAACAATCCGGAAAAGCCATATTCTATTTTCTTTCTTCATATGACGACGAAGACGACTGGCTCTGCTGACCATTTTCGATAAGGAAGTGATTCCAGTGTAACAGTCATATCCACGAATACAATGCGAAGATTACACTGTTAGCTGTTAGGCCCACTGTACCACTTGCAGCAGCGACAAAGAGCCTACCAACATTCTTATCCATCAACGTACAACGAATGTTGTCAGGTCGGACAGCATGTTTATCTCGGATCAATAATATCATGATGATGCTCCGAAGAAAGGTGAATGGGAAAGGAAGAGGAGCCGATATGGGCACAGGTGCTAGTCATAGGCGCGACAGTATTTCATGAACCCCACAGTTTGTGTCTAAAGGCTTTCAGAAAACGCAGTCGTTATGGCAAATGGGTGTTGTTTCTGATTTACCTACCAAGCAAAAAAGCAATAAAATAAAGTCTTCTAAAATGTTCTCCCTAAACTTAGATGCCTACTCATTTTTGTTAAGGAATTTGAAAACTATAGGATAATGTTAAATTATCTTCCGTAGCTTTCATGCCGTCTCCAATACAATGCCACTTGAAAGCAAGAATGAGTCCGAATGCGAATATCATTCTCATTAATGTCAAACGACTAAAGTGGCCCAATCAGAGCAATTGATGTTTGCATGGATTTATCCAGAGCATATTTCCAATTGAGCCTCGGGATCCCTTTTGGCCGCAAACTTTACATCATACTGTTGATTTCCAAACATACATCACTCTTCTTCATTCTCAACGATTTCCTAACAACCAACTAGCAATGCGACAACGACATTCTGTTTTACTCGCAAACTCGCAATAGATTGTAATGGCATGTTACTGTTAGCGCACTATTTGTTTTTAAAAACAAACATATGTTAAACAATTCTAATGATCTAAACACGATAAAATGTTTCGTTCAGGCTCTATCACATACGAGTAAAAGCGGACATGGTAGTTGTTTCACATATTGCGCAGCGCATCGTCATGGGATGGGAAATTTGTAAATTATTATGTTGATCTTGGAATGGTTGTATGCATCTTGTTATGCGAACACAATAATGATGTAATGAAGTTCGGTCAAGATACCCATTTAAATCTTTTGTTAGAAAAATCGAGTTGCTCGCTTAAGTCTTTTGTTTTCAAAAATTGTAGTTCTGTCGGTTTTATTCCCAACTAAAACCAGGAATTAATTTATGTATTTAGAAAAAAATTAATTTTGCTGTATTATAGGAATTGCCAATCAAAGTTCAACTACCAACTAAATATGGTTTTCATTTCCTTATAGCTTTGGCAGAGTTCAATTTATGCATAACACATGTGAACAAAGGATAGCATTCCTTTAAATTGCAAATAATTTTTTTAAAAAAAGTCAGGTCTTATCTAATGAACTCCATCAACGAAGATAAGTTCTGGTTGCATTTTCTGCCTGTACATTGGCAAAACTTGACGACAAAAGAAATTCGAAAACTAGAAATATCTATTGTCGCTAGAACTTCGCTATATTCTTCTAATCGGCTAAATTTGATGTATTCCTCTCATAAGAAAGTGATCAATTCTAAAGTTTCTACAAAGAGATCATTTGACGGAAATCAGGTTGTCAATCTAACAAGCTAGCATGTTATCAACCCTGGACTAACAGAAGTACAGCTCAATAAAATGACGACTGACTTTGAGGGTTATTAATCTTGGGAGCCAACCCAAGCTTCTGCTTTAATTACATACTATAATGGAGGGAATATCTAAACGACAATTTATACTAGGCACAATGCATCAAACACGTCCGGCTTCGTTTTCAGTGGAAGTTTGAAGGCTCTATTAGGTTTGCTTTATAAGTAGGTACAAAACTTTGGTTACATATACCCTACAGCAAATTTGAAGCCCCTTTTCCCTGATGATTGCGAGTATTATCTCCCAGTCCTCTAAAGACCAATCAAAAATTCATGTCTACTTCTGAGCAGAGGCCCTTCATTAGCAACTTACACACTTATTTAAAATATTCTTAGTTTTCTTCATAGGCTTGTTCCTATCTTAACCAATTTTGCTTAGGTATTACCCTCTGGGCAATCCTTAGACTCGATAGCGACTTGTGGAAACATTAGTTTACTATTCTACTAGCAGTTAGACTTTCTACTGCAAAATAACTCTCCCTCTATCTTCTAGTATCTGATCTAACTGCATCACTTCAACAGTATGCTTGTTCATCAGTTTCGCTGGCCAGCTTTGGACGCTCCTCTACCATGCAACATTTCAATATCCCATATGCTGGCCGGCATCACAATTGCGTAAAAAGTGGCACTAAACTGAGGTTTCCTGTAATTTCGCTGATCATCAACAATAACGTGAACGTTGGAGAACACATGGCCAAGGCGAACTCATAAACGAGATTTATTTCAACTGACATGGAGCTGCCTCATGATATCTGGGAAATGTAAATCAAGAGAAACCCTTCAAAAGTTAGGTCGAATTAACTTTAGTTAACACATATTTCAGTTCGGAACATTTTAGTATGTGTGCATGGATTTATGTAAATGCCTCTGTTCTTCGCCCGCTAGGAGTTGCAATCCCGCCGCATCCAGCCTAGGAAAATCTCAGCTGCGGCAACTTACCGCTAGCAAAGCCATTCAGAGATTTCCTATATCCTCTTCACATTCGTTACTTTAAGAGGATATTGCAGCTTCTAGTACAGTTTTCCTGTATTGGCTGCTTTTATTCATGTAACAAATGATTTTTGAGGGTTATTAAATCAACCATTAATCACCATCTATTAGGAATGGTGCCGGAATCGAGACTCACGCTGATGGTGGATAGAGTGATAGGTGAGGTCTGGGTTCATCTCTTGCTACCGGCCCTTTTCCATTCCTCGCTCTCTCTTAAAAGACTACTTTTGCTCCGCATCTCATATATGTTAGACCGCGCCTCCCCGTCGAGCAAATTATCAGGCTCTGTAGACATCGCTCATACATGTGGCTCTTGCCATTTAAAATTCAATGCACTTCCTGGTTGACACTTTTTTTCTTTGGAAGGTTTTAGTGAATTAATGATAGGTTTCTCCAAGATGTAGTTCAAATTTTGTTTGGATTAGTTTTTCTAAATCTGGTTGTATTACTTATGTAAGGTATTTTCACTTCAAAATCGAAGAATGATTGCATATGATGGTGATGCCTTGTGATCCTCCATTCGTCACTCAGGTATAGGGCTGAACTTCTGGTCATCTACCGAGTTTGGACATGCTTTTAGCCTGTATGGCGTCTTCGAGACCCGCAGATGCTACAACTTAGGTGATCTGTGCATCAAATTACTATCACTGACACATACACACCACTTCCCCGAAAGCTGCTAAGGCTGAGATTCTCCTTGAAACAGGACCACGCAAATGTATATGAATTTCTCACTCCGTTAGTTCGCCTTTTTAAGTGTTTATGTGAAACAAAATTTTATTAGAATCGATTCGATGTCTGTCTGTCACACCCGATTTATTCGGAAACAACTAAACCGATTGTCATGAAATTTGATGAGAACGTGTGGTCTGTGAATCCCTTTGCAGATATGTAGCAAGTGACGCCATTTTGTGTTGAGTTTAAGAGGGGCACCCCATACATACGAAAGGGGAGTGCAACATTTTTTTTACAAAATATGGTCATGTGGAGTACCAAATGAAAGGGCTCAATTAATACCTTTCGAAACATATTTGATATAGGGTGAAACGTAGGGGCGTGAGGGCTCAAAATATGACCCCCAAAAGTGTAATAGGTTAAATCCAACCGAAAAATCACAGTAGTGTATCTAAACGAAATCTGAGCCTTAAAATGCCCCAGGGACTAATTCTAGAACTACAGAATTTGGAACTTACGTAAGGGATACCATAAGTTCGAAGGAAATCCAACAATTATTCACAAAGTTATAGAAGATGAAACTTTTACATTTTATGCGTATTTCGTGCATTCTAAAACGTATATGATGTCATCATTACATATCAATTCGTCAATACCGCAACAAACTGAACACACATGAATTGGGAGTCGCATGGAAACATTTCGCTCACGGCACTCACGGCATACATATGTATGCATTTATATATACATATATACTAATGAAGCTTTGAAGTCGTGTCTGATTCCGATAGATACATTTGTGCATTAAACCAGCGGTATTCAATATACGTACTGTATTTGTCATATGTATGCTTTTGTGTGCGAAGTAAATCGGAAATATATGTACGATTAATTTATATACGGTCATGTATAAATACAGTATTCGGGAATAGACAATGTGGGTTTGTTTAGGGTGAGCATAATATTTATGTCTGTAATATGTACCTATATCTTGTAATTTGAGAGAATATGAAAGAATATTTTTAGTTTTTAGCCATATACGAATGCAAAAATGTGCATAGGATGAACACGAAACTTTAATACCCAAAGCACCAGCTTCCGATATTCCGACATGTTTGTTTATATTGGCGGAGTATATTGAGGCGGTGTATTTCCTAATGTGTGCATGTCCTCCGAGGTCATCCATCATGGCTCCGCGCATTCAGGGGGAGTGGCTCAACAAGTCCCTCTGCGACTTACGTACGATACAACACCACTAGGTCGGGATATTTTCCCATGTACTATTGGCTATTGCACATTAAAACACCTTCTCAGGATCCATTGTAATTGGTTTCTGAGTTTGCAGTTCTCTATTTAATTAGGCAATCTCTCCAATCTCTTATACTTTCCATATGCTGGCGTCAAGTTTTCCCTAGTGCCATGTAATACATCTTTCCTTTCCCATTGGTTTCCCGGCGAATAAGCGTCAATTATTTAGTATCGGTTCCATCATATATTAGGTATAGTCACTGTTTCCTCCATTTCTTTCATTATGTTTATTGTATTACCGGTTTCTACTTTTCATTTCAGTTTCGCATTAGGTCAGTGGGGGTATTGGCGATTAAGCTTAGTCGCAATTTCTTTATTTGGGCGACTGATCCACAACTTCCCCATTAAACTGGCTTGACCCACATGTATGGTCTGATGGCACCATGCTTATATAGATATACATTATTATGTTCGCTTATTGAGCTATTTTGATCAGCTGAGTAACTATTTTGCTAAGGTACCCCATGAAGTACCTTACTACCAAATGCTTCATACCACATATGGTTGAAAATACAGACGACTACGGTTTTGTCCAGGGCAGAGGCAACTCATCAGACGCTGCCTCTACCTCCGTCTCTGCCCTGAGAGCAGAGTGACTGAAGTGGTTCAAAAGTGCTGTTTGTACGCTTATTATTATAAATTATTATAAATTCACCAACACGCCAACAGTGTGAACTATATTTAATTTTAAAGTGAGAGAAACTGTCTCCCCAGTTGGTCCCATCTGCCATCAAGTGGATTGTGGACTTAGACTCCGTCCATGCTTAACAAAAAACATAAAGCTAATTTAATATAATTGTATTGTAATCCCTCATTTACGGTTTGCTCCCGAATTGGATGTCGCTAGATCGTTCCACAATACTTGGATGCAGGGTTCATATAGCCTCTACACCCAATGACTTCCTGTCACCCCCGTTAAACTAACAAAATATGATTTGAAAATTTGCACGCGTCAACTTGCTACTAAAGCCACAAGGGCTGAGGTTCTCCATGGAATACTATCCCCTACCCCCAGTTTTTAATTGATTATGACATTTTTTTCAAGTCTCGATGCGTGAGACGTCAGACGTCAAAAATATATGAAGTAGAATAAGTGGATCTTTACACATGCATCCATTGGGAACCTGGTTGAGCACCACATGGTCAGCAGTATGAGAATCATGTGGGATAGCTTTGTATCAGCTAGTATCAAGAATTGAGACCGCCTTTAAAATCAAAGAAGCGGTTACGATAGTTTTAATGCATAAACCAGAAAGTTTTGATAATAATTGCCGTTTTGTTGTAGGAGACATCATATGTAGACTGCTAGGATCACTGGTTGAAAGTAAGCTGACTCGATCGCATGTGGTGAAACCATGGGTGTCATTATACGCAATAACACCTCTATTTCGGAACCTTATAGTAGACAAACTAGGGGCTAGGTATTATACTCAGAGATACAACCATGAAAATGTTCTCGGAGCTTATTTGGAGAGCTCTGCGCAAAGTAGAAAGCTGGTGTGTTCAGTAAAATCTTACAATACACTTCAACAAATTAGAATCCTACCTTTCTGAGAAAATAGAATGAATTTCGACCCCCAACTTCTTTCAGAGAACAGTTTCAGCTTTCAAATGAGTCCAGATAGAGCAATGGTAAGGCATCAGGGAGTAGTACTGAATAAAAAAACTTAACTTAAACAAACATATCGAAAATGTAATAAACAAAGGCAAGCAGGCGATTTTTGCCTAAAATATGTCCGTATGGAAGATATAGGAAGTAGAACTGGCCATGGTATACAGAATATATATATTAAGCTATTGTAAGACTCATGGTATGTCAAGCTGTACCTATCTATACAGCTTTAGTAAAGTGGTCAAAATTAAAAGAAAGAACATCCGCGAAAGGCTTACTGCCATAAAACTTACCCAGTGTGTGTATTACGGGTGCCAAGAAAGGTATCCTTTAACACTCCTTGGACGCATTGTTGCCGCTGTCGCCTCTGAGTAGGTAGGATTTGTAATATACAGACTCCAACTAAATCATATATAGGTATATACGGCACATGAATACAGTAAGTGGCATGTTTCCTATTTACTCCTTTGTAGAATGACAAGCACGCATTCACCTTATGTTTTCATTATTTTTGCCTCTGATATTCAGGCAGATTCAAAAGCCATTGTAAATATTACTTCAAGCAAAATAAAACTAAGTGTAAGGCTGTAACAAGGCTTAAATTCTTAATAACTGAAAACTGGCACCTGATGTTGGAAACCGGATGGACGGCGAATGGAAATTTAGGAAGTAAATTAAAATGTAAACACCGGTAAGTCTAATAGCCAGTCACTAGTCTGGCTCCTACATCATAGTAGATGAACCGTGCTTTTGCGATGGAGATATTCTACCTGGGGAATAACACACCCGGATCAAGTTCTCCTAGCTTAATACTGCTTATCCTAGCATATATGGTAGAATTATTCAACATCTATCCATGTATGCAGCCAACGCATTGCTTATTAGAAAGTCAAGAATATTTTTAAAAAGCCCTGAGTTGGCTACAAAAATCTAGATATTTAATGAGATAGCTATATATAAGACAAAATTTACCAACTTTTATTCCCAAAGGCAGATTCAGAAACGCGAAGAATTGATGAGCTAATTCACGACAATTTAAGAGACCCCAATTCACAAGGGTTTTATAATTTATGCTTTTGAAGGCAATTCAAATCACCCCAAACTCAAGAACCACCTTAGGTAAACGGAAAAGCATGTGAGAAAGGGTGTGAACATTTTTGGCAGCGACAAGAAACCAAACCATGTTAACCAGAAAATCCCAAATATTGCTTATTACCTAAGAATAACTAACTAGAAAACTAATCTTTTCAAATCTGCACAACATGGTTTCGAAGAAAAACAGGACTGAAGGGAACAATGGTTGAAAAAAATCTCAAAATCTTTCAAAGATGATGTAATCCATAACGTAAAAGATCACAAGGAGGATGTCAAGAACGCAAACATTTCTGTTCACCTGAATGGAAAGAATGATATGAACGCAATCAACTACTACGCCACACTTTCATTATCATATGGATTTGAAATCCAACCTCGAGACCATCGGAGGATGAATACGGAACATCATATGAATGCAGAATGCTAAATTCGAGGACAGATATGAATTGATATATCTAAATTTCGAATGTTGTTTACGTACTTCTACCTCATATTATTGTTGGTAAAATTATACCCAAAATCTGATATCTTCTTTTTCTTCAGCCTTTGTCCCGTTCACAAGTGAGGTCGGCTCGTCGTGATCAGTTTCGCCATTTCACTCTATCAAATGCCTGATCTGGGTGCAATCTCGAGGCTTTCAAATCCCCATCCAGAGTATCAAGCCACCGTTGTTTAGGCGTGCCTTTTGGTCGTTTATCATCGACTTCGATGTTCAGACCAATCTTGGCAAGTGAATTCTCGTTAGCACGAATTGCGTGACCATACCATCGAAGACGCCTCTCTCGCAAATTTTCCACGATCGGTGCAACCCCATAACGATTGCGGACATCCTCATTTCGGATGTGATCTAAACGTGTGACGCCACTAGTCCAACGTAACATCTTCGTTTCTATTACCGCAAGACGCCGTTCATTGTTTTTTATCGTTGGCCAACACTCAGAACTATAGAGAGCGACTGGGCGGACGACATTGCAGTAATTTTTAGATTTGAGACGTTCATTGATACGTCGATCACAAAGAACACCAGTTGTAGAACGCCACTTCATCCAGGTTGCGTTAATGCGTGAAGCATTTTCATAACGCAGTTCTCCATTCACAGATAGCGTTGACCCGAGGTATTTAAATCGCTCAGTTCTGGGCAGATCACTGCCGCTGATAGTGATTGTGCCTGTTTCATGGGGATCGGTCGTCAAAAATTCAGTTTTGTTTAAATTCAATCTGAGAGGATCATTCTATTTTTGGACAAATTGCTCGAGATCATTTTTGCTATCAGATGCTAGCAAAACATCATCTGCATAAACAGTTTATAGGGCGCTGGTCGATGGATGTCCCGTGTGACGGTGTCCATAACAAGAACAAAGAGGAGTGGTGAGGGGACGCCTCCTTGATGAACACCAACAGAGACACGAAGCGGTTTTGATACACTCACCATACTTCGAACTTTACTTATCTGAAATAGTAGGATGAATTTACCTTCCGTCAGTAAAACAACACTAACACGGCAATGCCTCGTTTCAGGCTTATTTACTAAGGGAGCAGCCGGGAATTCGCAGCAAAACCTCTGTATTAATCAATTCATAGTTGTCGAAGCTAAAAAAAAAACTAGCTCCAATTTGACCGTAGTTACTCCAAATCCTCGCGTTTACATCACATAAACTGACATACTTAGATGAAAGTATTCACTCAACCAAAATATGGTGAAAACCCGTTCCTTGAGTAGCCAAAACACAACGACAAAATGAAGTGCGAATTTTCTAAATCACTTGCTTAATCTTTGATATCGGCTTATAAATTCGTTTTTGGTTTCTGCAATTAAAATACCAAAAGTAACTGAAAACATAATAAATAAATGCGGCGTTTGAAAGGCTTAAACTAGATCCGCTATATATTAAGCCAAGATTTCGACACCATAAAGTTTATGATTAGTTGAGCCAATTAATGCAAACTAATATCAATAATTTAATATTTCAAATGAATTAGATCAGTCCACAGCAGGAATAAAGCAGCAAAGTCAAATGAGCATTTATCTTACTGGGAGCCTAGTGTTTTACCACCTTCGCATGTTAGGCCTTATTATATCATTTTTCAAAAGCATTAAATTCAGACCATTCCGCCTCAAGACAATAAAACTAGAATAAAGATACTTTGGGCAGAAAATATCTTTTTCATTCAGTTGGCTAGAATGAAGTTCTGGTTTGGAAGACCAATTTGTTAACTCTCTTTTGAGCTGAAAGATATTTTACCACTTACGTAATACATAGCCGGTGTTGAGCTCTTGATTGAGGTTGTTGTTTAGATGCATAAAATTGGCTTTACAAACTTCAACACCGAATGCCATAAAAGGGACCCGTGCCAGCTTTCCGGGTGCTGTTTTATATTAGACCATAAAATTGCAGCCTCTTGCCAATCACACGGCTGCATTCATATTGCACCTACAACCGATAAACGCCAACCTCTACACATACCACACTTTTATGCTCAGCTATCTTACCTGAAGCTCTGTAACTGTAATAAATCTTAATCTCAATTTCTCATTGACGGACTCGAGGAATTGAAATGCAATCACCGCAAATGCGTATGTAGGGCAAAATGTTGAACTTTTCGGAATGCGACATGAGCACGCATTGAAAGTAGAGACACTCATAGATTACTTGGAGCAAGCGCAGATATTTTCAGTTTTCTTTGCGCTCGTTGTAATAAGAAAGATATTGATTGACATACGGATTGACATGGTAGAAATTGTTTTGAATAAATTTCCAGGCAACTTTATCGTATGCAGCTACTGGGTTTTAGGAAGTGAATAGGTTTGATGGAGAGTCCGATAAAGGAATGTATTGTAATTGGCCTGGCTGGGGAACATATTGGATTGGTATGTTGTCTTTCGTAATTAAACCGATTCGATTCGAAATTTCTACGATACAATTGGAAATGTATTGTTGCATTGGAAGCACTGTATAAACTTCTTATTTAGTTTTCGATGAAGGATCTAAAATCACTGATAAAATTCAGCTCCACTTTTAAAAATAAATATCTGCATAGGCATATCCTACTAGAAGATTTAGAAGTATATTTTTTAAAGGAGGATTTTATACACTATCTACTCTTAGAACATAACATTATGTATATAGTCATTTAGGGGCAGCTGCCGTTGGAAGTAGGGAAAGCAATCAGCAATCAGTTGAAGAAAGAGAGAAAGGAAACAAAAACGTTAAGGAAGATGTGGTTTGTTTAAGGGGAGATATCCATCCAATGCTAAAAGAACAGTTTATCTTTGATGAGGTAAAAGTATCATAAAGAACAAGAGAAAGATGTACATAATGCTAAAACAATGCTAACTAAAATTATATCCAAGGAAACGGTCAGTTAGTAGAAATACAAGGCTGCCGTAAACCCTTATGTGGGACATAGCACGTCAGTCGCACCTATCGCTGCCAGTTTCTAGCAATCTGTTTCAACTAATCCCACGATTTTCCGAGAAGCTTGTTAACAAGTTCTTCGTATTTCATGATTAGGGAAACGGAGAACCTGTCTGATAATCAAATCATGACATATATATATGACGCATTGAACTCTACGCTGACAACAAAATAATGAACTCAAGTACGTTGGGGCAGTCCAAAGCCTCACTATATAAGTTCACTTTTGGCACCCACAAGGACAAAGTTGTATCCCACATGGGAAAGTAACTACCGGTGGCTGTCCAGAAAGGTACCCACACAGCTAAAGCATTGTTTGCCAACACTTGTTGGCATGCAGTTTGCTAGCAAGTTTGAAACATCATTTTACTAAAAATATATGGCGTTGATCCATTGCCCAAAGGATTCGCCATGACGTAACCCTTAAAGCCTAACACTGTAAACAGATTCTCTGTAGGACATCGCAAGCGTAGAACACGATATTTTTACTCTTTGAACACCTTTTGTGCATATTTAAATCTAGTTTATTAGCTTCATTTCTATTTCATTAACAGGACCGATTCCTGTGATTCTCATGCAATCTCCATACAGTGGATCATTTTTCTTGATACTTTGGGTAGAAATTCTGGTCTAGTTAGATCCAATTGACAAAAGACTAGACTGTGATCAGACACCTAGCGCAACAGAGGATAATCCTTCTACTCAAATTGAAAGCGTTTTTATCACTGCATGAATCGGTTTGAATAAAATATAATACACATTAGGCATCAGAACAATAGCCAAACATAGTTCTTGTAGGACATATAACTGACGAAGATAACAACAAATATTACTAATATTTTTATGATAATGACAACTAATTTGAATATGACACTTTAGACTATAAATATTCGCCACAACCGCACCTTTTGTTGTTCTGGGAAATAATAATCAATAGCACATCAGTAATCGACTTAACTGAAACTTAAGTGAAAATCGAAACCTCCACGACGCTATAAGCTATTTACCAAATGCAAAGTGGTATAGCCCAAGAAGTTGAGCAAGTTGCTCAAAACCTATATTATATAAAGATCGAATAGTGGCACTCGAGGAATATGAACAAATGTACAAAAAGTTGCTGCTCCCCAGGACAGAGGTCTTAGAGATCACCTCTGCGCTCTAATCGAAACCATCAGCCAACAAAAACCTTTTTTCCACAAAGGCAGGTTTTCCTCATTTCAGCAGGAACGTTACACCGAGTAGATGGAATCTTTCACGCACTACTCCAGAGAGGCCTAGAAATCATCTTAGAGTCTCTTCTAGTGGTGATAAGAGACATCATAGGCCTGAGGGGATATATGTATATCAGTGGCGTGGAGGCGACCAAAAGTGAAAAGTTTTATTCCGAAAGTGAGTGAAAAGATCCTTTTCACACCAAAATCTTTCAGATCAATTTGTCTTAACTTCGTTCATACCCAAAGCAGTGGAGAAGGTCGTAAGTAACCATATTAGAATTAAAGATCTCATGGGTAATCCCCTACATCAATGTCAATCGCTTTATTGGATATCGAAGGAGCTTTCAGTAACACATCGCGAACAGAGATATAAGATACAAGAAGTGAGAAACAACCTGACCTTCTGGATGGACAGAATGTTAGAGAGTAGGCAAATAGAAGTACCGGCAGGTACAGGGGTACTATCACTGTTTATATGGAGGATGGTAGTGTATGAACTGTTGAACGAACTAAGAAATGCTGGAATTTCAGGATTACGCTGATAATATTGTTTTATTCTGTAGGAGCAAAAACGCGGATATCCTAATTGATAGAATTCAAAATGGATTAAGGATAACTAGTGTCTGGTGCTGGAAGGCAGAGTTGCGGATCGATTCAACCAAAACCACCATAGTACCATATACTAGGAAGGATATGAAACAAGAAACAAATGTCAACAATTTTGGAATTACAGCAGAGGAAGGAGGTGCTGGTGTCTTTGGTCCAAGGAAACTGTACTTAGAATCGATGGGTGAGCACACTTACATATTCCAGATGAAAATACACGTCATGAGCAGATGTACTTCACGCAATTTTTCCAAATGCAGTGCAACTCCCCTTAAGGCAATAATAAATCTTGTTTAAGATTTGGGGATGAGAAGGAGTTTTTTTTTGTGCTAAACGTAGCCCAAGAAATTTTAATCAAAGTAAGGCTGCGACTGCCTTGCCTTCCCTATGAAGAACAATTGAATGTAATTCTATAAAGATCGAGGTAATATTTTTAATAATTCCGTTTCCATTTTATTGGATTAGATACATACGCAGCAGTCAAAAGTTGGTTTATGATATAATGGGTTGTCATCTGCAATTTTGCTTACAAATCCCATGTTCATCTACACGTGATACGCCTACCCACAGTCTGCCAAAAGCAGACAAAGATGTGTGACGGCCGGCATTCTTCAGCGCAAAATAGAATTTCGTCGGACTGACTCTCTTAATTAGAAGTTAAGCAGTTCGTTAACAATTTATTCTTACGGAATAAGATACTATTACAGAATTAGAAAAATAAAGACAGACTGGACGGTTTCAGGGGCAACGACTCCAATAACGGAAAATTGTATATTTTCTCTGGAATTTGGAACGATCGTCCATCAAATAGAACTGGAACTATGCGAAAACTTTTGAGTTTGGTTTCGGGATATAACGTCAGCCTTTTGAGAGACTGAGAAGCGAAAGGATGAGAGGTGAGATCGAGGTAAACAATTTGTGTCAAATCCCACTCCGTGGGATGGGTTGTAATTCTAACCACCTGGGAGTAAGGATGATGTCTTGATGCCCTTGACGTGCCGTCCCAAAATTTCGAAATCAATAAATTTAAATACATGACAAGTCGAACGCGCTGTCGAAGTGCACTGTACTCAGGGCTCTAGGGAGGGAAAACCAAACGTAAGATGAAGATTATGCGGATGTCAAGGAAATCGCATAGCAGGTCTTATTTTGTTAATGCTGCTCTACTCCGGGTCCCTGAGGGAATTCCAGGTCAGACGGAAATCTTCGCCTTTCTCTCCCTTCTCAACGGGATGATTAAGTCGTATCATGCGTAAGATGGGGATTTGAAAGCCTCGAGATTGCACCCAGATCAGGCATTCGATAGAGCCAAATGGCGAAGTCGATCACGACGAACCGACCCCGCTTGTGAACGGGACAAAGGCTGAAGAAAAAGAAGAAGAAGATGCATAAGTTTGAGTCACAAGGACAACTACGTCATTGTAGTCTATTGTCAATTTCGAACGTAACAATACTTGAATTGATAGTGGATGTAGTTCAATACAATTATGAGTTGAGTATCTACAATTATCCAGCAGAATTGAACCCTGGATATTACGCAAATTCGAACAAAGCCAACTTCGGGAAAACCAAACAAATCATTGGCTAGGTGGACGAAGTGGAAAGCTGCTGACACTTTTCTACTGGAGTTCATGGTAGATGATGATCGATTAGTCAGGAAGAACAGTGGATTCTGCAAGCCAAGGACTAATTCAGCATGTCACACACATGAAGAAGACGAAGAAGAAATACATTCACTGAATTTTATAAAGTTTCCAATTCCACCCATAAAAAACATGATTTGTCAGAATGCGAGGAATATGGTTCTGAATGAGACACCAATAACTGGCAATGACCTCTTACATCGATTCCATTGTCTTGCGAATTGCATAACAAGCTGCTTCATACACATAGTTGCAGATGCCCATAAGAACCTTCATCTATTCATAGATAGAAGTAATAGAAAGTAGTAAAACAGAAGTATCTAAGCACTAACGAAGAATTGTTCGAAGCTTATTTATTCCTCCAGATATTCGATCTCCGTACTGACCATTGGGCCCACAGAACTTTTTTGCATGAGGTCATGTTATGCGAACAGTGAACATTCGAACATTGTTAAATTGTGTTTTTTGCAAGACTATTCTTCTTTGCTCAGATAAACAAATAAAGTAACAGCGATTAGTTTTCGCAAGATAGGTACTAAATCCACTTCTGAGAATGGGTGCCCGGGCATAAAAGCCAATGACATATTTGACTGTGGAATGGTGTAGGAATGGATTTGTGACTGTGTTCATGTGATTCTATCAAGGATAGTTCGTAGCGACGGTAACGCACAATCTTATTCCATTTGGTTTTTCACTTGCCTCCATATGGATATATGTACATATCTAGATATGGAATAGAAAACCTCCATGGAAAACAAATTAGACTCTTAAGTTTGTATCGGCATCTTAGAAAAAAATATGAAAATGGATTCAAAAAGATGATATATCGCCGGTGATGAATGTACCGAAGATTGATATACATTTGTCCATTTCCTCTGAGATTCAGGATGAAAAACAAATAGCCAATGATATGACATTCCCAAAGAGAATATTATCTTTAATGTCTAATGCAAAATTCAACGAGAAAAAATGTCTGATTGCAACAAACACATGTTCCCTGCGAAGGCTACCATAATGGGACACAACATTATGACGACGACCATCATCATCGTCGTTGGCTATATGTGTTAAATCATAAATAATAACTCGACTCTATAGTGCCCATTATTTTCTGCACGGTATAGAGATATTCTCACTCCTTGCTTACGCGCGTACACTTCGCCAGCCCTGCCTTGGGATGGGCTGGCTGGCTGCTGTAAAGGAGTAATATTACAGCAGAAAAAAACCAACAAACCCTGGAAATATGAAAAAACATATTTAACTTGTACATTGCCACTGCACGGACATTTTTGTATGGGAATGGGAATAACAGGGCAAAAAAAACGTTTTGCGCAGAGACATTTTTCTTGTCCTGGACCAATCAGATTCCACTATCGTCTTAATGATGACGGCAAACATGCCTGTGATTATTCGCAATGGGGCTTCTACACACCTAATGTTGTCGCTTGGCTGGGTACAGTGTCATTTTTAACCCTTTTTAAGGTAGGTATTTTTACACGGTTTCAATTCAGTCACGTGTTGGTACTTGTGAACTTGTTCAGAAAACTGACTCAAAACAGTGATTTCGTATAAAAAAGGTTGTTTGTAATAAAAGACATATTAGAAAGTATGCGATAACTTTCTCTTTTCAAAAGCCTTTTTTGAGGGCATAGAGCTTGCAGAGTGAATACAGTTAGTCTCTCACCTCAATGCAGTATTTCTACGGGGGAGGGTTGAATAAAATCTGCAGATTATCTGCGTTACCAAACAATCAAAACTCAGATATAGGCAGAATGAATGGAATAAAAGCCATCATGAATGAAATGTGTGATCAAAAACAGGTAACTTGAACTTGAAATTCGGATGGGGACTAACCTCACGGCGCTCCTCGACGAAGGTATTTGGGAATCCTCGGGTTACCAACAATGTTTGCTTTCTGAAACTTAGCGAAGTAAGACAGTGGGACACTGGAGAGTACTCCTCTCCCTCTTGCGATACTAATGTGGTTCCCATTTACCCCTTGGTAGAGTATAGTACGTCAACAGCACCTACGCCAATCCAGGGCCTGTGTTACCGCAAGACGCGCTCTCTAGACTTGAGCTAGTTTTCTACTTCAAGCTTTCATTCCAGCATTATGCACCAACCATATACTTCCGATATGGTGGAGTAGGACCCTTTCTACGAACAATTACATGCGATACAGGGAGCCTTCCTAAATTTGGCATTATGAGCATGGTGAGTAATCTGTATGACAAGGCTGATTCTGACAACATCTTGCTCGGACTTGTGATGGGGAAACACGGTCTTGGCGTGACAACGATAAT
Organism: Hermetia illucens; assembly: GCF_905115235.1. NCBI lineage: Eukaryota > Metazoa > Arthropoda > Insecta > Diptera > Stratiomyidae > Hermetia > Hermetia illucens. Next base: position 159,441,462 of record NC_051849.1, read on the forward strand.
GGTGAAAAGTTTGTGGATTTCGCAGTTTCCACCGCTCCGTTGCATATTGTTCGAGCACAAAACCTGCCATAAGGTCAGGTGGGTTTCAACTTACCGACACTGTACGAGCAATCAGACGAGCCACTTTGCGAAAAGCAGTAAATTTAGGAATTGTTTCCTGGATGTGCGTAACAAGAGCAGGGCTGGCATTGGCCTCGAAATAGATTATTATTTAATGGTCGCTTACGTTCGCTTGAATGTTGCTTTCGCCACTTCTCGCAGGGTTGAAGATTGTGCAGTTAGTCACTACAAATGCGGATGGGGACTGTTTCTCCAAGCACCTCAGAAAGCATCTCAGCCATCAGTGAACTGAAACGGAGTAAAGCTGCTGGGGCTAGCAGCTATTTATCGCTACCTTGCTGATTCCACTTATACAGAAATCCTAGGAATCGGGACCTTTCCCTGAGAGTGGAAAAGGGGAACGGTCGTTAAGATTCCTAAGCAAGGTACCTATTCTGAGTATGACAATTAGGTATTAGGTAGGTAATCAGGTATCACTCGACACCTTTGCACTATATTTTGCACAAAAGTTTCAAGAAGTTCTTTAATAAAATGCAGACATTCCATCAGTTATTGCCAATTGACTGCGAAATAAATTTGACCAATGCTCGTCCGACATTGGGTCTTCTTAGTGAAGTGCTTCCTTTTGGTAAAACCAATCATGAGGGAGTTTTTAGTAAAACTAGTCATGTGTGGGCAACTGTACACACCACACGCAATACAATGCGCATCCTGAAGCTAGCGTTACCAGGCCACTTTATATCGCACTTTAACGATATTCACTGGTCAGGAAAATTTTTTCCTAGTCACTGATTTATGTGAATACATCTCAGAATCTGGAAATCCCTCAGGAAAATATCCATTACGAAATCCCGGAACTTATCGCTAAACGTGCAGCACAAAGTCATTAAAAATGTCATTAGACAGGCCCAAAGGTTAACTAATAATGTCGGCAGTCACTTAGCCAATATTATCTTAGTCTAAAGGTCTAAAGACATAACAGAGAAATATCCCCTAATTTTCATTGTAGAACTAACCTCATAGCTAGCAAAAGGATATTATTGACTATTCCCAATATTTCTGGTACATTTTTAAAGATTGCGCTACTAACCTAAGATTAATAGCCTCTTGCATTGCTTACTGAGCAAGCCGGTACGGCAAGTATATATCAACGAGCACTACTACTTTGTAAGTCCCAGCTCACTTATTTTGGTTGTCGAAGGTTAATTCTCCATGATTTTATGATAACTCCAACATTCTGTTGTTATTATAACTATCAACTGGCCAACAATTTCAACACACTAAATCAAATTTGATAAAGAAGCTTTTGAATAGTGTACAATTTTCTTTTCACCAAATAAATGAATCGGGGGTATCAATTCAAAGGCATTTTGTAATAAGTTCTAAGGGAGGGCCGGAGAGTGCAGGGATTCGAAAGCGACCATTTTTCCACGGGCTATTCTTACAAATTATCCAACCAAATCTGGAAAAGAAAGCGAAACTGCCCCTGTAGAACATTCAAGCCTAAAAATACCCTCCATATTACTATCTGCTCAAATAAAGTTAATAACAGCGTAATGCTATATTTTTTCGAAAATGAATGAAAACTACCCTTAAGTTCATCCTAGAATTATAGCATGTTTGAAAAAAGGCGACCATGGTTTCGTCAAAGGCAACTCATCAGACTTTGTCTCACCTGTGCCTTGGGAGCAGCTTGACCGAAGTGTTTACTAAGTGTTGCTTGCTCGCTCCTAGACCGGCTGAAGAAGAACTTCATTTTTCAGGTTTTGTTGTACACAAATCTATTAGTCTGTCTGTCTGCCTGTAACATGCATTTTTCTTGGAGATGGTTATAGCGATTAATACCAAATTTAGTGGAAAGTTCGGAACTGTAAACGCTCATGCATACAGTGAGTTATATCCTTTTTCGGCGAATTTAAGGGGGGGGGGGGTCCCCATACATGCAAAAGGGGGGCGTACATTGTTTTTTCACGAAATATAGTTACGTGGGATATCAAATGAAATGTCTCGGTTAGCACTTTCCGAAGCCGGTCTTAGTTTTGACATTTGCTGGAAAGGTGGGAGGTTGAAAGTGACCATCTCTTTAACGGACCCATTTTCAGAAACTACCACACCGAAAAATCTAAAAAACATCGAGAGGCTGCCACTGTACAGTGTCTACGCTGCGAAATACCTTCCATACCGATATCTTTTCAAATAAAGTTAATAATAGTATTTTACTGTAATTTTTAGTAATTGGCTGCAAACGCTCCATAATCCTAGACCAAGAAATTTTCTAAAATTCCTAGGCAGTAATGAAGGCCATAACATAGAACATGATCCTACCTAGTTTGGTGGAAATCGCACTATCGCTAACAAAGTTATAATAGGTCAAAGCTGTCACTTCAGCGCAAATTCAAGACTATGAATGTCAATATCACCCGAAAGTGGATACTCTCACATAATTTACGCATATATTAGGCGCTACGTACTAATGGAGCAAATGCATATTCAAATGGTCTTTATATAAGAAAAATCTTTCAAACCTGAAGCGTCCAACTTCCGGTTTCCCGACTTGTTTATCTGAAAATCGACAGGGTGCAACTTACTCCTCCTCTTTGTTTTCCAAAGGCCTCTCCACACATATTCTTACGAAAAGACTTCAAGAAACATTTCACACCTGAGACATCCAGCTTCTGGTTTTCGACCAATTATTTTGTCGATTGAGGATGACATTAGTATTTCAACATCATTTTCTAGACTTGGCTCTACATGCTCTCGCGATCACCTTGAAAGCAATAACGTACCTTCACTGATTTATAGACTTAGCATATTGTTTCCCGGTCTGTAGAGTACAGTTCTCCAACCTTAGCAATATACCACAAACGTTTTGCGGTATCTATATTTTACTTTGGGACCCAAATGATTACGACTTTCAAACCTCTGGGCTTTTTGTTTGGTGTGAAGTTACCAAGCTGTTAAGGAGTGCCGACATCATGTACTCAAAGAGGGTAGTCTATAAAAACTCATCCGAAGTCCGCTCCTACTATGTAACCTCCCAGCAGGTTATTTGGTACCATAGAAATCGGGATGGCCCTCTTAGAGCGTAAACTCCTGCGCGATGTGAGCAATGTGTTTTCTTCTCAGTTATTTGCACTTGGCCACCTTATGAAAGTTTTAATGCGGTTGCTAGTAGGTCCACATGGTAGGCAGCGATCCTTGTAAGCCCAATATTTGATCGTACATATTACAACTCAGGGACAGGGACAGGGCAGTTAATGCTCCAACCTCATGTTACGTTTACGACCTTCCGTTGCAACAGCCTAGAACTCTAACCACTATGCTATCCCAACTACACTATATTGAGAGTAACAATTTGTTAAGAGAAAAACAATTTTGAAGGGTGAGCTTTAAGAAAGTATTTACCATAGAATTATCAATCTGGGTAGGTGGTGATCATAAATGCTATGTGTGCCATAGTTTATTCCAAGCAGACGAATGATTGGAAGCAATTTAAAAATAGTTATTGGCAAGTAATAGATTTCTATTTAAATCTACTACAATAGTTCGCACTGAATAAATCGTCTAAGAGTTCAATATTGCTCGTGAATCGATCCCCTGAATTCCGCAAAGGGAGATTCAATAAAACAAATATTTTAATCCACTGCTCAGTGGAGAAAATGGCTTTCCTCAGGATTGGAAGCAGTTCACGTTCTAAATTACTAGTTTGGAGGAGTCTGACTTATAGAGACCCTTTGTAATTGTGTAATACCGCTAAGTTTGCGTCGAAGTTTGCTTGAATGGTAAAATATGTTCGCAGGGTCAAAATACACCAGAGATATGAATTAGATATTTTTCGTAAACCTTTACAGTATATATTCGTACCTATAAGTTGTCCTCCTCGGCTGATCAGAGGCCTATCTTTACCCTCCCAAAAGTTAAGAGCAGCTATAACCACTGTGGTGTTAGGAAGAGAATTCAATGTTGAGTTTCATCAAGTAGAAACATATTTTCGTGTGTAGTGTTTGGACCTATAGATAACCACTTCAAAAAGCGAATATATTTGAATATAGTTATCCTTTTTTCTCTTCTTTTAAATTTAAAGTAAAAACTGCTACTACAAATGGTTTGTGGTTGCCACGTCCCAGCGAATAAGAATTGGATTCATCTACTTGCCTACAAGTTGACACTCCCATCGCTTTCATGTATATGTTCATTCTAGATAAAAGTAAGCAAATCCCTGTCAACACTGGGGTTCAGCAAAGATAATTTTCTAAGGACCAATTACAACAATTCACTTAGGAAATCAATAATCTTGCGTACCTGAAATTGAAGGGAGAGTTCTTTTAAAATTTTACTGGTTGTGAGACTACTCTTTGACCGCCTGCGCAGAGTTCAAATTTCTGGTTATTGAACTAAGAGGTGAAATATTCGTTTTGAGAATGATGGGGTTCTAAATCCGCATCAACTTAATGCTGGACCGGACCAAATGGGAAGCAACTTACTCCCTCTTTCCTGGTCCACGGACCCCTCGCTTAGGGCTTGCACCCAAACTTTTCAAAAAAGTGAAGCGATGGCGGCTTTACGGTTTCTTACCAGGGCAGAGGCAAATCGTCAGACGCTGCCTCACCTCTGCCCTGGGAGCAGCGTGACCGTAGCGGCTCGCAGATGTTGAATGCACTCAACGTGGGAGTTTTAAAAAAACTTGTAAGCCATACCAGAATGGCAATGTCTCACACAACAGCGCAGGTCCGAGTTAATAATCGCCTGACAGATACGTTTGGGACAAACATTGGATTAAAACAAGGACATGGGGTGGTACCGATACTATTCAATGTGGTATTGGAGTAGTTCATACTAAAGTTAAAGGTGGTCTCAAGAGGCATGTTGCTTTGTAAGTCGGACCAAATCGTGGATATGAGCATCATAGCACGATCTCCTACATCAGAAAAGGCGATTTTTATAAACCTTGACAAAACGGCTAACGAAGTTGGTCTACGAATTAATGAAAACAAGGCGAAAATTATGATGCGAATGGGTAAAATGACATTCACTTAACAAAATATAAAATAATAATATAAAAATAATAAGACGTTTTCAGCTCGCAAACAGTGCTACTGATTTTATAGGCTAACGGAATATGCAGGAAATCTAAGCTCCGGGCATTCAAAACTATGATAAGGCCTGTGCTATGCTAGACTCTAACACAAACTTCCGAAATACCTTCGAGAGCAGGGTCCTTAAGAGATTAATAGGAGCTAAAAGGCAGGATGAGCAATCGCGAATCATATACAAATATGAGTTACCCCAAATACTTTACGACCCTGGTGTCCCAAAACATTAAAACTTCGGAAGTTGCAATGGGTTGTCCACCCCCAACGTATAGGCCACACTCTAATGTTGAGGCATTTACTGTTCGGATTTCGAGATGGGAGGACGCGCTCGATGAATCGAGATGGTTGAAGGATGGACATCCTGAAGGCCAAATAGGTTAAAGGGCTTTGGAGACGACGACGAATAATATAAGAATTCCTATTATTTCAATCAATTCATCCACTGATTTCCGTTCTACACGCGGATGACGCTTTCCATTTGAAATTGTAACAAATCTCAATAAACTAATAAAGTGACGAAAATAAAATTCTTGAAGATTTGAAATGACAGTATCGTTTAATTTCCAACTGCAATTCTTGAAAAGCAATATTGACGTAGCACTGGAGCAACGTAGCCTTGAATGGGAATCATAGATGAGCACCCTGTTTTTTAGGCATTCCAAGCATGTTGGCGAAATGCTTTCCCTACTTTATCAAGGCCAGAAAGATGCACCCATTTTCACATACTTTTATGGCACAGCATTCAAAACCGGTATCACCAATTTGTTACAGCTTTTACTTCCCTAAGGAGCACCCTTCATACTCAAGTGCAAAATCCAAATCTACCATAATAGTCTCAAATATGCAGCCCATTTTTCACCGCAGTATTGTCCACTTCTATACACTCTATGGATAGACCATTTGATACAAACTGACGAAAGCACTTATGATGGTGGTCCAGTATCCATCGATAACCGGTCGATTGTTCTCGTTTCCTGCGCTCATAACGTCAGTAATTCTCGTTTAAATGTCCAAAGCTTTTGGTATTGGCCTTATATAGCTGAAGCTCTCAGCTCTGGAACGGAGACAATAAATCATAATGGGATGGTCTACGTTCATTCTAGATATCAACGCTTCTATTTTTAAACGCATCCAGAAGATAATTTCGAAATCTACTTCTGCGTATAATGTCATTCTGATCTAGTTATTATCGTCCAATTGGACCTCAACCGTTCTCGTAGAAAGTATTGTAGGTGGGAAATGTACACTCAGTGATTTATTGTGAAAATTGTGCAACCTAAATTTTCCTAAAATTTTCGGTATCTCACTTTGATTAGACCCAAAATGTCCAAAAAATCTAAATACGATTTCAATCTATCTATACATGCATATGCGAATGCAATCTTCAAATGAAAAACAAAACGAAGAATTGAAAGAATTTGTTATAAACCAGGAAAAGGTTGTTAAACTACTAAATGCAGGTCTTTCCTCAAAAAAGAAGGGCGAAATTTGGTCCATTGCATTTCAAAAAGCAAAAGATGTCAAATTTGACTTAATAAAAATATATTTCAGCCGAAAAATATCACGATTTTCCCATGAAAAAGCCATCAAGAGTCTCTGACAAACTCACACAACGGGTTAACGCCACCCATAAAACTAAAGTGACCATATGTGCACTTCGTGGTATGTCATTAAGTGGGCTGGATCGTCATGATAATTAGCCAAAGGGGAGAAATTCAGTGTACACGTTCGTTTGCATGCATGGTTCCTCACTAATTTCTCTTCTTCAATGGAGACTATTACACATTGCACAAGTGCATTGTTTGCACAATGGCTGACCCCGGATGCTCCATAAGTTTTTCTACCGTAAAACGGGGCGGTGCCTAGATCGGATGGCTCTGCGCATGGACGAGCATGAAGCGACTTAACTTGCTCAGCTCTTATTCAAACGAAGAACCTCCCGTGTAAGATTAAGAATAAATTCTAGATCCTGCGGCTTGGAAACGTTTGAAGTTTGATATCAAGTGCACAATCGCTAACAACACGCTCGATACTTTGTTCATATAAGATGCACCCGAGGCGAATTTCGGTGGTTCCATTCTCTCCTTCTTGCCATTTGCTTCATTTTTCACATAAAATTATACACCACGATTGCAGAAGACAAGACAACGATGCAACCAGTAGAACGCATTGGTTACGAGAAGCAACAGCACTGGAGGTTCCACTTGATTGTTGCTAGCCTTCACGATTCTTCCTGTAACAGGATCATAAATCGATCGAAAATGTGATAAGACTTTAAAACATGTAAATTTTTTAAGACTCACAAAAATTACGCAAAAAATATGACTATAATCTTTATTTTTGTCGGGAAGGAGAGAAAGGGAGACGTTCATTAAGAGTACATTGCGGGGAGTGCAGGCAGCGCTTAGGGTCGTGAATAAAGCGCAGACATCATATTTATATAATTTTTTATTGTAGTAAAATTACCATATAGAAAGATTATACGGCAAGAAAGGTAAGATGGAATGCACAGAGAGTAATTGTGATGATTACTGTTGGTCCGGTCAGGTGTCCCTGCAGGGATTTAAATTTTACTTTAGGAAACGCCCGTAATTGACGTCCTTACATGTCTACTTCGTTTGATACAGGCAATGCTGAACTGGCAGGAAACTGAGAACAAAAGAATTGCAAACCGCCCTGATGTTGCGCTAAGAGGCGAACCCAAATTTATCCCCAGTATCTGGTTTTATAACTGCCTTTTGACTTACTAGGAAAGGCTATTGCTTAATATTTTAAATTAATCTTAAATACGCGATTCATAAAGAAGGAAATAAATGACTTACCAGTATCCATCGCGACTAGAGTGAGCATGTATTCTGCCTGCACTTCACGATCCAGCGCTCGTTGCAGAAATATTTCTCCACTTGAAGCGTTGATCCGAAATAAATGGGTTTCATCCTCTTTGAGGAAATACCGCACTTGTGAGTTGAACGGCGGAGTATCGGCATCGTAGGCAGTAACTGTTATCACATATCCTTCGTTAGGTGGTATCACGTTTTCCATAACATAAGCTAGGTAGGGCGAATCCAAAAATGTCGGAGGATTATCATTTATATCTGTTATGATTATTGTCAATTCGGCTGTGTCGAAACGAGTCTCTCCTGCAGCAGCTCCACCAACATCTGCTGCACAGTCTTCGGCTCTCACGGTCAGAGTGTATCGTGACTTCCTCTCGTAGTTCAGGTTCTTAGCAACACGAACTACTCCGGAATCTTCGCTTATACTAAAATCACGGTTATTATCTCCTGCGGCAATAGAAAACCGAACACGACCGTTTGATCCTTCGTCGATATCAGTTGCAGATACTTGCAACACCATAGCACCTATGCTTGCATTCTCAGCGACCGAAGCACTGTACTGCTTTGGATCAAATACTGGACTATTGTCGTTTTGATCGAGGACTCGAACGAGGATTTGAGTTTGATTCGAGCGGGGTGGTTCACCACGGTCTCGCGCTGTTACGGTCAAGAGATAAGATGCGCGAATTTCTCGATCGAGACGACCTGAGACCCTGAGGAGGCCGTCAACCGAGCCTAAAGTAAAGGGTACAGGTGGATCCGAGGATAGGTGGTATTCAATATAACCGTTGCGTCCTTCGTCCCGATCAATAGCTTTCACTGCCATTACGACTGTGTTGATGGGAATGTTCTCCATGATTGAAGTTTCGTTTGGCGATGTAAAGGAAGGAGACTGATCGTTCACATCTTTTAAAACGATGGTTACCTGGAATGACAATAATATTGCATGAGTTAGTCTAAATTCAAATATGATTGGAATGTATTTAACAGTATATATATCAGCTATCTGAGCAAAAGGATAAAACGATTTCATTCCAGCGAAAAATGCTTTTTTTTTCATTTCGATTATAATAGTTCGAGAATATCTGCGGTTTTATGTTAGATCAACACAAGGCGGGAATCTGCAAAAACTACTCGTTCAACGAGTGAGCGAAAGTTTTTATCGTAATTATGATTGGTGCGACACTTTAGTGCGGAACTAGCCGTGCGTTTGAAAATTCTATATTTTCACTCCTAATCTATTTGGGAACCACCTAAAAAGCTGGAAGTGCTGGGGTTAGGCGGCTGAAATACGACGTATGACGGAGAAAATCTTAAACAGTTTTTTAAATAAGTGGCGATGCGATGCTAGTAACAACGCTGGCTTCCAAGCGTTTCGAAAAAGGAAGAACCCCTAAAAAAGTAGTTAAACTTTTCTGTAACATTGAACAAGGCTAATTAGAAACAATTGACTGCCTGCCAGCCTATTCGTCTGCCTATCCCCTTTTTATATGGAAAAATCCTTCACGGATGTGTATATGTAATTGTGCACGGGTAACCCGGATACCTACTAGCAAAAACCTCCCGAAACTTCTGACATTGTTCCCGGGAATCCAATCTATGCCCTTCTTGGTGTCCTCCTTCCCTGTATATGTCTTCTTAATACGTGAGGCTTCAACCACTACCATTTAGTACAGAAATGTTTGCGACAATCTCCGTTGTACATTTCTGTTCAATTTTGGCTTGCTTCAGCAGACGATGTTTTTACGATTTTAAGAACGCAACATAGTATGCCCACTGTTTAGCGAGATCCTAAAGAGTTCTGCATATTCTCCTCGCCTTCACACGTAGGAGAGTAGGAGGACTCGCCTATGTTAAATCAATAAGTCGTGTCTAGTCAGGAATTGCATGAGATCGTAGTCCACATCACGATTTCTTCGCTTAGTCCACTTACTTATATTATGGATAAGCTTTTCTGTGCACCATCCATTCCTCGCCTACTCCTATTCTGTTTGGCAAGCAGAAATGAATCTTATTTTTTCAATTTTGTTGTTGTAGTCGGTTTACAGCTTGAAGTCGGTAAAGTTTAAATAAAACTAAACACCGGTGTCTACACTGGTACCGCATATGAAAAAACTGAACTAGAGATCGTGAAGCAAGTAGTTACCGACTATGCATAGAGTCACCTGTATTCAGTAGCATTCATACAAGTGTTCAGTTAATAGTATATACTTCAGGTCGAATATCCTTCAAACGCAGTACTCCGAGGCATTATAGTGATGGTTGCGAATGGATAACGCGGTCACTAACAAGTTGGTGGATTATTATCTGTTATTAGAAGAACCTCCGTTTTATGCTCGACAAACTGCATGCCGATGATAAGTAGCCAAGACATAAATAGACAAATGACCTCGTCCGGGTAAACTTAGATTATCACCAAAGTAATTAGATGTTATGGCAAAGTTGATACCATTCACAAATTCGCCAATAACGGTCTGATTAGGCACTTGTAGTTGCGAGTTTCTATCATATACAATGTTCCGTAGCGAAATCTTATATATGATATTGCATATTTAACATGCAATCATTTTTCGAGAAGCCAGTCCCCACTGTATTCGGGAACAAATTGATTTGTAAGGAGATTATTTACTTTAATGGTTATTCGGTTTCGGGACCAGCTAAAGCCTTTGTCGTTTTGACACTCTACGGAAGAACCCCTCTCTTAAGGAGCGGCTACCTTAATTGTCAGCTTAAATGCTTTCTAAGGTGTTCGTTCTAGACCGGGAATTGTGTCTAGAGCTTCATCATCAGTTACTGGTGGTGCCTCCCTGGCAGCAGTCAATAAGCAGTAGAAGCGGTCACAGATATAATGTCCTAGTGTTGAGGCAGTAATGTCGTGACTATTTCACACAATAATCAATCGCAATCACAATAATACAGGGAATTGTGGACATTGTCGACTTATACGCGCCTTCATGGGTCGGAATCTGTCTATTCACTGAGGCACTTAAAGCAATCTTTTTTTCTTTTTTTCTTCAGTAGTGCGGCAATATATTGTTTCTATTTGCCAAAACGCCGGGGTAGAAGTTTTCATGTATTTCGCAGATGGAAGTGACTCTTTTTAACTTGCTCTCTGTGAGAGTAAGCTGCAGGCAGCCCGGTCTTTTCTTTACGAAGATTTCTAAATTGCCTTAGTTTTTCTCTTGATTTCCTTGAAGACATTTGGAGATTTTCCAACCTCCAACATTCAGCGTCCTTCACATTTTTCTATGTAGGTGAGATTTCCTTAGCGTTACCGCGAAAGTTGGATGATTGCCTCACACAACTGGGTCTAGGACTGAATTTTTGACAACCAACCCCAATAAACATACACTATCATTGTCAGTGACAGTGTGAGACACTTATATGTCTCAGATAAGTGCTCTCCACCTTTGGTGAACTACATCATAAAATTCTTTTAAAGCATCAGCTCAACTAGCACGAAGTTAAGCTCCACAATTGGCGTCCTTTCTGATCGACGCATAAAAGAATGTTTCGAAACAAACATTCACTGCGTGGTCTTTTGCCCTGTCTGTTCTGGGTGCCGAAATATCAATAATAATGAGCCCTCCCTCTCCACTATTCGCTATAGTGTAAGTGTGATGTCCAAAATAAGGATATCTGCGATCAATGTAGGATTGCACCCACCATGAGGCGATGAGAAACCACTTGATAAAATTGTCATGAACATCGAAGTATATGGAGAACGACCTAAAGGCCATTGATAAGCTTGATAAATCGCTTAAGCTTGTATTAAGTTCATGTACTTAAAGATACCTACCAAACCATCCAAAGTTCTCTTTCTCAACTAAGAGGTAGAACTAATTGAAATTTGGTAAAAATGGTAGCATGGATCCGACCGCGCTCAAGAGCAATTTTACAAAATTCACATTACCTTCTAAAATTCCGTAGCCTAATTAATTTTAACAAAAATCATACTCTATTAGGAACAAGCGGAAAAAATATTTTTAGAAAACTGTAAGCCGCATTAGCAATTGTCCAGCCAACTCCTTCTTCGGTATTTGATTATTAAAAGACGGTTCGAGGAAAAGCAGACCTCCTCGCCCTAACACAGAAAAACCAACCAAACTGACCTTTCAGATTAGGGTGAGGCCAAGACGCTCCGAGCACTGGACTGGAAGAATTGAATGACAACGAACTCGGAACCCAAAATAGGGCCACCTTTTGATATTATAATGTGCAACCCCTTTACCATATGAGTGCACTGTGGGATTTTTTTCTGGTAGCATTATGCGAAACATCAGCATTCTATTGCTGTTGCACGCAGTTAACTACTACGGATCGGGTATAATTTTTACCAACGGAAAAGAACAAGGAAACAACAAACTGGGTACCGTATTTCTCAGAGATGAAAAACTAAAATGACTGATGACCTCATCTCTTTGTCATGTCTCATCGCAAAATGGGCTATCTCTTCTTAGTGTGACTCGACGGACTAGTCCATTCCAAGTAAATATCGATATCGAATATCAAAAACCCGCGAGCGTTCTGAGGGTTTGTTGGCATTCCCACACTAGTTTGAATTTGGCTTGAGGCGATAATAATAATAATAATCGTTGGCGCAACAACCCATGTTGGATCAGGGCCTTGAAGTGTGTTAGAGCACTTCATTCAAGACCGTAACGGTACACTAGGAGGCAATGTGGTCAGCATTGCGCTCGCCCGAGATTATTACCCTGATTTGACTCAGGTACTCATTCACAGCTGAGTCGACTGGTGTCCGACGTCAAATCACGATACAAATTCCACTGCCACCAGTGAGATTTGAACCGCGACCTTCCGTACGACAGCCTTGCGCTCTAACTACTCAGCTATCCGGACAGGCGATACGATAACTTTTAATGCCGCCTGACGGTGAGAGAGAATGTTGATGTTATCACGTGTTTATTTCCTTCGTAGATTCTCTTTGTCTCAAAAGGGATGGTATGTTAACCTAGCCACGATCCGGTCTTCTGCCCTAGATCCGCCTGCATACTGCGTACTTCACGTGGTTACTGCCCTAGTGATTTCACTTCTTCCTTTCGTATTCTCGACTTTAGAATCGAAGCAGTATTTTAGTGACATGATTGATTCTACTGTCTGATTCTACGTATGCCTCAGATGCCTACAAGTCTTTCAATATACACATATTGTGAGTAATAACGATTGATTGGCAACGGATCAATTATTCTCAGTAAAACATGCACCGAAAACAATACTCAAATTAAGACGTCAACGTGCACCAATATTTTCTGACACGATAAGATAATATCAATGATAATTGACTTTGCCGAATAACCTCCCATCAAAATTAGTCTGGTCGGCAAAAGCCCCAAAGAAAAAGAATAGCGGCCAAATTAACTTCCAAAAAGAACGCAGGCAAAGCTTACCAATAATGCCAGGACACGCTTTTTTACACGGTAATAAAGTACCTGGTTAGTAGATACCAGAAATACCTTCGAACATTGTTTGAATTATAGACAAAGATTAGAGGAGAGATGTCTGCTATGTTACGGTTTTTTTTAACAAACAGTTTTTAAAAATTACTCTGCTCAATTATAAGAATGTCAAGAACGAGACAGTGGCAATCTTTAAAAAGTAATTTCCGGCTAAATAACTCAGGTAGTCTATTTACAATAATAATAGTAACCACTATAGCAGATGGACGCCGCGCCACCTCAGAGGGTAGATCAGGAAAGTGCAAGAACTTGTGGTCTTATAGGCTACTCACTGAGAAAACCATCACGATACCTGGCACTCAGGATTAAAAGACAACCCCATAAAATATGGAGTTAGCCGGTACGGATAACAGGCGAGCGTAGCCTTATTTGGTGGCTCACTCGGGCTCGTGTAATGCATATGATGGGGTGACTTGATGTCTACACGCCACGAAGACCAGGAGTACGACCCTGCCTGCTGCAGCGGTTTCATTACACAACGGGGACCACTTCAGTAGATTCACTTAGGCAACGGATGAAATAGACTGAGCAAATATCATCTTCAATTACAGCGGCAGAGGCATATACAACATCATGCTCCTTGTCGTATGCGGCGTTCACAATGTAATGTAAGCGCAGAATAATTGGAATTTCTTCAGGTGACTCTACGAATCCTATCATAGTGTAAAGATAGTGCAGTTTCCGGATATGAAAGTAACAAAATATTCGGGTTGCCTTTGCTGCTGCGGAAGTTACCGAAAAGGAGATTCGATGAGCCATTATAAGCTTGAAAAACTGAAGGGCCTTAAGCTGGATGGCATACGGACTTTCCACTGCGAGAAATTAACCAGTACACGGTATACAGTATTACCCAGTATAAGTCATTAGTCTTTACCTTCCCTTACTGCAGAGCAGTCATCAGAACGGCTGCCTAACTGGATTCAGGGGCTGCGAAAAGCAATTCATTTTCGTTTCGTTCTGTAGTTGTAAGAGGGGCAATTAGAAACCAAAGAAATATATCCACTGTATTGTTTATCCCAAGGCCTTTAGCAGGGCATATCTTTATTATTATCGTATTGATCCGAAACTAGTAAGGTTTTTGGCGACAGTCATGGCAAGGGGACATGTCAGCACGATTAACGCGTAACAACACAACAAGCCTACTAATGGCATATGCATTCGGAATATCACCGTGGATGAAGGCCGAATTTGAATACAATTCTGACGTGCAACGGATGAGCCCGCCGCATGACTCGCAGCAAGCTTTTTTACAGTAAGTGTTAGGCGAGTTTCTTGAATGCGGTTGTCTGCAAGGCAGATTGATGGCTGACTTCACTTAACCTGAAAGGTCGATCTTTCAATCCTCTGAGTTGCTGGAAGCCTACCTTTATTTGTCCGTACTTATAGAAATCTGATAATGAAAGAGTGCAAAATTTGTGGCTCGGCGTTAGAAACGTTATAACATCCTTCCCCCTTCCTGCCTACACTGTAATGTTGCCGATGTAATACATGAACAGGCATAATACAGCCTTCTTGTTGATAAGAAGGGTTGCCCCGGGTATATTATTGATGTTGCTATCCCTCATAACATGATTGGCTGGCTCAGTGTGATCACTTGGCTGTCTTTCATAAAGTTCACATAAGTAAAAGCGTGCGCAGATGATGTAAATCCCATGACCCATTCAATAATTTGTGCAAAACAGGCATACCAATAGTTGGAGTCAGAAGTAAATACATACATAACCCAAGCAAAAAAATATGCATCCACGGAGATAGCAAATCAATTTTAAGGTTTTATCCTTGGATGACGCCGTCGTTAGACCAAGACAGGCCTCACAGGTTTTACGTATACCTCAACTGAATTCCTTTGTGCTTCTTTATATAGTCGAACTTTAGACTTTATGTTGCAGTAATCATTTTTCATTCAGGATAACTATTCGTAGAAATTATATTAACAACGTCTCAACCGTAACCATAAACCATAGTTCTACCTGGAATTGTGGGTCTCATTCAAAAGTACGTAAACTGTATGGTATTTCTTCGTTACTAAGTCTTCAGAATTCAAGTGCCAAATGAAATTCAAACGTCACTAAGATATGAAAATTACCAATAAAAACGATGAAAACATTCAAAGTTATATTTTTATAAGACACACCAGATACTTGTAACACTCGCCTTTGCCTCTAAAAGCGACCATAAGATCACCTGGATCAAGTAAAGGCTATAACAACAAACGATCCTCTAGAATAACTTCATATTTAGAAGATATCCAGTTCTGAGTGCAATCTTACTTTTGCATAAATGAAAACCACTCCGCCAAGTGAATCAAAAGTATCTAAAGCATCGCCAGTATCATGCCTCGCTCATTACTCCTGCACTTAACCGATTCAAAAATGTTCTGGAGTATGTAAAGTCGTTCTGAATAGAGTTTACTGATGACGACGTCCACCAGGACGGTGATGAGGACCATGATGATGATGTTTCTCGTGCACTGCCGGAATGGTCTGCTTTTATTTCGCAACAAGTATCACTCGCAATAAAATACCAGTGACATTCAAGTGTGTGAATGAGTGCTGCTTGCATATCTTTGTATCTCTTCACGGCGAAAAATGACTAAATGTATCCTCCACTTGAGGACGTTGTATCTTTTATAGAATGATGATAAACATTTTTCTTGAGCTATCTAAGAGGACGACAGAAGAAGAGGGAAGGCCTTACAATGGCTACTAGAATCAAGAATATTTGTGTAAAAGTCAAGAGCTTCGGATGAAGATATCATGCTATCCATACCAACCGCCGCAGCAATAATGGGTAGCAGGTAGTTGTGCATACTCACCGGAATAGGGTTGAACCTAGGACAGAGTTGAAACTTCAATTAATTATATCTTTTATGTGCCCATTCGTTTATTTTGATATGCGAATGAGCTCTGGTCCGGTGGGGAATACAGTGTGCGCTCGTACAGGATAGAAAATTATATTTTCATTACGTTAGTTATGCTTTCATGAAAAATTTCCAAGGATTGGATAAAAACGTCTCTGGGACGCAGCTTACTTCAATATGCTACAGAATATCTAGCATTTTATAGTCGCTATACATTTTTTTTTTAAATTACAGTCGCCATATGTCTAGAATATATGGAGTGTAGGTGATAAGATGCAATCAGGTCTAGATACCTTCGGAGTTTCACTATAGATTTTGGTATATCTAAAGGCTCGTCGACAATGTTGTCGCAATTAATCACCATTCTCACTCCTTATAGAGTTTTTATTGCGGAAGGCGTTTTTAAACAATTGCAAATCAACAAAAGCAAAATTGAAAATGTGGTTGTAATAGAAAATCTGAATTCGAAGATAAGGTCAGCTTATCTCTGAAGGAACATAGTTCTGGAAATCGTAGCGTAGCGTCAAATCTTGAAAAAGTTCATGAAACTTGCGCCGGTTATGAGTCGTAGAATAATTTGAATAATTAATAGTAATAGTTAATAATAAATAAGCCATGTTGAAATATTGAATTATTAAATGTCCTTAAAATGTGTATTGAAACGTAATAGACTTGAATTTCGAAACCTTGACAAAGATCAGAAAAAACAGCATATTGTTTGCCAACAATAGTACGAAGGAAAATGCAAGAAAATGTTTTTATTTCGATCGCGTGTAAGTCTACGAAAACAGTCCTCTCTCTCATGCATCCCGTACTGAATTTTTGCACACAGGAACGCTTCGCAAGGATAAATATTAAAGTCCTTGGATTAATGTTAATGATATTCGCAAGGCACAATCTCCCTAAGGAGGGAAATCTGCCTCAAAGTTCTGATGCAGGCTAAAGACCGGCACAATACCGCAGTGTTGCACATTACTGGAATGAAATTATGGGGAACTGAGGTTCATTCCAAAGGGAGGAGGACGTAACATGCACACGAATAACAATTCTTTCCGCAGTTACAATGGGAGTCATCACAGATGCTACCGAAAATATGGAAGCATTAGAAGGCATCTGAAAAGATTATTTCGCTGTCTTATTTAAGGATTGACGGGATTTGGTTAGAAATGTTCTCCTTCCTTTTTCGGCCCACGGACTCCTCTTGGTGGCTGATAAACAACGGTTTTCATCAGCGCAAAGACAACTCAAGGTTTCTTCTGCCAACGAACCGTTGGCTTTCAGAGAGAACTAGAATATCTTCGATAAAGATTTAAACTACCTAAGATCTAATATCAGCTCACTTTTAATATTACTTTCAAGATCATTTGGAAGTCATGTGAGTTTCGACATTCTAGAAAACTACGACTACTACCGCTTTTTGGAATAACCTTAGATAGATTATATAATAAGCAGAGCCAGGAGATGATGAGTAGATAGCCCGATGTGTATGTGCTTATGAACCCGTTTTTTCCTTCAAACACTTGACGAATTCTGCAAGGAATTAGGGACTCATTTTATGGATTTCCCAAGAGCTTTAATTTTGTGGAAACCGATACAGGTTAGTTCTCTAGGCATATGCAAGGTAGTGTCACTGGTGGAAAATATCAGGAACTGTGGAGAATAAATAAATTCATATTCAACGTGGAGAAAAATAAATTCATATAAGCCTCAGCCTTACCCATGGAGTGTCAGAGACCCTTCTGTAAGCTTTCCCCAGAGGACCTAACTATTGGGATCGGATTTTAGAGCTGAATCTAATATCTAATCGAGCAAGTGAGTGCTATTGTAGTTTCCAGGCAATAGCTGGATATACCTGATGGATTTGAGATTTCAAAAGCCTTTACTTTTCCAAAAACATTGAGGGGTTTTAAAAGTAATTATTGTTTCTGATGTCGTAGTTTTCAGTCATAAAAAACAGATAGCTTTGTAGTTGGTTCAGCAGGACATCATTTTTATGAGTTTTGATGCGCAATTTCCGCCGTATGTGTTCAGCCATTTTCTGAGCCGTTCCGCAATATTTCCAGTTCCCCGAGGTATCCAGTAAGTGAGCCATGTTTACATGTCTTGCTAGTTCTAAGTTGTAGCTTGTTACCGAATGGCCCCCCCCTTCGATGATGCAACCGCAGATCTAACCGCATTCGCTTCAAGTCTTTCACCATACTCTGCCTCTTTTGTGTGTTCTTAAAATCTTGTCCTGTCTTATCCTTTAGTGGATTTAATCAATGTTGTATACTGATCCCTTAATATTTGCTGTTGTTCCCTCCTTAACAACTTTTCTGTGACATCCTTCCTGTACCCATTCCTCTCAGCTGTATTGAGGATTCATATTTTTGCCTATCAAAACCTGTTTTGGTTAGAGGATATGTACAGAGCCTCGGCACTATTGAGTTATATGTCGTCATTTTCTGTGCTACAGTATATTTCCAACCCACTATTATCGTTCTCTGGGTTGCTGTAGGTTTTTTGTATACTCTTTTGTATACTCAATCGACTAATGAGGTGGTGCATTTTAAATTCATATTCAACGTGGAGAAAAATAAATTCATATAAGCCTCAGCCTTACCCATGGAGTGTCAGAGACCCTTCTGTAAGCTTTCCCCAGAGGACCTAACTATTGGGATCGGATTTTAGAGCTGAATCTAATATCTAATCGAGCAAGTGAGTGCTATTGTAGTTTCCAGGCAATAGCTGGATATACCTGATGGATTTGAGATTTCAAAAGCCTTTACTTTTCCAAAAACATTGAGGGGTTTTAAAAGTAATTATTGTTTCTGATGTCGTAGTTTTCAGTCATAAAAAACAGATAGCTTTGTAGTTGGTTCAGCAGGACATCATTTTTATGAGTTTTGATGCGCAATTTCCGCCGTATGTGTTCAGCCATTTTCTGAGCCGTTCCGCAATATTTCCAGTTCCCCGAGGTATCCAGTAAGTGAGCCATGTTTACATGTCTTGCTAGTTCTAAGTTGTAGCTTGTTACCGAATGGCCCCCCCCTTCGATGATGCAACCGCAGATCTAACCGCATTCGCTTCAAGTCTTTCACCATACTCTGCCTCTTTTGTGTGTTCTTAAAATCTTGTCCTGTCTTATCCTTTAGTGGATTTAATCAATGTTGTATACTGATCCCTTAATATTTGCTGTTGTTCCCTCCTTAACAACTTTTCTGTGACATCCTTCCTGTACCCATTCCTCTCAGCTGTATTGAGGATTCATATTTTTGCCTATCAAAACCTGTTTTGGTTAGAGGATATGTACAGAGCCTCGGCACTATTGAGTTATATGTCGTCATTTTCTGTGCTACAGTATATTTCCAACCCACTATTATCGTTCTCTGGGTTGCTGTAGGTTTTTTGTATACTCTTTTGTATACTCAATCGACTAATGAGGTGGTGCATTTTCATCCCTTCCATACTAAATCGGATTTTTGGATGCACATTGTTATTCGTCTAAAATTTTCGTAACCTTATCCTTTTTAAGGTTTTGTGTGAAACAAAACCTTATTAAAATCGGTTTACTGTCTGTCTGTCCGCCACACGCATTTTTCTCGGAAACGGTTATAGCGATTGACACCGAATTTGGTAGGAAGGTGGGAACTGTGAACACCCACGCATACAGTAAGTTACATCCGTTTATGTTCAATTTAAGGGGGGAGGGGCGAGCATACATGCAAAAGGGAGGTGTCGATTTTTTTCACCAAATATAGTCATGTGGGGTATCAAATGAAAGGCCTCGGTTAGTACTTTCCGAAGCAGATCTTAGTTTTGACATTTGTTGCAAAGATGGGCAGTGCGGGGGGTCGAAATTGATCATTTCTTTAAACTGTTCAACCGAAAAATCTGAAAAAATCAGGTAATTGCAACTATATGGCGCCTAGGCTCCAAAATACCTTCCATACCGATATCTCTTCAAATAAAGTTAATAATAATATATTACTATAATTTTCAGTACTTGGCTGCAGAGCCCCCCTTAAGTTCATCCTAGTACCACGAAATTTTGCAGCGATGTAGGCTACAACAATCGTACCAAGTTTGATGAAAATCGCCCTATTACTAACAAAGTTATAATAGGTCAAAGTGGTCGTTTCTTTACAAATCCAAAGGTGTGAATGCCAATATCACCCGGAAGTGGATAATCTCACATAATATATGCACATATTACATGTTACGTACTAATAGGGCAAATGCACACTGAAATGTCTTCATATAAGAAATACACAAAACCTTTCATACCTGAAGTGTCCAGCTTCCGGTTTCCCGACTTGTTTACTATGGCGGACATGTTATCGACATATCTCAACCGCATTCTCGAAGTACGCCATTACGAATGGTTAACTGGTTTACTTATCGAAACTTTCGACGCTGTTTTCCAAAATTTTCCCCTGAATGTATTTTTTATTAATACAAAGTGTGAATAGGGCAAAAATATCGCCTTTTTCTGATTCTAAAAAACATAATCAACACGGGACTTCCCGTGCCCCTAATAAATAATCAGCACGCGATCTGGAAAATAAAAATAACGGCTCGACCGCGAGCGTCAAATTCCGGACCAGAGTACCGCAATCTGCAGGGAAGATCCGCGATGGAGCGCATCCTCAATCGATGCTTCTCCTGCCCCAAATATTGAATGAGGCGCGGCCTTTAAGATTCCTGCCCTGTGCTGGCATCCTCAGGCCATTAATTACCTTGGAGGATACCCCTGTAGTGTACGTGGCTATATATGCAACATTTTCTCCGCTTTGTTCGGGTACAATCTGACTGGAGAATGCATTTAATGGCGAGCAGTATTCCTTCATTTTCTCATTTTTTAATACTTCTTAGCTTTTCCAATTTCCTCTTTTCAATTGATTTATATCCAACATTTAAGATTCAAAATGATTTTATTTATTCCAAACAAACAAAACAATTGATAGCTTTTCCTATAACCAAAAGCCTATTTCCATTTCAACAAATTCCAATTTGTACTTAATAACAATTTCTTAATAGAGCAAGCGTATATTGAAGGGGAAAATGGACGTGGTGCGTACTCTAACCGTCATTTGTTTCTGGACGGGACATTTATAGTGATTTTCTTTCAACAAAAAAGGGAACAATTTTATGCAATTCTGCTTTTGCGGTGCCGACTTGCAATTTGAAGTTCTAGGTTGGGGTCAGCAGAAGAAGAATTTGCATAATCGGGACCAACTGCTGAAGTTGGGAAGTGGCCAGCTCGGCGCTTTTGTCTTTTGGGAAGAATGTAGTTCGGCCTTATAAAAAAAATTGGGAATTGATATAAGCGGTAAATTAAAAACCACCTTTGCCAGATAAGGAGACGGAAAACCGAAGGATATGTGAAGTTTTATTATATGACACATGAGGACACAAAGGAGCCAAACATTCCCGAGCCTGGCTAGCATCAAAGCTTGCAAGTGCTCGTCGACAGAATATGGATGGAGCTTCAACATTTTTTGGCGGACCTTCGCGGTCAATTTCGCCATCATTTTGGGCTTTTTGTGGTAGTTCTCCCAGCCACTCAAGATGGTCTATAAGGTCGTCGCCCATCACAGTTGTGCCATCTTAACATCCAATATGCATCGGCAGGATCAAAAGGATCATAAATATCTTTTGAATGGCTCAATATATGTGCCTCTTTAATTCAAATAAGTTATAATATAACTAACGTACAAAGCAGTCTGTTTAGGTGCGTTAAAAGAAAATTTCCCTCACCGAAATCATGTAGAACCTAACTATTGTTGATAAGAAAATATTGAACCATTCATCAGTTGTATATATATTCGGTTACACCAAGCGGCTGATCTTAATGAATGTGTTAAAAAAAGTTTAGTGACAAACTTCAAGCAAGCGGTGTCATCTTTGTACTTTCAAGGTCTAAAAATCAATTCAGTAACATAAAATAAATGAAAATATGCATTAAAAATCAACTTTGAAATGAGGCATCAAGCATTGAAGCTGCGTTCAAGTTTCTGACATCGAAATATTATAGACGGTCCGCACTTTCTTTCAATGCTCAAGAACTGGAACCCATTTCACCTTACACTGTGTACATCGACCAATAGAGACAACTATCGGCAGCTATCACAAGAAGGACATTTAATCTACAGTTACTCATCCGACACTACTTAAATCAACTCAGAATAAGTACGTCTTGGTGGATAGATACACAGCTTTATAATTTATCGAATTGATGGGGTAATTAATTTAAATTGAATTAGTCTGTCCAGAATCGAAATGATACACATTTCTTGCATTTCGCTCAGCATTATCAGCATCGTGACTCCTTCTGGCTGTGCATGTCCGAGGCCCGTCCACTGATGTTTTGAATCGTTTTGATGCAGATATTTTATGTTAATAATAGAAATACGTTCAATATTTACCCAAATAATCTTTTCCCGTCTCTTTGCAGCTTATTGCGACTTTTCCAGGCTGTGGTAATCTTAAGCTCTAGACGACCATCTTTAGATACATCTCTATGAGCACATTTCTTGGCCTAAGTAGCAGCAGCGGTACAATTATTAATGAACACGTTGCATTTACATGGTGCCAATGAAACGGATGCCTTGGCCATGTACCAATGGATTTTACTTATTTCTGTCATTGGCGATTGATAGTTGGAGTCAAGAGTGTAATCTTTCAAGTGATTAGAAGATTTATCGGTGAGCATTAGTGACTTCGCGAATGTTGAATGAGCGAAAATTTCACCGTGGTAATCTATGAAAGTCGTACTGACGAGTTGACTGCTGCTCCACGATTTTAATTAGTGTTAATCGATTTCAATTATTATTTTGCAGCAGCATAAGGGCTGAGTAGATTAGCAGATAGCGTGTAGGATTGACAGGCTGGGATAGGGGGACTGGTATGATGATGTACAGCAAATGGCATAAGAGGAATAAAGATGTATCGATGCGTTTTGAAATGAATTGGATTAACTTATTGCTTAGATTAATTTCATGCAAACTTACTGGAAAATTATCTTGGCATTCCGTTTATTAATGACATTGGAAAAGTACTCACGGAGATTATTTCGGAGTGGCTAACTAAGATTGTCGGAAACCATCATTTCATGGAGGAATCGCAAGAAATATTTCAGAAGGGTAGGTTATAGCAGATGAGAATTTTTTCAAATTTATTGGAATCAGCAATACAAATGAAAAAACTCTTCGCAGATTTGTACATTTGTAGGTGACTTTTCACTATCCCGCAAACCTTCATTTAAACTCAACAAGAAAGACAGCATAAGTTGTTCGGCTTGCCGAAGTAACCATTGCAACGATCCGACATAAAACATCTCCCTCCACTGTACTCGCAATAATAAATATAAGTAAAGTATAACGAACATACATTTCCGACTGGATTTTATTCTCTTTGCTTACTAGCAGTTGGCTTGCCTGATTTTTAGCAGGTATACATAGGTTCGTAAACAGAAAATCCAGGACCAGGATAAACTTTTTGGGAGCCCAAATATCATTCCCTTACTTAAATAGTTTCTATTTCGGGCTTCCGAGAAAATTTCGGACCTGGAAGGAATTACCTCCTCATCAAGTCCACTTTTGCTTGCATTCTAGAGATAAGAAACCGGAATTATCTTCCGGATAAAAAATGTGCAGCAGACGGTAAAACAAGATCATTCAGATGTGGTCATCATCGAGCTAATTGTTACAGATTTAGTAACTTTAGGAAACATAAATCAGGGCTCAGCCGTGCCCCGGGGGAAAATCGACCAACTCTTCGAAAAACAAGAACTACAGATTTAGAAGGTTACCGGGACAAGTAGAAGACTATCCCTTCTTTGCCGAAATCTGATGGAGAGCACTTATCCATGAAAGACAAGAAACTCTCGCCCCATACATGGACGAAATGCACCCAATCGACCGCTTTCAGCTCACTCATGACAATGCTTATTTTCCTCCTAGGCTTGAAGATGGCAGCTAGACAATTAGACAAACTCCTGACGACTTATCACGCTAATGTGTTGTATTGGTACTGGACCCATTTACGGGGAGGAAAACGTTTGACTGTACAACGACATTTGCTTGAAATTTTCGAGAGATCAGCACGTTACGCTGGTGAAATTACAAGAAATTATAATACTTTAAAAAGAGTTTGTAGACTTTGTGGACTAAAAGCCGCAACAAGGTTCGACAGAATTTCACAGGGGTTGGATTGGATTTGATAGATCGCGTCCTACATAGAATGCAAAAATGGATCTTAACGGTTTGAAATTGAGGATTACTTAAACTGTAGAGAAAAAATTTGTAGCCTGAAAATTTGAAAAATAACAGTTCGAAGAACGAGAAATAGAGGATTCACAGCAGATCACATTCGCACTAATAGCATATATATAGCCGTGAGTGACGTTGAGGAGCGGCCTTCTTGGGCCCTCATACTATCCTGCCATTTCGAAATGTTAATTATGTGGTGGCATTTTGTTCTGCATGAAAGCTTAAAAACGCTCTAGTAAGGGAAATTTGTCAAATCAACACTCCCACGACATTGCATGCATTCCCTTCAGGTAGTACTACAAGCACATTGGCAGAGCAAAAGGGTATGTGGAGTGGAAACAAGTATTGGTTTTCTGTTTCAGACCACATTAAGGCTAACTGTCAGGATATCGGAGCATTTCGTTTACAAAATCATCATCATCATCAATATCAAAATATCGATATATATGATAACAAAAATATATTTTTTCAGTAATTTTAGCTTGTTCTAATTTCAAACCATTTATGACTTTTAAAAGTCAATTTTATAGTTTTGGAAGGTTCATTATTACGGAGGAAATATTATTGAAATCGGAAGATGAAATTGCAACAACACAATATCATAACTAATAGAAACAGTCGAATATAATGGTTACTACTATATCTGTCCTTCCATGAATTATGTGCGAAGCGTCGTCCCACTTGCCTTTGGACAGAACTAAAATTAAGATTTTTCCAGATCTGTGAGGTGGACGGTTTGCAAGGATGGAGATGTATGTTGATACTGTCATCTGCGACGAAAACCGGATCGATCGCTGCATTCCTATCTCCAGGCCGGAATCAAGAAAAATGGTTGTGGAAGCTCATGCCGATACTGCAAGTCTAATTTTAGAAAAAACATTGGACCCCACTTGATGATCCTTGCTGGAGCCTCTACTTATCACCTTGGGATTTATAACTTCGTGCGGGTTAACGGTGAAAGCGTTTTGCGTGTAATTCGCCCCAACCATCTGAATTTTATGATAGCAAGCAAGCGGGCCGAATACACCTTGATGATAGATGGATAATTTCTGCTAGTATCAGCATGGAGGATGGGGCGATAAATTGAGTATTTGTTAGATGGTCCATCAGAAAGAATATCGTCACATTGAATGGCCCACCAACATGGTGGTGGTATGTTTACTCAGAAATATCTCGATTCTACTTTCTTCCCAATTTGTTGATCACTTTAGCTTCAAATCTTGCTTTTATGAGAGGGAAGAACCTACATCCCATGTGTGACACTCTTGAAAGCGTCTAACGATAGAAAATTTCTTTAACTACCATTTCCGTAAAGTTCGTGATAGGCGGCTCCCTTATTTTACAGTAATAGACCAGAAGATGTTACTATTACTATACAGAAAAAACGATGTATTAAACATTAAGAAAATTTTATTTCCAAACCGATTCAGTAGACTTCGAGTCGATATGGTCAACATTGCACCCACCTAAGGTGATTACTCCAATTTGATCTATCTAAGCCATCCAAACCTTATACGCGTTCAAAATAAGTATGATTGTATCACTTTTTAAATGACGTAAAAGTTGCCTATCATCACCAAACGATTTGAAATGTTCCTCCCCGCGGTCTCAACGCTAAGTCATAGCCCTCAAGTTTAATTGTAAAAAAAGTACACAAAACGAGTTGGATCCCACTTAACCGTTTTCCAATGTGAAAACATCCTATTTATCCTCCTCTTATTTACATCTGTCTAGAAGGATAATGAATCCCACGTCGCGTGAAAGGAGGAATTGATCACAATTGACTAATGAAAAATCGGAGCTGCTTCTCAATTCTCTTCAAAAATATACTTCTAAATAAAACTATATATGCTTCACTTTTAAGGTTTTGTGTAAAATGTGGGTATCAATCAAGTCTCGGTTAGTACTTTCCGAAGCCGGTCTTAGTTTTGATATTTTTTGGAAAGGTGGGGAGATAATGTGATCATTTTTTCACGAACCCGTTCTCAGAAACTACCAAGGAAGCTGCCACTGTATGGTGCCTGGGCTCCGAAATACCTTCCATACCGATATCTGTTCAAATAAAGTTAATAATAGTATATTACTTTAATTTTTAGTAATTGGCTGCAAAAACCCTCTTAAGTTCATTTTAGCGCTACGATTTTGTGATGTAGGCTATAACATAAAGCATGATCCTACCAAGTTTGGTGGAAATCGCACTATTACTAACAAAAGTATAGTGGGTAAAAGCCGTCGTTTTTTGCAAACTCAAGACTATGAATGTCAATATCACCCGAAAGTGGATACTCTTACATAATATAATATATGCATACATTACGTGCGACGTAGTAATGGGACGAATGCACACTCAAATGTCTTTATATAAGAAATTCACAACACCTTTCGTAGTTGAAGCGTCCAGCTTCCGGTTTCCTGACTTGTTTTACTCCTATAAATAGTTTTACCCATATATATGTAATATAACTTGTGAGTTTCTAGATTCAACTTTCTGTATTGTCCCCCGAGACTTCTGTCCAGACTCCTATGATACCACAAGCTTTAGAGATGTGGAATGATGTGTGTGTGTGTGTGTGTGTGTGTGTATGGTGGGGGAGAAGCTACAGCTTCTGAGCACTCAGGCCGCGTTGGCCAATTGTACTCGCCTCCCCCGTCTAACGGAATATTCCGGATTCGTTAACGTATCGCAGGATTTCCGTTAGTGGATGTGATGCAACCCGTCGCAATTGGAGGACATCGGCACCAAAGATCTGATACCTGATGCGTCCATAGGCGGGGCATTCACATAGGAAATGCTCCGTGGATTCCGCTTCCTCATTACAGGAGGGACACGTATCATCTTCGGTAATTCCTATTCTGAACATATGCCCAGCTAGTGAATTATGGCCTGTCAGAATGCCCACAATACACCTGCAAGTCCTCCTGCTTTTCGACAGGATAAACTTTGCGGTACGTATGTTGGGTTCTGGCAGGAAAAGTTTGGTGTGTCGAGCAGCATTTACGCTCTGCCACCTGTCGTTATGGGAAACTTGTTCCCAGTTTTTGAAGTGGAATGATGTAATCACGGCAGTTTTCAGCATACATTCTCTTGCGACCAATGAAATAATAGACATTTGAAATGTGGTTCCAATGCCAGTGCCGTAATTGCGTTCTACAGAAATACCATCGAACGTTATTTGCCTTTCATATCGGCTCCATCATCATCATCATCATCATTGTATAATCTGTCCAGTCCGAGGATCCTCTGGCTTCGTAACAAGTTGTTTTCCATGTAGGGTTGTCAGCTCTCCCCAACCCCCAACCTGGAGGAGCAGTTGGTACAATTTGTCCCGTTTTTAGGCGCGGGAGACTCGCCTTCATCCTTCTCTGTCTGCAGGTTTTCGTTAAGAAAGAGCTCCCAGCGGTCACCACGTGTAGGTGGAGATAGGGTTTGGTAGTA
Organism: Hermetia illucens; assembly: GCF_905115235.1. Lineage (NCBI taxonomy): Eukaryota > Metazoa > Arthropoda > Insecta > Diptera > Stratiomyidae > Hermetia > Hermetia illucens. The sequence continues at coordinate 159,469,477 of NC_051849.1, forward strand.
TAGCTGTTGGTGTTGGTTCAGCAGGCATTTCCCAGGTTTTATGCTCCATCTTAGGTACCAATCCACGTTTCGCCCTGAGACCTATACTACCCTTTGACCCGTCGGCCCCATCGGTGAAGATTATTATATTTACAACCCTTTTGTGCTGGTTAAGACAGAGTACTCTTTTGAAATATGTACTACTTTTTTATCCTTTGCTTCGTTTACAAGCAGTGTCGTCAAAAGTTGCGTCATTTGGTTCTGTCAGGAACCTGACCTGGAGGTAGTAGTCAAGCTTTCAAATCCCCATTCAGTGAATCAAGCTACTGTTGCTTCGCGTTTAATAACGGAACTCTCCATTGATAGCCATAACCCGAGATATTTAGATGCCTCAACACTGGGCAGATCACTGCCACTGGCAGTGATAGTTCCTGTTTAATAACGATCGATCGACAAAAATTCTGTTTTATGAGGCGATCATGCTATTTCGGACAAGTTACTCGAAATTATCTTTGCTATGAAATATGTACAAACCTAGATATTATCTAATCAGCAAGTAGTTCTCTGAGAGATATAGAAATGGACGCATGACCACAAGCTTGATGTTCTCTATTGCACCTTCAAGTGAATGAGAGGGATGGATATTTTTCGGATAGCTTTAAGTTCAAAGAACTAGATAGTTTCCACTGCTTTAGTAATAGGCGTTTGAGTAAGGGATTTCTTGCAATTAAAGCCAGTGAACCTTTTGTGATGCAACTCCTCAGATCTTCCCTACATTCCAGAAGTACCAAAGCAATCTGTAGTACTTCTAATACTGCCCTAAATATGATGTACCAGACTGTTTCCATTTATAACTCCGATAAAGCTGAAGTCTATAGCTTCTTCACTTAACGTTCCTAGTTTACGCAGGTTATCAAGTTTTCTTAACGTCCACCGTAACTCTATTATGGAGGCATCAACTAAATGACATCTACATTGCTGTGGATAGATTGTTTTCAGTTGCGTGTGCAAAGCCCTTTGCATGCTCCAGAAGGAACAAGAATAGCATTACCAAGAACAATAACAAGGAAGAAACATTCTTTCCTGTGGAATTAATTTCTGTCTGACCATAATTTGGATCATCTTAGGTACTAATTTTTGACACTTGTAAAGAATAAATAGTTAATTCCTAGATATATTGACAGGTAGATAAATAATTAAAATCCTGAGTATTCTAGCATCTCTGACTCCTTAAGAGTACCCCTTTATACAATGAAAGAAAGAAACCCTTGGAATGAGCTTTGTAAGACCCAAGATTACCTTTAATAAGAAAGAAAACAGAACACATAAAAATGTGCAGTCGTATCTACAGGAAAATGAGCACTGTAGAGGAATTTGCTAAAATACCAGTACCTAAGAAATTGATTCATTTCCAGAAAATGACAAAGTTGAAAAATCTTTTCAGTAAACTCTTGTACTCATTTGAAAGCTGAACTGACCCTTGCCCTGCAGAACACAATAGGGGTGGCCACACAACATCGTAACATGGATGTAGTTCCACTTGATCACCCACAAACGAACCATTAAACATTGGGAGTGTTGGTCAATATAAAGCTGAAGTTTGAAAAATATATACATAATGCGGCAAAACCTCCGCTGGCAGCATTTTCCTGACAAGGATACTGTGAGGTGCAGAAGAGCCGGCGTATCGCCAGGGTTACGAGTCCTGTTTTGCAAGTTTGAGCGAACTACATATGAGGCCTGAAGAGGGATGCGAACTATAACGTAAAGAGTACACGTAAAGTCCACTATCATTTGTTTAGCTGAAAATATGTTGACAAGGGAAGTATCTTTTTCTCCTAATCAATCTAGCATAAAACGGTTTCCCTGAAAATGAGGGAATCATACTAGGATCGGAAATAGGTACCAGCTGGGAAAATCGGGGGAAAACCGTAGGATATGTAGGAAGTTCTATTAGAAAGCTGTCACGCCGAAACTCGTGCCGTAACCAAAAAGTGAAAGGTCTTGGTGTGGCACGGCTTATAGGGCTCCTGGTCTATGTTGGCATTCCTCAGTCATAAAATCCGCTAACATCTTTTTATGTGTAAAATGTATTCCCAATTTTTCATATACTCTTACATCGATTCATTGTCCATAAGCAATAGACAAAACATTAGATGGGTTTGTGTAAAAGTTTTGGAAAGAAGTTAATGGCTTAATTCAAATTAGCTGGTTAGATGTGGTTCATTTAATATTGTGGAGTTGGCAGCTGATACATGAGATAGGCGATGGAACTATGGAGATGATGCAAATACTGCAGGTACGGTAGGAACAGAAAGCACTGTAAACAAGTAAGTGAATTTTCTCGACAGATCATCTCAAAAAAAATTTAACAGGAAAGATGATTCTCATGCCATGAGACCAACAAACATTGCAGGTTCTAAGGATAAAAACGATCAGATCAAAAAGATAGTTTTGGAAAAGATAATGTAATTAAGTTAAAATGAAGGTCTTCAGCATGTGGGTTCCTTTTAGTGCCTTCAGGGCAATTCAATGTGCAATGGGTAAAAGATTATTGATTAATTATGCATTCATAATGACTTTCAGGATAGATATGGAATACGAGTGTGTGCAAGTTTCTTTCGAGTTAGTGATTCGCGTAATACTTCTGTGACGATGTTTATTTCTATTCCGTATCATCAACTAATAGTTTCTAACTTCTAACTTGAGGAAATACCGACATTACAAGTGCTAGTCAGATTTCCAGCTATCTGAACTTTGACGAAGACAAATTTGCGCTGCTCCATGAATCCATCAATTTCACCAAACAGCTCCGGAGACAAGATTTTCCTTTGCGGCACGGCGTGCTAAGTATGTCTTATCAATCAGCATGAATGTTCCGTTTAACATGTCCATGTTTAAATCTAACATTTTCAAACAGCTACATTGCAGAATACAAACTTTTTACCCCAGAGATCTCAGGTAATTACAGTGTATGTACTAAGTGCACACTATTAGAGGGCTTGAACTAATATTATGTGTGTAAAGACAAATTGCAAAGCTTCACGTAACATACCTGAACCGTCGATGATAGACGTTTTTGCTCGGGTTCTTTGGCACAATCTTTTGCGGTTACAACCAAATTGTAGGAATTTTTTGTTTCTCGATCGAGTTCACGTTTCGTTCGTATGGTACCGTTCGTTGCAATTTCGAAATCATCGTTATCGTCACCTGATGTTATGCTATACTCAATTCGACCGTTATCTCCTGGAAAGATACAAATGAAAAAGGAACAATGAGAAAATATTATCTTCAAGTTCGTATTCTTGAGGAATGGATACCAAACATGCATTCTTACGTACTTATATGCTAAGGGGAACATCCAATTCAGGGAAGCAAAAAGGAAGAGGGTAGCCCAAAAAAATATTTTCTTGTTTTTTGACTAACCTTGCTAATACAAATTCATCCAAGGAACATTTACTCTCTGACAATAAAATGTGTTTAAAGCCTACCCAAATATTCCAATCTCAAACGGGCCTTCAAGCTCATCAATTAGTGCGGCATATGTTTTCTCAAGCTCCTCCCAATAGCCCCCTTAAAGATTCCTCCAGCGTGCACAGGTCATATGCTAAAATATACTTTATTCCATTCATTCAGCAAAGGCAAATCTATTTCCAAACCCAAGTCAACTATTTGACTTAGTAGGTGACTCTTTCTTCAAATTGCCTACATTCCATCAAATCTGCCGAGGTGCAGTGTTACGATCTTTTGTGGTCCGCTAGGAATGCTTTCAGTACCATCAATCTAATATTGATTATAGTAATCATCGGACTAAGTACATAGAAAGTTGGTCGGACAATAGTCGCCAAGCTGATTGAGAACTATATCGAGAATGGATTTGGAGTTATTGTGCTAGGAATCACCGTAAAGGTGGGCATCTTTTGATTGAAATTTGCGGTGAAGGTGTAAGCATTGTTCAACACATTTGTGTGTAATATCTGTAATTTTCAAGTCTGTGGAGCACGACCTATGTTTTATTGTAATTTTGAGTATTGAATTTCTGGGTCAACAGGTGATTATCGGATGGATTTACGTTGTTTCTCATTCATGAATTCTTTCTTTCAATTATTAAATTGGGAATCCATCTACCCTGTTTAGACGTAATAGAAAAATATCCTTTTGGAACCATGACCGTAAGTAAATTTGTAGAACTATGACTCGACCTGAATGCTGAATGAATTTTTAGCCAAATAAGATCTTTTAATCTCGAAGACTTCAAGTTTATGTTGAATATCTTTCATATTTGGATTCAGCATAGAAGAAAGTCCAACTTAATGGAAAGCCTTGAGGAGTAGAGGGTCTGTTTTCTTTGAAGCAGTTACACGACTTAATGCTTCATCTGACATATTTCGCGTATAGTTTTGCATCTGTATAAGTATATTTCGGATATCTATTCTATTCTATTGATCTATTGATTATGAGGAGTTCAATGGAAAGATGGCAATTCAGCCCGTTCCATTGGTTGGTGGCAGATCCAGTATCATTTTCATTGTCTGCAAGTGCAAATGAATACACAGCAGCACAAAATTCTCACTGTGATATCGAGATGGTCAAACTTCTACTCGGAAGAGGAACTAGTAACTAGCAACGGATTTTGTAGTTACATCAAAAACTAACTCCTTAAAAATACGTGTTGACATGATTCGTTGTGTCTGGCTTTTCAGTGGCGGATAGTTGAGCCCTAGATGTTCAAAAAGTTTGGCGTTATCATAATTGTCCTTCACGCAGCAAGAAGGGGAACTCATAGTGTTAAAGTTTGAGTTCGGAGTTTGAAATTACGAGGTGATGAAAGCGCTTGTCTCGATAGCTTTTCGAGCATAAACAGCAGGGCTCAAAAGCAAGATTAAAACTAAAGACTAAAACTAAGGAAAAAGGCATGATAAAAAAAGTCATTGTCCCAAATATCAGGCAAAATATTGAAAATGGGATATAAGCGAAGTGAGAAACCAAAATATGTGAACAAATACATCAAATATTAAGGCAAAAATTCTAAACTAAATGAGAGCAACCAAAACTGGAACTTCTCCTCCGCTAGCTGCCGCTAATAATATAACCGCACAATGAAGTTTTTATCTTTTTATTATAATTCAGAGATACAGTCTTCTATTACCTCGATGAGAGGTTCATACAGTCAGAATTTTTAGAAGAAGCCGAAACCTTCTGCGGCTTTGGATATCGTAACTGTGGCTTTGGGTAAAGCAACTAGTAGAAGCGTCCTATCGTGCCGCAATTGAGTTCAACCTGACTGGCAACCACTTAATATAATACGATTGTGAATCTTGTTTATGTCGTCTGCAACTCCTCCTTCTTACTTCGCTGATGCCCTGCTCTTGAATTCTATACTCAAATCGCTCCAATTGTGCACAAACTTACTAAAGGGACAATTTTGAAAGCGTATCCCACTTTCACAAGGTGCACAGACTACACAGCCTTCTCCTCACTTGCCCTAGTTGTTTTACATGATTAATTTCAGGCTCCTCACATCTATAGCTTCCCAATAGATTGTGTATATTTATAGTCCTATGTAAATACTGCGGTTCACGGTGTTCTGTACATGAATTGGCACTGAATGTTAGCAAATATCGCCCGATGTGCCGCTACGTTGAATCTTCTCCCTTTTATAATACCTGAGCTCCATCTAAGCCGGCGGTATTACCTTTGACAATTTTCGTTTCGACTGTTATAATACTAGCGTGATTTAACACTTGGCAACACATCCTCGGGTATTGCCTAGTGATGTGGCTCCCTTGCGGCAACTGTGATTGTCTTCATCATCATCAACGGCGCAACAACCGGTATCCGGTCTAGGCCTGCCTTAATAAGGAACTCCAGACGTCCCGATTTTGCGCCGAGGTCCACCAATTCTTCTTTTCTTCTTTTTCTTCAGCCTAAAAGCTGTCTGGCGTCCTGACCTACGCCATCACTCCATCTTAGGTAGGGTCTGCCTCGTCTTCTTTTTCTACCATGGATATCGCTCTTATAGACTTTCCGGGTGGGATCATCCTCATCCATACGGATTAAGTGACCCACCCACCGTAACCTATTGAGCCGGATTTTATCCACAACCGGACGGTCATGGTATCGCTCATAGATTTCGCCATTGTGTAGGCTGCGGAATCGTCCATCCTCATGTAGGGGCCCAAAAATTCTTCGGAGGATTATTTTCTCCAACGCGGCCAACAGTTCGCAATTTTTCTTGTGGACTAGCAAGATCATAGTCTTGTACAGTAAGAGCTTTGACCCTATGGTGAGACGTTTCAAGCCGAACAGTTTTTGTAAACTGAAATAGGCTCTGTTGGCTGACAACAACCGTGCGCGGATTTCATCATCGTAGTTGTTATCGGTTGTGATTTTCGACCCTAGATAGGAGAAATTGTCAACGGTCTCAAAGTTGTATTCTCCTATCCTTATTCTTCTTCGTGTTTGTGTTTGACCAGTGCGGTTTGATGTTGTTGGTTGGTTGGTTTTCTGTGTTGACGTTGCCACCATATATTTTGTCTTGCCTTTATTGATATACAGCCCAAGATCTCGCGCCGCCTGCTCAATCTGGATGAAGGCGGTTTGTACGTCTCGGGTTGTTCTTCCCATGATGTCGATATTGTCAGCATCGGCCAGTAATTGGGTGGACCTAAAGAGGATCGTACCTTTTGCATTTACATCAGCATCACGGATCACTTTCTCGAGGGCCAGGTTAAAGAGGACGCATGATAGGGTATCCCCTTGTCATAGACCGTTGTTGATGTCGAATGGTCTTGAGAGTGATCGTGCTGCTTTTATCTGGCGGCGCACATTGGTCAGGGTCAGCCTAGTCAGTCATATTAGTTTCGTCGGGATACCGAATTCTCTCATGGCATGTATGTTTTATCCTGGCTATGCTATCATAGGCGGGTTTAAAGTCGATGAATAGATGGTGCAACTGTTGTCCATATTCCAACAATTTTTCCATCGCTTGCCGGAAACCGCAGAGAAAGTTACGATGAGCAGTTAGAACCTTGCTTTTTTTGGTATGTCTGATGACGGCTTTACGGTTTCTTACCGAGCAGAGGCAAATCGTCAGACGCTGCCGCACCTCTGCCCTGGGAGCAGCGAATTATATAAACGAGCAGTTAACATCTGCGAGCCGCTACGGTCACGGTGCTCCCAGGGCAGAGGTGAGGCGTCTGACGACTTGCCTCTGCCCTGGTAAGAAACCGTAAAGCCGTCATCGCTTGACATTTCTGTGAAGTTTGGGTGCAATTCCTAAGCGAGGGGTCCGTGGACCAGGCAAAAGGGAGTAAGTTGCTCCCCATTTGGTTCAGTCCAGCATTAAGTTGATGCGGACTTACCACTTATCTTCTAAGATTTATCCCGACCGAATAGTTGGGGCAATCTGTGTCTTTCGGAGAAGGTGCTAAGAATACCTTTTTGTCCCCAGGGTCCAACTTTGTACTATGCAACATTTTCAAGGAAATGTATGTATATTAACAGGCATCTGCATGCTGGTGTGAATTGCAAATATTTGTCAATCTAAGCCTTCCAATGCCCCAAGACAAATCTGATCGGGAAGTTTTTCAAATTGCGGAAAATGCATATGCATCATATGCAATTAGCGCGTATCGTACATACTCAATCGTTGACTGATGTAGCCCTTTATCGCCCCTCGCAAATTCAATTCAACATAAGGCGCTGTGTCGAAAATTAATAATTTATTCGCATTTATCAACTTACCGCTAACTGTTAAATCTTAATGACCTTTGCGTGATCAAGCCTCTCCATTCTTAAAAACTTTAATTTCATTATCGATCATGTAAGAACCGTGAATTTTATATTCAAACATTGCTTCATCGGAAAATGATGAAGCAATAATCATCCCAACCTGGAGCAGAACAGTACATGCGTACGGGAATAACTTGAGAACGGCCACGACTGGAAGCCTCGGCATGCTACCACCTTATAACATTCAACCACACTTTCAGTCTGCTTTATACATTTTAATGAGTTTAATAACCCATTTAAGCACATAATTGAAACCCTTAATAATTTTCATCTTTTTTTGAAAAAAGCAATAGACACGAAAGCAGAAGTTGAAAGGAAAAATGGCCGTGGCATGATTTTAATGAACTGACAGATCCAGGAAATGTACTTTAGTTTAAATAAATTCAGTTTTTTGGAGAGTTTAATGCATTTAGAAAAGAATCGAAAAACCTCTACAGAGACGTATCACAATCAGTACGGGACCAATATCTGCAATTTCTTCTCGTTTTATACGCAGCATTTCACCAATTTGCAGAATTAAGCCTTCTAGCACTGCATCTAGATACCCTCTCTCTTTGCAAGTACGCATTTGAACTAACTCAGTTAATCACCAAGAATGTTCCGCCTAGCGCATTAGCTTTTCCATAAAGGTTAACGCTAACTTCGATCTGAGTGTGTTAGGCGAGGGCAAAGCTGAAGGCATGCAGGTAGGCAGCAACTATTTACTCAGAGAAAATGCCCCAGCTTCTGGTCAATAACATGGAATCTCTGTTCAGTACAAGTTTTAGACAGCGCTAAACTGTGCAATTTACACGTACTAACTCCATTGTAAACTTGTATGCCGACAGGCTATTGCCGTGTTTGATGATGAGTAGGAACCTGTTGTAGATGACTTTCTCTAACAACCTTCCCTGCGGTTTATTCTGTTTGCAAAGCAACATCAATGTCTGCTTTTTCCGTCTTTTAGGTACGAAGGGGTTTGCGGATAGGTTAAGCCAAGGTTTTTGTGATCCTCTCATACATTTATCTTAGTAAAGAAGTAACCTTCTGCGGCTTTCATGGTGAGTGGCAACGATTTCCTGAGGAAAGCGTGAGCAGGAGACGTTCGGAGATGTTTGCCTTAGTAAACTTCGATTATGCCCTACCCTGAGATTTATGTCGGCATCTTCGCAAAAGTTTTTGAAGCATTTTCTTTTACTTCTTCAAATAACCTCTTTTTGTACTTATACTCTCAACGGTTGAAACTTGCAGTTCGCTTCGTTGTGATTTCATTGTTCTACCAATTATAAGATTGCCTAGTGGGAAATAGTCACTTTCTTAGCATAGTAGCATCACATCCTTCCGTAGTCTACTGGGTAATCAAGATGCTTTACCCATGGGACGTGTCAGCCTACAGCGCTTAGGGACGTGGCTGTTGGAATTCTCATGCAAGTCAGTTTCAGGAAGGCTGCTTCCATTTGCATCTAACGGGATATAATGTCACTTAAGCGACTACAGGAGAAACAACCAACAAAACTGTAACTGTAGTAAATCGGAAAGGAAAATGAGGTGAATCGAAAGTAACGTCAACTAAACTATAGACGCGAATTTCGGTTCCGATTTTTGGGATCAATGCCTTTTTAAGAACTCCACCTCCATTAGCTTCGCCAGACAGTTTTTCAGCAGAGTCCAACAAATCTATTAGTTTCCACGATGCTTCGCTTTATGACTATGCCTTTCTGTTCCTTCAAATTTTCGATAAATTTCAGAACACTTGTTTATACTACACGCACAATGATTATCAAACGATCGTCATTCATAAGAGAATTAAGCTCGGTCCTCCCAAAATACGCAATAGGCGTAGGCAATAAACGAGTAAAACTTTATCACTGGTCAAACCCGATTAGCATGCCAGGCGCCCTCTCAAAAGGAGAGGTCTTAATATAGCCCATCAACGATGAGAGGATGAGAGGACATTCCCCAAAAGAAGGACCAGTTTCTGGTAGAGTAGTAAATTGTCTGACTTTCAGTTTGCCTGCCATCACACTCATGACGTTCGGTTGCTGAGAAGGCTTATGCCAATATTTTAGCATAGATTGATGCATGATAGATGCTTGCGATAATGCCAAGTATTGGAGGCCCGCGAGGTATTGGAAAGCTTCACCTTAGGTGCAGAGTTGCAGTCCATGTTGAATCCAATGTCCAAATAATAGAAGTCCAAAAAAGTGTTGTGTCGTCAATGCGGCCATGACAACATGATATTGTTTAAGTGAAACCGTCTGATAGTCCCAACCCAGAATAAAATTTTCCTTTGTTGTCCGCAATTTTTGACCGAATCTGCAGAAGACATTGGACAGGAGCACAGTGCTTACGCTTGGATTTAGTTAAGCACATAGAAGGATAACAGATGTCAACTAGCAACATGAATTTGTGAACGCACGAGAGAGAAGAGAGTAAACTAAACCTGAATTATTTGAGGTTGGCTAAAATACGGGGCTAGCCGGTACTTTTAATTTGTGAAAATTCCAGAAGTTAACATCTTTTGAGTTAACCACCTCTTGGAAGGAAAATCCTATTAGCTCAGGGCATTTTTTCTGCCATGTTTAATCTAGTATAATTCCTGGCATCATGGATTTAATTGAAACGGTAATACAAAAAACTCAATACAAGGTGCAATTCAGATGCCATCAGTAGAAGCCAATCAATATCAGGTTTTTGGGTTTTAATACCCAAATTGGAAATTAGAGCCTTTCGCTAAGGAATAATAGAAGGACGTAATCTCCTTGATTTTTCTACTACATAGTGAGTGTGATACAAAGTCGCACATGTTTCGCACATAGGCCAATAGACAAAAGATGCTGGCTACTACCAGATGACTGAACTTATAACCACCATGTGCTTATTCAAAAGAAATGGACTTTTAACAGCCTTGAGCTACGACTTTACTACGTAACACATATCTGTACTGTACTAAAAGGAAGTCAGCCCAGTAAGAGATTCAAATTGATAGACTCCAGAGCGAACCAGTAACGCCGTATATTTTCACTCTGGAGAAAAAAATACCCATGCATGCATAGTCTCAAGCTGGGGAGGGGCTGCGAGACCAGAGCGTGCTACGAAGGAAAAACAAGAAAGCTTGTTGCAGTGGACAGTCCAACCGTTTTCACACCCTCACGAAGCATCCGATTAGGCACATCCAGGTTTTTATTGCCATCAATACCGTTATGTTTTGTTACTTGCTTCATTACTTTGTTTTAGTAGTCAAAATCTTTAAATTTTACTGGCTTTCCCAAATTAATTTAGATCTGGTCTGTGATGGTGCGAGTGCTTTTCTGACTGTTCAGTTCCCTAACAGAATATGTATTTGCCAACGCCTAAGAATATCTGTGTATAGTGGTTCGGATTCCGTTCACCGCTCCACCATATGCTTTTCATCAAGCTTTACAATGACTCCACGAATTTGAATCCTCTGTGAGTCAGTGGGTGACGATTCGGTGTCATATGTGCTGTAAACTCCGCGTCGTCCTTGATTGTAAAATCTAAAGGTGGCACTTGTGACAACACCTGTAAGGCAAGGGGGGCATAAACCGCGGGCCGTTCGAACGTGGAGGCAACCGTGTCTTTTGGGCTAAAATAAATCCTCTGGAAATTCCCCCGACTTTGATTCGAGATGTATAAGCTGCCTGCATCCAGATCGAGCAAGCGGCGCATGAGAATTATCCAGCAAACCTCTAATTGAAAAAGATAGTGATCTACTAGAGTATATACATAGGCTTCGGTGAACTTGATCTAAAATGCATGCAAAAGTATAGGTAGTTTGACCGATTCATTGATATTGCTGGACGTCAAAAATTTTTGTAATTCAGCAAACTGAACTGGATGAAGACACGTCTAGTTTTTCACTGGTAGGAGAGGAACGAATTACCGGCAAGAGCTTCTCAAGATTCCATGTTGGGGCCCCTTTTATAAAACCTAGAGTGTGATACTTTCCTGTACCTAAGCTACGGTAGTTATAGTCTCCCAGCATACCAAAGGGTGGAGATAAACGTAAATGAAATCATTCATACCACTAAATCATTGCCGAGAGTTAAATTGAACCTAGTTTGGTAAAGCACGAAAATAGTCCTTATCCTTGCCTCCTACGGTATACCCCCTGTAGTGGTTCGCTACATTCTTGAAATAAGTGCTCTAATGCACAGAATGGTGTGTTTCTGCAAGGTTTAAACTAGACATAAACACACCAAAGGAAGCGGTGAGGGATTTGGAAACAATACAATGGGAACTAAAACCACCCCGTCGAGACGTCAAATTTCATTGATTTCACGAGCCAGTGGCTCTCCCTCTTTTCCACGTATTTCCGGTCAATATTGCAATTACAGAGGTTTGCAGTGCTCTATATAGTTATAATTAGAACTTACCGTTCAAAATACATGCTGTAAATCACCTTACATACAGTATGTTTGTATATTGCACCGACGTCCAAACAGTCCAGCCAGAAATGAGATATTCCAACATCTCTAACGCCGAACCACACTTTCTGCAATGGTTATCCTCCACCCGCGCGTACATTATTAACTTTTTATAAGTTCGGTAGGCGATCTCCTCATTGGCACACATAAATCCTCCCGCCTCAGCAACAAATACAAATTGACAAATGGCTGCCAGAGACAATTCATGCGTTTGCCGCGCATTGTCTTCTACTTCAATCATCGATCCACTCCTGGTCTGACTTCACCAGTCCCCCCCCCCCCCACATCGGAGAATTTAAAAGTCCATCCTTAACTTAAGTGAAGTCAGTCCATAGCCTGCGGGACAAACAACCGAATGCAAGTGACTCGTCTGCTCTTTGCTGTAAAAATGAGCCTGTAGCGAGTCGACTTAGCGTTGATGTTGCGCCGCAACGTCAATTACACCCCTGTCCCCAAATGTAAATTCACCCGCTCCACGGCAGTGTTTGGATGCTACATTCGAAATTTGAAGATAATAGTCTGTATCCAAACTAGGCGTTCTTCAGATCAGTCTTAGTCCACGGCGATATTCCGAAGCCTTTGCGACTGTTGGTACTCTCAGATGACCGCAGGTAATAACCAGTGATGTCCTTTTTGGGAGAAGGTAGGTGCAGTGAGGAAGGAATTCTTCTAGCTGACTAATGAGATGGTTTATGCTATATGCCAACCGACCATGTATAGTGGTAAACTTTTTAAACTAGAATTCTGCACCGATCCAGACCAGGACCTCTTCAATTCTTCGAGCTGTGGTTTGTTGAACCTCCTCAATGATAACATCCGCAAAATGCATGCCCGGCATAGTGGCATGGCGGGTGACTTCAGAGGGAACTCACTAAGCATGCTTAATACTCTGGGCGGGTAACTTCCGAATTCCACCCCACTTTTGCCTCCGTTGCCGAAAACTATACTGTCTGGACGCACTATTGGAATTCGTTGTATGATCTGAAAGAGATTCCCTGCTTCCTAGCGCACGTTGAATTCTATCACGTCTGGAGTGTTTTTCGCCATACTGTTTCTGGAGATGCATAGAGCTTGAGAATACCTGGTCTATGCAAAGGTTCCATTTTAGAGAATTCTATACGTCCCGAACCTCATCGCAGACTTTAGGGACTTCAGAGACTTATTATTATTATTAATGGAAAGTTCGGGGAAGTATATAACAGTTTGGTTAGAGGAAACACTTAGGTCCGTTTGAATTGGATGAGTTCCCTGATTGTCCTGAATGAACCTTAAAAGCTGAGGGCCCACAGTAGAGAATGTTGAATTGAACAAGATTCACGGAGAAGAAACTGTGGCTGAAGAACAAAGACAATGTCAACATTTGATTGGATCACTGTCAGAATCGAGATAAACATCGCCATAGTGATGGTGCAAAAGGATCTTCAAAAGTAGATTCCATTCCAGAAGCAAGGAGGATGACTGAAGTGGGACCTTCAGAGTGATCTCGTGGCCAGGCAGAAGTAAAATGGATGTATTGTAATCATACACTGTATTGTAACCTAGCGCAACTTCGTATTACTGCGATTTTCAACTTCATCCATGAAAAGAAAAAAGGATAAAGTTAAGTATCTGAGACTACAAATAGAATAGAAATAGAAAGTACGTGATTGTTATCAATGGAAATTTACCTACAATTGAAGCCACGAAAGGTCAAGAAAACCTCCTTCCTAATCACATGAACTGTGTAGAGATAATTCTCAAAATATTATGGTTAATCAAGGAACGTTAACGGCATGCGCATTCTAGCAATTAGCAGTTAAACTCAAAACCAATGTTATACTCTTCTCCACTGCTAATTGATATCACTGCCCATCTACACGCTATTCATAACCCCCAGGAATGAACGGTATAATAATTCACTTCCTCTTCTCGTAATACCCTAATTAATTCGAGAAATCATTATGCTTGGCCATTTGCTCTTCAGCAATTGAATTGAGCATGCATACGGGAATATATCTTATCATAATTGCGAATTTTCTCTAAGCCTGAACTTTATCATTTTCTTTTCAGCATAGGAAATTCCAAAAGCGAACGCTATGCATCTCGCCGAGTGAAACATATGGTAATTGAAGAAGAATCATTCGCTGTGTAGTTAATTGCCTCTCAAAAGATAATCTGAATACCATTTAACACGTGCAGAGCAAGTAACTCACCTTTTCTGTGAGTTCTGTGTATGTTGTGTGACCACAAAGAACACATCAGCTATGAGGAACCTTAAGGGAAGCACGAGTAAGAAGAGTTCTGTGGAAGAAGGTCAGACTGTTGGAGAAGTTCATGAAACTTGAAATCATCCGGTGTCCAATTTACCAAATTTTGGAATGATGTGTGGATGAAATGTTTGAGTGGCTTAACTTTTGTATAAGTCATCTTGGTTTTAACAACTATTATGAACAGAAATACCTCCAGGAGCACTAATCACGATTGAAGGTTGATGAAAATTTCCGGCCCACGTGGAAGGGTGAATTCAAATAGAGTCGCGCAAATGTTTCCGATGCAACATCAGCCTCCGCTACAGCTTAACAATGGTAGGCTCCAATTTTCGTCTTCTAATAAAACTTGACCATCGTATCGTCATCTATGTCTAAGGTTCTAACTAGCTGGGAAGAAGAGTGCTAAGCTTAGTATGGCGAATCCACATACCACACAGACCGGGGCTGAACGAAGACCAATACACATCATCAAGATCAACAGAGATCTGGACAAAGAACAAAAGACGATACTGAAGGAAAAACCATCCAACAACTGTTAAGCCGGCAAACAGACCGACTAACAACTACTATTCGTGTTGTTGCAACTTAACACAGCACAACACACCGCACATAATTCCGCAACAACTTTTAGATCGCAATAAATAAGGAATGTTGTGTACAATCACCTAACAAATAATTTCCGTTCTTTTGCTACTTCCACTTTTCATAGGGGCCCAGGTTCGGGCCGGTAGTGAGTCAATTCTGCAATATGGCGTGCGAGTGGAAGAGTAGTTCGCAAAGTCGTTCAGCGCGAAGATAGAGCCTGTGATTGCTGCAACTCAACTAACGGACAAGACTTTCCCAAGATCGATGCCGATCGGATGCCTTCATGCCATAAGGAGTCGAAATTTTGTACAGATGCTGGCCGATACAAGCCTGACAGGCGTATTTCTCGGATATTTGCATACTCGTAGAGTTTTTTACCGCTTTAGCATAAATATTTTGATAAACCGAATCCCACCTCGAAAGAAATGGGAATAAACATCAAAGACTCATCCCCTTCGTATGAATAAGCGCGTATCGACCCGATCCCCAATGAATAAACATTTATTTGACCGCTCCTGCACGACATACCAACTCCCCGAAAAACACATATTCCTTGGTTTCTTGCTGAAAATTATTTCGGAGACTTACCTGAATCAATATCCGTTGCACTCACGGTTACCACCGATGTTCCAATGGACACATTCTCGAAGATCTCATTGGAATAACTCATGGGATCAAAGATGGGCGCATTATCATTCAGGTCGAGTACGTTACAGTAGACGGTGAGCGTGGTCGAAAGACTCGGATGACCATTGTCCTGGGCTTGCACCACAAGAATGTAATGTTGTACCTGTAATTAAAACAAATGTTAATGTTAATGATAATTCGCTGCTGCTGTTGGTGATGGGCGCATGCAAGGCAGGGAACAAGGAAAATGACGACCATGACGACGACAACAACGATCAAGATGATGGTCATTTGGTGCGTTTAATTTTTTGGTGAGCAATTAAAAATTTTTGGAGAACGCTCTGTATATATGATGAAACGGCGTAAGGGCAAAGAAATTTATTTAATTTCTTCAATTCGGAGGAGTTAATGGGCAAAAGGCGAAAAGGAGGAGTAATCAGGATTCGAGAGGAGATTTTGAGACAGTAGACCATCACAGTGAATTTGTTTTATTGCCGCGAAATTACTCGCAAGTTTTGGTTAAGAAATTCAAACGCGATTTATAGGATCTACCTTTCCGTGGTAGACCCAAAAATGGATATTGAAATTTTATTATATCGAAAGGGACGAAAAAGTGACTGAATGGATGACATACAAGAGGAAAACCGGTAAAAATGAATTGGCTATAACATGGGCTTTGGGATCGAGAAAACTTTAATTATTTTGTTTTTGGATTGTTGGGAGAACAAATCTTTCTATTGTTGGCCTAATTTTCATAAATGTCTGCTATTGTAATATACTTAGCGTTGGATTTTCTTGGAGCAGCCATTACTACCGCAAGCTATAGAGCAGAAACCACCGGTTGCTTCCAGCTGGTTATTAGTTTTTGCACCCAGCAATAGGTCGGGACAAAAGGGAGATTTCCCGGGTTCTGGATTATTTCGAGGGTCTGGAATAGAGACATTCTAGCAAAAGGAGATTAATTACGAATGTTCACTGGACTTGCCTGTTTTTCAGTAAAGAGGGGTCCACGAAGAATCTTTTCTAGTTTACGGAATCTAAATAGTTACCCTTGAGATCCAGGATCGCATTGGCTGCAGACAGTCGAGATAAACACCTTGATTCTTCAAAGAGATAGTCCGGTGATAGAACCCTGACTGAGATTTTCATGTCTCCTTTTCCGAGGTACCTTAAACATAGAATTCCAATGGGCCTGAGTTGTTTCTTTAAATATTTTTCCCAAGTTGTAAAAATCTATTCAAGCGCTCCAGTTTCAGATGAACTTTGACAGTAACGTCGAAAGCCTACTTTGCTTTCACCGTTGTAGTACTAGTCTCTAAATCTATCTATTAGCCTTTTCATAACTGGAGCTGCCTAAGGGTTTTTGGACGCCTTTGGCAAGAATTTTTGTCGAATTTCCCTGAGGTCTCAATGATCCTAATTATTATCAGTGGTTGACCAGGATCGGTGTGGGAAAACCGGGCTCCAGGTGGTAACTACCACTTCAAATCTCGAAAATAATAGAATTCTATTAAAATTTCTCTATTCTGGTCCTCCTGCTGTTATCAAGCTAATGCATTAAAATGGACTGTGTGCAACCCATTGTTGAAGAAGCCCCCGGTTTGTGTTACGCATCACCTTGACAGTGATTAAAGCTTCTGATATTGTTTCTGCAATTGGTTAACCATAATTTAAAATCCAGATGAACTTCAGCATATTTGGCTGGTTCTGCTAGCTACATTTCCTTCCCCGATAAACTTAACAATTTTAGTGAACATACCAATATGGATTTCGGCAATGCTGGTCAATTCTAATGAAAGTAGTACAAGATGTAATGACCTTAGGCAAGCCGTCCGCATTCATCAGCCTTTTAATCGACTAGCCCAGGATTGATTGATGCTACTTTGATCAAACTTGGTCCTCCTAGCACTTCGACTAATCCGCAAGGGCTCCTATACTATCAGACGGATAAAGGCCCTCTTTTGTCAAACTTAATATATGATCAGGTATTCGACATTCATGTCTCGAAAATAGCATTTATAGCCCCAAAGCAAACTGAATAGGTATAATCGAGGGATGCCGTTAATACCATCAATCAGATTAAACTTAATTTAGCGTTGCCTTCAGAATGAACAATAAACGTAGGTTAAGCTTAAAACTGCTGTGGGAAAACGGTTCAAAGGTCTATGTAGTATGATACAAAGTATCAGCAAAAGTGGGGCAATCTCTCAGCCCCGTAGAAAGCAGAAAAGGTATTTCTAAAGAAGGGAGATCGGGTAAATTTTGGTTGTATTATTTTAAGAACAAGAGAATCACAATTTAGAGAATGAGATCACGCAGCAGTGGCTGGGGATACTGATCAACAAAGGGATTAAATAAGGAGGATTTGAAGATTTCACAGAAGAAGAACACAATCTATAATCGGACATTCTAGTACGACAATTAGTGATATGAAGGCAGTGACTTCCGAAACGGTACTTATGTTTGAATCGCCAGTCTAGCGTTAGGCTAAACGTTGTGTAGTGAGGGAGGAAAATTAAAAGGTTAATTTTTAATAGAAAGAGGTTGGGAAGACCATCAACAATAGCTCCAATATCGACAGTGATACACGTCATACTGGACTCAAAGAAATGAGAGGGGAAAGTTGTACATCGCAAGAATGTGAACGCAAAGTAAGTCATGCAATAATTGAGAGGAGTTCACATGAGAGTTTTCCAAACTGAAAGTGAGGATTGAACGGAATATCCCCGCTATTCGCCTTGTGGACTATCACTGACTGAAATCCTTTTCTTATTACCAGTTTCAGGTGAAGTTTCTATGGATCTCAGTGGAGAACTATGCTGGGTAAAAACGCAGATACTTATAGAAAGAATAAATATAGAAAGGAACCAAGTCGGATATGCATAGGGCTTAGGCACCAAAATGGAAATTGAATAAAACGATGTTCAGGTAAGTGGGAGAAAGCAAGGTTGAGCTAGAGATCGGCACCAGCGTTCGTGGATACTAGTAAGGATAGAAAAGAGTAAAATCAATTTTAGGGAGACACAGACAGGCCGGAGATTGAAGTCAATACAAGCAATGAAAGGAAAAAGACTCTTTGCCCATATCTGGACCAAGTCGACTCACACTTTCTAGTGCTAGCCCTGGATAATCATTAGACAACCGTCGTCTGGTGAACAAACGTGAGCGGCGTTCCATCGCACAGTTCAATACAGAAACCGCTGAACTGGGCAAGAGGTATAAACTGCACCCACCCATATGCAATGGAACAAAACAATGGAGTATATACCCCAGGTGATAGACCAATTGTGCTGAAAAATCTACTCGTCCAGCCCCCCCCCCCACCGTCGTCCTACGGATTCTGGGAAGGACCTTTTATTGGATTTGATTGACCCTTTTTGTAGTAGTTTGAGGGTCACAAGATCACCACCATTGACCAAAAATGTAACCCAGCTAACGAAAAAGAATATCACTAACACCAAAGGAAGGAAAAATTAAAACTATAAAACCAACTAGCAATGTACCGAAAACACCTCAGAAGTGGAAAATGAGGAACTGTGCGAAAAGCTCAAGAAGCTAGTGAAGCTTACATTACAGCTTAGTTCGCAAATTAAAGAACTACAGCAGGAAAACGAAATCCTCACGAAAACAACTCAGACTAACTCACTCCCAGGGAAGTGCTGCAGCCCTTCAGTAAATAAACCAAAAGGATACCACACAGATGAAGAAGAAGAAGAATTTTCCCGAGAAACTGACTGGATCTTGCAAATAAGAAGAGCGTCTAAGAAAAGAAATGCAGACTCGTCACCGGAAACGATTACCTAGATAAAGTCCCGCGAAATACGATAAAGTGAAAAATCGAACAAAATCCTAAAAAAAAAATGATGATGGTAATCAAATACTGAAACCATTTTAGATAGATTTCACATTGACTTGACGAACAACAAATAGTAAACAAACAAATTTTTGGCAAACTTAAGCAGTATAACGTAAGAGGACAAAAATATAGTAAGGAAATCAAATGACAATTGTCCTGAAAATCAAATGGATTGCAAGAGCACCTGCAAGGGTTGGAAGTCTCAGAAACTACTTCACGGGGCCCCGAATGCTCAGATCGGTTCCTTTTGCTCATATCATGCAAATCATCCCAATCCCCAAAGTCAGAGGAAGAACTACAATCTTTGTTAAACAGGATATCAGACACAATGACTATTGATGTCAACTATTTAACAAAGTTGTGAAGATCTCCTCAATATACTCTCCGCCCAGATCCGGTGTTAAAAAAGAAGATTTCGGTTCAACTAAATCTAGGTTAACAACACCCAGAGGCAGAGCATTGTTTGAAGCAGGAACAGCACAGAAGTGCAATTTCCAGTTCAGTGGTAAGCCTACATGCTTGGCCGACTAACGTAACAAAAACACCAGATATCATTGATTTGTTCGTAACTAAGGGGATTTCGAACGAATACTTCTATGAAAATATAATGTCCGATCACTTACCTGTTATGATGTTGGTCAGCGAAAAAGACCATCCTCCCAGACTGACTAATAGATGAACAAAGAGGCAGCATTCAAAAAGCACGTCCAAGAAAACGTTTGTATATATGACGCACGTCCAAGAAAACGTTTGTATATATGACCAAATCGACCAAGGAGATCGATCTGCTAAGAATGAAGACACACAACAGGCAGCTTGAGAAAGCACTCCTGCTCATCTTGGACTGAATAAAAAATATACTGACTGTCCTGCAGAGGTTAACGAACTAATTCGAGATAAATGTATAGCTCACAAACTATGGCAAAGAAACCGCACAACGGAAAGGAAGAAAACCCTAAACTTTCTGAAAAACAAGCTAAAGGCCTTAATTACCAAATATAGAAACGAGTCTTTCAACAGGTGTGTCTCAAATCTTATACCACAGAAAGATAGAGGCTACTCACTGTAGAAGGCTGCGAAAGATCTAAAAAGACCCAAACAAAAAAGTCCACCTATTAAACAGCAAATATTTTCGCGAGACAGCTAGAAAGTACTTTCTAGCCTTTAGATACACACGCGTTTATATGCTTAACGCCAGTCAGAAAAGTGGACCATTACCCAATACGCTGTGTAAAACTAAATGAGCTGAGGACAGAAATTGAAGAAAAATGTGCCCCCTAACAAAGCTCCTGGCTATGAATTATGAATTGTCAGAAAATATTTTAGTCAAATTACTACAAAAGGTTAATGAGGTTTTTAGATTACAATAGATTTCTCGACAGTGGAAAGTGGTTGAAGTTATAATGGTTCCCAAACCAAGGAAGAACCCAAGTAGAATCGAATCATATCGACCAATATTGCTACTCCCTACTACAAACAAGCTATTTGAAAGTCTTCTATTTGAAGCAAATCATTGCGAATCGGGATCTAATACCACCCCACCAATTTGGTGTCCACGAAAAACTTTCCACAGTCCAATAGGGCACTCGCTCGTTTCCAGGGAGCGAGAATTGCGAAACATTTGGCCTAAATGTAATTACTGACAGGGGGCACTCTGTTCGGAGTTATCCTAACTGCTTGGAATGGGTCGATTTGGTCTGCAAAAATGGAACTCAAACCGAAACAAAGTATTGGAAACCATACGACAACATTACCAGCTGTCAGTACAGCCACTTGGTTTCAACCCGGAGGGCGGAATACAGGCACTCGAAATACAATGGCAACCTGAGTGAAATATATTCTTGTGCAATCCATAAGCAAACTAACTTAAAAGACAGCAACATCAACGGTCGCATTTGTTTCTGACCATTCGGATAGTTGCAGCCAATTATAACCAGTGGTACTACTGGTCAAACTGATGAATTAATTAAAGCCGAAGGTGTCAATTGGGCTTATAATGCCACCTACTACTGGACAGATTTTTTGAGATTACACTCTCTAGGTTTCTGGTTCATATATTGTAGTAGTTTGATGGGACACTTATGTCGTGAATCGAATAAATAAAATTCATGCAACCAGTTTACGGGAACAACAGGATTATGCGGAGAAAACCCTGCAGATTAGGCTACATGAGAAATGCAACCTGCATAGCTGAATGAATTTGCTTGTGGAGGGATGATGCCAAGATTCAAACTTCTGAAATTGTCATCTCACCAACACAGAATTGAATCAAACATATAGAGCTTGAGAAAAGAACCACACTGGATACTTTATGAAGGAGAGGGCTGGGGGTTAGCATCGAAAATTTCCGAACTATACTAGGTTGATTCGTATTACTGCATATTGATAATAGATGACGATAGTCTAGGAACAAACAAGGTACAATTCCAACGCCTATTGGAAACGGTGGCTTTAGTGTGGTGAGACGACTGCAGCTGGTTTTCAAATGTCCATGTTTCCTGTCATCTCAACTCACTCACAAAGAAACAAATAAAAAAGTTCATAAAAAACTCCGAAATTTGAATTTGAATTCGCAACCTGAATTTTAGCAATACGAGTGGATTGCAGAACGTCATTTGTTAAAATTGAAAGACAATTAAAAACATCAGGTGACTAAATTATATAAAACTTATTCAACACTTACCTCCTCATAATCTAAACGTGCCGTGAGCGTAAAAACTCCGGTTTGAGGATTCAAACTGAAAACATCGTTGGCCCAGTCTGAGATTACCGTATACGATACAACGGAATTCATTCCTAAATCAGGATCAGTGGCTGAGATTATTCCGACCTGATAGCCTCTTGGCGCATTTTCGGGAATGTCGAAAGAGTAGACGGGCTCGGAAAATGTTGGAGGGTTGTCGTTGGTGTCAGTGACCTGTAAAAATTTAAAAAGCATAAATGTAATAAAATAAGTTAGCGAAAATATTTATTTTCAAATTGAAATTGATAAAATCAAAAGAGGAGCATAACAGTCATCGCTTAAATGAAAGGCATAAGTACTTTAGGGACACCTCACGTATGGCCAAATATTTAATGGATAAGAATATCCGCTTGAGTGATACAATCACTGTCAGAAGAGCAAATTTCGAAGAAATATAATAAGCAAATATTTTCACCGGTGAGATCTCTTATTATGATAACGAAAGTTATGAAAAGCCAATAAACTGAAATTTTCGACCCTCTGGCTCAGCCACTGCCATATTAACACGTTCGGAGAGATTCGTTATCAGAAGAAATCTGTGCAAAGTAAAAATTTTAATGCACGAAATATGCTTGCTATGAAGAAAAGCAGCCAACTCTAGAGAATGTTTATCACAGGACAATAATAACTGAATCGCTGGACTAACTTTAAATGAACGCGCGTTGCAAGCAAAACATTAATATTTTCTTTATAGGCATGAAGTTAAGAATAAAAGGGCGAAGAATTCCTCTGTGGTGATTCGGGACAATCGAAAATCTCTTAAATCATCACCAAATGATCGTTATCATGATCATCATCATCCTCGTCATCATGATGGTCTTCGTCTTTAAGATGACTGTGTCCACAGATTGCAACGAAATTGACCATTGATGTGATTTTTGATTGTTCATTTCTGTAATATTAACGAGTCATCATAAATGCCGGACACTGTACAACCCGCACAATGTTTGTTTCCATTGGTCAACCAATAAGTCGTTCGAATAACACGACTGCATGATGGCCGGCCGGCGTTCCAAACTTATGCCCAAATCCCATTCTTGAACATCATTGTCTTGGGTACCGTCATTGGTTTTGAAAATGTACGCCGGGAAATCAACATCAAATGCCATTCCAGAAATTCCAGTTGATATCTCATTTGAAGATATTTTATTTCTTTCATATTTTACCGACAACTGTGTGTCTCTTCCTTTTCAAGATTTTTAGAAATGGTCTCGTCAAATGTGGCTCCAACGCAAAGAGGTCTGCTTTTGGGTTATGCGGGGCTTGGTGAAACGCGCTCTCGGAAGTCTCGAAAGCTACTTGCTTACTATCTTTAATAACAGCCGATAGAGCCATAGAAGTTTTGAAATGAAAAATTAGACGCATGGTGTATTTGAATACCTTTGGCCAGTCTTCTTGTAGAAGATTAATTATCCCCAGCGGAGGTTGAATTTGGTGAGACATCTCTTTTCATTCTTCTCAACTGTGTACATAGATTCTAACCACGTTCTCTGTTAGCGTTACAGCAGTGTTCCAGCCCACCCTACCACCCTGATCCTGTTATTTTCCCACTAGTTTTTAAAACAATGTATAGAAATTCACTTGCCAAGCAACCCTGTCTTCATTCCACAGAGCACATGGTCAACGCTATTATACTTTGTTTTCCACATCAAAAGAGGGTTTGCCTCATTTCCTGCCGCCTGTGGCAACAAAATAAGAAGGCAAACAATATCGCCGGGCGGCCGGCAGACAAACCTTCACACTTTTCAATTCAGCGTCCCCGCAGAGTCCTTAAAGTTTCCGATATTATTCACTCGGTTGAACTGCAAACACCTCTTTTCACGAGAATTCACTCGAAAGGACTGTGTGAGTTGCTTAGTGCGAACATTTTTTATTTTCCTGACAGATTTCTTATCCATTTTCGTTTTTCAATAGAATATCAAATTTCATCAAAATAAAATCACGCAGAGCATGTTTGACATTTGTGAGTCTTTCTTGAACAGGAATATTTCGATGTGGTTGTTTCCATGAATAGGAGGACTGTATGCACATGGTCAAGAAAGAGTCCAGCGGTTTTGAAATAAAGTTAAAAAGAAGCAATTAAACCCGATCGAAGTGCCAAGATGCAAATAAATTAAGAAAGAAAATCAGTTTTTGATAAAATCAAGAAATTATACTCACTTGAATGGTGACGGTAGTCTCAGTGTGCTGTACACCGTCCGTCACACGTATAACCAGTTGGTAGTTATCCTTTGTTTCACGGTCTAAAGCGTCCTTTAACCGTAATACTCCGCTAACTGGTTCCAGGAGGAACTTGCCATCGTCACCTTGGGCCATGGTATAGGTGAGTGTCCCAAGTGTGTCAGGATCGGTTGCTTGAATGGTTGCAACTGTGTGTCCGGCACCCAGATCTTCGCTCACACTGTAGATCAGGGGCGTGTTACGGAACACCGGCGGACTATCATTTTTGTCCAGAACTGTTACTTTGACCTGAAATGAAAAATGATATCATTAAAATATTTGTTACAGTGACACATTTAATATGTATTCTGTGCGCATATATACAATACTAGTTAAAAACAAGATCGAGTTACTCACTTAAGTCTTTCGTTTACAATTTAAAAGGGAAATAGTATTTTTTAAACTGCTTTTTTGCGGATACTCCGGTTCGGTTCGGATACGAATCATTATAGGAAATTTGCAGAAACGACAACTTAACAAGCGAAATGAGTTACTTTGCTGCGCGGATGAAGCGAGCCTAATAAAGCGGATTAGATATTGTGACCAAAATCACTTGGAGAAAAATATGTGTGACGCCAATTTAAATAGCAGTTATGATAATTAGCCAGAATCCCAAAATTATATAACAACCTACTGTACGAACATTTAGTTAGAATGACTGATAACGTTTGGCTCTAATGTCGGTAAGGAGATCCTGTCAAAGTTGCAAAGCAGTTTTCTAGCAAAATATTCGCATACCTTTCTGAAATGTTCGGAAATGAAGGCAATCTAGTTTTTGAGTTAGAACAAAACCCGTTGGCCATAAATAGCGCTTTGCAATCAAATGATATGGATCCACGGGAATAATGTCCGTAATTCGAACGAATGTTGTGAATTACGTGTGCAGATTCCGATTACAGAAGTCTCGGGGTTCTGAAGTAAAGAACGCTTCCAGAATCCAAGTGGACATTTACCTAAAGCAATTACTTAACAATATATTTCAATAGATCGTGATAACCTAACCTCCTGGTTAGAGAAAATAGTAGTAGCACAGTAATGCAACCAGGGCTTTTGGCCAGTCCCCATTTACGGAGTTAAGTTCGCGTTAGCTTTCACGGAAGTCAAATATGAAGAAAGTCTTCCTTCAGCTAATTTCTATACCAGGATATAGAATAGCCGCCTTCTCTCTTTTCCCTATTTTACATTCCGATAGCATCCCAGACCAAGTTGTTAGTTTGGTGAGACTTTTGGCCATGCCATTAGAAGTCTGCAGGCACGCAGATATACGAAGAAATATATTTTGTGTCTGCACTCGTCGGAAGTGTAGTTGCGTTTATAAAGACTTCCTTGTCTACTAGTCCATGACAGTTTCACTTTGTTTCTTTTCTTCATGGTCGGGAAGAGAAAATGAATGAAGTTGAATTGATATCGGAAACGCCGAATAGTTCTGCCTCATTCGTCTGTTGATTTCAAAAAAGAATTTGATGTTTGCTATCCCAACTTATAATTTCTGAGTATTTTATCCTATTACGTTTCTTTCGACATAACTGTCAGTTTGGCATAGCGGTTAGCTAAGAGCTAGAATGGTCTTATTCGTCGAATAGGATTTGATGAATTTTGTAATGTAGTTCCCAAAGGTTTCAATTTCAATTATTTTTTAATTACGTCTTTCAATTTTTCATTTAGCTCGAGATAAACCCTGAACTTTGATAATATCTTTTGCAGATTTTCCTTAACATCCCGAAATTGTCAAGTCGTTGCAGAAGTATGGACTACATGCATCTCATATGAATCACTTTAAAGTAGAGGTGCAAAAACCTACTCAAGATTGAAACATGCTTTCAAGTTGACTTCCAAAATTCAGATAGACTACCAAATATCCTTGAGTAATCGGAAGACTAATGTTCGATCTAAAAGTTTCACGAAACACAACTAGATGACCCAGCCGCAATGGATTATATTCTTGCGCTATTCCTGACAGAGAGTGGACGAAATAGCAAAAAGTCACAAACCCTTCAAAAACGCTAAGAGTGTATACTTAGCAAACTGGATCTTGAAAATGTAAATCCTAGGTCTCCTTACTATGCCCAAAGAAGATGCATACATTCTCCAAAGCTTTTCACTGCTGTAAAATTAGTAGCTCAACAAAAGATTGATGATTCTGAAAGTGTAAGAATCTGGAGAACTGCTTTTAAGCTAATCTGGTAGCAGATTATTATTACTAATGATAAAAGGAGCATATCATGGAAAGACTTCACTTCCTTAGCCTTTGTCACATTTGGCTTGGTGTCGGTCCCTCTAGACTGAGCTCATTACCTCTATGGGCCATTAGCCTGCCCCCTATCGGGTTAGCCGGTTCTCAAATCATCATCTAACCTATCAAGCCAATGTTGTTCCGATCGGCTTTGCGTTAGTCTTCAGTGATTTAGCTATTCAGGGCACTTTAGCAAGCGAGTTCTCATCCACAAGGATAAGCTAATAGTACCATGAAAGACGCCTCGCTTGTAGCTTGATAAGTAGAAGAAATCGCAAATGTACTTATTTTGGACGTAATCATAGCGTAGTCTCTCGCTGATTCACAGCAACGTTAATTGCCATTGGTGGCTAACTAGCACTTGAAACTGTAAAGGGTGAAGGCAATTTAGATTGGATTTAAAACATTCTTTGATGCGTCGTTCGTCAAAACTGTCGATTGCTGAACTCCACTTCAAGCAAGTTACAGTAATACGTACGTAAAGCTATTCAATGCTGCACCTATCATCATCATCATCATCAACGGCGCAACAACCGGTATCTGGTCTAGGCCGGCCTTAATAAGCAACTCCAGACATCCCGGTTTTGCGCGAGGTCCACCAATTCTATATCCCTAAAAGCTGTTTGGCGTCCTGACCTACGCCATCGATCCATCTCAGACAGGGTCTGCCTCGTCTTTTTCTACCATAGATATTGCCCTTATAGACTTCCTGGGTGGGATCATCCTCATCCATACGGATTAAATGACCCGCCCACCGTAACCTATTGAGCCGGATTTTATTCACAACCAGACGGTCAAGGTATCGCTCATAGATTTCGTCGTTATGTAGGCTACGGAATCATCCACCCTCATGTAGGGGGAACAAAAATTCTCCAGAGGATTCTTCTCTCGAACGCGGCCAAGAGTTCGCAATTCTTTTTGCTAATAAACAAAGTCTCCGAGGAATACATGAGGACTAGGAAGATCATTGTCTTGTACAGTAAGGGCCTTGACCCAATGGTGAGACGTTTCCAGCGGAACAGTTTTGTAAGCTGAAATAGGCTCTGTTGGCTGACAACAACCATCCTGTTATCGGTTGTGATTTTCGACCCTAGATAGGAAAAATTATCAACAGTCTCAAAGTTGTATTCTACTATTCTTCTTCTTCCCGTTTAATGTTGTTGGTTGTGGTCTTCGGTGCTGATGTTGCCACCATATGCTTTGTCTTGCCTTCATTAGTGTGCAGCCCAAGATCTCGCGCCTCTTGCTCGGTCTGGATGAAGGCAGTTAGTACGTCTCGGGTTCTTCCCATGATGTCAATATCGTCAGCTGCACCCACCGTGGAGAAATTATAAGAGAGGTGTTTTCGAGCATATGGTTGGCGAAATGCCCAAAAGGCCGACCGAAAGAGCGATGCTTTGATACAATGCATGGGATTTTAAGACCCTGACCTTATTCAATTCGGTAGCCGAGGCGGCTTAATTCTAAGTAGGTCGCTGCCAGTGGCGGTGATGGTATTATTCTAATTGCTCTTGGTAAACTCTGTTTTACTGAGATTTAATCAATCGACCGTGCTATATGAAAAAATCATTTCATCAATGAACTGCACGAAATAAGTTTTGACGTAAAACTCTTTAAAAACATTATCAATATGAAAAAATCCGTAAAATGCTACACCTTGTTTGTCCTGGGTGACAGCGCACATGTCAGGAACGGAAAAGCCTGTTTCGTCGATGGCGGTAACATAATTTAGGCGGAGTCAGGTGAGGTACTGCAGAGTGAACTGTACCCGCACCAGGAAAAGAGGAAGTAAAAGAGGAAGAGTTATACAAAAGTTAATAACAAAATATTTTGGAGGCTCTACTAGCATTCTCGATAAATGCTAAAGAAGATCCTTATAAGAAAAGGGAAAAGCATTTTAGGTCCCAATTTATTGCTAAGGTTTAAATTTGGCGATTTGATTGCGATCGAAATGAAGAACAATCATTACACTGGTAAAAAGGGCTACTGAGCAGTGGCACATAAAGGTTTGAAACTTTTGGCTATTAAAAAGAGTGTAATTAGGAAGCAAGGAGTATACTACGGAAACATCATTTATAACTCGAATAAACATGTACTAACAAACAGTGAACTTTCGCTATTGTATAAGGATACAAATTACTTTTGGAATGTGAGTACGCTCCTCGGTAACGGTAACAACGGCCCCAGAACTCTGGTTTTTCTCCAACTTGAATAAAAATGGAACTTTTTTGCTCTACACTTAATCTTCTGGATTTAAGCGAGAGTATGGAGAATACTCCTTTACCTTTTGAGACATTTCACTTTCTGCTCTAAAAAGCTTGCCACGTACGAGCAACCAAATTAACCAAATTGTGCCTGAGAGTATTGATGAGCATTTGACAACCAATAAAAGTGCTCTTTTTTCGGGTGTTGCTCAGATGATCGGTTACTACAGAATCATGGAAGCGGATAGATGAGCGTAAGAGATTGGATGCTCCACTGTTCGCTGCAAGTGATAGTGAAGACAAAGTGCTCGACCTGCGATACCATGCAAAATCCCGGGAAGTTCAGCGTAGGGGGCGCCATGTTAAAAGAAAATTTATTGTTGCACTAGTTAAGGAAACATAAGCTGCCCCAGATAGTAATTCTTTCAAAACTGTACACTGCATCACTAAGGAACTTGTAGGTGCTCGTAAATTTTTCGACGATCCGGTGAGGGAGGTTCACGAGCGAGTCCACCCAAACGATGACGAGCAGTTAAAGAAGTAGAGGGAGTATTTCCTCATACTTTTTAAATTTATCACATCCGGTGAAGCTTCACCTCTCGTGGCTGAAATGGCTAAATACTGGTAGACGCAGATGGGAGCTACTCCCATATAGAAATACAACCTCTCGCCCATCTATTTACTCAAATCAATTAAACCCACGAGGCTTAACGGTCTTCGCACAGAGCTATTCATCTTAACTCCTACAGTCTATGTAAAGTTGTGACTTGCGATCAAACGAAACTCCTGATAATGCGAAATCTTTCCCAGAGAGTGGAAGAAGGGGATGATAGTTAAGACTTCGTAAAGGGTACCCGTCTCGAGTGCGATAATTAGAGAGGTATCTGCGTACTGGCTGTTGTTGCGAAAATAATAACTAAAATAATTGTTGCGAAAATAATAACTAAAACAATTTTGTAATGGATCAAGGAGCAAATCGATAGCTTGATGCGTATCATTTTTGAGCAGCATGCAGAGTTCAGGTTTGCGCTTCACCCCCTCTTCATAGATGTCGAAAGGCGAAAAGGACAGTGTAAACAATGGCTGTATCTGGAGTGCTCTATACAGGAAGCGGAACTTTCAGCCACCGAATTTAATTGGATTTTGAGAAGGAGGCAATTAGATAAACTCAAACGAAACCGAAGTTTTAAGTCTGACGGGTCACGGCATTCAGAGCATCGTCGACATTAATTAATTTGCAGATCTCGAAAACGCAGTTTTTGCTGACGGTATCACCGAACTTGACATAGCTCGATGCTTTAACAGCGCTAGATTTGCATTCTTGGTCTTGTCAGTTACTAGTTATCTCAACACCAAGATTAAGTTAAAACTATTCTGTGCTAATATTCTTTCTGTGTTGCAATATGGGAGTAGAATATGAAAAGCAACCGCTACTGCTACTCGAAAGCTGCAAGCCTTAGTGAACCCTTGTCTGTGTGTTGATGAGGAAATGGAAGTGACAGTAAATAAATCACATATTGGGAAAGTGTGACAGCTGCTTTGCTGGTTAAGCCATGCAATGGTTTCTACTATCCCAATCGTCCTAGAAACACATCAAGCTGAATAGTGGATGAGGATTGCAGGTTTCTTGGAAAATCTTGAGGTCAGCTGGAGGGCCATTCCGTAAACCGCGAGCTATCGCCCGTAGGAAGTTACATATTTCGAGTTTATGGCGACGTATACATCCGATAGTTTAAGATCTAGATTTGTTTTTAGCGGTGAATGATTATATTGGATAAAATTTCGTCAACTGAGCTATAATCCTAGTTGGTAAACGGTTCTTACCGGTGTATTTGGGAATAATATCTATTGTTGTATGTTTCCTAACCCTGCTGGCTTTTCGGTGAATTCGGGGGAATTTTTATGCATATTGGCTGGTTGTTGTCGCAGAGCATCTTGAAGATGCTGAGTTATACTCAAGCGAAGTAATCAGTGCTGTTAAATGCTGGTTAGAGAGCTCTGGTCTGATGCTTGCGGAGGAAAAAATAAAAGCGGTCCTCATCACTAAGCGTCGGAAAAGAAATTACGCCTGGGTTAGAAACGGGAATCATATCATCAGTTCCCGACCATCAAATACTTGGGGGTGGTGATAAACAGGAAGCTCCATTGCTAGTATGGCCCTGGCGAGGATGATGCCGAACGTGGGAGGGCCACGGAATACCTCTAGGTTCTTATAGCATGGGTGGTGACGTTAATCATGCTCTATGCGACCCCAGTTTGGAGGGGGCGTTGCGGATGTCAGTTGATACTAGCAAATTGAATGCAGTCTACAGGAGGACAGCCCTGAGGGTATACTCTGCCTTCAGGACTGTCTTAGATGGTGCAGCGTTCGCCATCTCTGGAATGATGCCGATTGACATCTTGGCAGATGATATGGCGAATATATACCATGCGAACCCAATCTCTCCCTTCTTACAATCGAGGAACGCTGAGAGAGAGAGATCGATAAATAGATGGCAAGAGGCAGGCTCATTCCTGCCATCAAGGAGTGGTTGGAAAGACGACACGGTGAGATTAATTATAATCTCACCCAGTTTCTCAAGGGGCATGGAGCCAATACCTTCACAGGTTTGTCCAAATTCCAATGGAGTTCCAGAGGAGCAGAACATATATTCTTCCACTGTCCGAGATTTGTGGAAGAAAGGAGAAATCTAGAGGAGACTCTAGGAGAGGTGCTGGTACCAGAAACTCTGGTGGCGAAAATGCTAGCAAAACAAGAGAATTGGGATGGGGCCAACTGCATGATCGCATCTATTCAAGATAAATTGCGAAAGGCAAAGGAGCGGAGAAAAGCGCTGTCACGTACGCCTCGTATAGAAGAAATGGGATTAAGCTAGAATGAGCTGACTCCGCCCGGTGATATAATACCTTATGGTGGTTCCGCGGGGCAGGGAGGGAGTCGAGAGTGGTTTTAGTGGGTAAAACTCCCACACACTTATGTGCCCAGACCAGTGTCTTTACAAGATTTCCACCTCATCAAACAAAAAAAAGACAGACAGACAGTAAACCGATTTTAATAAGGTTTACACAAAACCTTAAAAATTTACTCAGAGAGTTTGAAATTAAAAGTGTGAAATGCGTGAAGCTGGATAATTCAGGCATTTCTTGCTTTACAAGATCTGTTGAAAAATGGGAAAAGAGTTCTACCGAATAACGGAAAATATCCTTTTGGTTGAGTTCAGGGTTATCTTAAATTATAGGATAGATAAGGCGTTACTAGATATCTGCATACTAAATGCAGTGGCTTAACCATAGCTGATCTAATTGAATATGCTTCTTTGTGCAATGTGTTTATCTTGACGTTTATTGACCCTAAAGCGAGACCTCAATGGCAAAGGAATTTTCCTATTATCATAGTTACAATTTATTAAAAATTCAATTCAGAAAAATATAAATTATAAATCACTCTGAAATAATTTGCATATGAATACTCCGCAGATGAATAGGTTATCAGCAATTAATGTAGAAGATGATTTAGAAAAGGAATATAAAACAAAGATTGCAGCTCGAAGCGATATAAAACAAGCAAACAGTTATTATATGCGAACTATGAAAAAGTATCTTGGAAAAGTTGAAAGACAATGAACAACATATAATTTAACCCAACAACAATTCGAGGTATAAAAGCTGAGCTTGGTGGTCGCCCCCCTATCTAATGGGAATGGCAATATTTTCTGAAGTTTTTAAACCGTTTTTCTGAAATTCCAGATTTAAAAATTGAAGATTGAGTTATGGTGATGAAACCAGTTTCATGGGAGGTGAATTGGAAGAAGTCTAAATGATTTTTCAATTATCAGCAGAAATATACTCTCCAATGAGGGTAAATCTTTCATTCAACCTAGGGTTAATGATCAAAATAATTGCATATACGAAGCGATACTCAACTAGTTAGGTTGGTGTCATGATGCTGCGCTACTGTCTGATTACTAGTTTTGTGTCCCCGATATCTTCAGCATTAATTTAATTAATCGGATATAAGTTGTCATTAAACATTCGTTTCAATTAATAAACCAACAATTTGTTGCCCTCGCCACGCAGATCCCCATGTTACGTGCCTTTTAAAGCTGATCTTACAACTACATTAGAGCTCTCCGAATAAGTGAGTATAATATATGAATGCGACAGATTCCTTTGACACCGGCAAAATTATGAGGTTTTATTGGCGGAAAAATTCAATGGAGAATAAAAAAGTATAAGTACAGATGCATAAAACGAGGGAAAAAAACTCGGTAATAGATTGAGTGAATTGGTTCAATTTCACTTCGCACATAATACGGTTTGATTGAAATGGTTAGGAAATTCAATTGAGATTGATATGGCTTCATTCGGTATCGATTTCACTGGTAAATGCATTTATACCTCTGAAACGATTTCAATGATA
The DNA here is from genome assembly GCF_905115235.1 of Hermetia illucens. Lineage (NCBI taxonomy): Eukaryota > Metazoa > Arthropoda > Insecta > Diptera > Stratiomyidae > Hermetia > Hermetia illucens. Next base: position 159,502,814 of record NC_051849.1, read on the forward strand.
TTGTGTGGCATTTTCAATATGAGGTTTAATTTTATGAATCAATACTTTGTCATGTTGTATGGTTAGATAAGATTATGCAAGACGGTGCCTGGAAAGTTGTGTAGTTTATTTAAGCGAGTTTAGTATGAAATTCGACTTGATCACGAGAAACCTACGTGTTTATTTTGGCTTTACTAATTTTCAATCAGATTATTTGCATTTCCAATATAATATTCCCATACTTATATGTTTTCAGAGAATGGGTTCCTATAACCCACCATTTATTCCCTATTCTCTGCTCCAAATAAAAACATGGAGTGCTAATGTAGGCCAACAAGTAAGAGAACCTCTTAGCGATGGCAAATAACTTTTACTGCAAACGGAAGATAGCACCTAGCAGGCAAATTCGTAAGGACTAACGGAGTGGAATGAGGCAAAGAAGGAGATATGAATCAGTACAGTTTCGTTTGACACATAAGTTTATGTCCCTTAAACCACCACTGCTATCATTTTATTAATTGACCCTAAGCTGGCCAAGAACCCTGGCACGAATTCAGTGGATAAATACTGATTGTAAAGTTCTAGGGCGGTCAAACGGTAGTATAGGTCCAAGAGCGAAACGTGGATTGGTACACCCGATGGAGCATAAAACTTGGCAACGACCGCTGAACCAACACCAACAGTTCTACTGCCAAACCCTAGCTCCACCTCCACGTGATAATCGCTGCAAGTTTTTTCTTACTTGAAACTGTATAAGGAGAAGAATGAGGGCGAGTCTTCCACGCCTAAAAACGGGACAAATTGTACCAGCTGGTCCTCCAGGTTGGGTAGGGTTGACAACCATATATGGAAAACCGATGTGACGAAGCCACAAAAGAAGCCTCGAACTGAATGGATTTTACAACAACGAACCCGGCAATGAAAACGGAATAACGATTTGCATATTTTCACATAGAACGTGCGCTCCCTGTACAGATCGAATGCTGCCCAGCAGGTAGGCAATAACTTGTCCCAATATAAGGCAGATGTTTCCTGGGGAAGAGCCACTACACTATATATTACAGTGGTTATCCAGTAAACCATGTGATGGGAGTAGGTTTTGAAGTCAGCCCGAAAATGAAACCTGCTGAACTCTAGACAGGAAAATTTAGAACTACGAGCTTTATTAGCGTCCACTCCTCTATAGTGCAGACTGTAGAGTCGGCTGCCATCTACAAAGCAGTAGAATGAACGCTCATCCCAGGTACGATATCAAAATCATTCTTGGAGATTTTGAGAACCAAACAGGAACGCAGCCCGTATTCAGGCGATACGTTGGATTCGATAAGGATACAAATGGTAACCGACTGCGGACTATTCAGTTAGTAGTATCGCACGAAATAGTTGTTGGAAGTACCTGGTTTGCGTGGAAAGTGGTCCCCAAATAAACGTAGACCTCTCCAGACGGGATAACACTTTGAACAAAATTGACCAAGTGCTGATTGAACGCCGCGACCTCTCAGCCTTGATGAATGTCAGAACATATAGAGTGCCAATATAAGCTCGAATCACTATTCCGTAGGCATGGTGCTCCGGGCCTGAATAACAGCTCCACCTAGAATCCCCTCTGACAATCAAGTGAGAGTTAACAATGAAGCCATTTACAACACAGCCCTCCGTAAGGGGGAAATGGATGCCGTAATAACCGCCATCAACTGACATTCTGGAGATGAAGCATCAACAATATTATTGTACGGCCACAAACATACTTGACCCTAGTCGCAAAAAAGTCGAAACGACGGGCTCGACCATGAATGTAAGCTAACAACGGAACGGAAGAATGCTGCATACCTAGTAATTTGAAATAATTAAAACTTGTTTTTCTTATTCGTTAGTGTTATTTATTGGTCTTGAAAATACCAATATTTCGGGAACCACATGTTCACCCTTCGCAGTAGTAACAAGTCCTTCAAGATAAGTGGTTCCCAAAATATCGGTATTTGCAACAGATTAGCAGCTTTACAGAAGGAAAAGGAAGCGGGCAGAACCAACAAGTCTGTGAACTTGAAAAGCACAGGGAAAAACAGCACCAGGCGCCGAGGTTTTCCCAGCCAGTCAACAAGTTCGAGGATAATATGGAAGCGACCAACTACGCTAAACGGCTCGTCAACTGATGCTGGAGGACAGCAAATCATTGGCTATTGGAAACGAGCTATTATTTATCTCATACATAAAAAAAGGAGATATCATGCAGTGCAGCAATTATAGATGTACGACGTTGCTGAGTACTATCTATAAGATATTCCCCGCTATGGGCCAATAGCAACCCATACCACAGAGGAATGAAGCTAGGGAAATAAACAACGGATCGGATTTTCCCAGTACGGCAAGTGATTAAGAAACTATTGGAATATGGTCATTATTTGCCCCATTTTTTCATTGACTTCAATACCGCATATGATAGCACCGCCAGGGTAAAGCTGTACATGGCCATGAGAGAATTCGATATCTCGACGAAACTGATAAGACTGACTAGGCTGACCCTAGCCAACGTGCGAGGCCATATAAAAGCACACACATCTCGAGACCATTCGGTATCCACTGCTGTCTAAGAAAAGAGAATGCCTTTTGATACCCTTCTTAACTTGGCCCTGGAGAAAGTGATCCATGATGTCGAGGTAAATGCGAGAAGCACCATACTCTTCAAGTCCACCCAAATATTGGCCTATGCTGACGATATCGACATCATTGTAAGAACGACCCGAGATGTACAAACTGCCCTCGTCCAGATCAAGCAGGTGGCGCGAGATCTTGAGCTGCACATAAATGAGAGCAAGGCAAAATATATGGTGACAACATCAAACACCAACCAGCCAACAACATTAAATCGGTCAAACGAGAACAATAAAGATAGAAGACCAAGTTTTGAGACCGTTGATAATTTCTCCTATCTAGGGTCAAATCACAGCCAATAACAGCTATGACGATAGAATCCGCGCACGGTTGTTAGCAGTCAACAAGCCCCATTTCAGCTTACAAAAATTGTTCCAGTGAAGCGCCTCACCATAGGTTCAAAGCTCTTACTTTACACGACAATGATTTTGACAATCCTCATGTATCCCTCGGAGACTTGGGTTCTTAACAAGGCAAAGAATTATTGGCCCCTACATGACGGTGGACGATTCCGTTGCCTACATAACGACGAAATCTTTGAGCGATATTAGTTGTGGATAAAATCCTGCACAATAGGTTGCGCTGGACGGGTGAGGATGATCTAGCCCGGAAAGTCTATAAGGGTAATATCTATGGTAGAGAAGAAGACTGAGCAGACCCTGCCTGAGATGGAGGAAAGGCATAGGCCAGGGCACCAGACAGTTTCTAGGAACATCAAAAGGCAACAGAAACTTGCTGAAAGCAAAGCGCTGTTAAATTGACATAGCTGCGATATTCAGACGACGCCAAGTGATCTTGCTGCAAATAGAAGATAGATATCGACCGCAATATTCAAACCTCTGATTCTGTGGACCAAATCAGTCAGTCATTCATGGCCGAAGCCAGTAGGAGCAGCCCATTTAATACAGGGAACGAATACGATGATATTGGCAAGGAAAAGATTGACAAAATCGAAGTTGCGCCTTCAGAGATAGTAGTTCTATGAGTTCTAGGAGCGTTAACGATAGCTGTCCAACGCCAGCAAACTAACTTTTGAATTATCGAACAGCTCATTTTTTGCTGTTCCCAAAGTGAGTCTTAAAAGCGATCAGGAAACCTATTATAGTTGCTCATCTATTTGACAGAAGTTACTGAAGGTGCATCCATATGCCTTCCTCTTATAGACAATGGACATGTTTTTGCTTTTGGCACATTATGCTTGCATCTTTTTCGTAGCCATGGTTAAAAGAGATTTGTCTCTGGATGAGAACGGTAAATGAAAGTTGCAATCCTGTCCAGAAAAGGTACTACTAATCGGACACAAGAAACTCTCATGTTCACTCAGCAATTTTTCGTCATAAATGTTTTTCTATTGTTAAGTAAAAATGGATTTAATTATGCACTAACTTGGAAGGAAACATAGCTTAACAATACTAGTCATACAACAAGAAAAGGCCAGATAAAATAACCATCTAGATTTACGAGATGAGATGGGTGGGAGGTGGGATTGAGGAAATTGAATTTCTCCAGCAGCCCGATTCAAGGCAATCCAGAAATGATCTCACAGAAATTACTTTTCAATTGAACTTTAGGTGAAACCTCGAAATAAATCGGATCTATAAAGACGACCACAGCAGGCGAAAATACAACAAGGATAATACCACTCCTTCTTGGGAGGGTAGCTTTAAAAAATGTCGAACAATACAGGGCTGATGTCTTTGTGATCTAGGGGACCATATTATTGTTTAGCCGAAAACATGACAAATCTGATAAAATTTGCAGAACGAAAGAAGAATATTAACGAAATATTCACAGATTAAATAATAATTTTGAGGCTCATAATTGACACAGTGACATGCTACTCTCAGGGCAGATGTGAAGTAGTGCATGATAAGTTGCTTGTGCCTAGAATGGTACAGCAAGTCTTCTATTTGAAAAAAAAGAATGTTAGCCCAAAACCTAGCTGTCAGTGGACCACAAATAGTTGGATATAATTGGTGGTGGTGGACTCAGAACACCCTCAGTCCCCAAGCAAAAACTTAATCCCTGAACGTTTAATCAAAGGTAAGGTAACAGAGAGAATACAACATGGAAAACTTGAGATAGATAAGAGGACTGGAGTGGAGTGTTCAGAAAACCAAGGACCAATATTGGATTGGTATCATGATTTGAATTAATTAAAATATGAAAAAATAGAAAAGATATTCAATGGTTAAAAGTCAAAATATCTCTCATTTAATTCTCAGCTATGAATGGCAAAAGTAAATTTTCCGCTGACATCTAGCCATGATGTCCTCGATCAGATAGAACTCTCACTGACTTTTCCCATTCCCTTATGCAAGCAAAGCGAGGCTGTTTACTCTGCAGCCCACAGTACTCGTATATGATATTTACCCATTAAGATTGCGAGACTGAGCCATACTGAAAAACTGAAGGTAATTCACATGACAGTTTTATTGTCTGGGTTGGTTGTAATAAAATTTCAGCATTTTTAGCTCTAGGCAAACTATCTAGCCATCTTGGAGTTCATGTGATCAGATTCCACACTGGCTAAGAGTCTTCCGGAGGGAGAATTTTCGCTGCCATAAGAAAACTTGAAATGTTAACTCTTTTGACCACGCGCAATAAAGCAATTAAAACATTCTGCTCACTTGATTTTTTCCTTTTGATAGCTGCCATTATTTTTTGTTTCCTATTCTGACACTAGTACATTTGTAGCTTGGTACTAATTGGATGTGTGAATAATTTTTATTGTATGTGAGTAATTTTTATTTGTAGAATATTTCAGGAATCGTTTGAACGTTACCGCAACATGCAAGCGTGTTAGTAATATTAATATGACTTGTTTAAATAATTTATGATTGGGTTTTTGTATTATATTTATATTTCCATATGTACCGCGGTCATAAAGACATATTAAATGGCTATGGTCCTTATGAACAAATGTGGCAAGGTAGCAGTAAATTACTGAGTTTTAAGATGCCATAAAATTTATCTGCATACATTTGAAATGCTGTCCTCGCACTTGTTTTGAGTATTTGGTATGCATATTCTCATTATCCTGAGTTTTGGGTAACTCTCAAGCCAATTTTCGTATATGGATGTACATATATGCTAGTTAGACCACATCCCTTAAAATCAATGATGATATTAATCGGAAATAATTTCGGTAGAGGAACGAATGTTCACCTGTGTTTCCAGTGCACCAGTTGTACTCTAGGCTTCACGCGGTGGTGCGGTTAATCCTGATCAAAGATTGGGTGGCAATATTTCCAGATAATAAACCGCAGTGGTAGAGATGGAAAGAAAATAGAGTATCTTTCGGTCCTCTTGGATTGAGGATTACGGCCGCGTAGTCTATCTGCCTCTCGTCTCGTTTTGCCAAGTGTACGTTGTCGTTCTTCAAGAGTAACATTGAGTCTTGTCCCTTGTTCGTGTATATTGGCTTTCGATCCTTATCAGAGACAGTTCGATAAGCAGGCGGCACTCATAAAGCTCTCCGTCTCTGTACTTGCGCAAGGCGCTTATGACATCACCCTTGCCATGAGCATGAGCCTGTAGAGCAGAAAAAACTGTACTCATAAGAAAACGCCGCCTACTAGATGTAGAATCCAATTTTTGCCATAAGCTGACTCAAGGCCGACACTCCAGCTGAAGCTTTGTGCGCTGATGCTTTGATTTGCTTAAAACAGCTCGTCTTTGAGTCGAGCATTAGTCCGAGTTTCATAACTAATAGTCTTGACTCGATTATTGACTCGACTACCTACATGGGATGCAAAGTAAGGATTCCCTTTTTATTTAGGATGGCTACTTCGGACTGTCCCAATAGAAGGCTAAAACCATGGGCAGGCGCTTTCCCATCGCATCAATATGCCAAGCCTGCTTTCAGTCTGTTTGACATTGCGTCCGGCAACAAGTGCCGTAACATTTTCTGCATAACTGGCCAAGTACAACTACTGCGACATGTTGCCTTAGCCGACTCTCATAAGAAGCGTTCCTGGGGTTTGACCCTTGGATGGATCTCCGTATTACGCCCAACTTTATCCCCATCCTTTTCTGATCCTCTCGCGTCTCATAAAGTAGGGAGCGGTTTCTAATATAATCCCTTAATATCCAAAAGAGATAAACACCGCACGTGGACAGTACTAGTTTGTCTAGGATATCCTTCCGCCTTACGGATTTGAAGGCATTTTTGTTACATTAAGCATTGGCAGCACTACCCTAGCAGCTAAGTGGCTGTGTGCCCCCGCTTGATGAACCGCATCCACGACCTGGGTGACAAGATTCACTGTGGATATCCCTACTCTGAAACTGTACTGTTCTGGGGATAACTCTCCCACAGTACGTATCGCTTCAGCAAGTCTGCCCCTGACCAGCTTTTCGAGCACTTTCCTGGTCGTGTCAAGCATACAAAGTAGCCGGTATGCAGATAGTAGTTCTGAGTCCCCTTTCATGTTCTTGAAGTACTGGCGATACTGGAAGCTTCTCTATGGTAGGGGCATGATCCGAGCCTCAAGCGTAGCATAGCCATTCTGGCCTACAATCAAGCGGCCATTAAGGGTGGAAAGTGGTGACACCCTCCAATATTGTGGGGCAGTACAAAAATGCACTGAACAGTCTGTGGCGCATATAATACCAAGTGCAACTAAAGAGTGAAGCTCAAGCCAAAGAATCACAAAAAAAAACCTGAAAAAAAGTCGAAGGGTACGTTATGCGAGCTGTTTGGACTTGGCAGTTAGAGGAGCCCCCTTCTGGAGGCCAACACTCAATTTGAACTGTAATTTCATTGATGATGATAATTACTTAGATCCTTTGTTTAAGAAGAAATCTGATGCATTTGTAGCTTTATAAGGAATATCTGACAAGTGAATGTTCTCTGATTGAATCCCCTACTATAAACGGTAGCTTTAAAGTTCCGACGCTAAGCTAAGGCAAATCTGTTAGAATATATCTCCCATTTCGTAGTAAAGGGCGCACGTCAAAAATGGTGGACGGATAGGTCGCATATTATGGCCACAGTTGTGCAACAACAGGTAAAAAACCGGGAATTCTCGGAGTTACGTGAAAAGTTGATAATTATCATGCAAAACCAACAAGTGCGTTAGAGCCCACTTAAAAGTTTCCTCGAGCAATATCTGCATATTTATTATAATATCAATTGTATCCGTCGAACAAAGTTCAGGTTATGGATATTCACAAAGGTAGTTACGCACGCTTACTCCTTACACGCCCCTGGCAATCACATGTTCCTTGTTAGCGCATAAAACAATCAAAATTCACCGTCGATTAAACAAATGAATTGAAATAAAAGCCAAACAACTTGTCAGTGTTATTTCTTGTTTTCGAAATGATTAATTGAATTCCCAATTCGGAAACTTGTTTCGCTAAACGTTTCCTTCACTGGCTCCTCTATTCGCCGAAATCAAAGTCAGTTTATTCGTAAATATGCTTTTACACCATGCCATCATCATCCATCCACCATTCCGTAGTCCATCATGGTTGTCGCCGTTCATTGTCCAATGGACCGAAAATTCTTCATATTCAACTCAACCTGAACAAGAATTAAAAGTCAGTGGAATGATATGTATGAATGCTTCAAGTTGAGGGAAAAAAACGAAGAAAATTAAGAACTCGAAAGCAAATGGAGCTTAAAAATGAAACAGCAAATGATTCAGGAGGTATGAAATAGCGGAGTGCTATGCTGGTGCTACATAAATGTATGGTGGCTATGCTTGCGAATTGAAGAGCATATGATCCATGGTCTCGTTGGCATGTTTCGGACAAATTTCCCTTATACATATATATAGTCCGCTTACGAAATTGCGTCTATAGGTTACGAAATGATTTCAGTTTTTATTATTGTTAATAGAGTCTGCTCATCGAATATGGTGGGGATATTGATTTGCAATTTTTATTCAAGGAAAGTAGAATCCATTAAGTTGATCCAAACTGAACCTCTCAAAAGGCACTGAAATAGGCAACGCTACTAGCGCGTCTGCAACTCAACGCACTTATTGCATATCTTCTGGAATGCATCTGACTCCGGAATTAGAGTAATCCTCCAAAAACGGATCAACTGTAGCTGAAAGCCATCAGATTTCTTCCCAAAGAAGCTCGGTCCGGGGAAACTGACATACGGAACGGTTAAAGCAAGAGATCTCTTCTTTTTGGATCACAAACACTAACTCTTATCTTCCATAAAAATACGAATGCTAACCAATTTCGTTCGCTACCAATATCGAACACGTATCTGGTTGCGACAACCTTGTCGCAACGAATTATTGCAGGTTGAGCTCAAAATGTTGGAATAGGACTTGATGCACCACTGCGGAAAGACAGTATGAGTCGAAATTTCTTTCAAGAACTCAGCAACATGACCACTGCAGTCCACATCAGGACGCCCACTTTCACTGTCATCCCAAATCATCAAAATGGTGCGCAATAGCCGCTGAATACAAGCTTTATCTGATTTGCTTGTAGGCTTTCGGGCAGCTTGGAAGGAAGACCTGGGCGCAACTGCTCCGAAGATAGTTTATGCTCCCCTTCGATGTGAATGGATTGACTACAATTCAACAACAAGCAAGTATACATGTCGGTGCCAAGAAGTAAAGCAATATTTCCAAATGTTATTCATAATAAATGGAACTCGACACCATAGCAAACGAGTCTTCACATATGGAAACAAGGGGCAACAAGCCATCTTCATTCATAATGATGGTCTGAATAACCACAGCATCAGGACTTATAATGGATAACCCGCTTTCTCCCTTAATCATCGAAAACTTCATAAAAACAAGTTGGGAAACCGGATATAAAAGGATTTTTGTTTTTCTTACATAAGCATTTTGAAGTGGGCATTTGTCCCATTTTGTACTTGGCTTAGATTCCATAGCCTACACAACGACGGAATCTATGAGCGATACCACGAGCGTCTGGTTGTAGGTAAAATCCCGGCTAAGGTCTGAGGAGGTCGGACAGCTGTCTACGAAGTGCAGAGGCGTGTCTTCCTCCTCCTCACATTGGCTGCTTATAACCGAAACTACCACCCAAATTTTTTCGATGTGGCAGTTTAAAAGGCAGTGTCCCGTGTAAACACCCCTACCTCCGACCCCCATGGTCTTTATGTCCCACTTTTTAAGGGACAACAAAAATGCCGCTCTAGCGCCCCCGGGTTCCAGCACAAAGATTTTCGCCTGCCGGTAGAAGTTCAAATTTCTCCATACAGCTCCGTAAACGCTTGGATATAAAAGCTAGTTCTGAAACCACCATTGTGGATTCAGGATTAGCTTGATATCTTTGCTGCTTAGTGCGCCCAATCTGTCTTCCGTGATTGACCCGTCGGTGAAGATTATAAAGTCTGTAATCCCAATAGACTCATGACCATTTATGAAACATTCTTCTCTTTGGTAATTACGACGGGGTAGGTTTCTGAAAACACGAATCTGGAAATCATATGATCAGTGGGCTTCAGAGCCACCTGATGTTTGCCAAGGAATTTCCAAATAGCTTTCCATCTCACCTCCAAATTAATGAAGGGTAGATATAGGATAGGCGTACTAGTCATTGCTCCAGTAATACTTAGGCAACCGAAGCTTTGAATCTTCGTCAGTCTTCGTATTAGCGATGTTTGGGTCATCAGCATGCATAAATCAGGAGGAGGAGGAAGAGAGTGAAGGCAAATTCCCCGCGCCTGATAAATGGATAAATTGTTCCTTCAGATTGGGGTTTGGTATGGCTGATAACCATATACGCTCAACATTCGTAACGAAACCACAAAGAATTTCGGATTGGGTGAATTTTACAATGAGAAATCCAGGAAAACGGAGTAAGGTTTTTCACATTTTCTGAACGTTCACAGCGCATGCTGCCCAGTAGCTAGCCGATACCCTGTCCTGCAATATAAGGCTAATGTAACATTGTTAAAAAAGATGCGGTGGACAAGAGCCGGTTTCTTGAAGGGGAGAAACTACACAATATATCATAATGGATACTCAGTAAACCATGTGCTCGGAATACGTTTTCTTGTCAGCCGAAAAGGAAATCATGTACTGTCCGCTTGTAAGGCAAACCTCGGAATATACTGAGGAGGCTGTTGAGTCTAGAAGTCGTAAGCCGTCTTTGTCCCTGATTTTCTAACTCTGAGTGCTTACCTCAAAACGAGGTGTCCATGGACCAAAAAATTTGGGAGAAAATTGCTCCCCATGTGATTCGACAGAAGAACGTTAAAGCCTGCGAACCACTTCACTCAAGCGGCTCCCAGCACAGAGCTGAGGCAGCGTCTGATGAGTTGCCTTTGCCTGGACCCCCACCCAGGCAATCGATAGCTGATGACAAACAACGGGGCTTTATCTTTCTGTTACTTAAAAAGGGAAATAGCACTTAAGGCAGCAATGATAGAGGTATCACATTCTTGAATACCATTTTGTAAAATATATTCTACTATTTTGCCACACCGGATGGCCCAATACGTACAGGATATCATCGACTATACCAAAAAAGGCTTCACTGCAGGTAAATAGATAGCAAAAGATCTAATTTTCTCTTTGTGACAAGCTATGAAAAAACTGTTGAAATATGGCCATCAATTGCGATATTTTTTCATCGACTTTGAATTCCTCGGCGGTCTAAGACAGGAGGACGCCCTATCATGCATTCTTGTTAGCCAGGCCCTGGGAAAAGTAGTCGATGATATTGACGTCAATGCGGTAGGCGCAAACACTTTCAAGTTCACCCAACTACCGCTCTATGCGTAAGATGTCGACATCATTGGAAGAACAACCAGGGATGGGCAAACTGCCTTCATCCACATCAAGGAGAAGCAGATGGGTGCTAGATCTTGTACTACAAAATAATGAAGGCAACGTAAAACATAAGATGAGAACATCAGCACCAAAAACAGAGGAAACACTGATCAACTGAGAAAGATAATGAAAGGAGAATACAACTCCTAAGCCGTTGGTAAATTCTTCTATCTGGGGTCAAAAATCACAACCGATAACAGTTATCATGATGCAATTGCAAGCGGGGCTGTTGGTACCCAGCAAAGCCAATTTTAGATTGCAAAGACTCTTCTAATCGAAACGTTTCACCATTGGGTCAAAGCTCTTACTGTACAAAACAATGATCTTACCAGTCCTCATGTATTCCTCGGAGGCTTACGTTCTTAGCAAGGGAAATTGCGAACTCTTAGCCGCATTCGAGAGACGAATCCTCTGAAGTATTGATGGTCTCATATATGAGGATGAACTATTCTGCAGCCTATATAAGGTGAAATTTATGAGCAATAGAACGACGAATCGGGCAGGTCACTTAATTCGTATGGGTAAGGATGATCTAACCCTGAAAGCCTAAAGGGACAATTGGATCAGGGCCTTGAAGTGTGTTATAGTACTTAATTCAAGACCGTAACGGTACACTAGAGGATTATAGCACCACGTAGGAGGCAATGTGGTCGGCACTGCGCTCGCCTGAGATTATTGCCCTGATTTGACTCAGGCACTCATTCACAGCTGAGTCGATTGATATCCAACGTCAAATCAGGATACAAATCCCACTACCACTTCGAAGCGAGATAACCTCTTATTGTCCCGTACATCTTTTAAATAGTATCGAGAAGCTGTTGAAGCATATAGCGACTGCTCTGGGGAACTGATATTTCGAAGGCTTTTAAAATTGATGAACCGATTTCTGTGGACCAAAAGTAAGATGACTTTTGAAGCCATATTAACTAGTTGCTTGGTGAACCCTTTCATGGTCTATGGCTATCTATCATAGGTGACCTTAAAGTCGATGAAGGGATAGTGCAACTGATGGGCATGTTTTAACTGTTTTTCCAAAGCTTCCCGCGGAGAGAAAATCGGATATGTTGCTAATTTGCAGTTCATTGTAATTGGTAGTTTCACGGAAGCCGATGTATCCCTGGAATACGTGCTCCATTTCTAGTTGTTTAAATCTCCATATATGATTTTGATATTATACGTGGGACAGGTTTCCAGGGTTTATTCCAATGCCTTTTTAGAAGGTATCTTTACACGACTCTGCGATCTTCTCTGTAGGTGCGCGAACGTTAATAAAGCTTATATTTTGAAATTTGAAGAAGAATCGCAGAATGCATAGCCGTTCGCTTACGTTTTAAAAGCCGATAACAGCAGTAGGAAGTAGATTCCAAGCTTACTGAATGGCTGCTATAATATGTGGTGTAGTGACTCTTCTACAGGAAACCGGCCCCTACCGTATTTCTTGTAACGTTGTGACATCAGCTTTATATTGGAATAAGGTGCCAGCTAGTTGTCCTATTATGTACAGGGAGCGCATTTTCGATGGCAAAGTGTATAAATCGTTTATCCGTTTTAGTTGCTGGGTCCGTCATTGAAAGATCAGTTCAGTCCGAGGCTCCCTTCGCGTTTCTGTAACAAGTATGTTTCCATGTCAGATTGCCAACCTTAACCAACTCCCAGCCTGGAGGGCCATTTAGAGCAATGTGTACTGTTTTCCAGTACTGTTCCAGTTTTTCATAAAAGGACGCTCAGTGATCACCACGCGGAAGTGCTCTCCCAGGGTGCATGTTCCATTGTAGGTACCATACATCGTGAAGAAAAATGACTATAGGAAAGACATCCAGAACAGTAAACTGAGATACCGTTGGTGCAGACCTTGTTAGTGGTAGTACACTTCCAACGAAGGGAAACATATGGGTCAGTGCAGTTATACTGAATACACAACTATCTCAGAAAGCCCATGTAGCTATCAAACCTATGGGACTGAATTTGTCTGGTGTTTGGTATGCAGGTAAGCAGTATAAAGGGGGGAACTGGAGGAATAAGACTTTTTGCGAAGTACAGGGATAGCAGGAAGCGGAAACCTGGGAGTTGCAGTTGCGGTTGAGGTTCGTGAACGCGAATCTGCAAAATGCATTATTCACTGTCTAGGCCCATGCAGACGGACAGAACGAATAATAGTGGGTAATACCCTGAATACGATTTACGGTTTCGTCGATATGAACTACAAAACTGACCACTATATCAAGGTTGCAATCCGTCCTGAATCGTGTAAAGAGGCCATGTGTGTCCACTTTGCAACAAGTGTCCAATTTAAGAAAAAACATGAAGCAAGCCACTGCAGAAACCCAAAATGGGAAGCAGCAGAGTTCATAAAGAGAAGTTCAGTTTCAACACTAAAAAGTTCCTCTGTAACTTTGGAACATCAAAAAATATACAGATGCTTTAAAAAGAGGGCGTTATGGATGGAACATAATGTTTGGAGCCTATAACAGGTGTGCAAAGGATATCCCAAAAATCATGTCAGTAGAAAGAGTAGGGTAATCCTTTGTACGTTCAAATTCTGTGGAAAGTTAAAGAAAAAGTGGGGTTCAGCGACCTGGATGACAATATCACGAGAATCAGGAGAACACAGAAAGGGGAATTCCTCAAATTTCAAAAGGCAGCTCCTCCGTGAAAAGGTCAGCTAACCCACAAGATATTACTGTTGTACAAGTTGCTGGAAGTTGACAAAGTTAAGATCGGTTGAATAAAGCAGTCGAATCCGATAATGTTTGACGTGAAAATGTTTACTGATTTAACATTTATCTAACATTATTCGGGATAATTCATTCGATGCATATTTCCGCTCTGGTATATACAGGTATAATTTCATATTATAGGAGATACTACACATCCGAATCTATTTTATGAATATACCCAATTATTAGAAAGAATATTCTTATTAATCTTAAATCAACTAAAAGTTTATTAACGAGTTTTCGGCGAAGTAAAAGCCTTTTATTCCTATTATGGCAACCCAAGCCTGTAGTTAGTCCCAACGGATCAAATTTAAAAGCCAATAACTCTTCCCTGCGGAAAAATATAACGAGAAGAAATAATATGCGAAGGCATATTTAATTTCTTTGCATGATTACTAACAACCTTCGGTGTGCGATTCCAAAGATGAGTGAATTCATCATACCGAAAAATATCTGACAGTAACAGATATCATATTTGGAAGAAAAGATGCCAGAAGAAAACGAATCTTTCCCGAAGCGAACTCCTTCAGTTGTCATGTCATTAACAGAACCAAAGAAAGATTTCTTCTTAAGAAGCACATTGGTCCAGGTTAGGAGCGGTCCGTATCATAAACGAGAGTAATTTCTGAATAAATTCATTAGTTGAAATCCATCAAAAATTCCATTTTAATCAATTTCGCTTGGTTGTATGCAAATGACTGATGTCAGATCGTCAAGATTTGGTTTCGTTTGTTTTCTTCATTTACCTATGTATGCAATCAGAAGAGTCCAATCAAGATTCTAACCTAGTTAAGATTCTAACAAAAATGCTATAAGTTAATTTTTACCTGTTGTTGGTTTTGAAGCGGTTTCAGATAATGTCCGAGAGATAAAGAATAGCTAAAGAATTTCATGAGCGTTTCCGACTACTTAAATTGTCATATCGTTTTGCTGTTGGACAGTTAAATAGTCCTTGAGAACCGAATTGTTCTCAAATTGTAAATTTTATTATCAGACATTAAACAGCCAATGTGATATTATAAAGTTAAATATTTGGCAGGTTACTGGCCTAAGTCTTTCGTTTGGTAACAAATATTTTGAATGAATAATTCCAGAAAGATTTAGACTTTAGATAAAATGGATCTGAAGTAGAATGCAAAGTAGTTTCAAAACAGCTTACACTATTTGTTTAAGAACATTAGGAGACTAGTAACCCTCTTTGAGAGGTTTTGGTTTTCTTCTAGTGTTTAAAGAAAAACTGAATCATTCATGAATTATTCTAAGATTAGGTTTCATACGGGTAGAAATTGCGAATCCCATTTAAATTAATATTCTGCTAAGAATTGCAAGAAATGCAAATCTGTATATAAGTTGGACATAAATAATTGACAAGCAGAATTGAACCCTGGATCATTACCACAAAATTATTTTGTAGTAATTCGCGTTCTGAATATTTTTCTTTGCAAAGAAACTTTTTTCGTTTTACTTTTACATTTATATACTTGTTGAAATAAAGGCAAAAAAATAAAAACATTTTGCACCTAAAATAATGTAAAATACCAGACACACACCAGACAACTGCAAATGATAAATTACTGCTGAAACCAAATTTCAATTTCGACTTGAACACGTATAATTTTCAATTCTAGGGCTCGACGAGCTTCAGAGTTCCTAATGTATGTATATCATCCGAGCAGATGACAGGAGTAATTTTTCAAATTCACAACCTCTTAGAAAACTTAATCCTTCGTGCTGTATAGCCATCATCATCATCATCATTTCGTGAAGATTTTCTTAAAATGCAGTGCTCACAATGAGAACGAATGTTCAAATCGTAACAGATGAGTGATGAATTTTGAGATAAGCACGCCCTACTTTCGTTTATTTGTACCAATATGGCGTTCGCCTTTGCACCCTATCATAGTGGGAAATAATATCATCACCAATCAAAACTAAGGAATTAGGCACAGTTTGGAGCCTATGCGTAAAGTATTCATTATTAAAATATTATTTACATTTTACGCACTACTGTCAGCCTGGGGTATCTCATTGACTATATTACTACTTAGAGTCACATAAGATACTTAGACTGAATAAACACGGATTGCATTCTTCCCATACTTTAGTATACTTCAGGACTTTTCACGGTGATAAGTCTTATCGAAAACTAATAACACCAAGGAAAGGGCAGAACTGATAAAAGCAAAAAAGAGAGCGATGCTTTTATGCTGGGCCTTCTTCAGTCAATTTGTTTCAACAGAATTTTCGTTTACCAGAAGTGGAATAAAGAAAAGAAAGAAAATTTTGAACTACAGCTAAGACGCTCTTGAGGGCTTGAGTTTATGTTTAATTTGCAAGAATCTGAAATTGAATATAATGAGAAATTTTCTTGCAAAGGGGCATATCTATACTGTGTAGGAAAAAACTACCGATGAGTTTGAAAGAAGAAGTGACACAATGGTTACGCCTACCAATTTTTAAAATATATTTTTTTTGGGCAAAATGGGTCTAACTAATCGGTATTCTGAGCGGTAACTTGGAATCGGCTAAATGGGTTCTTGACTAACCGAAATGTTACAGTAAATGAAGTTATTGCATTATAGTCCCTTGAACAAATGGAAGGAGAAAATAATATTAAAGGGAAGCTGACGATTTTTGTTTAAGGATAGACTGGCTTTGATACTGCCATCTACTTAATTTGAGGAGCAACTCACCCTTTCCCGGTAGCGAACGGATTACCCTTTTCTTGGACGAATACCCAATATTTTAAAAGAAACCGTTAGTCAGCTAGAAACTTCGCTTGGGCCTCTCCGATTTTGGTCCACAGCATGTGATATTGTGTGCTTAGGAATACCAAGAAAGAGCACTCAATGGAAAAAACGAAATAGAAAATAGCACAATTGATCATAAAGCTTTGGAGACATGCCAGTACGTTTACCTTAATTGAAACGTCAGTACGGGCGCCAGTTTTTTCGAGAAATGGCCAAAGCCGATGTTAGTTTTCACATTTGTTGGAAGGGTAGGGAGTGAGGGGGGAAAGTGGATATTCTCACATAACATATGCATATATTATGTGGTACGTACTAATGCACACTCAAATATCTTTACAAAAGAAATACACAGCACGTTTCATACCTAAAGCGTCCGGCTTCCGGTTTCCCGACTTGTTAAATATGTACGAATGAGAAAATGTAAATAAAAAATTTCTCCCACAAAATGAACACAAAACCCTTATACGCGAAGCGTCCAACTGCCGGTATTCCCACTTGTTTAGAAAGAAAATGTCTAAAAGGTATTGTGAGGTCCAATAAAACCACCAGTCCTACTGCTGTTAAGTTCCCTCCATCTCTGCGTTGTCAGTAAATCTTGTACAGTGGAAAACAACTGAAAAAAGGGTAAGATGAAAAGTTTTAATAATTTTACCAACCAAACACCCACTAGTTCCCCGTGGTAGGATAGAAGCCATGCGACAAGTGGAAAGTTTACCTGGGTAAGAGCCAGAAAAACGGGTGTTGATTGGAAACAATGGTAATAGCCTCAGCACCGGAAACTAGGTTATACTTATATTTGAGTTGTGGACGATTTGCTCTTTAGATAAGGTGCGTCAATGCATGCATGATATTAGTCAAAGTTGCAAGTGTTTCGAATCTATTTCTGATAAATTTGACAAGCCGAGAACATTGATTGCCTTGTCCTTAGTTGAGTGGTGAGTCTTATGGAGAATTTACTTTCCTAAACATCCAATTTCCTTTCATCTCCATCGTTTGCCTATCCTCTTTTTTCCGACCGACATTCCCTCGTTCAGGTAACCATTTGGGCGGTTACTCTCTCCGATGTACACTTTGTTGCGGTAGGCATAGTTTGATGCACTGGGGATGACCAGTTTGGTTTCCGCAAGTTTTCTGGAGGTCTCTAGCTCTAATGTCTTTTTTTTGTGGTGCATATTGGAAAGGTAAGGTAAAGCAATTCGCTAGGCACAGCAAAGCTCTTCAACCTTATAGGCGAATGTTAAACTTAATGGACAATTCTGCACCATAATTGATAGTAACGTTAAGATAAATTCTAAAACTGTATACTAGGAGCACTCAAGTATTTTAAGAAATTGGCCTGGTGATAACACGGAGACAAAAATTACTACTTGACGTGCGGCACAGTAGCTACCGCAAATGTTGACACAAAGCACCTTATAACCGTTTCGATCACGCTGCTCTCAATGTTGAGGTTAGGCAGCGTGTGGCTAGCCTCTGGCTGGATGAAACTACAGACCGCCTGTTTTTGGAAAATTGAGTACCAATCCAAAATAAAGGGTTCCCCTAACTAAAAACAATGGAAGAACAGTTCATACCAATTGGTCCGTCCCTCCATCAGTAGGTGTGCGGATTCAGAACTTCCTCAGTCCCAAAACAAAGAAATCTCGCCAAACTGGCAGTCGAAAGCTTAATTAACATATTGCAATGAAATTGCTGTGATGAAATATCGACCGACGAAGATAGATAAGAACCGACGAAAGTGGGAGATGAAGGAATTCTACACATCGTACGAAAACCATAATAGCATATGTGGAACAAATGAAAGAAAATGGAAAGGAAATATCTATTAAAAATTAATTCGATCGCTGAAGCCACTGTTAAAAGTTGAGTAGGCTTAATTTTTAAATGCATCACTATTCAATGATTACGTTAAAGGTAGGAGTTCACACAATCGTTCTTGTATATTTAATAATTGTATTACCTATTTATCGTAAAGAAGTCATTTTGGTTAGAACCTTGCTAAGGAAATGCTCTTAGGCGACCGGTTTAAGTCCAGCAACCGACACGTCGCCACATGGAACACAAAGAGGCACATATGAAAGATGTAGATTCTCTGATATTGTTCATGACAAAAACACCTCAGCCATATCGTATTTGAGAATGCAACGCACGTAACATCGGGTTGGACTTCAAGCAGAATTCCACGAGTCCAAACTCAACTTCTAGACTATATCCAGAATAGAGAAGAACTATCTGAAAACTCTCGGTACCTTCCATACAATGGGACTCTCACTTTCCGCTGGAGAAGACTATATACTCAATGGTCGTGGCTCATTGATTAAGAAACATAGGGCGATCCTTCTCATTGAGGGGTGTTAATTTGACCACTCTTGCAAAATGTGTAAGTCCTACTGAACATGATGTGAACGCATACAATAGTGCATAATTTCCCAACAATCAGTTGCCCGCGGTAGGTTCGCGTCTCTGCGTTTTCGTCAACTAATCCTGGTCAAGATGCTGCGCAGAAAAGTTTAGATATACTAACAGGTATACTGTCGCAAAAGCTGTCCAGTTAGCCCTTACTACCGGTTAACGGTATAGTTGCAAACGATTTTCCTTAATGAAAGTACTGAGAGGAAAGATTGATTTTAATCTTCAAAACTCACCCCAAACATGTGCTTAAGCCTTTTTTTATCATCCTAAAAATTCGACTTCCCTTTATAGCCATTTCTAATTTCATTTTATGATTAACTTTTCGTCGATACTCCCAATGTTAGCGATCTGAGACTCCAGGCTCCGTAAACAAGCAAAAAGTATCTTTTATCTGAAAGTGCTTGCCATATAAAAATAATATCTGGATTATTGTGTTAAACAGTTCCATAATTTATATGGAATGGAAAAGAAATGTGATACCATTAAAGCCAATCAGTTGAACAAATGTACAAACTGCAGAAATTGAACAATGAATAATGTTATTTGAGATTGCAATTGAGATTTATTTAACCCTTGTACAGAGAATTCATATTATTCGTTGTTGCAGGGGATTCAAAATGAATTTTAAATTATCTTTATTTAACAAAGCTCGTGATTTTGTATTCAGATTTGAAAGCGTTCTAAAACTACTCAGAATTAGCTTGGATCCATCGTTCGATTGAAGCAAGAATATGATTTCGATTTTTAGAGAAGAAAAAGTGAAGAAAAAATTATAAAATGTTATTGATTAACGGAAATAAGTACTCTTTCATCTACGAAATCAATGTCGGTAGCTTAGAGCAATTTAGGCTTAAAAACGGGCACTTAGAACAAGCGAGGGTTAATACAAGACCCAGAAAAAATTATGGAAAGCGTCCAGCGAAGTGACGCAGTTCTTCATAACCAAAAATGCATTTCTCCGAGGAAAAGGAAATAATATAAACTGCAGCGTGATTAATGGCATCATTTAAAGAGTACATCGTACAAATAATAAGGAAAAAATTGGATAGCGAAAAAAGTAAAAAGTAACATATGATCAGGAGTGAATAAATCAAAAGCCCAAGGAGGTAAGAGCAAACAACGTCAAATCCAATACCGAAGAACACGATCACCATCAAATCGATCGAATCGAAAAATGGAACCCTATGGGGGTCAAAACTTTTAAATTTCTTTTCTTCCTGCTCTGCCTGTCTCAAGATACACCAATTTTTTCATTGCACGTAGTTAGCATGTTCCAATATGAAAGTAGCGGGACACCACCACCACCATCTGGGACTCGACTATGCTCTTCCTTGAGTTCGACCGTCTCCTGTTCTTGTTAGTTAATTTCATTTCACGGCAGAAAGATATATCATCCGAAGGAAAAATAAGATACTAACTTGAATTGATGGCCAGGGCAAGCGGAAAAATGTATTAAAATATATATCCCAGATGTTTTTGGGGTACGTCATATCAGTCCTCGATCATGTGAACTCATAATTTATATAAAAATATTTTGAGAGATTTTTACCCGGGAGTGTGTAATTATAAATGTCATATGAAATTAACAATATATTTAACTGTGGCGGGTCGAATTGAGACGACAGGGGCAGCAACGTTTTGGCGAAACATATTTTTTAAGGCAATCAACATTTATTTTCATCGTGGACATGGGAAAATTAATGACTTCTCTCAGACTGTATTGAGATGGTGCACGTTCAGCTTGAATAGGGGTGACTTTTTTGAGGCAGAATTGAACTAGAGAAAAATATGAATTCCCAATGGTTTCTATTATTCTTTTGTAGGGTTTTGTCAAAAAGGTTCCCGACTCCTTACTTTCTTAATTTGATTTACATTTTGTTTGATCTGAAGTTGGAAAGTGTACTGTATCCCAGAGATTTCTTTTCCAAGCTACATCATTCTCTCGCTAGCAGGGGCGGGTGGAAGAACCTGCCCTTCGTTGCGCGTATTTCCAAATTTATGAGCTTCTGTAAGCTTTGTAAAGTAACTACGAACAGTCTTGACTTTAAGAAGGAGAATTGAATACAGAAGGTAATGGTTTAGAAGCTGAAAGGCATATCATTGAGAACCTTCTAAGGGCAAAATCTAAAATATGACTACCTCCAGCCGGTTATTGCTAGTTTCTTCCTCTAATCGGCTACCACCCTCATTGTGGGTGGTCCATTCTTCAAACAAGTTTAGAGTTTTCTTCATTGACATGTCTAAAAATAGGCCTAGACGTCATTTTAGATGTTTTTGAGTGTGTTCAATTTACTAATGACATATTTGCTGTTCTTCGTGGCCCGTTTACCTAGTGGATGCTCCATTAAGAACCATTCCAGATTTTTTTTTGTGTGAAAAATTTTATAGCTCCGATTATCTCCTCCAATCAGTTCGCTTCAGTTTCCGTGTTCGGAATTCAATCATTTTTTCGACCAGGAGTTTGCATTTGATAATTCAAGAACTCAAATCCAAGGATAGACCATTTTCCATCCTGTGCGCTTCCCATTTACCTAGTTCTTCCTGACGTAGTGATTATATTCGTGCTCGGTCTTAAGAACTGCCAAATTACTTTGGCCAGTTTTAAGGTAACACATTTTCATTGAATTTCTCATTTCTTTTAGTATGGGCTGCTCTTGACGAATCGTTCAGCTGCTTTTTGGAGGGCGCTAGTTTTAGTATTCAGTGAAAGAAAAAGAACGCA
Source organism: Hermetia illucens (assembly GCF_905115235.1). Taxonomy (NCBI): domain Eukaryota; kingdom Metazoa; phylum Arthropoda; class Insecta; order Diptera; family Stratiomyidae; genus Hermetia; species Hermetia illucens. The sequence goes on from NC_051849.1 coordinate 159,524,826, forward strand.
TCGATGAAAACATACTTTATCTTCTGCTTGTGCCTAAGCATGCTTATTCAATTTATTTGTGTCATCAATTTTTTTACAGGAGTTTTTTTCGAATTTTCTTGCCTATGATTGACCTTTTACCGTTGTCCTATCCAAGGCCACCAGAATGCTCGCTTTATAAAACCTGACGCGGAATTACGGCAACATAATTTATACATTGTACCCTTAACTAAAGTAAGATCAGGATCCTCTCCCTCTGAAACTGCACTTTTGTACGCTCTAAGGTTAAGTGGTAGCAGACAGAAGTCCCTCGTTGAAGTTGGCTTTTCATAAGCTCTTCACCGGAAGATTCCAGTCAAAATTAAGAAGCAAGGATGCTATCTATGAAAACTTACACGCGCCCTATACACTGCAAAGCATAGCAAAGATGATCGCGAGCTACTTGTCCAAAAACGGAATCATCATCATCATCATCATCATCAACGGCGCAACAACCGCTGTCCGGTCTAGGCCTGCCTTAATAAGAAACTCCAGACATCCCGATTTTGCGCCGAGGTCCACCAATTCGATATCCCTAAAAGCTGTCTGGCGTTCTGGCCCACGCCATCGCTCCATCTTAGGCAGGGTCTGCCTCGTCTTCTTTTCCTACCATAGATATTGCCGTTATAGACTTTCCGGGTGGGATCATCTTCATCCATACGGATTAAGTGACCCGCCCACCGTAACCTATTGAGCCGGATTTTATCCACAACCGGACGGTCATGGTATCGCTCATAGATTTCGTCATTGTGTAGGCTACGGAATCGTCCATCCTCATGTAGGGGGCCAAATTTTTCGGAGGATTCTTCTCTCGAACGCGGCCAAGAGTTCGCAATTTTTCTTACTAAGAACCCAAGTTTCCGAGGAATTCATGAGGACTGGCAAGATCATAGTCTTGTACAGTAAGAGCTTTGACCCTATGGTGAGACGTTTCGAGCGGAACAGTCTTTGTAAGCTGAAATAGGCTCTGTTGGCTGACAACAACCGTGCGCGGATTTCATCATCGTAGTTGTTATCGGTTGTGATTTTCGACCCTAGATAGGAGAAATTGTCAACGGTCTCAAAGTTGTATTCTCCTATCCTTATTCTTGTTCGTGTTTGTGTTTGACCAGTGCGGTTTGATGTTGTTGGTTGATTCGTCTTCGGTGCTGACGTTGCCACCATATATTTTGTCTTGCCTTCATTGATGTGCAGCCCAAGATCTCGCGCCGCCTGCTCGATCTGGATGAAGGCAGTTTGTACGTCTCAACAAATCCAAAAACGGAATGATTGCATGAAACACGAATTTTTGTCGACCGATCCCCAAAGAACAGGCACTACTATTGTCATTAGCAGCGACCTGCGCATCGCTGAGTGATTTAAATATCTCGGACCAGTGCTACCAGTGAATCGAGACCTGCTTTATGAAATTGCTTCAGTCCACAACCGGCATTCTCTGTGATCGACGCATCAACGAACGTCGCAAATCTAACATCTAAGGTTGTGAGCGTTGGCCGACTATAAAAAACAATGAACTCTCGCGATAATGGATATGAAGATATTACGTTTGAATAATGGAATAACACGCCTTAGTTACATCTGAAATGAGGATATCCGCGATCGATATGCAGTTGTACCAATCGTGGCCAGATGGCGAGAGTGGTATCTTCGATGGTATGATCACATAATTTACCCCAACGAGAATTCACTTGCCAAGATTGATCCGAACATCGGAGTCGATGATAAGCAACCAAAAGGCCGGTGAAAACAGCAGTGGTTTAATATGTTGGATGGGGATGTACAAACCTCACATCCACATGCAGATCAGGTCTTGGGGAGAGTAAAATGTATCCGATCACGACGAGCCGACCGCGCTTGTGATCGGGGCAAAGGCTAGAGAAAGAGAAGAAGGTTTGAACGATCTGCATGCCAAGGTAAGTTCTGGTAAAACGAAGGCACGGTGCCCGTGACCGTAACAACAACGATGCAGGTTTTGTTGACTTCTACAAATTTCACCTACTCGCCATATATCCCACATCGTCGGAAAAAAGGGCCTGCTATAAAGTAAGTTGGATTTTGACCCACCGGTAAAGAAAATGTATCGCGATTAGCAGTAAATTTAGGAATTGTGCAAAGGAAGCACCGTACGATGGTCGCCTACCTTAACTTTTGCCGATTCTGCGTCAGCCCACAAAGTGACAGAGCGTCGGTCCCTCAAATTCAATACGGGCGTCTACGTGATTGACTGTTATCCTGCTATGAGGAAATATTCATGCTGGAAAAAAGAAACAACTTCTGAACAACCCATGATATTCTCTGAAGCATATGAAGTTCTTGGACACGTATCAAAATGACTTGACAAGACCTGGCTAACTGCGATCACGTAAAGACAGATCAATGAATGTTAGCAGTCGGGCGTTCTCTGGATAACTGCGACTGGTAGTGCTCGAGCTCCGTTACCATAAAGTAATACGAGAAGCCCAGCGTAGTGATCGTCGTGATCAAACAAATCCTCCATTGCCTTGATGAGGTATGCGAAAGCTGCTGTCCGCCGGGTATAACAAGGTTTTCACTGCCGTACGCCACATTATGAAAACGCTGGTTGTGGTAATATGCCTTTCGATGATCCCCTGAAGAACTTTAACGAACGGCTTCTCATTCGCTTTGATGGGCATTCACCCTGGAAAGGGTACTTCACCTCTATTTTGAGAGGAATTACACCCACTGAAGATCCACCTCTAGAAGATAACATGGGAAGCCACTATAACTTGCGATTACGTACTGCCCCTCCAAACAGAAGAGAAGTTATATTTGTCATCAACGCGCTTAGACAGAGTAGAACCACTAACCCTGACGCTCTCCTCACGAAAGTTCCCCTTACAGAATTGTTATTTCCACTCATTCGGAAACCATGGTAATCCCAGATCTTAAGAGATCCTTCCCACTGAGTGAGCAGAGAAGATGGTCGTCAAGATTCCGGAAAAAGTCACCCATGATGAGTGGGATAATTAATACTAAAATCATCCCTGAACGTATGAAGAAACAATTGGGAAGTTTAAACGATAGAGATCAGGTTAATTTCTGCCCCGGATAATATTATACTGACCAATTTAACACTCACTGAATCATTGTAAAGGAGTATGCCGAGTTTAGAATATCGATACTCCTCATCGATTTCAAAAAACTTTCGAAAATGTCAAAAGAGTAGGTGTCTGGAATGCTCTGCGCTGGGGGATTCCAAAGAAGCTAATAACTATTATCAGAGCGACATATGGCATATGATGCGCAAAGCGCCATGTGTTGCACTGAGGTAAAATCTGAGAGGAATTTGACATCTAAAAGAAGGGCTGCCTAGGTTGCATATTTTCACCAATACTTTTTCTTGATGATGTTCTGGATGCTGCTTTGTTTCGAGGATTAATGGGCCATCCTCAAACGCCTCATCTACGGCGATGACATCGTTTACTTTCTCCCCGGGTTATGAACGTTGAGCAAATAACTCTAGATTTGTACAAGGAATCAAGTAGAGTCGGACTGAAGATAAACACCAACAGAACCGAAGAACTCAGTCTAACAAGTTTTCGCACTCTTTCTTTTTGCGTTAGTCGGCAGAACCTAAAGCGTTGTTTCTGTCGGCGGCAAACTTAATGCAGCTTGGCCTATTAACAATGCTAAATGTATAATAATAACATCAAGTTGACGGTGCTCTGTGACAGTGTCCTCTAAATGCTTCTATGTGAGAGAAGTGCATCGAAAGTGACCGCTACTGTTGCTCAAAAGCCCGAAGCTTTCATCTGTTCATATGTTTGTCATGTCGTCGGGATGACTATTCACTTTTGCATGAGAATGACACTCTGTTCCCTAAAGTACAGTGAATTTAATTCAGAAGTATTGCATATTAATATGACTAGTATTGGAATTTCCACCAAATTTTCAAGCATCGTGAACATGCAAAAGTTTGCACCCTCAGAATGAACTTAAGGGGGTTTTCGAATGAATTTCAGAAATATAGCAACACACTTTTATTTGTGTTCTTTGAGTATTTATCGATTTTTTAAAAAGGATAGGTTCTGAGAAGGAAACTCTTTACGTAAATAGATAAAGATAAAGGCAGACAGACAGGCAGTAAGTGAATCGATTTCCTTTATGTAAAACTGCATGTCAGTGGATTTTGATACTGGCAAATAATCCGCCTGTGAAACTTTCCGTTCTCGCACCAAATCCGCCGTTTGTTTTGAAACCACTAGTGAAGATAGCAGTTTTGCATTTTGTTTCCACAGCTCACCACCCATGAATGCATCTCATCCCAGTTACACTTCATTTCAACCATCATTTCACTGATATTCGATAGGGAACCCTCCTAAAACTTCGGCCACTTCGGTCACGTATCCTACAAGTCTGATTCCGATTAAATTAAGTTTCTTCAAGGAGAGGAATGGCTTCGTCGTGGGACGTCTTACTGCTGACTTTTTGGTAAGTTGACTATCCCTCAACCTTGCCACAGTTACCCTCATTTTTGGGGTCAGTACAACTGGAGTATAAGAGTTTAGTTTCTTCGAAAATCTTGTGTAAGGGGGAGAGAGGTTGAGATTCTATCGGCTCATTGTTCATAAAACAGTACATAAGAGTCTAGTTTCTACGAGTTCACACACCCCACCCAACCCCAACAATTAAAAGCAAGCAGATATTTGGGATATGTCTCTCAAGGAAGCGTTCGCCATTTTTCCAACCTGATCGAAAAATCCAGTTCCCAATAAAAAAAAAATTAATATGAAAATCTAGAGCAATGATAGTTTCCCACTCGTATTGCCTAATGCTCGAAAAACACGAGGGAGCACTACGATTTGACATTTCACAAAAATCCCATGTAGGGTTGGAGAAAGGCCGATTGTCTAAAAGTCCTGGGCACTCAGACCCTAACGGCCCATTGTCAAAAAAGCATAGTACATTAACATATTAAGCATTCTAGCTTGAGCTGAAATATTAGGGAAAAATTAAAATAAATGCAGTGTAAGGAGAGGGGAGAATGAAGGGGAAGATACTCCCTGAGCTATTTTCTAAACTAAAAGTATTCTCTGGATAGAGTAACTTTACTCACCTTGAAAACCCCTGAGCAGATAAAAGCACTCAATGAACAAAGCAGACGACACGTTTCTCAGCTTCATGAATAGTAACATGCCGTCACTAGACCCAAAATAAAAGATCCGAAGACTAAGGAGATCAGTCGTCGAATTTCGACTGTTCAAAGGTAGCGAGTAGGCGGATGAAGCAGCTACCCTGTTTACTGAGTCGATACCGAGCGACTAGGGGATGGTCTCCCCATGATGACACCTAGAAACTCTGTGTTCATTTTGACATGATGGTAGTCAAATAACCCTACTACCCCTAATACTAATGGTTGAAAAATTACGACCGATTCCAATAATGCCCTTAGGAAGTGCCTACTCCTCGCGCGCGACAGACGATTGCTAATGCCGAGGATCCAATTTATACCTGAACAGAGGTTTAATATAGTAACACCGGACCAAGGGTAGTTCTCCGGAAGCGGACTCTTTTAAAAGTCGAAAGCTCTTGAACTCGACGTGGAGTCCGATTTTCTATCTATGCTCTAAACTTCCTACCAAGTCCTCAAAGACGGCGAAGCGGTAGATAGGCTCCACATCGCTGGTATGGATGTCAAACGTGTAAATCGCATAAATCTGTACCCAATTTTAAGGTGGCAGTAAGAAAATGAATATATCCTCTTTCTATTGCTACGTTTTTCAACTGACATTCCAGAAGGTATTCAACGAAAACGTTTCGTTCCTGTTGTGCCATAGAGAAAAGACTATGCTATTTCGGAATCGTAAATTTTTTGTTTACCGTTGATTGTGTATAAATCCAGGAACATGTAGTTAAGTCCACGCTCTATTTGCTATGAGATCTGAGTTTATGGTTTATTCGTTGGTATTCTGGGGAAACTGTTATCATCAGCCCGTTTTTGAAAGGCCGTGGAAGTTTTGCAAGATAGTTGTTATTAGAACGATTTCGATTTACATATTCAGTCACTTAATATCAAAAAGGGACAGTTAATCTAAAATAATCCCTCCAACAACTGTTCCTCTTAAGGTAGAAATTTTAGGGCCACATCCCGATTAGCTTTGTTAAGAAAACTAATTAGCACGAGTATCAGCAATCCGACCTTGTTCACTTACATTACAGAGAGCAAGTTTAAAGTGCATTCGACTAGGCGTAAACGACGTCTTGGCAGAAACTGTCACTCTTTCTACCTTTCAAATGCCAGTATATCTTAAACCTTTACAACTGTTCCCATCTTTACATTTAAAATCCATTCCTTTTCCTGAGAAATAATTAAATTCAAACAAATCAAATGAATTCGTCTTTCAACTTTCCCCTCATTTACCAAATTCGCAACAGAATAAATTATTTTCACAGAAGAAATAAATATGTTCATTGAGTGGAGATCAGAAATGCATTCACAGGAAAGAAATGCCGCATTCCAGCTTGCCGTCTTCTTTCTGGAAAACCATTCATCTTCCATTGCTGCGACTATTGCATTGTAATTGCGCAGTGTAGGTGTGGGTACAAGGTGATTCCGGACCAGAGACAAGCACGTCCGTGCATAATCTAAAGTGAAGGTGTCTCAATTTGAAATCGTGATAACCTCCTGTAACTGATGGTCTGCTATGTTCGCAATGATAATGAGGGAGCATATGAAAATGATGGTAATAATATGCGCCTGTGAATCACAATACGCGTTAAATTGTCTTTTTATTGAGTTTTGGATTTTCAGAAATTCAGGACGTATTCCTTAGCGTTTTTCGAATGCTTTTCCAACGCTCAATTTCTCAATGAAAAGACATTTGCTGGCATAGCTCGGTAAAATTAGATACACCCAAACTATATTACTGTCTCTCCACTTGAATATTTAATGTCCTTTATATGCCATCCTGACCTGAATTTTTATTATTCCGCCGTAAGAGGCTAATGCTCCGAAATCTGGGTCCTTGAAGACGCGGGGAATCTACCAATATAGATATTTCTAGTGGCTCTATGGATACATCTCCGACTGTACTTGAGGAGAAACGTATCAATAAACTCCTTATATGTAAATTCACGCTACAACTTCACTTATCTTGTATTGCACGTGTGACTGAATATCATGATTAATAATCTGCTATTCGCTCCTAGCCTCTGTAGCATTTCAGAGATTCAACAAACCCAGCAACCGAGGCCGAACAGTAGCAGCTCTTGAGCAATAAATATCTTGTATCTCAGTGTAGAATTTCACTTGAATAGAAAGTTCAGTTGACGACATATTATAAAATTGTATTTTCGAAGAAAAAAGATTGCGATAAATCATATTTCCTTGATGTGCAGTTTATGAACAAATTATGAATTAATCACCTATTATACAACCGTTTAGTTGAGGTACGTGTGTGTGATATTTTATGTCCGCCGGCTAAAGGAGTCCGTATCATATCTGAAATTGATTTAACCCTTTCACTAAGTTGGAAAATTATCACATTCGTGAGGTTATACAAGCGAAAATACCGGCTGGAGGAAAATTGATATCTTTATTATCTTAATAAATTGCATTTACGTGACGTACAAAACTCTAATAAAATTAAATCTGAAATTTCCTAGATGCAGGGCGGAAGTCATCGTCTTCGATATTTATTTATAGTACAAGAAGCGGATATAAAGTGATTCAAGATATTGCCTACGCGAAAATAATTTCTTCCAAAATATTTTGCAACGACGAAGAAGTTTTTAGATATTTTTCCGTAAAAATTAGCTGCTTCCCAAGCAACTATTCCGAGTGGTAGAGTGGAATGATTTCGTATCAGAATGATCTTGTTTTATTGGCTAATTTGGCTCCTGTCTGAATGTCTGTCGGTCTCGGAATAAGTTGGGTGGTCAACTAGTGAACCCCATCCTTTTGTTTTTTATTTAGCTTGGATTTTATACGACATCTAAGTTGCTGAAGGTCTAATGTCTGGGAAACCCACTGCTATAATTTAAAAGGGTGGGGTTTATACCATCCAAGGAGTTGACTATGTTATTTCTAATAGATATAACAATGGCATTCGATAACACCTCCTTTGGGTCTATGATACCGCTGTGTATTAAATATAGGTAACCTGGATTACTCTTAGGAAGCCATTTGGCTCAATCACGCTTATGTGATAGAACCATAGCCACCACTGTATGCAGATAGTGTCCGCATGGAAGAGTTCAATGACACTACTGTGGAACGTTGCAATAGATGAACTCTTTTCGGCTACACACCACTGTATTTCAGGTAGAAGTGTAAACAATGAATCTTTGCATCAAATAGGATTTGTTACAAAAATAAAGGCAAACCAAAGTCATTGTTTTCTCTGATAAATGGGCAGTTTTGAAACCTCCTGTATTACCTCAAAATAGATCTAAATTGGTGTGGAAATGCCTGCAAAACTAAGAGTCTAACAACTAAAAATGGAGCAACTTTGAAGTAAGCACCGGTTTAAAAAGGGGATGCACTTGCAAGAAAAGGATCTCAATCACCACTTGTGAAACCAAAATCATGGAATTTACAAATGGTATAAAAACCTTAAAAGAAAACTAAGCTTAACTACCAATACACTGATGGAAACAACGGATGAATAGCGAATCAAAACAGCCGAAATTTTAAAACTAAATAAAATTAAAATTGGAACACCGATGGGCCTAATAATCGACCTCTATTCTCGTCAAAAGTAACTCCATATCATGTGTGTCTACATATATCGGAGAACCGAAGATAAGATAGGGGTATTTGATCACTAGTTCTCGTCTTTAATGAACAACGACATCTTGAATATGGAAGTAGATAAAATTCCTTTAAGACAATTACAATCGAACGTGTGTAGCATGGTTCCAATGTATTCTTTATGGAGAAAGATGGAGCGCAGCCGCATTGAAGGGCCAAACAAGCTTGCAAACGACGAATTGTTAGTGGTGTTGAAGGAGAATGACAAACTTACTATCGATAAAAAATTCAAGGTAGACTGTACCACCATAGAAAGAAGAATCAGATCCCTGAATTGTGTTGGGCTTTCAAAAGTTTCAGGTGAGTTATCCCTCAGGATCATGGAAAACTGCCTAAAATATTACCTTTGGCACGTAAATAAACAAAAACTGGAGGATTTTCTGTCCTATCTGGACACTAATGATAACACGTGGGCTCTCGTCAAAAATGTTCAACGTTGAAGAACCATTTGTAAGAAGCACAAAACATCGCCATTGACATCAAGAACAGGATATCACCCCCGTAAGGTCCTATGTTGTGCTTCCTGAGATGTTGGATTATTCACTGTCTAATAACCGCGCAATCCAGCTCTAACTGCAGAAATATCTGTTGCATTGCTAGAGCCTCTCGAAGCAGTGTTGTGGGGGAAAGTGTCGTTCCCAACTCATTAAATGTGCCAGGCTTCACATTTTCACACTTGTGGCGCAGCAGGATTCGCGGCATTCGAAATTTATTTCGAATGTTGCGAATGCGAGCAAATAGATCGCGCCGAAGTCTGCACTATTTAGAACTCGCCACGGGTGTGGAGAACTAGCGGGGAGAGGTGCCGTTAGTTGGGACAGGAAAAGACCGCATGGAGATGAGCCGCTCTCTCCTGTCTTGACAACCGGCAAGTGCACAGAGCACGTTTTCTTTTTGAACAAAATTCATCGATTATCCAAATTGAAGTATTCTTTTAATGTGTAGTGGTTTTATAAAAAATCAAGTTCAATTAAAATTAGTAATTAGCTAAAATCGGTGCATCGTTTTATTTAAACCAAAGAAAAAACAGACGTAGAACTAACAATTGATCCCAACTATAACTAAGCAGACAACGTGAAACTTTGTTCTGCCTAGCATTAACCGTAAAGGTTCATGAAAGATATTTTGGAAACTACGACCAAAGTGGTGAAATTACCAGCTACGCTCGATGTGAAAGTGGAATTGTTACAGTGAGGTGACACAAAGCATCTTGAAATTTGATTTTTGTATGAGCTGCCGAACGGCCAGCGAACGAATACTAATTGGTGATATTCCTTTTGATAATAACGTTCGAGCTGAACGAGCCTGGCCCCAAAACTAGTTGCGGAGTGAAGAAGAACTGCTAAATACTCACTCAGAGGAAGATTGAGAGGTTCAGATTGGCTGCGGTTAGTCTCTTAGGGAGTACCAATTTAACATAAAAGAGGTAACTTTGTTACTAATGGTAGAATTTCCACCAAACTTTTCAGTATTATGGTCTATATTAAAACCTACATTAATGCGGAATCTAGAAAGAACTTCAGGGGGTTCGCAGTAAATTTTCAAAATATATTAATATATTATTATTAACTTTATTTAACGGATATCGGCATAGAAGGAGCTTGATGTCATGTAGAGGGATCATCATGGTTTGTTTCAAATTTTTCTTGTTGATAGTTTCTGAGAATGGCTCATTATTTTAAGTGACCCATTTATGACCCCCCCCCCCCTTTCGCAATCAGCTTCAAATTAAGACCTGATTTGGAAAGTAATTTGACACCCCACATTACTACATTTACGCTTCCTTTGCATATATCATGACCCCCCTTAAAGTTCACATTCATCACCTTTCCACCAAATTTGGTGCGATTCGGTACACCCATTTCTGGTAAAAGTTTGTGTGACAGACAAACAAACAGACGGACAAACAGTCAGACCGAGAGTAAACCGAATTTACTAAGATTTTATTTTGAACAAAACCTTAAAAATCCACTGACTTAAAGGAAATTGGAATTTGTTTAGTTTTGGGCATAAAAGCGGAAATATTTGTTAACCCAAAAAACTTCCAATTGCTACGCTGCGCGGTGGAGGTATATTACCCGTTAAAGAACAAACTGTGGTAGAGAATTTATCAATTGAACCATTCTGGAAATTAATGAATTAATAAATCCAGATTTATCTGGATTTTCAAGATAATTAAAGCTAATATTCGTAATGTATACGTCGAAGTAACGGCTGGTAGGCAGACCTAAGTTGCCCTTAATTACATATCTGTATTCTACAAGTCATTAGATGAGCACTGGAGGATAAGAGCGGCAAAGCGTCGAGTGACAAAGTCATGCGAGAAACGTAGATGACACCTCTTTGCGATAAAGCAAGGAAAAAAAACAACAGGTAGGGACGGTACTTCCAGGGACCCCAGCAAGCTGCAAAAGAAACCTCTTCACCATCCATCCCAGTTCCAATGGTACCAGACAACCTCCAGTGAGGCTTCATGCCAAGAGCAACTTCAGATGAATTCCTCGCAAATTCGGGTCTGATCACCCTCTTCGAGGACCTGGGAGCACTTAGATGTTACACCCTTGTCTAACAATCTTTTGACCGTAAGGGATCCTGGCCCCATCACCTGATCTGCACTAACTGAATCAGTTTGCAGCAAAGGTACGCCCCTTCTGATGCTGTAGGAGCAAAGAGGACAGTTTAGATTTTGTGGATTTACGTGAATACACGGATTGATTCCCCGCTGAGACAAGCATAACGGTGCCAGCCAATACTGAATGTATGGCTCAGTTTATTCATACTGATGGATGCAAGACTTACCTAAATCTCCAACGAACTTTGGAATACAGCATCTCTGTTGAAATGCAATACTGAATTTGAGGTCTGAAGGTCTCTGTTCGCTTGAACGTAAGCGCAACCCCCTTGAAGTTCCTACCAGGGGGGCAACTGCAACAATCAAGGTGAATTGGCATCCTTCAGGAATACTTCTGAAACTTGTGAATTCAGGGGCTATCCCGATTCTCACGGTAGCAGTGTACCCCTGGTAAGGTTTTGTTACCGAAGCCACTTCAGATGCAGACTCGAGTCTGATCGCCTGATAAGCCTTGCAGCATTCGCCTTCATCACCGCCAGCAAACTAAAGTGAATACAGTGTTTCCCACTACTACCACAAGGAGGTTCTCCTTAGCCACTTGGCTTTAGTTCGGCTGACAGAGTTCCTACCCCGTTTTCCTCGCCGCCACCTCACTCCAAGGAGAGAGGCACAAATCCGAACCAGAGTGGTAATGTGAGCCGCTTCAGGTGAACGAAGGGATCTGATGCTAGAATTAAATGGAACTAGGGAGAAATCTGTAGGGAGGCAGTAAGTAACAAGAAGACCAAGCTCTGGTTAGAGCAAGAAAGCCCGAGATAATTATCAAAGGAAAGGACCTAGACGAGGTCACTTCGTGGAAAGATATCTGCACTGATTGTCGCGCGCGTAGTCAGGATAATGTTGAGCATATGCAGGCTCTGAGAGCAGACATTTTTTAAGTGATGTTTCGGATGTTTTCATTTTGCCCACAGAAACTAAATATGTTACAATGCGGAAGATCAGCGCCTCAAGCATGGAAACTTTTCTTGATTTTCCATGGAATACGTTGAATATACCCGATATTCCATTCGACATTTTATCTCCTAGCGAGTAATTAATTGAGGCCAAAGGAGCAACTTCAACCTGCTATCATTCATTAATAACACTCAGATTTCCATCATACTTCCCAGTAAATGCTTTCTATTAAAACTCAACTCATTGTAAGATCTTAGGGACCTAAAATGAACTTAAGGGGGGGTTCATTAGAGAAGATATTTTAACGGAGAATATTTTGAAGCCTAGTTACCATTGGCAAGGGTCACCATAATTTTTTTCTGATTTTTCGGCTGTATAGTTTTTGGGAACGAATTCCTAAAGTAATTTCACTTTTTCGGATCGGATCTGAAGGATAACTCACCCCATGCTTGGGGGTCCACAGTGTTCACCTTCCCACCAAATTTCATGTCAATCGGTACAGTCGTTTTTGAGAAAAGGTGTCTGCGTGTGACAAACGGATAGATAGAAAACCGATTTTAATAAGGTTTTAATTTTAATAATACCTTGAAAAAATTTGGAAGTACGAGGAATAGGTTCACCTAATCGAAGAATGCACTGAAGACTCACAATGTATGTTGTACAAGGAGAAGTGTAGTGGCGACAATCGAGAGGGCAGCAATTGTAAATGCGGTTGATAAAAGTCAACCTGCCCCACTGTGAGGCAACTTTCACTTGCTTTCACAAACCATTCGAGAGTCGAATGTAGATACAGCGGTAATTAATGAGCCATAGGAAAACGAGAAATCATTGCCGGTAATTTCAATCGGTGGGCCTTAAAGTTGGGAAAATGATTGATGAACACCAAAACAACTGCAAAAACTTTGCCGAGTTGGACATCGCACTAGCCAAGGTTGGATATGCGCCGGCCTTCTGGATAGAGTGTTATGCTCGATCGTCGTTATTACACACCTCGTTAATAATGATGATGATGGTTTAGCGGATGAGTGAACGCTGCGCCCTCACCAGCCACAAGTCCATCATCATTGACGTTGGAATTGGAGGAACCGATAATCAAAGGCGCATTTGTAGTAAAATAGCATATACCATACGGTTCTTGCGCCCAGTTAAAGACAAAAGTTTTGCTACCGAAACCTAAAAGGTCACCTGGTATGCCTTCTCCATATTGCCACTTGTCTTTCAGACGCTACGGGGAAGATATTAGATAGGGTGGTAAGTACAACAGTCTGCTCCTTTTCAGTGACAGTATGAAGCCCGTTCTATAGCCAACATCGTACCAATGTTCGAGGATCTAGTTCGGAAGGCATTGACTATTGTTAAGTGCTGCGTGGCAGTGATATTAACTGGGTTTAGATAAAGCGCATTTTGGCATTGGGTGCTCCTGCCTCCTTGGTTTCTTTAATTAAGAGTTACCTCTCGGTAGTTTCTTTGGTAGAAGGCGGACGATGGGGTAAAAGATCACATTGTGACGTCAAGTGTTCCTAAAGGTTTCATATTGGGCCCCCTGGCTATAAAACGTCATGTATGATGGAGTCTTGGTCTTACGTGACAGAGGAGGGAACGTTGCTTAATTTTGCAGTCGATCTTGCAGTGGTTATACTTGCGAAATACCGCGAGGACATGGAACCACATGTAAGTGAAATCTTTCATGCCATTAACTCATGGTTACAAATAGTTAAACTTAGCAACGGGGACGAAAAGGCATCATTGACAATTGTAGGAAAAATGATACTGCTAACATTCGGGTTGATGGCCACGAGGTCCTCCAAAAAGCGATAATTAAATCCTCAGGGTAATGATCGACGCCAAGTTGAGTTCCAAGAGGCAGTTGTACTAAGCACAGCAGAAGGAAGCAAAGGTGAATTCATCTCCAACGAAAATCATGTCGAATATAGTCGAGCCAAAATGTAGTTGCTAACTTCTTATCGCCGATACGATGTGATTCAATCTATGCGAATTCTGTCAGGGCGGGAGCATCGAACAATATTCTGAATCGAAGGAGGATGGGTTCGCGGTACTAGCCATTGACACTTAAGTGTGCAATACATATAAGACAACATCAGGTGAAGTAGTTTATGCCATCGGCAGAATGTTCTCATTGGACTTCTAACAAATGAGCTACACTGACTTTACTGGAGAAGGAGGGCAAATACCTTCAAAGGGACTGCAGATTTCTGAAGGCGCATTAGGAAGGAAATATATCATAGGAGTTGATTCCAGAAATGGTCCCATACACTGATCTCGTAAATACGGAAATGCACTGAGCTACAGCACAGAGTGTTGGAAATGGCTAAAATGACTATCCGCATTATATATGACCAATCACGAGGGTAGATTATCCTAAAGGCGGAAAAGGTGGCAAAAAATGGGGCAGCAGACCCACTAGCACTAAATGCATTTTTAACTGAAGCGTTCTGCCGGCACGCACTTGCACGCTACTGTGGTAGCTAGGCTCGGAAATGTGTGGCAGAGGATAGTTTTGGGCACTTCTTCTTAAACATAATGCGTTATACTTCTTACATGACATAGCGGTTCATGGAGGAGAGAAAACGGTTGGACAAAGCTCCGATTCTTGTAGACTAGATGATGAGGTTAGACTCGGACATGTGACCAAAATGTGCTGATGTAGACCAGCGCTCTCACTAGGAGGTAGTTCTGATAGAGAGCAGATGTGATTTCCACCTCCACCCACAAAAAGAGCAATGTATGACCTCAGTGAAATTTTAACATTCAGACAATGTGGAAGAGGATGTTAATACACGGGTGGCGGAAATACCCTACGGGCAGTTATTGAGACTCTTCTTTGAAAACACCAAATACAAAACCAAAAATATGTAACCTCAACATAAGCATTCAGCTAATGACAGCAGGATATAAAAAACACAAAATCAACCATTGAGAAATTCTCGATAATTATTCTACTTTTCAGGGCAAATTTGGGATTGAGACCGAAAACTATAAGAATAATAAAGGTTTTGGCAGAAATTCATAATCGGATTTGCTTATGCCAAATCAATAATATCATTTGCAAAGAACATAGTATCCAAATGTGCACGTATTTCTAATCGAGAGTACAGCAGCGGATCCCATGCAAGTCACCAAGCGGGACTTGCAGCCCGGGGTCGTTAAACAGCAACAATTCAAAGAAGAAGTTATGAATTTGAACTTAGCGCTCTCGGTGGTATTTTCGTGCACTCTTTATACAAGACAACACGGCGTAGCAATACCAGCAAGGTCCAAAGGGTCCGGCCGGAACAATGTTGGTAGTTCACTATTTTAATATCGCATGCAATAAGTTTGGCTCCTCTCTGGGCCCCGTAGGGTACATTACAAGTACATTGAACAGAAAGACAAAAGCAATGAAACTTTTCCCGAACCAAACGATGATAGATTATCTTCGTGGATTATTTATTGGTAAAATGAATCAGCCCGAAATGCATTTTTGAGGCTACAAAGATCGATCGTAAGAGGTAGTAAGCAAGTATGGATAGATCCCCGTCTTCGTACTTGGCATCCACTTCAAGCGTTGTTGGTGCTTCGTAGTTCTACTGGCGGATAATACAGAAAATAACGATGAAATTCGCCATAGGGAATTATTTCATCGATGAATTTTATATACGGGTGCACCGTTAACGCTAGAAAGGGGAAAAGTTTAAGGTTGAGATCTTCTTCGCGAAATAATGTGAAAAAGTGCGAATAATCAGAGATGCCTCACATCTGAATACTGGGCGAGCGAGCTATTCCTTAGTTAGCATAAAGTATGATTTGCATAAATAACTCCAACAAATAAGTTAGTGAATGGAAAAGCCCTAAATTTTCGATTGAATGAAAATGCCAACCTTAAAGCTGCTTCATCCAGATCCCACTTACACAAGATTTATACCACAAAAACCACTCGTTGTAACCTCACTGCCCTATACTTGCAGAAAGGCCACTTCGTCCGACCAGAAAACATGGCGATTTCTTTCCAAGTGCTATATACAATCATATCAAATTGTTGAAATGCCGTTATTTAGTTAATCTTTGAATCTAATCTCCCCTCGATATCAGCTTACGGGCAAATAGACACAAATAAGATAGATCTTGGCTATCTGAATCGCTGGCGAGATGAGAGACAAATGCAAAAACCATTTCTTTACAAGGTGAAAATATACCAAGTGTTAATTTGAGGGAAGCGAGAGAAATGTTCATAAATTAGAAATTTAATATTTATCATTGTTAGCCGCCAGGGATATTTGTTCGTATAGTTGTCTAGATTGTGTGCTGATTTTACATTTGACGGGTTCAAAAATGATGACATTGATTTAATATCGGGATTTTGTCTTCGGCGTTCACTTAGGCTATAATTTGTGTGCTATATTGTCAGTTCGACTGTGTCAGGCAATCAATTTTCTTCGAAGTGCTATTCACCTCAATTTCGGGCGATGAAAACAGTTTGCAAAAATGTGGAGACCTTAAGGGGTTTTTCGGAAAGATCCTTACAATTTCTCGTAAAATAAGATATTTTGAAAATATCTGATTTTGAAGTTTAACTTTTTCCTGGCTATGCAAATTTCCTGTTATCACTGTACTTGTGATTCGAATTTCTAATTGATATCATTTCTAAGAAATGAAAGATGTAACACCAAATAGGCTTATAATTTACTTTTTTTTAAACCAGTTATGCGTGCTCCACCTTAAACTTTTCCTAACTCTTGATCCGTTCAAATCTTATCTCATTCCCATATTTGTTTGGTTTTCTGGTCGAATTCGAAAACGATGTAAATGTATTTCCAAAGTGTCACATGATTAATTGCTGAATTATATGCTCAGGATTTCTAATTTGCAAGCTTTTAAATTCATCAATCTTCCCGTGAAGTGTCCAGTTTGTGCGGCGAATTTAAATAGTTTGGTTTTGTATTTGGAAGAATTTACTTAAAACAAACAAAAATTTCTTGATAAATTGTGAGAATTTAAATTATAGGCACTAATCCCGAGTCCTCATTGATTTTATAAATAATATTATGGGCCGAATAAGAAGTTTAATAACCCCTGGGGATCGATTTAGGCAAATTGTATTATTCGGTATTTGGGTCGGGGAAGTGGCAGCAAGAGTTTTTCTATGAAGTTTATCAAATAATCATCTCAAAGTTAATTGGTTTAAATCATTTTTTCGTTTTTGCTTTTTTGGGGCATTATCCGCTGATGAATGAGGAGGTTTTGCTAAAAACTGGAAGCTATGTTTTCTCGCAGTTGAATTCATTCAGAACTAGAAAAGGGGGAATCGCACGATACTGGTAACTTGTTCTTAAACGCGACTTTTAACTTCCTTTAAAATTAAATTATGCTTAAATATCTTCAGTTTTAGCGGCTTTACCTTTCTTGGCAATATAATCACTGTTTTCCTTCTTAATGTCAAAGTCAATAAAATTTTTGGGAAAAACGACCATTACGCAATGGCTCTTAAATTAAGCAGTGAACCCACGAGATAAGATCTGGAACATTTAGTAGGAATTGGTTGGTTACCAAGAGTGCCGAACTTTAATTTTTCACCCTTTTCCCTTTTCCGTCATTATATGATGAAGAAAAAAGTGACTTCGATATTACGTTGTTATAAGGAGAAAGTAAAGAGGCAAGATCCTTTTAATTATGAATGTTTCCGCAAAACCAGCAGGAAAGGAATAAGAGGTAGGTTGGTGTAAGTGTAGTAAATGTAAGTGGCGCCAAGTAATTGTGACCATCTCTACTGACCCAAGGAACCCTGAATTCTAGAGGATAATAGGATTTAAAGTTTAGCATGAGGCGAAATATTGGAACGGAGACATTTGATTGGAAATTGTTTTAAAATACTCCAACAGCCTAAAAAGAAAAAAGAAAAATCCAGGTTTGCTTCCACATACTTAGCAAGCATTGTAGGCAATAAAAGTTAGCTCCGTGTTGCCTTTTCGACCACTAATCATTGCGGAATCAAAAAAAGAACAACCATCACACTCCACAAATATATACATATATATAGTAGAAGATCTGGCAATCCTTTTTCCCACTCACCTCGGTTAGAAGACAGTATAAATGTAAAATAGGGCTCACTAGGTCGAACTGTTACAGAGCAACACTTTTCGGTCTTTAACAGTAGTTGCAAAGATGACAGCCTCTTGCATCTCCATGTAAAGTCCGCGCCATAGATCGGGCGTTTTCCGGGCTTTATGTAAATTTTCGGGGACTAATCCCCTCGATGAAATTACCACTGTAACTACTGAAATTTTTTGGGCTGCCCATGCCTGCCTCATATGGTCCGCCCGGTACAATTACGGTGGAACACTGTTATTCTTCTTTGAGTAGCAAAATTAGGCCTATTGTGATTGCGATTGTGTTGATGGCAAAAGTAACAAAATTCTCTGTGGGATACACTTATAAAAAGGTGACACTTTGGTGACAATTGGAAACCGAACTTGAAGAGGGGGAACACTACCTAAACTGTGGAACCACGCAACGGACCATTACTTTCAACTGAAACCACGAACATTACTAGCAATACCATGTTACACTGGATGTTCGTGATACCCACGAGCAAGGACCGCATATATTGGACAGGACTTCAAAAAAAGGATTTGTGATGCACTTATACATGCCACGAAGAATAAAGAAGAAGAACTCCCCATGCAATTCGCAGGCAGGAATGGGATGGCCATCACACGCTTGAAGGTTCGTCAAGCCATTAAAAGTACACTAACGAAACGTGGGTTGCAGGATATACCGATCAGCATACAGTGCCATACCTGCATTCCAAACCCCAAGAATATATATAATTTACACCAGGGCTGCGGAATACATAAGGCAGGCATAATGTTCCAAGAAGAACAAAAGTCAAATCAAGGAAGAGGAACTATCGTGGCAACACGCGGAAGTAATCAAAGAAAGAAATCACTACTTTTTCTTTTCACGTAAAAGGTAAGTTTTCAGAGTCACTGCAAACACGTCTAATTTATTTAATGCATCAAGAGAAGTTTGCAGACGGAGTTATTACGGCTGGCGTACTCGGTGCTACTCAATAAACTATTCGCAGGTATTATGTCTTGGATGATGTCCTATTTATAGTTGGCTACATACTGGTAAGTATGGCGGGTTTATCAAAACCCTTTCATGCCCCTGTTGGTGTTCATCAAAGAAGCCCTTTCTCACCACTTTTCTGCTTTATGCAGATGATGTTCCAAGCGTCTATGGCAAAACTTATCTCGAGCAGCATGAATATATATATATAAGCTCTGCTGACTGACACGGAACTGTCATGCACTCGTCACTTCTCACATTTCTTCTTTTTCTTCAGTCTTTGCCCCGTACACAAGTGGGGCCGGCAGTGGCAAGTTGATTTTCGTTAACGCGAATTACGTGATGATACCATCGAAGACGCCTCCCTCGTAGTTTCTCCACGATCGGTGCAATTCCATATCGATCGCCGATATTGTCATTTCGGATGTGATCAACACATGTCACCCCACTAGTCCAACGCAACATTTTCGTCTCCATTGCTGCAAGACGCCGTTCTATAGAGAGCGACAGGACGGACGACATTGCGGTAAATTTTAAATTTGAAACATTATTTGATACGTCGATCACAAAGAACACCAGTAGTAGAACGCCACTTCATCCAGGTTGCGTTAATGCGTGAAGCAATTTCATTACGCAGTTTTCCATTGGATGATTGCATTGACCCGAAGTATTTAAATTGTTTAGTTCCGGGCAGATCACTGCGATTAACAGAACTGAGCGATTTAAATATCTCAAGTCAATGCTATCAGCCAATGGAGAACTGCGTTATGCTCCTCACGCAGGGAAACACAAAACCTCTTATACCTGAGGCGTCAAGCTTCTAGTTTCCCGACTTGTTTGAACAAATAGAATCTATTCACTGCATCCAGAAGATTTCTTGTTTTTCATCTTCCAAATAACTTATGGCAGAAGTCAGCTTTCTTGATTTAAATTTAAGAGAAAAATAAGTGATTATTGCATGCATGCAAATTTTACTCAAACAATGTCTTTCAATAATCTGAAAATGTATGTGCTATCTATCAGCTAACACAACTAGCACGACTTGAATGAAAAGGCTTATAAGATACTGACACCAACGGAAAATACTTTTCAGTAACCTATAACCCCTAAAATAACATCAAAAGCAAATTAAAGTGACACTTCCTACAACCATCATCAGCGTAATCTAACAGCACGACATGAATCTCACACCACAATTTATGATTGCCGGAACAATTAATTTACATCATAAAAATCGCTTGAGCGGCTCACCTGGCCTTTACTTTTACGAAGTAATTAAAAAGCCACAATAACTTCCCATCACTTAATTCATACTCAAATGTCCAGAAAACTGTGCGGTCAAGCTGGAGGATGCCGGCCATGCACTCCAAAGCAATATCTCTACCCGAAAGGTTTGCGCCATCTTCAAAGGAATGAGCCATTCTTTTCGGTCCACTTGCCGCTAGTTCATTTGCAAGAAGTTACTTCATGTATTTAAGAAAAGTCTCGACGCTTTGAGCATAATTTTAAAAAGCCGAAAGTGAAAATTAAATTTGTCAACGCTAACGAGTGAACAGTGAACACAATCTCGCCGGAGCTGGCTTGAGCTGCTTGGATAGTTTCTTGCAATTTAAGTGAGGAGAGTGGCTGCAGTTTGGCCATGAAGGCAGCTACACATGGGCAGAAGCCGGACCATGTAATTACCAATACGGAAAAATTCTGCAGAAATTAAATTAGATGAAGATGAGTGCTGGGCAGTATCTAAATTACAGGGAGCTCTGAACTACCGCTTGCTCCGACCTATATTAACCTGAAAGTTAAATTGGCAAAAATCACCAAAACGCCAAAGATGGTTTTACCAAATTTATAATAATTGTTTATGTATCTTCACTGGCATTAGTTTCATAGACCGTGATGACTATTTCAAACATTAGGCGTACAAACACTTTGCGGACCTGCTTCAAACAAGCTTTGTACGATGCTAAGTGGTGGCCATGATACCCTTTGCATGTTTCAACCACTTGAGAATTCGGTAACTAATCTGTATCTGATGGCATTCACCTTGAACTTGTTTGTCTTAAACATTAATTACAAACAATGGTTCCATCACGCTCTTTCAGATCTTTTATTTTCTGCAAGCCACCACGTCCACTGGTCACTGGAATTCACTAAAAATTAACATGAAGCGAGAAGTGTGTGAAGTACTCCGTATACATATATGCACGCACATAGCTGGCAAGTTCAGAAAAAGTGATTTCTTTTGTATAACAGGGATTTCCTTTTTCCATACCTAGATATCATGTGGAGTGCACACTAGGTACGACCACGGTGGCGGTCAGCGTGCGCAAACGAATGAAGCAATTGCAAATGAGAGGGAATGGCAAAAATTAACAAGCAACTGTTAAAAAATTTCTTGGAATTTTCTGTTTTCTTAGCTTTTAGAACATTCTCAAGACGAGATGTTGATAGCGGTTCATGGGAGTGCTAAGGATGGTATCTTTTTAACACAAAACTTAACACCATCATTCAATTGTGACATTTTGTTTAATTGCCGTGGACGGGTAAGGTTACAGCCAGTCAAGCGTTCAGATTTGTTGAAAGAGGTTTTTGTTGAGGTTGTCGGGACATTCTTGAACGATGACTGAATATGGAGACTTAGTTTGTGCATGAGTTTTGATTGCATAAGGGATTAGGAAAAACTGAAGGAAAGTAGGTTTTTCACGTGGCACCCAACGAATTAACCAAGTACGGAAGTTAAGCAAAATCGTGAAGACTATCAAATTCAATTCAATAGTTTTATTCATTATTATTTAGTGGTGTCAGGAGATATGGATGAAGTGAGAGCTACGAGCATGTTTTTCTTATCTAGTCGACAATTCAATACATAATGCAATGCAATACATATAAAGACACACTAAATACCCAGAGAGGACTTCAGATTTCCATTCCTTGAATAGATAGGGGTAGGTAGCTGTACGTGTTCGCTCCAAGGAGTCGGACGACAATTGCTGACTTTGGAGAGCCCGCGTCGGGGCTACACCAGCCCTCAATCCCAAATTTCCATAAACTCCTTCAAGAATTATTTGCCTAGCGTCCACACCTAGTACCTGTTAGAGCAATACAATGAAACTGCCTGAGAATCTCT